>NC_090997.1:88002500-89252500 GCF_041146395.1 Eulemur rufifrons | reverse complement strand
AGATTGTGACAACAGGTAAAAGTAGCTTTCGATATTCATGCTTACCGGCTCTTTCAGCTTAGAAGTTGAAACCCTCACAAGTTCAACAGATTCATATGAAAATAAGAAAATTTCGTTCCTTTCCAGGTCATTCCTTGCTCCCTGAGGGGTGGCCTCAGGAGTCAGGGCTGCGAAAAGGAGCAGCCATGCCAAAGAAGAGGGGTCACCCCTCTGTGTCTCGGGAATGCATTATGGCCCTCGAATATAGGAATGGAGGAATCACTTCGTTGTTCTCTCTCCTGTTTTTGCTCCATCCTGGTTTCTGCTGCACACTTTGGAGTGCATGTAACTACTGAGTTTATTTTCAGTGTAAGCATCTGTGATCTCTTGAGTTTAGGGAGGATGTCTTCTCTTTGTGTCCTGAGGTACGTGAAAGAGTGTGTGTGTGTGTGTTTATATATACAGTGGGGTTTTTTTGGCCTCAATTTTGGTTATAGCTGTGAAAGATACAGACAGCAGTTGCTTCACAGTTAATCCTAAGTCTTTGTACCCACATAGTGTAGGTGAAGTCTTTTTTTAACCCTCTTCTTCAACTAATTATATGCCTTGCCTATGCAACTGTAATTATTTCACCAGCATCTGCGAAACCTATGTCATTTCTCTTTTAAAATATAGTCAGAAAAATAGCAGAAATAAACCCATTTTGAGAGCTTATGTGGTGAAGCAAATTCCACCAAAGTAAAGAGCTCCTCTGTGTTGGAGCATTTCATCACCTCGAACTTCCAGGTGATGATGAAATACTGGCATATGCACTTAGTTCCCCATCGGAGTTTAAACTTCCACTTGATAGATTTCTTTTAGTAGGAACTAAATACACTAGCAGTCTTGACCTGGTCAAATGTAGACATTTTAAAAGAACTTTACATACTACAAAGTTTAATATGAAGCCTTTAAAAGACCATGCATTCGTTCTTGGTGTACTTAGTTACTATTTAAAATAAAAAATTTAAATGTCTTTTTTGATCTATTCATTTGATGTCTTTAAACTCAATTGATTTTAAAACAACTTAGATACTAAAGCGTCAAAATCAGCATTTTACGATGTAAAGTCTAGCTTAGCTACAGAAACATGACAAGACTCTACCTCTTAGTATTATAAAAATGTAAAATTCTGAAGTACATTGCACAGCACATAGACTGTCAGGTTCTTTATCTTTTTTTATGTATTGCTAGTAAATTTTGTCTTTGGTTATGATTCTCCTCTCTCTGTGATATTCCCTTATTAGGGGGTGATTCTTTTTTAGAAACTTTAAGCTTTTCTTAATGACGCTTTTATTTTTTCTTTTGGCAGTGTCGTTTTTTTCATCCTTCAAATTGGGTCAGAATGTATTAGGAAAAGGAAGGCAAGCAGCGATTTGTGAAATTAAGTGAACTAGATGTGTGAACATGGTTTACATATAATATTTTTATTTCATCCCCCTTTATTAATTCATGACCAAGAATTGGATGTACTAGTCGGTCCATTCGTATATCAGGAAGCATCTTTTGAGTTTCTTGTATGAGTGTGGCAGAGGCTGGCTGGCTGTTCCCCAAAGCTGTGTCCTGTCCTTCCTGGGCTCACAGTTGGCCTGCATTTCCCAGGCTGTGCTGCAGTTAGATGAGCCATGTGGCCGAGTTCTAGTGAATGGAGTGTGTGGGGAAGTCCTGTGTGCAACTTCATCACCTGACTCCCAAAACCCTCCCCTGGGGGACTCTCTGTGCTTCGTCCCTTTTGCCAGCTTGAGGCAGATAATCATAGTAGTCTTGGAATCCTTGGTGCAACTGGTGAAGCCATTAGTTTGAAGGAGACTTTGTTTTTTAATTCTCCCCGAGTGGAGCCATTCATCTATCAGGACACATTTTAGGCTGCTGTTGTGAATGAGCCCTTTTGCATTTTGGATTTTGTTTGTACAGCAGCCAGTAGTACATTCACAAATACAGACAGAATCCCTGCCTCTCAGGGACCTCACACTCTAATCTGAGAGGTAAACATGGCACAGTGTGATAGAACCATGAGTAGATGTCTGCTTTGTGGGATCACAGATAAGGGCTTTTGGAAAGCTTCAGGGAGGAGGATATACTTAGATTTAAAGATAATAGGAATAAACCCTATGAGTCCCCAGATCCTTGAAAAATCAAAACCCCAAGTTAGAACTTAAGTCATGATACAGAAGGCCTGTGATGGGGACAACCATAAAACTGTGACTGAGAAGGGCCATGGATTTAGCTTTCATGACTTATGATGATCTAGTGATTTTCATTTAATGTTATTTTCATATATGGAAATTCATTTAGTTCTTACAATAACCAAGGAAGGTAGCAGGGCAGGAATTATTGTGTCCACTTTACAGATGGAGAAACCAAGGCCCACTAAGTGTGAGTGACTTATCCAAGGATATATAACCAGGAGAGCTGAACTAGTGTGCTAACGCAGAGGGGCCAGGTCAGAGGAAGGATTAGGAGTTCTAGAGTAAAAGAGAATCAGCTTAGAATCCCGTCCCTGGCATTCACTGTCTCAGTGACCTTTGGCCTCATCTAACCTTCTCAAGCAAGAATGCAGTGAAATAAAGTATTTTAAGGTGTGCTAGTGCTGGCATCTTTCCAGGGCAGGCTCTGAGTGCGACGTATTCTCCATGCCTTACAGTGAGGTCACTCTTGCAATATTCAGTCTAGGCAAAATGTAGAGGTTTCTACCTAATTATCGTTATATAACATCTTTGTCAAGCAATGCCATTATTTACTCATTAGCATCACAAACAACAAAAGATAAAATTATGATGCTTCTAAAGCTGTTGTCTGGTATAGAACACAACTTTTCTGAGGCACTTGGATCGGCCCAGGGAGAAACACTCCATGTCAGAGCAGAAGGATGTGTTCAGTTTTTAGAAAATAGAACCAGTTCTTTGAATGATTTCCATAGAAATAAATACTTTTTGTGCATTTGGGGGGATTCCTCCTAAATCTCCCAAATTCTCCCTTTTTCTTCTGCTTAACCATCCCTCAGAATATTAAAAGGAAGCTATTTCTAAAATTTTATCTTCTGGTTTTAAATTTTAATCATTTGTAACAAAATTAAATCATTCTCATCAAAAAGATACCTATTACTCTTAAGTAGAAAATATATTCTTTTATAAATTTTCACATATAAATTTATTTATCATTAGTCATGAATGTCTTATTTCTGAGCATATTAGGCGCATATAAAAATGAAGGCCAAACACTTAGAAACTTCAGGTGATTAGCTTGGAAAAGAATCAGCTGTTTCATAGAGAAGCATAAATCAAGTGAAGATGCCATCTAGCAGTCACAGTCCCACCTTATTAAACTTGAATTCTGCACTTCATGTAGTAGAGGCAGAGGTGCTTAATAAGTGCTAACAATGACTGATATCATATCACAGATGTTAATTGAACATTGGTAAGTATCAAAAAGTTGCAGGAATGGAGACATACTTCAGCGGCTGAATGTGGTGAATGGAGACATACTTCAGCGGCTCTCTTCCTAGGTTTAATTCCTCAGATATTTGTGAATGATTAAGACAGTTTTTTCACACCAGTCAAATGCAGACATTTTCAGTGTCTTTTGCTGCCACTCAGCTGTGCTGTAGCCCAGACACTAAGTCTGAAATAAAGGGAAAATATTTGCAGCTTAATCTAAGTTCTTGGGCAAAAATAAGGTTTTCAACATCCTGGAATAAAAATCGCCTTTAGCAATTTGACCCTGATTTGAGAAGAATCTGTTACTCATTGGCATTAAGTGACAGGTGGATTTGCATACACACATGAGCAAGGAAAATTTCAAACTAATCAGTGATGCTGGGTTTCTGTCATGGGCCTAGTGCTGACGTAGCATTCCTTGCTAGACTGCAGAGGGACTGTTTTTGCTGACTAGCTGGAGCCTAGCCGAGAGGCTTCCCTGCTTTTTGATGTCACTAGTTTGGTGTTCTACCAACCTTGAACTTTAATTACCATTTCAGGTTGCATCATAGAAGTTAGCTGACAGAATTCTGATATTTGGGACTTCAATAATGTTTTGAGGAAAAAAAATGCTTTCAGCAAGTGTTTCTTTTTCAACTAATTTGTTGAAGTTGAACCTGCCCAGTGATGACCAGAAAGTCACTAAATTTTAGTCATTATTGAAACAATAAATAGCAGTATAGATATTCAGTTCTTCCAAGAAAAGATGATGATGCCTAATGCTCTTTCCTATTTTCTTAGTGGTTTAGCCCCTCTCAGAGGAATAGCTCTCCCTAAAAAAGATTCATATTCCCATTTTTTAGGGATACTTAGGTGGTACCATGGTACCAGTGCTGTGCCCCTCCTGGGCTACACTTAGGGCAAGAATGACACTTTTCTGCTGAGAGGCCACGAAATGAGTTACATTTTATGGCTAGACATTCTGACATAAAACAAAAACAAAAGCAAACCCCAAAACAGAAATTCTTACAACATTGATATTCTATTTAGTAGTTTTTAGTGTATGAAATTCAGTAAGAACAGTTTGTCTTTTCAGTATTTCATGCTTTAAGTTGTACCAACATTGAGACAAAATCTACAGATGTAAATGCACAATTCGTATGTGCTTGCTTGCATACACGCAAAATCAAGTAACCATTTTCAACTAATTAGATACACTTCTTATTCTTGTAGCTCAAATAATAAAATTCAAGTACCTACTTTTGTAAATATAATGGTTGCCTATATTTATAGCTGCTGGCAATTTAACTCTGCTAGTATATAAATAAGAATGCTAGCACTTTATGATATTTTACAAGTGCCAGGTATTGTCCTGAATGATTTACATGTGGTAGCTCATTTAATACAAACATCTGGCATAAGAACTATTGTCATCCCCTTTTATAACAAGGAAACAGATGTTAGGAAAGTTAGTAATTTAACCTGGATCTCATGGCTGGGGAATGGTGCGTTAGGATTGAGATCCAGAGTCCATGTACTTGACCACCCCAGCCCTGACATCACGGGGTCCCCCTTGTCCCCAAGTAGTCAGGAGCAGAATTGCTTCTCATCTCGAGAGAGGCAGGCAGAAAATTGCAATCCAGGTGAAAGACTGTAAACCTTGGCTTCGTGCCATCTTCATGGGCATGCAGGTGGAGCTAGGAAAAGGGAAACAACCAACCAACCACATCTGTTTTATCCAAGGTGTTGTAATCATAGCATTTGTATAATACCATTGACAGCAAGGAACAGGGAACTCGACCCAAACTATCTAAAGCAAAAATGGAAACATTATTGGTTCGTGATCCACAATAGTTCAGAGCAGTGTGCGTACAGCCAAAGCTTGATCCAGAGACTTGTGAAGCCTCTAAGATCTGGTTTCTTTTGTTGGGGTTCTTTGACTCTGTCCCCTCTGAATATCAGATGTGCCATCAGACTGTCTCCCTTCATGGTAGTAACAATGACAGAAGAAATTCCTGACTTCCTTTTCTCGCCACACAAATCAAAGGGAGAGAGAATTTCTCGTGGCTTTTCAGAAGGAAAATCTTCCTTCATGTTTGACAGGCACTAGCTACTGTTACCTAGAAGGCCAAATTATTTATAATACTGTTTCTTGACATAAAATTGCTATGTTAGTGGCAGAGAGAAGGACTTTCCAGATATATGGGTACAGTAGTCTGTGCTTATCCATTGGGGATACATTCCAAGACTCCCAGTCGATACCTGAAACCACAGATAGTACTGATTCCTATATACAGTATGTTTTTTCTATATGTACATACCTGTGATAAAGTTTAATTTATAAATTAGGCACAGTGACCAGTCATGGTGGCTCATGCCTATAATCCCAGCACTTTGGGAGGCTAAGGTGGGAGGATCACTTGAGGTCAAGAGTTTGAGACCAGTCTGAGCAACATAGTGAGACCCCATCTCTACAAAAAATTTAAAAATTAGCTAAGCGCAGTGGCATTTGCCTGTAAGCCTAATTACTTGGGAGACTAAGGCAAGCAGGATTGTGTGAGCCCAGGAGTTGAAGGTTACAGTGAGCTATGATCACACCACTGCATTCCAGCCTGGGCGACAGAACGAGACCCTGTCTCAAAAATTAGGCACAGTAAGAGATTCAAAACAATAACTAATAATAAAATAGAACAATTATAACAATGTACGGTAATAAAAGTTATGTGAATGTGGTCTCTCACTCTCAGAATAGCTATTGTACTGTACTCACCTATTCTGAGACCGTGGTTGACCATGGGTACCTGAAGACACAGAAAGGGAAACTGCTTTCCCTTTCCTAAGGGGATCTACTGTACATACTGTTTGGGTACACCAAGCACATAGGTACACTATGGGAAAACTGTTATTCTAGAAGAATAGCACTTTGTTTACAGTTTTGGGTGATATCGTCACCATTCACTATCTAAATGACTTGTGCCCATATTAGCTTAAAGTCCTAATCACTGTCTCCTTGAGAAAAGTATTTCAGACTTGTTATTTTCGATGAGTTACAATTATTTTCTTTGTTTCATGTAGGAAAGCGTCATGAAATAATTTAGAATTAAAGACTTGAGTTCAGTTTGGATTCACTTGTATAGATGAAGTTTAATTAATTCCTAAAAACCTAAAAATAAAAAAATTGCTACCTAGACCTTTTAAGTGTTAGATTGATGCTGAAGTGATTTCTATTTAATGAATAAAATGAATACAAGTTTGCTGACTGATGTGTACAGAAGGTTTTGGCTGACCTTGATTAACCATAAAATACGGTTTTCCTTTGAATGCCATGGATTTGAACTGCATGGGTTCACGTGTATGTGAATTTTTTCCAGTAAATATGTTGGAAAATTTTTTGGAGATTTTTAACAATTTGAAAAACCCACAAACTGCATAGCTTAGAAATATAAAAAAATAATTATGAAAAATGTATGTCATGAGTGCATAAAATACATGTAAATACTAACCTATTTTCTCATTTACTACAATGAAATATACACAAATCTATTACTAAAAGTTAAAGTGTATCAAAATTTATGCACACAGACTGTCCATGGTACCATTTAAAGTAGTGAGAAATGTAAACAAAGGTAAAGATGTAGTATTAAATCATAACTGCATAAAATTAACTGCAGTCCATACTGTACTACTGTAATGATTTCGTAGCCCCCTCCTGTTGCTATTTGTTCAAATAATTTACACCCATGTTAAAATCAGGGCAGATGCTGCAATAAAAGTAATTCTGACACCTTATCTAAGGTCCTCAATGAAACCAGAGCAAACATGATAGAAATTAGACAATATGAGAAAATATTTAATTTTGTAATCTTTTCTGTGTTTTTATTTGCTTATTTGGTTTTTGCTTATTTTTCCTCTACTTTTGTTTGTTTTGATGAGAATCTGTATTAACAAAGAATTCTTAATAAGGTGGGTTTTCTTTAAGCAAATTCTTTTGCCTTTAGTGAAATATGAGAAAGAATGAAAGTGACATTCCAAATAACATCAATAAATGAGGAATCACTAAATATTGTGTGACTTGAGACCATTTGCATTTTTTAATTTATTATAATTCTTTCAAGGTGAATAATTTCTGATTGCATTGTTTAAATTGTGTTCTTCAAATTGTTTACATGGGTGTGAAAATATAGTAATTAAGTCAATATGCCTATATCAGATATTGGTCAATGTTGACTGAAACCAAATTATGAATTCCAAACACACACTCTCTAGTATTTAGATTTATTTGAAAAGAAAGATCAAATTAGATCACATTTAATTGGTTAATCAAAATGACACTGAAAGTGGTTTCAGGCTCTTTAATTCATTGTTTAAAATTTTAGTAGCACTTAGGATATTTGATGCTTTACCTTAAAAGTAGAGGTTAATTTGAGACTTGTAATGCTTTCTGATCAAATGGATTCAAAACTTATTAAAGTACATGTTTCTAAATCTGGTTTTATTAACCCCATGGATGGTCAACAAATACAAAACCTTCATCCTTTCAGTACAGTGCACAGGATTTGTATGTAGGATTTGCCAGTATAAGTTATCCACGTCCAAGAATATGTCAGATACATTTACCCTGTCTGCTGCTGAGCTTTGACAGTGGCTGGAAATTTGACCATGGCTCAAAGATAATATAATTTAGCCATATTATTTCCATATTATTCATACGCAATTCCTTAAGTTGGAAAAATAATTAGTGTTTCTATTGAGTTGTGTTACACGTACTTTTTCTGTTGAATTTACAAAATCTTTTCTTCTTTTGGAATCAGTAAACTTGAAGGCTAAAGGAAAAGGCACATATTCAGAGAGTTTCCATTACTTTTTATACCTGGAACCAATTAGTCTTCACAGTTGTGCTGCCCAAACACTATTGAAATATAGAAATAGATTCAATTTCGAAAACAGTTCCTAGCTACATTTATTATGTCTTTTGTAATATTTCCCATGATTGAGATGTGTATGTGTGTATGTATGATTAATTGTGAGTATGAGATGACGGGAAACAAAAGTAGAAACAGTACTTGAAGCTATAAATGATGTTAGTGACCAAGACACATGCTTAGAAGGCCTAGATACTTCCTAGAGGAAGGCCTCAAATTTAGATCTCAGCTTTCTATCAACCAAGCCAAAGAAGGACACAATGAAGGCCTAAAATGTAGTGCCTATAATGCTAATTTTAAGTGAAAATAAAATTCTTCCTGATTTGAAGATCAGATAAATTTCTCCCATGCCTCTTCATTTTAAGTAGACAATTAGAAATTATAAACCACACAACTCCTTTTTAATTTCAAAATAGGCTAGAATAGACATCTTGCCTTGCCTATATCAAACAATGCATATTTTGGTAATCATTGAGTTAGGGAAAAAAATGTGGCACAGAATTAATTTCCTTTCATAAATTAGTGATAAATATGCTGAAAAAAATCACCTCAGTCACTAATGACACTATAAAAAGTGAATATTCTGGTCATCCGTAAATATTTCCTAAATGCCTATACAGTGAAACACAGCATGTGTATTGCAATGTTCTGCTCTAGGTAGTTAATACAGATTTATGAGAAACATAAATTTTTTTTAAATGTCTTAAATCTACTGTTCATAGTGGCTTATAATTCATCATCTTCAGAATTTATTATAAAATAAAAGACAAACTTTGAGATATATTATTAAATTATTTGGATATATTTTTCAACTCAGATAAATTTTGCATATATTCTGATGCAAAATACTCTTTTTGAATGGCCCAATAAGAAACAGTGTTCCTCCTAAGGCTGTTTATGTGCACTGATTACTCAGGGATTTTTGTGTCTATCTAGAAGGTTCTTTTGCTTCATTATTTCTTCCTTCCCTCCAGTCTAAAACAGAAAAGTTTCGATTCTTTGTTGTGAAACTGATCCTTTCATCTATGCTTTTGAGCCCCTTTTTCTTTCCCACTTTTTCAAGAGTCTCTTCTGTTATCTTATCACTTGTATCTTTTTCCTCCTTTGCTCCAAGTCTCCCTCATCTTAAAACACACTTCCTCTCAATCTTGATTCTTTTTCCGGCTACACATTTGCAAAAGCTTGCCTGAAAAGGGATGGGAAGAGATGGCGTGTAAGTTTCAGCTTTCTACAGTGTCTCTATGATTGTGGCAATTGTCTTCCCAGAAGCACTGATGGCTCTCAGTGTCTACCAACTGAAGTTCCTTTACCTCTGCCTCCACCTGGCCTTCTCAGCTCCAGCTTTCGTCAGCTCAGTCTGCCTAATGTTTGAGTCACACAGACTGTGGCTCCAGGACCCTTCCTCTTGTCTATGGCACAATGATAAAGTCACATTAAATGCCTTTACTGTGCATCTGGACATGCCAAAGCCAAGCCTTCTTTCAAGACCTAAGATAGTGTTTCTTAAATGCAGCATTCCCAAGGAATCTCTTGTCTCTGTACGCTCATAATACCATGTTATGCCTCTTTTGCTCTTACGATTTGTTCTTGATATGTTTTTCTTACCTACTAGACAGGAAGCTCTTTGAAAGCAGGAATCTTGTCTTATTTGTCTTGAATTCTACACATGCATACTATTCTTAATTCGTACTTGGTAAGTGCCATAGAAATTGATTTAAATTATATGTATGTGGGGATTTTTTTTTGGTAAATGAGAAAATAATGTCTGGATTCAAACTAAAATGAATATGAAATTTGCATTCCAGTAATAGTTTATTTCATTACATTAGTATATATGAGCTTTGGGAAAAATGTAATTTGGCTGAGTGAATGGGTCAACAGATGGAATTCTGGAATTTGCCTGACATAATTTGCCCAATAGGATCTTATAAATACCTGCTTGAAACTTGAGTCTTTTTCTAGCCTTAAACTTTGTAGGCAATGATATATTCCAAGATGAGGCTGAAAATTTGAATGCCATTCAGAGTTATCAAAGTGGTAAGGAGGTAACTGATAACCAGGTAGCTCAGGTCATTATAAAGCTGGTTACTTCATTTGGGTAAAGCATGGCTTGAATGTGAACCATTAACCTCTGTCTAGTCCTACCTGGTTGTTCAAGCCATTTTTGATCATATGGTTTCTTAAACTTTGACAGTAACTGATATTCAGGTCATTTGGTGTGTGCTAACTTCATGTCCATTTCTAAAGTCTTGAGGGATAGTATCCACTTACCCTATGTGCCTTGTAGATCTGAGGACAGTGTTGAATCAAGATTTGTTCTTTGGTTTCCTGGGGTTATATATCTCCACACTGGCATACAGGCCAGTTTCCCTACTGTCTGGGAAAATTGTCAAGAGAGGAAATAGAACTGATTCTTTCAGCAGCTTAGTTATTAGAGGTAGATAGGGCCCATCTGGTTTGGTTATATGATATGTCATAGGCCTTGCCTTGATTTTCTTTGAGGGATCTTCATTGTGTGTAGACTTAGTGTAGGAGGACTGAAGACAGTTTTTTTTCATCACCTCTGAGAATCATTTGTAGCATGAAACATGGCATGGAATTCAAGTTTTCAGCTGTGCTTTTATTGCTTTGGGTATTATTTCCGTTGATGTGGGGGCTCTTCCTTAAGAGGTGGATTTTCTCCAGGCAAGGTCAGTCTGTTTTGTGAATACTTATGAATACAATACGTGTTTTATGATTTTATTTCTCTGTTCTGTTTGTTTCCATAATCCAAAGTCGATACTGGCTTTTCTTGATACTACTCTTGCCACACCTAGGAGTCAATGGAACATTGGAGAAAGAATCATGACCTTATTTATGTATATCTGTAGCAACCAAATAATAAACATAAGTACTGTAAAAGATAAAACTTGAGAAAACAATTCCTTAGAGTTGTGACTTTGTTATGTCATACTTCTCACTGGAGTATAGTAGTCAGTCAACCTTTGGTTTTATCTCTATTCCTCCAAATAGTTAGTTAAAGAGTATTTAAGATGGCTTGGCAAGAAGTATTTACCCACCACAATAACATTAATGGATAGGATACAGGGAATTGAAAGGAAGGGGGAAGAAAATAAAAATGGGAAAAGATATCACAAATGAGAAAACTAAAATGATTTTTAATTACACAAAACATCCTGCCCTTTTGCAAAAACAGTGCAGCATACATCATTCACCAGAAACAATAGTGCCTGTGGAGATGGTTTTACCATAGGCCTTCTAGGTGAAATTTTGGTGTTATGAACTAAAAGCCATACTCCCATGACTGTCAGTGAAAGAGCTATCTTTACATTTAGGAAGATGATCTCATAGACTCTACTTAAAATATTTACTTTAAAATTTTCATTGTAAGAGCCTAAGAAACTTGATAAAAGAAAATAGCTTGTGCTGAAAACTAGTTATAAATTAAGTCATTATTTTTCCTTTGGATACTAAATAATATACTACTTGTAGAAATTGATTAGTTTGACATCTAATTTTGCTACCATTTATTCATTTGGGAAAAATTAAAATTTTCATTGAATTTATTTTTATTTTCTATAAAAATTGATAAACAGTTCGGTGGAGCATTTGTTCTTAGTTACTGTTATTTTCTGTCTCTTTGACTAATTAAGGTATGGATTATAAACATCTTTGCTCATTTAAAGCTTAAGATTATTTATTCTTCATTTTTTCACTCCTGTGTTCATTCAGTCGGTTTTTGCAATAGGGTCAGATTAATAAACTTTCAGTAGTGTGGATGGTGGAAAATAATTGACTTGAAAGTTTGAAGGCCTAAGCTGTGGACCAGAAGCACCATAATGACTTGTGGGTTCCCAAGCAAGTCTTTTGAATTCTCTGGTTCTCACCTTTTTCATGTTAGTTGCCTGATGGAGTCAGCGATTTCTAAATTCTTTCACAGTACTAAGCACTCCCTGTCTGATTTATAGAATAAGCTCAATAATTAAATAGAAGTTTATAGCTATATATTTTCTCCTAAAACAAGTTATTCAGATTTATGATTTATTTGATGTCGAATATGGGATCAAGCAAACAAATCTCAGCTGTAACTCTGATCTCAGAAAACATGACATGTGTTTAAGGACATATGTGGGGAGAAGTTTGCATGGCCAGTACCAGACAAGCACAGCCAAGATGCAGAACGGTGACTAGAGAGCACTATATGATTCTGAAGCATCACAGAAAGATTAAATTATGTTCAGCAGATTGTAATTAACTCAAGGCAAAGGCTCGCGTACTTTTGAAAATAATCACTAGCAGATGTTTAAACAAAAAATAATTTTCTCTGTGGTCTTTACCTAACCATAAGGCTGTATTAACTAGATCACCTTATTTTCTAAGCATCTCCATGAACCAATGTTCCACCACACTAAAATAAAGTATATACGACTATAGAGAAACTGGAACTATAGGGTCTTGTATTTTTGTTTCATCTGAAAAATGTATTTCTCTTTCACTAACATTGAGAACTGTGTACTTTTGCATATTAGCATATATAGTTTTCTTGAAAAAACTTAGCTCAGTGTCGTTGCCTCTATAAAGCCTTTTTAAACTTTCTAGATAGGATTGGTCATCCCCTTTCTGTGGTCTCCCTTGTACTGTGTTTGTATTTATGAAAAGAACCTAAAATACTTTGGTGAACTTATTTGTTCATAAATGCCTCGCCTTGAAACTCTGAGCTCTTCAAGTGCAGTGTTCGTGTCTTCCTCTTCTGTGCTCTGCACACTGAACCCATCATCTGGCACATAGTGGGCATCCAGTAAATGTTGAAGTGTCAAAAAATAATCAGAAGCCCTCATTAAGGAGGCCTAAGTTATTAATACAATCACTAATGCACAGGTACTGGCTGTTTTGTTTTGTTTTGTTTTGTTTTTCAGTAGTTTTAATTTACGCAGTGCTTTGTTTTGTATCTTTTCTGTGCTCCTGGACCAACTACTTGCTGAGAAGCAGCAAGAGTCCAAAGGGAGCTCTAGTATCATTTTTACAGGCAGTTTCTGGAACCAAAACCCTACACAAAATGGCAAAATAGGCTAATTTGGACTCCATTTGTCTCAGCCTCCTATTGTGAAAAGCAGGATTCTGTGAGAGTCCCTCTTTCCATAAAGGGCCTCGACTTTTCAAAGCCTTCTATGTTGTTCTGCCGGTCATGAATTGCCCCGTGTCCCAGAATGACCACTTTTCCCCTTTGCCACTCATATCTCTTTAACATTTTTTTCTTCTTCTTTACATTGCAGACCTAACCTCAACCTTTACTTTCATATCAAAACTATTTCTAAAGATCTAAGCTTATAGCCATCATGCTGATCAAAACATGTGCGTCCGTGTGTGTGTGTGTGTGTGTGTGTGTGTGTGTGTGGTTCCAGCCTGTGCCTGCCTTCACCTGCCTTCTCTAGCACCTCCCAACCTCCTCTTGTCTTGCCACTCTGGACACTCCAACGTGGAACAAGAGGCCCATTTAAAGCCCTTTTTTATGGTAGAGGAGAAAAAATGCCTCTCTACAAAGAGCTTGTGAAATTGATGGAGTATATCTTGAACATCGATTTTTCTTTCAGTGCCCTTCTCCCATCTTTAGCCACTACTTTTGAATCTTCTTTACTTCCTACTATAAATTAAAGTGTCTCTTCTTTAGTGGGTGAAGAGGAATACTCATTCTTTTAAACATGTCATGCTTAAAACATTCCTATTTTTACTGAGAAATATTGCTCTCATATCTGTTTCCAGGTCCTATTTGCCATTTTTTCATGTAGAGTTTATCCAAATAATTATTGTTTTTAATTGTAACAACTCTCATATAAAGTGTAACTGGTTTACCTTATCAGCTTTTCTCCTAAAATCATGATCTAGTGTGTTAACCTCAGAAAAGCCTAGGGTGATGGAGGCGCTTACATTTGCATGAGAGTTTGCCAATGAAACCTTAACCTCTTGCAAGATTCATCCAAGAATCATATTAAACCATTGAACCATAACTTGTTTCACAGTAATTTGGAAGACTAGAGAATGGGAAAAAAGAATCAAATTAACAATGGATATTTTTTTAAATGTCTACCTATCAATCATTTACCTTGATTAGCCCAACCTGACCCTTGATTAGTTTAATAATAATAACCTGTAAGCGTGCAAGAATAAATACCTATGCCAAGAATTTTTTTCTTCTAAGAGAAGAAAAGCTGAGAAACGACTAGAATAGAAACAATAATACTCAAACTTTCCATGTGTTTGTTACAAATAGGAGATGGAGAATTGGAAAATATTTTCAAGGGTCTCTTTCATAAGCCTGCAGGTCAACTGAAAAATCATCCTGTACTTAGTAAAGTGAAAAATAATTTCCACCTCACATTTAGGAATTAATTTTAAATGACCTGGGGATATTTAACAAGAGTTGTTAGCACTGTTTCTAAAAACTTGTTAGTTTTATCAAATATTAGGTATTCATGGCCTCGTAATTTCTTATGAATCTAATAACCTAAAAGTGGAGTTGAAGAAATGTCAGTCTCTCTCCTCTTTTATTCCATTTTTAAAATAGCATACTGTGTAAACTGTTGATTTCTAGGGAACAGAAGCATGAGTTGTCATACTCTAATATGCTCTCAAGAACTGTTTGAGGAAAGATTTTTATTTTGTGGAGAAACTAGGACACAAAAACTCACTTAAAATTAATGCAAATATAATTTTTTGAGATGGTATCTTCATGTTTCCATTTTAATAATAACAATAATTACTTCCCTTGTAGAGGCCATTACTGATTCCAGTTAGCAACAAAATAATTTGTGCAAAAATCACTGATATCTTTCATGTTCATATCATTTGTATCTTTGCTTTAAAATCACACTAATTATCTGGAAGTTTCTGTAAGGTAAAAGCTAAGTATGGCATGACTACTATTTCTTTTTTGTTCTTCAAGGGAAAACCAAACATGAATTGTAAGTCATGCAACAGAACCGACTCTCAAATCCTCTTATTGGGTGACAAAGGGGGGTCTTCTGTCATCTAAAATGTCAGATCTACGTGCATGTTACGAGAGGAGTGTTTCCCATTTCCAGTAGCCATAGTCCCGGAAAGCAAGACTGGAAAAACAGAGTCAGAACTGAGACTGTTTCTCCATCACATGCTCTGTTTTGCCTGTGTAGGTTGTTGGTAGAAATGATGATTTCTAGATGGAGTGGATGTTGGTGTTGGCCAATGGAGAATCAAGGCCTCCTTTTTCATCTTGCATCTTAGTTCAGTGACTGTGGGATTACCAGTCATAGGTAGTCACTGACTCCTACAAGTTATTTTTCCCTAGAAATAGCTATATCTTTAGAATTTTGGCCCATTTATGTCTTGGGTACATTTTGCTTAGAGTACAAAATAGCTCATTGACTTATTCATTTTTTTTTTTTTTTTTTTTTTTTTGAGGGATGCCCTGCTTTACTTTAGCTTAGGTCATAGTACTAAGGCACAGTTTTTGTTTTTTGAAGCGCTTTGATTTTTTTAAAAGAGGTAATATTTGGTTTGTTAAAGATATAGATATAGTTAATTATCTTATGGGACATGTATGTCTTTTTTTTTTTTTTTAAGGACACCACCACTGTTCCTTCAATGTTAATCACACTCTTTGGCGTTGGTGAAGCTTTCAATTTTGAGAATGGTAGTTTGTCAGGTGTTGCTCTGAGTGCCAGCAAATGGTAGATTTGAGGCAAGAAGAACGAAGTTTAAAAAAGAAAATCAATCTAGCATTTGCTTAATAATTTGCCCTTTGCAGTAACAGAATCTTATCTGACCACCCACATTCATCTGGTTGCTGACGTGATTCTTGCTTCAATTGCAGAAGCTATTTTTGCACCTTTTGTGTCTTTTGAGGAACCGAGTGGGCCTACTTGCTTGTAATGATTCACGTCTCAAAGTGCACAGGGTGTCCTGTGCTACTGCAGTGGTATGCAGAAAAGAGGGGGAAATTAAAGCAAGCTCTTCCTTTAAGCACTTTGAATGCTCACATGAAGTAGTACTGGGGAAAGACACATTTTAATTGTCATGTCTTACTTGATACTTTAGTTCTTCCTATGAGGGTTTTGGTAATAACTTGTCAGGAAGAAAGAACAATTTTTTTTAAAGGTAACAAATATATAATAACCATCTATGGGTAGGGTAGTAATATAGTTATGGCGGTCTTTTATACTGGGAGACACACCAACTTATGTTTGATAAATCTATTTGGATTAAGTGGTTTGATTTTCCATGTATGTCCTTGGATCGTAGTTGGATAAATATTAATTCTAAATATGAAAAAGTCCCTTTCTTCATTACTTATCAGAGTTTGTGAAGTCCCAGGATTTTACTTTGGCTGGTTTGGGATTCCTATTTCAGAAATTAATTTTAGCACAGAATATAACACTGCTAAAATAAAATGTAGAAAAGAATTACTAAGACTTCATCCTGTGACGTTTAGTTGCTAGTACACCAGAAGTTTTGTGGAAATCACAGCTTGAAAGCAGAACAGTATCATGGACTGCAATGGCACAATTTCTAGTTTCCATACTTGAAGTTTTAATTCTAGTGTTATTTTTGTCATTGCCTCTACTTTGGCTGTTACAGGCAATTCATTTTTAATACAAGTATTTATTAAAAAGATTTAAACTATGTTAAAAGAAAGGAAATGCTTTCTTGACCAAAAAAAAAAAAAAAAGGTTTCTTGAGAGATCCAGTTTCAAACTTTCTTTCCTAAAGGAAGGCAGGTTCTATGGGCATAGAACGAGCTTGCCTGTTAAATTCATTACAAGTGTCATCGTCTTTTAAACCTTCTTATTCATCTTTTTTAGATTCCCAGAAGTTGTGCATGAGTTCCTGTGGGGAGAATTGGCATCTTCGAAGTCAAAGACGGTTGTGATGCAGTTTTTTGATATGAGGATAACAGGTTAATAACTAAAATTTATTATTTTATTCTATTGTTGTTACATTAAACTTGAAAAGCTATTTTGGCCTACCATGAACTCATATGTAAACTGACTTTGTCATCGAATCAGGGATGAAACAATCTATTTTCCATTTAGAGGAAAAAGTGTTGTGAGAGTTTTGTTTTGTTTTGTTTTTCATAATAGACCAATTTTAGTTATAACCTCCTTAATTGAAATAGCCTCATTGAAGAGAATTTCTTTCTGGCAAAGTTTATTTTTATGTGAAATTCTACTTAGTAAATCCTAATAACTTTTGCTATGTAATGAGAAATCATTCCAGTAGAAAAGTGAAATCACAATTTTAAAAAATTATTTAAAAATTTATGACAAAATGTTAAAAGCAGAAGCTGTTATCAAAATAAGTCATAAATGTCTTAACTAAGTATGCAAACTATACAAATATATGCAATGATGCCCACATGGAAAAATAAAGTTCAGTTTTCCATTAGGTTTTAAATATCAAACTTGATTTTAAATAACATCAATTCAGAGATTGATCATCACAGTATTTTTACTTTTCTCCAAAAGTTCTCTGAATTGTTTGGCAGGAGTTTATATAATATATAGTATTCTCCTCATAGTGGTGACTTGCTCATTTTAGGGAGAACTGAGGTCGTTATGGGGATTTTTACTAAAAGAAGCATTTATAATGAACTTGGCTCTCAGGAAGGTGCCTTTTAAAAATCATCCTGTGGAAATAAGTCTGTATTCAGTTGGACTCTGGCACTGGTCACGCTCTTTTGATAGATCCTTTTTTTCCCTTATCCGGTGCTCTCTGAGCATGTCCTCTCCTAGCACTGGTTGGGCAGTGAGCACCGTAGTGGGTAGCAGGGCCAGTGTTACAGCAGCAGTGCTCTGAGATGCTCATGTATTCCGTAGAATATTTTATAATTGATCTATGGCATTTTAAAAACAGATATAGGGATATCACTTCTAAAGTGTCGTACGATAATTACTATCATAAGACATACATTTTGTTTACAATACCACCAAATTCCCAAAAAAAGACCAAATAACCACTTTAATTTTCAAAAATGTTTTATTACTAAAATATTGGAAGTAGAGAAGTGGTGTTTGTCGCTGGTCTTTTTATACCATTACTATATAGGATGTTATTATTTAATGCTCACTTGACTTTTGCCACCGCTCAAGTAATGATTAATTTCCTGAGGTAAAGTTTTTTTTTTTTCTAAGATAGTGTTTTTCTAAGCAAAAGATCCCAGATTGACAAGCCTGGGTACTGTAGGCCTTTATTCCTCTGCAGAGCAAGCCTGCCTTCCTGCCAATCCCACCCAGCTGTTATCCTGAAGAGACCTCTGAGGCGGTCTACACACCAGGCTGCTTCTGTGCTTTTCCTTTTGGGGACTGTCTGAGGAAATTATTTAACTGGGTGCCAAATTTATTTGAGTGGGACTATGAAGAGTGGCCAAAGGAGAGGGCACACTTTCAGGAAAAATGCCAACTCTTCCATGTAATATCATCTTTCTTTTTCGCTTCAGCTCCTTTCATCCTGTTACCACTGAAATACCCATGCAGAGGGTAGTATCTTTTTCAGCACCACCCTGCTCTGAAAAATGCTATGAGCCCACGGGACAATGCCTGTCTGTACTGACTGGAGGACTCCTATGGGTTGTAGCACCATCCACAGGAAACCCCAAAGTTATATCCTCTTTTATTCTCTGGTAAAATATCTTACTCCTTTCATAGCTCTCAGAACCATTAGGGAAAATTTTAAATGTGAATGGGAAACTGTATTTGGATTACCACTCCTTTGTTGGCAATGGGTGCCAAGAATGACTTTGCGCGTGGGTTTGGTTACTATAAAAGGAAATCTCAGTGAATAAAATGGTAACTAGCTGTCTTCATATGAGACTTGCTCTCATATTGCATTTTTTGATGTATCAATTGATCGGGAAAACTGGAATTTATTTTTAACATGCTATTAGAGAATGCAAAAAATGAATTGACCCTACATGATCATAGAGAAATAATGTAGCTATAATTAACAATGTTACTATAGTTCTTTACAGCTCTAAGTAGATCTATATTGAAAAAATTGAACTGAAATCGCAAGCATATACAATAGTTCATTTAATGATTTGCAATAATATTATGAGGTCCAAAGAAAGTATTTTTCTAGGCTTAGTGATCCATTTAATGTAGATTTCCTTCTGTAATATACTTATAAAAATGTTTTCCCATCTGTAAGCATTTTCATATATTTTAGTAATAAAACAAAATCTCAAGGATTTATGCCATTTTTGGAATAGTTAGGTCACTCAGTAAAGTGTTACCTAACAAAAAAAAGGACAAATGTCACTATCAAACCTTGAACTAAATTTTGGAAGCCTTATCATTTTAAAAGTGAATAATTTCTTTTCCTCCATTTGAGTAGAGCAGCAAACAAACTTTTGAACACTCCCAAATCCTGGCTGATTTTAAAGAGAAAGACATGCCATGCACAGTAATAGGCCTATCATGCACATGATTTCCATTACAGAATTTTTTCAGTTTCCAGGATAAAGTAGCTATAGATAAGTGATTAATTCAAGCAGTCCACATTTTTTAATAGTTCATGAATATGATCAATAAATTCCCAAGAGGACCCATCATTCATTTTCTCTCCCACCTACCTTTCTCTATATGTCTCAGAAACTCCAAGAAGGGAAGTGATTTTATGAGTATCAGTTAGTTAAAGGCTCCCCAAGGATAGTATTGGGGAGAATAATGCATCCTTAAAGATGTTTAAAATCTAATGTAAAAGGTGCCTGTGAAATAGGAATGATTTCTAATTCCCTAGTAAATCTTTCACTGAAGTGAAAAGTTAGACATTACGGTTCCTAGGAATGTGGACCAGAGTGGTCCCTGTTCTGCTGAGATCCCCACCTCAGACACAAAGATGGAAACTCTTTCTCAGCAACCTAGGAGTAGAAAGCATGGTGGGAGTATTATCCAGTTTCCTGATAAAATGGTGGGGCATCTTATGTAGGCTTATCTTAGAAATTTAAAAGGAAGAGATTTTCTTGACAGAAGCTTATTTGTGTAACTGAGTTAATGTGTTTTAAATCTTAAAACCTTTCTGTGAGGTGAAAGGATCACTTAAGGCCAAGTTCCAAGTTCTAGACCAGCCTGGCAGCCTGGGTGACAGAGGGAAACTGTGTCCCTTAAAAAAAAAAGCTTTCTAGATAATAAGTGCTGTTGGAATATAGAATGATCCTATGTTAAACTTAGCAAAAAACTGATTTTTATTTTTTAAATAAAATGGTAGGTATGATTTTTTTTTTTGTTTTGCCTCCTTCTCTTAAAAATTAAACCCAACAATTAACTTAATGTTCTAGATAAGGTTTGTTTTGACCATTAGATATCTGCTTTTGAATTTTATGTAAGTAAGTTTTCTTCATCTTTTAGTGTATTCTCTGATAACAAAATATTATCGTCTTTGAATTTTATTTTTGTATCTATTGTGTAATATGTCCTTAGTGAATAAGAATGGTTTAACTTATTACTGTAAACCATAAAACTTAAACATGTCTGATTTAGCAATGAAATAGTATAAATGAAAACATTATATTTTATTTAATATTTTATTAAATATACTATTCCAGTTTTGTTTGTTATAAAATTTTATGTACTTATTTAATTTGAAGTTTATATTTTAAGCAAAATTATATATTCTGTGTCAACCAAAGGATGGGAAATGATACATACCCAGTTTTTACTTGTGAGGTTTTTATTTTCCTTAAAGTAATAATTTTCAAGCTGCGCACAGTGGCTTGAGAGCTACTTGGAAGGCTGAGGTGGAAGGATCCCTGGAGCCCAGGAGTTTGAGTTCAGCCTGGGCAACACAGAGAGACTCTGTCCTAAAAAAATAAAATAAACAAAAGTAATGATTTTCAAAGAACAAAGGAAAACAATTTGTCATGAGAATTTATCATGTTCTCACAAGAAGCTGTTCTCCTTAATACTTTAACATACATATTTTGAACATTATTTAAATTATGGATTTTTTTATTTCTGAGAAATGGCATTTGGGGTCATTTTCTATACTACAAACACACAAAGCTCATATATTCTCCTTGAACCATTAAAAGTTTAGGCATTTCAAATATTGAAATTAAATGAAAATATTTAGGGGAGGATATTATTGAACATATGTTATTTTAAGTTGTGATAAAACTTAATGGAGAATAGAGTGAGTCCTCCTAGGCTCGGAGGTCAGCCAGCGTTGGATTTGAATTCTGGTTCTGAAACTCGGCCTCCGTAAGCATGGTTCTCAACTGTCAAATAGATGTAACAATACCTGTAGCATAGGGCTGTCACGAAGTTCAAATAAGATGTGTATGAAACTCTGTAACAGTACTTGTTGGCACAGAGAAGATGCATAGTAAATGACAGCCATTGCCATTGTTATTATTAGCAATAGAACCACATACACAGATCAATACCATGATAAAATATTAAATCTGAAAAGTAACTCAAAAATTATTCAGTTCAAGCTCTGAGTCTTAATTGAGGACTCATAGATGTTTCCGTCTTGAATTAGAAGTGTGCTATACTTCCCTTTTAGAGGATGTTATGCACCCCGAAAAGTCTGACAGAGGTTGTGTTTACATGAACCTTAAATATTTAGTTAATTAAACACAAAAGTCAGCCAATTTAGGTTCAACATTGTGTATTCTTCTTGTTCACGTGGTGGCTGGAATTGACAGGTGTCAATTTGCATTGGAATATTATGAAGCCATCACTTCTCTTTTAGTTTTTGCTTAAGCAAATTACTGTGGGGTAAAACTTAAATCCACTACTGAAACTTTTTAGCAAATCTAAGTTAATATCCTTGTTTGATTTTTTTGACAACTGCTTTACAGATCTATTGTGCTTTATGGATATAAGCAGAAAGAACTTCTGATTACAGATGTCTTGCTACAAATATATGGGGACTACTGATTTCTCACCCAAAAGACTTTTTGTTCCTGTGAGAATTCCCATGTGCTTTTCCCTTGTCAAGGTGCAAATCCTCTCATCATGATCACAGTTGAGTAATGCATTAGGGAGTCAGTTGGCCATGGAAGTAAGACCAGTACTTCAGTTTCAGTTTGAAAATCTGCAGTTCATTTGCACAATAGCTTTCTTTTTTAATTAACCAGTGTTTATTTAAAAAGGTAAACGTATTTTTGTTAAGAAAAATAAACAGAAATTGAAATCACAGAAAGTCATAAGGTGAAAAGTAAAAATCCCTTCCCTCCCCATCCTCTGACTCCCTGGTTCTACTACCGAGATTTAACTACTGTTAAAAGCTGCTTGGCATCGTCACAGGAATTTTCTGGTTATTACCTGTTTCTTTTTTACACAAATAGGATTACGGTATACATATTAATACTAGGGTGCAATAAGCTTTTCTTGCATTTAATGTTACTATTCCCTGGTACTTAGAGTGGTACTTCATTTTTTTAAAATGGCTCAGTTTTATGGTTGAGCCGTAATCTATGTAAGCAGTTCCTTATACACATATTGTGCACTTGTGCAGGTGCATCTGTAAGGATATTTCAATGAAATTTCGAGGTGGAAGTATATGAGTTTGCTTATTTTGATAAACACGGCCACATTGCCTATCAAGGAAATATCTTGGCTTTCATCATAATTGATACAATTTAACATTGACAGTCTGAGAATCCTCTGGGTACTACACTGACCATTCCCTTAAGGAAGTAGAATTTTCACTTAAAATTGAAGTTACTTAGTTGTCGAGGCTTATTGAGCCATTCACCATCATAAAAGACTCCTTCACTTTGCTGTGATGGAAATTTATATTTTTAAATGTTTAAACTTATCAGTGCAATAAAAAATCCCACTATTCTCAACTTTTTAATATCTAGGGAATTAGAAATAGGCTGATTGTGTAAAAAAAAAACTATATATTTTGATATAATAATCTTATATCTTAAAAAATATTACTGTGATGTTTTTAATAATATTTTATCTATGAGTTATTTTTGGCCGCAGTGCCTGTATAAGGTCTACTGTTTCAGTGTAGCATTCTGAAGCAGGTCCTTGCTGTTGTTTTAGGGCATATAACATTGTGAACCCTATATATAATGAACTGGAAAATAGTATTTGTATATAGCGATGCTATTATTTAATGGAACAATTTTTCCTGACTGTATGTATTTTGTACCCAGGAGGCGTCAGGACAATCATGCCCATGAGAACTCTAAACCGTTCAGGTAATCATTTCATTTGTAAACTGTCCTAAAAATATGTTTTGTTTTTCATATTATGAAGATTTTATCATTGTTTTGTTTAGATGTTTTTACCTTTTCCAAAGTTTTGTGACAACCCTTGATTCTTATAGCTTTGAGCTAGCTCTAATAATCAGTTTTTAAGCTGTAAAGTATATTTATATTTTGTTAATATATGATTTATTATATATTTTATGAAAATGTGTTCTATATATTTATTTATGTTTATACTCTATTACATTTGTAACTTATTTAAACATATATCATATCTACTATATAAATATATATTTCATATTGTCATAAAATATATCTCCATGTAGAGATATGTAACATACTTCAGCATACCAGTCATAAACTTAGTTATTAATAGCTCTAAATTTTTTCAATGAAAGCTTTTAAAAATCTTATGATTTTATAAGTAATATCTATCAAGGGTTTTCCTTCAAATACTTTTCTAACTAGAATTAATGAGTATTTAAAAGAGTAACCAAAATGCAAACATAGGAGGGATTTACATTTATAATTTAATGCTAAGCTTGAAATTAATATCTTCGTGGAATTAACCCAACTGCCATAAAAATAATTCCTTAGAGTAAAAAACATTTTCAGTTTATCTAATTTCATGCTGGTTATTTAGGATTGTTTTTGATTTCTCATTTGATAGCTGTTATGACAATCTCTTTGTATTTTTCTTTTCCTTCAGGTCGTTTTATCTTAGTGAAACTGGCAATTGAACTTTGCTCTAGTTGATGGGCAAAATTTCTTCTAGACTATCTATCATCCCAATTTCATCCTAGTTGAAAATTTTCAAATGCCATAAGAAATCTTTGTAGATTTGCACTTAGCTTTTGGACGGACATTTCTACAATGGAGAGAACTGTGTTATAGCCCTGGTCCAAGGACATTACCATCTAATGCCCATTGACTACCGTGTGGGTGTGGAAGGTTCCAAAGAGAAGGAGCCGTCGGCAAGTGTGCAGGCCCCCTGGAGCATGGAATCAGGCAAGCTTTAAAAAGCACAGCTTTGGAGACACTCCATGAGTCTGCACGGCTTTCACATGAACTAGCACTTAAGACCTTGTGTAACAAAATGGACACTGGGGACACAGCTCTAGGACAAAAAGCTACCTCAAGGTCTGGAGAAACTGATAAAGCATCAGGTAGATGGAGACAAGAGCAATCGGCTATTATTAAGATGAGCACTTTTGGCAGTCAAGAAGGACAGCGGCAACCACAACTAGATCCTGAGCAACTGGGAAACCCAGCGTCAGCACAACTGTTCGGTTCTGGGAAACTGGCCTCCCCTGGCGAAGTGGTGCAGCAAGTCGCCGAGAAGCAA
The DNA here is from genome assembly GCF_041146395.1 of Eulemur rufifrons. Taxonomy (NCBI): domain Eukaryota; kingdom Metazoa; phylum Chordata; class Mammalia; order Primates; family Lemuridae; genus Eulemur; species Eulemur rufifrons. The sequence goes on along the minus strand of NC_090997.1, from coordinate 89,227,600 downwards.
TATCCACCGCACCGTCCGAGTCCTTATTCATGCCAACATTCACTCTCTTTCCCGCAGCACTCATTGCCACAGGGGGTCCTGCACAGCAGCAAGCCACATCAGAGCCTCGAAGGCCCTCCGTGGCTTTTCCCTGGCCCTTTGCCATCTGTTGCCTCTGAGGACTTATTTCCTTTTCCTATTCATGGCCACGGTGGTGGTTATCCTAGAAAAAAGATTTCAAGTCTGAACCCTGCTTATAGCCAATACTCCCAGAAAAGTATCGAGCAGGCAGAAGATGCTCACAAGAAAGAGCACAAACCCAAAAAGCCCGGCAAGTACATTTGTCCTTACTGCAGCAGGGCGTGTGCCAAACCCAGCGTACTGAAAAAACACATCAGGTCCCATACCGGGGAGCGGCCATATCCATGTATACCTTGTGGTTTCTCTTTCAAGACAAAGAGCAATTTGTACAAGCACAGGAAGTCACATGCCCATGCAATTAAGGCAGGATTAGTACCTTTCACAGAGTCAGCTGTATCTAAATTGGACCTGGAGGCTGGTTTTATTGATGTAGAAGCAGAAATACATTCAGATGGTGAACAGAGTACAGACACAGATGAGGAGAGTTCTTTATTTGCTGAGGCTTCTGACAAAATGAGTCCTGGCCCACCCATCCCGTTGGATATTGGTAGCCGAGGTGGCTATCACCATGGGTCATTGGAAGAATCCCTGGGAGGTCCAATGAAGGTGCCCATTTTGATTATCCCCAAAAGTGGAATTCCTCTGCCCAACGAAAGCTCTCAGTATATCGGCTCTGATATGCTACCAAATCCGTCTCTAAATACTAAGGCTGATGACTCTCACACAGTCAAACAGAAACTTGCACTAAGACTGTCAGAGAAAAAGGGACAAGATTCTGAGCCATCTCTCAACCTTCTGAGCCCGCACAGTAAAGGAAGCACTGATTCTGGTTACTTTTCTCGCTCAGAAAGTGCAGAGCAGCAAATAAGCCCTCCCAACACAAACGCAAAGTCTTATGAAGAAATCATCTTTGGAAAATACTGTCGGCTTAGTCCGAGAAATGCACTCAGTGTTACCACCACGAGCCAGGAGCGTGCCGCCATGGGCAGGAAGGGCATGGTGGAATCGTTACCTCATGTAAACACCAGGTTAGATGTCAAGATGTTTGAAGATCCCGTTTCCCAACTGATCCCAAGCAAAGGAGAGGTGGACCTCAGTCAGACAAACATGCTGAAGTCCACTAAATTCAACAGTGAGTCCAGACAACCCCAGATTATTCCATCCTCTATCAGGAATGAAGGAAAACTTTATCCAGCAAATTTCCAAGGCAGCAGCCCCATCCTCTTAGAAGCTCCTGTAGACTCTTCACCCCTTATTAGAAGCAACTCCATGCCAACTTCTTCAGCAACTAATTTAAGTCTTCCTCCTTCTTTGAGAGGAAGTCACTCATTTGATGAAAGGATGACCGGTTCCGATGATGTGTTCTACCCAGGGACGGTGGGCATACCCCCTCAGCGCATGTTGAGAAGACAAGCGGCTTTCGAGCTGCCTTCGGTACAGGAGGGGCATGTGGAGGTCGAGCACCATGGCAGGATGTCCAAAGGTATCAGCAGTTCTTCCTTGAAGGAAAAGAAACTGGCTCCTGGGGATAGGGTTGGGTACGACTACGATGTCTGTCGGAAACCCTATAAGAAGTGGGAAGACTCTGAAATGCCAAAGCAAAGCTACAGGGACATTTCCAGCTTAAGTTCTTTAAAGCATGGTGGAGAATATTTTATGGATCCCATGGTGCCATTGCAGGGAGTGCCAAGCATGTTTGGAACTACATGTGAGAACAGAAAACGCCGGAAAGAGAAGAGTGTAGGAGATGAAGAGGACACACCCATGATTTGCAGCAGCATCGTAAGCACTCCCATGGGCATGATGACTTCAGACTATGACCCCAAACTGCAGATGCAGGAAGGAGTAAGGAGTGGATTTGTCATGGCAGGACACGAGAACCCTTCCCATAGTCACTCTGAACGCTTCGACCCGTGTCGACCCCAGTTGCAGTCTGGAAGTCCATCTCTTGGGTCAGAGGAGTCCCCTTCGGCCACTGATTCAGACAAGATGTCAGACCTAGCGGGCCGGAAACCTCCTGGAAATGTGATTTCTGTGATTCAGCACACAAACTCGCTGAGCCGACCCAATTCATTTGAAAGGTCTGAGTCAGCCGAGCTCGTGGCTTGCACACAGGAAAAAGCCCCTTCCCCTTCAGAGACCTGTGACAGTGAGATTTCAGAAGCGCCCGTGAGTCCGGAGTGGGCTCCACCCGGGGATGGTGCAGAAAGCGGGGGCAAACCATCCCCGGCTCAGCAGGCGCAGCAGCAGTCCTGCCACGCACAGCCCAGGTTGGTTCGCCAGCACAACATTCAGGTTCCTGAGATTCGAGTGACCGAGGAGCCTGATAAACCCGAGAAGGAGAAAGAAGCCCAGACTAAAGAGCCAGAGAAGCCTGTGGAGGAATTTCAGTGGCCCCAGAGAAGCGAGACCCTTTCCCAGCTCCCCGCTGAGAAGTTGCCGCCCAAAAAGAAGCGTCTGCGACTTGCAGATATGGAGCACTCCTCAGGGGAGTCCAGCTTTGAATCCACAGGCACGGGCCTCTCTCGCAGCCCCAGCCAAGAAAGCAACTTGTCCCACAGCTCCAGTTTCTCAATGTCTTTTGAAAGAGAAGAAACCAGTAAGCTTACCGCACCTCCTAAGCCGGATGAGTTTGGGAAGCATTCGGAGTTTTTGACTGTCCCTGCTGGTTCCTACTCATTGTCTGTCCCGGGCCATCACCACCAAAAAGAGATGCGGCGCTGCTCGTCAGAGCAGATGCCTTGCCCTCACCCCACGGAAGTCCCAGAAATTCGGAGCAAATCATTTGATTATGGGAATCTATCCCATGCTCCTGTGGCGGGAGCGGCGGCCTCAACATTGTCACCGTCCCGGGAGAGGAAGAAATGCTTTTTGGTACGGCAGGCTTCCTTCAGTGGCTCCCCAGAAATTGCCCAGGGTGAGGCCGGCGTGGATCAGAGTGTCAAGCAAGAGCAGCTGGAGCACCTGCATGCTGGCCTCAGGTCCGGGTGGCACCACGGCCCGTCCACTGTGCTGCCTGCTCTACAGGCAGAGGACCCAGGGAAGCAAGTGGTGGGGCCTTGTGCCTCCCTGAGCTCAGGGCCCCTCCACCTGGCCCAACAACAGATCATGCACATGGACAGTCAGGAATCTTTGAGAAATCCCTTGATGCAACCAACATCCTACATGACAAGCAAACACTTACCCGAACAGCCACATTTATTTCCACATCAAGAGACTATTCCATTTTCTCCGATCCAGAATGCCTTGTTTCAGTTTCAGTATCCTACAGTCTGTATGGTTCATTTACCAGCTCAGCAGCCTCCCTGGTGGCAGGCCCATTTCCCACATCCCTTTGCCCAACACCCTCAGAAGAGCTATGGCAAGCCTTCTTTTCCAGCAGAAATTCATTCTAGCTATCCCTTAGAGCACGTGGCAGAGCACACTGGAAAGAAATCTGCTGATTACGCACACACAAAAGAGCAGACTTACCCGTGTTATTCAGGAACATCAGGGCTACACTCAAAGAACCTTCTTCCAAAGTTTCCATCAGACCAGAGTAGTAAGTCAACTGAAACTCCCGCCGAGCAGGTTCTTCAAGAAGATTTTGGCTCGGCAAGCGCTGGGCCCTTACAGTCCTTACCGGGAACAGTGGTTCCTGTTCGGATCCAGACGCACGTACCGTCCTATGGAAGTGTCATGTACACAAGCATTTCTCAGATACTTGGGCAGAACAGCCCTGCAATTGTCATATGCAAGGTCGACGAGAATATGACCCAAAGAACTCTGGTAACCAACGCAGCCATGCAGGGCATAGGATTTAACATTGCCCAGGTGCTGGGGCAGCATGCAGGCTTGGAAAAATACCCCATTTGGAAAGTACCTCAGACCTTGCCCCTTGGTTTAGAATCTTCCATCCCCTTATGTTTACCTTCCACCTCCGACAGCGCTGCCACCCTTGGAGGTAGCAAGCGGATGCTTTCTCCAGCCAGCAGCTTGGAACTCTTCATGGAAACCAAGCAGCAGAAAAGAGTCAAAGAAGAAAAGATGTATGGGCAAATTGTGGAGGAGCTTAGTGCTGTGGAACTGACAAATTCAGACATCAAAAAGGATCTCTCCCGCCCTCCGAAACCCCAGTTGGTTCGACAAGGCTGTGCTTCTGAGCCAAAGGATGGCTTGCAGTCAGGGTCATCTTCCTTCTCCTCTCTGTCGCCCTCCTCATCTCAAGACCATCCTTCTGCCAGTGCGCCCTCAAGGGAGCCCTTCCCACCCAGCAGAGAGATGCTTTCCGGTTCCAGGGCACCCCGTCCGGGGCAGACGTCCAGTGGGCTTTCTGAAAGCAAAGAGTCCTCAGATGAATTGGATATCGATGAGACAGCATCGGACATGAGCTTGAGCCCACAGAGTTCGTCGTTGCCAACAGGAGACAGTCAGCCGGAAGAGGAAGGGAAGGGCCGCAAGCTGCCTGTCGGCATGCTGGTGCACGTGGCCTCGAGCCCGAGTGGGAACGTGGCAAACTCAACTCTTCTTTTCACGGACATGGCAGATTTCCAGCAGATTCTTCAGTTCCCCAGTCTGCGGACAACAACTACTGTGAGTTGGTGCTTCTTGAATTATACAAAACCCAATTATGTGCAACAGGCCACCTTCAAATCCTCGGTTTATGCTTCATGGTGCATTAGTTCCTGTAACCCCAACCCATCCGGACTGAACACCAAGACCACTCTGGCTCTTCTGAGGTCCAAGCAAAAAATCACGGCAGAAATTTATACCCTGGCTGCTATGCACAGGCCTGGAACCGGCAAGCTTACGTCGTCAAGTGCATGGAAACAGTTCGCTCAGGTAACAACCCTTGTTTTAGAAAGCACTCTGTATTGTGGATTTGATTGCTGAGCAGACTACATAGTGAAGGATATAAGGTCCAAAAAATGCAAGGAAAAGATTAAGGTCAGAGTTGGGGCAGTCCTCGGCAACACTGGCCTTACGCCAGGGAGGAGAAGGGTGGGATGAGAGAAGCCACTCACCGCACTTAGTTGTGAGGGTCTCAGGGAAGGTCTCAAGGACTGGAAGTATCTCCTTCACCCAGGTGCCATGAAATGCTGCCACTCCGACTGATCCCCATGGGTTCTTCTCCGTTCTGACCTGTGCGAGTGGCCTAGCCGATCTACTTGTCTTTGAATGTGAGGAATTCAGGGAACTGTGAAATGGGACCGTAGAACAGGGGGTAGATGCTGAAAGGGAAGATCAGGAGGGAGGCCTGAAGGGTGTCAGAACTGAACTTTGCAAACACTTTTTACCAAAACTTATTATATATGTCTTTTAAAACTTATTTTTCCAAGTTATTGTTCCTACATGAATAATCAATGCCTTACATGTAAAATTATTAAAAATATTAGTAAGTGGCACTTTGGAATTTTGCCAAATTAACAATGAAGCAAATGGAGGATTTAAAAATATATTTTCACTTATGTCAGTTACCATTTTTTCTTCAATAATGTTTGAGACTACTTCCTTAATTAATATAGATTGTTTTCATTGCTACTTCAAAACATAGAACATGTCTTTTAAGTCCTTATTAGTGTTGCACAGAGTAAGTGCTAAGTGTGTAATATATTTTTAAACAAAATATTGAATTTATTCAGTGGATACTGTCATTCTCTGATTTTGTCTCTAGTGTTCTTTATGTAACCAGCCTCTGGCCTGTTAGGATGGAATTTAGGCTCATTTTTGTAGATTTGGGAAAAGGGGAATGTAGGAGCTACTGTGTCTTAGAGAAAGCGTGCAAAATGATTCTCTCTTCTTGTCCTACAGATGAAACCTGATGCATCCTTTTTATTTGGCAGCAAGCTAGAAAGGAAACTGGTGGGAAATATCTTAAAGGAAAGAGGGAAAGGAGATATTCATGGAGATAAAGACATTGGATCCAAACAAACTGAGCCAATCAGAATTAAAATCTTTGAAGGAGGGTAAGGAAACATAAGTGCAAATGTAAAATGTTCAGTGATAGGTCAGAGTAAATTGTCCAGAATGTCTCCAGGGAAAAAAACACTGTCTACTCTGGTTGGGAGCTTAAAGTGAATTCTTTTTCTATTCACATTTCTGAAGTCTGGCAGGTAATAGACAATGATGTGTTCATGCCCTTGTTTGGGGGGCTTGCTTTTAATGAAAATGTCCCTGATATGTATGGTTCAAGCTTCTGCCTTACATTTTCACACCTCTAATTTATTACAAAATCTACTAAATTGTTAGGCTCTTGATGTCATCTAAGTGCATTCATTCTTTGATATTTTTATGGGCATTTGTGTTATTAATGGACATATTTTTAGCCTATGCTTATACAAATGAAATTATGCGTGCTTGCATGTAATTCTAGGAATGAGTTAATTTGTTTGTTTGCTTTTATTATTATCTAAACTGTAGACTTTAATGAGATTTCATCAGTTCCGTCAACATCCTTTTTCTATTCCAAGATCCATGTCAGGGCACCACATTGCATTTAACTGTCATGTCATCCAGTCTCCTATGGTCTATGATAGTTTCTCTGTATTTAGGAATTTCTTTTTAAATGTTAAGTTCCGAGTATGGAAATTCAAGTAATAAGGTTCAATGACTTTGTTATCTGTATGGTTAAGAAAAATTACACATCTGTGTAATGTCTAGTTTTAGATTTTGATAGAAATGTATCTTCAATCCAGTCACATGGAAACAAAAGCCCAGAGTTAATGTTTTTAAAATTTAAAAATGTTAAAAGTACACTAACCACATTTTGGGGATTATGATGTAATTAGCCTTCTCTCTACAGCAGATCTGTAATTTCCATATTTTCATGAGCATGAATTTATTTCAATTACATTTGGAGGACACAATAATGTTATTTGTTTGCCTATCAAATTTTGAATACTAGTGAGATGAAATATCAATTTCTCACATGGTGTTACCAGTTTGGAGAGGGATTATTCTAGTTGGTTCTCCCTTAGGTTTTGACACCTTCAGATGGCCAGTATTTTTATCACTGAAACCACAGTTGTATATAGTTTTGAAGCTTTTTTACATCCCCCATCTTTTAACACAAATGAGAGAAATATAGATTTTTCTCATTCCTCAGAGACAGAGAGGTCCGTGTGACTGAATCAGCCCTCTCACACTCAGCAGTTTTCTTCCCAGCAGTGCGCTAGCACCAGTAGATCAGCGAGACTTTCACAGTTACTGAATGCTTTGGGGAGCCCATCTCCACTAAAGAAGGACACAAGTGAAAGAGCGTATGTGAACATTTTATTGCTGTGTGTTGACGATCTAAAAGGACTGTGCACATATTTCGTTTCTTCCTCCTTTCATTGCCCCGTGTTGTGGGCTAGGTCACAGTCCTTTCTTCATCTGTGGCCCAATTTCTGCCCGGTGGTGACCAGGTATTCTTTCTAAACAATATGTTACCACCTCTTATTTTGGCAATTGCAAAGTGATAACTTAAAAAACTGACCAATTTTTTAAGTGTATGTGTTCCTTATATTATCTGATTGATTGGTTTAATAATTTTGACATATCTTCAAATTATTTTTTTCAAAATCTATTAATTCTCCTATCAGGTAGATTCATGGCTCTGCAGAACTGTTGTATGGTAAATATCTTATTTATACAGATTTTTCTACTATATAGTTATAGTTTATACAGAATTTTACTGTATTTTCATTCTAGAAGCAAGTTAATCAGCTATGATGTTGAAAACAAAATTATATTATTTGATGAGAAAATGCATTTCCTATCACTATGATGATGGGCTACAGTAAGCTTGAAGTATCTTTTCCTGAAGAAAATTAGCTTTCTATAAAATTATTAGTTTTATTCTATATCCTTTTAGCAATTTTATATGGTTAGAGTCAGCGAATAGTAAAATTGAAATGTTTAAGTTTCATGTTTGCATGTTTAAGTTCTCCTCTACTTTACTGCAAAAGACAATGAGATAAAAGATAAAGTTCAAAATAATTATGAAGAACAAGTTGAAGGTGAAATTCCTTGTAAAAGAGGAAAAATTTAAAGAAGCTAAAGCCATGCAAAATTAATTATTCAATTTTGACTCTATTTAACTCTATCTGGATTGGTACTGACCAAAAAGTAGATATTGTTAAGATTAAATTAAATCCATAGCAGACTTGGTATTTAAATATGTGGATGGATTTTCTCTTCAAAAACTCCTTCAATGGATGGACAATTAAAGTTAAATTTGGTTTTACTCTTGTTGATTGGTTGATTAGCTAGAACAAAATAGGGAGGTTTGCAGTGCTCTTATAATATTAAAAAAAAACTGTAAATCTAGTGCCTTTAAGTAAATCCACAGTGAATTAGGGCATTTTGCATGTCAGTTTACCTTTGGAAGTTATAAAAATAACTGCCTAAAAGAAGTATCTTTCCAAGAATGACATTATACCCATAATTCTAGCTTACCTGGAATTTAAAAGATAATGATGTTCATTGAATTATTCAGTAGAATGCTACTGTACTCTATGATAGATCATATTTTATTGCATTCTAAACAAAATGGAATGGTTGAGCACTGGGCGGTTTCTTTCCTTGATTATCAAAGGAAATACCCAAGACTTTGTTCATCTAATTTGATTTGATTAAACTAGATGACCTCAGATATCCTTTCAAACATCTCTATGAAATCCTTCTGGAAACAAATGCAGATTTGATTAAAAATAGAATCTCTAGTTTCCATTATATAACAGTACCTTCAAGAAGCCAGTTGAAATTTAGACTCCACGTTAGTGTACAGATTCATGGTCTTTGGAAAGAACAGATCAAATCTGTAGATAACAGTTGGTGAGCCGAGCTCAGCCTGTGTAAACTAGAAATTTCTGAGGCACTCTCATGCCAGGATTGTAAAAATAGACCAGAAACTTGCAATGAAGAATTCTATTATCAGTTACACTTCTTTTAGAGAGTTGTGCATGCACATCTTGGATGATGTAATGCACATCTTAGATGAGACATGATGAATGTGTTGGTATGCTTTTAGGATGTCCCTTGACTGGAGGCTATACTAGACTCCAATCCAAAGGTCTACAACTCATTTGAAGCCCATTTGAACAACTACTCCCTAAGTCTATAAATTTACACTTAATAGTAGAGCCAATTCCATTTTGAATTCTGTGTAGAATTATACTTTGTTTACAGTGCTAAATCTATTATCTAGTTCTTTCAGCCATTTACTGCATAAATTTCACAGTCTTCAGAGAAGTAAAGTTGAATAATTGTTTGTAAAAGACCCTCATAAAAATTTGCCATGCAAATAATTAGCTTTTGGTTTGATATATAACATGCTATAAGAATATCTGAAAACACACTGGTGTCCCCCCTTTTTAAACAGGTATAAATCAAATGAAGATTATGTATATGTCAGAGGACGGGGACGTGGCAAGTACATTTGTGAAGAATGTGGGATTCGCTGTAAGAAGCCAAGCATGCTCAAGAAACACATTCGCACCCATACTGATGTTCGGCCTTATGTATGCAAGTTGTGTAACTTCGCCTTCAAAACAAAAGGTACAGTCTGATTTTTTTGGGAGGAAAAATACTTTTCTTATGGCTACTTAGGATTCTGAATACTGTTTTATAACTAACCTTTGTCAACAATAAGATGGTTTTGTTTGTGAAAATATGACTCCATGAAATGTATTTTCTCCCTAATGTAAGTGATCAAAGGTAAGTGAGATGTGACACTCCTCTTATGACTTAATTAAGAGCCAGAGACTTAGGGTCGGGCCAGTTGTCTCCAAAGGAAGTGGCGAAGAATTGCCTGGATAGCTATTACTTCATGTTGGAAATGTTATGTGGTCTAAATAGCTTTTGCACCAGAGTTGAAATACTGCACATACAGTGGTATTCGAAAAGCAAGACAGCGGCTGGAAAGAAAACATGTGCCATGGTCAGTTTCAAGATTATAAATAATGTAGAGATCCACAGATTCCCAGGTGGGCTCCTCCATCCACAGTCGCATTAATTATGCATAGAAATTTGATAGCTTATGTTCCGTGTATTTATCAGCACAGAGACAATTTCTTACTCTCAGGCCACAACTGTTAATCTCATAAAACTAGGACTTGCTTTGGAATGGAAAAAAAAAATCTGTTTTTAACAGGTAGATTTATATAAAAATATTTTATTCTAGAAAGTTGCTTCAGTTATATTTCTATCTTTTTACAAAATCATGAAAATGTTCATAAGCCTGGTGTTCTCAGAATACAAATGATTGTGAATTAGAGGTTGACTTTTGTAGAAATGTGTTTTACATTAGATCTAACGGATACTACAGGCACTTCCTTGGCAACTTCACTCACTTCCAATGTTTTAACTTTAAATTTGCATGCTAATTAATCTGCTCTAATCCTATCAAGAAAAATAAATACCAAATGAAATAATCTTCGGTAGAGAAATGTATACCTGTTTTCTTTTATAGCCCTAAATCCTAAATTGTTATATTCGTTCCAAAAGCAAAAATGTGTAGCCTCTTAACATATGTGTTTCTTCTTCATTAAAAAGCTATCTGTAGTACAAGTATGCCTCATTTGAAGTTAAAAAAGAAAGCAAGTGTGTTAATTTGCATTTCAAAAGAAATAAACATAAGGTCCTTTAAATGCCAGCCCTCTTAGCACAATTAAGCCTTTTATATAGAACTTTACTGAGAGATTCCCTAGGAGATGAGAAAATAAAAACTTTGATTTGGGGACATACTGGAAATTCACTAGCCATTACAAATGATATATATCTTCATTTGGTATGTGAGTTTGCTGCTGGTATAGTTATGTGAAAAATTGAAGAAATGACACATTTCTAGATATTTGAAAAAATCAAATTAAGTCAGGCTCTGAACCATCATCCTGGAATTTTCGCAGGAAATAATTTATTTTTGGTCATTACTAGAGTTTTCTTGTCACCCTTTGGGAATGTGCAAATGTCTCAGAATCTTAAAATGAACAAAACATCCTGGGAAACCCTGCCAGTTTTCACCTCTGGCTGAAATGCCTGTTGCCTAAACTCACATCATTGTCTAAACACAGATCAAGCATCCTTGAAGGACCAATCCCTTCTGCTCTAATACATTACTTCAGAAGCCCATGCCTTCAACCACCCAGAGCTAGGGTGGAATTGTTTCAGATCCCTATTTCTAACTACAAACCTATTCTGAAGATAAGACCCCAAAGCCTGACTATCCTTGGGATGGGTGGAGGGAAAAACATAGGAGAAGAAACACATTTTAAAACCTGAATAAATTATCTTGACACACTTAGCATCCACAACTATACACATTTGTACCCTGGCAGAAGCAAATGATTTCCATTAATTTATGGATAAATGTAATTAATTTACAGATTGAAGAATTCTTGATAAGTCTATAAAATTTTGAGCTCTTTAAAAAACTATAGAAATAATTTTTTGATAAATAAGAGTAATGGGGGCCTGGAAATATTTTTGTTTGGAATTATCAAAATAGCATGTAAAATTCACATGTATGTAAGCAGTAAGAAAATAATAAAGCAATGTAAGTAAAATAATAAACAGCAGTGTCCCGATTTAGAATTGTGGTCCATCTATTACATTAATAGTAAGCTAAACTCTCCTACAAGAGGAGCAAACTATTTCAGAAAGGCTGAGTTTCCACCAGGATTTCAGGGAGTCTTTTCTTAAAGCATTTGTTGGTACATTGCTAAAGCATTATCAAAGGGCATGGATAATATTATGACTGTTTTCATTGAAGTGGATGTAAAGGCTCCTTACAACTGAATTAGTTCCTGAATCTCTTTTGATAATGATATGGCATACAATTTTGTATATGTATGTATGTTTTTTCTTCTATAGATCTTGAGTCAAGGGTGATTGGATCAATGTTTTCAAAAAATTTCTCACATTCCATACAGCAATTATATAAATCTACATATATGTATATACACATATGTATGTGTACATATAATTATATATATATCATCATCATAACCTTTGACATGAAACCATTCTTTTTTTCTTAGAATAATAGGAGTCTCAAGATAAATAAAAAGGGAATATTACTGCTCCAGAATTTTAGAAACTGCCATCATAAAGTTTGCTAACATATGTCAAAACAGATAGATGCTAAATACTGGGAATATGTTCCCTGTACGTAGTTAGCTAAGTATTTGTATGGATCTTTGAATGCCCTGACAAGGTTGGTCCTCACACTAGGTTTGTATATTTTTTCTTCTGACCAGTGAGGTCTTTGAAGGTTAATCTATTAATATACCTGATCAATGCCAGAAGGCCTAGGGTCCAGTGGTTGTGTTGAGAACCGTTGTTTCAGATCAGCTTGTGTTGCCCTGTGTACGCTGAGTCCCAGGAGGCTGGTCCATTTGGATAGATAATGAGATTCCATCTCAGGCAGGAAAGCCTGGGGTCCCCTGTCTTGCTTGGAGTCTACTCTTTCACAGCTCTTCTACAGTAAAGAAAACCTGAGACTGGGCCAGAGCTCTTAGGGATTAATATCTTCAGAAACCAGATTGTTCTTAAGGGTGAAGCAAAGGATAATGGGTATAAAGAAATCTATGTTATGCCATGAATTGAATGAAATTAGTTCGTTTCACATTGAATTTTAGCGCAATCATCACATTTTGGTAGCCAATTAATTTCTCTCTCTCTCTCTCTCTTTTTTTTTTTTTTGGCTTTATTTTCTAGGAAATCTAACGAAGCATATGAAATCTAAAGCACACATGAAAAAATGCCTGGAATTGGGAGTCTCAATGACATCAGTTGATGACACAGAAACTGAAGAAGCAGGTATATCACAATCTAGTTAACTGACCTTTTCACTATGCACACTGGAGCTTTGTGTGGCCGAGGTGGTAAAATAAGTTTAGATATTTTTAAAAACTGATCACATTTCATTTTATTAAATACTAAATATAGAAAATAAATCTGACACATTGGATTGCTTGAAACCTGCTGAGAAGAAATAAATGCATTTCACTTTTGACTCTGGGGAATAAAAGGCCTTACTATGAAAATATTTCTGTATAGAGCCAGAAAGGGAATATAATTGTACTTGCTTTGTGATAGTGATTTAAATTTTATGAAGCTTTTGGGAAAATCTGAAAAGCATTTGAATGCGTTATTATTCCTATTAACAGTAAACCTAGTAGAACAAAATCCATCGTTAGCCTCAGTAGAGAACCCGGGGTTGGCCAAACCTCCTGAGATATACCACTTACATAAGTTTATACCTAAATCTATAGATACAAGTGGTTGCTTTTCTTTTTCCTCCAGTATTACCATTATCATTATCCATATGAGCAGGTGATGTCTGAGATACAAGGTCCTACTCTGGCATCCTTATTGTAAGTTAGGAATGAAACCAAATAGATATATAAAAAGATTGGAACCAATGCAGGGTCACACAGGTAAGTGCCTTGTGAGAGCTATAGAAGTTCAGAGGCATACCTGTCTCTGGGGGCTGGAATATTGGGGGAAGCTTTTAGAAAGAGACGAGGCCTAAATAAGCTCCTAACCTTGACATTTGGATCTTGATCTCTGTTAACTTCATTCAATTGTTTCAGAAAATATGGAAGATTTGCACAAAGCGGCTGAGAAGCATAGCATGTCCAGCATTTCAACTGATCACCAGTTCTCAGATGCGGAGGAATCGGATGGTGAGGATGGAGATGACAATGATGATGATGATGAAGATGATGATGACTTTGATGACCAGGGAGATCTAACACCAAAAACAAGATCAAGAAGCACGAGTCCTCAGCCTCCTAGATTCTCCTCCTTGCCTGTCAATGTTGGTGCCGTACCCCATGGGGTTCCTTCAGATAGTACCCTGGGACATTCTTCGTTGATAAGCTATTTGGTTACATTACCAAGTATTCAGGTGACTCAGCTTATGACACCCAGTGACTCATGTGAAGATACCCATATGACAGAATACCAGAGGCTATTCCAGAGCAAAAGTACAGACTCGGAACCAGACAAAGACAGGTTGGACATACCTAGTTGTATGGATGAGGAGTGCATGCTGCCTTCAGAGCCCAGCTCCTCGCCGAGGGACTTCTCACCCTCCAGCCGCCACTCCTCCCCAGGATACGATTCTTCACCCTGTCGAGATAATTCACCAAAGAGGTATCTGATACCCAAAGGAGATTTATCTCCCAGAAGACATATATCACCTAGGAGAGATCTGTCACCCATGAGACATCTTTCACCGAGAAAGGAAGCTGCATTGAGAAGAGAGATGTCCCAAAGAGATGTTTCACCAAGAAGGCATTTGTCCCCAAGGAGGCCAGTGTCTCCAGGGAAAGACATCACGGCAAGAAGAGACCTCTCTCCCCGAAGAGAGAGGAGATACATGACCACCATAAGAGCACCATCTCCCAGAAGGGCTTTATACCATAACCCACCATTGTCCATGGGGCAGTATTTGCAAGCAGAGCCAATTGTATTGGGGCCTCCTGTAAGTATTATTGCTTTCTTTTTCTAATATATAAGTTGAAGCACATTGGAGCCTCTTGATAACACACTAGTGTGGAATTTATTATAACATGGGCATCTCTCATGGGCAGGAGTGAATTTGGTTATTGAAAATAGCAGGAGGACATTTTTATCACATGCTACTGTCAGTAACATGGCTGTGGCATTACTCCAGGCATAGTATTGCATCAGAGCAGTACTGCATTTCCAGCTGGGAACAGGTGAGGCCTTTCTGAAAGTTTTCTAAGCTTAACTAATTGTAGACATGAGCTGAAACCTTTATGTGAGTAAAAAAGCTGAAGCCTTTGGAATGGCATGACTGCATAGACAGACACTCACAGGGACCCTTAGGTGTCAGTTATACAACTCTTCAGGTAAGGATTCTGCTTCAGTTGTAAGCCTTAGCTTTCAAAAACTTTTAATTTCTGATACACTCATTACCTTGCCCACTGTGAGTGAACATGTGAAACTATTCGGGGATGGGGAGAGGAGAGAATGACACACACTTTGACGTTTATAATTCACAGGCATGAACATACCTGTTTTTCTTGCCATGACCACCACCAGGTGCATGACCACCACCAGGTGTACTTGCTGAGTGAAAACCTGGGCCCAAAGAAAACAGGAAGTCAGGAGAGCTAAGGGAGAATGTACAGAGGAGACTTCTATGACAACCTTCATTGTAAATCAAGATAACAGTAGTAGCAATCCTGGGTTACATTTAAGCAGCAGGCTTAATGCAAATCCATAAAAAAGCACCTGTCCTGCCTCATTCCATGGCACAGTCCCTCATGTCTCAGTTTGTGCAGGGTTTTAAAAACTAAATAAAGCAGGCACTTAGCATAGACAGAGGAATGACACCTTTGGAGTTTGTTTCCTTTAAATGTGTTTTGATTTCCTGGTCTCTACTCTTTATCATACTCTCTTTGCTCTGAATTTCTGTTGTCATGTGTAATGGCACTATCCCTCCCAGCCAAAGGAAGCACTGCAGGCTCCCAGCTTATCAGATGCGAAAAGACAAGTTGGGCAACAGATCTGGTGCATGGGAGGTAGACTTGTCTATAGATGTGTATACATATGCACATACACTTAACGTAATCCATGCTTGAAATCATTATTCATTTTGGCATAACAAGATTGTTCTTACTGAGATTTAAGTAGGATGAAGGTTTGTCCACCACATTACCACAAGGCCCAAATTATTATACAAAACCATAGGATTGCAAATGGAGTAAAAACCAAAGTAGAGAAAACTTATTGGGAATTTCCTTGGAGGGTGAAGAAGAGGTGAGTGGGAGGAGAGAGGATGTGTGGAAACACCTGGCAGGGTTTGGAGTAGTGGAAGTGGCTACGTGGTAGAAATTCTGCGTGAACACTTACTTTTGTGGGTTAAAATCATTTCATTTCTGATCAGTGAAGGTCTGAATTTGGAACTTTTATTAGTAACACAAGTAAGATTTTATTGGGTTTAGAAAATGTTGAACGCATTGTAGTTTTAGAGGACAATTGATCACTCCCTGTGTCAGCCTTTCGTAGCTTATGAGTTCCTGGGTGATTATAGGGTTAATGATTACACCATTTCACCCACACTTTCAGGATAAGTCATGTTTCCAGCTTGAATAAATTGTAGCCCAGAGCAGGGCAAAGCATGGCAGAGAGTAGCAGAAATTAATGCATAATTTATAGTTCCTGAGCCAGTCTCACAATCTAAATAGAACTGGATGAATCCTTAATGGTGTAGAGCATACCTTGAGTTGTAGAACTGAAATGCCCTTGAAATGAATTTCAACTTTTTTTTTTTTTTTTTTTGTCTCTCCTGGACTACTACCATACTGGCCAGGTTTATATCTATCTTAAGTTCTCAAAAAATAAAAAAAAATAAACAGAGTTCCTTTTAAATAACAATCCATTAAAAGAATGAATCACAGTAATTAAAATCTAATAATCTCATTCAAACTTGATAATCTGACAGTCTGAGTCACTGTAGGAACAGTACAAAAAATAAATTCTCCATTTGCAGGACTGGGACCACAAAATCTGGAATTCTGGCCCCAAATCTTAAATATCCTTAATTCATTAATTGCTAAGGAGATACTTAAGTAGAAATAATAATATAAACAGAACAATAGACACAATCATCTTTGCTTCCCAACTATGTAGTTGAAAATAAGTTAACTTTCTGAAATATTTCATGTTAAGTACTTCTGTTGAGGATAGTTTCCTTACATCAACTGCACTGATGAAAGATTTAAGTGGCTTTGATTTGTGATTTGATGAAGAAGCTGGTCTTCTGCATTGAACACCATTTGAGCAGGAATTTATTCCCTTAGACCAACATCTTACACATTAGAGGCACCAGTTTGTGGGTCCTCACCACATTGTCATCTGTTCTGTGGAAAACTTTTTTAAAAAGCCAATTTCCAGGCTTGTCACTCCAATTATACTCATCAACACTTAAGAAAAATATTAAAAATCTGTCCAGCATATAAACAGATGGTAATCTTTTCATTTCCTTTTGAATTAAAGTATGTATTATTAGTGCTTATTAGTGTTTTTTGCTTGATAAACTTTTGCTGATAATTATTCATTATTTTCTTTTCATTCTCTCTGATGAAAAAAAAAAAGAGCTAAAATGTGTTTCTGTACCTAGCGGAAAACACACCTAATGCTTTATCACCTTGCTGTTTAAAAAACAAAAGTAACTTTTCCCAGGCTGACACCTTCCTTCAGGGATTATAAAAGACAACATTGGAAAAATGAAAAATTGATGAAAGGATTAGGCACTGAATCCTACCTAGGTAGTGAAGTTGTGAGTGAGCAAATGAATGAATGCGCTGGCTTGACCTAAGGATGAGGAGTGGCAGGATCTGAATTGTGTGCTCTCTTTGTTTCCCCCGTGCAGAATTTAAGAAGAGGATTACCTCAGGTTCCTTACTTCAGTCTCTATGGAGACCAAGAAGGTGCTTATGAACATCAAGGCTCCAGCCTTTTCCCTGAGGGTCCTAATGACTATGTCTTCAGTCATCTTCCACTCCACTCCCAGCAGCAAGTGCGAGCTCCCATCCCCATGGTGCCCGTTGGTGGGATCCAGATGGTCCACTCCATGCCGCCAGCCCTTTCTGGTTTACACCCTCCACCCACGTTGCCTCTGCCGATGGAGGGCTCGGAGGAGAAGATGGGCGCTTCGGGGAGTTCCTTCCCCAAGGACCCCTACGCGCTTTCCAAGCAGCACGAGAAGCGAGCTCCTCACACGTTGCAGTCGTCCGGTCCACCCAGCACTCCCTCCTCCCCTCGGCTCCTGATGAAGCAGAGCACTTCTGAAGACAGCCTCAATGCGACAGAGCGGGAGCAGGAGGAAAATATACAGACTTGTACAAAAGCCATCGCCTCTCTGCGGATCGCCACCGAAGAGGCAGCCCTGCTCGGGGCGGATCAGGCAGCACGGGCGCCGGAGCCCCACCAGAAACCCTCGGGGAGCGCACACGTTAGCATGAGACACTTTAGTGGACCTGAGCCAGGGCAGCCCTGTCCCTCAGCCACCCACCCTGACTTGCATGACGGCGAAAAGGACAATTTTGGTACATCACAGACTCCATTAGCTCACTCCACGTTTTACAGCAAGAGTTGTGTGGATGACAAGCAGGCAGACTTTCACAGCAGCAAGGAATTATCTTCAAGCACAGAGGAAGGCAACGAACCTTCATCAGAAAAGAGTCAACTACATTGATCTAAGATGCATGGAGACTTTCATTTCCACATTTTCCCATTTTTTTTTTTTGTTTCTGTTTTTCTAGAAATAGAGGTAATCAAGTTTATAGCATGCCTGTCCTAAGTTATAGTAGTTGCTATTATATATACTTTTGTTATATCAAAAGAATTAGGTAAATTAACAAGTCATCATGAGCCTGACCAAAACAAAATTTGAAATTAACCTATTGGGTCTGGTACTTTTAAAATTGTACAGATGTTTGTGCCTTTTCTTTACTTTGCTTATATTCTTATAAGCATTTTTTAGCAGTAATTTGTACATATTTTAGAATTTGTGTATCTGCTTTGTAATAAATGTAATTTCTTTCCTTTTTTGGACACTTGGATCTAAATGATGTAAAGCAAAACAGCATCAATATATATGTGAGGTTGCACTAAAACATATTTTTATATGATTAAAACTGAACAGCTTTTATGTACAGCTCTGATTCTGTAATACTAATATTTATTTACTTTGTTTCATAAATTGTACATTTTTTCTTAATGTTGTGGATTGCTTTTCTATGTGAAGCATGGGATTTACTGTTGCGTACCTAGAACAAAAATGTACATTGTAAACAAGATATTTAAACTAGAGTATCTTATTCTGCACTTATGCATTAGTTAAGAAAAAAAGATAAAGGATGTATCAGTCAGTTCTTAACTCTTGTATATTTTTTTGTCTCTTGTTTGCTGGATTGACTATAACTTAAGTGCTGATTGTGATTTTAAACTGATAGTACCGTAAAGCATTAAAGTAAACAATGTGCTATTGTGAGTTTTTTCAAAGCTTTATAAATCAGTTATAAATAATATTAAAAGTATTTGGTCTTATGTGAACATGTTGATCTATATACGCATCTAAAAATATGGGAAAACATTCCGCCCCATGTAAATATGTACAAGTGCATCACTGGTACAATTTTATGTAACTCAGTTGGACGCTAGGTTGCCACAGACCT
Organism: Eulemur rufifrons; assembly: GCF_041146395.1. Taxonomy (NCBI): domain Eukaryota; kingdom Metazoa; phylum Chordata; class Mammalia; order Primates; family Lemuridae; genus Eulemur; species Eulemur rufifrons. The sequence goes on along the minus strand of NC_090997.1, from coordinate 89,208,302 downwards.
ATGCTAGGGTGTCTTTAAAAATTAAAGTGACAAAGCACATGGGACTGTGTAGAGCTTGGTTATCGGCTGGCCCGGTGGCTTGGCAGGCAGTGCTGTGCGCTGCCGTGGAGAAGACCTGGGCTTAGAAGTCTCCTTGGTTCTTGCTGCACAGGATGGTGACTGGAACTAAGGCTACACAGAGGGGTCGCACTTGGACTCTGAAGGTTGGGTGTGGAAGCGGGGAAGGGGGATGGAGACCTGCTCCCCAGCTCTTCCTGTCAGCCAATCCACGTGGTAACAGGGTTAACATCAGCATTAGGGGAAGTCACCTTACCCTTTCGAATAGGGGAAGAGTGTCACACTCCTGGCTATCTCAGGGGGAATGGGGAAAAGAATCTTTCAAGGGCAAAGAACTCGTGGCAGGATGATGTCTGTTGTATATAACATTCAGAATGGCTTTTGGTTAGTGCTGAAGGTGGAAAGCCTTTGTAGGTCCAGAAGAGAGGGAGTACAACATGTGCCCATGCACGTACGTGTGTGTGCGCACACACACAATCTGGGTTCTCTTTGTGCTATATAGTGGATTATAATTCTGTGAAACCAAGTTTGTATACTGAATTACATTAAGGAGTGTTCTTTAAAAAGAGAAATAAATATACAATTACATGCTTGAGGTGTCTAGTTCTTATGTGTTGTTTTACGTTTTAATTTCCCAGCTTTGTTTTTAAAGAAACTGTGGTACTACTGACATACCATTTGTACTTTTAATTGCTAGTTTCTGCCTGTCCTGAGGTGTGCTGGGGGTATGAGTGCTTTGAACAAGTAAACAGACAATCGTTGCTTCTATAGGACATCTGACTAGAACAGAAAGTGGTCACCGAGGTATGGGCCTTAGATACGGATTCCTCCAAACCTAAGCATGGTCCTGGGTCCAAACCTAAGCATGGTCCTGGGCAGCATGCTCTGTGTCTGAACAGAGTCACGAATACAGCAAATTGCTGTTTTCCCCTCTGCCTCTCTCTCAGTGTGTGTGTTCTGAAATCCCACTTGGGAAACCTCTTTATTTTTGCTGAGATGACTGAAGTTGAAAACCAACTGAAATGTACCATGAGACGTCCACAAATCACACTTTTTAATTATAAAGAGTAGAACCCTTTTAATAATACAAGCAGAAGTGCATTAAATGTCAAAATCTATCAGTATTACCACTATAAAAATCTCAAATTGGTGGATTTACAACTTATTTTACTTTATGAGCCAGACTGGCTTTTTTAAAGGATGTTTTACACAGGTGAATTAAAGGTCAACACAGACAGCCTAGTATCTGTCTCTTACCAGGAAGAATCTTTGAAACATTTGGATTATGTAGGGTGATTTGTGTGTCTTATTTCTCATTTTGTGTGTGTGTGTGTGTGTGTGTGATTCCAAGCCAAATCAAATCACTCTTTGTTTTCTCTTCTAATCCATCACTTGTGTAGTCACTCATTCATTCATAAAACAGATTTTGAGTCTAGCGATGAACCGAGTATAACAATGGGCATTTAGAATGAAGAAGAGAATATTCTTGCCATCAAGGAACTCAAGTAAATAGAATAGATATATATGTGAGTAACTGTGTATAATATGATGTTAGAGCTAGAATAATGATACATTTGGTGTGATTTGTGATCCCAAAGGAGAGATCAGTGTTGCTGCTGAGAATGGGGAGAAAGAAGCTTCATCACCGAAGTAGCCTTGGAACTGATCCTTGAAACAATATATTGACTAATTCATTCAACATAATTATTCATCAACTACATTGGGGCACTCTTCTGTCTGCTAGGTGTACAGTACTGAAAAAAAACCTATATAAAGTCCTTGCCTTCACAGTGTTTATATTCTGGTGGAGAAAGCTTATAAAAAGGAAGTGGGAAAGTGCATGTTAGCTGATCAGGGATGGGTAAAGCAGTCAATGTGTAAAAAGCAAGAGGTACTGGCTCCCTGGGTATATGGCAGGGTGGTGCATGGCTAAGCTAGAAAGGCATATTAAAGTTTGATTTCCTAATCCAGTCTATAGATCTGGCTTTAAGCAGTGGAGAGCCAGGGAAGAACTGAAGCAAGAAAGTGGCCTTGCCATTGTTGTTGCTGTTATTCTAATTATTACTTTGGGGAAAATCCACTGTGGCAGCAGGGGAAAGATTTGAGGGAGAGAGAATGGAGGCAGAGAGACCAGTTAGGAGAATTATGAAGGGATGTCAGTCCATGGAAATAAAAGCAGCAACAATCCAAATAGACATTGGGAACCTGAAGAAATAAGGGACAGTTTTGTTTAATGAAGAGGAATTGATAATAGTTAGAGGGATTTGGTATTGGAGATGAAGGACACGGGGGAGTGAAAGATGATGAGGTTTTAACCTGGGCAATGGAACGATGGTAATGTCATTAGCCAACAAAAGAGAGTGGATTTGTACAAGATTCAGGTAAAGAAATGAGCTCCCCTTAGCAATACAGAATGAGTTCAAGCTCAAACAGGAACGGGCCGAACTGGAGATTGGTTTATCAGTCCTTGTCACTTGGTCAGAGCTGAGAGTACTAAATTGGATGAACTCCCTAAGGGTGTATGAAAGGGTAGGCAGGAAGTTTGAGAATTTCCAATGATGGACAAGGAACATGGGAGCCAACAGAGATGTACTCCAGATGACAACACATCCCGTATGCTGAGCCCTAATGATGCATAATTTGGGGATATTTTTGAAAACTGGATTTTCTTAAGTTCTCTGAGATAATTTCTAGAAAGCAAAACCTTAAGAACATCATTTTTTGAGGGAAAAAAAAAAACCTAACACTATTTGTGGAATTATCTATGGTATGTCCTCAGTAGCATAATGGCATCTTTATTATTAAACAATGAATTAGAAATTATTCAACGAACCTGTCATGTACAAATGTCTTTTCCAAAGCCTATGGTCAAGAGAAGTTAGGTGAAGTTTTCAAGGAGAAATAGGTGGTTCACTGTGGAACTGAGGCTAAAACTGAGATCTCCTACTTCCATCCAGGTTTAACTTAAAGAACAGTTTCTGATTATTTATGCTCCTCTCATTCACAACAATTTACAGTGGAAGTTGCTAGAATTGCATGAGCTCAGAATAATACAATTAACAAAAATCCCATTTCTACTCTGGATAATTAAGGTTATTATTAGTTTAGAATATGTTACTAAATATGGTTGTTTTCCCAGGAGCGGAATCATATAGAGCACAATAAGTTCCCATTAATTTCCAAACAGAGAGAAACATAGACCTACCCAGACTCTATATACAGTAATAAACCAGGCTTGGCCATGCAGTAGTACTGAAGAGTAGGAAAAAATGCTAGAAATTTTTCTATTTGGCATTAAAAAGTGCCTAAAGATTAACAAGGAGAAGGTGCCAATCCTTGCTTTTCTAGAGAACTTTATGGATCACATTATGTTTACACACAGCATGTTTACATTGCTTAGCAACAAGTAGGGTCACCTCCAGAAATACATGTTGGTAATCAAAATGAATCAAAGCAACAGATTTCCTCTCTGTTCACTGAGTACCTAAATTGTATTTCAGATTTGGCAATGTTTGATATTTCAAGTAGGTTCCAAGCTTTGTTATCTTGCTGAAATACAAGTTTAATAAATATGGTTTGATGTCAATGAAATTTCATTTAAGCAAAATAAGAATAGAATGATTAAGGATGATACATTTTATTAATTCATTAAACAATTATGTTCATAAATGAAATATTCTAAAATGAAACTTTTCTATCATAGAATTATATCAGTGATCAGGTCGTACCTCCCAAGGCAAAATGAAAAGGTCAAGCAGTTTTGTAAATAATTAAGAGAGAAAAATTTTAAAAGGTCCAGTGGGACTTCTTCAATGGGAACAAAGTTTGGGATAAATAAGTGTGTTGCCTATTTGTGTTTATCAACAGCATGGCAATGGGGGCTAAGACTCTACTCTGAGCACTTGATCTTCCAATAAAAGCTGATGGGAATCTGTATCCTCACAGTTATTGCCCATTTACAACAAAGTTTCCAGCTCTGCGAAGGGCAAGGACCATGGGAATCATTGTCTTGAGCACCTCTTCTCTTAGGGAGACTCTGTCTTGAGTTCCATGTCTGATTATAAGACACCAGTGCACAATTCTAGGAATATTCTTTGTCATGACTTGAGGGTAGGCTATAGCATTAGACTTTGCAGACTCAAAATTGCTGTCCTTGAGTCAGTGTTTTATTGTTGTACCATGTAGGAAAAACTACATATACACACATGGTACATGGATCCAGGGACCCAGCCCCTTTTATGGGGCTAGCATCCCTACACAAAATCATTTTTTAGCTAATTATAGTGTTGTGTGCTAGCCCTGTTTTAAGTGCTTTCAACTATTCATTCATTTAATAGTCACAAAACTGAGGGAACTAATTTGCTTCAGTTTTCCCAGCTAGTCAGTAGAAGAGGCAGTTAGGCTCTAAAGCAGCACAGTCCAAAAGAGCTTTCTGCAATGATAAAAATGTTCTGTGTATGCAATTTTCAATATAATAGCCTCTAGCTACATGTAGCTATGGAGCACTTGAAATACGGTGAGTGCAACTGAGAAAATACACTTATTATTGTATTTAATTTAAATTTCAGTAGCCACATGTGGCTAGTGGCTCCTGAATTGGACAGCCACATCTGGAGGCTGCATTCTTCCCCAGTACATGCTTCACCATGTACCTGTGCAGGTATTTATTCATTTGACAAGCAGTGAGCTCCCATCACATGCCTGCTCTGTTCTTGGTGCTGGGGTATACCAATGAACAACAACAATGACAATAGTACAAAACAAAACCAAAACAAAAAATCTGCTACTGTAGAACTTGTGTTCAGTGCTTACCACCGAATATCCATTTGAGGATTCTAGTGATGCGATCTGACCGGTTGTTCCTTTTTCAGTTGAGTTTTGGACCTTGCCACTCACTCAAGCAGTAATAGCCCAAGCATGCTTTTAGGAAGAGGTAGACAAGGTCTTGACAGGCAGCTCCTCCTCCATCTGCTGGAAATCTCTGCTAAAAGCTAGGATGGTGAATACACCCTCTTCCCAGCACTGATGTGGGTTCTCCCCGCTCTGCCTTAGTCTAAATCCATACCCTCCCCTGCAGGCCCGTGGGGAGAGAGATGGGACTGGGCTCCCAGAGGCGCTCACTCAGCCCACTGCCTCGCACAGGAAGTGGGAGTCTGTGGAGAGAGCTGTCTGCCCCTGGTCCTGGAAGTCCTGTCTTGCTTTTCTGCTGTCCACGTGTAAGTACGTAAGTGGAAAGCAAAAGAAAAGAGCCAACTTAGAAGTTTGTCTTGAAGTCATTGTATAGCTCTGCCATTTCTTCTCCCACAATAATGAAGGAGGCAGAGGAAGGGAAGAAATGGGGCCGGGGCAGTTCTTCCTTCCCCTGAGCTGCCATGCTGTCTCTTAAGTGATGGGCCTGGAGGAAAAGTCCTCTTCTGGCCAGCATTTATTGGTCTATAGAGCCAAACTTGTTCACAACCATACTGTGAATTTTTCCCTCTTTGGAGAAAACCTGCCATCACCAAGGACCCACTCTTTTCCCCAAAACACATTATATGACTCTCTGTTATACTCATGGACCCAGCAAGATTATAATTCAAACAATATTCAACTGAAACAAACTAGACAAAGAAATTAAGTAAAGCAACTACATCTTAGATCAAAAATTAGAATATGCAGCCATTCCCAGAGAGAGTTCAGCTCATCAGAAAATGGTTTCAGTGGCTATTTCCTCAAATCTCCTAAGGAGGATACATAACTAGTACCATCCTCACGCCTAGGAGAGAAGTTAATTTGTTACACAGTGGATGTCTTAAGACATTAGGACTTAATATTCATACGGAAACCTATTTGAGAAGGTGTGGACCATGGTATATTTCCCAACTTAACTCAAGCCCAGTCACACTGTCAAGTCTCACTTAACAGAAATTATACATTGAGTACCAGAGGATAGAATCAAATTCCCCCAAATTGTTTAGTGCCCCAAATATGAACACTGCTCCTTTAATATTTTCCAGAATAAACTTAAATTGCAAAAAGACAACCCCATTTCCCTTTTATGTAAAGGACCAAATAAATTTAAGTCTCCAGTTTTGCCTCCCTTAGTTCCTACTCCAGGGATAACCTTATTCTGGTTCTCCAGGAAGGTTAGAGTTCAGGCTTGTCAGGGATTTCAGGTAGGATCTTGGTATTCCTGACACTCAGCGATCTGGGGTTCCTATCAGAGAAAGAAAGTGTCTACACAAGGAACATAGCCAGATGGAAAGAAAGTTAAACTCCCTGTTCATTCCCTAACCCCAATATGCCAATCACATGCAGCAAGTGTTTCAGGTAGGAGAGTGGGAGGACAGGATTTGTGGTCTAGCCATGTCAAAGGGCTTCGAGGTAGACTACACTGTCCATTCTAAGAGCTATCACCACATGGGGCTACAGAGCACTGGAAATGTGTCTAGTCCAAGTTGAAATGTGCTGTAAACTTGAAATATATGCCAGATTTTGAAAATATAGCACAGGGAGCATGTCCAATATCACATTAATAATTTTTCATAGTGATAACATGTTGAAATGACATTATATTAGAAATATTAATTTCAATAAAATGTTATTAAAATTAATTTTCCTATGTTTCTTTTTTTATGTTGGTACCAGAAAATTTACAGTTGTGTATGTGGCCCACATTGAATTTCCATTGGCTGGTGCTGGCGGGACAATAGATCTGAGAGGGTGAGGAGGGAATTTTCACTTTTGTGAGTATCTCCTCTAGGGGGACATTCAAGTTATATAAAACTGTCCTGCACATTGCTGGAATTCCAGCATTGGAGAACCCTTTGCACTAAATGCCAGCGGCACCTTGCAATCATAGTACAAATCAAAAAGCCTCCATGCATTTCCAAAATTCCCTGGGGCTGTGTATGTGTGAGACACTGCTCCGATTGAGAAGCACTGGTCTGTCTAAAGCTAGGGAAAGTAGATAAAGTTGAATAGAAATTCATCAGACAGAAATGTATTTATTTATTCTAGAAAGTTCATTCTCAGTATCACAGAATTAAAGGTTTTGAGTTTTACGTCTGCAAAAATATTTCAAAGCATTTGGCAGTTTCTATAAGTATATCTTGAATATAATTGCTGACACGTAAATACATCCACAGTGTGTTAAGGTTACTACTATTTAAGTCAATTTAAACATAATGATGGCAATAACTGCTTTTGTTTCTACTGTGCTGCCACTACTACTAAGATGATCATGTTTAAATCCAAGTACACCAGAATCACTACTGTTTCCTTTACACTATTGTATCCCAGTCTCACCATTACCATGTTTATTTAGTTATAGTAACATAGAGGATTTAAAACATGCAAACATCACTTGACATACACATTCAAAGGTCTTCAAATTGACCTCTACCAGTGAGACTCATAGGAGTAACTGCATTTCTTCATTCCCTTCTAAACCAAGCTAAATCTTCAAGGTTGCTCTTGATACAGCTGTGCATTTTTCCTGTCACCAGTTGAATTATATTCAGTTGAATTTAAACCCATACCAATTTATGCAGGTTTTGTGGATTATTATAATTATATAATTTGAATTTCACATAAATCTATCAAATATGAGTGCAAAAGGAGTGTGTTATATCTATGACTACTAAGTAAGATGTTTTGGAAAGACTTAATAAGGATGAGTCATTAGAGTGGCAATTGAATTATGTGTGGGCAACTAGAAAAACAAAATAAAAATTAAAAAAGATCCTGCACCTCCCTAATCAGTTCTTGAATGTCTTTAAATTCTCATTCCTCTTTGCCCACAAATTAAATCGGAATTTAAGCAATGTATTATGATTGGGTTGTGTTTAAAGTACTTGACTGGATCTTCAATCACAAACCGATGCTCAAAGGAAAGATGGTGCACTGCTCTACACCAAAAGATGATAAAGATGTATGTGCATTAAAAAAATTTTGTTAAAATATTTAAAGTATTATGTATCAGTTTTTATGATCCATTGACTTTTAAAAATTAACCAACTATTAGTTCTGATTGCATTGTATAAGATTACTTTTACTGTGCATTGCTTTTCTAGAATTTGGGATAGTAGAACCAAATCACGATTATTAGTAATGGAGTATTCACATATAGAGCAAATTATATATATATAATTTTACATATATATAAAATTTCATTCTCTTTATAGCTTTGGGTCTGGGATAAATAAATGTCGTAAATAAAAATAAACTTTTGTCCTACCTTCCTGAACAAAAAAATAAAATAAAATAAAATAAAAATAAAAAACAAAAGCAAAAACATGTAAGGAAAATTCCAAAGTGAATACTTTTAACTGTTTTCTAACAACTTTTATTTCCACATTAATCAATCATCCTGTGTTTCATGAGATGGATAGGAGAGATTAATCAACTGCACCCCTAATTTCAAAATGAAAACATCACCACAGAAACCTTCTTTTCACATTCTTTAACTATGAGTGAGATCATGGTTAGTATTAAAATATCTATTTTGAGGCCAACCAGTAACTATAAACATCAATGTACACAAATCCTGCCGGGTGGGGAAGGATGATAAGGATGAGCAGAAATAGTATTTTGCAATGCCAATTTATTTCTTTCCAAATTTTTGCCAAGAAAACCTGCATATAGGATGGCATAAAGTTACATGCCATCCAACATTTTGAACTTGGACACAGTCTGGACAATCTGTATTAGCCACCCCTCACTTTCTGTAAAGTTCCAAGAATAAATCTTTTGCTGTTTCTCTGTCATTTTAAATAAGGTGTCAAAAATCTTTAAGGAATGGAAATCTTGGAAAATATGGGATGATCCAGAGCCAGGCCTTACCCATCTCTCCATTCCACCCACTTCCATCAGAATGCTGCATGCTTCCTGATTCACGGGGCTCTACATTTGGGGACATACCTGATAAAGTGACAGGTAGAGATGCAGTTAGAAGAAGTGGCACTTGGGGGCATTTAAAAGATGCCAAACAGTCCTACAGTTGTCTGTACCCCTTGAAAGAACGGTTACGTTACATCCTCCTTGACACTGTTGAATGAGAATTCTTTTTACTAAAATTGGGTATTCAAGTAGAACTCTTATTGCTTGTCTCTGTGCACTTTCTTTTAACTCAAGATTAGAACAGGCATGGCAACATGAAACACCGGGGCCTCCTCAGCCACTTCTCACCCCCTTGGCGGACACCAGTAATCACACTTGGCCTTCTTTCTCTAGAGGACACTACACTGTGTAGCATCGGAGAGTGGAGGCTCAGGAACCAGACGACAAGGGTTCACACCTGAGCTTTGCTACCTCCCAGCTCTGTGGCCTTGGGGCACTTATGGAGGCTCACTGCCGGGACAAAAGCCCCCACCTTTCAGCGGCTGGGTACACAGCAGTCTATCATCCACTCGTGGAAAGTTTTCTAGATCAGCATGTGACTTTCCTTCCAGTGACGACTTAGGATAGGACTTGGTAAACAAAGGCCCGTGGGCTGGATTTGGCCAGCTGTATGTTTTTCATAAGACAAATGAGCTAAGAACGGTTTTTACGTTTTTATGTGACCACATTTTAAATGGTAATAGAAGTGTCTGCATGATATCCTCAATTCTGCCTCTCAGCTCTCAAAGCCTAAAATATTTACTATCTGATATTTTACAGAAAGAATGTGCTATTCCTTAATTCTGGGACCCACACTCCATCCATTTTATGGCTCCGCTATCTTCAACAAGAGGCTTCCAGAGTTCATTTGTCAACCTACAGTCCCCAGGGTGGCACCTGGGAGGTTTTTATAAGCCAGGCGTGACGTGCCACACATCATTGTTTTCCATGTTCTAGTAGCCAGAACTCCGTCTCTTGGCCACAGTTAAGCTCAGGGGAGTCTGGGCCATGTTGCCGAGATGCCTTCCCAGGAAGTGAAAGAGATGGATGGATGAGCAGTCAGCTAGTTGCTGCCACAGCAGATGACTTAACTTCTCTGTGCCTGTTTCAACCTGTGTGACATGGGGATAAAGAACAGGATTTGAAAGAAGGTTGAATGAGTTCGGTATGTGAAGTGTTCAGCATCGCGCCTGGAACATGGCGAGTGCTGACTGTTTACTATTATGTCTCTCTGCTTGCAGACCAGACACCTAGATGTCCTCCTTGACACTGACTCTCCCTCATTGCCCCATATTCAGTCACCATGTCCTACCAGTTGTGCCCCCAATATCCCTCAGGGGTGCCCTCTCTAAATGTAGGTTTTACCATTATTCAGGTAGGATGAGGCCAACAGATCAGGAGATGGCGGTCATTGAAAAGACAGTTTGTTATAGTTAGAGATCCCAAGAGGAGAGGGCACAGCATGCCACGGGAGCCACACGGGGAAGCACTGAGATTGGTCAGGAGGCTGAGCAAGTGATGGGAAACCTAGGCAAGAGTCCTGGTTGTGGTTTCTGTGGGAAGGAATGGGCAAGCCAGGGTAAGCAGGTTTAGGATTGACTAGTTTGAATAATTTCAGCAGGCTCAGGGGCAGAGGGGCTGTTTCTACTGGGCCCTGGGATAATTAATGCAGGTGGACAGTGGCCTGGAGTATAGGAACTTGCACAGGAAGCAGTTGGAGGAGTGGGCTCTGTGTTGGCTGGTTTGCATATGAAAGGCATGCTTGCGGGCCATGGCTAGCTATTTCTAGAAATTAGCTAAGCCTGGGCGGGTGACCACGGCCCCAGATGTAAGACTATAGCAGCAGGTTATAGAAACCAAACAGCCATGGCTAACACAACCACTCTCCCTCAGCAGGATTGCTTGCAATGGCCTTCTACCTGCTCTTCTCCCACCCACCTCCCTTATCCTTGTGAATAAGCCTTCCTCCCGACAAGCAGAGTGACCTTTTGGAAGCCTAGGTCCAATTGTGTCCCCAGCCAGCTTCAAGCTATGCAGGAACTTCCCAATGCCCTTAAGAAAAAGATCAAAGTCCTTTACATGGCTGCAGCGCCTGGTGCAGAGGCCTGTCTCTGCCTGCTCTGTTCTTTGGCCTCTGGGCTCCAGGCATACAGCACCCAGGATCCTCCGATGTGCCCTGTTCTCCCACCAGCCAGGCCTTTACACCAGCTCTGCCTTTTGCCCAAAAGGCTCTTTTTGCTCTGTGGCCTCTCCCCATTTGCTACTTAACATATGATTCAGATTTTAGCTCAGATTCAGAGCTTAGATCCTGACTTCCCACATTAGGTGATTGATTGCTTGAGTATGGCGTGGTAAAGTAGATACGTACCCACCTCTGGCTGGCCACGTGGGGTCAAATCCCAGCTTCATCACTTCTCACCTGTTTGGCCTTGAGTAAGTTATTTAATCTCTCTAAAACTCAGTTTCCCCTCCCCTAGCATGAGGATAACATTAACAACATTGTCTTGGATTCGTAGTTAGAATTTAATAAGATAATACATATTCAATGTTTAATAATTTCTAAAACTTAAATGTTGGATATTAATAATATTTCCTGTTAAGCCCCAGAATTCTTTGTAACCTGGAAATCTAAGCAGCTACTAGCAATTAGTCAGGATTCAAATTGAGAACATTTTCATATCTCCGATTAGGAGGATGGTTTAATTATTATTAATCACTTCAGAAGGTTAATATAAGCTAATTAATGATTAAGATACTGTTATAGAAATGACATTTGCTCACCATGGAGATCAAAGTGATTTCTTTTTTGCATGTCTAGCACAACATATACCATCATCCTTTTTTATTAAGTAAGAGTTCTACAAATGGTCGCATAATACAGAAAAAAAAATTAAAAATAAAAAATGTAAGAGTATCATTATTAACTTGATTTTTCTCCCTTTCTCCAGAAGAAATTTCATTTTGATCCTTAAATTCTATTTAAGTCTTACTTCGTTAAAGCAAAAGAGTATGGTATAATGAACATGTTCATATACAAAGATTTGGTTGATTAAAGGTTGCTGGGGGCTGGGGATGGATGGAAGAATTAACTATATACAAAGGGTCATGAGGGAGTTTCGGAGAGAGTGATAGAACTATTTTATATCTTGTTCGTGGTGGTGGATACACAACTGCAAGCATTTGCCCAACTCATAGAGTAATACATTAAAAAGGTGAATTTTACCCTTTACAAATTATGCCTCAATTAAAAAAAGAACAAAGGAAAAATATTGGGCCGATAATTTCATTTTCTCTTAAGCCTAGGACGTGTTAGTGGTGAAATTGGTTTTCTATTAGTAAAGAAGTCAAGAGTCACATTTGTACATTCACAAGACTACGATCCAGGCCGGGCGCGGTGGCTCACGCCTGTAATCCTAGCACTCTGGGAGGCCGAGGTGGGCGGATCCTTTGAGCTCAGGAGTTCGAGACCAGCCTGAGCAAGAGCGAGACCCCATCTCTACTAAAAATAGAAAGAAATTATATGGACAGCTAAAAATATATATAGAAAAAATTAGCCGGGCATGGTGGTGCATGCCTGTAGTCCCAACTACTCGGGAGGCTGAGACAGGAGGATCCCTTGAGCTCAGGAGTTTGAGGTTGCTGTGAGCTGATGCCACGGCACTCACTCTAGCCTGGCAACAAAGTGAGACGCTGTCTCAAAAAAAAAAAAAAAAAAGACTACGATCCAAATTATAGATGTTTTTGTAACAGTGGTGAGAGCACCTTTCCACGGCACAACAGCTGCAATGTTGTGATGGAGCATGGAGATGCAAATCAGGCCATCACATCATGGGGGAGAGTGCAAGCTTTCCACACCAAAATGACTTACAGCCTGCTGATTGAATCTTGCTTCCAGTGGAATTTCATTCTTATTTTGATGGGTAAAAAGTTGTTTATTATATTTACTTGGCTCTCATCCCTAGTGAATGCAGGGAGTGAATGCTTTCTGCAGCAACATATGGCTTGTTGGGCAGTATGATTCATCAGTTGAACCAGAGGTGCAAAAAAAAAAAAAACCAAAAGAAAACTAAAAAGGGTGGTAACTTTCTTGAGGCAGACATTGTTATTGTTATTCCTAATGTTTTCTTATGCCATTGGGGAAATATTACCTCAGACTATGATGAGCTCATTTTCTAGTTAAGAAAGATAATCTATATAATATTTTTATATTTGAAGGTACAAAACTAGCCATCTCCTTTCATTTTAGTTTCCCTAGTGTGACCTGCTTATGAACTATTGATAGGTTATTTCTTGCATTTGTTAAACATTTATGAATCCTTTACTATTTTCCAGATATTGTACTAGATATTTGGAATGCAAGGACCTGTTCCTAAGAGATCTTCTTATTATTATGTCTGTCAGCTTTTTGACATCAACTAGGTCAGCCTAGTTCAAGTCTCAGACTGTCAGAATTACCTAAAAAAAAAAAATGTTGCTTTTCATTAATCAGTACTTCTTTTAACTCCTCTATAATAATGCTCTATATTTGATGCTCACCTATAACATCATAATATTTATCATTAAAATTATTGTCACAAACTGGGAAAACCCATATATTAATATATGAAGGAAGGACACATAGCTAATAGATGAAGTATTTTAGTTTCAGAAGTTTGGAAGCTATAGGCACTGAAACATCCATTTATTGAAAATATCTCTTTAGGACTTACCATGTGCCAAGTAATGTTTGATATATTGAAGATACAGCAGTAAACAGGATGGATGAGATGCCTGCCTTTCTGAAATTTATTTCCCGGTGAGTATAATAAATAAGTAAAGGAGGGAGTCAACAAGATAAGTTCAGAGAGGAAAATGAGAAGAAAGAAACATGATTGAAGATGGGCTCTTTTAGTCCTAGGCCCTCTCTGGGGATGTGACGTTTGACAAGACACCTGAGCAATGAGAACGAGTGGCCAGGTGAAGACCTGGGGGAAGAGCCCCGAGGCAGAGAGTGCAAGTGTGAAAGTTCCGTGGTGGGAATGAACTTGGCCTACTCTGGGAGGAGAGAGTGTGCCGGGAGAGGTGAGTGGCAGCAGCTGAGTTGAGAAATGGGCAGAGGCTGGGCCATCACAGTGCTGCAGGCTGAGTGAAGAAAGTCAGATTTATTCTTAGTGGATGGGGAAACAGTTGGAGTACTTTCAGCAGGACAATGAATGGTTTTAAAAAAAAAAGTTATTTGAAAATACTTTCAAACTTACAGAAAACTTAGAGGAAGACCACAAAGAATATCTTTATACCCTTTACTCAGATTCATTTATTGTTAACATTTTGCCCAGTTTGCATCATCATTTCCTGTGTCTCTAAAATATTTTTGTCTCCATCATTTGAAAGTAAGTTGCACACAGCATGGCTCTTCATCTCTAGATTTCAATATGTGTTTCCTAATAAAAACACTATTGCCTTACGTGAGGGCTAATTCTATGTGTCAACTTGACTGGGCCACAGGGTGCCCCGATATTTTTTCAAACATTATTTTGGGTGTTTCTAGGAGGATGTTTTTGTTTGAGATTATCATTTAAATCAGTAGGGGAAGGTCAGGGCTTTTGCTGTGATTGGACGAGGCCCACCCACTTTAGGGAAGCCCTGTGCTTCCCCAAATAAGAGAGAATTCTTCCTATGGCTTTTTTTCTGACTTCAGACTCAAGCTGAATCATCAGCTCTTTCTGGATCTTGAGCCCGCTGGCCTTCAGACTGGAGCCAAACCATCATCTCTCCTGCTTCTCAGTGCTCCAGACATGGACAGGAATTTAGCTATTGGCTGTCTTGGGTCTCCAGCTGCCTGACTCACCTTGCAGATCCTGGGACTTGCCAGCCTCCATCATCACATGAGCCAATTCCTTATAATAAATCTTTTTCAATATATATATACATTCTATTGGTCCTATTTCTCTGGAGAACCCTAATTAATACACCTTACATAACCATAGAACAGTTATCACCTTAAGTAAAATTTACCATTAATATAGTACTTTTATCCAAACTATCATCTATACTACAATTTTATCAAGTGTCAATAATGCTTTTTTTTTTTTTTTTTTTTTTTTGAGATAGGGTCTTGCTCTGTCTCCTGGGCTAAAGTGCAGTGGCATCATCATAGCTCACTGCAACCTCAAACTCCTGGGCTTGAGTGATCCTCCTGCCTCAGTCTTCCAAGTAGATGGGACTACAGGCACGTGCCACCACACCTGGCTAACTTTTCTATTTTTTGTATAGATTGGATCTTGCTCTTGCTCAGGCTGGTCTCCAACTCCTGGCCTCAAGTGATCTTCCCTCCTCAGCCTCCCAGAATGCTAGGATTACAGGCATGAGCCACCATGCCTGGCCAATAATGCCTTTTATAACATTTTTTTTCTCTTCTAGTATAGGATCGAGTCTATGATCATATATTGCATTTAGTTTTCATGTCTCTTCTAATCTGGAACAATTATCAGCCTTTGTTTTGTTGTTGTTGTTGCTTTTATTACTATTCATAGTCTTGAAGCATGCAGCATCCTCTCTCATATCCCACCCTTGCCCTGACCCCTTTCTAACAGAATGATCCCCATTTTGGGTTTGTCTGTTTCCTCATGCTTAGATTCAGGCGATGCATTGTTGGCAGGAAAAGCACAGAACGATGCTTGCTCTTCTCAGGCTGTCCCATCTGGAGGCACACAATGCACACCTGCCCCTCATTGTGCTGTTGATTGTAATCACCCAGTCAAAGTGCTGTCTTGTCTGTCCACTGCATAGTCACTCTTTTCTCCTTGCTGCCAATAAGCAATCATGCAAATATCCTGATTCTTAGCAAAATTGACTTCCTAGATTTAGCATCTTTTATTGATCCTTGCCCGAATTCGTCTTTACCGGGATGTTTGAAAAATGATGATTTTCCATCAGTACTCCCTCCACATTGGTAGCATTCTATTGTAAAGAAAAGCCTTGTGTTCTCCCTTGTTCTTTATTTCATTATTTATTTTTGGTGTGAACTTGTGGATTACTATTTTTTAATGCTTTATGATTAATTACTGCCCTTAATTCTTTTATTTCTCAAATTGTTCAGTGGGAGCTCCTTCAAGCTGTTCCCTGTGTCCTTGTGACATGTCCCCATCATTTTTTGGAGGAAGGTATTTCTTTAATTTTTCCCATAAAGAGATTTTTCAATATCTTATTGCACTTCCATTATCTCAGCCCTGGAAGAATCATTTTGCTGAGAAGTTCTTATTGCTTTTAGTGGGGAATGGTGTCAGAAGTCAAGATCTGAGTGCTAGGTGTGGTCATGTTGTCACTGGCATGTCTTCTATGTTTTTTCAGCAGATAGAGCTGGGAAATATGTGTGTCCCTTTCCATACACGCATATGGATACAAACATATGCACAAACACATACACATTTTAGAAATCACGAATCCATGTCAATATCTCCGATTCCAATCCATCCTCTCAAGATACTTTCTTGCTTTCATTTAATAACGTGATGTTTAAAGAAGATCCTTCTGGATTCTCTGTAGACATGTGCTCTAGGCAAACACGGAAGCAGGGAGACTGATCAGGAGCCATTGCAGCTGTTCAGGGAAGAAATAATGGTGCTTTGGACCAGGATGACAGTGGTGGAAATCAGGAAAATTGTCATGCTTCTATTTTTAAGGTATAGATTACACTGTAAGGAAAGGACATGTTATGTGAGAAAAGGAAAGAAATCACATGCTATGCCTAGAGATTTAATCTGAGCAACGGGCACGGTCCAATTGGCAGAATTTTCAGTGGTGTTGATCTGATACTTTTAAAGAACAGAAAAATGACCTTGCTCGATAAGGTCCCTATAGGATGGTGGAGTGAGCATGTGTTTGTGATGGCAAGTGAAGTCCCACAGACCCAGAGTCTAAAGTCAGACATTTAAAGACTTCCTTTAGGCACCTCCCGAAAGTGTTTGGGGAACAGAAATATACGGGGAGACTGTGCGGCTGAGGGAAATGTGCAGATGTTCCCAGTATGAACAGGTTCCGGGAGTGAGAAAATCAGCCTGCTTTCCAGGCATTCCTTCATTTGAAATAATTTGCCAGCATCAGAATACATCCGATGTACATTCCAAAGCAATTCAAAGGAAAGCAGGATTCCATTGTCCACTGTTACAACAGTTGTGTGCCACAGCTATGGTAGGAAGTTACAGAATATAACTGCCTCCATTTCTTTATGTTTCCTGCCAGCCATGGTAATAGACACACAATTTCTGTGCTGCAGTCATCATTGCCTGCTTTATGATGTATTTAACTTTTGTTTTCTGTTTCTATTTCTATTGAACATTATAGCAGAAGCATTATGTTTCTGCCTATCCCCTGTTTGAGACTATTCATGTCATCTTTGCATAATGTAGATATTTATGCCCAGCCCCCACCTTGCTCCCCAATCCACACTGCCCCCCAAACCTGCACCTCCCTACATCCCCACATAATAACCCTCTAAACAAATAAAAGTTTCCAGAATGCAGACATCACAATTCTTATCATGCTTTACCTTATTGCTTATATCCTACCTTGCTTCAGGGTGGGAATGTGTTTCAAGTCACATAAAGAAAGACGATTAATAATTTATCTACTGATTCATTTGATCCTCTAGCCAGACTCTGGGTTGTCAAATCTAAACTTATTTTCTCATGCAGACCTACCGAACAGTTTGATCTTCTTCATTTACTATGTACATTGCTTCCATGAATGAAATCTCACAGCACTAGCTAGACATGTACTTAGATAAAAGTTTATCTATACATACACACAACAGCCTATATCAAGGCCCCAGAGGAATCTTAACTATCTAAGTTTCCCCAGGTCTTGATAAACAGTTTCAGTGGGTGATGACACCCTGAGGACAGCTTCCTGTCTGTTCTGTCTAGGGCTACATGCTCTGTATCTCATGCAAAATTCCAATGGTCTATCTAAAAACTCTGAATTGTGCAGAACCTTCCTTATCTCAGAGAGCACAGGGGCCTTTGGAAACAGCACTTCCTGCATTACATAAATAGGAAACACAGTGAATATGATTTATTTAAGATGTTTCATGCTATAGCTTGTGCATCACCAAATCCCCAGTGGGTCTGTATGGCTGTTGATCTCCTCTGCTTACTGAAACATTAAAGTCTATGATGCTCTCACCAAGAAAATGCAAAGAAAGATTCTTTAGGCATGGAATAAATGATGCTAAGTTGACCTTTGACCACTCATGAAATCCGATTGGGGTTTGCTGATATGAAGAGGAAGTTGAGGCAAAGGAAACAGTTCAGAACTTGAAGCCAATTGTTTTAAAAGGCAAAGTCTGTGGGAATGTGACTTCAAACTCCTTTTCCCATTACAGCTTTGCTCCCTGCCTACTCTCCTCATTCTCCCACTCCCTAGGGGATCGTATGTTTAAAACTTTATGAGGCACGAGATTTTCACATTTATCCTAAGGGAATGCTAATAAACAGATCAAAATTTGAACCGCTGAATCCAAAATATCACACATGTGTGGGAATAAAAAATAAGGATCTTACACTGGGAGAAGTGGGCTGCAACTTGCAACTTGGATCCACTTTTTCTTGCTATTTCGTTAGCAATTTCCTGGTAGCGGTCCTAAGTGAGGTGTGACATGGAATTCTGCCAAATCAGTCTTATGCAATTTGTTACAATGACTGCAGGTCACAGTCTTTAACTGTTGGCAGGTGTTCTGGGTTTGCCCTCACTTGAGAACCCACAGTTAATCCAGTTTGGTACAATTTTTTTCTATTTAGTTCTTGAAGATCCTTTTATATACTCTCTGAACCAGAAAAATTAGCTAGCATGAGCGGAACTAGAAAAATTAGCTAGCATGAGCTCACACACTCAAATCCCCAAAGTGCTTAGAGCATCGATTTCCAAGAGCTATGAGTATCTTTCCAAAGCTCTTCACATGCCTCCAACTATTCTCAAAAGAATTTTCAGTGGATCTCTGAAAATCAAGAGAAGGTGATGTATACCAACATATTGTCCAGAGTTATCTGACCTGTTATCAGTCTGCTTGGGCTGATATAACAGAATACCATAGACTGGGTAGCTTAAATAACAGACATTTATTTTTCACAGTTCTGGAGGCTAGGAAGTTCAAGGTCAAGGTGCTGGCAGGTTCAGTTCCTGGTGAGGGCCCTCTTCCTGGCTTGCATATGGCCAGCCACTTTCTCACTGTGTCTTCACATAGCAAAGAAAGAGCCCTGATCTCTCTTCCTCTTTTTAATAAAGGAACTAATCCCATCATGAGGGCTCCACCCTCATGACCTCATCTAACCTAATTGTCTCCTGAAGGTCCCATGGTCAAATACCATCACACTGGGGACTAAGACTTCAACATATGAATTTGCAGGGGATACAAATCAGTCCATAACACTGCATGAATTCTGGAAGGAGCCTCTTTGAGGGTTGGATAGAAGAACTCGACAAAAAGAGAATCTGTCATCTGGGAAGGTAACCACCTTAAGCAGTTACAGTTTTAAGAAGTTCAAGAGCAATGAAACATTTCCTTGCTCCTGGCTGAGAAGGTATTGGCAGCTTCCCTGACATCCAGGGTATTCATTGAAAGCCCAATGGCAATGGACAGCTTTTCCTGCAGGAGCTGTGTTTGTGACTCACTCCAGGGGACAGTTCAGGCCATGAGACACCCTTAAGAGTTGTATCTGCCCATGTCTCAGGAGTGGAGACCCAGGGGAAAGGGATTCTCATCCTTGTCATCTGGGGCTTCTGACTCCCCCTTCTGCTGAGCTAGCTCCAGGCACTGACTGGCTGCACATCCCCCGATTTTCTCATTGCATCACCCTTTGGTAAGGGCACTGCCCTCCTGGCTATGACACTGGCTCTCACTCCACACTGCCTTTTTATTCCCAAGAGGACATCTGCCTAAGCTCCAACGCGCCTCATGGTCGCCACTGAGACCATGGTTAGAGATTAAAAACAGCAAAACCATCACAAAGATGTTATTGCTTATCCAGCATTCCTGATATTCCCAAGGTGTTTGTATGTTGATGTCCTAGTGACCTTATGTCATTATTACAACTAAGCCCAGCTGTGATTGTCCTGTCACCAAATAAACACTGAGTGATCAGCTGTGCTTCCATCCAGTTTTATCAGACTGCCCTCCCCACGCTCCAAGCTATTGCTGATTATGACAAGTGACAAGGTCGTCCGTCCTGTTGTACTTGCTTATCTTTTATAATCAACTGTTATCTTAAGCAAATGATAATATTTCTGTATTGAGCTTTGTCATCCTACCAAGTTACAGGGCCAGTGTGTGGTGGGGAGAAATAAAGAAGTTATGTTATACCTCTTTTCAAAAGATTTCCATTTTTATTAATATCCAGATAATGTAACCAGCTCACTTATCTGAGGTCTTCTGGTCAGAAGACTTTGTTGAATTTAAATGATAACACATGAAAGAATAGTTATGGCCAGTCTTAAAAAAACATGTGAGAATCTGAAATAACCTAAAAATGCTCAGAAATCGTCCCCTATCTTTCACTAATAGAACAGCAGAATTCATTATTAGTGAATGCTCATTTCTGTCCTGTAGTCTAACCTGGGTTCCCTAATTTTCCACACATGAGAATGTACTTTTTCCATCTAAAAAATAAATTCATGGACTTGAGGAAAATACTGACTGAGAAAAATATCACAATAACTCAAAGTCATGATAAACTCAACAACATTTTAAAATGCATTTGGATTTTATCCACGGTAAAATTGTTTGAAAATTCATAGCACATTTGATGAGATATTTATTCAGGCTATAGGCAAAGCTTGAGACACTCACAGTAGGCACTTGATAAATATTTGAAGATATTATCTTTATTACTCTATTAATATCTGTTCAGACAAATTATTTACCATTAATTTGAAAAATAATAAAATTTATAAAACATGTAGATCACACAGAAACATGCTGAAATTTTTGAACCCTTTTATCTTTGGATCCATTTGAATATTTATCTGATGACCTGAAGTATAACTGTACAGCCTCCATGGCCCCTAGAATATTTAATAAAATGTTCTGTAATTGGGGAAACTTTCCAGTTTGCCTTCTAGAAGTTGTTTAATGATAAGTGTCTGTGAGGCTGCGACGTCTAAGATAGTGGTTCTCAAACATTCTCTCCCCCGGAACCCCTTCACTCAAAGCCAGTCTCAGAAGCCCCGTATGTGAACCACATCCTAGGGGGATCCACTTACTGAAGAGATGCCAAGGAGCCTCCCTGCTCTCTTCTATCTTGGAGGTCTTGGAAGGACGTCAGAGAAGCCCTGGTGCTCTGAGGGGCATGCTTGAAAAATATTGACCACGGGACCAGGAACCTGGCCACTCCCAGTTCTGGTAAATCCTGGCTAAGTGACCATTGGCAAGTCACTTCTCTAGTTTTCAGTGTCCTCATTTGGTAAGTAAAGAGATGGAAGCAAATGTGTTCAGACCTTTTCTGTTCTAAATTATAAAATCCTCCATCCTATGCTTTGATACTCTTCCTTTCCTGCAGCTTTATTTCCATCTTCTAAGAGGCTGAGCTTCTCTTCAAAGCAGGGCCCATCCCGGGTGAGACAATGTCTCTCTGTGTTCCTGTGAGAGGCAGGCACTGAGGCCTGCTCTGTGGCTGTCTCAGGAGGAAGCGACTGAGAAGGAGCCTAAATTCTGAGAAGCTACTCCATGAAAGCCAGAAGCCATGCTGGAGCCCTGGGGGAAGGAAGGAAGCCACTTTAGAGGTACGGGTGACAGTCATGACAGGGGAGCCTGTGTGGACAGCTTGAGTCTCACCTGGGCTGGGCCTTCGGTTCCTTAAACACAGCCTCCCTCTCCCTCAATTCCACTTATGCCCAGATATTTTCCTATCTGAGGAGAAAATTTTGTGGCACCTGTGAACAACCAAATCCAGTATAAAGACACAATGCTCTGTCCTTCAGAGGAGCTTCCCGGTGGCCAAATTCTTACTTGTAATAATGATAATTTCAAAACATTCTATGTGCCAATCACTACTCATAGACGCTTCCATGTATTAGCTTCATAAACCTCACCACACCCTTTGCTGGATCTGTGATTTTCAACCTTATTTTATAGATGAAGAAACTGCAAAGGCCAAGTTGCCCTGCAGAAGTCACAGTGTTAGTAAGTGGCCAAGCTTTCATCCAAACCCGGGCCTGGCATATTTTGTCTCCTCTCCCCTGGCCCAGGAGGCTGCCATGATCTCCTTACCCCATATCTAGACATGAAATTCTCAGTTTGTTTTCTTAGACTCCAATCGGTTATAATTCCTTCCTCTTCTTAACCCTTGAGATGTTGGAAGCAATAAACTATAGCAGTTAAAAATATGAACTCTGAAGCCACGCTGCCTGGATTAAAGTCCTGGCTCCACTCCACAGTAGCTGCGTAATTTGGACGAGTTATTTAATCACTCGCTGCTTCAGCTTTCTCATCAGCAAAATGAGGTTACGGATAAGACTTAACTCAAATGGTGATTTGAGGCTGAATTAAATAAGACAAAATGTGAGACGCTGTTTTAAGTGTCTGGATATGTCATATGCACTTGATAAATATTAGGTATTATTATTCACCCTGCTTATAAGAAACATATACTGTACTGCAGTTGTTGAGCTGTGTCTCTGAGGCCTATGCCTGGTGATCTTCCCCAGCAGCCCTGGCCAGGGCAGGCCTGTGAAACCAGATATTTATCAAAGTGCTTTGTGGATGATGTTGGTGGTGACAATATATTATTTTGGAAACTTATGCCTGAATTTGTCCCTCTGAGGCCACACACCTTGTGCAGTATAGAAGAGATCAGAGCTGGTCATAGAATTGGACACCTTGTGCAATAAAGAGTCTTTATGTCTCTATGTGTCTCTCAGAGGAGGAGGAGGAGGAAGAAGAGGAGAGAAATAAATGTCCCTGAAAACTCCAGGATTACCATAACCCATCCTGCACTCTTGGGAAAAAATGAGCTATCTGGGTTCCAACAGATTCCTTTCTCATTTGGAAACAAAACTAGTTTTCTGCTAAAAAATGAGCTTGGAGGCCCTTTTGGTACCATTGTAGAATTCAATGTATTCAATCCCAGCAGCTACAAATGGTTTGCTTTGAAACCTGTGGTAAGATTATTTTCTACAGCAAAACTCATTACAGACTTTGGTTTCAATTTTACTTCCAGGATTTCACAAAGGGGAAAAAAAAAAACTATCTTATTATTGCTGTTTTTGTTAATAGAAATAACAGGAACACCACGCAATAAACAAAATCTTTTTCACATTCACTTTTGTTGATGTTCATGAAAACTCTGTGGGGAAAGTAGAACAAATCCACCAGAAAACTCACTTTGTTTTCTTGGCATCTCCAAGGCATTAAAACTTCACTTTAGGTTCTTTTGAAAAACACGCAAGGTGGGACAGTCAATGCCACTTGGCTAAATCCTCCTATTTTTGGACATCTGACCTTTGAATCTCTTCCTGTCCTCTCCACTCCCACTGCAATCGGCTTAGTTAAAGCTTCTTTCATTTGCTATTTCATGTCTTACAACAGACTCCAATTGGCCTCTTTAACTCAGGTCAAAACCGATTGTCACTCGTTGCTGTCAAAATCCTTCTCATTCTTCAAAGGTTCAGATTCAATCTTATGCCCTGTAAGATGTTTATCAAATTCCTTCATCAGAATCAATGCTCCTGTCACTAACTCTGGTTATCTTTTCTTTAAGGCTCCTTTTTAATGATAATATGCCATACCTCTTACTTTAATAATACCTGGGAATATGCTTGTCTCCTTAACTGTCGGAAAGCCTTTTGCAGGCAAGAGCTCCAGTTTATTCAGGTGTGCAGTTGCCCAGCACCTAGTCTAGACTCTCCACTTAGTAGCATTTCACTGTTGAAAGAATGAAAAGATCATGATAATAAAGTACTCTAAGACAATCTAACGTACTAATATAGCTACTTTTATTGTATAATGCCAGGATCATGTTTTCAGTGTCAGTTCTTAAGTCAATATAGTTATTGTTTGTTTGTTTTACACTAAAATAACTTTATTTGACCAAACAACAGAAACCTTCCTTTCCCTACAATTTCAGATTGGCTCTTGTGGAAATATAGAGCTTATAGAGCAAATATAGAATTCGAAATGTTTCAGACCTTTAGAGAAATATTTAGAAGGAATAAGGACATTGAAACTGAATTGAGATGGGGCTCCTCAAACGAAGCAAGCTGTGGTTAATTCAAAATGTTCTCAAAGGTCGTACATAGAGAGAATTAAGTTTTGAAAAATAGAGTCAATGGAATTGAGGATAATGGCATTCTCCAATTCATCAGGATAAAGACAAGTCTGTTTTTTTAAAACTGTGCTTTAGAGAACCTTGGTTATTATTTTCAAGTGTGTACAAGAAATTTCAAGAGGAGTTGACTTTAATAAAACCAAAATGAAGTACTCCTTGATAATTGGCAGGGTAAAAATATAAAGAAGCATTACTTGGTAATTGGCAGAGAAACTTATCAGGAAGGAAACTTAAGGCTCTAATTTTTTCTCTGAATTCTATATTTACATGTCTAATTTACCTATTTAATATCTGTAATTGGATGTTTAATAGACATCTCACATGTAGTATGTCCATTGTTAAGTGCAAAAGCCAAAAGGAAAAAAAAAACCAAAATCCAAAGAAGCATATACAGTGTATGATATTTTATACATGAAAAAGAAGAAATAAGAATGTAAATACATATATATGTAAACACTCTCATACATGCATATTTGCTTATTTTTCAAAAAGATACAGAGAAAATGAACCAATAACTAAAATGGTTAATGCTATAGGGTATATAGAATGCAGTAGAGAGGACTGGGATAGAAGTGACATTTCTCTGATGGCTTTGATTTTTGTAGCATGTAAAGGTTATACATTATCAAAAAATAAAATTGAACTGAAAATAGTGAGATAACAGCATGCCTTAAAATTAAATAGAAACAAGAAATAAACTTCACCATACATCAAATTTGTAACAAAATCACATAGAAAAAAAATTAATCCAAATAACTTTGAACATAGTACTGTGGTATACATACTGAGTGGGAAATATTTTAAAGACAATAATAATTCCAAAAGAATACTAAATTTTACCTAGTAGATTTGTTGTAGTGGTGGTATTGATGTAATAATTTTGAAATTATTTTGTATGTTTTCAGCAAATGAATAAATATATTGGTGTTTTGGGAACTATAGTTCTTGCTATAATAAGAGGGAGATACAAATATGGAATGAGGAAGGTGAGGAGAATGCTGTTGAATAGGAATTCAAGGTATCAGCATAAAATAATGATTTCAAAAATTATATTTGAGGCCAGGAGTGGTGGCTCATGCCTGTAAGCAATTCAGGAGGCCGAGGTAGGAGTTTGAGACCAGCCTGAGCAACAGCGAGCCCCCATCTCTACAAAAAGTAGAAAAATTAGCTGGGCATGGTGTTGTGTGCCAGCTACTTGGAAGGCTGAGATGGAATGATCACTTGAGCTCAGGAGCTTGAGGTTGCGGTGAGCT
Organism: Eulemur rufifrons; assembly: GCF_041146395.1. NCBI lineage: Eukaryota > Metazoa > Chordata > Mammalia > Primates > Lemuridae > Eulemur > Eulemur rufifrons. The sequence goes on along the minus strand of NC_090997.1, from coordinate 89,182,837 downwards.
ATGATGATGTCACATCACTTTAGCCCAGACAACAGAGTGAGACCCTATCTCAAAAAAAAAAAAAAAAAAAAAAAAAAATTGTATTTCTTGAATCTATCCACTGAGGGAGCACATATAAAATGTCACACCAGTATAAATAAACACATCAAGCACCCATATCTTGTTTTCTAAATACTATTTCCCACTAAATGAACCAGAGCTTTGCATAAATGGCTGATTCTGGGTATGGGACTAGAGAAGCAGAATTTGAATTTAGATCATCCAGTTGCATCAGAAAACAAAAAGATAATCAAACACTGATGGGGACTTGACAAAAGACATAGGGGGACTTTTCCTCTCATCAATAATAAAGTAACAGTCAACTAATTGACCCTCCTGCCTTAAATAACTAGAAAACAGAGCAAAAAATATAATAGTGTTTAGACAATAGACATCAAGGATTATGATTCCTGAGAAAAGGGAACAAATGAAATTATCCCTACAATTGGACAAGCTTAATGCTTGAAGGAAGTTCTCTGTCTGCAGCATAGGGAGTGGGAACCCAGCAGAGCCTGGGAGTCTCATTAAGTTGAAGATAAAGAGATTAGAAATTGGAGAGGCCAAGGCAGCCAGAGTTTGCAGGGTAGAATACTAGGGAAGAGGAAGTTGCACAGAGACAGCCCCAGAGATTTGCAGAGGCTTATCTCCAGCCTTTGGGAAAGCAGTGCTTTATGCATACTAGAGAAGAAAATGTCCAAGGCCAGGGAAGGAATTACTAGAAAGCAGTAGGCTGAAGGATTCCTACAGGGCTGGGAATAGTTTGTGTTTCCATCAACTAAAGGGGAAAGACCTGATAACACCTGGGATACTGGGTAGAGTTCTCAGAAAGATATCAGCTTTTCAGTGGGGATAAATTAGCCCTAGACTAAAGGCTGCTCTTGATCTACCGCAATAAAACTTTTTCCAAGTAACATGATGGATACAACTGATCCCAAGTATCTTAACTGCGTGCCAGAACAAGTTCCAATACTATCCAAAGGAATACAACAAAATATAGCACTAAGAAGCTCAAAACCCAATGTCCAACAATCAATCAAAAATGATTAGCTATGCAAGGAAGTAATACACTAAAACCCACACCTAGGAGAAAAATCAGTCAATAGAAATTCACCTCACAATGACTGAGATGAAGGAATTGGCAGATAAAGACATTAAAAACACTATTACAAATATGCTTGGTGTACACCAGAAGAAAAAGGAAAACATGAACATAATGAGGAGAGAAATAAAAGACATAAAAAAGACCCAGACAGAAATTCTAAAGATGAAAAATACAATATCTGAAATAAAAAGTATACTAGATAGTATTAACAACAGATTAGACACTGCATAATAAAAGATTATATAAAGCCATAGAAGTAGAAACTCAACAACAAATCACAGAAAAACAATTAAAGAAGAAGGAGAAGGAGGTGGCAGAAGAGAAGTAGGTGGAGGAGAAGAGAAAGAAGAATGACAATAGCAACAACAATAAAACCCAACAAAATAAAACAAATTTAACAATGACAATAAAGCTCCATGAGCTATTTGACAGTAGCATGCAATATAATATACATGTAACTGCTTATATTACAAGAAGGGAAGGAAGAAGCCAGAAAAGATATTTGAAGAAATAATGGCAAAAAAAGTCCCAAATTTGATTAAAACAAACAAACTTATGAACCTATAAACCCATAGATTCAAGAGGCTCAACAAAACCTAAACTGAATAAATCTCAATAAAACTACATTAAAGCACATTATAATCCATTATTGAAACTAATGCTAAAGAAAAGAAACTGTTCAAAGCAACTAAAAATTAAAACATACATTATTAACAGAGAAACAAATATAAGAATGGCAGAAGGCTTCTTGTGAGAAACTATGTAAGCCAAAAGACAAAACGACATTTTTAAAGTACTGAAAAAAAAAAAACCCACAAAAATTCTGTACCCAGCAAAAATGTCTTTCTAAAATGAAGCAAAACAAAATTGTTTTTGAAAATAAAAATTCAAGATAACTCACTATCAGCAGACCTGCATTAGAAAAATGTTAAAGAAAGTTCTTCAAGTAGATACAAAATACCAGGCAGGCATTTGGATCTACACAAAGGAATGAAGTGTACTAGAAAATGGAAAATATACAAGTTAATAAAAGAAAAATTTTCTCATTTTTAATAGCTTTAAAAGTAATTGATTTTTTAAAGAAAAAATATTATTATTGTGTTTAAAACACAAATAGAAGTTAAATTGTACAACAGCAATAGCACAAAGGGCTGGAAGTAAGATATAAAAGCATACTGTTGTAAATTTTTATACTATTTGTAAAGCAGTATAATATTATTTGAAGCTAAACTGTGATAATTTAGATATGCATATTGTAAACCCTAAGTCAACCACTAAAAATAAAACAAAACAAAGATAGCTGAAATTTCACAGAAGCCCCTTTGCCCACATTTGTGGCAATTTGAACATCAGTAAGAATGATGACAGTAATGGCACATCAATAAAAAAAATCCATCTGTTTATAGTGATATTGAGAGAGCAAGAAAGAGAAAGAGAGGAAGAAGGAGAAAAAGGGAAAGTTTTGGGTTTTTTTTTGGCTTTGTTTTTTATCAAGGACACCAATTAATACATGCAGAAGAAACAAGAAATGATACTTTTTAAATCATCATTTTGCAAACCTCAATGGATGATAAATGAATGAATGATTTATGCAAGGATAATTAATGGATTCTAAAACCATTGGTTGAAAGGTTTTTGAGGAGCTAAATATTCATGAAGTTTCAAGTTTTTACCCCACTGAATATTCTTTATTAATTACAAAGGGAAGAAGTTCCTTTTGTTGTTTGTTTTGTTTTGTTTTGTTTTTTTGAGACAGAGTCTCGTTCTGCCCAGGCTAGAGTGCCGTGGCATCAGCCTAGCTCACAGCAACCTCAAACTCCTGGGCTCAAGCGATTCTTCTGCTTCCGCCTCCCAAGTAGCTGGGACTACAGGCATGTGCCATCATGCCTGGCTAATTTTTTCTATATATATTTTTAGTTGGCCAGGTAATTTCTTTCTATTTTTAGTAGAGACAGGGTCTTGCTCTTGCTCAGGCTGGTCTCGAACTCCTGAGCTCAAACGATCCTCCCGCCTCCGCCTCCCAGAGTGCTAAGATTACAGGTGTGAGCCACCGCGCCCGGCCTGGAGAAACCACCTTAAACATGTAATCTAACTTGGTGTCACTAGTGAGGGGACAAATTGGTGTTATGTGCCACTTGATGAGATCCAATGAGAAGGCTACATTAACTTTGTACTGTTCTTGCCACACTTTCAAAATCTGAATCTAATCATGAGAAAAAAATGGAACAAATTCAAAATGTGGGACGTTCTCCAAAATAACCGTCCTGAATGTCAATGCCAAGAGAGACAACAATAAACAAAATTTATAGAATACACGGGAATTGTTCTATATTAAAGGAGACTAAACAGATACGACACCCAGTTGCAATGTGGGCACTTTGATTGGGAGATTAAGCCTCTCCAAGTGTGTCTTAATCTGTCCGTATTGCTATAAAGGAATACCTGAGGCTGAGTAATTTATAAAGAGAAGAGGATTCTTTGGCTAACAGTTCTGCAGGCTGTACAAGAAGCATGGTGCCAACATCTGCTTCTGGCAAGGGTCTCAGGCGGCTTCCACTCATGGTGGAAGGTGAAATAACCAGCATGCGCAGAGACCACACAGTAAGAGAGAAAGCAAGAGAGAAGGGGGAAGTGCCAAGCTCTTTTTTTTTTTTTTTTGAGACAGAGTCTCCCTTTGTTGCCTGGGCTAGAGTGAGTGCCATGGTGTCAGCCTAGCTCACAGCAACCTCAAACTCCTGGGCTTAAATGATCCTACTGCCTCAACCTCCCAAGTAGCTGGGACTATAGGCATGTGCCACCATGCCCAGCTAATTTTTTCTATATATATATTTTAGTTGTCCAGCTAATTTCTTTCTATTTTTAGTAGAGACGGTGGGGGGGGGGGGGTCTCGCTCTTGCTCAGGCTGGTCTTGAACTCCTGAGCTCAAACAATCCACCCGCCTTGGCCTCCCAGAGTGCTAGGATTGCAGGTGTGAGCCAAGGCGCCTGGCCCTGCCAAGCTCTTTTTAACAAGCAGCACTCGTGGGAATTAACAGAGTGAGAACTCACTCCCTACCCTCCCCCCTCAGCCCCAGGGAAGGCATCATTCTTCTATTAGCTTTCTGCCCCTGTGACCAAAACACCTCCCATTAGACACCACCTCCAATATTGGAGATCAAATTTCAACATGAGATTTGGGGGACAACCATCTAAACTAAAGCAAAGTGTAAACAACTTACCCAAGGTCACAAGCTAGTAAGAGGCAGAAACAGGAAGGGAAGCTGGCTGTGTTCATCTCCAAAGCCTGGGCACTTGACTTTTTGTCAGTATTCATGCATTTTCACGAGACCCCACGTTTAGCTTGTTAAAAGTTAGAGGAGAATTTTGAACAGCAATCTTCCAGAAATGTCATTTTCAAAATTATTCTTCATTTCATCAGTTGACCACAAAAGAACACGTGTCCCAAATTTCAAGGACCTTGTTTATCTCAGACCACAAAAATGACAGATGATTTACTTCATCCTAATGGGAAATTTCAGGTAAACAGGGGCACTCTTTAGACCTAAAGATAGATCTGAAATATGAAGTCTTGCTCTTGTAACCCTCCAGGGTTCCAATCATAGGCACCTACTTTTTAGAGACCAGGAAGGAAGTGAATTAATGTGAAGCAGAGAAAGCAATAACACAAGAAGAGAACATTTAACAGGAACAAAATGTGTCTGTAACCCCTGTCTCCATATTTAGCTCAGCTACCATCCATCATTTGCAGAGGGAAGCATGAAAAGTATCAGGTTTGTGTTGAAAGGAGGAAAATGTGAGTGGCATACTCGGTAGCAAGGCTTGGAAGTGGGAGGCACTATATATTATACCTGGAACTCAGGCGTACTGGTGGCAGCTTCAAAAACAGATTTGAGAATAAGAGAGAGCTAAAATTTTAACATAAGCTGAAGCCTTTTGAAGTGTGAGTGAATGAAATGAGACGTGTGAACATGCACACACCCGGTCCTTCTGTTCATCCTAGGAAGCTCCCAGTCTGCAGATCCTCAGATACCCGCAGAGGAAAAGACCTTCCGAGTGAGGACACACTGTGGGCTTCCCTGTCTGAACAATGCGGGCCACTGAGGAGACGTGTCAGCCTACTCTCTGGCCAGTTTTAGATCTCGAGGGATGGGGCTTCCTTGGGTCCGTGATGGAGCAGCCTGCGCTGTCCGGGACATTTTTAGACATTCACCGGCGTGCTCCCAGTGTGGTTGTATCTGCGAAACACATTTGGCTCTCTGTCTCGTCTTGATGGTTGCCTGTCGTTCTCAGCATGACTGCGGGAGTTCGGAAAAGCTAGAGCTGGCATCCTGCAAGCTTTTCCTGTGGGGGCTTCATTTAGACTAAATCTCCCCTTGGAATTTCATTTCCCAGGGGATCCAAATTGGAAGGCAAGTTGTTACATGCAAAATCCTCCCAGTTCTCCAAGATGTGGGCATTCTGAATAATTCTGGTGAGAAACGAGTGCACGGAGTATAGATGTAGCATATGGAGAACAAAGGCTCGGCGTGTTCAGGAAATAGGAACATTCAATTCTTACATGTGCAGTGACTGATTCAAATATTAATAATTGTATTTCTTCTTGAAATTCAGTAGCATCAATTCTTATGAAGAATTTCATATAACATTCCTTTAATATAATAATTCCTTTATTCATTTCTTAAGGCATTGAAGACAGTACTTTTAAATTTTATATATTTTGCCCTGTGACTCTTCTCAAGTAATTTCTTCTGTGCTCAGTTGTTTTCCTATTAAGATTTTCAACTGCAGGGATGCCAAGAGCACACCATTTCCATTGTGTTTTCCTTAGACACCATTTTACCTTGGGAATATGGAAATGGACACTTGCTTTTTGTCCCATACATATGCGAGGTGAAGCTGGGACCAGACTTCGTAATTCCTGACTCCTGGAATTATTATCAACTCACTGCCCCACCAGCCTCAGAGAAGCTCCTCACTACACACACACACACACACACACACACACACGGAGTATGCCTTCAGTTGGTGCCTGCTAACTAAACAAAAACACAGGTATCAATAACACTATTCACAGGAGGATGGATCTGTTTCCAGCTCTCCTCTCTCAGAACTGGGGCAGAATCTCCAGGTGTCGGGACGTCTCTTTGGATTGTGGGGCACAAGCAGTCTACCAGGAGGCTAAGCAGTCCCTTTCTGAACCAAGTCAGGCTGCCAGGACAAAGAAAATACTGTCTTCCAGTATGTTTGCACAGAGTTGGGCTCTGCGCAGCAGTTAGGGAGGTGAGGGGAATGCTGCCTTGCTGAAAGGGTGGGTGATTTGGGGGTCCACAGCTGATAAGCAGGAACCCTAAAAAGAGATGAGATCGTAGAATCTGAGCATTCACCAGAGCTAGCACAGGTATTTGGAGCTTCTTTTGGCTACTGGAGATAGAAGAGTTAAAAAGGGATTCATATGAAAAGGAAAATCTGTTACCAGAAGAGTCTCCTTCCTCTCTCCGGAAGGCAGAAGCTGTGAGAAGAAGCTAGAAGGATTCCATTAAGGACTCATATAAAACAACAGTATCTGGGAATATTCTCTTTTCTACACATCATGGGGAAAGACAGGCATCTCCTCAGTGGGAGCTTCCAGTGTTCCTGGTAGATGGGGATGAAGAGGGTGAAAATTGGCAGTTCCTAGAAGTGGAGGCTGAGGCCACGAGTGAGAGTCCGGTAGCTGCATTTCAGGAAGAGCTGCAGAGGCAGTTTTACACCAAGACAAATTCACTGGCGTAGTGAGACTTCAAGGGCTGGGGTGTGGCAGCCACATGTTCCCAGTGGGGTTCTGTAGGTGACGTGGGTCACTAAGCACAGAGGAGGTTTGCTTGGGCAGTGAGTCACTCTAGCTGGTTGGGACACAGTAATCTTCCTTTCCCTCTCATTCCTCCTCTCTCATCTTCTGGGTTATCTTGAACCCTCTAACTCAGTGGTTCTTGACCTTGGTCATATATTAAGATCATTTGGGACTTAGAAAAATAATGATGTCCAAGTCTTACCTGCAGAAATTCTATCTAGATTCTTCTGGGGTGAGCCTGAGCATCAGTATTTTTAATGCTCTCCAGGTGATTCTAGCATGCAGCCATGATTGAGAGCTCCTACTCTCTCATGCTGCAAACAAAATCTAGATTTAAAGTTCAGGAGAACCCTTTGCTGTTCGATTCTGCAGGCCCTGTGTATATATATATGGACAAAATATTCTGGTCGGTGAGACCATTCCAGCTGAGTTTAGCAGCTTTTGTCAGTAGAGTTTTCTTGACTAGATACAGTTCTCACGCTACTCATGAGCCTGGCCACAACTCCATGAATACTCTTAACAAATATGAAATATGCTAAAGCTCTGAACTCAGTCTGTAAGGTGCATCTCCACCACGATGTTCCTGATTGGAAGTTTCTTATAAGGGCCATTTAGGATTCATGCTGCCTCTGTGTGCTATGAAAATGTAGGCTGAAGGTTGCCAAACATATCTAGAATTTCCTGTAGCCCAAGATTTCAACACTTTTTTAGTCTCTCATTTCCATGGGATTTCTTAGGACACATTATATCAGCAGTCCCCAACCTTTTTGGCACCAGTGACCAGTTTTACGGAAGACCATTTTTCCATGGGGGAGGGGGGTGGTGGAACTCAGGTGGTGATGTTAATGATAGGGAGCAGTCGGTACTGGTCCATGGCCTGGGGGTTGGAGCCCGCAGCATTATAGGATGGAACGATTCTACTCCTATATTCTCATTTGCCATTTAAACCCTAGGTTATCATCAAAACATATCCTAATCATTAATGCATGCAACAGGCACACATGTACTGTTTCTATTCTCTTTCTTGCTGCTGTGTGGTGAATAGAAAATGCACACTTGGGGAGCTGAGCAACCACAGTTCTGGTTCCATCTCTAGCTAAAGAGCTGTGTGACTGTGGAACAATCACAACCTTCAGTTCTTCATGACAAAGGAGTTGGATTAAAATCTCTTGTTTTCAATAATTTTTGTTGTTGTTAAAGCGAGAATGCCCTTTCCTCAAAAACATGCTTACTATAAAAATCAACATGTAAAAAGGATGATCAGGAAACTGAACTGTTGTGTGGGGCTTTGGAGTCCTCTGAGGTCCCTTGGGTTTCCTCATTTTCTCCCCCTAAGGCAACTCTACCCTTGACTGGGTTCTTACAGAATCCCTAGGACAAGAAGAGGAAGATCTAAAAGATATGGACTAATTAGTTAAGGTATTTTCTGCTGTGTCATTCTCTGAGTACATACATTCATGCACACATGAACATATATGTGCACATGCACATATATCAAAATACACACAGAGTTTGATCAACTGGGCTCAAGAGGTAGCAGATATGGTCAGACCAGGCGGGATCAGGACTTTGAAACTAGACACATTCCCTGGGGAGAGAGGGGTACAGAGGGAACATGTTCTTGGGAATGTGCTGTGTCTGCTTCTAGGGCCAGGCAGGAGTGCATTGTCCATAGGGTTTGGTGACTGGTAGGTACTCATTGGTCTGGAGGCTCAACAACTTGTAGCAGAGGACATCCCAGCGGTGGTGACTTCAGTGGCTGAGATTCTGGGACAGGGTCTTGGAGAGAGATTCATGAGGAAACAGGTTGTAGACAGCTGTTTACTCAGGAAGTTCTTGTTCAGTGGAGCTGCCCACTGCCCATTGGAAGTACCACCCCCTAGGTCCCATATGGCCCAGCCAGGCTGGTAATTTCCAAACAAGTTATGATACATCCTTTATAATCAGCAATGAAACATAGCATGCCTCATCATTTCGCTGAACCTCCTGCTATCTCCATAACTCTAAATGCTTATCTGAGGGACAGCTGCTTAGCTACCAACTGGTAACATTTGTCTTCAAAAGGATTTCATAAGATTTTCTTTGCCCTGTAAGAATGCCCATTCCCAATTCAGATATGGTTTCAAAAATTAAAGCCATTACCTGGGGTCAGAGATCCATTTCCTTAAAGCAGACATACTTAACTTAAAGTTTGCTGAATCTTGGATATCAGTCTAACTCCAAATGAAGGGGCCCATAATTTCTCTACTCTTGTTAGAGAAAGGAAAGGGTTTGACTTTCGTGCTACATTCTTAAATAAAATCAAAAGGACTATTTCTTTCAGAACTTTCCTATGAATCATGCTGTATATTCTACAAAGTGATCCATTCCATGCACCTGATGAAACCACTGATAACTGTTGTCACTCAGCTAAGTGAGGTATTAGTAAATACTGCCCAACATGGTACCTGGTACCATAAAAGCAATTAAACCAACAGACTTCAAGCCAATGACCACCATCTTAGAGGCTCGTTTCAGTTAGGGCCCAAATGACTGAATAGAGGTCATTGAAAGGCTGGCCTTCCAGGAAGCAACTAGATGCTCTCTTAGGAATGTGATGTGAAGTGCTCTGACCTTCCAACGGCAACCCTGTCTGAGTTTGTTTTCTCTATCTAGGGGACTGAGTGTCTAGATTCTCCCTGCTGACTGCTGCAATGGCATGGGTGTGGCAGGGAGTGGACCATTGATGTGCTCTCTCTGAGTAGCTGTAAAGGTAGGAGAGTAATTGACGACTTCCTATTGGGGTATTGGTGGCACTAGGCTTCCGTCAGCCACTTAGGAAACACTGAGTGTAGGTGTGAGGAAGGCCAGTGGAACCGATCAGGGACGATGAATAAGATACATGCGAGTGCTGGCTGGGACTGCAGATAAACTTAGGTTAACTTCATGCTAATTCCTAGCAATTGCCTTGGCCCTTAGTCTTCATAATTTGCTGAAGGAGATTTTGTGCTTGATGTTTGGGAAGATACAAAAGAAATGGCAGATATGACTCCTATCCCCATAGAGTGTCTGATGTAGGGGAGGAGGCAGAACACATATGCAATGACTGAGGATGCGTTTCTGAGCACTCATCCTGCAGTGGTGTATCTCTTGCCTGGTGTCCCAAATTGGATCGACAGTAAAAAGATGTTGTCATAATTTTATCTAGTACTGTAAGGGTTCTCTGTTAATATAGAGATTGTGTACGTAACTAGGAGAATCTTATTTTCCTCATGGAAAAGAGGAAGAAGGTTTGATCCATTTGCTGTCTCTCTTCAGGGCAATACTGAAAGTTACTCAAACTTAAAACACGGGCCATTCTGCTCCCCCAACCTCACATTCCTTATGAGCTCATAAGAAAAAGTCAAGCCTCTGCCACAGGCTCTCGAATCTATCCCATCTATCCCGGGCCTGTGTAGGAGCAGCTGGTTGCTCATAGAAATGCAAACGATCACCCTCCCAATCCCTGCCTCTTTGGAGGGTGTTGCCCAGAAATCTATGTTTGAGAAAGATCTTCAGAGGATTCTCATACAAGCTAAAGGCTGAGAGAACACTGTGACAGAAAACAGACAGTTGGCCGAGGACAGAGCTGGATTTTTTTGTGAGCCAATCTCTGGCATATGAGTTTTTAAAAATCCAAATGGGCACTCTTTGCCTCTTAATAGAAATATTTAATCCTCTTATATTTAATGCAATGACTTATCAACTGCCTAATGTTATTTATTTTCTACTATCTCCCTGTTCTACGTTCCTTTAATTTTCTCCCCCTTGTAATTTTTTTTGGGTGAATCAACTATTGCTAGCAGTCCATTTTTCCTCTTTACAAACTTTTAGTTATATATACTTCTACTTTTCATTTAATCATTACTTATATCCTTGATATATCAATGGCTAACATTGATATATGATATATTGATAATTGAAACATAAATTAATAGTTTTGCTACCTCTCTAATACTACAAAGATTTTGTTTTAACATTTTAACTCCATATACTTCCTCCTACCTTTTGATTATTGTTTTCATTCATTTTAATTTTAAGTATAATTAATTAATTAATTTTAGAGATAGGGCCTCCCTCTGTCACCCAGGCTGGAATGCACTGGTGTCATCATAACTTACTGCAGTCTCCAACTCCTGGCCTGAAGTGATCCTCCTGCCTCAGCCTTCTGAGCAGCTGGGACTACAAGCATGTGCCACCATGCCTGGCTAATTTTTTTCATTTTTTAGGGACAGGGTCTTGCTATGTTGCCCAGGCTGGTCTAGAACTTCTGGCCTCAAGTGATCCTCCTACCTTGGCCTCCCAAAGAGCTAGGATTCAATATATTTTAAACCTTGTAAGACATATTATTATTCCTGTACAGTTAATATTTATTTATATTTGGCCAAATATTTGTCTTTTCCTTTTCTCTTGATTCTTCTTACATTTTCTTATTTTGAAATTATACTATTTTTCTTCTGTATAAACAATCCTTTAATTTTTTTTATAGATCTGCTTAACAAATTCAGTTTTTGTTTTTTCTAGAAGTGCCTTTATTTCAACTTTCCTATTGAAGAATATTTTCACTGGTATAGAATTCTAGGTAGATCATTATTTTATTCCAGTACTTTAAGAATATTACTGTCAATTTCATTGATCCTTTGAAAATAGTATTTCCTTTTTATCTAGCAATTTTAAGACATTACACTTTTTCCTTTTATTTTATTGTGGTAGGATATAAATATCCTAAAATTTGCCATTTTAACCATTTTTACTTGTAGAATTTAGTGGCATTAATTATGATTTTGAAGAGAGCACTCAACATGTCTTTGCCCGTTTCTTGGTCAGTTACCTGAAGAAAATATTAGCACTTTGCCTTAATCTTTCTATGCTATAGTCCATTCAAGTAAATTTGTAATTTGCTTAGTGAACTTTACAAATAAGAGAAAAATTATGACCTTGAGATGTGCATTAGAATTTGTACTGACATTTGGGGAAAATAATAACCCCAAGTAAAATTCTATATGTGGTTAGTGCAGGTATCAGTCATTCTTATAATAAAGATTTAATATTTGTTCTACTCTTATTTTAACATAACAAGGTTTTTCTCAGCTTCCCTTGGGGAAATATTTTGCATCAAGACATTTGATATTTAATCTGGATGTGTTTGAGTTCTGATTGCACCTAGCCTAGCACCTGCAAATTTTGCAATTTATTTTTCATCTCTCTTGTTTATAATTCCTACATTTCACTTTACCTTATTCACATTATTAAGGCAAATCATAGGTAGTTAGATTTCTTGATGTTGAGCTGGCAAAAAGCTTTCTGTTTTGTTTTGTTTGCTGGTATTGTTTTCCCTGAACTTCACTCTGTGTTAATTTGACTATGGAGCATCCCAACCTTGTCATTTACTTTAGAAAGAAGTTTGTTTCTTCTTGCTTACAACCCCCTGCCTATTTTATTACTTGTGACCTTGAGGAATTCTCAGAAAGTGAGAACCAACAACAGGAATAGAAAGCAGGTTTCCTTACTTTTCAGCCTGAACTCTAAATCAGAAAACTGAAAGGCCAGGTCCCAGATGGATTGCTTTCTCTTTTATTCCTCGCGTTAGGACAGCATCTACAAGAAGTGACTTACTTTTTCATAAGCCATTATTCTTATATTTTGACCCATCTACAGGTACATTGCCCATGGTCTCTGAGACTCCACTGAGCCTGTGAACATGCTCCAAAAACAAAACAAAAGAGAAAAACCCAACCCATTTTCTCATCACCTCTCTATTTTTTTAATCTATTGCCATAGCATATGAACAGTAATTGTAGCATATTAATTATGTATCTGTATAAGTGGTAAAGTGTCATAGGTATTTTTCACTTTTCAAATGAGCTAGAGTTGGCTCCTTGGCTAAAACATCACTCTTCCTGCTGGAGAGCAAAACTTCAGTGAATGGAACCAGAAAGAAACTAATTCACTGTATATTATTCTTGGTTTTCTTGTAACAGCCAAAGCAATCATACTATTATTACTAATTCATTGCTTAAAGTCCTCCACCCACCTGAAAGGGGCTCTAGACATTGTAATGTGATTCACAACGAAATCATAACATCCTGGAAAATGCATAGCAATTGGGCAAATTAAAACTGGTCTTTGAAATTACAAGGAGGAACAGAAGGAAGGTAGGTGAAAGAAAGGTAGGAAAGGAGAAAGAGTTGTGGAATTATTCTCCAGCAGCCATTGCAGCAGAAAACGTCGATGAAATGATTCTTCTGATGTAAAGAGTGAAGGGTGTGCCATGAAACTATAAAAGAGGGAACATTTTAAGGCTACCTACCTACCTACCTGATACGGCAAGTAGACCAATGTGCATGGCACCAGGATAGTAAATATTTCTTTGAAATAAAGGTTTCTGGGGAGCGGCATTAAAACCAAAGTAACAGGGTGCCGGCTCAGTAACCAAACAATATCGATCGCTCTCTTACCTGATAGAAAGGGTGAGTTAATTGTGACTGTCGTTTGTGACAAATGCCTTCAGACCACATAGGTATCCCTACACTTCCAGGGCTCTCGGGAGGTCCTATCACGAAAGATGTTTAATTACCGACTGGTGGAAGCTACGTTTAAAAATGAGGAAGAGGTTTATTAGTTCCCTATTCGGCCATCCCAGAGCAGGAAGCTGGTGGTCCTCTCTGCATACTGCAATGGGAAGCCCAGACTTGAAGTGGGAGCGTGGACTCATGAACTAATACTGGACCCACCAGTTACCGATCCATTTCATTTTACTCTTATGGCTATTCTTGAACACATTTCACGTTCAGGAAACATGGGAAATAATGAGTGAAACCAAGAGGCCCTGACCAGGGTCTAGTGAAGGTACCCTGGCTTTTGCCACCTCCCACCCCTGTGACCTCTGTGACCTCTGTGAGCTTAGACAAGTTACTTAAACTTTCTGAGCGTCAGTCTCTTCATCTAATGGATGGAAATAATAATCCTTAGTTAAGGGATTAAATGAGACAGTGAATGTCAGATGCCTGACATATTACAGTTACTCAGTCAATAGTAGCAATTTTTATTAACTCCATTTTTCACAATTAAAAAAAGGTAAGTAATATGAGAGCATGAAACTGTTTTTCAAAACTATATTCAAGGGTTGAGGGGAAGGAAGTTCACTTTCTTAGTATTTGGGAGGGGATATGAAAGGCAACTCCAATGATAAGAGAAGTCATCAATTACCTTGATGTTTGCTTTAAACACTCTTGGCAAAATTTGGCCAAGTTTAATATCACAGTGGAATGGCACCGAGTCTAGTTTTCTCTACTTGAAAGGTTTGGTGATTAGGCCCTCCTCAATTCCCAAATGCCACAATATGGAGTGCTCAGGGGTCTGTAGACAAGAGGCCTTGACTGCAAATGATCTCAAAGATTCTCAGTACTCCTATTTTTTTTTTTTTTTTTTTTTTTTAAAGAGACTGGGTCTCACTCTGTTGCCTAGGCTAAAATGCAGTGGCGTGATCATAGCTCACTGTAACCTCCAAATCCTGGGCTCGAGGGATCCTCCAGCCTCAGCCCCCCAAGTAGCTAGGACAGGCCATGCACCACCATGCCCAGCAAATTTTTTCATTATTTTTTGTGGAGATGGGGGTCTCACCATGGCTGGTCTTGAACTCCTGGCCTCAAGCAAACCTCCCAACTTAGCCTCCCAAAGAGCTGGGATTACAGGCATGAGCCACCACAACTGGCCAGTACTCCTTTATGTCTTTAAGACCATAGAAAACAAAATGTATAACTCCACAAGATATTCATTTACTTCATAATCAAAAAGGACATTCATGTTAAAGGTTAACAGTTTGCACTGAAAACGAACTCAGGTGTTAATATATAATAGTCCATGTCTTTTTCAGTTAGTAGCAACATATATTCCTAAATAGCTTGGATAATGTTGGCCTTTTACATTTATATATGTTTTTCTTTCAAATTTTCTTTTATTGAATCTCTTCAGAAACAGCAGCAAGTCCCATTTGGAGACACAGAGCCACCTGGTCTTTTTCATAGTTGTGACAATTACCTGTTGAGAGATAACTGCCAGTTAAGAGGTAGATATTTGAAAATTTGTAATCTAATGTGGCTCCGAGAAGACAAGGGCCTTGAACTGCTCGTTCCTCCTTTTAGCCCTGTATTAGTAGAAGTGCCAAGTAGTTCTCACTGGGGTAAAATCAAGGTGTCTACAGGGCTGTTTTCCTTCTGGAAGCTCTAGAAGGGAATCCATTTTCTTGCCTTTTCCGGCTTCCAGAGCTGTTTGCTGTTTGCATTCCTCAACTCATGGTCTCTTCTTCCATCTTCAAAACCCTCAGTGTTGCCTCTCTGTTACCATCTCTCTCTAACCACAGCCAGGAAAGGTTCTCTGATTTTAAGGATCCACGTGATTAGATTGGTCCCACCTGAGAATTCAGGAAACTCTCCAGAGCTCCAGATCCTTAACGTAATCACATTTGCAATGTCCTCTTTGCCGTGGAAGGTTACATATTTATAGGGTTCTGGGAATTAGAACTTAAACATATAGTTTTGGGGGGGAGGATCATTATTTTGCCTATCTTGGAAGAAAAATGTAATTCTAACTTTTGGGGAAAATTTCTAAATGGTCTGCACCTGTCATCCAGGTACATCAGTTTTTCATTAGAGTGGTGTTTGGAGGTGGCTTGTTTAGAGAGAAAATGACAGTGGGTCCCTGACTGAGTGCTGTGGACAGAGGAGCTCTCAGCCTTTCTGTGTCATGCACTGCTTTGCAGGAACCGGGCTCTCCCCAACACTCAAGACCTTCCCAAGGACAATAAATTGCCCCAAGGATCTTGCCGATAGTGAATGAATGTGAATGAATTGGAAAAGGTATGGAAAGTGGGGTCTTGTTTGAGAAAGACCCTAGACAGTGTGGGAGGGTAAGTCTGTTCAGGCTGACTCCAAGATGGCCTCTCCTGAGAGAGATGGGTTTGCCAGAATTGATAAATATCTTGTGTCTGGCAATCTGCGCATGATTATAACAGACACAGGACAATGTAGCTCTGATTGGATTAAAGAACTGTAGGCAGCTGCAGAAGCTCCAGAGACAGAGACAGTGAAAAATACCCCCCTGACAGGCAATGTCACTGTGTGTGCTGGTGCCAGGGTGGCTGAGCCTGTCTCTTGGAGGCTGAGGTAATGGACCCTTCTCCTCAGAGCCCCAGAAGCCGACAGCGAGTGTCTGGGCCCAGACGTGACTGTGCAGTTCGTGAAAAGTCCAATGCTTATTGTGTTCTGGGATTTGTCGTGTGCTGGTCTCCCCAGCACATCTTCCTGTGCTGCAAATGAGGACGCGACGGAGGAAAGAGTGGAGCTGGGAGTGGCCGCAGGAACAAGGAAAGTGGAAGTTGACAGGGTGATGGGTTTTCTGGAGTGGTTTAGGCCAAGTTCATGGCCCTTCTCTCTCCAGCCACTTACTGTAACAGTGACCATTTCCAGAAGCCAGTCGGGCTTCAATGCAGCCTTGAGGAAGGAAGCAGAACAGTAATGATGATGAAGACAACGACAGGACTGAAAACGGCACCGTGGAATGAAACAGAGATTGCCCCTCCTCCTTTTAGAAAAATGGAGGCAGATTCATGGTCAGAGAAGGTCTTTACTTGCTGTTAGTCTTTATAGCTGTTGAAATTATTAGGGCCAAACTAATGGATGGAGACACAAAGATCTGAGGAAGCTGCCGATAGAGGTAATATGATCACGGCTTTTGAAGGTGAACCGATGTGGTAACCGTGTCACAGAGCATATATGTATGTCAAATCATCCATCAGTCGTATGCCTTAAATATACACAATTTCTCTTTGTCAATTATATCTCAATAAGGCTGGGGAGAAAAAAGAAAGTGAACTAGTCTGAATGACCACAATGTGTGCCCTTGGGAAAATGCATTAAAGCAGATATGTGATTATCATTGTCATTGTCGTTGTTGTTGTTGTTATTTATGGCAGTCACAATTTATGGAGTAGCTGCTTTATTTCAGACACGGTGGTGAAAACTATAGGCTTCGAATTCAAATGGCTGGGATTCAAATCCCAGTATTACTACTTATCAGTAGTATGACATTGAGCAACCATTCCAAACCTTGCTTTCTTCACCCCCAAAATGGGAGTAATATGATACCTATCTTGTAGAGTTGTCATGATTAAATGATGTATTTAAAATGATTAGTGCAATGTCTGGCTCTTCACACTCAAAAATGTTGGCCTCTATTTTTTTAAGTTGTTTTTTAGTAAATAAATATTTTACAGATTTACTCTCATTAGGATTTTATTATATATGAACATCTTGGTGTGAATGAGTTTATCAGACCTGTTCTCATGTACCAGGGCTCTGATAACAGGGAACATCATAGGGGAATTTGGTCAGGTGTAAGAGGATGGACAGACTGACCCCAAGTAGGGAGCAGTAATCAGGAACACCCCACGGTGGGCCCTGGGGATCTGGGGGCTGTACTATGAGGCACTGAATACTTTGGGGGTATAGAACACAGTCTATTTTATTCTTTTGCCTAGTCCAAGTATAGGAATTATACAGCAGAGAATGCTGTGTATAACTTAGCAATATAGCAAAATTCTGTTTTGCAAGGCGTTGAACCTAATTATGTTTGCTTCTGAAATAAAAAAGAACCCCAGTTGAAGAATTCCATTAAATAGCTCTACAACCTCTGGCTCTCCTTATCTCTCAGATGAATGCATAGGGCAAAATGATCACTCATATCCCTTGTGTGTAACGTTGCATGACTCTAGAGTGATGCTAGGGCCAATATTGTATATTTCTTTTTATAGGAATTCTCTTTGCCTGGGGAGAGACAGACCATATGCCAGAAACATTGTGTAAGTCAGGTCAATTAAGAAGGATTGCTCCTTCAGCCTTGGGTTTGCTTCAGCAAATCGTTAGAGCTGGCTTTTTATTTATAACTCTGTAGAGGACCAAAACAACTCTGCATCTGACTAGGGCGTGGGGGAGCAAAACATAGCTCAGATGCATTCCTACATCATGAATTTTTCTCCTTGATGTACGCACCATCACAGACAGTGCAGCTGCATGTCATGGATTTTTAGGGCTTGATTACAGACAACCTCCGACCAGACTTCCCCCGGGGGAATGATGAGGAAGTGTCCCTGTCACACAGCTGATCTTTCTCCATGCAACCGCGGCTAGCGAGTTAAAGGGCAAATACCAGCACCAGTCCTGGCACCTAAGGAAGCATGGACGTAGTTTAGGGTTGGGTTAAAAATCGGGAGTATTCATAATCAATTCTCTCATATTTAGGCTTTAGCAATTTTTTTTTCTTGGTGATAGTTAACATTTCTCCATGTCAAGAAATGCTAGAACTTGGGGCCAGATCTTCTGTAGTATTCAGGCAATCATTATATCCTGTTTATTTGGATGCTTGATACTGGACTGTCCCCCAGCTGGGAGCTCCAGTGTTCTTGGGCTCTGTCCTTTGGCTTCCAGGACCTTAGACAATGGTCTCTCTGCTCACTGGTTCAGATATAATTAGGGTCTTATAATTCACTCTCCTATCTCCCCATATCTACCCCAAATTTCAACCATAAAGCTAGTTTATAACCCCCAGGACTAGGATAAGTGCTTCTCATAGATGTGCCTATAGTAACCTGTGCTCATGCCTTTTGAAATCCTTCTGATGTGGGCTCCTGTCTTCCTTTATAGCATGAGCTCCTTGAATGCAGGAATTGAAACCAATTCGAATTGTATCCCCAGCACTTTGTACGATGTCCGCCACACGTATGAGAGGCAAAATATATTTGTGGAATGACTGAGCGTCTAAATCTCCTCTCAGATACCAAACCTGAAAACACGAGATGATCGAGCAATCCGTTGGCCCTTAGTGATGCCTCCCAGAACCAGCTCTTCAGTCCTGGTGACAACACGACCATCACCCTCGATTCTCCTGAGAGAAACCTCAGTGCAGTCCTGATTCATGGCTCTGCTTGTACACATACTCGTGCAGCTGGTTTTTCCTCTTGAACTTCTTGCATATTATGTGAAGACAAGCACTTGTATTTTTAGAAAGTCTGTAACGTTCGTTTAGACCCTTTCCTCAAGTGAAAACATGACACTAAATGACTAAGTTGCAATTAGTCCTCTGTAACAAAGACATTTACCAATTTAATGGGGGAATAGTATTTTGTCCTTTATATGAGGGTAACCATACGATTTACATTCCAAACTGGAACTGCTTTGGGAGTGAAGGAGGACACTGTTAATAATTGTGCAGGTCGACTGTGGGTAAACTCAGACTCTGTGGGCACAATGGGACATCTGGTCATTCTATTTATAGATGAAGATGCTGCTGAACTGGCGGCACAGAGCCTGCCCCGGGACAATCCTTTCGTGGCTGTGATGTGTATGGGATGAGCCAGTTACATCTCCTCACCAGGATATCCTTGTCGCTGGTGTGACACCAGTGGGCAAGGTTGATTTGTGCCCAGGTCTTCATTTATAAAGGTGACTGAATGATGACACAGAGAGGACAATGCCATTGGGAGAAGCCTTTGCTTACTTACAGGTTCCAAGAGAAGGGGGCCACCATGTCACACAGGGCCATGTGGGGACGAACTGGGTTTGGTCAGGAAGCAGAAGCAGGAGCAGGGGAAACCATGGCCCAGAGCCTTTATTGTGTTTTCTACAAGAAAGGCAAGGCAGGGCAGCGGGAACCACACACAATTGTTCAGTTTGAATGATGTCGGTGCGCTCTGGGCTGGAGGGGGGTTTCCAGTTTGGTACCTGGCCCTGCGTGATTTAGGGCAGGGGAACATTGACGTGCTGTGTGAGAATTAGTTAAAGGAGGTGCTTGGGTGTGTGAGCTTGGGACAGGGGGGAGGGTTTGTGATGTAATTTTTATGGGCCATGCAAGTAGATCACAGAGGGGATGCAGAGAGCTTTGGCCATTAGTTTGCCCCTGTGATGAATGGATGACAAATAGACAAATGCAGAATCTAAGAGACACAGAACCAAGGTAGTTGTTGAAAGGAAGGATGCATTTCCGGAAGTGGAATATAGGTAGTCTCTGAGAAACGCACTGGCTCGGTGGAGACTGAACCGGCAGATGTCATCTCATTAGCTTCACGCTCTAATCCCGACAGTTACCCGGCCCATTCTTGACCCAGGGATAATGGCCTTTGGGATGCTCGGGGACCCAGACAGAAAGGGCAGCACCGAGGGTAGGTTGAAGATACATCTTTGAAACCAATGGTTTGAAGAAGGCTCCGCTCGAGATTTATACCTGAAGATGTAAAAATTAGACAATTTTTACTGCATTTCAAGGAATGCTGTGGCTCATTGGCTTTATTTTAGGAATTATGTGAATGTGAAGTTTTTCTTTTTTTTTTTTCTTTTTTCTTTTTTTTTTTTTTAAGTTAAGAAATTTATTCTTAAACTGTCGTAGAAACACAAATGTCTTAGGCATCTTGTTATAAAACCTCAATTCCAACCTCACAAATTCCATACATGTCTGAATTCAGGCCTAGTCAGAACTACCATTTACTCTATGGTACTATGCACTCATATTTAGCAAACCCAAATATACATAGGTTTAATCACACAATTTTAATCTATTGAAGTATCTTGGTCTCCCCAAATTTTATGTAATGTATTCATTAATAAATAATTCTCGGCCATATAGTAATTCCAGTGTGGAAGGACCTCAATTTTCTAGCATTAATTCTATGCGTATATAACTCCGGGTCAGGAAATGAAATTTAATTTAAGACATTCTATAAAAGTGATGTTCTATTCAGTGAAGTTTTTCTTAGTTTTATGTCAGGTAGGGGTTTACAGCTGAGAACAGATGACCCAACCGTGTGCTGTTCAATAGTGGGGTGAGGAAACGGTGAGGCCACGAGGGTGCAATGACGCCCCGACTCCACAGGCCTTCGCTGGGCCTTGGCAGGAAGCCATGGCCATGCCACTGTCCTTATTTTACAGCTGAGGGTACTGGGGGGTGGGGGAAGCGAAGAGCCCAAAGTGCTGCAGCTTTTAAGAAGCAGGATTTATCATGGAACCCGGGCCGTGTGACTCCTCGCTCAGTGTCCTGGCGGCCTGGCGTCCCTACACCCAGCTGGGAGCTTCCACGTGAAGGAACGGCAGAGATCTTTCCACGTCAGCCAGCTCGCGCCTGGTTTAAGGGCCTGGTTAAAAACCTGTGGCAAGTCTGCTAGGCCTGGGAGGCCCTTCCTTCTCTGGTTCTAGTAGTGGGCAGGCTTTTGCATATCTCCCAGCATGTTGCCATTTATGGATTTGGGCAAAATAACAGAATTGCACAGCTTCAGAGTGTCAGACTTCTTCTTTTTTTTTTTTTTTTTTTTTCTTTTTCTTCCACACTGAGCTTCCTGTTTCTATGGCAATGAATAGGATGTTTTGCACCAAGAAACACTTTAAATGCCACTGGGGGAAGGTAAGAACCACACATAGCTCTCTGCAGAGCAGGAAGGTGAAATGAGATGCTAAGAAGAACTGAGTGAAACAAGGAGAGAAAGGAAGCAGAAAAGCTAGAAGAGAGGTGGGAGAGAGTCAGGGGGGAGGTTCAGAAGCATAAGCATGGAAGGAGAAATAAAACAGAGACAGCAACATGGCAGGCAAGAACTGGGGCCCTCAGAAAGGCAGCCACAGGTACGGGATCATCCCTGAACACTCAGAAAGAACACGGTGACTTCCTGCGAGCCACAGGGGTGGGGAGTGTCAGGAAGCCTTCTCCCGGAAGCAGGGCTGTGGGAGTCCAGAAGGCTTCCCTACACACTCTCAAGACATGGGACCACTCGAAGGTGCCTCCCAGCGTCACCTCCAAGGTAGGGCCTCGCAAACATCCCCTGCAAATGCTCACTGTGCACACCCAGGTTGGCGCAAGGCCCCCAGAAGTCAGCTCTTCCACCTACAAGTTCAGAACCAGGGTTCCCACCCGAGTCTGATGCCTGTGGACTGACTCAGGAGGGCTCTACTGTCTTGCTTTCCTTTTCTGCCTTCTCTCTTTCTGCCCTTCTTGGGAGCATTGTCCACGAATGCTCCCCAGCAGGTAGACATTTATACTAATGTAGAATGTGAGGGCTGCGAAACAGTGCTTGGATCACTAAAGTGGAGACGGGGAGGGAAAAGTTGCTTTCTCTCTTTCCCCTGTCCACCTTTCTCCAACCCACACACAAATGTACAGGACCAAATCCGCAGGCAGAAAAGAAAGACCACAGGCCAATTTAAAATGGAAGCTGGTAGAGCGATAAGTGCATACCAAGTACTTCTCACTTTTGATTTTGCTAATTCCTCCACCACAGCCAAGCCAAATCAAATCAAGCTCCGTCTAGCCCGAAGTTCCTGTGCTGCAAGGTTTTAAGAGCTATAAGCTGCAATTAAAGGCACAGTAGTAGGAAGAGCCAATCAAAGGGTAGCCTCAAAATAGCTGGTCCCCCTGGAAGGCCAAGACAGATGTATTTGTCCAGCTGCTCGTGGGAGAAGGCCTGAGGCCTCTCACTCATTCGCCAGAGGCCCATAAAAGGCTCACCTACAGCTGCTTGTGAAATTGGTTCCTTGTAAATGAAAGTCGACCGGGAGTCGTCTGAGCCAATGGCAGCTGGACAGAGAGGACTGGGGTGCCAAACGGGGCAGGAAATGGCCAGGGCCCAGGGTAAACAACGGGGGCTGGAGCCGAGGTGAGCGTCCGGCCCAGGATAGCTCCACGATGCGCTGCTTTCCAAGGCTTTGGCCAGGGCAACCTGGTTTATTTTCAGTTAAATCTGGGTATGCCCTAATTTACTATGGGAGCCTCGAATTTGCATGTCTACTTTAAGAGACCCTAACAAGTACACATAATAAAATGTTAATTTATGCCTTCTGCTAGGGTTGGAATTGAGTGTGGCTTGACGCAACTGCAAAACAGACCAAATCTGGAAACCCTGGCAGGCAGGAGAGGAGGGTGGAGGGAGCACGTGCTTCTCTGGGTTTGGGAAGGGAGGCCGAGGGAGATGGGAAACTTCCTGGCACCCAGTCCCTTCAGAACCCCTGAAGGGACTTTCTACAACAGCTGAGAGATGGCCCCCCTGTCTCTATAGCCCTGACCTAACGCTATAACCTCCAGTAGCGCTGTGCTTGGAGTAGGTCCTTGGTAAACATTTGGTGAATTGATCACCAATATGGGAATGTTCTGAGGTCAAACACTTCCTCCCATGTCTTGGGAACTGTCAGGTCTTGCTTAGCTTTTTAAAAACTCCATACCCAGCTCCACATTAAAGGACAAAGCCAGCACACGTGTGACTTTCCGAGCTATTTTAAACAGCAGTTCCCCATGGGGCTCTGAATTCTTCTGACCCTCAAGCAGTGTACACTGCCTGGGGTGGTCTTGTGGAAATGCCTCTTCCCCCCAGCTTTGCCCAGCCCCTCCCACCCTGGTACCACCCCCATGGCTGACACTCCGACATGTCCTAAACTGGCCCTGTCACTGGAATAAGACAGAAAATGCCCTCTGTTTATCCATTTCTTTTCGTTCTTAATGATACCAAGTTTGCAGGATTGCCAGATGAAAATACACCAGCAGACTTCTGGCTGACTGTCATAACTCCTTTTGAAGTTCCTGCCCAGACTACAAGACTACATTTCTCCAAGAATTGTCCCCCTCTCCACAAAAAGGAACCCTGGATCCACCATGATCCTTCTACTTTGGCCATGGGTTGCATCAGAGCTGCCATTGATCCAAGCTGAACAATCACCATCCTTCTCTCTTAGGAATTGGAATTGCATTGGAAGAAATGAATAGTAGAGGTCAACATCTGTGTTTGGCTCAAACATGAACCTTGGTGCTGAGGTGGCCATACACAGGGAGACTCTCAACCAGTCCGTGTGTCGAAAAAAATAAAAGGCAAATATGCAGAATAAAGCAGGGCAAAAGAGGCTTGGTTATATCAGCACTTCCTTCTATCAGCTTTTGAAGATACTTTGCATCTTTATAGTGAGTTCCTGTTTATTGATTAGCCTGACTTCACTGGCTTTCTGACACTTGCAACCAAAAAGACTTTAAAGAGACACTAATAGGTTTCTCCATAGACTTCTGTTGCCCCAGTCCACTCTGTGTTCCTAACTCTACTCTCTTTCAAATGCCACAACTCTACTCAAAGTCACCACATGGTTTCCAACTGCCTATGTCCCCATGCTCATGACCTCTTACCTAGCTCTCAGGGCATTCCCTAAACTGTCCTGTCCACCCAACCAAAATAATTTGTCTCTGCCTCTGCAATGTGCTCCCTTGCTCTCATCTAATCATCCTCTTCCCACTTCTCTAAACAAGCCTCTCTGGCTCGCTTCCTTCTGCTCCTTCTTCTGCTCCTGGCCAATAATAGCCTTTCCTCTCTTCTAGGCCATACAAATACATCTGGACTGGACACTAGATGTATTTTCTTGTCTGCAAATGGAATTGTTTCTATCTGCTGCCTTACCGTAAGGAATAGTGAAAACAATTGACTATTGGTGGGGCACAGAAACCTACAACCACTTGGCTTTGGTGTGTCCAACACAGTGTCTGGCCCCCATTAATATTTGTATTTATGGTAATGAAAGGTTTACCCAATTAAAAATAGATCTAAACTACCGAGGAAATGAGTGAGCTCAAATGCATTCTTGGCTCCTACACAAGAGAGACACTCCCTCACGGAGGAAGACGCGAGGTGT
Source organism: Eulemur rufifrons (assembly GCF_041146395.1). NCBI lineage: Eukaryota > Metazoa > Chordata > Mammalia > Primates > Lemuridae > Eulemur > Eulemur rufifrons. Next base: position 89,158,152 of record NC_090997.1, on the reverse strand, counting down.
ATCCAGCCCTAGGGAAGCTACCTGGGCAATGCCAGTGCTGTCCCAGGTGTAAAGGGTAGAACAGGTGTTGGGATAAATACACAGTAAGCTATAATTCATCTGGCTTCTTTCTCTGTTTGATATCAATAAATTACATCATGAAATGAAAGCACATGTGTTGGGGGGAAAACCCAGTGAATGCTTGACTGCTTAACCGTCAGATGAAAATATAACTAAGGAGATGCTAAAGAGGCTAAGTGCTCTTGGGGAGGGGAAATGCTACTTTTTCACAGAACAGGACTGAGCATTTTAAGACCCATGGGGCCATGCTGAAAAATATCTCACATGATATTTATGCCAGGAAGCTTGAAGAAGCTAGCTCTTTATTTCTAAATTTCTGCAAAAGAAGCCCACTGTGTACCTTGTGCCACACAAATGTTTAAGTCAGTCCTCGTGATCAACTTTAATTTATTGAGTGTCAGCTGGGGGGCTGTACCATCTAGCCCTGGGCCTTATTTTTCACCTTTCTAGTGGTTACTTCATCATATTCTTTTTTGTTTATAAGAACACTGTTTGGTAATATCCAAAAGAATGGCAAAAAAAAAAAAAAAAAAAAAAGACCATTTTTCTCATGAGATAGAGTTGTATCCTGCATATGCAACATAAGGGATCATAATTTTTTTTTTTAATGGCTACGCATATGGAAAAGGTCTCTTGTTGTTTTACACTCTACTGGATTTCTCCTCTGTTCCTTCTGGCTTCCTGTTGTTCCCTGCCAAAAGAAATGTTTTTCTGTCATTCTTTGAAGCCACTTTAATTTTATTTTGGAGTGGGCTCCAATTTGTTTAAGTGTGGGAATATACACTGATACAAATGATCACACTTTTAAAAGTTTGAAATAGAGCCCTATTAGGAAAAAGTACAGTTATGATAAATAGTTAAAGGCTCTCACCAGGACAATACCTTTTAGGAGGTAAGAGACCTGTATGACACTGAAATTTTTATGGTAATTTCCAAAATGCATTTGTGAGTTGCTTGTTGCCAAAATGTGGGGGCACCGTGCATAAGCAAAGACAAACATTGCGGACTCAGAGATTAGCTCCACTAGATACTCTCTAAGACATGACCACAGCGCCAGGATTGGGTTCCACTGTAGAAAGCGAAAGACTTTGTAACGAATGGAACATTCATTTTTCCAGTTATAGTCCAGGCCACAGTTTTGAGTGAGTAACTTCACAGGAAAAGCACAGTGTCACCTCTGGCTTCCTCATCCTCATACCACTTAGCTACCTTCTGTCTGGAGATCTCTTTAAATAAAAGAGCAGAATAGAGCAGGAGTTTTAAAAAATTATAGAGTGTAAGAGACCAAGGCCTATGACATAGTGGAAACATGGGAATCTGGAGGGAGGGGGTGATGTGTCAAAGACTCAAGATGCCTGACCTGAGCAGAGATAAAACATATAAAAAAGAAAGGAGCAATATTGACCCAGAGGCCGCTGATTGATCCTTATATTTAAAGCAATGCTTCTTCTTACTTCTCCGGGACCCCTGGGGGTAGATCATCTGAACAGTCTGTTGCTTAGGCAAATGGCCTGTGGCGGAAATCGGAGAGGGTAGCAAGGGTCCAGGAAATGCCTGGTGTGTGCGTGTAGGAGAGGTTTTTAGTAACCCTTTTTATTCTTCCAAGTAATGCTATTGGGAAACCAATTCTGGAGAAAGGGGGCAGTCGCTGATTAAAGTCACTGTGGCCTGATGGCCTATTAGACCCAGAATCTTGGTCATCATGCGCCCCCTAGTGTAGGATGCAGGGTAATGCCTTGGTTACTGGGTTGATGCTGAATCTGTCAATCATTCTTAATTTCTACCTTTGATGAATGAGAGACACTGAGGGGAAATACATGAGAAATAGATTAAAGTTAAGTAATGAGTTAAATTTGTAATTGTGACCATTGAAAGCTATGAATTAATAATTGTTTTAAAAAGCGAGCAGCTTTGCTATGCCCAGGACCGAAGTGTGAAAAAATTGGGCAGAATGGCTATTGTGTAGAATAGAGCTTCTCAAACTTCAGTGTGCATATGAATCATCTGGGGATCTTGTTACTATATATATTTTTGATTCAGTAGTTCTGGGTGGGGTCCTCAATTCTGCATATTTAACTAGCTCCCAAGTGGTGTAGAGGATGCTGGTCTATGGACCACACTTTGGCAACTCTTTGAGTGGCATGCAGGACTGACCCGTCCCCTCAAATAGGCCATTTGTATTGTAAGATTCTGAAGTTCTTCCAGGGCTTCCGTCTCCACCAGTTCTCCCAGAAGCTCTGCTAGCCCACTGTGCAATAATTCCCACATTCATGGGTAGCACTGTAAATTTGTCAGCTCAAAGGTAATTACCTTTTATTTCCTGAACCCAAGTAGCATTTACCAATAGCATTTACTGTTTGTAACATGCATTGTTAATTACTACATATTACCTTGTGATTTCATGAGTTTGTTTTCTTTTTTCATCTAAGTTGTCTGCTTGTTTTCTTCCAGGGGGTCCTACACAGTTCAGGGCATATAAGAGATAATTACAACATTAGTTGATTGGCATCCTACTATAGGCTTTGATTTGAAAAAATTTCAGCTCTCTTTCCTAAGAGTAAATTTTAAATCTGAAGTGGCAGAGAGAGGAACAGTTGGAAAGGCACTGGGTGTCTGAAGGAAGTGGAAAGAGGACTTCTAAAAAGAATTTGGACATCTTGTAGCAGGCAGGATAAATATATCCTGGACTTCAAGATTTTACCTAATGCTTTTCTTAGAGTTAGGTGTCTTGTTTTGAATTCTACTTACGTTTGCACTTAAAATCACTCTATGTAAAAATGTTCAGACAACCTGAGCAGAGAGAGAACAACATATGGGTTTGACAACAGTACACAAGATACGATTAAAGAAAAAGTTCTTATGTACTTTGAAGAAATAAAAGATGAGATTTCAAGTCAAGGAAAAGCTACCGTATAAATGGTGACAAAGAACTCTTCTTTATTTTCATTGTGAAAGTTCAGAGAGGGGTGACAATGCCAAAAGATTGAGTGTAGCTTATCATCTCATGCTTGAGAAATGAATAGATGAAGATTGTTTCATGTACCACTAGGCTAGGTGTTTTAAGGACAGACATGTCTCTTACCCACCAGAGTAGACTATGCTGAAGTGAACAGTGCGGAAGACACAGGCAATCCCCTAGCTCACACGTTGCCTAGAGGACTTTTAATACTGTGGGTGTTGGCTGGAAAAGATGACTTGTGAGTTTCCTGGCAAATCTGAGATTCGTGGCTCTTTATTAATAATAACTATTAATGACTACACATGTCATATATTAATAATTATAATAATTTATTAATTATAATTGCTATTTTGTGTAATAGACTTTCAGAATCTGAAGCATCATAGAGGCTATAAGCGGTAATAGCAGGGTCTCTTCTGCAACATCCCTGACGGATAACAACTATGGGCTTTGCTCAAACACCTCCAGCAAAAACGAACTCCCTATGGCCTAAGACAACCATTTTTGTCGTACAGGGTTTTCCTGTCATTAGAAAAATAATTTGTCTTCAATAATTTTAGAAAATTTTAGAATTCTAGAAAACAAATTAGATTTGTAATAATTTTAGAAAACAAAATAGAAATGTACAAAAATGAAAATTAAAAATGTCTATAATACTATCACCCAGAGATAACTATCATTAACATTTTTATGTATGTGCCCAGATGTGTGTATATGCATAATTTCATTTTGAAAAATTATACTACCCATATTTTAGAACCGGCTTTTATCCTTTTCCATCACTTTTATCACTTTTAAAAGCTGTATAAGTACATTTCATTTGTAAATAGCTCTAACTATAAGGATTTTTCCTTTTTATCAAGGCAAAACTTACCTCTTTATAATTTATATGCATTGGGCCTTTCTCTGTCCTCTAGAACCAGAAGCAATAAAAAGTCTAATCCTTCTTTTCCAGGACAACCCTTTAAATATGTACAGACTGATTTTTGGTATTCCCGAGTCTTACTTTTCATTTTTTAGCACCTTTATTGAGGTAAATTGGCATATTTGATATACAATTTGATGAGTTTGGACATATGCATACACCTGTGAAACCATCACCAAAGCAATACACATATCCATCACCTCCAAAAGTTTCCTTGTGCATCTCTGTGTGTGTGTGTGTGTGTGTGTGTGTGTGTGTCTCGCAAGATTATTTAATATGATAAACCTCTTAACAATTTTTTTAAGCGCACAATACAGTATTGTTAACACAGGCACAATGTTGTACAGCAGATCTCTAGAACTTATACATCTTGTATAACTGAAACTTTATATCCGTAGAATCACAACTCCCAATTTCCCCCTCTCTCCAGCCCCTGGCAATCCAGATCTCTGCTTCCATGACTTTGACTAATTTAGGCACCTGATATAAGTAGAATCATGCAGTATTTGCCCTTCTGTGGCTGGCTTATTTCACTTAGCATAATGTCCTCCAGGTTTATCCGTATTGTTGCATCTTGGCAATGATTTCTTGGATATGATGCCAAAAGCATAGGTAACAAAAGCAAAAATAAACCAGTAGGATTACATCCTAAAAGCCTTTTGCACTGCAAAGGAAACAATCAACAGAATGAAAAGGCAACCTACAGAATGGAGAAAATATTTGCTAATCATATATCTGACCCAAGGGGTTAATCTCCGAAATATACAAAGAACTCCTACAACTCAATAGCATATTTATATTGTTTATCCATATTGTTGCTTGTTGAAGAATTTCCTTATTTTTAATGCTGAATAATGTTCCATTGAGTGTGGAGACCACATTTTCTTTGTCCATTTATCTGCTGATAGACATTTAGATTGTTTTCATGTCTTGGTCACTATGAATAATGCTGCAATGAACATGGGTGTGACTATCTCTTTGAGATCCTGATTTCAATTCTTTTGGATATATACCTAGAAGTGGTATTGCTGAATCATATGGTAGTTCTATTTTTAATTTTTTAAGGAAACTCCATACTGTTTTCCATGATGGCTGTACCAATTTACATTCCACCAATAGTGTGCAAGCGTTCCTTTTTCTCCACATCCTTGCTGACACTTATCTTTTGTTGATAATAGCCACTCTCACACAGGTGAAGTGGTATCTCATTGTGGTTTTTATTTGCATTTCCCTTAGTGATTAGTGATGTTGAACATTTTTTCTTTACCTGTTGGCCATTTGTATGTCTTCTTTTGAGAAATGACTATTCAAGTCCTTTGCCTGTTTGAAAAATTGGTTTATTTTATTTTTTTGCTATTTTGTTGTAGAAGTTCTTCACATATTTCAGAGCTTAACCCCTTGTCAGATTTATGATTTGCAAATATTTTCTCCCATTCTGTAGGTTGCCTTTTCATTCTGTTGTTTCCTTTGCGGTGCAGAAGGTTTTTAGGGTGTAGTTCTACTGGTTTATTTTTGCTTTTGTTATCTATGCTTTCAACACCATAAACAAGAAATCATTGCCAAGATTAAAGTCAATAAGCTTTTCCTCTGTTTTTTCTTATAGGAGTTTCAAAAGACCCTGAATAGCCAAAGCAATCTTGAGAAAGAAGAAGAGCAAAGCTCATTTCTGATTTCAAAATATATTATAAAGCTAAATTAATCAAAACAGTATCATACTGGCATAAAGACGTACTTATAGACCAATGGAATGGAATGGAGAGTCCAGGAATAAACCCATACATACATGGTCAACTGATCTTCAACAAGTGTACCAAAAATACACAAGGGAGAAAGGACAATCTCTTCAACAAATGGTTTTGGGAAAATTGGATACCCACATGCAAAAGAATGAAATTGGGCCCTCACCTTATTTAATACATCATACACAAAAGATCAGCTCAAAATGGATTAAAGACTTAAAGGTTAGATCTGAAAATTATTTTTTTGTTTTAGTCAGCCCCAGGTTTTCCACCCTCGTTCATGGTTCCCAGGCCCGCTATCATGATAGCTTGCCTCTGGATTAATTTCAGTTTGTGATTTTTCCCAGAATTGGATACAATATTTTAGGGATGATTAAACAAGAACTATCTCCTCCTTTTTGGTAGAATTTTTACTTTATTTATGTAGCCAGTGCTGTATTAACTTTTGGAAGTCTTGACTCATTGGTGTATTGAGGCGTCCATATTTTGCTCTCACACCTGCTGTTATTTAGCAATCACAGTCTCCACCACCACCCAGCTGCATCTTATAATCATGCAGTCAGTGCTCTTAGCCAAAATGCCTAATCTTTTTTATATTTTTTCATTAATCCAACAAATATTTATGGAACACTTGTTATGTGCCAAGAACTGATATGGGCACCAGGGATCCAATGGTGAATGAGATAGACTTGTTCTCCTGACCTCAACAAACTTACAATTTGCAATAAAGAAAGGGATGGGACAAGATGCTATAGAAGCACAGGGAAGACCTTACTTGGTCTAAGGCTTGGGGAAGACCTTGCAGAAGAAATACGATTTAGGTTAAGACCTGAAGGAGGAGTGGAGTGAGATTTATTGGTGTTAGATTCAGCCCATTGTCTCAGCCTCAATGAGACCTTCAGATCTCAATCCAGTATGTTTTTTGATTTTTCTTTGTGAATGATAGAAGTGGCATCTCTATTGTCTTATGAACAGTAGAGAATAGTAAAGTCAACAAAACCCAGGACAGATCCTTGTGACACCATAGATCTTCCTCCAAATTTTTCCAAATCCATCTAATGGTATTTTTCTTTAAGGAACTTTTAGTTAATATTAAATTTTCTTAACTTTTTGCTTTATGATTCCTTGCTTAAATCATTTATATGCCTAAAAGCCTCTGAAGTCTTATTCTGGACTGAATATGGGCACATTTCACACAGACTCCTGATGCTCTGTAAATGGGGCTGCCAATCATGAGCTCTGGCTTATGAAACAAACATCTGCCATTAAAGCTTCTGGGTTCTTTGGATGGTGCCTTTAGAATTTGCTCTCAGCTGGACAGTGAACATGTTAAGCTATGTTTCCCACCGCATACTGCAGCCTCCATTCCAGTTCTCCATTATTCTTGCCCATTTTTACATTGCTTTTTGCCTTTTTAAATAATTGTGTGCTCATTATTCCTCCAAGCCCCACTTTGCAATATCCAAAGGGAGTAATTCAGTTCCCAAACAGCCAGGTATTTGTTTGCACTGCAAACATAAACAGCTGAGAGACTAAATGGATCTTTCATTTTTCAACCTCTTTTGACATTGTGGAGACACTTATTGATCTTTCCTCACTCTCAACAATTTTCAGCAACTATGTGGATAGAAAAAAGACAAAGCAATATTTTCTTAATTGTAAGACTGAATTTTTTCCCTTAACTTTTGCATCATTTTATCATGTGTGTGTGTTTTGGATACAAGATTGTGAGCTCTCAAAAAGACTGGGCAGCATACTATAAAATGCAAAGTGAGAGTCCTTGCACCACGTGCAGTGCAGGGCCTGTGGTTACCGTTAGTGACTATCAATCCCAGTGATGAGCCAGAGAGACACAAGGAGGAATCTCAGAGTAACTGCTGTTGAAATGATATGGCTGATACATTTTTTGGGAAATGATAATTCTTTTGCAATTACTTCCAAACTTGGTTTAAATACAGCCTTGCCAAGAAAGCCAGACTGTCTTTCCCCTCTCATAACTCTATGACTTTATTTAGTTAAAGAAAGTATTTTTTCAGGGAGAATCTCTTCTGTTTTGCTGCTGCTCTTGGTATTATCTAATGTTCTTCCATAAATTTACTGGAAAATTAGACCTTTTTTTTTGCAGATCCATGTTGTAATGCCACCATTTATACAGATCCATTGCAGGCCTGTCTTGGGAGTTTTTTTTTTTTTTTTTAATTTTTAATTTTAGCAATAACATGTTACTGAATTTCTGTGCAGAGAATACTTTTTTTTTTTGTCTGGCAGTGAGTCACGGTTTGAAGACCTTGAACGTCTTGCCATGGGCTCCTTTCTCACATGTGGGTTGTGCTTTGAAATAACAGTGGGTTGAACTGGCTGATGTGATTTTTAGGTTAGCTTTTTTGCAAAGAGCATAGAGAGAAGAGGTGGAGGAGTGTTTTGTTAGAGGTCTTGGGCAAGGTGAAAGTCCATTTCAATATTCATTGTCAACTTTGATGACACAGAGAAAATGTATCCCCCAGATACCAGCCATGAGGCAGACCCTCAGCAGGTGCTGTGGCAGACTGTCAGCTTTTCACATTTTGCAGCATTTTTTTTAAAAAATCATACTTTGATGTCGTTCTTGGAGCTATCAAACACATAGAAATCACTGAACATTTCTGCACTTCTCTAAGTGTGTTAGGTATAAACTAGCAACTATTTTCAGGTCACATTTTTCACTGTAGACTGCTACATTTTATTTGCATCTTAGCAATGACTGAGTCCCTCTTGTATAGTATTGAATGCTTTTCTCATTTGGGAAAATCTAGGCAGAGAAAATAACTTTGGCCACTCAAAAATATGAGACTTATTGAACTGTTGAAGTGCAGTATTTATTGATTCTCTAAAATTTAGTGCTCTGTGAAAACATTATATAAAAGCACTACATGGGATTTTTAAATTCTTGACAATTATTCATTTATTTATCCATTTATACATTCAGCGTGGAACAAACACTTATTAAAAGGTTGTTCTGCATTGGGCATAGAAGATAGAAAGGTGAATAAAACACTCGCTCACCTTCGATGAGTTTATAATCTAGTGGTACAGCCAGGAATGTCAGAAAATAATTACATTCATTTTTCTAGAGGAGAAACTGTCATTCTAGAGGGGAAAAGAGAGTGATAAGGGATCACGGAAGAGGGTTCATTTTATTCTTTATAGGGGAGGTGGTAGAGCACAAGGGAAGACTCCAAGATCTAGTAACATTACACAGCCTTCAAGTAAATGCTCATGTAATTGGCAAGACGAGAGCACCCTGCACGGAGCAGCACTGGTCAGTACGACGCAGGATCCGACTAAGTGCAACTGTGCCACAGAACATCGATGCTATGGGACTGCAGCGGAGAGGTGGCCCATGAAGGCAGGAGTCATCATGGGAGCCCCCATGTAGGGGCTTGTGCTGAGCAGGAAGGAATAGTTAGGGCTTTGATAGGCTTTTCATTTGTGCACCTCAAGTAGGACAATCCAAGATGACAATATATCTATCATGGGGGATGGAGGCCACCCTGTATGTTTTCTGGAAATTTATGGTGTATTTGATACAAAGACAATTTCTTTTTTAGTGATAAACTCTCAGGTAAGATTAGGTAGATCTACATGCACCATGAATAAATGACTGCTAATGTTGAAATTGAATAAATATTTATAGTGAAAGTAACAGAAATGATAAGAATAATGAGTGACAGTGACACATTTTGAAGAGAGTGGGCAGGGGGACATATTGCAAGGAAATACTGAGCATGAATCCCGGTTTTCATAGAAACAAGATGTAGCTTTCACAGTTTTACAAGAATTGATATATTTTTGTTGATCACATGCAAAGCACAGGATAGGAATTCAGGAATGATGAGATTATATACTAATACAATTGTCTGAGAAGGGGAACTTAAGGATCTTGAGTGCACTGAAGGGGTCAAAAACTGTGGTCAAAGAAAAATGGAAGGTATGCTGCAATACTCCCAAACACATGCATCTGCACCACAGGTAACAAGCAGATCAGATGAATTAGAATCATCTGTTTCCACTACTCATTTCACCCACTTACATAATTCTGGGCCAACTCTTAAAAGGAGGCTTTGCTAAACTTCCTGTTCCACAGCTCTCGATACATGGTGAATCACTGGGTGCTTAAGCTAAAGAAGACAAATCCCTGACAACCGAGAGTAATGCAGAGTAAGTGGGGGTAAGACAGATGAGAAAATCCCTGTGACCAGAAAGTTCATGGCTTCACTCACAGCTGCTGTCTTTCTGGGGCCACAGACAGGTGAGACTCAGGAAGTAACCTTGGGGTCACGGCTTCCACGTAGTGGGGAAGCATTCTCTAGGCAGCATTTAGTTCTCTCCAAGAGGCAGGAAGGTCCATAAAAGTTCTTCCATGGCTGTGGGCAGAGAAAAGAAGGTATTTTGTAGCAGGCAAGTGGCAGCAATCCCACGTTGTAGAGTGGGCCCTGGAGACAAGCCATGCTTTCCATAGACTCGCATTTGCATGAGTCTGTGCATTCACAAGTAGGAACAGAAATAGCTGGAGTTATATAAAGACAACTGATGAAGACTCTGAACTTTAATGTGTGAATGTTGTGAAATCATAGAAGACACTAAGAATTCTCCAAATCAGTCTATAAAGAAGGTCACATACACACTGGTATGAAATACAGGAGGATTCCTACCCTGTTATTAACAAGGCCTATAAATGGAAGACAAGAACAGGACCATGCTAGAAATATTTGCCTTACAGGTATCTGTCTAAATGTTTATATCAACACCTTGGAAAGACTGGCAGTACTTCAACAAACAACCCTATGGTCATATCCGTATGTTGATTGTTGCTAGCTGTTGTTAACTCTGGATCTTTGTGTGTAAGCACAGCGTTAATAAACTGATGCCACGGAACACAGGATGCACAGTTTATTAACATTATGCTTGCACACAACTATCCATGATGTGTGTACATATATGTGTTTTTTGCCTTTAAAAATCTAATAGAAATAATCCCATCTGGACTTGCTACAGAAAGATGTCTGAAGTAGGTTGGTCCAATTGATACTGGTGAGACAACGAACAGCGTCATCACTATCTGGAGCCTGAGCAGGGCAAATTCCCCTTTAGGTGTGTCAGGTGAACGTCCGCAAGTTTATGCTTGTTAAACAGACCCGTGGAATGTTTGAGAACTGGAACAGAAACCAAACCCCATGCCTTTTAGTTTTTAGGCAAGGATGCTGAGGCCAAGGAGACTTCTCAAGGAACAAAATGTCACCCCCAGGACTGGAGCTCCAGGCCTCAGCCCCCCATTGGGTGCATTTACCACTATATCCACCCAGTGTTGGAAGAAAGAAAGGGGGGAATCTATGTTGGTTTTCAGTAGGAAGATGTTGTGTAATGTAAACATCTTTATCCACACCCAATGGAATTGCATTCTTCGATTTGATGAACATATCCTGGATATTACACAACCATGACAAAGAAGCCGGCAGAGACTCTGCTTGGAGGTTCTCTTGATCCTTTTACATTGGCTGTTAGAGAAGACAACATGTATATATATCCCCTTACCAACTTGTCTTTCCTCAGCATGGCTGTGAAACAACTAATTTGAGAAGGCTGACATTGAAAGTATTGGGGGAATGGGACAGCTTGGGGACCTGTGAGATGGAGTTGATACGTTTCTCTGTCTGGAGGGGCACAGTAGTGCTTGACCATTTAATTAGCTCTCAGGAGGCATCAAGGGTCTTCCTTTCTTCCTGTCATGCTAGTCAGAGGCAAATCCTATTAGACTACATGTTGTCTCATCATAAAGCAAAGTGAAGTCTGCTTTATTTATTATAAGAAAATAAATACCACTTTCGCTTTTGAGAAAATATGAGAATTTCTGAAGACACATCAGCAGCTCCTTTTAGAAGAGTTTTGAGCCTGCAAGGATGGAAACACATAGGATGGAAATCCCTTACCGGGGAATGAGTTTATGACATGCAACCTCTTCACTTTAATGCTTAAGGACAAGTCTTGGGAATCCCAGATCGTCAAGTCTGTCCTAAGGAAGGAGCATGAGACAGACCTAGGGAGAAAATATGAGGAGAGATGTCTGGGAACTCCAGCGTGATCACACTGCATCTAACCAGGCTCCTCTGAGTCTGCTGAGAGCTGAAATGTTTGGGGGACACGTGTTCTTCCACTTCCTGCTTCCCCTACATTCCAATACCATTCCTTAAAGGAAATGTTAAGAGATGTGCCAACTGAGAGAAGTTGTGTGCTGCTGTGTGGGGAAAATAGACTAAGTAATAAGGAGGGAAAGAAAAGGGCAGGAGATAGACAGTGGTGAAAGCACAGGATACAGCCTGGGAAACCCAACCAGGAAGATGCATGTGCTTACCCTACAGCATTTAGATTATTAGACACAGCAAGCCTTTCCTGCCACAGTGCATTTGCACTTGTTCCCTCTTTCTTGAATATTCTTCCCCTAGCTTTTCCCAGAGAGACTCTTACTGGCTATGTCATCGCCACTCCCTGCTCGCCCCGTGTCCTTTCAGAGGACTCTGTTCATTTCTTTCAAAACATGAACCATAATCAATGACTTTTAAATTTGTCATTCAACAAATATTTATTGAACATATATTTTGTTTTGGCATTTTCCTAAGCACTGGGATGACAATGAACAAAATAGATAAGAGGTCCCTGCCCTGATGAGAAGTCACTGGCACAGGAAGATGAAGACACTTGCCCAGGATCACACAGTCTGTTCACCGTTCCTTGGTGTTCTTTGTTTATAGTCTATCTTTCCCAGGAGAATAGAAGCTCCCTGAAGTCAGGGAACCTCAGTGTCTTGTTTCCGGTTGTATCTCCAGCATCTGGTACATAGGAGGTGCTTATAAATATTTACAGAATGAATGAAAGAAAAAGTGGTACTGAAAAATACCCATTAGAAACAGTCTGGGCTATTTCCATAAAAAGACTGTGATTTAAGAAAATGCTATTTCTGTCCATGTTGGCTGTGTTATGGCAGAATCAGACCTTATTCTGCCTCTGATTCTGATTTTTTTCTCCTAACATATAGAAATCCATCCTGTTGTATAGCTATGTTTGACCATAGGATGCTTTTTAGTTGATATTCAAACTGAGGCTTAAATTCCTCTTCTATCACTGCCTCCTTTCCACCCTATTTATTGATGCTGCTGTGTTTGGTCTCCAGGAAGCTAACCCAAGTTCCTGAAATGAAAACCACCTCCCCTCAGCTTGGCTTTCAGCGGAGTGACTCAGGGGCTGGCTTTAAAACCCTGGCATAAGAATTCACGAGCCAGAAGTTTGGAAGGGACTTTATTTTGGTATCTAAGCGAGAAGGAAATACCTGGTGCGACTTGTCGGCATCCAGGAGGAAAACAGAGAGTAATAATCACAATAAAAGATGGTAACCCGGGTGAAGGTGAGACTGTTTGTAAGCATATGTCCTGTGCAGACTTTACTTTGCAATGTGGGTCAGGATGTTCATTCTCAGCTCCATGGAAGCAGTTCTCTGTTGTTAGTGGACTCTTATATTTTGAAGCTGCTTTGGAACGGCTGAAAATCATTCAAATTCCAAGGTAGTGGATTAATGGAATGCACACATGATCTAACATCATCAGGAAGAGGCTAAAAAAGTTGTTTGTGAATAAAACCAACTAAACAAAAAGGTAAAGGAAAAATGTCCATAACTGATGTATTCATTGAAAGGTTTAATAGCAAGCGGACAGAAGATGTTAACGATAATGATAATAAAAATGATAGCAGTAACACTATTATTGTCAGGCACTGGGCTACACCTTTTGTGCCTCATCTCATGTTTTTCTTACAGTATCAGTAGGACCGCTCCTGCTTCACACACAGTAGGCTCACTCAGCTTCTCTGTGATACCTGGAGATTCAAACCAAGGACTGAAAGACTCCTAGGCTTTGAGGTTTAATCATGACATTGTATTTGACAGGATCACCTTCTGGGTCATGGGGGGAAGAAGGGAGGTAGGAATAGTGGACTTTCATTCCCAGCATGAATCTTCTTACTTACTTGTTCTGGCATGTGGACCATAATAAGACATTGGACTGGAGCAGAAAATCTTTGGGGATTTTTGGGATGTCTCTGCTGGCCTTTCTGCTATTTTCTGTCGTTTCCCTCCCATGTGCAGCCCCCCCACCCCTATCCTAGAGAGCAATTTGGTACATTTGGGAGAGGAGTCAAGGAGAGAAGGGAGAGAAATTCGTTTGGTTCTCATGGGTATTTTGTAAAAATAAAATAAAATAAAATAATTACCCCATTTTACAGAGAGGACCTCAAGAAGCAAAGTAGGGATTAATTTGCACATGTCACACAGGTTCTAAATGGTAAAACCATATTTGAGCTCAACTTTTTCTCAGTAAAAAGCTTTTCTTTCTGATATTAAATTGGGTCCCTTTCCCATGGAGGTTCCCTTCTCCTCTTGCCTGGGTGCGTGTGGTCAGGGCTGCATCTTCAGGGAAGGACACGGTGGGCACTCAGGTGCCCACACTGCCCTACAGTTCCTTCTACGTCAGCTTCTCAGATGAAGGTGGCTCTTAGGCCATCTCTGTTTGTGGAGGGATTATTCACTGATTTGATTGTTACTTGATTCCCATGGGCAGGGCTCGGGGTCCCCTTGTTTTGAGAAAACACGTGGTCCAGGGAGGAAAGCAGAAGTTACCAGGTAAAAGAGACAATTCTCCTTCTTAGATTCTTAATGGTTGTTTGTGAGAACTCAGACTTGTTACCCTGGATGGTCCTGGGAGAGAAGTGTATGGGTGAATTGTAGTGCTTGGAGTTCAAAGGATAGAATTGACTGGATAACAGAGAAGGAAACTAGGGGCCCAAGAAAGTGCCAGATTCTCCCCCTCATCTCATATTTATACCCAGAGCCTCAGAAGGAGGATTTCTCTGGGGGATGGGGGAGTGGGCTGGACAGAAAAGGTGAGTCCCTGGGCATTCAAGCTTGGCATGGAAGCTGAGGAACTCTTTCCTTTAGGGGACCTCTTAGACGTGGGAAGCAAGCAAACCAGTGATGACTCACATGGACAGAAGACCAGACAGAGGCCCTTCTCACAACACTGACAACTGCCTAAGATCACAGGGAATATTGAATGACTGGGGAGGTGGAAATAAAGCCCCAAATAATGAAAGTGGTTAGATTTCTCACAACCTTGGAGAAACATAAACTTGGAGAAGATTAAGAAAAGAAATAAATGTGACATTTGTTACACTCTACTTTCATGGACTAAATTCTATATCCATTATAGATCCATTCCTTTGGCTAACAAAAATGTGGTGGTGGTAATAAGTAGGCAGATATTGTTGGAAGAAGTTTACAACCAAATGATCATGATCAAACATCCCAAGAGATGAACAGGGAATGCACACAGCTCACCTTCAATGCTAACTGCCTGAGTTTTCAGGCCATGCTTTCTATATTCTTATAAAAGTCCATATTGACAGATTCGGCAGCTCTATCTTCTTCCCATCCCTGCCTTAAGAACTGGGACTGGCACCTCATAGCACCTAAGGGTAAAATCATGTTCTAAATTCTTTACAGGGAAAGAGAAGAAAGGAGAACTTAATTGTTGTGGTAGAAAGAATCAAGTCTTCCTCCCCGCTTTATTGTGTTAGATGCAGAGGCAGATCGGGGAACCATGGCCACGCCAGGGAATTGTCCGGGATCAGCAAGATGGTACGCTCTGCCCGTGTGAAGCGCTAAATTCATGAAAAGGGGAGGAAGACAGGAGTTACTGTACTTATTTCACCATTAACCTGGGAGCCGTGCTGCCCAGAGTGAAGGGGGTAAAGAAGCTGAAACCATGTTCCCTGAGACACTTGATAGTCTGTTTCCAATAGAGCAGAATTGAAAGGGGGCAACTGAACAGCCTTAGCAGGCTCATCAAGGTTGATAGACTTGCTAGGGACAAAAATATCATCACCAATCATTACAACAGCAACTCTTTCCAAATCTTTACATCAAAGAAGGCATGATGAGTTTACAAAATTTCGTATTGCAGCAGGGATTCTTCAAAGCAATCCCTTTACGGTGTAGGGAATTTAAAAGAAGAAAGGAACTGACAACCCAAAATAAGTGATTGAAGCAACGATCTCCATCAATGGAGGTTTATTAAGCCAAAGTTTGAGGACATGCCCCCCCAAAACACAAGCCACAGCTGCATCTGTGGCTGTTTTTTTCTGAAGAGGGATTTGGGAACTCAGTATTTAAGAGGAATGAGCATACAGAAAGAAAAAGGAAGAGAGGGTGAATAATGAGGCAAATGGTTACATTCCTGTGAGGCCCAGGAAATCTACATTTTACATAAGATAAGGTAAATGTTTGAAGAGAGAAAGGGAGTAAAGGAAGCATTAATTATGCAGATGGCTTTTGTTGGGTGGAGGAATGATTGATCTCATCCTGTGTCTGTTCTGCACCTGGGAAGATAAGCTTGGCATCAACATTGTCAGTGCGTAATTAAACAAACTTTAGTTTTAGGAGCTAGACTTAGACTGCAGACCTGAAGCAACTATTGGCACATCCTTGTTCATGGGAGGCCAGCAAAGAATTTCCATATGAATGACCTGTGCGGGCAGTCCTCCATAGAGGCCTGAGGCCTTTTGCCTTTCTGTAGGGGTCTTGCTAAGGCATAATGTCTGTAACAATTATTCATTTGGAAGGGAGTGTTGTATCACTAGACCTTCCCTTTTGCATAAGGAGTTGGGGGGGGGAGGGCGGGTGCTGGTCCTGAGATTTTCGGTTTTCTTTTCGGAATAATAGCAAGAGCTTTAGTTTTCTCTAAAGGAAAAACCTGTTTAGTGATCCCTTGGGAAGGCACTCAACTTTCTCACCTGCTGAACACTGATGGAAGTGTGGACTGTGTCCCTCCCTCCCTGTGTCCTGTTGGTTCCTCCCAATCCTCAACCCTCTTCCCTGTTCTTTCTTTTCCTCTTTTTCTTACTTCTCCTATTTCATCATTCTTCTTTTTTTTTTTTTTTTTGAGACAGAGTGTCGCTTTGTTGCCCAGGCTAGAGTGAGTGCCGTGGCGTCAGCCTAGCTCACAGCAACCTCAAACGCCTGGGCTTAAGCAATCCTACTGCCTCAGCCTCCCGAGTAGCTGGGACTACAGGCATGCGCCACCATGCCCGGCTAATTTTTTTTTCTATATATATTTTAGTTGGCCAGATAATTTCTTTCTATTTTTAGTAGAGACGAGGTCTCGCTCATTGCTCAGGCTGGTCTCGAACTCCTGACCTTGAGCAATCCACCCGCCTCGGCCTCCCAGAGTGCTAGGATTACAGGCGTGAGCCACCGCGCCCGGCCCCCTTTTTTTTTTAAATCATTTTTTTCTCTCTCTGTGGATCCCCCCACCTTATTCTGAATTTCATCTAGCTAACACGATAATAAATGTATTGCTTGATCAACTAGTGCATAGATAAGAATATGTGAAACAAGGTTAGAATAAAAAGAGAAATACAAGGAGGAGTCAGAATACAGTTAGCACATTGCATTCATGCCACTGAGTCTTCTGCATTCTCTAGCAGGGATTGCCTGTTGCCTTTGAGTTTTCCAAAGGCCAATGCAAAGCGGGAGGCAGCAGAAAGTGGGACTGTGTCACATGACTTAGTCACATGACTCAGTGTTCCCAAGACAAGAAGAAATCAGTGGCTCAGCAGGAGCACATCTTGAGTGGGCACTGAGACCAGAGAGAAAGTGCATTTTGTTGTTTACGGCATTGAGTAGGTTGCAGAAAATCTTCGTTAGGTTTTGAATAAGAAACAATTATGACATTGAGGACAAGTGGTCTCTTAATAGAGGGGAAACAATTCCTTCTTCACCGAGTCCCAGTATTTTCTGGGTTCCCCTGGCATGGAGGTTAACATGAAGCAGCCTGTGGGCTTGCAAGTAAAATTACAATAGACTGTAGCTCTCTGCTCAGTTTTGCAGAGCTGCTGGCTTCTCTGTGGCAGTCGACATGTAACTGAATGCCAGGACTTATTTGGGTATGAAACAGTCATCTTGAAAAGATTCAGGTGTTGAATTTTGAAGAAAGCCCTGACTCTCAACATGTGACTTAATACTTTAAGAAAGGTAATATTAACTTGCAGCATGTGATTCCAGGCAGAGCAGAGCTGTGGAGTGTCTGCTGGTTCCCTAACCATTCTTAAATTAAGGCTCTGCAATCTGTTACATAAATCTCTATTTTCTTATTTTAGGTTCAGCCAGCATTTTGCTAGTGAATAAATCAGACATCCCAGATGTCATTTCTCCCTGACTAGATATAAATCACAACCAAAAGGCTCGCTAGGTTTGCCAAAATTGCTTCACATGTCAACGATATCTAATGTTATTGCCCCAGGATTTGTCCTCCCTCCCCACCCAAGGAATAAAGAGATCATTTGCCGTCAAAGAATATTCAAGCCCCATGTTGAGCAATGAAACCCTCCCCCTGCGTTTTTAAGTCTGTAAAGGGACAGGACACACCCATTGCTCAAGGGACGTGGAGCTGCTTCTGGTGTTGCTGCTTTTCTCATGAGAGATGACATAACTGAGCTTGTTGAAAAAAAATCAACGGCTTCACAGGACTACAGGAAGAAATGGATTAGTCATTATCAATTCATTCTTTCTTTGCTGTATTAGTCAGAGAAGGCAACTGCTGTAAGAAATAACCCAAAACCACAGCAGCTTCACACAGAGAAGGTTTATTCCTTAGTTCACCCGTCCAATGTGGGTGCTCTGTTGTCCTCAGTCATTCAGAAGCCTGGACTCGCTCCACCGAGTGGCTCCACCATCCCCTGGTGCCTCCCAAGAGAGCTGCCTTTGATTCTTTCTGCAGCTGGATGTCCTGGAAGAGAAAAGGCAGAGCTCATGCAGGTTTGTGCAGGGTGTTTTATGGGGGAGGCCTGGCAGTGGTGAGCAACACTTCCTCCCACGTTCTATGTCCCCCAGAACTCAGTTAGGCAGGTGGCAAGTGTGGCTTATTCCTGAGCTCAGGAGAAGAAATGAGTTTGTGAGCATCTGGCCAGCTCTACCACAGATGCCAGACTCTTTTCCTTTCCCTCCTTCCTCTTCTATCCCTTTCCTCCTTCCCCCAGTCTGCTTAGTTCTGGCTGCTTCTGTGAGAGACCACATTTCCTGCCCCTCCCTGAAGGCACCTCGGTTGTCTGGGCGCCAGGACTTTTGTACTAGAATAGCTAAGGCAGTGTGGGACAGGTGGTCTGGAAGGAAATTTAGGAACAATACTTTTCAAATGTTTAATGATTAAGAGTTAAAAGTGTAGGAATGAATAAAGTATGGCTGACACGTATATTATTTTCCCCAGAAGAGCTGCAAAATTCCTGACATCGTCTTTGCACAGATTACATCATGGAAGTGAAATATTTCCAAAATGAATTTAGCCAGATATTTTCAGCAGTCACAAATATATGAAGGGAGCTCTATCTAGCCTAATTTAATATTTAGCTAGAGACCTAAATTTTATGATGAACAATAAACAGTGACATTTTAAGTTCAAATTTCCTACTTCAAAAATGAGATTTCTATTTAGTGAATGAGGTATTTCTACTCTGCTCCATCTTTACCTACCACTGTGATTCAAATAGAGCCATTTAGAAATTTAAATTTTAGAAGGAAAGAAATGTTCACCTCATCCATCTTTAATGTCTACCTCAGTCACTCATGTTTTGGTCACTAGGGGGAAGGAAGAGGAAGCTAAAAAGTGTTAACTTCCATGTGGGTTAAATGCATCACTTTGTGTTTTTCATTAACAGTATCTTATTCAGTAGATTTTATAAGACATAAATAATTTTTAAAAATTGGGCATCGTATCAGTGTTTTTCCCCTCATGAGAATTTTAGTGAACAAATTAATGCGTTGGTAAAAGACTTTTAAAGGAGACAAAAGGAATTCAGGAGGAAGAGCACATAAGTCAGAGAAACATTGGCTTAAAGCACAGGCTAAAATTTCAGGCAAACATAGTTTAGATATTTCTTTCTGGAGCACATTTTAAACTTTTATTTTAGTTTATTTTAAAAAAAGTTTCCCTTATGGATGTACCTGTTAGGTAAAGGAGAATTGTAATTATTTTTCATTTCTACTTTTCAAGGAGTAATTCATTTTGGTTTATTCACTTGAGACCAAAACTGTTTCATGGTTGAATTTTGTAAATCTTGAATAAATAAGTTCCATTTCCCTATAAGCCCAAGCTGTTGCAGTTGTAATCTTCCTTCCCTCTCCTGATGGCTACTTCATTTGCTATAGAGAAATTCTTTCCGCCATTACTTTCTCCCTAGAATGTAAGCTTTGTTAGGAAAAATTTTTGGCGTATTCCCCACTATATTCCGAACACCTAAGAGAATACCTGACAGATATTGAGCTCTCAATAAATATTTGTTGAAGATTTGGATGGATAAATGGAAGTGAGGGGTCTTTAGTGCCTCTTGGGCATAAATAAAAATTATTGTGCTGGAATTCCTGGATGTAGACCTGAAGATGAATTATAGTTTTGTAACCTATATTGACTCTATATCAAAAATTTACTCATTCACTCTAAATTTTTTTAAATTGACACATTGTAATTGTAAATATTTATGGGATACAATCTGATATTTTGATATATGTATGTTGTATAATGATCAAAACAGGTATGATCGTCACCTTGTATATTTATCATTTCTTTGTATTAGGAACATTCAAAATCCTCTCTTCTAGCTATTTTGTAATATACAATACTTTGCTGTTAACCATGGTCACTCTACTGTGCAGTAGAACACTAGAACTTATTCATCCTCTTTAATTGTAACTTTGTACCTGTTGCCCAGCCTCTGCCCATCTTTTCCTCCTCCCTGCCGATCCCAGTCTCTGATGACCATGGTTCTACTCTCTGCTTCTAACTCATTCTTTCATTCATTTATTCGTAAGTGTGTTTTGTGTATAAGGCACTAGGTTAGGCATTGAGAACAACACGGATTTATAAGACAAAGCTCCTATTAAGAATTTAATTCACTGATGATTAAAAGGCCTATTCAAATTTAGGCAATTTGATGACACATATAATAGATTAGAACAGCCAAAGGAGAGCATGGCCATTTTTCAAGGATGGCCTTTCATGAGATACCCCCATAACGTTGTCTTTCTAACAGGTCTTGAAAAGCCAGGGACTCTCACAAGTTTTTGCAACCAGATTTGCAACCCCTATAAGGGAAGAAATAATGCCATTTCTTGGATGTTTTACAGAGGGAAGAGGCATTCTTCTAGTTGGAAATTAATAAGTATATGTTGGCTTATTGAGTTACACTGCTAACAATACACTAACCAAATGAAGAGATTTAAAGTGGTAACAATGATTCTAGTTAGCCTACCATGAAAAGCAGGGGTAGAAATGGCTTATCTTATGCAAACTGGCTGTACTGGGTACCCCTAAGATCTTTAGGGAAAGAATATATGCAGAGGTTGCTATAGTCTGAAAGTGAGGAAGTGTTGGTGTTCCCATGGAACTTCTCCTCTGGAGTATATATAAATTCATTTCCCTGGACTTGGATGTAAATAAACTGTGCCTCATTTGCATTGTGAAACCCACTGAAAAGGAAATCACCCTACAGGTAAAAGATGTGGGGAAGGCAATTTCCAAGTGGATTGAATTTTAAGGTTTTTCTTACATTATTTGAAGAAAGCAATACCTTCCTTCGCCTCTTTAAGGCACCAGAGAAATTTGACAGGGGGTGGGAAGTGGCAGCTGAATGTGATTGAGACCCCCCTCCCCAACAGTAAATTTCTAGTTAAATAAGTGTTAGATTCAGGATAGACTAAAAACCATGAAATGGGATAAAGAAGACCCTTGCAATAACATAATGAGAAAAGTATTTTTAAACCGAATTAACACTGTTTGAAAAATGAGGCAAACTTGATTCTGTCAAATCTGGGCCTCTCAAGAGGTGAAATTTTTGTACACACAAGCACAGATGTGTGCTGACAGATATTCAGAAAAGAGGGAAGCTCATTCTGTGGAAAAACAGACATGAATCGGTCATGTAAATCTCTGGAACAATCATGGGTGAGTCAAGGCAAATTTTTACAAAGAATATATCTTAAATAAAAAATTTATGATTTAGCCAAGGTGACTCAATTAAAAAAAATTGTGCTGATTAGCAAGAAAAAGAGGTGGTTGATGAGAATTCAGTTTTTCTCAAACTAAAAGAGAAGCAAAGAAGGAGGGAAAGAGCCAGCCTCGGTAATTGGTTTACAGTAGAATCTGGAAAAATCAACTTGCCATTTATTTTTCCACTTTAAGATCTCCCAAGATCTTAAGTTCTTAGAGAACTAACTGAAACTGATCCTCTGTGTAGATATCCTTGTCTCTAATATAGTAATAGGTTGTAATAGACCATAAAGAGCAAAGGTACCAAGTAGAACAGGATAATTCATAAGAGAAAGTAGAGCTAACCTGCTGTGCTTGTTTAAACGTGGGTGGCTCTGCACAGGGAAGTCCCTGGGGACCCAGACTCATTCTGACTTCTTGATCTGTCATCCTCACCATATGGCTTCCAGGTTGCGGTATGTTCACACTCCAGCCAGCAGAGTGGAGGGCATACCCCTTCCTTTTTAAAGGCCTGCTCTGAAAATTGTCCATTTTAATTCATCTCAGCCCCCAGTGACCAGTATGTAGTCACATGGCCATGCTTAGCTGCAAGGATGCCTGGGAAATGTAGTCTTTAGTAGGGGCCGGGGCTTTGCTAACACTCACCAAAGAGACAGAGAAAAGATACTAAGAGCAGCTAATAGAGTCTGCTACTCAGCTTGAGAGAGGAATGTGAGCAGAGTCTTGAAACCGAGATGATGCAGGCTGAGCCCAGAGGCTGGGGCATGTGAGGTAGAGCAGTGGCAAACAGGTCAGAAATCCAAACCCTGGTCAATAAATGAATTGATGATGATGGGTAAGGGGCAAGGGTACTATTTACTGACATCTTACTCAGGGCCAAATACTATCCTAGGTGATTTGTGTGAACTCATTTACTTATCCATCAAACTCTCTGAAATAATTATGATAATTACTTCCACTTAAGAGATGAAAAAAACTGAGGCATGGAACTAAGTTAGGGCAAGGCCGTCTCCGTCCACCCTGCCATTTAATGAAAATGCACCGGAGGGCGCAAGAGAAGCCATGCTTGACTACTGTTCCCACACAGCCTCCCTTCTCTTTGGCTGTAGCGGTTTGCAAGGACAAATCCAAGGATGTTGAACTTTAAAGGTGATTTCAGGGATTTTAACAGTTGACATTGACTCATTGGTTTATGTCTATGTGTTGACTTTATAATCTAACTCCTGCGCTAGAAGTTACTCCACTTTATGGTAGTTTGACAAGCATAGATGAGGAAAAGAACTTTCCTGGTGGAGGAAACAGCATGAACAAATGCACAGATGGGGCAAAGTAGAATATTGGAGCACAGGCGAGCACAGGGAAGAGGTGAGAGAGAAACCTCATGAAACGAATTGGAAGCTGAGTATTTACACATTGGGAAACCAGTTTTTCTGTACCGCTCAGAATTCATCTGAGCTAGGGTTCATTTCACTCTGACATACCAGACATGACAAGAAGCAGGACTGAAAAATAGGCACCCGTGGCTTTCGGCTTCCTCCACCTCCCTGCCCTGTGTCTTGTCCCACACATCTACCTTCCTGCTATTGATATTTCTGTGAGGAAGTGAAATTGAAGGTGTCTGTGAATCCAAATCCAGATGCTGATGTGAAGTAGCTCTGTGAACTTGAGCCCTTAGGGGCTTATATTTTCTTCTCTCCGTTAGTATGGTGGCCCCCACTTCTCAAATTTGTCTTGAGCATGAAGTGGATAAGATAACACGTTTGAGAGCAGCAGGGCTGGGCAAATAGTTGACTCTGTCATTATTCCACACCTGTTGGTGGCCCTGCCAAAGTCTTCTCCTACGCTTGCTCCGCCCTGCCAACAAAAGATATATTACTTTATGATTGCAAGGGAGGGTGACTAGCTGCCCAAAAGGCTCTGCTCCTTTCCTTCCTGAAGTCCCATCTCATCCCCTCAGGGCTGTGCTCTCTGCTTGAGAAATTACAATGCGTGGAGCCAGATGCTAGATTGCGGCCTGTCTTCCCCGGACCTACATTTGAACTGAGGCTTCCACATTCAGATCCTAACTCCAGAGGGTGAGGGTGGGGACTTCGGAGGATGTGGCAATTTGTGGAGAGAATGTTTAAATCAGAGATGCCTTCTTTTGTACCTTTCAAATCACTTTGTGGTAATAAGTTGCCAAATCACTCCACCCATGGGCATGGCAGCTTGATGGACAGATAAATTGATATTTATCAGTGAATAAGGAGGGTTAAAATTCTGAAGCTGAGCAACATATTGGCTCTTCCCCTGTTTTTTAATCTCTGTGTGTTTTGTACCTTCAAGTGTTCTTGTCAATAACATTTACACAGGAGAGGAGCAGAAAAGAATTAGGGAAAAACCATTGACACAGCGTGTAACTGAATTTTATGAGATTACAGATTAATTATATCGAAGATACCAGACTTATTTGCAGATGTTATGTTAGAAGTTTGGAGAAACGACAGTTCAGGCCTGCTGACATGAGTGTATTTCTTTTGGAAAAAATGCACCATAACAACTTCAATGGCAATAACTGATTTATCCTTCATTTCTGGGTTTTAATGTAGATCTGATTGCAACGAAGTACATTGTCCAAGTTTCTAAAATTGGTCAGCCTAACAAACTGAAGTAATTGCAATCAGATGTAGCATAGGATAAGGTCAGCAAGTTATCTGAATGGGGGAAAAAAATCTGCGTAGGATTTTAAAAGGCAATCCCAATATGTTGGAGTTTATCACTTTACCCTACACCCCCTTCTCCTCTCCTTTCCTTCCTGCCCCCCCCCCCGCCTTTCTCCACAAAAGCTCCATTATTTGGGTCTAAGTCATAAAACAGTTCATTAAATTGACAAACACTAGAAGAACAATAAGAATCTGCCTCACTGGGAAACATAGCATCACAGCAGGAAATATATAACCTGATCTAGGAACAGGAAGTGAGAGAGAAATGGAAACATTTAAAAATGGCTTTTGAAATCTCTAGAAAAAACTTAAGAACTCTCCATTACTAAGTTCATGAACAAAAATAAAACTTTTATGAAAAGTTTCTAGGAGGCAAGTGTCACCAAGCATGCTGTGTTATCAGCCCCAAGACATCTTTCCCTTAGTCTTTTCATTTACCAGATAACTCATATGAAAATGTTCAGATAGATTGGTCTTGGTGTTGAATGGTCCCTTTGCAAGACTATAAAAATAACAACCTTTAATAGATTGAGAGCCAATATTAGTCCCTTTTGCATCTTGAGGAGTGACTGTGAAAAGAGGGCAAATGCGTTGCTGGCATACAGATCAATGATTAGGATTTTAGGGAGATGACATTGCACATCTGGAGAAAAGACTTATTTGCAGAAGTGACCTGATCCTTATTCTGTCCCTGATCTCTGTGAACTTGAAGAAGAATATTTTCTGGTTAAGGAAACTTAACTTCTCTTTGGCTATTAATTTCTTATCCTTAAAAGAAATAGGTTGGACTTCACAAATGATTATTCAACGTGCTCCAGGAAGCCCTGAGTGTTTGGTGGAGGTGCTTAGGGACCACAGAAGTCCAAATGTCAGGATGGGAAGATCTGCTAAGTAGGAGGCCTGGTATTTTACCAACTGATTCCATCAGAACATCGCGGCACTTTTGTATTACTTCTCTATGTTTCTAGTTAATAGTGCCTTTGAGCAAATGGTTCCTTGCTATAAATAAAAAAATAAAATTTGAAAAATTCAGAATGAAAAAATCTGTATTGGGAGCTCCCTCCCACCCCCATCTTACCCTGTACATCATTAAAAGTCTTCAAAAAACTTTACTAAATTATTTAAGGACAAGATTTATATACTTATAGATTTATAATCTTGTACAATATCAAGAAGCCTGAGGGATTTTTATCCCTTAGAAAATTGAATTCTGGAAACATCTAGATTTTCTAATGTCATATAGCTGACTAAGAATGGAACTAAGTTAGAACCCAACCCTCCTTTCTCTCATTCCCCTTTTAATGCCCCATGTCACCTCGCACAGTGCTTGCACGTGTTAGGTGTACAAGACATACTTTTGGAATAATTCTTATATTTTGCATATGAAATCTGAAAGAGACAGGGCAAATCTCTTTCCTTGGTGTTTGTGGGTCTTCCTGTGTACATACATCCCTTCTATTTTGGTATCTTCCTGTTAAAATGAGTCTATTTTCTGAAATCCATATATCTTGTGTTTCTTTGACACCCTCTTTTAGTTCACAGATATTTTATCCAAAGACTGAAGAGTTTTTACAAAGGACATCAAATCCCCCTCAGCCTGTGCTCTATAATTTCTCAAATTTCACCCCAAATGGTTCCTTAATAATGAGAACCTTAGATCTGGCTCACCAGTACACTGCGGTACACACCTAACCCCTGCCATGTATATGGACAGTGGATTCTTTTTCAGTTTGCATGGGCCTGCATCTTGAGATAGTCTGTTCATTTACATGTTGGTGTTATATATTCTGATTTATAATGTGGCAGTTGGAGGTAGGGGAGATTCTGCTATTTTGGTGCAAAGAATCACTTCCTGATTGGTGTTCATGCTAAAAACAAATACTTCTCTTGGGGCTGTTATGGAAAAATATGTCAAATATATGAAAATTAGAGGCAAAGAAGGCTGTCATTTAGAGCATTTTCTAATGGGCCCATCCAAAAATTTCTTAGTTTTCTAGAGGAATATATATCTTTGTTTGACTTTCTCTTTTCTTTGATTAAGGCCCATACTCTATGAAGGTATACGTTAGCTTGTTGATTTTTGTCTGGAAGAGATTAAGAGGAAAAGAACTCCAAAGTTTCCAGTTTTGTTACCCATTGGACATTACCATTTTTAAATTTTCTTCTAACTTAGCATACTTATTTCAGTGTGCTGTTTCAGAAAGGCTATGTTCCTGAAATGCTCTTAAAAACTATTTTAACTAAATCTCACTAGTTCCCTCACTAATGAGTTACATAAATCTTTGACTGTTAATTCTATATTTGCATGAATCTTTGCTTATGATCTGAATGTTTGTGTGACCCCAAATTTCTATGTTGAAATCCTAACCCCCAACGTGATTGCACTAGGAGATGGGGCCTTTGGGAGGTGAATTAGTTCACGAAGACAGAGTCATCATGAATGGGATCAGTGCTCTTATAAAAGAGTCTCCAGAGGTACCCTTGCCCTTCCACCATGTGAGGATGCAAGAAGGCGGCATCTCTTTGAGGAAGTGCGCCCTCACCAGACAATCTCTCAGCACTTTGATCTTAGACTTCTCAGCATCCGGGACTGTGAGAAATAAATGTTTGCTGTTTATAAGCAACCCAGTTTATGGTATTTTGCATGGCAGCCCAAATGGACTGACAATCATGTTTTTAACTTTCTGAAAATTATGCAATTATTATATAACAATTTTTGAGGTCATTCCACTAAGATGTCCTAATGAAGTGGTCCCCAACCTTTTTGACACCAGGGACTTGTTTCCTGGAAGACAGTTTTTCCACGGATGAGGTTGAGGGCGTCTCCAGCTGGGATCCTCCTCAGATCATCAGGCGTTGGATTTTCATGGCGAGCGCAGCAACCTGGATCCCTCCCATGCGCAGTTTGCAGCAGAGTTCCTGCTCTTATGAGGGACTGATGACCGGCTAATCTGACAGGGGGCGGGGGCTCCAGCGGTGATCAAGCGATGGGGGTGGGGGAGGGGAACCGCAGTCCTAATGGACTCATCCTTACCAGGGCCAATTAAACTGTGTTGCCAGAGAATTGCACTTCTTGGACTGTTTAAGACCAGGCATATTTTTTTCTGGCCTCCCAGAGTTAATTCCAAGTGACACTATTTTAAAATTTTGTTAAGGATTTTTCTATGTTCATGAAGAATTAATATATTGATTTGTAGTTTTCTGTTCCTATAAAGTCTTTTCTGGTTTTCTTATTAGGTTAAGATTGGCTTCATAAAATGAGTTGGGAAGTGTCTTCTTTAATTTTCTAACATTATTTGTGTAGAATTGATATTATTTCTTTTTTAAATTTTTGGAAAAAATTTGCCAATGAAAATTTCTCTGTTGAAACATTTTAACTACAAATTCAACTGTCGCCAAGCAATAAGCTGCGATGATCACAGAGCTCACCTCATTTGTTTTCCTTCTCTTGTTATTGTCCTATGTCTGAAAAATTATTGATTCATATATTTTTGTCCAGTGTTCTAGTTGTGTAAGGTGAACTGGTAAATCCTATCTCTGTTACTCCAGTTACTCCATCACGATCAGAAGAGAAAGAGTTTGACTCTCAAGAGTATGGTTTTGATGTGTTTATTTATAAAAATGTTTTGTTAAAACAAGAGTAGAGTTTCAAGTGACAAATTAGGTATCGAATATCTAGTATGCCCTTCATAAGAACTAATAAAAGAATATCCTACACTCATTGAGTAATCTTCCCCAAAAGCAGGATTTTATATATCTGCAAAATAACTTTCTGTGATTTGTAATGACTTCATTATGTCTAAATAACAAAAATTTCTCACTTCTAAACTGTTATGGTTTCCTCCAATTATATTTTCTTTATATTTATTTTACTATAATATAGTTAGTGTCACTTTAATTAACATGTGGCTAAACTCAATCAGTATCAGCTCAATCATTCATTACTCTTATGTACCTATGTCCCAATCTTAAATCAAATGATAGTCTTTCCCCTAATATCACCTTTCATTTTCTCTTCACAAGATTAAGTCTTCAATTTAAAAAAAAAAAATTTCAAGATATCTTTTACACCTAAAAATATCATTTAGATATCCTAGATGGCTATTAGAAAATCATAAAGATTTTGTTTTCTGCCTCATAGAAAGAGGGATGTTCCTAATTCGCTCAACATTGTTATATGAGTTTTATGAAAAGAAGAAGCTCAGCTTTCTCTAGATTAATTTGTGCTGGGAAAAGTTATTAATACAAATATGTTTTATAGATTATACACTTTACAAGATGCATTGGAAGGCCTTGGGAATTTGTCAGTCCATAATATGTTCTTACCCTGAGTTGAAACATTGATCTAATCATTGCAAAAGAGTTATGTGTTTTACGTACTTCAGTAGAGAATTTTCCTCTTCTCCATTATGGTATTATTGATTACTATAACAAATTAACAACCATTCAGCCTTAACATTGGCAAGTTGTTTCTACTTTCCTCTCCCAATTGCCTGAAGTCATAAATGTGGTTGTCAACAAAGGAATGTTTGAACACTTCTTAGAAAAGACTAAACCAGTTAGACTTAATGTTGTCTGAATTGTGTCCCCCCAAAATTCATATGTTGAAGTCCTAATGGCATCTCAGAATGTGCCTATTTGGACACAGAGTCTTTAAAGAGATAATTAGGGTAAAATGAGGTCATATCGTGGGCCCTAAACCAATATTAATATTGTCCTTATAAGAAGAGGAGGTTAGGACACAGAGACAGAGGAAAGGCAGTGTGATCACAGAGGGACAAGATGGCCATATATAAGCCCAGGAGAGAGGCCTCAGAATGAAACCAACCTTGCCAACACTTTGAACTTGGACTTCCAGACTCTAGAACTGTGAGGAAATAAATTTAAGTTGTAGAAGCCACTGCTCTATAGTACTTTGTTATGGCAGCCCTAACAAACCAATACTCTTAACTATTGATATTTTATAGTATAGGCTTTCAAACTGACATGATTTAGAAAACTCTGACTGTATTTGGTGACCAACTGAGGATTTCTACAACTCCTCGTCTGAATCTGGAATGAGATGATTTCGTGAAGGCAACTGCTGTACCGAGATCCAGCAGGAAAAAAAAAAAAAAAGAAAATTGATTAACTAGAATGTATAAGGAGGAAAATAGAATTACTGTTATTTGTTTTGAAATATTGATATTGTTTTTAATGTTCTATATTTTACTGGGTATTCCAGAAAGCTCTTTGTCCTTTGTCTTAATCTATCTCTTGCCCTCAACCTAGTACAAAATACTTCTGTAGGTTGAAATGAAGCATTCTTTAAATGTTATCTTTTCCTTCTTGATCTCTCAGAATACAGATAAAAATGTTTTTACTATGTCTTTATACTTTTCATGGTAATATAGTTATTTGCTTAGGTTTAATAAGAATCTGACCTCCTTTTTATCAGGTTATAATTTATTGTGTAACCAAAGATTTACTTGGAGTGTCATGTTTGAGAATTTATCTTAATACCTTTGTAATAAGATTATAAGTAAGGAACAGGGGTGCTAATTCATATGTGGAATCAATGGCTATAGAGCCATCCCAGGAAACTGGTCTGATACCTGTTCTGTGCTTTCTGAGTCCTAGCATTACAGGTAGTAAGAAAGGTCATTTCGTTGTGGGTCAGATTACAAAGGTTACAACAATGTCTGTGTTAGCAGATACTGATGACCTCCGAGAGAGGAGTTTATCCACATTACAGAAACTGTAAGTGAAACCTCAGGGAGAGAATTTCTTAGGCTTGGTTTTCTAGCTTCCAGATAGAAGAACAAATAGTGGCTCTTCAAAGTCCATTAAGAGTCCAGGATTCTTCATAAAATTTCCAGACAAAAGTTAATTCTGTGACTTTAGCAACTAGTGCTAGATTTGATGATCATAAAGAAGTTTGAACAGTTAAATAACAACTCTTGCTTCATGTATATAAATTAATCAGGCTAAAGCATTATGAAACCAGCCTTTTTGTGATTAAGAATAATCTTTGGAGATTATTTTGGGGGGAGGCTAACAAGAAAATATATCTAACACATGGGAGTAAGGGAAAAGAATTGGTTTTCAATATCCTACTGCTCCACCCCAGAGATATTTAATCATATAGGGGTATATGTCTTTGTTTGACCTGTAGATAATTTATGACTGGTAGAAAAGATGACCCCGAAGGTTGTGGGTTTATTATCTGTAGGCCATTTAGCAGGTTAGTCTCTAACTTAGCAAATTTATTTCAGCATATCTTTTCTGAGGAATACATAAACCTCTGTTCCTTCAGTGCTCTTGGAGTAAGTTTTTATCACCTTGCTAGTTCTCTGATGAATTAAGTAGATCAATCTTTGGCTACATGGTCACTCTATGTTTATAGCAGTATCAGGTTCTTGACATTTTGAAAATTATACTTTGACATGGCAGAAACATTGAGGTCATACTATTTTCTCTGTAAGGTAATCAAATATTCATCTTGATTATAGTAACCCGTGTGCTATGGGCTGAATGGTGTGCTCCCCAAATTCACACGTTGGAGTCCTAACCTGCACTACCTCAGAACGTGAGTATTTGGAGATAGTGCGTCTGCAGATGTAATTCATTAACATGAAGTCAGTAGGCTGGGCCCTGATCTAGTATGAGTGATATCCTTATGACGAGGGGAAATTCGGCCACAGATCCACACACACAAGGAAAGCGCCTTGTGGAGATGAAGGCAGAGACCAGGGATGTGTTTGCACAAGCCAAGGATCGTCAAAGATTGCCAGCAAACCACCTGAGGCTAGGCGAGAGTTGTGAGGCAGATTCTCCCACACAGCCCTCAGGAAGAACCAACCCTGCTGACACTTCGATCTTGAATTTCTGGCTTCCAGTGAGATAATAAATTTAGGCTGCTTACGCCACTCAGCTGGTGGTATGTTGCTAAAGCAGCCCTAGGAAACAAACACACCCCATTAACTACTTTACACCTGATGCTGTGTGGATAACAGAAAGCAAAGTGCTTGACTCTGTGAGTGATAGAAAGGTTTAACATGTGGTCCTGATATCTGAAAGGCTTATGACCTGTGTACTGAGATACAATGTGGTCCTGAAAAATTAACAGAATTCAAGCGAGGCTGGGGTGAGGAATGATTCACAAATTATTTAAAGCTAATAATTTAAAGATAATCCACAAATTATCTAACAGCTGGATCAGATCAAAAAGAGAATGCCATAGCAGCACAGCCCTGGAGGTAATAAATTTGGTGGAAATATGAATGAAAGCACAGTGTCGTGACAGCATGGAAGTGAACATGCTATTTGCTGGTGAGGGAGATGGAGTTTAATCTTTCAATCCCAAAAGAAGAACAAATTCATAATCATAAGGGAAGTAAGGAAGGACAAAAAGAAGGAAAGTAAAGTATTAATATACTTTAAGCGGTGAAGGGGGAAGAAAATGGAAACTAATATATACTAAATACCTATTACTTGCTAGAAATTGTTGTAGGTTTTGTTTCTTTTTCCCCATTGTATCTCTTTCAATACTTCCAGTAGCTGTGTTAAATATCCATTTAGCAGTTAATAAATTGAGGCTCTGAGAGGTTAAATATATTGCCCAAGGCCACACAGGCTCAGCTAAGAAGTGGCAGAACAGAGTTTTGAACCTAGGCTGTTTGGCTCCAAAATGCATACTCATTTTACATCCTTCCAGTTACTTCCATCATATTATAATGAAATGGCATAAATATAACACAGGTTGCCAAACATTAGTTGTTGTTATGGTAGTTACTAGTGCTGCCTATCCATTTCGGCACTTTCTGGCATATGGAAGACTGAACTTCCTGGCCCCCTTGTGTTTGGGTGGGTCATGGATTGTTTCTGACAAATAGTTCTGGCATCTGTGAAGGGAAGCAACAGATATCATTTCTGGGCCAGAGCTTTGTCACTAGGGGAAGACTCCCCAGAGGTTGGATTTCTCTGTCTCAGCAGTAGGAGGAGCATGCGTTAGGACACAGACTCTACCTACCAGAGTCCTGAGAGCACGCGATGAGCAGAGCTCTTCCACCGACCTGCACTGGAATCATAACATTAGTGAAAAGCAAACTTTGCTGGTTTAAAATTATACTGGCTGATGGAATAACATAAATTTTTTTTCTTAAAATAAGGGGTATAGGAAGTGAAGGTCCTTCATCTCTAAAATGCTATGATTTAGGCAAGTTTTGTCACTACAAGAGCATTTAAAAAAGACTAGCAGTCTATTTTGCAATTATGAAAAATATTTGTAGGTGTGTAAACGAAGTGATTAAATTACTATTTAGAATACCTTCTAGTGTCAGTTTTCTGTTTCTAATCATTGTTATGTGTGATGGTGATGAAAAATCTGTCATTTGGGTCCAAGGTGTTTGCCTGTCTCTCCTAAGGCTCACTCTCGTACCCCATGGTGAGGATGAGGAGGACAGGCTCGCACAATGAGGGGCTCCTGTGTGGCACCAAACAGTGACAGCAGGAGATTTGAAAAGGCAGGGGAGTGAGTGGAAAGTTTCACAGAATCTGAGGTTGTCACAGCTAGTACATGCTTTATTTTTGAACACCTAGCATAGATAATAAATGCTATGGATATGAAGGATGAGAAACCACTTCGGGCTGGTGTGTCTGAAGATATTTCATGAAAGAGACAGGACACGAACAGAGACTTAATAACTTGGAAAGAACTAGACTCGATGGTCCGTGGGAAGGAGAGGGTAGGGCAAACTGATAGGTCAACACCTAGAGATGGTGTAGAGAAGGAGTAGTCAAGGGGTAGTATGTGTGCGGAGGGGTCAGAAAAATAAGGTGGCTATGGACAACAGGTAAGAATTTTATTCCTAAACAAAAGACAGAACTCCAAGACTATGCAGTAGTCAGCATATTTACAATGAGATTGGTATGCGACAGTGATCCCAGCAGGCCTGTAGTCTTAAGGGGAGGTGGTGTTCAGAGCTGTATGAATGCTTGGTATAAGCCTCACGTGAGCAGGGCTACTTGGCACGAGGGAAGAGAAGCATGAGTCTGGAAGAAGCAGTGGGAAACGAGGAGCTTGCTGTTCAGGCCTCCCAAACACATGGCTTGAGGAGCAGAGGACTATGAAGCCTCCCTCTTGGAGAAGCTTTCTAGGGGTGTGAAATCCCCAGGGAAGTGTAGATGTTCAGTAAAGATTGGGAGGTGAAAGAAATAATCATGGAATTAGGAGAACTGGCTAACCCTGGATATGGAGTTCCAGGAGGCATTGAAGAAAAAAAGGTTAGGAAGGAAGGAAAATTGTAGAAGGCTAGGTAAGAAAAGAGGCATCTCAGAGCAACATGAGGATAAAATGTTGAAAGAGGAGAGATGGTCAGAACCAAAGGGACAAGGCAGGTGAGGCACGGGGCGTTCAGCTGGCCACTTGATGCCAAGGTTAGACCTAATCCAGATCCCCTACTGGATCCAGAGGGCATGGCCCTAAGGTCTGTCAAGAGCCCAGCTGTGCCAGGGTTGCCTGTCCTTTCTAGGAAAGAGAGTCTCTCTAGGGTAGGTGCAATCAGCCTCTTTGCAAGGAGTCAGCGGAGGCTAGGTTAGACTGTGCGTATCCCAAGGATATGCACTTTGGATTTTTCATATTACCTGTAAGCAGAATAAGAATCCCCACACTGCTCTGAGCAGGACATGCAACCCAGCACCTGCTGCGCAAGGCCATTGCCAAGACCATACATGGAGCAAGTAAGGAATTCAAATCTTTGCAAGAAACTTCTTGGCACCTCAGAGAACTTTCTGTGAATCTGGATGGTTCCATCTTCAAGTACCATCATCTGGAGATATAATTGTAATTCTTGGGAATATCACATCAATAATGACTGAGTACAACAGAAATAATGGAGGCTTAAAAATGATCTTTGGGACTATTTTAAGTTCATTTCCTTATCACTGTTCTGGCGAATGGCTGCCATCTCAAAATTGTGAAATTATAGTAAAAAGGCAAGTACTTATTAAAGCTATTTCTTCCATTCTCTATCCCATGGCGATCATCACAGAAAAGCAATCTTATGCAGCGCCACTCTGCTTTCACCTGGGTTCCAGGCTGAGCGGGGCAGGGGCAGCCCTTGCTGCAGGTCCTGGCTGCAGAGGGTGTGCTCTTTCTTCCCCCACTGGTACAACACCAGAGTCTCCCTGAAATGCTGCTTGACATGTAGTTCCAACCTCAAATTTAACATAGAGGACATACTTTGAGAGGCTGCTATTCCAGTTTTCCTATGACCTCTAGAAGCAGAGATGATAACTCAAGTGCCATATGATGCTCACGAAGTCTGATATCAGAGATGCTCTAGTCATCTGTTACTGCCATGGATTTGCTTTGTGCTTACTCCTAAAACTTATTTAAAATCTTCCTCTGCTCCCTTTCATATGGCCCATGATTAAGTTATCCAAGTTAAGCAGCCAAAAGCAATCAGAGATGATGGAAATAAAGACAAGAGATGGTTTTATTTACAATGCAAATGATCTGGTTCCCTCTCAAATAAGAGAACAAATCAAATTAGCTGCTCTCCAACTCGAGAGGAAGGCACTGCAGAGACCCACTGGCAGTCATCAGAACAGGGTTCTCCAGCGATCTTGGCTCTGGGGAGGGCTTCAAACAAATTTCACTGTAGCAAGGGTTTGATTCACTGCATGTAATTGGAGTGAAAAAATATTGAATATATTGAATGCAATGGAAATGTACTTCATTACAACATGACAAAATGCAAGTGCCAAGTGGCTGTCAGAATGTCTCAGTGCACAAATGACAAATGCCCTGGGGAAATGATTCAAAGTAGCAAGGACGGCATTTATTAGCACTTCTACCACCTTGGATGCTCAAAGAATGGCAGTGGTACTTTATTCAATGTTTCCTCCTCAAGTGGGAAGATGGGCACAGCAGGAATTGCTCATGGAAGGAGGATTGGGGTAGGCGATGGGCGAGGGATAGAAACACTCTTTACCACTGGGTTATTTTCCCAACTCATTGCCAAGTGTTTCTCTCCCTGGAATTTCTCAGAAATGCTGACTATCACTCAACGCTACATCTTGCTTGTAATAAGCTCTCTCTGTGTTATTTTAAGTCTCTCTTACAGTTTAACAGCCTGCCTTGCTAGCTGGACAGGCTGTCTTCATGCAAGAACATAAATATACAGTGCTCTGATAGCCAGACTATCATCCCCCCACAAAGGATTTTATGCATTCATGGAAGAATAGTGGGTGGAGAGAAGACAGGAATCCACTTTCTTAGTAACACAATTCTTTTTAAAAAATGGCCCTCTTTTACAAACTAGGAATGTTCTTCAGTTGACCAAAATCTCTTTTTTTCTCTCTTGTCAATGCAGCAAGCACATCAGACAGAGAGTAAGTTGCTGTAGCTTTCTCTTTTAAAATTTATTTTATTGTTTTTTTAACTGACAAATAATAATTGTACATATTTGTAGGGTACATTTAGATGTTTCAATACATAAATATATAGACTGTATAAGGATCAAGTCAGGATATTTAGCATTTACATCATCTCAAACATTCATTGATTTTGTGGTGAGAACATTCAAAATCCTTTCTTCTAGCTATTTTGAAATAGACCATACACTATTGTTAGCTACAATCAGCCTTCAGTGCAACAGCATACCAGAATTTATCCCCCCTATCTAACTGTGACTCTGTACCTGTTAACCAGTCTGTCCCCATGTCCCTTTCCTCCTCTCTTCCCAAGCTTCTAGTAACTACTATTCTATTCTCTACTTCTGTGAGATCAGCTTTGTTGGATTCCACATATGTGGGAGATCATGCAATATTTGTCTTTGTATGCTTGGCTTATTTAATTTAACATAATGTCCTCCAGGTTCATCCATGTTGCTGAAAATTAAGGATTTCTTTCTCTTTATGGCTGAATAGTATTCCACTGTGTGTGTGTGTGTGTGTGTGTGTGTGTGTGTGTGTATTACACCACATGTTCTTTATCCATTCAACCATTGATGGATACTTGGGTTGCTTCCATGGGTTGGCTCTTGTGAACAGTGCTGCAATGAATATAGGCATGCATATATCTTTTTGTCCTGCTACAGTTCACAGGGTAAGAGTCACATTCCAGAAGGTAGGGAGCACCCCACGCTTTGCAGCCACAGACCCCCCCGAGCAGCTTGGATATGGAGATCCTAAATGAAGTCCAGCCTTTTTGGAACTATGGCCAAGTCATGGTAACTCCCAGCAACTCCGTCAACATTTCCCTGTATTTCTAGTACTGAGCCCAGAGACAGGCATAAAGTATTGCCTACCATCTTTGCAGGTTCTCAGGGAGGCAAAGAGCTGGGACCCAACAGGAAAATTAACACTCTATTACTAGCATGGGTTTTGACCTAAACTTTTATTTAGCTTCCTATGGAGGAGATATGTTGCACTGTGTGTTGTCTCTGAGGACTCTGCTACCCAGACTAGAGGTTGGAGATGGGGGTAACTGACAGTTTCCCCACCCTCAGCCTCTTTTGACATTTCATTCACAGGGTCTTATCACTCAGCAGCTGAGAGGGCACCTTTCCCTAAGCAGCTGACAACACCATCTTCCTAGTACAAGAAAAAGAGACATCCAAAGAAGAATTCCCCAAAGAGGGATTCCACACAGAATTAATTGCATTTTGAGTAACTTCTTTGCTCCTTTTCATGAATGCTCCAATTTCCAGTAACCTGGCTTAATTTTCAGGTCTTTGACCCTCATCTGAATTGTCAATGTGGAGTAAGCAGTTGGGCAAAGAGTCTGAGCAGATTGGAAGATGCATTTCACACATGATTTGTGTAAATCAATGAGGAAAAGCAGAAACTCTGTCTCTGCACCTCCTCCCTCAAATTCATAGGTCTCAAGTTCATATCAGTACTGACAGATCATCTCCTAGCTACTGTTAATGCAGTATATGGGGTGGCCCAGCCAAGCTGATGTCATCCTTCCAATAATCTATTAAGTGTTGGTCACTTCATGAATGATTTAGACCATTGTACTTGCAGTGACTGACCAACTCACTTCAATCCTGGTTGTATTTGGGGATTCCTAATAAGAATTACTTTTGATAAACTTTTATACTGGCATTATTATTAATGATCAAACATCTTACAGTATATCTAAATTATCATTATAGAATGGGAATCCTTCTTGTGGCCTAAGATACGTTTATTCTAAGATTCAGGTCTCCCCTGCCCCAGTCTTGCATAAGAGCAGTGGAGGAGATGCAGGAGTGTGGCTCATTGTCAGGATGAGAAAGCCAAGGCAAAGCACCCTGTTCCCAAAACAGTGAGGCCCCAGCAGCACAGACAGCTTTATGAGAAACAGAAGCAACTGAAGACATGGCTAGAACAAAGAAAAATGGTGACGGAATCCCTACGGAGTTGAGAGCAAGTTATTTAAGAATGTGTTTGAGGAACCTTAGGGCAGGCGTAAGGAACCTGCGGCCATAAGGCCACAATATGGCCTTCTAGATCCTTAAGTTTGGCCTTTGGACTGAATCCAAATTTTATAGAACAAAGTTCACACTTAATGATCTAGAAGGCCACATGTTCCCCACCCGGCCCTAGGGAGACTCTCAGAAGTAGTTGGGAAATTTTTGAATAGTGGATGCAATGCCTGAGAAATTAATTTTTATTTTTCTCATTGGGACTTGTGTAGACTAGGAAAGGAGAGGTAAAAAGGACTCACAGCACAGAAAGGAAAAGTTTACCAAGTTTAATGTTCTCATTTTATAAGTGATCAAATATGCATTTTTAGAAAAGGAAAGTCTCTTAAAGATCATTTGATCATATCCTCCCCCCCTCCCATTTTACAGGTGAGAAAACGGAAGCAGAAAAGGAGCAGGGCTGCAGCTTCTGCGGCTGTATTGCCAGTTGTTCTGGAAGCCTTCCCACCTGGCTGTGGAAAGAATGACGTCTACTTATAGGAACTCAAAGATAAATGGCTGCAGTGCCCTGTCAGAGCAAAAGAATAAGATTTTTCAGTAATATATTTTTTCACCTTGACTTCAACTCTTGTGTTGTAACTTCAGGAAGAAACAGTTACTAAATTGAAATATCTAAATTCTAAAATTAAAAAAATACTAAAATGCAAAAATAATTTCTGTTTTTATTCAACAAATAATGCAAAGCAAAATAGGGTACTCTTTGGATATTCATTCAGCACACATTCAAGAAGTATTTTACA
The DNA here is from genome assembly GCF_041146395.1 of Eulemur rufifrons. Classification (NCBI taxonomy): domain Eukaryota; kingdom Metazoa; phylum Chordata; class Mammalia; order Primates; family Lemuridae; genus Eulemur; species Eulemur rufifrons. The sequence goes on along the minus strand of NC_090997.1, from coordinate 89,119,452 downwards.
GGAAAAAACATTTTGCTTCCTGCCCTCCAGAGACGATCATTCTAATTAGGATGATGGGATTTGGGCAAAAAGAAACTACAGCACAATGTACTAAGTGCCAAGTGCTATACAAGATGACAAGTGCTACACAAGGTGCAGGATTGGAGATTATGGAGAGCACATATTTGAAAAAGGAAATACCACATACCAGATGGAATTTTAATGGATAAAATGTGAGAACTACGAGCAAGAATCTATTTTCTGGCAGAAAAAAGTTAATAAAAAGAGGAAAAGGATAATAACAACAATGTTAAAAACCAACTACCATTTATTGAACACCTGCTGTGTCACATATATTAGCTAATGGATTTCTCATGACAATTTCACAAAGTATTAATATATTATTATCCCTACTTAACAGTTGAGGAAACTGAGGCTCAGGGAGTTAAAATAACTTGCTTAAGTACATACAATGAGTAAGTAGTTTGACCTTGGCCCTATTTGACTCCAAAGCCTCAACTATTACCTCAAAAGATTTCTAGCAAAGTAGGGAAAATTCAATTAGTATTCAAGACCTCAAAGAATCAGAATAGGACTAGTTGGGAACAAAATGGCAGACATCCCATGGCTGACATGAAAGAACTGACTATTGGGCAAAGGTTCTGTCCATTAAATAGTTTTCTGCTATTAAAATCTGAAAAAGTTAGAAAAAATGTGAAAAGTTGATGTATAATACATTTCGTTTAATAATCATGTATTTAGAATCACTAAGTTTAAAAAAGTGCTTTGAATCATTACATTAGGACTTTTCAGTCAATATGGATGTGTGGAAAAAGCTTAACACTATTTAAATAGTATTTTTTAATTAAATATGTGTGAAATCTGGCTTCTGTTTTTCAGTGGCCTTCCACAATCTCCATCCAAAAAATACTGGAAGCAATTTTATTAGTCCTATTCTCGTGTAATGCGATGCGTTTGCCAGGCATGTGCCCAGGGGACCAGGGTGAAGCACTCAACATCCTGTTAGGGAAACCGTCATCCACCTTCCGAGAAGAGACCTCAGTTTGCCTGTCAGAGACCCAGCTCTGAGGCCATCAAAACGCTGAGCTGAAGCACCCACGGGCAGCACTGCTTTCCATTTCTCATCTCTTGAATTTTGTCTCTGCCTTTTCCCTTCAGTTGAGATGAAAGGCCAGATTGTCATCTGGAATCCCTATGTTAAGGTTAATAATTATCCTTTCTATTTTTTACCGCTGTTGCCATTTGGGGAAAGCTTCCTGACTGACCAGGGTGAATCTTCAAGGGAATCATTTCCTTATCTGACTGTCGAGAAACAGGCAGACAATGATCTTTCTGGTTTGGTGGAAGAGCAGCATTTCCCAGAGGCTGGAGGTCCCTCCAGCGCTATGGTCGAGTGACTTCTCCAGGGCTTGGGAGCAGAGAAAACCAGAGTTGTGTCCGCCATGGAAGGACAGCATTAGCTAACGGCAGGGAAGCACCGGGAAGTATGTGCTCAGGTTTGTCTGTGCAGACAACTGCCTGAAGAGGATATTGCTGTTTGGAAAGATCTGGATTTCTGTCTCAAGTAAATACTGCTTAGATTCCTTATCCATCAGAATGAACTGCCGATTGTATTTTATAAGGGCGAGTGTCAGCAACTGTGGGGCTGTGGAGTGAGCTCTGGGATGGAGACAGAGGCCCTGGCTGCAAACTCCAGCCCTTCCCTGTTGAAAGTCCAGCATCCCTAGATCGCAGTTGAAAAGTTGAGGTAAAATATCTAGGCCCCCTGGCGATTTGGTGGATTAAATGTGCTAGTGCTTAAAATCATTAAACCCTCCTTGTTCTAATTGAATGTTGCTCACCCTTTTACTCATTTACAGAGGCGTATGCATAAATTCCAGCGTCTTTCCTCTTTTATCCACAAAACAAAAGATTTTACCCCAAATGCCTCCTTTATTTAGAGACCTAGCCGAGAGTAGATGTTCCTGTGGGGCAGGATCATCTTCTCTTTCCCCTTCTTGGACTTTGGTGTCTTCCCCAGAATCATTGCCATCTATATTAACATCATTATCTCTAAGATGTTTACCACAAAACTGGCAAAAAGCACATCATCACATTATCACAAAACATTTATTGAGTTGATTTTTGAGGGAATGTTTTCAGGTTTTTAGGATATAGATGTAAGGAGAATAGTTTTTTCACTCGAGAGCCTTGCAGTGCACGTAAGGAGTGGAGCTGTTCCCTCCCACATCTGCTCTACCAGCACGCCTGGAAAGTCCACCCCGGCGGGCTCAGATGAGCTGCCCTTCCAGTTCTAAACTCAAGCATCCTGTGCTGCGGCTGCTTCCTGCAGTCTGTCGAGTATTGGCGCTGAGGTTAGGTTGGAAACAAATGCATGTATCCTATTGTCTTAGGCAGGCACATTGAGATTGGCAGGAGGAGCACAAATACAAGAGGCTTCTCAGAGGAGACGCTGTGACAATGCTGTGTGTGCGTTCCCGAAACTCCCATCCTACTTCCAGCCTTGGTCCTGTTCTCCTTCCTCAGAATGGCTGGGTCTGTATCAAGATGCCACTCTGCAGATGGATGCTTTTACCTTACTACTGCTAGGCACACAGCATAGACACTTGGGATTTGTTTCTGCCCAAGAGAAAAACCAATAGGATTAAAGCCTGGGGACAAATCATGGAATAAAAGTGATTAATTGAGACAAACACTCCAGAAAGCCTAAAAGAAAAGATGCTAGACTGACCCTAAGCCTACTTGTGCTGCCTTCCCCTGTACTTTATATTCATTTCCATTGTCATTTCACCTTTGAAGGAAAGCTGTTGCAGCACCCACAACTTTGAGTGTGAAGGGACATTAATGTTCCAAGCATTAGCTGCCAGAGGAAGCATTAACTTTGTCGCAGAGGAATGTCACCACATGTATCTTTCTACACCTGCAGTCCCCAACCCCTGGTCCACTAACCAGTCCTGGTCCCCAGAGCTCCACCATTGCCCCACCCCACCCCCATCCATGGAAAAATTGTCTTCCATGAAACTTAGGAATGGGGAGCGGCGGAGGCCATGGGGGGCAGGCACAGCAGGAGGTGAGCAGTGGCATGAGTCCATGAAACCGGTCCCTGGTGCCAAAAAAGTTGGGGACTGCTGCTCTACACCACAAGAGGTTTGTTCAACCTCTCTCACAGAGCAAGAAGTTACTCTTTGCACCAGATGCATTAAGAAATGTCCACCTGTAGCCGTGGCAGAGAGAATTCTGATTCCGTGAAGAAACTGCAGGCGCAAGTGAGACCTGGGGCATGCTTCCTTTACCCGAGAAGGACTGAGAGCTATGGCTCTCTTTTTTCCAGTCAGTGCACAAAGATTAAGAACCAGCTCTTAAGTGCAGTCAAGGCCCTCTGGCAAGAAGCAAAGAAGGAGGAACAGGCAAGGGGCAGGTATGGAGGAGACAGGAACCACATGGAAGGCACAGTGAGGAGTGAGACATTACATAGATTAAGGCTTTTTACCAGTTCCTTGGTGAGCAAGGAACCAGAAACTATTATTAGGATCCACTGACTGTCCTTTAGAATTTATTGTTTATTTAGTCCCTCATACTAACCCTGTCCCTCCCACCACAGAGCCTTTGCACATGTTATTTCCTCTGTCTGCAACAAGCTCTACTGTCCTCTTCGTCTACTTAACTTCTAATCATGCCTTCATACCTTAAACATCACCTCTGCAGGAAGTCTTCCCTGCAGGGCCTCCCCTGAGGGGTGTGGGACTCTGGAAAACACGTTTCTGGGGGGCCACTGTCAATATAAACATTTTGATGTAAAAATGTCTTACACAATTCAAGTGAGAATTCAATAAATATCTTAGAATAAGGGGTCAAGAAGTTTTTAGGTATTTGTGTAATTTCTCAGCAATGCACATGAAAGGTCTTTGTAGTGTCCAGGCAACACCTCACTCTGTTTAGGTTTAGGAATCACCTGTTCATGTTCTTAGTTGTCAAACGTGCTGCCCCAGGCTAATTTCATATATCCCAAGGTGAGAAGAATATAGCAATTCCCAATGCCATAACTCTTCAGAATAACCCATAAACAAAGGTTGTTTGTAACGATCAACAGTTTTGAAAACTTTAAAGGGGGCCAGAGAACAAAACATCTGAGAACTGCTGTGACTGTATTTGGACATAGGGCCTGAGAGTACAGGATAAAGGTTAAATGAGGTCATAAAAGTAAGGTTACTCTAACGGGGCTGGTGCCCTTATAAAAGGGGAAGAGACACCAGAGTGCTCTCTCTCTTTGCCATGGGAGGAAATAGCAAGAAGGCACCATCTATCCACCAGAAATAAGGCCCTCACCAGAAACTAGATTGTCCAGAAACTTGATCTTGGACTTCCCAGACTCCAGAACTATAAGAAATAAGTATCTGAAGTATCTATTGTTTAAGCCATTGGTCTATGGTATTTTATTATGGCAGCCTGAGCAGACTAAAGCAGTATCCACTGCATTTTTTCTGAGAAGCTCTAAATAGTCTAGAGGTAACAGGAGAGCAAATCCTATAATCACTGTCTCATGTGGGATTTCTATAAAGACTGTGCTTACTTTTTACATTCAGTAATGCCAATGGTAGATCTGACCTGTACAGGGTATTGACAGCTGAAAGTGTTCTAGTGTGACTCTTGCATAATTCTTATTTCAGATTGCTTGGCAGACAAAATATAACTACCTCAAGAAGGTAGACTGTCCTGCTTGCTGTGATTAAAAAAATCAATTTGCCTTTTAAAGGCTCTTTACAGATTGTTTATATCATGACTGCAGCTTAAAATATTAAAGTAAAGCTTTTAAAACTACATAAGGACTCCATGAAGACAAAGTGATCAAGTGAATTGCAGGATGGGGGAGCAGCTGAGGGGATGCTAACTTCTTGTCCAGAATACTCTTCTGAAGGTGTCCACGCTGAATCTAATAAGCAAGTTATGCTGCACAAGTGTCCCCTGTAAATCCTTAATGTTAAGTTCAAACCACGTCCTGTATCCAACTTTTAGTTTTAGAGCCTCGGAAATATGAAGAGAATTTGCCAAGATTTTAGATGAAGGGCAAGACTGACCAAAGACCTAGAAAATAAAGGAGTGGGGTAGTGAATGAAATCAGAATCAGTTAAGAAAAAGTTGAGTGGCAAGAAAATGTCTTCATTTACACAAAGGCTTATTCTTAGCAAGGTGCTAGAAAGTCTGTTTCTTATTGTACCTGAATAAAGAAAATAGAATTGTTGACATTGAAGGTTTGGTTTAGAAATAATAGAAAATTATCTTACTAGAAGTGGTGGTAATATTTATTCACAAATTTTGGTTCCAGTTTTCAAGAAATGTTAGTTAATAGTAGATACACAGGCTAAATTTTCTACATTATTTCAGTTTTCTAATTGATGGATGTATAAACTGAGTCCAATCCAGTGTTAAATAATGCAAAGAGGGGTTAGTAAGTCTATGCAAGGACACCTCACACAAAGAGAGAGCTGGTGCACTCTGCTCTGAAAGGGTTTAGACACAGCCTGCCTGGAGATAGAAGACTGGAATAAGTGACCCTGTAATTTCTAGCAGCTGTATGATTTCATAGTTGATATGTTGGTTTCTAGCATAAATAATAAAAAATAGTTTTCTGTAGAGAATAAATTAGAAGGAGAGAGATGTTCTATAATAGTGGGTGTTAAGAAATGTTCTATTTTCAGCTATTTTCATTATAAGCAAATAACAGAGACTTTATGTAAGGGGCAAAAGTAAAGAAAACAGAGATTTTTAGTTTAATATTCAAGACTATGCTATACATTTAAAAGAAAGCTTTAACATTAGCTAATTTACTTGTATGTTGTGGTGCCTTTGTAATGTGTCAATTTGGCTAGGCTGAACCAAACTTCATTTCCAAGACACCCCTTTCTTGTAGGTTTAGCTGGGGAGCCACAGGGAGTATCCTTGGAGATCTAGAGAGCGGAAGGGAAGCGGCAGCCATTTTGTAGCTCAGACGCATTGCGGGGGATGTGCTGACTCACTGTGTTGGCTTGCAGCAGCGTCTGGGTCTGCGTCTGCTTTCTCTCTCCGTGGATCCTTCTTCCCCTTCCTTGATTCCTGGGCCAGGTATATGTCTTTACCTCCATGAGGAAGGGCCCTGGCTTCAACACTACCAATGCCAGATGAAGAAGAGTGGACAGTCTGTGCTTGTGCGCTCTGTGTCCAGCCCCAGGGGCTTACGCTCCAGCTTGTTTTGCTCCCCTACTTTGTAACAGTCTTAGGCCATTTTGGCTGCTGTAACAAACTACCATACACTGGGAAGCTTATAAACAACAGAAATGTATTTCTCATAGTTCTGGAGGCTAAGTCGAAGATCAAAGCACCAGCAGATTTGAGGTCTAGCGCGATGTGGTCCTCTAGCTGCATCCTCAGGTGGTGGAAGTGGTGGGGGGAGCTCTTGGAGGGGGGGTCTCTTTTGTAAGGTCACTAATTGCATTTATGAGGGCTCCACTCTTCTGACCTAATCACCCCCAAAGTCCCCACATCCTAATGCTATCACATTGAAGGTTAGGATTTTAATAAATGAATTTTGGGGGAACATTCAGTCTATGGCAATAAACTTCCTTCCTGACTACCTGCCTTCTGGAGTTTAAGCACCAGCATCAGACTTGGAGACAGCAGCTCTGCAGAAACTGCTTAACCAGCTCCTACAATTGGAAAACTCCTTAAAACATACTCACACATATACATCTATGTCCTAATGGTTCTGCTTCTCTGGTGGAACCTTGGCTAGTACACATGATAAAACACTTCCAAGAAGGTAAGACAACAGGTGAACATTTAAGGAAATAAGTAAATATCTCCACTAAGATTAGAAATGTACAGTCAGTAGAATCTTAGATCTTTTTATAATCAAATCACTTCCTTAAACTTCACTGCAGCCAAACCAAAAGAGATGAAATGATACAGAAAATTATTTGACTATATTCAAGGTCATCTGGTACTAGCTTTTTAATATGGAGAGAGAAATACTCCCATCTTATACATAAGGAAAACAGAAGATCAAAAGCTTAAATAAATTTGAGCCCTTGGCTGTGTTAAAAGGAGTTCAAGGTTGAGACTTTATAATATCCATATGGTTCCAGTTAGAGTTGGATGAATGGAGGAAAGCTATGATGGTTATCAGACTGACTTCCTGGACTTGGATAGAAGGAAGTTACATATATGGTGTATGCCAGATACTTGCTGATTTCTTCTCTACTATAAGCAGCAATGACTTCTCACCAAGTGTATAACAGAAAAACAAACACAGAATAATGTCACATATAAGTCAGTTTGTATGTACACACATACACACACACACACACACACACGACATAATAATGGCTAACATTTCTACAACACCTTTGGTTTTAGCAATTCAATTAGTCATCAACATAAGCTGTGACTAGGTAATATTATTATAACTATTTATCAGAGAGGACAGCAAGGCACAGTGGGATTGTGTGTTGATGGGATCATGCTGCGGTATCTGGTAGTTAGAGTCTGGAAACCAATGCAGTCCTGCTCCAAGGCATCTGTGCCTATCACCTCCACTAAGCTCTCTGTCTTGAAAGTGTATAATTCATGGGGGTGTCCAGGTGTGCAAACCTGACATGCACAGTTCTTCATAACCTGGCTATAAATTGCTTTTTCAACTCCATCTTTCGCTCTTTCTTAGATGTTCCAGCATTTAAAATTTCCATAGCATTCTCTTGTTTTTAAAAATCTTTGAACATATTTATAATAGCTGTTTTATACTGCTTGTTAACTTCATTTCTCTATTATTTCTGGGTCTATGCCTATTGCCTGATTTTTCTTGTGGTTACAGGTCATGCTGCTCCACATGTCCAGTGATTTTTAAATAGATGCTGAACATTGTGATGTCGCAGTGCTGCAAGTATATACATATTCTTTGTTTTGCTTTTCTTTAAGTAGTATTCAATTTTGTTTTGGCAGGCAGTTAAACTACTTACATGTGAGCCTCATCTTTTAAGGGTATTTTAAAACTCGTTAGGAAGGTTTTAGATTAACCTTTTTTCTAGAACTAGTTTAGCCTTATTGCTAAGACTGGTATTTCTTGAGTCCCTCCTGAATATCTTGGTGTTTAAAGAGTACACTCTTCTCTAGCTGGATGAACCTCAAAGATCTCACAGTTCTGTGTGAGCTCTGGAAGTATTCTGCACATAGCTTCCTGCTTTTTGTTGTTATTATTTGTCTTTGGAGGTTTTCTTCTTCTTTTTTTTTTTTTTTTGCCTAGCCCTGTGGATTTTCACCATATGCTCATGTTATTTAGGCAAAGTCTCAAGAGGATTCCATGCAGATCTTGGGTACATTTTATCTGCATAGCTTTCTCCTCTAGTAACTTGCCCTGCACATTCCAATCTCCTCATCTCTTCTTGTATTGTGGTCTGGAAGAAAGAAAGGTGAGGCAAGTATAGGGCTCACCTCATTTGTTTACAGTCTCTCAGGATCACAATGCTGTACTGCCTATTTTCTAACATCTGAAAAACAATCATTTTAGATATTCTGCCCTGGTTTCTAGCTCTTTTTTTTTTTTTTTTTTTTTTTTTTGAGACAGAGTCTCACTCACTCTGTTGCCCAGGCTAGAGTGCCATGGCATCAGCCTAGCTCACAGCAACCTCAAACTCCTGGGCTCAAGCAATCCTCCTGCTTCAGCCTCCTGAGTAGCTGGGACTACAGGCATGTGCCACCATGCCCGGCTAATTTTTTCCATATATATATATTTAGTTGGCCATATAATTTCTTTCTATTTTTAGTAGAGACGGAATCTTGCTCTTGCTCAGGCTGGTCTCGAACTCCTAAGCTCAAACAATCCACCCGCCTTGGCCTCCCAGGGTGCTAGGATTACAGGCATGAGCCACTGCCCCTGGCCTGTTTTCTAGCTCCTTACAGTAAGAAAGCAAGTTGGATACCAGTTATTCCATCATGACTATAAGTGGAATCCAGTAATTTTGTTATAAATGAATTATAAATAGATGTCAATAGTCAAATGAGACTGAGTGTGGATGGATTGATATAAAACTACTTTGACTAAAGATTTATAAGTGAAAAAAGCACATTTCAGTGTGTATGGCTTAATTTTCTTTTCTAGGTTCTCAGCAGGATTGTGATAATTTTCATGTTTTTGCAATCTTTTCCTGGATATAGGTCATCAAAGGGCCCTGGTCCATGGCTTTGTAAGGCACATCTGTGGATTTTCTGCAGATATTTAAACCATATTAGTGAGTGCTATTTCATGCTCAGATCAACTGTGCATACACACAATGAAAATTTACTGGTCTATATTTTTCTCTCAGTCCAACCTTCCCAGGGGATGGATGAAAAATGAAATAAATCCTGTCAGCATTTTTATAACTCTTAGGGCAAAAGCCATTACACTTTTAAAGACAACAGGAAGTGTGTTTTAGTGGTCAAGGGTCCAGAAGAGATAGAGGAGCCCTGGGAACTTCACATATCCCAGGGCACAAATGTCCTGGTTGCATAGCATTTCTGAGCACACCTCCTGGTTGGAGATTAGAGGGGAGTTCTCTAGCAAAGGGACAGAACTATGATGCATAACAGAAGGCTCTGAAAGGAAGTCACACGTCTGTGAAAATTTGGGACAGCTTGTGAATCTCACTCCTGCTTTGGATGGGAGTCTTCTTTGTATGGAAAGTACTTTTCTATCATCGTTGAGCATTCAGTAGGTGCTCAATACCTGCTTGTGAAATATATCATTATGGATGGTGGGGTCAGAGCTTTGTAGGTTTCTCCCAGGCCAGCACTCACCCCTCCTCTTAGCTTATACTTTTTCTCTCGCCAAACACATGCAGAGGGCTTTTATGAGAGGGTCATTTCCTGAAAAATATGCGAAATTAGGTGTGAAACTGATGCTTTATTTGGTACACTAATATTTTATAAGATTATGGGGCCCAAGTTCTTTCTATTCCAAAGTCGCACTCTAGCTGTTGATTCTGTCACCTGGACTGAAGAACAGCCATCACGTCCACTATGTGCAGTGCTCATTGTGCTCTAGGTATGTCAAGGACACCAGCGCAAGCAGCGCAGTCGCGCAGGTCTGAATCCCTAGCCCTTCTGCTGTTCCCTGCAGGTGGGGGTGAGGACCCAGTCAGTTACAAAGCCCTTCAGCACTCCTGGGAGATATCAATAAAGTGAGACATGCCATTTATAAAATATAATTATATAGCTCCCAGTCGTGTTGTTTTGAGAGACAATAACCCATCTATTATTTGGAAATGGCTTGCCCAGACAACATTCTTTGGAACATCTTCTGCTTTCCTTGACCTCAGTCTTGAAGGTCTTCCAGCTTTTAAAAAATTCCATAATCCTTTGGACCTCTGGAGGAAAACAGCTAAGACCTCTCATTGTTGAAATGGGATTTGCTCTGAATTTCAGATTACTGGTGTCAAAAACGTAACCAAATAAAATGGCTTAAACTTGTTCTCCACTGACCACATCCTCTCATCCGACTTTTTCCTTGCACAATGCCATCTTCAAAGCATGTGTGTAGGCCCTGTTAGAGTGAGCTATTTCTTAACCTGTATCCTTCTCCTTGGAGACATGGAGATGTACCACTACACTATGATGATGGCCTACTTTGTGACCACTTCACTGTTACCTGACACATGTTCATAAATTATTTGAGAAAGAGGAAATAAATGAATTAGGAATGTGTGGTAACGAAGAATGAAGTATTAGTCAGAAGGCCTGGGTCAAACTCCTGGAATCATTTCTTTAGTCATGGAAGGTGGTTCCTTAAATTATCGAAACTTGGTCTCCTCATTTATGTTATGGGCAGAATATTTCCTGCTTTACCTGTTTCTCAGGATTAATAGATCAAATAAAGTTGTATACTGCATGCATACACACACACATATAAATGTGTATGTGTCTCTTATTCAGATTAGGCAACAATTTTAAACTTCTCCAGGAGTTTCATGAAAACAATTTTTATACAAGTAATTCATTGGTAGTAAAACCAAACCATGATGAATAACAACTATTCTTTGTGGTACCTCCTTTATACTTTTTGCATATATTATCTCATTTAATTTAGCATCTGTGCAATTGAGGAGACTGACGCTAAGACACTCCTTTGCCCCAGTTGCACAACCAGGAAGCCCAGCAGAGAGTCACACTCAGGTCAGATCTGGCCACGCCCATGCTGTCTGCACTACCACCTCCCTCTCTCACTCCCCGTGCTCTGTGCACTACCGCCTCCCTCCATAGCTCCCGCGCTCTGTGCGGTACTACCTTCCTCTCTGGCTCCCTGTCTGGCAGAGCCAAAGGGGTGAGCAGGAAAACAAGGAAAAGAAATGAGAGGCTTAGATTTAAAAATAACTTAACATCTCTTCAATAATAATAATAAAACCTGTAAGAATAGGTAATATGGAAAGGATTTCTTGCCCAGATCATTAAGAGCTTATTTCAGGTGATTTATAGTTTATAGTTAGAAAACCCAGCATATATGTACCTGATATGCAGATATGCAGATATGCGGTAACAGGGACTTTTTAGGGCCTTGCTCTCATATGAGGGCTAATTGGATGGGAGAAGGCTTGAAAGGAAAAGAATCCCCATCTTTCCCCTAGGCTCCACTCCAAGAGGCAGGCAGGGCCTGAATGGCGTTTCCTGAACACTCATCCTCACTGGCCCTGAGAGGGCAAAGAGTCAGAAGATTTTGGAGGAAAGTTAAAAGAATTACCATCACAATGGTAGTGAATACTGTACCCATTCAAACAAACAAATCAGTAAAACATTTTGTCTGGACAATAGCATGGTTAAAACTTGTAGTAGAGATTTAACCTCAGAGGCAACCATAGAATAAATAAATTAGCTTCAACTGATGGGCTCATTAAGTGAGAACTTTTAAGCTAATGGTCAAGAAAAAAATTTAATGAATTTTTCAATTGCTTTACTTAAGAAGAAATTAAGTGCGAGGCATGAAATTGAATAAGCACCCATTTCTTGGCATGAGTTTTGAAATAATACTTGTAAAGATCTGACTTTATGTTAGATTTCAAATTAATTTTACATGTAAATTTAATTTTATAGGGAGAGAAAATTTCCTTTTTCGCTTGTGCCATTGAAGAAAGACTGAATTTAAAGTGAATTCCAAGGACAGTGGTAAAATCCTTAAGACGAGGAATGAGTAAGCCCTTCCTTTGGACTAAAACAAATGAAAGAATTTAGCTTTCTTGTCCATTGGAAAAAGTGTTTTGAAGCATGTTGGTTTGGTTTGGTTTGGTTTTAAATATCTTATTAGAAAATAGTACAGAGTCTTGAGCTATAAGAATATATAAAATGTCACTATCAAAAATTTACAATAATTTTTTTGATCCTGATATATATTTATTGGATATGTCTATTCCAAAAAAATAATATCTGGCCATAAGTATGACTCTCTCTCTCTATGTATACATGTGCATACATATATATGCATACATACTTGTAAACATATATTTGTAAAATTTTCATTCTCATATATTCTAATATACAAATTCCAATATAATAGTACCTGGTTATATATGTTCCACCGAGTATTTGTGAATTACCTAGATACCTTATTAGTACAAATTTATACCTAAATTACAAGTATTTAAAAGGGTAATATCATTTATCTTTTAAAATCCCAGTCTTTATTTTGGAGCTGTTCTATACACAGGGTGAGCTTTATAAATCAGAGGAATAGATGTTAACTTGTTAATATGATTTGAGTTGTGCTCCAACTCACATTCCTCATCAAAACTATGCCCTGAACTTAGGTATCACAGAAACTGAAATTAAACTAATGGATAGAGGATTGCAAGTCTCTGGCCAGAGTTTCTTTAAATAAAGTTGTTTTGGAGAAGGACTAGCTCATCGATTTATTAGTATGAATTATTTATTTATCAGAGGCTTTCTATTGTTCTAGACAATTTGGGGCTGCAAAGGAGATACTGTCTAGCACTGGCTCAGTGAGGCTTGTTAGAATGCTGGCCCCCGAGAGAGAAGCCAAAAGCTGTCAATAAGCCATGTAGCTATGGATGACTTGAAATCACCAATATCATCTCTTTTATTTCTCTCCAGATGGTCGAAAGCAGGGATCATTAACTCAAATATTTAGCGGGGACTCTGCAGGTGACATTAACGAGGAAAGCATGCCTAATAGGGCAGTAACAAACTGGAGAGTATGCCCAACCCTACTTCAGATGAGTAGTGTCATTTCTTTAGGTTTTTAAAAAATAGCTGGAACTCTGCATTCTAATGAGAAATCCCCCAAATTAAAAATGTTGGCTTTATTTTTGCATTAATTGCATGGGCCATAAAAACTACATTATTAGGCTAGAACTGGCCTTTGGCTTCAACAACATGCTTGATCTGTATCTTACTATATAGATAAAGAGAGTGGGGAAGATTAGGCAGCATCGTGGGGAGGGTGTGTATGTAATTCCTTCGTTCATTATCTATTTACAGAGGACCTACTGTATTCTAAGCCTGATTCTCTTCATTGCGGATAAAGTGGTTAACAAGTCCCTACCATTATAGAAAGCATATTATTGTGAGTATTAGTGGGTGAAACTGCTAAAAAAAGTTGATAAGTAAAGATTGGAAAGAAATGTCATGAAAAGGGCAGATGCATAGAATTTTTGAGTGGTATGAAGGTGTTTTCCTTTTTCTTTCACAGACATAGAAAATGACTCCCATAGAGGTTGGTGAATTACTTAAGGATGTACTAAGTTACTGGGAGAATCCAGGCAAAGACCCAGGGCCGTGTTTGTGGGCATGCAGACTGTGCAGTTACACAGAGCCCCATGCTGGCTTTAATGCTCAGCTGTCACTGTGAGACATTCTTAATAATTTATCTTTGAATTTGTGATTCCTAAGAGAAGTGCAATGGAACGATGGAGTGTGTGTGGTTCCTTGTCGCCTCATTTGCACATGGCACGTGGTGCTCTGAGCAGAGAATTCTGGTGTAGCATGATGCACGGAGTTCAAGGAGACTCCAAGTGCCCACAGGATGAGCACGTCAGGTCCATGCTGAGTAACTGGGAGTGATGGGGAGCGTGGGGTCCTGACAGCTTCCAGAGAAGCTACATTTTCCGCTCCACTGAGAGCTTTCTAAGAACCCAGAGAGAAGGCATCAGTAGTCCAAAAAACCACAAACAACTGAAGAACACTATCTTTTCATTTCTTACTTGTGTTACTTCCTTGTATTAGCCAACCACTTATGCTGAACATGATGACACAGAAGGAAAGGGAAAGAGAGGGTAAACCAGAGTTCTTTTTCCTTTTAATCCTTTGTTACCCATCTGAAACCCCAAAGTTGGGAGTATTTGTAGAAACAATGTGCGTGCATCAAGAATTGAAAGAAACCGGTTGAGTCTGTTCTGAGCAGTTTCCACTGTTCTGATAAGAACAAAGTACAGGCCGGGCGCGGTGGCTCACGCCTGTAATCCTAGCTCTCTGGGAGGCCGAGATGGGCGGATCGTTTGAGCTCAGGAGTTCGAGACCAGCCTGAGCAAGAGCGAGACCCCATCTCTACTAAAAATAGAAAGAAATTATATGGACAGCTAAAAATATATACAGAAAAAATTAGCCGGGCATGGTGGTGCATGCCTGTAGTCCCAGCTACTCGGGAGGCTGAGACAGGAGGATCGCTTGAGCCCAGGAGTTTGAGGTTGCTGTGAGCTAGGCTGACGCCACGGCACTCACTCTAGCCTGGGCAACAGAGTGAGACTCTGTCTCAAAAAAAAAAAAAAAAAAAAAAAAAAAAAAAAGAACAAAGTACATATACATGGAGAAACTCCAAAACATGAATTGTGTGATTTCAGGGATTCTGCATACAAATGAAACATTCTTATATGTACATTTGTAACTGTCATTGTACCATGTAAAGCTGAGTGGTAAAATTCACTCTAATAATTAAGAATTTTAATTTTTCTTAGCACAACATCAAACAACATTAAATAGAAATTAAAACACCAGGATGCAGAAGAAAGGAAGTTTTATATCTTAGTACCATCAATGACTTTTTCCTGCTTCTTCCCAAAGGGCCCCTGCATTTTCATTTTGCACCAGCCCTGCAAACTATGCCGCTGGCCCTGCTAAACCTAGGTGAGAATGCATTCTCCTAATGTTTAAGTCACAATGTCTCACTGTGCTCTGGTTTGGTGTTCCAGATTTTAATGGGGATGATTATAAGCCTAGTAGAACAAAGAAACAAGGAGGCCTTGTTTAAATAGTTTTCACATTACCTAAGTTGTCATAATCATAATTTCATAGTAGATATTAATGCACCCAAGCTTGCCCATCTTTGGGCTGTTTTGGTTTTCAATTCATTAGTGTCTTGCTCAGAGACAAAATGAAGTAGTACATAAGCAGCTCATAGGAGAATTTATGTTAATTACTGCTCTTTTGGCTTGGTCATTGAAACATGGTTATCTGCTACTGAAATAAAAGAGAAGTTCTTTGTCTCGGCTGGAAACAAATGATTAGGATATAGGATGCCTTTTCCAAAAAGAGGAGCTTTTTGAATAGCACACTGTTATTGTTTGGGGAGAACTGTTCTGAAGAGACAATATTTGCTCTTTTTTCTTTTCATTTTCAAAGCTTTTAACATAAACTTGAAAAGATTTTGACAGGCATTTAAATCTCTTATGCGGCTGCATGTGAACCTGGATATAATTCAGTTTCCTAAACAGTTCGAAGCATTAGCCTTGAGTATTAGTATTACAAACTGGGAGCCTTAAACAACAGAAATCTGTTGTCTCACAGTTCCAGAGGCTGGAAGTCTGAGATCAAGGTGCCGCCAGGGTCGATGGCTTCTGAGGTCTGTGAGGAAGAATCTGTGCCACACCTCTCCTCTAGCCTCTGGAGGTTTGCTGGCAAGTTTGGGCATCCTGGGCATGTACAAGCATCACCCTGATCTGTGCCTTCATCTTCCTGTGGCGTTCTCCCTGTGTGTCTGTGTCCAAACTTCCCACTTTTTTTTTTTTTTTTTTTAGCAATTGGGTCTCACCATGCTGTCCAGGCTGGTCTCAAACTTATGGACTCAAGCAATGCTCCCACCTCAGCCTCCCAAGAGACTGGGACTCGTGCTTTTTAAAACACCAATCATATTGGGTTAGGGTCCATCTTAATGATTTTGTTTTAACAGGATTAGCTCTGTAAAGGCCCTATCTCCAAATAAGGTCATACTCTGAGGTACTGGGGGTTAGGGCTTTAACATACCTTTTGGGAGAAATGCAAATTCTCAGAAATATTCAACTTGGCCAGGACAATGAAGGCAAATCCTCTGCTTCAAGGCTCCATCTCACTCTGGCTTAATACTTAATTCTTCAGTGGAGGCCAGTGTCCTCGCAAGGCTGACACTAGTGCTCTCCTGGTGAGAGAGACTAGCAGAAGGGCGTGTCCCTTCTACTCCAAGACCTCAGTTTTCTGAGCAGAAGGTTATTTCAACTTCACCCCACTGTGTCAGCAGTTCCAGACATGTGTATGTCAGCACCATGGTATCTAAGAAGAGTGGTCAGTAAGAGATCTTTGTATACTCGGAGTCACAATTGTACGTTTGTTCCTCCAGCTTGTCACGTGGACTTCTGCAAGGGCTTATATCACTGGTGACTTTAGTCTTCAAGGTTTGATTGACATATGGTTGTCATGCTGCTGTTATCATTTAGGTCTCCCAGTGGTCCGTGCTCATATGTGTGTGTGAGAGGGTATATTTGAAAGAAGTCACAAGGACGTGGAAATGGTACAGGGGCTTGCTCCCCAGAGTACAGTAGACTTGTATGGACAGCTATGCACCACCCCTACCACGGGCTTTGATTTGCATATCTGACAGGGCATCTCATGGGGCATCTCGAGAAACATGGAGGGCTTTCAGGGATATTTTTTTTTTGCTGAATAAATAAAACTAAAATAAGACGGATGGGGACTATGTTTCCTACCTACTTTCTCGCACTTCTTCCTGATAATTTTTTCACTGGAGTCTCGATCATAAGAGTGAAGGAGGGGGATATATTCACATGTTTAGCTCCTGGTCCATGGTCAGTGGGGGTCCACTGTCATCACTACCACTTAGACCCACAGCTCACATGCTTTTTGTAAAGAGGGGTGATTCCTGCAGTGCACATCAAGTTTACCAGATTTAGATCGTTTTTCCTGACCCTTAGAAATTGCTTGGACTTAGAACAAATGATTATGCAGGTGTGTGTTTGTGATCTGCCTGTGACTGAGGTTGACAATCTTTCCACCCACTCTTTTGCAGCCTAAGCCTTTTTGCTGATTTTGCATGATAGGGTAGATTCTTTGCCAAACCCCACTTTTGGACATTTATTCCAAATTGAAGAAAGAAATCAGCATTTTATTTTTCAATTTAGTTTGACTTTGTGAATGGGAAATAATTTGGAGGTCTTTTATATGCTAATCTTGGCCTAAATTGAAGAACAGTTTACAATTTTTTATTCATTCACTCACTCATTCATTTACATGCACATATCTGCACACTTACTTCAATATAGGCATTTAAACACAAATATGTTTATATTTCTTAGAGGTGAAGACTAGACACTAAGATAAAGAAGACAAAAATACAGTTTCGTGGGTTGGCAGAACATCCAGACAGAAATGTTTTTCAGGAAGTTGGAAATATGGGTCTGGAGTTCAGGAAAGATATTTGAGAGTCATTTCTCTCAAGATGATGGCTGGAGTCTTGACATTAAATGATATTACCAGGGAGAGAATGTAGACAGAAGAGCAGAAAAAAAGGCCAGGAGGTAAATCATTATGTAGGGCCAAAAGAGGCAAAATTCTTTCAGCTGAGCCCTGATTTGGGACTCTGATGCCCTTTTCTGGATTGCAAACAAATTGGACTCAGTATTGAAATAGAACCCCAGTCATAATCTTCTGTGAATTTTGTAAATTTATAAATTCATAGGAAACTTCTACTACTTGCCATGACATATTCTCATACCCTAACCTGGTTATGTCTTGAGTTCCGGGGCTAAAAATAATGACTAAAATTTATAGAGTACTTTCTCTGTGCCAGGCATTATACTGAACAATATTTACAGGTGTTATTTAATCTTCAAACTAATGCTATAAAGTAACTACCATAATCGTCTCCCTTTTGTGTACAAAAAACACTGAGGAATGATGAGGTTAAGTAATTTGTGCAGCACCAAATAGCTGACCTGGCAGAGCAGGAACTCACACCTTGAGCATCTGATGAGAGAGAACCTGGGCTGTAACTACTGCCCCAGACTGCCTCCCGTGACTGTGTCCGGCCAGGGGTTAAAGTGGAGTTATTATTCAATAACTATTATCCAAGGCCACTGACTTTAATTTGAAAGAGGCCAAATAAACATTTTTGAGTATAAGGAGGGACTAAAAAACAAGCATGGACCCTTGGGTAGACTAGCATTCAGGTCTTGAGAGAGGACAGGTGAGATAACCTATTAAGTTATTAATAGAGTTGTAAAAAGGTGCTCAGATTGTTCTTTCCTTTCCATATCAATGGCAGCTATCCCAGACCTTTACCTCATTAAAGTTCCCAACCCCATCCCTGTCCCTGTCACCCTTCCTGTACACCCACACCTGGGAATCACGGCATCTTCCATGGGAAGTGCAGGCTGCCAGGATACCATGTTTTCAGCTCCCCAAATGTCCACCCTAGGACTTATCTTGAGGGCTCTCCATCCTTTTGACTTTCCTACTTTTTTCCAAGGAAGAAATGTACCTGTCCGTTTCCAAGGCTTGCCCTTCATAAACATCGCATATAAGGCTATGATAGCTTTTTAAATTAAGATGATGAAAACAATCATAAAGTGTCAGTTCAAAGGAAGTTCAAAAGGAGATTCACTGACTTTGTTGAAGGTGTTGTATTCACATCTAGATTCTCAAAACAGGCTCTGGCACACAGCAAATATCCAATGAGTAGTTTCTGAAACAAATTGGAGTAAGATGGAGGATGGATTTCTATCTTGGAGTATTGCCTAGAGTGAACAGGCCAACCTGTTACCCAGGTAACTCAGCCAGAAACTCTAGGCAGTTCAAAGAGTGCTGGAGACCCAAGGACTCAGATGGAAAAGGAGAGAGAAAGCCCCGAGAACCAGTGTTGCCTCCTTCTTTAAGTTTCATCTTTGGAGGGTTTGGGGATCTATGTTTCTGTTCTCCATGGATACTGAACTAGCCTCTGTTCTTGTTCAGATTTATTTATTTTGGGGGGGGTGTCCTTAGACATTCTAAGATGTCATCATACTTATGGTAAAAGGAAAGGTGAAAAGGTAATTAATGCCTCTTAATCATTTCAAGTACCTCATAAGAGCTCTTCAATTTTTGAACTTACGTAAATATTTGGCACTTTTGACATATATCTCAGCACTTTGAAATACCTCTCTGCACATGTTGAGAAAGTAGTGAGCAATGACAGTTGAATGAATTAAAGAAAAAGTGTGTTTCTGAGAGACAAACTAAGACCAGAAACCATTATTCTGTAGTATAATCAACCAGCTGAGTAATGTAATTTGATTTTTCTCAGTACCCAGGATGCAGACACAGGAAAAGATGGATGGGGCAAGTGACCCAAGATAGGGGATGTGCTAGGTTAAGGGGGTGAAGGGCACATGAGGTTTCTGATGAGAATGCAGAAGGAAAGGTTGGCCCATGCCAGATAGAGAGGTAAGCAAATGAGAAGAGCCAGCATGAAAGGATAAGAGGACTGAAGTTGACGTTATCTAAGGGAA
The DNA here is from genome assembly GCF_041146395.1 of Eulemur rufifrons. Lineage (NCBI taxonomy): Eukaryota > Metazoa > Chordata > Mammalia > Primates > Lemuridae > Eulemur > Eulemur rufifrons. The sequence goes on along the minus strand of NC_090997.1, from coordinate 89,099,692 downwards.
GATTTGGTGAGAAGGGTGGGTAGACTGGATGGAGACTAGGATTAGAAAATTCTAGTCTCAGAATTGAATATTTTTAAGTGGAAGACTTCAGAATATGGATGAGGAGCAAATGTAGCTACGCATTGTTTGATGGAGTGGAATTATCAAAGTCAGTTGTAAGAGTTTTTTGAACTCTCCTTGAGGTTCCTGTCTTCATCATAGCTAAAGGGTTTAAGTGGCCTAGGGAGACGTACCTCTGTGTGACTCTAGTCCATCTCAAGTCATCCTAGGCAGGATGCCTAAAAGCAAGCAAGAAGAGGCTGTCCTAGGCTCAGTGCTCATATTCCCGAGGTATCTTTCATGGAAATATGCCTATTTTTGCTGTGCTCTACACTGACTGCTCTCAGCTAGCCTGTCCTTCTGATCAGTTCTGATTTGTTCTCTCTGCACTACGCTGATCTTGAAAGATGCCAACTGGCCTGTGCTCTTGGAATCTGGGACATCTTTAGTACCTTTCCCAACTCTTAGATGCTTAATTTAATCTCTGTTTAGAATCCACTCACCTACTTTGTCTTCTGCATTTTGGCCTTAACTCTTCTCTCTGAACTTTGGGTATTTTTGCTCCTTTCCCTGTAGTGGGTGAGCTCACAGTAGTCCCCTGCTGTTACAAAACTCTGTCGTCCTCAGACTCTTCTGGTTTAGCCAGACATTAGGCCCTCCTTTCTCTGAACCAACTCCGTTTAGTTGTTTTCCAATACCTTATTCAGTATCTCTCAGGAGTCTATTTCCAAAAGTATCTGCTTTTTTGACTCTTAATTGGGAAAGTCTAGGAAATGAGTCCACGCTTATAGTGTCTGATCTCATCTTATTTATTATTTACCTCAGATGGGCCCGAGGGCATGTATCTATTTGTAATTATGGCAACAACAGCACCACTCAAACAGTGAGGTGATGTTTTAGGGCAGAAAGATCTTTCCTTGCATACTTAAGTCAGAGCAGCTGGGAAGTCTATGTGTTAGAGAGCAAGCCACATAAGCCTCTCCCTCAGCTGTGTCAGGGCAAGACTAGACTAGCCTAGACAAAAGAATAAGTCTGGCAGATAATATTCCTTATAAAATACAGTAGGTCAGAATGTCCAAAGAGGAAGTTCATGGATTATATCTCTTCTTTGAAAATTGTTCCTTTACTCTTGTTGACCCTTCTTGGAACACTGGAATGAAACACATCTGGCAGGGGGAAATCTCTTGTGGTCGTTTCAAGGTGTGTTCTCTCTCCCCTACTAACAGGATGCTGGTGTGTATTGAAATGGGGAGCAAGGGGGCTCTGCTGTCAGAGAGAGACTGATTTTGGAACAAAGCCTGACACCCCCAGCAGGCACTCAGGGACCCAGAGTTAGCAGCTCTTAACTGTGTTTTAAGAGACAGCTGGTTTAGTGATGTGAGAAGCATTTTGTTCTGTAAGCAAAAAGCTTCAGGGCACGGAAGTTTAGGAATCTGTAAGGTTACTTTGCACATTCAGAATTAGTTGCTTTTACTTTCACAGGAATTAATTTTTTATTCTGTCGTATTGTGTTTATCTTGAACATGTTGTCTTGTTCTAAAGCTTTTTTGGGGGGGGGTGTTGTTTTTAGATACTGATCTAAGATTGTTTTTACTCTGAACCAAGTAAACATCTTCAATTCTCCAACTTCTCCTGTGCTATTGGGAGAAAATGCTTCAGATTTATGGACATTTGGCTAAACTCCACACCACTTTTTCTCAATGCAGATACATCTACTGGTAACTAGTTTTCAAGGATAAAACTAAACTCTTTGGTCTCATGCAATCAGAAAAATGCAATGTGCTCTGACGCAAAGCTAGCCCTCCCATGCACACAACTGAGTGCTAGAAATGAGGCTTCTTCTGGCCTTCTTGTATATTTTCATACCTTATTCACAACACACAACGCTCAGTTTGACATGAGCTGTAGCACTACGTAGATGTATTATTTCTTTGAATTAACTTTAATCAAAGTGTCACTGACATAATACCTGCCTTTACAGACACTCTGAATCAAGAATTCTCCACAAACTAAATTTGAGAAACATAGCTGGGAATTAATTCCAGACAAATTAGTTTGACAGTATGAGAAATACTGACTTTTTAAAATATAAAATTCACAGTATGCATTAATAAATTTAAGGCTCTGAAAAGTCCTACAACAATCTGAGACATCTTTAGTCCTCCCAGCTCTTAGATACCGAATTTACTCTCTATTTAGAAAGCATCCACCTACTTCTCCTCCCACATTTTGACCTTGACTCTTCTCTCTGAACTTTGGGTATCTTTGTTCCCTTCCCTGCAGATGATAGCTATGGTCTCCTGCCAATATAGCACTGCATTGTATGTTACACTCTTTTGGTTTAGCCAGACATTAGTCTAAACCTAAATTTGTAGAAAAATATACAAATCTCTTAGAGATTTTTAACTTAGAGCTTCTCAAACTTATTTGAAGAGGAGATCCTTTTTAATTTTCTTTTGTATAACACACATTCATTTTGGATCAGACTAATTTATTAGAGATCTATGAGACCTAGACTGAATTTTTTGAATCTCTGTAGAACTGGCTTTACCGAGCTGCATTTGGGCTTTAATCCATCTGCCTACGCTGAGGGGCATACTGGGATGTTGTCCTGGAAGTTCTTTAGTAAATTAATTGCATTTTTTTAAGGGAAGAATTCTGCAATGCTTGTTTGGTTCAGGTGATGAGAGCTAACTTTTACCATAATAAAAATTTTTAGACTTCTAACAAGTACCAAAATCTCTTTGCAACCAACCTTTTATCATATAGAGTTTGAATTGAAGATACCTGCTTCAATTATAACAAGAATCAAGATGGGTGAGAGAAAATAGAGTTTCTAAATGACCTTCTTTAGTCTAGATTCTTCTATAAGCATTGGAAAAAAGTACATTCTTCAAATGATACAACTAAGCTGCAGAAATATATTTTTCAGTGCTCAAAAAAACGATAATTTCTGATTAGGTTTGCTCTACTGTCTTGCTTGTATTGTTTCTGATTAGAAATCTGCTGTCATCCTTATTTTTGTTTCTCAGTATATAGCCTTTCTCTCTGACTGCTTTTAAGATATTTTCATTATCACTGTTTTTGGCTGTTAAAGGCTGAAATGTATTTTTCCCAAATTCATATGTTGAAGTCCTAACCCCTGGTGTCATGGGATTAGTGCCCTTACAAGAAGAGGAGACATAAGAACTTTTTCTCTCGGCATGCACCACAGAAAGGTCATGTGAGGACAGAGCAAGAAGTTGGCCATCTCCTTGGCAACCCAAGGAGAGCCCTCATTAGACACTGATCCTGCTGGCATCTTGATCTTGGACTTCAAGTCTCCAGAACTGTGAGAAAATACATTTTGATTGTTTAAGCCACCCAGTCTATAGTATTTTGTTATGGCAGCCTGACCAGACAGACATTAGCAATCTGATTATGCTGTCCCTTGGTGTAATGTTCTTCATGTTCTGTATGTTTGGAGTTCATTTAGTTTCTTGGACATGTGCATTTATTGTTTTTTTCCAAATGTGAAATATTTCCAGCTTTATATTCCATTTCTTCAAATATGTCTTTTTCCAATCCCCTGATCTTTAAGAACTCCAATTACACATATATTAGACCACCTACACTTGTCCCACAACTTACTAATGCTCCTCAAGTTTTTTCAGTCTCTCTCCTTTCTATGTTTCATTTTGTACATATCCTTTTGCTATGTCTTTAAGTTTGCTCATCTTTGCTTTTGCAATTTCTAATGCTTTGTTAATACCATACATTGTAGTTTTTATAATATCTCTAGAAGTTTGACTTGGGTCTTCTAAAAATATCTTCTTTGTGTCTACTTTACATGCTGAATTTTTCCTCTGCTTTTTTTAATATAATGAATATTCATTCTATGGACTGAATGTTTGTGTCCCCCTGAAATTTATATGTGGAAGCTTTAATCCTCAATGTGATCGTATTTGGAGGTGGGACCTTTAGGAGGTAATTAAGTTGGGATGAGATCATGAGAGTGGAGCACCCAAAATGGGAATGGTGACAGTGTAAGGGGATGAAGAGATCTGAGTGCGCTCTCACTCTTTTCTCTCTTTCTGTCTTACTGTCTAAGTGAGAGGACACTTAGAGAAAGCAGCCATCTCTAAACCAGAAAAAGGGTCCTCACTGAAACCTGGCTGTGTTGGTATCCTAATTTCATACTTCTCAGCCCCCAAAACTGTGAGAAATAAATTTTTGTTGTTTAAGTCACCAAGTCTATGGTACTCTTACAGCAACCCCAAGTGACTGAGACAGAATCCAATTACAATTGTTTTAACATCCTTGCTTACTAATTCTACCATCTTTGTAATTTCTGGGTCTTGTCCCTTAATTTTTTTCTTCCTCTTTATGGGTCATATTTTCAGCTTCTTTGTATGCCTGGTGATTTTTTATTGGATGCCAGACCTTGTGAATTTTACCTTGCTTGGTGCTACATATTTTTGAATTCCTATAAGTATGCTTGAATTTTACTCTGGGACAAAGTTAAATTATTTGGTAATAATTTTATTCTTGTAAGGGTTATTTTTTAGCTTTATTATATGAGTCAGAGGCAGGCTTAGTTTAGGGCTAATTTCTTCCCACTAATTTCTTCCCCTTTTGTGTTCTCTACTCAATGTCCTGTGAATTATGAGAGTTTTTTTTTCCTTGCTGGGATGAACACAAATGATTCCCAACTCTGTGTGAGTTTCACAGATCATTCCTTCTAGTACTTTAAGGTGTTTTTCTTTTCTCCAGCCTTAGATCATTTTCTTACAGTACTCAGCTATAGATTACACAGGATGCTCTAAATGTTTCTGAAGTTCTCTTTCTTTTCAGCCTACCTTCTCCCATGATCTGCCCTACAAACTCAACCTGCCTTGGCCTCTTCAGACTTTCAACTCAATATTCTCAATTCATGGAGATTTGGGGCTCCATGTAGGCTTCCCTGCACTATAACATGGAAACTCTCTCCCAACTATCTGCAGATGCATTTGTAAGCCTTTCCTTGTCTATTTCTTCTCTCTCAGGAATTATATCTTGTACTGGAATGATGTATAATACATAAAAATCATTGTTTCAATATTTTGTCAGCTTTTATTCAGTCTTTCAGCCAGAAATGTAAATCTCGTTTCTGTTACTCCATCTTGGGTAAAAGTGAAGTCAGTTTAGTTCTATTTACTCTTATCTTTGGGCCTATGTCCATGTACTTTTTTCTGACTTCTGTCCTGGCTGAAACAAGTTAAGATCAGTGTTTTAGTTAGAGTTCTTAAGAGAAACAGAATCAATAGAATAGAATGAATAGGTAGGTAGATAGATAGATAGATATAAAGATGTGAGAGGGGTTTCTTACAGGAACTGGTTCACATGATTAGCAAGGCTGAAAGTCTCACAGTATGTTGTCCACAAGCTGTAGGAAAGGGAAGCCGGTAGCATGGCTCAGTCCTAGCCAAGAGGCCTGGGAACCTGGGAGCTGATGGTGCAAGCCCCGGAGTCCAAAGTTGGAGAACCTGGAGTTATAATGTCTGAGTGCAGGAGAAGAAGGGTGCCCCAGCTTCAGAGGAGAGAGAGAGAGAAAGAGAGAGAGCGAGTGAGCACAAATTCACTTTCCCTCTGCCTTTTTGTTCTATCCAGTCCTTAACAAATTGAATTTTTCCTGTCTAGATTGGATGAAGATCTTCGTTACTTGGTCCACTGATATTAATGCCAAACTCTTCTGTAAACATTCTCACAGACATACCTAGAAATTATACTTTACTAGCTATCTGGGTATCCCTTAATCTAGTCAAGGTGACACCTAAAATTAACCATCACAATCAATAACTTTCAAGTTAGGTTTGGTCCTATCTCCTTGATTGTTGCTCTTAAGTCCCAGACATATTTAACTCTGTCATTATTATTATTATTTTTTCTTTTTATAGAGACAGGGTCTTACTATGTTGTCCAGGCTGCTCTCAAACTCCTGGGCTCAAGTGATCCTCCTGCCTCAGCCTCCCAAAGTGCTGGGATTACAGATGTCAGCCACTGCATCTGGCCTGCCATTATTATTATTAGGCATTTCTATCATATGATGCTACTGCTGTGTTGTCCAATATAATAGCCACTTCCCACGTGGGCTGTTGAGTACTTGCAGTGTGGTTAATCCAAACTGAGATGGCCTGTAGTTGTAAAATATACACTAGATTTCAAAGACAATGCAAAAAATGTAAAATATTTTCTTAATAATTGTTTATATTTATTACATTTTAAAATGAATATATTTTGTACATAATTTTATCTGTTTAATTTAACCTTTTCAGTACTGTTTAAAACAAATTTTCTAGAAAATTAAAAATTGCAAATATGGCTTGCCTTATGTTTCTATTGAACAGTGCTTTCCAGAGCACTTTCAAAGTAACTTGGAAACATCTGTTCTTAATCCTCGGACAGTGACTATGTCATTGGTATTTTAAGAGCAGAAAATGTGACAAGGAAATGAAGAAAAACTAAATACATGACTTGAGCTGTCATCCCAGTTCTCTAGGGAGATGCCCACAGCAACTTGTGCAAAACTTTGCTGCTTTTTTCTAGGCTCCTATTAGCTTATTTGCTACTCTCAGTGGATAATCTTTTTCCAGTCCTGTATTTTCCCCTGTCTGCTTCAACCTAAATATTCTCTGGGATAGTGGTTCTCAAAGTGTGGTCTCTACTCCAGTAGCATCGGAATTCCCTGGGAATCTGTTAGACATGCAAATTCTAAGGCACTAATGGTTCAGAAACTCTGCAGGTGGAGCCCAACAGCCAATGTTTTGATAGGCTCTCTCTTTAATTCTGATGCATGTGAATGCTTGAGGACCACTGCTCCAGGAGCTCATCTTTAACATACTAAACACATAGTCTTCCAGGTCACCCACCTGCTCGTCTTCCTGATTCCTTATTTCTACTAACCTCTCTCCTTGCCACCAAGGTGCAAAGCATCAGTGTCATTTTTGAATCATCCTTCCCTCTCTGCCCCCACGTTCAATAAGTCATCAGGTCCTACCAAGATTTACTTCCAAGTACCTTAACTTGGACTGAATATGTTCCCATTTAGTGTTTCTAAATGTTTTTTCTCTCTTTTCTCTCTCATTCCTGCTACATTCTGGCCAATTTTTTTTCTACAATACTCTTCCCAAAGAGCATTTTTCTACCTTTTTCTGCAAAGTTCTATCTATTGGTTGGAAAGTGTTCTTTATTCTTGAGAACCTCATATCCAACTTCACAGTAGCCAAATATTACCTGTTCTTAAAGGTAAGTTTCAAAGCCACTTCTGGGAGATTGTCAATCTTCCAACCTTCAGTGATTCTCCCTTTGCCAAGTAAAACAAAATAGCTACCTCTTTGGACCTTTAATTTCCTTTCTATCTCTTTTATATTCTACCATGTTTTTTGATATTGGTGTACTTTTTTTTTACCCTTTTAGTAAATTATAAGTTTCTGGAAAAAAGGATGCATGTCTGATTTATCTTGTTATGGCCTAAGAAATGGGAAAGAGGGAACCAATATTTCTCACCCGTACTCCTGCTCAGGGCTTTTACACTTTCTATTCTTGTGCCTCAAATATTCCTACCCCAATATCCTTGTGGCTCTTTCCCTTAGTTTAAGTCTTTTCTCAAGTATCACCTCTCAGAGAAATCTTATTCCTGTTCTTATTCTATTGCCTTACTTTATTTTTCTTGACATATATATGCATATATTTCAAGTAGCTCAGATTAAAATTATTTATTGAATGAATGAATAATGAATTTAACTCCTAAAGCTTCAATCACTGAATCACTGAATCTTTAATGTATAGACAATTAGACCTACCTGTAAGAAGTTTGGGAAAACAAATTAGGTGACAGAAATACATCACACAGCACAGCATCTGACACAATGTAGCAGAAAGTAACTGAAAACTATTATTATCATTACCATTATTATTTCATTAATATATATTGTTTTGCCCTTTCTTCCTATTAGACTTTAAGATATCTGAGTGCAATGACTTTGGATAATTGACTTTTGTACATCAAAAAGTGGTATCCAGTAAATAATTGCTGAATGCATGACCTCAGTACATCATGTAGCCTATCTGATTGCAGATTCTTCATGTGTGAAACAAGCGAATTAGTCCCCCAAGTCCTATTCAGCAGTGACTTTTCACTAAACAGCTTATTAAAAACTGCATGATCTGATAGTTTGGGGACAGAGATTAGTGTATACAGACTATGCTCCTTTAGTAGTATATTCTTACTTCAAATCTTTACATTATCTTTAGTGAAAGATGGACACATTCCTCTTGGATTTGATGTTTACCAAAGGCCCTAAATATCCTCTCCTTCCTTTCTATATAAAAATACATGTGTATAATTTTCTCCATTTCCTCTTGATTGAACACAGTTCTTCTTTCTGCCTTTCTGGCTTCCACTCTCAATGCATTTGTATGATAAGTCAACCAACTTTTCATAAACCACTGAAATCTTGGTGTCATTTGGTATGGATTGTGTTGCACAGTGTTTCTGAGAAGCTATGTGACAACTGAGGTTCATTACAGCATTCTAAATTAGGTATCCTGAGTGTGAGAACATAAACAATTGTTCTCAGAGCTGGGCTTAGAATTCTGTCTTTGCTAGATCTAAATCTCTGCATGTCTCTTTAGCAAGCATGTGCTCCTCTCTGCTGTAATTTTAGTGAACTTTTTGCCAGTTCCTGCGGATTCTACATTCTGTCTGGCTGACTAATGATGTCGTCCCTTTTTTCTCGAGCCATTCTATGATTTCATCATATAAATGGTAGCTTGGTTTTTTTCCTTGGAATGTTACCTTTTATTTGGATTGCCACAAACACCAATAGAATGGGCTGTGAGTTGTCATTTATTTGACTTGTCTGAGGACGGAAAAGCACAGGCACATTTCTGATGAGTAGGTTTTGCTTCTTGGAAAATGAGTTATTCTAAGACTAACTACAAACATCATTGCTTCCGAATGACACAAAGGGTCAGAGATGCAACACCAAATGCCTATTTAGGTCAGGTAAGTAATAGGAAATTAGAGGAGAGGGCTGAGAGGAGGATATGGTCAAATGCACTGAAAGGGCTAATTGTGTTCGGCTTTGGACAATTATTGCCATGCTGAACCACACATACTTGTATTGCTAACACTTCTGATTTTTCAAGGGAAAGTAGAAATGTGGATTTTAATATGAATTTTTCTGATTTTCAAGGATTGACAATGAATTAAATTGAAAACAGCAATATTCTAGTGCTGAACGAAATAGGTCTGTGGCCAAAGCTATTAGTTTATAATCTCTGGTCTGTATATTCTAATAGTTTTTTTTAAATGAAGGTATTAAATAGAATATTACCATTGTCCCTTAAGAGTTCATGGAGAAATGCATCCCTTAGGATGATAGAATGTTCTCCAAAGATATTTCCATTTTCTTTGGAATCTTTCTTCAAAAGACTTGCATCAGTTGCCTATTATGTTCAACACAGTATAGGGGATACAAAGCTAAGACATTGTCTTCCCCTTTTTTCAATGAACTCATTATCGACAACAATGGCATTTTTAGACAGTAGTCTCCATCATCCTCATTTGCCAGAAAATTAATAAATCTCTTTTTCTGTTTCCTCAAACCACTTGGCCTCATTCTGATGTGGCCTCAAGGACAAGTGCCAAACTTTTGGTAACAGAATTTGGTGTCCCTGGTGTAATGGCACCCTGCAACTGCTGGAGGAAGCAGGGAGCAGCCCCAGGTAAAAGCTGTGGGTCTTTGAAGGTATGAGCACCTTCTCCTTGAGGTGAGAGAGCAAGGGAGGGCCCCAGCAGCTGTCAGAGCCTCTTCTAGTTCTGGGAAACTCCCATCTCTTTCTTCCCAAGTTAGACCAGCTCCCCACAACCTGAACTGAGTTGAGGAGAAGGAAACAGATTTGAGAAGCATGTGACAGCCACAGCCATTTGTAAATAAAGTTCCCTGGGGCTCCAAGGTCCTGTTTCCACCCATGTGGGGGGCGCTTTTCAGACCTCTCTGTTGGATTTGTTTTGAGGGTTCCAATTTGGGGTTGGAAGTCAAGAGGTCGAGTGGAACTAGGAAACCTGGTTTGGATTGAGCTTATTTGTGGTTCCCAGGGACCCAGGGGGAATTGGGAGTTGTTGATTCTTTTATCTGAGAGAATTTGGTTCTCAGTTTGTCCTCTTTTGCATTAGGAAATGCTGATTCTCAACTCAGAATTCAGCTCTCATGTTCTGGTTCCCATTGGGTCAACTGTGGCATTTTGTATTGGGGACTCCCTGTATTGTCTGTGTTTGTTTGACTATAAAGTTTGGTTGCAACATAGGAAAGCTCCATCTCAAAGTCCCTTGGGAAAAACTTTGGCTGAATGGTTAGTTTATAGCTAGCAACCTGTGTGTAAAGAGAATGGTGTTATTGTGATCCAATGTATGTGCTGGAGTATGGGAAGAAGTGCATGTTAAAAGAAAATTACCACTTGATTGATAGGCTTTGGCATTTTAGATTGTTTCTGTTGGGAATTCCCTATATTGTTTGTGTTTGATTGTGAGTTTTTGTCTGGTGAGTTTTTGCACCTATATCTAGAGATTATTGTGATACCACTTGTCTGGAGTATGAGGAAACATGGTGGTTGATGGTCTGTGGTTTATTCTGAGCTGTTTGTTCTTTTAAAATTCAAAGCTCAAATGGTCGACCTACCACTATAGAGTTAAAATGTTGAGTCTCAAGCTCTCTGCTTGAGATAACTCATTGTTTATGGAATACAAAATGATCTATGTTTGTATGATTTTTGATAAATGAGGTCCTCCTGTCTCCACTGGAACCACCATAGCCGGCCAGGGCAAGGTGCTAGGTGGGGCCACAGCCCAGGGGTGGACCTGGCAGGAGGGAGGAGCAGCACACAGCAAGGGGGAAGGAATGCCTGATGCTGCTGCCATCTTGGCACCATGGGAGGGGCTGGGGAGTTTAACAACTGAACTAATTGTTCAATCCCATGCCCAGTAAATTATAACTTGGGGTTTAGAATGGCCTCTCCCAGCAGCAAACTCAATTTGTGCCAGAGAGAACCCATAGGCAGGGTGGGCAATTTGTGGCAATATAAGATGGGAGCTTGAATGTGCAAGAACAACTGGCAGGGTCCTTTGAGACAGTCAATGGGTGAAAAGAGCCACCCCAGACTGACTTTTTATAAAGAAGAAGGACCTTGAAAGGAACATTGCCCAAAAGTTGCAAAAGCCTCCAGGTATCTTCTAGTCCTAGAATAGAAATTGCATGCATCCTGGAATTAATACAGGAAACCCATCTAAAGTGGGATGAGATATTGCCACTTGCCCTCCTCTGGATAAGGGTAGCCCTTCAGAAGCAGGCTTAAGTTAACCCCCTACGAAATAGTTCATGAGAGACCCTTCCTAGCACCCTGAGGTAAGTATGGTAATATAACTATGAGTAAAAGAAAAACAATATGTCAAATGAGTGGGTCAAGTGCTAACCGCTACACACGACTTTGCCTCCTTCAGGTCCCTGCCCCAGTTGGAAGCAGAGAAGTGGAGGAAACCCTATGAAGTGCCTCTAACAACTCACACCTCATTAAAATTGTCAGAAGTGAAACCTTGGGTCCCTAATACCAGAATAAAGAGAAATAAAGAGGTGTAGCCCCCAGTGGAAGGGCCGGCCTTTAGGCAATCTAAAGTATCTGTTTGAGAAAAAGAAAGAAAAATGAAAATGTTCATATTTTTGCTAAAGAAAAGGAACTCATTATTTAGTTAGGAGAAAGACAATACACTTTCCTCCTCATAAAGTGCAACTCCTTCAAAACATGACAAATTAAAATGGCAGGGAAGTATTTGTAAACATTATAATTATTTTTAGGAATTTGAAGTAAGGTGTGGAATATAAATATAATTCCATGTTGACCAGAGTAGACCTTATGAAGCAGAAAGCATTGATTAGATATAGATAAGAAGATAGGAGAGAAGAATTCCAGGTAGGGAGCAAAACTACAAAGATGGGGCTGCATATGATGTCATTTGTGAGTAAATAAGAAAACCAGTCTGTTGGTAGTTATAAGTTCATGCTGAGAAGTAAAGTGGGTGAAAATTTGCATTTTAAATCTGGCAAAAAAAAAAGAAAAAAAAACCCAAAACCTTGGGAAAATTTAAAATATGAAACCAAAGAATTTGGGTTGTCCAGTCCTGGCTATGAAGAGCCTTCTTAGGCCATTGCTGCCTAATACTTTAATCTGAAGTAAGTCTTTTTGTTTAAACTCTGTGCTCACCATGCAATTCTCTGACTCTTGTTTGACATTCCTGTGAGATTGGCCATAATAGATAATACTTGGGTCGCAGAAACTTTTGATTCTATTGTTTTCACTTAGCTGATTTTGCTCTTTTCTCCAAGGATGTTGACACAATTAATTACACACATATATAATATCTAATTACATTTTATATATAATATGTAATTACATTAATATATATAACATAAATAAAATACATATGTGCATATAAATATATAGTTAATGATAAACTTTTGCTAAAATATTATATTCTAGATAAAAATCCATTAAGCTAATTTATTTCATTGTTCAATTCTCTCTAGAGAGTAGTCAAACTGTTTTGAATTCTTATCTTTTTTTTGGTCTTACTAAAATTATTTTCAGTAGGATCAATTAATTTTACTATGGATTTTATTTGATAACTTTTGAAATCCAGATTAAGTTTTATCAAATATAAGTTCTTCCATTTAGAATCTTCCCTTTTATGGTTATGATTTCTGCCAAGTCTTATTTTCTGAGGTCAAAATTTGCCTCCCTAAATTTTAAGATGTTTTATTTTTCTATAAATCTTTCAAAAATAGCAAAATTTATAGGTTAGTCTGTTTATATTTTTATTTTATGTTATCTCCATTAAATCTTTTTGGATTCGATATTATTTGTTATGAATTGAACAAGAGACTATTAGCTATGTTTATTTCTTAGTATATCTATGACATAATGGTGAACGGTTTCCTTCAGACTCTCTTTTTATAAAAATTTAAAAATTCTATTATTAATCAATTTCTTCTATGAGCTTCTGATTACATGTATACCATGTAATCATTGTCCTTGACATTGGTGGAAGAAAGAACAAACAATGGGATCAACGTAGTAGGATTGAAGTGTACTGCTTTATGTCTAGCCACCTTAGACTTCCCGATGACTTTCTGATTTTATGTGATTGTCTTTCAAGCTTGGGCTCATTTGTTCAGCAAGTGTTTATTGAGAACTGATAGATGTCACACACAACACTTTGCAAATACAGGAGTGAGCATGTTCTCACAAGCCCTGTGCCCAGTCCAGTGGGGAAGACAATAGAGTGATTAATTACCATAATGTATGGGAATATCATGATAAGAAAAATGCTAAGTGCAATGGGAGTTTGTAACCTAACCTGAGAGTTAGGGAGTGCCTTCTAAAAGAATGATATTGGGGCTGAGGCCTGGATGATGAACAGCAGCCAGCCACAGGAAAAGAAAAGGGGATGTAGAGGAGGGAAATAGCGTTACATCAAGTTCAGTCCCTAGAGTGTGGAATGGGAAGAAAGTGTGTCAGGAGGTGAGGTAAGACAGAAAGGGAAAGATCAGATCATATAGAGTTTTATAAGCTATTTTAGAGTTTGAAATTCATTTAAAAAATCCTATGAATCCATTAAAATATTTTTAGAAGAAGAGTGACATGAGGAATTCCAGGAACAGTATGGGGAATTGGCTAAAGGTCTCAGACTGGAAGCAGAAGCCAGTGAAGGTTGGCTGCTATTGTGATGAGGAGAGAAATGATGTGGAAAGAGCAGTGAAGGTGAGGAGGGAGGGAGGTTTCTTGATTTGAGTAATACTTAAAAGGTAAACTTGATTTGGCAGTTGATTGGATGCAATGGGGAATGAGTGAAGGAAGGAAGAAGTCAAGAGTTGAGTTCCAGGTGTTTGCCTTGCACAATGGAAAACTGAGTGGAGTATTTGCTAATGTAGAAATCTCTAGAAATATCAGGTTTGGGGAATAATATAATATGTTCAGATTTAGAGATGCTTAACTTCCAATTTCTATAAGATAAGAGTATACAATTGGTAGATAATTGGAAATAAGGCTGTGGAACTCTTGAGGGAGAACTAGGCTGGAGATTTTGAGATTACTGCATAGGATTGGTAATTACAGCCATGGGTATAGATAAAGACACCCTCAGACAGTAAGTAGAGTAGGAAAGGCATTGGTCTCATGGCAGAACCCTGAGGATCACCAGTACTTGAAGTTCAGGTAGAAGAAAATGACTCTACAAAGGATAATGAAGTGTGTGAACAGAGGTAGAGAGAAAACCAGAGGAGAGTGATGTCAGGGAAACCAAAGAACAATAAAAGTATCCAATTCTACTGAAAGGTCAAGCAAAGTTGACGTCTAAGAGAAGATGTTCCTTTGATTTAATGATATGTTGTTGATAATGGATTTTGGCAGAGCAGGAAACCAGACTGAGGAGTGAATGGAATACGTGGAAGTAAAAACAATGAATTCAAGAAGTTTGCTTGAAAAGAAGCAGGCAAGAAATAGAGCTGTAGTTGAAGGACAGCTGTAGGGCAGAGGTGAAGATGTTTGTTGTTGAAAGATACATGAATATATTTAAATGATGATGCAAAGAAGTCAGTGGAGATGGAAGGATGAAGTTACAGAAGGGAAAGAGTAAGAGGTGAGACTCAGGGACCTGCAGAAAATGTTCAGAACCAGGGCACAGATGTAGGGTAACTCTTACATTGCAAACAAACAAACAAGTAAATAAATCCTTGCAAGTTTTCTTCACTGCCCCTGAAACCCAACTTGGAATTTTTTCTTGGTCTCTGTGCTTAGAAATTCCTAACCCTATTTTTTCTTTATTTTGAAAATACTGAAAATTCTGACTACTGCCTCCTCTCTCCGTTTGCATTTGTCATTTTTTCTCTTAAATTTGGTCTCCTCTTCCCCCATAAACATGTCACATCTATATATTTCTTATTAAAAAGAAGAATAGATGCTGGAGTCAAATGGCTGTGAGTTTAATACTGATGCCATCACTCATTTTTGTAGTTTCACTTTGGACAATAAGCCAACCTGTTTGAGCTCTGGGTTTTTTATCCTTAAATATGGATATTTTTCTGAAAATTAAATGAGAGAGATTATGGAGTTTTCAAAATGGCTGACTAGGCAGCTGAAGTTCATCTCTTCTTCAGAGAGAAATCAGGATATTCATCAAATACCCATACA
The DNA here is from genome assembly GCF_041146395.1 of Eulemur rufifrons. Classification (NCBI taxonomy): domain Eukaryota; kingdom Metazoa; phylum Chordata; class Mammalia; order Primates; family Lemuridae; genus Eulemur; species Eulemur rufifrons. Next base: position 89,084,392 of record NC_090997.1, on the reverse strand, counting down.
TCGAAGAGATCATCAGAGAAAGGAGCTCAAACAGCCAAAGCATCCTAAGCAAAAGGAACAGATCCGGTGGCATCACGTTATCAGACTTTAAATTATACTACAAGCCTATAGTAACCAAAACAGCATGGTACTGGTATAAAAGTAGACACAAAGATCAATGGAACAAAAATAGAGAACCCAGAAATAAAACCATACACATACAACCAACTGATCTTCAACAAAGCAGACAAAAACATACACTGGAGAAAGGATACCCTATTTAATAAATGGTCCTGGGAAAATTGAACAACCACATGCAGAAGATTGAAACTGGATCCCTATCTTTAACCATATGCAAAAATCAATTCAAGATGGATTAAGGACTTAAATGTAAAATCTGAAACCATAAAAATTCTAGAAGAAAACTTAATAAAAACTCTTTTGGACATTGGCTTAGGCAAAGAATTTATGACTAAGACAAAAGCAAGTACAATAAAAACAAAAACAAATAAGTGAGACTTAAACTAAAAAGTTTCTGCATAGCAAAGGAAATAATCAACAAAGTAAATAGATCATTTATTACAGAATGGGAGAAAGTATTCATGAGCTATATATCTGATGAAGGACTAATATTCAGAATCTACAAGGAACTCAAGCACATCAGCAAGAAAAAAACAAACAACTCCATTAAAAAGTGGGCAGATGGCCGGGCGTGGTGGCTCACGCCTGTAATCCTAGCACTCTGGGAGGCCGAGGTGGGTGGATCGTTTGAGCTCAGGAGTTCGAGACCAGCCTGAGCAAGAGTGAGACCCCATCTCTACTAAAAATAGAAAGAAATTATATGGACAGCTAAAAATATATATAGAAAAAATTAGCCGGGCATGGTGGCGCATGCCTGTAGTCCCAGCTACTCGGGAGGCTGAGACAGGAGGATCCCTTGAGCTCAGGAGTTTGAGGTTGCTGTGAGCTAGGCTGACACCACGGCACTCACTCTAGCCTGGGCAACAGAGTGAGACTCTGTCTCAAAAAAAAAAAAAAAAAAAAAGTGGGCAGAAGACATGAACAGACATTTTTCAAAAGAAGATAGGCAAATGGCCAAACATTAATAATCAGAGAAATGCAAATTAAAACCACAATGAGATACCACTCTACCCCTGTCAGAATGACCATTATTAAAAAGTCAAAAAACAATATATGTTGGCTTGGGTGAGGTGAAAAGGAAACACATACATTTTGGTGGGAATGTAAATTAGTGCAACCTCTATGGAAAACAGTATGGGGATTCTTGAAAGTAGATCAACCGTCCAATCTAGCAATCCTACTACTTGGTGTCTACCAAAAGGAAAAGAAGTCATTATATCAAAAAGATACCTGCACTGATACGTTTATTGTAACACAATTCACAATTGCAAACATACAGAATCAATCTAAGTGTCCATCAACTGCTGAGTGGATTCAGAAAATGTGTTATATATACGATGGAATACTATTCAGCCATAAAAAAGAACAAAATAATATCTTTTGCCATAACTGGGATGGAACTGGAGACCATTATCATAAATGAAGTATTTCAGGAATGGAAAAATAAATACCATGTGTTCTCACTTATAAGTGGGAGCTAAATGATGAGTATACGTGGTCATACAGAGTGGTATAATGGACATTGGAGACTCAGAAGGGAGGAGGTTGGGAAGGGGGTAAGGGATGAAAAATTATGTACTTGGTACAATGTATACTATTCAGGTGACAGATACACTAAAAACCCTGACTTCACCACTGTAAATTTGTCTATGCAACAAAAAACCACTTGTACTCCCTAAATCTATTGAAATAAAAACATAATAAATGAGAGAACACTGTAGGGTCTTAAGTGTGTTCATTTTCCATCCATTTCCTTATAAGAAGAGTTTCTTCTTTCAATTGGCAATCACCTGTGGGGTTTACAGAAGCATCTCTAAGGTTCTCATTCAGTTCTCATTCTTATTTTATCCTAATGTTTTTTTCTTCACAATACTGGTCATCTTAAAAGTCTCAACCATGTGGACCATCTGTTGCCATTCTTAAAATCAAACTTTTTGGAGCAGGAGGGAAGAAATGTTTGGGTGGGGAGGAAAGAATTAGGGCCAAGTTGTTTCTCAACTTTAATCTATACTCTTAAAACACAGCAAAGAATCAGAAAATAGCATAGTTCAGACACAAAACAGAAACTCTCAATCCTGATTTCAATACTGGAAGACATATTGACCATCTTAAATGATATTGTTCAATTCCATTGTTATTTTACAAAACAAATACGGTGAGTCTTTAACAAGGATTAGAGGGACTAGTGAATTAAAAAAAACTGTTGGAATAATAATTGTGAACCCATGATAAATTTGTTTCTGTGCAAAATATGTTGATTAAAACTTGGGAGTAGCCAAGGACCTGTTTGCATAAACAAATATCTCAGAGAAAACCATTTGTTTGTCATGTGGTCTAAATCAAATCCTCTTGTTTTTAATAGGAGTTTGCCTTGTGGTGGGAATTTTATACATGACAGTGAGCTTCCAGACAGTAAAAGCTGCATATAAATCATGTCTTCAAAAATGATTTTACAGGCAACAGAATTGACCACTCCTCCTCACTTAAAAAACCTTGGCTCATTTATACATGTACCAGATCATTATATCAATATTAACCTCAGTCCATAATACTTCTTTTTGGTCATTAAACCATGTTTCCATATAACTTAAAAAAGAGATCTTCAATAGCATTTTATGTGATATTTCGACTGCTATGCTATGGGATAAGCACTTGTGTGTTCATTACAAAGGTCTCTACTGAATTAGAAGCAAAATACAAAGCCTTGACTATTCCTCTGACCATTTTGTTGGTGACCATTGAAATGCCAGAGGGCTCCTTCTTTCTGGCCCTTTTATTAAGAGGAGTAACTATTCTGACTCTAGATAAATATAAAGTTGGAGATGGAAGGGAGAAATTAAACCTTGGGAAATCAGAAAAGAAAATATAGGAAAAGAAGCTGTAGTGCGTGACACTACAGAGCGCATCAAGCTGTTTTTGTTTTAAATAACACGCAAAATGCAACTTAAAAAAATATGTAGGTGTTGAAAAGCATTTCCTTTTTGGGGTGGGGGTGGTTGGCTTCTATTCGTTCCCTTCAGAGCTGTGAACTCTCTAACTTGGAGACTAGTCTCCTCTCGCTACATCTCATTTCCAAACTTCATGAAAAACGAGGTGTCAGACACTGAAGTGATTTCAATTTGGCTAACAGTTCAAGAAACTAAACTACCAATTGCTTTGTAAGTCTCTGTCATGAACAGAGCGATTGAACACTATGCCACTATTCATTTCAGAATAGAAAATTTAATCAGTGGCTTTAAAAGTAATTGTAAAGCCCTCAAATTGGCCAAACTCCATGCCGGTTACTTTTCTTATTGTCCTGCACACATTGCCATGTGAGATTGTTTCAGGATACCCAAGCTCTATTTCCCATTTCAGCTCTGATTTGTACTTGCAAACATGTTCTCTCTTTTCCTCTCATTTTTTTCCACACCTATTTACTTGAAGAGCTATCAATTCCTTCTGGATGAAAATGATGGAAAAGTGATCTTTGTAAGACAAAGAAGCTGCAAAAGGGCTGAGAGACTTTGCAAGGTAACTGAAAACAGGTATTCTTTAAAAAATGCAATTTTAGGGAAAGAGGGGGCAGACTTGTGGTCCAGATGTCAACTTGGGATTTTCATCTCTCAAGGTCTGGATAAATTTGTCCTGAATGTCCTCCCAAGATTTACGAGGGGGAATCTGTGCCATCTCACAATGACTCTCTCATTTGGACTTTTTGCCTCTACTGAATTATGATTCTCAGCTTTGCATCGTACAGTTTTTGTTTATCTCCATTTTGATGTCTCCCAGAGGTGCATGCAGCCATTGTTCTTTTTTTTTTTTTTTTGAGACAGAGTCTCACTCTGTTGCCCAGGCTAGAGTGAGTGCCGTGGCGTCAGCCTAGCTCACAGCAACCTCAAACTCCTGAGCTCAAGCGATCCTCCTGTCTCAGCCTCCCGAGTAGCTGGGACTACAGGCATGCGCCACCATGCCCGGCTAATTTTTTCTATATATATTTTTAGCTGTCCATATAATTTCTTTCTATTTTTAGTAGAGGTGGGGTCTCGCTCTTGCTCAGGCTGGTCTCGAACTCCTGAGCTCAAACGATCCGCCCACCTCGGCCTCCCAGAGTGCTAGGATTACAGGCGTGAGCCACCGCGCCCGGCCCATTGTTCTTTATTTCTACAACAAATCTATTCACAAAGGGCCTTCTTATACACAACAAACTTTGCTAGAAGTTAGAGATTTAAATTTTAGGAGCAGAAAAACACGACATAGACTGTTAGACATCTTTGTTCTTAAAGATCCTATAGCAAATCTCTTGTGTTTCTTGATCATTTCTTCTCCCTTCTTGCCACCCTCCCCTCACCTTTTGACTCTTTTCTGTTCCTTCTTTCTAAGGAGAAAAAAAAAAATCCTTCCATTTTAGGTATTTCCAGCCTTCATTCCTACATGCATGTGCCCTTTTGCATATCTAACTATTCAGCTGAATATTTAAAATTTCCAATTGGTTTTTAGACAAGATATCATCCTTTTCCCAGGTACTTAGTGGGAAACAGGATGGGAAGTAGGTTTGGGAGAGTGGAGACCTGCACATCTTCTTGTCTCTAATAACTGGGGACGTTGTGTTAGTAATGATATGGTGTGGTCTTTTGTCACCCTTCCCCAAACTCTCTAGACTCCAGCCACATTGGCTTTCTTCACATCCTTTATACTCACGGTGGTAGGCAGAGTCATGGCCCCAGAAGATGCCCACATCCTAATCCCCAAACCCTGTGAATATGTTGTGTTACATGGCAAAGGGGAATGAAAGCTGCAGATGGAATTAAAGTTTCTTATCAGTTGACCATAACAGGGAGATTAACATGGATTATCCAGATAGGCTCAGTGTAATCACAAGGATCTTTGATGAGGAGGAGATTATGCAGCAGAGCAGAGCAAAGTCATGTAGTTTGATAAGGATTTGACTCACCAGTTGCCGATTTGGAAAATGGGGGAAGCAGAAAGTGGGCAGCCTCTAGCAACTGGAAATGGAAAGGCAATGAATTCCCCCCTAGGAGGGAAAACAGTGCTGGCAATGCCTTGATTTCAGCCCAGCAAGAACTATTGTAGACCTCTGACCTTGAGAACTGTGAGATAATAAATCCATGATGTTTAAATCCACTACATTTGTGGTCATTTTTTAGCATAGATCCATGATTTTCTAACTCTGTGACTGCTTACGTATTGATTAGTTGGCTGAAAAGTCCAAGGTCAAGGGGCCACATCTGGTGAGAGTCTTGTTGTTAGTGGAGACTCTCTGAAGTGTCCTAAAGTGGTGTAGGGCATCACATGGTACGGGGCTGAGCATGCTAGCGTGCTCAGGTCTCTCTTCCTCTTCTTACAAAGCCACCAGTCTCACTTCTGTGATAATCCATTAATCCACAAATGGGTTAATCCATTAATCCATGAACAGATCAATCCATTAATCCATAAATGGATTGATCCATTCACGAAGGCAGCATGACCCAATCACCTCTTAAAGGCCCCACCCCTTAATACTGCTACATTGGGAACTAAATTTCAACAGGAGTTTTGGAGGGGACAAATATTCAAACCATAGCATATATATATGTGGCTTGGTGAAAAAAAAATTATATTTTGCTTTATCTTATGTAATTTTGATAAGCAAAATAGAATATCTAGATTCTAAAATAAAATAAATGCTGATTTGGTATAATATTTCTAAACTTAAAATATTTCCAAAATATTTTTAATGAGCATTTGAATTTACTTAGCTTTTATTCTCTGGAATTATATATACATGTAATTCTAACCAAGACTTTTTAAGGATATTTTCTTCCAATAATTTACCACTACCATTGACCAATAAACTTTGTTTACACAAATAGATAAAACAAATTTAAAATTTTCAAAACAGCCACTCAGAATTTTACAACACTTATAATTATATTTAATGAAACTAACAATTCTGTCTTCTATTTCCCAGACAAATGCATTCTAGACATAAATTGTGATAAAGCAAATGGGCTTATATGTAATTAAAGTTTTTCTATGCACATTTAAGACAACAATAGAGCTCTAATTTGCAGTTTGTATATACATGTTTAGAACAGTCACGTTGCTGCTGGCCACTGGCTTGAAAAGCACATCAACCTTAAAGGCACGGAAGTATCCTAAATATATGACAACAGAGATTTAGGGCTGCTTCCTAGGCATATTCCTGCTCATCTTCCCTAACTTTCAGCCACAGTCTTAGCTGCACAACTTACTCCTTGGGCACCACTACATGAACTCTTTAGCAGCTGCATGCATGGGCCTTTGCCTATGACAGGCAGCAGCAGATCACTTTTCAGGTGGCTACTGAGTCAGACGTCCATGTGGTAGAGCATTTCTTCCACCACGCTCAGTGTATTATGGCAGGGAGAAGAGAGTCAGATGTTACTATTGTATTCATTGATGCAAGAATTGTGGGCCATGCTGTCAGATTCCCCTCGTCTGGCTGTTCTCTGATGAGTCCCAGAAAAAGTTGCTCAAGGCTGGAGGTGACCCACCTGAATGTTCCAGCAACCCCAAACTCCATGAATGACCCAGGGCTTAGGAGATCCTAAGGCTCAAGGGTGCTTGTTGGTTGGGAGACTATTCTAAATACAGAAGTAGATAGAAGATTATTACTTCTATCGGCAGAAACTTGTGTTTAGGTTTTGGTTAATTATTCTCTAATTGTCTAAAATTTTTGCTTTCTGTATTTTGACGCTATATCTTTGGGCATGTAAATATTCTCATTGCTTTACTTTTGCTATTGATTACAACTTTCTTCAATTTATGAAAAGATTCCATCTCTCACTGTAATTGTAATTTCACTTTATATGGATAGAAATACTATAAACCTAGTCTCTTTTATATTTAACATTTGCCTAATATTCTTTATTTACACTTTTATGTTTACTATTTCTTTATAATTTTGATTTATATATTAGAAGCCTGGTGGCCCAGGTGGCTTTATGTTTACCCTGGGTATTTGCCCTTTGGAAAGGAATTTTTTCCTGTTTACTTTTCTTAGTGTTCTAACTAATTTACTTGCTTTTTCTTCTGCTATTTTGTTTTATGCTACTCCTTTTTGACCTTTCTTGATATTTACCTTGTTTTATTAAATCTTTGGCTTCTGTTTTATTCCTGCCAGTCACATATCTTTTTCTGGAACATATATTATTTTATGACTCACTTTCCTTGGCCCTCCACATTGATCATCAATCATCTTCACTCTCAATCATTTAAACTCTTTTATTTTGCACTTGCTACTCAGGGAGATACTTAAGGAGATACTCCACAGGCCCAATTCATTTTGTGCATTGTCAGTTCTATTCTCTAGTGCCTCCAATTCACATATTAATTTTGGTTCTCCATTAGAAGCTTTTTTACATTTTTAATTTAAGTATGCTTCCTTTTTATCTGTCTTCAACTTAATGAATTTTCTCCTTGTAATTTCCTGTTCTTCTTTCACAGTTGCCAAGCAGTCTTGCTTCTCTTAATGACATCAAGAAAATGTCATCAATAATTTTTCTTCTTCCTGGTTTAAACTTATTTTTCAAAGACAAGTGTTTTCTCTGAATCTTTGGAAATACGTTTACTTTCTCTTGTAATTCAGTATTGTTTCTCCAGATATTTGTCTGTTTGCTTACATATTCTTGCATGTGATCTATCCATGTTTGATCTATCCAAATCTAGGATTTGCCCACAAACATAAAACAGGTATCTTTAGTTCTACTTAGAGCTCACCTGAGAGTTGACAGTTTACCCACTTTATTAATATTTAATCTAAAAGACAGATCTCCACTAGAAATGCCTGAAAACACAAATGAAAGGCATTAATCAGGGAAGGTTTATCAGTGTAAATATTTGAGGTTAAGGGAATGAAGTAGGAAATGACTCAGGAACTCATCCATCCCCCAAATTCCTTAAACCTTCCTTCTTGCTCTAATTTACCAATAGACTTGTCCCCTCTCTAACACCAACCTGGTGAGTTCCAAGCACATAGAACAGCGTGTGCCTTTGACTAGCGGCTCTGTGGAAAATGCTGTTTGTTTGAACTGGATGACATCATTTCCTGGAGAATTCAAGGAATCAAAGTTTTTTAAAAAAATTTTCTTCTCTAACACTTTCAAAATGAGCAAGAATTTTTTTTTGCATCATTCTTTGCTTTGGGATTAGCACTGCTAAGACAGCTGCAATAGCAACAGAAATTTAAACCCCAACAAACCACAAAGTTAAATACCAGCTTTCTACTTTTCAAAACTCAGGGGAAAACTATGCACAAGTCACAGCTTGCCATGTGCTGCAATAACCGGAATGTAGTGAGGTGAATTTCAGGTAAGCATCCCACGGAAACAAGGTCAGATTTTAGGCTTCCATCAGTGTACTTAAGCTTAAATGAAGATCAATGGGATTGACAACATTTATCATAAGGCGATTTGTTTCCGGGGTGCTAAAATAAGAAACCTGGTAAAATAGACCCTGCATTTTAAATTTCCTTGGAAAGAGACTCCCCGCCCCCCCCCCCATTTTAATTTTTCCTCTCTGTTGTGTGAGGCTCTAAACTTGCAAACTGCTCATCCTGCATGAGAGTAGGTGTTTCTGGGGAGGGTGAATCAAGAGAAGCATGGATGTGGTTTGGGAAAAGAATAGGATGTGAATTTCAGAACAGCAAAATGACTGTCTAAACCCACTTCAGAGAGAAGGAAGTGGCTCAGTGACAAACATCTCAGGTGTGGGAAGTGAGCTGAAATGCCTTTGATTCCGTAGTGTGCAGAGAACAAAAGGGTTCTTTGCTTATCATTCAGCTGCTCAAACTCCACCCTTTCCCTCTTCCTGCCTCCCTCTCAGGTTCTGTAAGCGTGGTCCTTTACAAAGCAAAACCTTGCTGTTCCAGCATTTAACGTCATGCCATTGCTCAGCAACGATCGGGATCAGAAAAAAATATCTCATCAGCAATTTAGATATTAATCACAGGTTTTTGAAATTTAACTAGATACTTGAACTCTGAGGCAAATCTTGAGTTAGATAAATAAGAATGCGCACAAGAGGTTTCAGTCGTCGTTCAAAGGCTCCCTGTTTATTTGGTCTCTGAGGCTGTGCAGCCTGTCAGAAGGAAGGAATTCTTTGCATGTTGCTACTTCTGGGTAAAGGCAGGTTGCGAAGAATATGTAAGGTAACAGCTCATTATGCAGCTTCTGTGAATGTCAGGAAAATGTGATGTTGGTTTGATCCGTCTTCATCTCTCCTTCTGCAGCCCTAATTCACAGCCATGGATGAGTCAGAAGCGGACTCTCAGAAAAGAGAAATAAAGTGGTAGCCCAGAAGTGTTATTTAGTGTTGTGTGTTACTCTTATTAAAGAAGCTATAGTGCATTTTCTGAACTAAAAAGAAGACTACAATGTGATTGGCTAGAAACGAAGATAAAATGTTTCTCAGAAGGTAGGAGGCAAACTCTCAGCATTTCCTCACTGTTGCTAAATTATATAAGGAACAAGATCATAATCAGAATGTTTCTTTGGTGAGCATAGAGCTTAATTTAAGAAGGAATTTAGATGATCTCATAAAGAGTCCTTTAGCTGAAAGAGAAATAGCCTTACCCATGGATAAGGCATTTACAGCTCCAGTGAGCAAGAGTCCTCGTGCTGCCTTGTGCCGAATATACTCCACCCGAGTCCTACGTGCTATGCAGGTTATCTGTTGGCTATAAATCTTATTTGCTTTATAAACTCAAAATGTCATAGGCTCTTGAGCAAAGACATACTTCCACAATTTGATTTGATTTGTACAAACAAAGGAATACTCCCCAAAACCAGAACACAAAAAAAAATATCTTTTCAGAATTTTTTTCAGGAACTTAACTGTACTCAGTGTTAGATAAATGAATTCAGATTAGGTATCTAAGGAGCCTATAATGATGTAGGAAGGAGTTGAGAATGATGCCGGGTGACAGAGAAATTTACAGGGAAGGATAACTTGGTCGGAATCCACAAGAATTGATGGAGGTGCCCTCCAGCCTCCCCTACACACACAGTGCTATGCTGTACTGTGTCCCCATTCACGTGGTGCTCTCATGCTACCAGCGGCCTGGGAATGGCAGGATGTTCCAGGCATGATCTTTTCAATAGTGGAGGTAGATTTGAGCTACCCTTACCCTCTTGTTTGGTCCTCCTTGTGGCCTTTGCATAGGATTTCTGAATATCTAGGGCATAGCCATGGAGCAGCGTTAGACTAAGAAGTGTTCAAAGTCTTGTTTTTGGCCTCCATGGTGAGGGGATGCATCTAGCTGAGAGAAAGGCTGTACAGATAAAGTAGGTTTGGCAGGCAGGAGCCCAGCCTTTAGCGCAGAGGTTCTCAACCTTCAATGTGTATCACTGCCCCGAGGAGGGTATTCAAAGTACAGATATCTTGTCCCGACTCCTAGAGATTATGACTTAGAAAGTTGGCTACTGGGCCCAGAAGTTTGCATTTTTAAGCAGCAATCCAAGTGATAGCGAAGCAGGTGGTCTTCTCTGCGAAACTCTGGAAGTTCAGTTGCTTTTTGCCTCTCTTCCTTGGCTCAGGTCCTTTGAATTAAGCTCATTTACATTTTTTATCAGCTTTTATTTTGATGAAGCTGGTTTTAGAATCATAAATTCACTTCTAGAATGCCCTTGCTGTTAATCAAAATAGCATCATCTGGCGAAGTGGAAATGACTTTGAGAAGAAGGAACACAAGAAGCATTGAAAAGAAAACCAGATCCTACGATGGCCTGTTAAGCAGCGAGAATAGATGCAACTTTGCAGCTACAGAGAAGTTCAGCAAATGGGCTCAGTGAGGAAATGACTAATGGAGATTTTGGGAGCCAAGGGAAATGGGGAGAGAGTTGTACTCCTGTCAGTAGTTGGATCAAGAGTGTTTGTTCTGCTAGGAGACCTCGTGACATGGGGAGAGCCAGGTGACTGGGAGTTTAGTGTTCACATCACAGACTTTTATTCACTTATGTAGAAACCATTCCAGTTGAATTCTGGTTTCCAAGGCTGTGAAGAACATCCAGGAAAAATGTTGCCTGGATTTATAGGAAGTCTAAAAACCTTGGCAGCAGCGTGAGTGTTTGGATCTGAGGTGGGAACAGCTGAGAGATCGATTTGTGTTCCCCAGTATGAGAAGAACCCAGGGTGGTTAATTATCTACGGTGGGTCGTGGATGGAAACGGGCTGAGACGAGCACGTGGGAGCTGGTGAATAATTTGGAAAGAGCAACATGCAGGTACAGAGGCATTTGCCCTTCTTTCTCCACGGTGATCGTTTTCGTGAGAACAGAACAAAACAAACAAAACACACTCACGTAACTTGACAGTTGACCAATGGATGCCAAGAAGCACATTGACTAGCAGCAAAAGCAGTGGAAAACGCTTTGGTGTCGACGGTCACCATAGAGAGTGAGCACTAATACATAATAATAAAATTAAGGGGGAAAAAAAGTGACTGAGGCAGGCAGCCTGAGCCAGCTGTTGGTAACATCTGGAAAGAGGAAATTTTCCTTTTGGTAACCAGGGCCCAGGCTGCCAGTGTCTCTAGCCTGCTCTCTTGTGGTCACTGCTGATACTGCATGGCCTTTTCCAGGCCTCTGTACAGAAGGTTCAGCTGGGCCCTGGGGAAACAGACTGCTCTGCGCCCATTGCGGTCCTGCCCTGCTCTCTGTTAAATCTGACACGCCAGCGGTTTTCAAATACTTTTAGGCATGGTCTCTTTTCTTCAAATAGCATCTCATGCAGAAGCCAAATACACAAAACAGAAGACACAGAGAGAGAGCTGTCTAGCGTGCAGGGGTGACGCCTGTAGCCGTATCCATTTGGCCTCCACCTGGAGGCAGCCCCATGCAACACAGTGGGGCGACCGCTGTGATAAGCTCACTGTGCCCATAGGCTTGTGTTAGTCATCTTAAGGGATGTATTTGCGTTTAAACAGAGCCATCTTGAAAATAATAGACATTCATCAGAACTCTTTAGGTTAGAATCGACAGACACCTAACTCAAGCTAATTAAAGCAAAACTGAGAATCCTTTGCTTAGGAGTATTGAAGATGCAAGAATAGCAATATACATAACCTAAACTTTTGTACCCCCATAATAAGTGAAATAAAAAAAAAAAAAGAATGTGATCTGAAATAGGACCAGATGCAGATTCTCAGAGGATGTAAACAGAAATTGTCTCTTTTTTTCCATCTCTCAGGTGTTTGCTGTAATTTGTGGGCTTTATCTCCTGTAAGATCTCTCCACAAAGTTGGGAAAGACGACAGCCAGGTCTGTGTGGTAGATGTAGCTGGACTCTCACAAAAAGAAAGAACATCATCTTTTCACCTTTGGCCGGATCTCTGTCCCTTCCCATTGCCCCAAGTAAAAGGACACTGAGTGGCTCTGGTCAGGACCTGGACCCGTCCCAGCCTTGGGTACTGAGGTTCTGTATTCACTCCCAGAGCACTGAGTCCCATGTGGAATGAGTGGATCAGTAAAGCTCCCTATTATAAAACATTCAGCTCTTTTTCTTCTTTTTTCTTAAAAGGATCAGATCATCTACAGTGAAAGCCAAGGGGGGATCTGGAGGCCCACATTGTCATTAGAGCTGTAGCCCCATTTCTCTGGTGTCGGTTCTGCCATCCTCCTGTCTGCTCTGTCCTCATACTGACTTCACCCCGGCCAGTAACATGGCTGCGAGGTGCTCCCAGGGCTACGTGCTCTCTGATTTGTGTTATCCAGCAGAAGACCTGGCTTCAACTGAGCGAATATGTACAGATCAGCTGAGCGAATGTGCACAGCCCTGAGTTGGTCACTGCTGCAAGGGGCCAGGAAACCACTGACTGACAGCTTGGCCAGCATCTACTCCTGTAGCCAGGGAAGGCTCAATGGATGGGACAGTTCGGCTTCGGGAATACAGAGATGAGGGAAATGCATGTCCTGCCCCACACGCCAGGGAGGGAGTCAACTCTCCGTAAAGAACTGTCTCAACCAGTGTGTCACCAGAAAAGCAGTTACTGGGATTTAGATATCCAAGAGGATAGATTTTTTTATTCCCACATTGTGAATAAGGAAACCGAGTTTAGAGGAGTTGAGTGATTTACCCAAGGTGGCTAGAAAATCAAAGAACAAAGATTCCAACCCAGATCTCTTCGGCGGCAGATGCCATGAGAGCCCCATCCGTTATGCCATTGAGCCACACCCTGTCACCCTGGCTGTTCCCATCGCAGAGGGCCCACCACGAAGGCCCCTCCTCTCATGCCCTTCTGTGCACATTCTTGATCAAGCCCCACCATGCTCTCAGTGCCTTGACAAAAGCCAAGCCTTGAGCTCCCTGTATAGGAGACAATTTTAAGCACCTTTTTACATTTGTTGTGTTGACTTTTGAGGAGTATCCATAAGCCTAGAGAGCCTTGGGAGCCTTGGCCAGTTTTTGAGTGGACGAGCTGGGTAATAAACCTGGGAACTTTAGGAGCAGATCTTCCCTGCAGTTTTTCCCTTGGATCGGAGTGGGGAGCATTACCAAAGGGAAGAGGACAGAGGAGACCGATGCAAAATATTAGCAAGACCCCTGAATATCCGAAAGGGATACCTGGATTGGCAAGACAGCAAGAGGGACCTGCAGGTGAGACAGCAGCTGCCAGACTGAGGGAATTAGGAGTCCCCCAGGAAGCTGCAATTCTCCCGACACTGGGGCGCTCGCCAGTGCATCTGTGTCTGCCTTCGGCTTCTCCCCTCCATCCTTCATGGCTGGATTCGCCCTTCAGGTGGTTCTCCAGCTTCCTGGGGATTATTTATGCATAATTACTTGGTGATCCAAATAGTTGATTAGAGACCATGCCGTTAGTCCTTTCTTTGTCAACATGTTATCCTGGCTGCTGCCAAATACAACAGATTTTTTAAATTAAAATGTTTGCAATGGTAGCATCTAAAATAAATTTCAGGGCTGTGATAGTCACATAATGAGAAAGACATGTTTCTATGTGGGAAAGCGTTACCACATTGACGGCCCCTCTGTCCCCAAAGGCTCTTATTAGTTGGTTCCCTAAGTGTAAAGCTGCACAGAAGACCCTGAAGGATTCCGGGGACTGATGAGAGTGTGAGTGTACATGTGTGTGTGTGTGCACGTGTGTAGGACAGCCACTGCCCTGTGTCCCTGTCACTCTATATCCACTCTCCTTCAACTCCAGAGATTCGTCAAATGCAGAATCCGCACAGTACATGCTATGATCTGAATGTTTATGTACCCCCAAAATTCATATGATGAAATCCTCGCCACCCCCCTCCCCGAAGTGATGGTATTAGGACATGAGGCCTTTGAAAGGTGATTAGATCATGGGGGTAGAACCCTTATGAGGGAGGGCAGTGCCTTTATGAAAGAGACCCCTGAGAGACCCCTTGTCCCATGCGAGGTGAGAGTGAGGAGACAGCTGTCTGTGAGGACGCAGGCCCTCACCAGATACCAGATCTGCCAGGGCCTTGATTTTGGACTTTGCAGCCTCCAGAACTGTGAGAAATAAATTTCTGTTATTTATAAGCTACCCAATCTGTGGCATTTTGTTATGGCAGCCTGAACGGGCTCAGACAGCCCATATTACTATATCGGAAACCTTTCTAAGTAACCCTTTGGTATTTGAGAGAGCTCATGTTGCTCTCTATGAGCAACTCCATGATGGCATGGTAAACATTATTTCTAATTACATAAAGAGTCGCAGAGAGACTACCTAAAGAAAATTAAACAGAAAAATAGGCTGTTGCTCATTTAAAAAAAAATTTTTTTTTCCTGCCAAAAGAAATCTTGATCAAGGTAAGTTGATTCACAGACAGTAATCTATCTTTTCCAGATTTTATCTGTTCCACCTGGAGACAAAAACTAATGACTGGTCATAAATGGTTAGCTGATGCTTCTGTATTGACTTGTGGTTTGCAGCAATCTGACTTCCTTTGCTTTGTGACATCATTTTCCTGTTCATTTCCCACAGTTGCATATGTGGGTTTATGTGATGCACACTAACCCAGCAAATGGAAGAAATTATGTAGCATGTCCGAGAGCTTTCAGGAGTAGAATTTGGAACAAAAGGGTCCATACTTGAAGTAAAAAGGGTGATGAGATAACTGATGCAGAACGCTTCCTAGCCTGAGATGAAGGAATGCTGCTCACTGAATGTTCTGGATGAAGGGGGTGGGGGTTCTCTCCATCCCCCATGGTCTTCATGCTCCCTAGTGCACACTTTGAGGCTAGTGAGCATGCTGGGGTGCTGGACAGGAGTTTATCCCACCATGTCCGAAGCGTTGATCAAGATTGAATAGCCACCAGGGAGAGTCATTTCCATCAACAGGGGAGAAGAGGGCTTCTTTGAGGTCGTGCAGTTGGGGTGAGCTACAAGAAATCCAGGAACTTTAAGACACTGGTGCAATTCCCACGAAGGGAGAAAAGACGGTTTGGGATGTTCCATTGTGCCAAAAAGGCTTCACACTGGAAGCTGCTTCTCAAGGTACCATAGCTTTAGCTCACTATGAAATTCTCTAATCACTAACCCTAACAACGTTCCTCCCCCATGACTCTAGGAGCAGCTTAGAATTTCAAGGGAATGTCAGAAGTACTCCTTGAGTGACAGCTCTTGCCCTAAAGGAAGATACCATGCACTGTCCTTTGGCTGAATTTTTCTGTTATGAGGAGCACCTCTGGTAATTGATCACTCAAATTCTCTGCCATATTGTTGCCGTTTCAGCTTGACGGTCAAAAAATAAGGTACTCTGCAAGGTTTCATTGCTGTGTGATGTCTGTTCCTTTCTCATGTTCTCCACGTATGACACGCTGCCCTTGCAGCGACAGGAAACACTTACCTGACGAGCTAACCACTTACACCAAGCTGATTATCCAAGCAATTTTTACCCAGAGCTTACCTGACTGTAGAGAGGGGAACCTCTTTTGAGGAGTCTGAATTATATTCTCAAAATGGTATCTGAAGTAAGTCATTTTGCTATAACATGACATCCACAGAGACTCAGGGAAACATTAGAGTCACATGGTGTGCAGTGATGTTTGATCATGGAACAATCCCAGTTGTCAGCAAAGCCATCATTATACTCTAGGAGGACAGCAGCAAAAATGTGAAAACTAAAGATTTAGGCCCGAAGCTACTGGTATACCTATTTTCAGCAGACTCGGTTTCCCAGTGTTTGTGACAGTGCCTGGCATATAGAAAGTGCTCAGTAAATATCTGCTGCATGGATGCCTATGTGAATGGTTAGCTGGGCAGAGCCGGGGAGGACTCTTTACATCGGGGGCTGTTTTACTCCTGCCTATGACAGCAGACACCCCAGCAACTGTTAAAACAGATGCTGCTCCCACAGAAAGAGAGAGGAGCTAGATGTAGGGAAGAACGGCTTTGTGGTTACGCTGACCTAGCTTTTGAATATGGACTTTCAGAGCTTTGGCTTCCTATCAAATGGGATAGGAAGTCATGCAAGACCAACGTAAGTACTAAACAGGATCACTATAATTGTGAAAGCATCTAGTATACTGCTTAACACCACCTGCGGATATTCTATATACAATTTTGGACACTTGGACAAAGATCAATGTATCTTCATCATTTGGATCATTTGGGGGTGAACGATTCCAAGGGAAGAAAATAAATATTTACTGAGTACTTAATATGTATGCTAGGAGTGTCAAATGTTATCTCATCTCCTGTTTACAGTAACTGTGAGATAATAGTCTGTGACATATAGATTAGTTGAGCCTTAAAATACTTAAATAACATATCCAGCTAGGAAATGATGAAGCCGTAATTTAAATCCATGTCTGTCTGATTCCCCAGTTTATACTCTGTTCTCTGCAGGATGCTGCCTCCCTATGGTTAGTGCAAATTGGGTGAAGAGAGTTCGGAAGTGTTGAGTTTTCTACTTTTAGCATTCAGTTGATGTAACATAATTCTCTGCTTATTTTCAAGAACCTCATATGTAAAAAGGGCCTGGGTGAGCCTTGTACCTAATGTCTAGTAGACTGCACAAATTAATTTAAAGTCTATTCTTGTCTTCAAGAAGTTAAGTAACAACTAACGTTTATAATTCACAAACACAATTTTTCTCTGGTTTTAGTAAATTTCTACTTTAAAACATGGTTGCAATTGAATTTCATTTTTTTCTTTTTTGCACTATTTTCTTTTAAGTTTACATGTCTCTCTTTTTCCAGAGGATGTCTCTTCTCATGTTTTAGGGATGAATGTACCATCTATGGATAAATATACATGTATGTGTGTATATATGGAGGTTAAGGAGCTTATTTATATGACTCTCTTCTTGTTGTAGATGAAATGATGAACTCTGTGTGTGTGAGTGTGTGTGTGTATATGATATATGTATATATATAGTATTAGTCAGGGTTCTTCAGAGAAACAGAACCAATAGGATACATATACACAGAGAGAGAGAGAGAGAGAGAGAGAGATTATAAGAAATTGGCTCACTCACATGATTATGGAGGCCAAGAAGTCCTACAATCTGTCATCTGAAGCTGGAGAACCAGGAAAGCCGGAGGCATTTCAGTTTGAGTTCAGAGGCCTGAAAATCAGGGATACTGATGATGTGACTTCCAGTACTAGTCTGAGTGCCTGAGAATCAGAAGTGCTGATGGCCAAGGGCGGGAGGAGATGGATGTCCCAGCTCAGACAGGGAGAGTGAGTTCTCTTTCTTCTGCCTTTTTGTTCTATTCAGACCCTCAATGGATTGGAGGATGCCTGCCCACATTGGTGAGGGCAGATAGTCTTTACTCAGTCTGCCGATTCAAATACTTACCTCTTCTGGAAACACCCACACAGACACACTGAGAAATAATGGGGTTTTTTTTGCTTTTATTATTGTTTTAGATTGAGACATAATAGCTGTACATATTTATGGGGTCCATGTGATGTTTCCATACATGTATACAATGTGTAATGATCAAATCAGGACAATTAGCATATCTATCACTCAAACACATCATTTCTTTGTGTTGGGAACATTACAAATCTGCTCAGAAGAGGTATTTGAAAACATACAATAAATTGATATTAGTCAAAGTTACCCTACAGTGCCATGCAACACTAGAACTTACTCCTCTTATCTTGCTGTAATTTTGTATCTGTTAACTAGCTTGTGGCTATCACCACTCACCCACCTTTTTCAGTCTCCACTAACCACTATTCTACTCTCTGCTTCTATGAGATCAACTTTTTTAGATTCCATATATGCATGAGAACACATGGTATTTGCCTTTCTGTGCCTGGCTTATTCCACTTAACATAATGTCCTCTAGAGTCATCCATGATACCACAAATGATAGGATTTCATTCTTTTTATGGCTGACTAGTATTCCATTGTGCATATATACCACATTTTCTGTGTACATTCATCTGTTGATGGACATTTAGGTTGATTACATATCTTGTCTATTGTGAATAATGCTGCAATAAACATGGGAATACAGATCTCTTCCACACACTGATTTCCTTTACTTTGGATGTATAACCAGTAGTGGGATTGCTATAATATGTAGTATTTCTGTTTTTTTAGTTTTTTGAGGAACTTCCGTATTGTTTTCCATAATAGCTCTACTGATTTATATTCCCACCAACAGTGTGCAAGAGTTCCTCTTTCTCTGTATCCTCACCAGCATTTGTTACTTTTTGTCTTTTTGATAATAACCATTCTAACCCATAAGAGGTAATATCTCATTGTGGTTTTAATTTTCATTTCCCTGATCATTAGTGATGTTGAGCATCTTTTTCACATACCTGTTGGCTATTTGTATGTTTTCTCTTGAGAAATGTCTATTAATCTCTTTTACCCATTTTTAATGGAATTGTTATTATTTTTTTGCCATTGAGTTATTTGAGTTCCTTATTAATCCCTTGTTAGATGAATAGTTTGCAAATATTTTCTCCCATTCTGCTGGTTGTCTCTTGTTTGTGTTGCTTGTTTCCTTTGTTGTGCAGAAGCTTTTTAGTTTGATATAATCCCATTTGCCTATTTTTGCTTTCGTTGCCTGTGCTTTTGAGGTCTTCTTCATAAAAATCTTTGCACAACACAATGTCCTAAAATGTTTCCTCTGTGTTTACTTCTAGTAGTTTCATAGTTTCAGATCTTACATTTAAGTATTTAACCCATTTTGAGCTGATTTTTGTATATGGTGAGAGATAGGCATCTAGTTCCATTCTTCCACCATGTGATACCCAGTTTTCCCAAAACCATTTATAAGAGAGACTTTCCTTTCCCCAAGGAATGTTTGTGGCAGATACTTTTGTCAAAAATCAGTTGGCTGTAAATATATGGATTTCTGAGTTCCTAGAAACAATGTTTTATGAGCTTTCTGAGTAATTCTTAGCCCAGTTGAGTTGACATAAAAAATTAACCATCACAGTGTATATGTGCACATATAATATGTATATATATCAAGTATATGTATATGCACATATATCATACATATGATATATATGTAGATTATTTTCATATGTTCTACATATGCACATTCTATATGCATTGTGAACAGGATCAATGTGAAACAAACCATTATTTTTAAAACATTGATTTGCCTCCTGATTTCCACCACTTTTGTAACCACCCAACATAGTGTTTTTCTTTTCATTCTCTTTCATATTCATGAAAACTTCCTGAGAAATTGCTTTTAAGTATCAATTGTCATCTCACAACATGAATCATCTATAGGCTTCAACCCCAGAAAAATTCCTATATGTTGTTACCTTTAAAGACCTAGGAAAACATCCTCCTTAACTCTAGAGCTTTATAGTGTACAAATCTTTATCTTTTAAAAAAACATGGGTTCATCCATTTGTTAACACCACATCTGTCTCCAGGCAATATGCAAGCAGACTGCTGAGCCAGTGTTCTGGTTGTAGGTCTGTTGGGTGACTCTTTGCATCCTGGGTCAGTGACCCCTTATTTCAAAGGCAGGACAGGCTCTGCCAAACAAGTTGAGGAAGAGAACTGCTAGTTCTGATCTGTTTGACTGGGTACAACTCCTCAATCTGAAATGAAGAACACATGGGTGAAGATTGGCATAAAGGGGCTCAGATGAGGTAGCTTCTGTGTGCACAGTCACCCATTGTTCCTTATACTTGTGCCCCCTCTACAGCAAATGAATGCCATTCGTCCAGAGCTTCAGTGTGAGGGAGGGCGGTGACAACTGTGACATGCCAGCAGTGTCATTTTTGGGGTTTGACTGTTCAGTGGGCCTTCTATTCTCTGTCAAGGGCTCTAGAGGCTGTCACAGGGCCGTGATCACCAGCACTAACACATGACTACACTGAACGGTACCACTGCTTTTCCTCACTGGCCCTTATTCACTATCATCTCTGGAAGGATTTTGACAGCTGATTTTCCCATTGGATCATTAAGCCTAAGCTTTGACACTGCATCAGCTCAAGTTTATATGAACATTACCCCTTTCCACATTGTATATTTTTCTAAATTTTTTATCTGATTATTCATGAGTCAAAATAAATCAAAGTTGTCTTCTTATGGCAGGAATTTTTTTTCCAGTTGCTTCTGCTAGAAATAGAACAAGTTGGGGTGGTTTTGAGGCACATGGAACAGTAAGGAGTGGACTGCAGCTGATTCAGCTCCTCTGTCCAGATGAGTCTGTGGGTCTCAGTGTGAAGTCCAGACTTCATCACCATCATCATCAGACACAATTTGTCAGCACTGTTTGCATATGGTTGGGATGAGTGGCCATAAGGCTCAGCTCAGTGCTTCTGAGAGCTATTTTGGGTCATGGGGGTTGGCCTGCATCTTGCCTTAGGTCCAGCACAATGCAAGGTCAAGGATAGATTGGTCAGATGTATTAACAAGCTTATAGTACACAGTGAGGCTTCCTAAACTTTTTCAAGTCATGCAAACTTAGAAAATAATATCTTATGGCATTTGGATAAATGGATAAGATGCTGTGAGCATGAGGGCCCTGGCCCAGAACTATTGCAACTCCAGATCCCACGTGGCTGCCAGAAGGGCTGAAGAAAGCACACCTATGGCACACTCATGGCACAGTAGTGCACCATTGCCTGCCAGTTGAGAAGCACTAATCCAAATTCCTTATATTGATGAACTATCAATACAAATGTACCTGCTGACAAAATCCTCTGCCTATACAATGTTTGAAATATCCTCCAAATTAATGAGTGATTTAAATATTCGGCAAATGCTAAATTCCATTGCTCGTTCCTCTGTGAGTTCTAGCAGCTCAGTTGAACCTAAAGACACATAGACACTACAGGGTAGTGGAGAATCTGTCACAAAACGTGCCCAGGTTTTATGAGTACCAGATGTCTCAAACCATGGACCCACTTTTTTCAGAGTAACCAGAAATTTGGTAAGACTAGTTCTACTAAATTACTTCCAATGAGATAAATCCCAGTAAAGTCAAAAAGTAAATCAAATGGTCCATTGGACATGGTGGCATGGTAAGAGATTTGGGGAAAGGTAATTAGAGGTGTTGTCCAGGGGTTTAACGTCAGATTATAACGGCACTTAATAATTGTTTTAAATGGTTATTAAATAATAGACTCAAGCCCACCCTCTAAGAGAGTATTACACAAGGATTTTTTTCAGGAGAAGTATAATATCTTAGTCAATTGGTGCTGCTATAACAAAATACCATTAACTGAATGGCTTATAAACAACAGAAATTTATTTCTCACAGTTCTACAGGCTGGGGAGTCCAAGGTCGGGATACCAGCATGGTTGGGTTCTGGTGAGGGCCCTCTTTTGGGTTGTAGAGTGCCAAATTCTCACTGTGCCCTCACATGGTAGAAAGAGGCAAGTAAGCTCTCCTGGGCCTCTTTTCTAAGAGTGCTAATCCCTTTCATAAGGGCTCTGCCCTTGTGACCAAATTATCTCCCAAAGATCCTACCTCTTGATACCAGCATCTTGGGGGGTAGAATTTCAACCTAGGGATTTTGGGAGGACAGAAACACTCAAATCATATCATGTAATGTACTTGTCCTTTAAGATACAAATCTGGAGCCACTTTCTCCCCATACTTTTCTGTTATGCTCCCCCAAGATCCCCCTTCTCAAGGAAATGTCTTGTTCTTCCTTTTATCTCAGCCCTTCATTCATCAGATGGCAATTGCTTTCTTGGAATATGCACTCCTTAAGACCTGGTATTATAGAAAACTAAGTACTCATCCATGAGGCCAAACCAGAACAAGGACAAGTGGTTTGGGGAGGAGGAAAGAGAAGTTTTATTATTTTGCTGGCAAAGGGGAAAAAATGGTAGACCTCATCTCAAAGTCCAAATTTCCTGAACATAGGCAGAAATACAGAGCTTTTAAAGGGAGGGCTCCTCAGTTCTAGGCTACTGTAGTTAACTATCCCAATGGTCCAATCTTTGCCAAAGACAAAACCTATGAACTCCACCAGCCACCCACCTGGGGGGCTGGCACCTCTTGGGCTCTTTTAACAAAGGACTTAACCTGCTTCAGGGATGCAGGCCAGGCTGCAGTACCCAAAAAAAAGAGTGGGGGAAGTTTTAAAGGACAGAAAATATATTTTTTCCCTCAGGACCTTCCTTCTGTTCCACTAGGACCGTGTCTTACGCACTTCTGAATCCACAGCATCTAGCAAGTACCCAATAAACTCATCAAATACAATAAACAAGTGATAGATGATGTTGAATATGAAATTTGGGGAATGATTCTGCTTGATTATATGTATTTTATTCACTACAGGTGATAAGCCGGTATGTTATAGACCAGATGCAGGCTGTCCCGAATTTACAAACATTGCTTCCCAAAAGTTTATTTTATTAAGTCACTTGTAGAAAACTTGGAAAGGGTTTCTTGGAGAAACATTCTTATATGTGGCGAGTAGGTCCCCACCCAAGCTATAAAAGTTAGTGTAACTGAGAATGCCACCAAATCTTAAGATTCACATAACAAGCCTAAAATCTGGACCTGGGGAGTCTGAGTCTCAGAATGCAGAAATAAGGCAAAGGATCTGTCTGCTCCCACTGTGTGGGGTTGGCCCTTGGAAGTATTTTGGCAAAAGGAGTATTTGAAACTCTCCCATTTATCTTAGAACATTATTTGGCCTCATCCTATATCTGTCTTATTTTCTAAAATGCTGCACTTTAAAAAAATATCCCCTGTAACCTCAATCATAAGACAGATTTTCTTACTGAACAAGATCTCAAGTATGCAAAAGACAAGCTGATCAAAACGAATCCCACAAAAGTGAATGACTTATTCATGAGATGCTTGCTTTAAGTGGCGATTGAGGTTAATCCTCTAAACTGGTCTTCATTTCCACAGATTTTGCCTGGCTTTGAGGATCCACAGACTCTCTCCATGTTCTGTTATTTCATTCTGACTTTCCTGGAAACAGAAACACGAGTGCTGCCTTTAGCCTGGCAGGAGGGACCCTGTGTGTCACTCCTGGATCTTTTATTTATACACTGGGAATGGGCTAGTCTGGTACTGCCTGTGCTCAGGAAGGCTGACTAACGTTCCCTGCCCCCAAGGCAGCACTGGAATGTGGATTCTCTAAACCTCCAGAAAGCAGCTCCTGCCACGCCTTCGAACAGCCCCAGGGACCTGGGAGCCACCCTGGGGTTTGGAGGCTTGAGTTAATGACACACAACCGCCTGGCTGCAGTTACAGGCTGCTTTGCCAAGGTTGTACAGCTGGTTGCCTGTGTGTTGGAAGATGCTGATGTCTCCTGCTGTACCCTGGGTTGCCAGGGGGAGCAGTTCCAATGGGTTTTAAAGAGAGCACAATTTATCTTTTCTCTGAGACACTCTTGTTGCTTTGCTTCTGGCAGGTCCTGCTCAGCTCAGGTTGTGGTTATGTAAGTATTACATACTGAGCCGTCTGTCCTCCCCAGGGGCAAGGCTGATTTATAAGGGAGGTTATAGACAGTGGTTGGCCCAGGCATGGCTTGGATTTTGCTTCAGACTTGAACCTCCAGAATATTCTGGACTGTGTTTACTTCCTTGCATGGGGCAAGCATTCTGTGTATTTTTTTTTTCCCCTTTCCTTATTCCCTGGAGTGTTTGTTTACCATACAGTTGTATAGTACCATAGGCATTTCCTTAACTCTCTTAATCTCCTCAAATTAAGATTGTTTTTGCCTTCTATTCAGCTTTTCTCTCTACAGCTGCCAGAAGTTCTTCAAATTTATGCTTTTATTAAATATTTAAGAATGTATTTTCAGGGATGGAACATATTCGCTACTCAGAGCTGTGCCAGCAGATGTATCTCTTCCACCAGCGGGGAGCTGAGTTTGTGACAGGCTTGTGCAGTGACCTCACATAGTCAGTAGGAGAGAGATGCACAAGGCTTTATTTTATGTGACGCTTCAGACCAGCCCGTATTGCTGGAAGACACTTGGTACACAGCAGCATTGCAGGGTTATGAAATTCCAGGGTCAGCACCACAGAATTAAAGTGAAATGAATAATGCATGGTGATTTAAAGTAAAATGTGTACCTCCCAAAAGAAAATGGTAACATTGAAATTCTTGCAACCCAGGCAAAAATCTTTTATTCAGTGAACAGGCTCCCGCAAGTTGAGTTTGCAAATGAGAACACCTTTAACATTTGTGTGGAATGGTCTGACACCTGCCATGTGCTCAGCCTGGTGTGTGTGGGGGGTGGTTCTGCTGGTTTCAGAATAGCATGGAGAATGGCCTCTGTGATTTGGCCAGAACATTGAGGGCTGAATCCAAGCCTGTTAGGGCACTGTAGCTTTTATTCTGAACCCTGCCCTTTCTCCATACACAACTTCCAGAGTAAATGGTGTTTCCTTTTAAAAAGGAAAGTACAGCACAGAAGGTGTATTAGTCAGGGTTTTCCAGAGAAACAGAATCAAAAGGAGATCTCATACACACACACACACACACACACACACACACACGAGTTGACCCTTGAATAACATGGGTTTGAACTGAATGGGTGTATTTATATATAATTCTTTTTCAATAAATATATTGGAGATTTTTTTGGAGATTTGTGACAATTTGCAAAAACTTGCAGATATACTGTGTAGCCTAGAAATGTCCAAAAAATTAAGAAAAAGTTAGGTATGTCATGAATGCATAAAATATATGTTTATGCTAGTCTGTTTGTGTGCTGATGGACTGTTTATGTCATCAGTTAGCCTTCCAGGCAACAGTAGGCTGTTAGTACTTCAGTTTTGGGGGAGTCAAAAGTTATAAGCAGATTTTCAACTGTGCAGGGGATTGTCATCCCTAACTCATGGGTCATTCAAAAGTCAACTGTATGTGTGTGTGTACTAAGGTATTTGTCATATATTGAGCCATCTCATGATCAAGTATTGGCTTACACAATTATGGAGGCTGAGAAGTCCCATGATCTGCTACCTCCAAGCAGGAGACCCAGGAAAGCTGGTGATATAGTTGGAAGGCCTGGGAACCAGAGCCAGATTGTATAGATTCCAACCCAAGTCTGAAGTCCTCAGGACCAGGAGTGCTGAGGGCAAGAGAAGATCCATGCCCCGGCTCAACTGGCAGGCAGAGAGCAAACTCACACTGCCTCTTTTTGCTCTACTCAGGCCTTTGACAGACTGGATCATGTCCATCCACATTGGGGACACCATCTGCTTTACTCCATCCACCAATCCACACACTAACCTTTTTTTAAAAGACCGTTGCAGGGACACCCAGAATTAATGTTTAACCAGCTATCTGGGCATCCTGTAGCCCAGCTGAGTTTGACACATAAAATTACCCAGTACAAAAGAAAGACAGGTGATTTGGTGTCAAATGAGTAAGAAACCCCTGAGGAAATACCAGGTTACACATAGCAAGAAAAAGAGATATTAGATATAATTTACTTAATCAGTCTTATATGTGTCATGCATTAAAACTATTTAAAGGTAAATCAAAAGAGGTGGTCATGCTAATTGTCTTTGCAGCCTTCCTGCCCCTGTGCTGCTCTACTTTCTCATTACCTGAAGGTTTCCCCTTCTTCCTGGTCTGAGAGCCTTTAGCCAGTGGTTTAGTCCTCCAGTTACAGCTCTAAGCCTAACCTTGTGTTCCAGAAAAGAGTAAGCAGACACCTGCCTTGATCCTTATACCCAGTTTCTCTGGGACCAGCTTCCTGCTTGCCCCTTCTGGCGCCTTGAACAGCTATTTCTGGCCACTTAGCTCCCCTCCCATAAATAGGTACCCGGGACTTGCCCCCACACCTTCCTCAAGTTGCCTCTCAGCCAACCCGTCTGCCACCTCCACCTGTCATTACACTTCTTGGTACCGCTCTGCCTCCCTGACTTTATTTTCTCCCATTTTCTACCACTGGTTTTCACCCTCGGGCCTCTCACCACCCCCCTACCACACACCCCACAACCAAACCGGGCCCGCCATATGTTGTCCCTCTTTAAGCTATGTGATAACTTACCTTTGACCTAAATTCTCTCTTTGCCCCTGACTATTATGTTATTTTTCTAATTTTTCAGTCTTCTATTCTAAATGATTAAAATCTCTATGAAAATTACAAATTAATATTGCTTAGAATCCAAATGCCTTCTATCCCACTGTTTTGCCTATATTTTGTATTTCAAAGCAGTCAGTTGCCTCTTCTTGGAAGAATCTAAAAAAATCTTTCTAGACCAAAACTGCTACTCTCAAGTTATGGTTTCTCCTCCTGGAGCAGCCTCCCTTGCTGTAAGCTTCTTGCTCTTGCATGTGGCCACCCCTCCAAAATTCTGAGAGGGTTTTACGTACCCCAAGCCTGTGCTGACCAGCTTCCTATGACTTCAGTCTTGCAAATCTTCAGGTTTGTTACTAGGTGAATGATTTAATCACTTAGCATCTTTCAAAAAGAGCAGAATTAGTTTTATGCACAACATATGTTGAAACAAATTTAATCTCACACGTAGCTATATATATTTAAAAAAAAAAAAACTTCTCCTCACAGTCCCTGATGACAGTCTACTTGAGGAGACAAGACTAGCAAATGTATATTAATTCTGGAACAATATAAGGGTGCTAAGCTAGGTGCTAATTCACATGGTATTGTCAATAAGAAACCAAGGACTGCAGGGAAATATTAGACAAAGGAGATTGACTGAAGTCATAAGCAGCTGGTCAGCTTAGGCATCGTGTACAGAAGACTACCCTAGAATTTTCTGAGTTTTTCTCTGGACTGTGAAGAGATGATCTTTGAGGACTAGAAGCATTTAATTAGAAGGAAAGAATGGAGGGCATGTAGGGAGAGAGAACAACCAAATAGAGGCAAAAACCAGAAAGCAGGGATGTGTCTTATTTAGGGGGAGAGAGACATGTAGGAGATTGGCAGGAAGTGATGGAAAATAGGTTTGAATAAGTAGGGTGAGTTCCCGGTATGAAGGGCCTTAACAACCATACATCAGGACATGAACTTTAGATGCTAGGGCACAGGCCTTATGTGCTGAAAATGTTTATGAAAAACTGAATCTGAAGAACCTGAATTCAGGGGTTGGGACAGTTGGGAGGTTATTTTAATTGCAGATTTACAAGACAATAAGACTCTTTTCCAATGGTTTATTTTTCTTTAATAAAAGGTTTGAGAATATTTTTTGTCTCCTATAATTCCTCTTGATTGATATTAAATGTAGGGTATAGATATAATTGGAATAAGCTTTTTTAAAAAAGAGACCAATAAGGGGTCATTTACATAGGTACAAAGAAATCATGTTTATCCTCTGCCAGTTTTCACCAGAGGCAGGGTGGTTAGGGTAATGACAGGTTAGAGTTGCCATTTAGCTATCTAGAACCACAAAGCATGGATATTAAAATTCCGCTTCCTCCTCTTGTTCCTTCCTCCTACATTTCCCCAGTAGTATGGACCATAAAGTGAGCTGACCTCACAGAAAAGCTGAAAGAAGTGAAATGAATTTGCAGAATGGCTAAGAGAAACCATTGTCAAACATAACAATTCTTCAGAAATATGTAAGGAGATATAAAACCTTAATAAATATTCATTTGAAATTATTTTATTTTATCAATATGTCACATGCATATATTATTGTTCTGGCAGCTGGTATTTATTTTGAAAAGGTTCTGGAATGCTGTTCTTGACAGTTTTCAGAGTGGCATTCTACCTCATTGCCTCTTAAAAATGGCAGTCTTCTCGTAACTTTTGTTAGCAATAATATGGTAGATATTTTGAAGAACGTTTTGTCAGTTAGAATGTAAGGACCAGTAAATCATTAGATATGTAGATGAAAGGCAGGAATATGAAAGAGTCAGCACATCTTGGATGATGAAGACAATGAAGATTTCTATGAGAATAAGGAAATTGAGGAGAGAAATTATATTTTGAATAATGGATTTGGTCTTGATTACATGGAGTCAGCAGCAATGTCAGGAAACCCAAGCAAGTGTTCAGGATGCATACTCAGGACCCTAGAGAGACCAATTTTGATTTGTGCCCTGCTATTCCTGCGTGTGAAAGGGTCTCTCTTTCCATGTTGGATTGTTCTTATGAAGTAAGTGGTGAACTCTATTTACTTGAGTGATAAATGTCATGAGATATTTGGACTGGTCATTAGCACACATATCTGTATTAGTTTATTTATTTGTTTGTAAGGGAATATACCCATATTAAAAATAACTGGCAAACTTACTAGCTCTACTGTGTATATTTGTCAATAGCGAATATGCATACAATCAACACTTTCAGTACTACATTGGTGAGCCAACAACAGATTTCTGCTATCTTTTCTTTTTTAAGTTTTCTACTATCTTATCTACAAATCTTGATTCAGTGGACATGGAACTAGTATCAAATGGAAAATTTCGTTCCTGAAATCCTTCATGGAGCATGTAAGTAATGTCAGGGAGAAGGCCAGTAAGTGACAGGCTGCCAGAGTCTCCCTCTGTCCCCTAGGGTCCCCAGTTGGATTTAACTGTCATTAATGAAGGAAACCAATGACCAAGTCATTGCATAGAATATTGCACAGAATATTGGAGCTTCTGAGAATTTTGTCAGAGTGCAATGTGGAAATGCAGAAGGAATCAAAGATAAGAAGTTTGGAGATCCACATTTTCCAGCAGTAAGGGGGCTTAGTAACGAGGAGGGCTTCACTAATAGAGTTCCTCTAAATGTATCTGTGTAGGGAGAAATTAATACCAAAAATCTGAAGATTGAAGGACACTTGATCTGGTGAAAAGGATACACTAGATTAAATACCAATATGAGAAGATTGGAGTTTAGGCATCTCTAAAATAAGAAATGCTGAATTTACATTTTTGCATTATGCTTAGGTGGATTTGAGGCTTATAATTTAGAGGCAATTCTTGTCCATTCAAGAAATAATTTAAAGAATAGGAATTTAGCTTATTTATTCTAGAAAAATAAGCAAAAGTTTATTATCTATTTAAATATTTTAAATTATAGGGATCAAAACATGTGTTTTAGTAGCTATGAGGTAGAGTAGGGAACCCAATGATTAAGAAGCTAGTCTTTGAATGCAGGGAAGTGAATTCTTAGCAGAATATAGGACAATAGCATTATATCATAGAAACTTACCTTCTAATCTCCTTTCTCTAAAACTAATTTGTGAAAAGTGGCATAGCTATTAAGAGTGGAATCTAAACCCAGATTTTCTGATTCTGAAATATCAATATTAATTTTGGGGCTCTTGCTTGCACTTTGCTTCCATCTGTAGATCACATTGAAACAATCTGCTTCTGAACTATTCTATCATTGCTTGATCATCTTTCAAAGCAGAACTTGAGGTGTTTAATATTCCCTGCATGTATCTGTTTACGTCATTCAGAACAGCTATACTTGCTCAAATTTGTGACTTCAAATTCAATGATGTGTACCTGCCTTAAATTAATAATTGTCTTTTTAATCTTCTTCGAAGGCATGCTAATGCAGACACACAAATAAATAAGCTTCATTCCCAGCGTCTAGGGGCTAAGAGAAAGTGAGGAAATAGCATCATAGGAAGTGCAGCAGCTAGCCTGGGGGATCTCAGGCAGGTTAAATGAAATACCATATGGTTGGCCCCACCTTTTCCTTACACCTGAGTGGGTTCCTAGCATGTTCTGTATCTATAAGTGATGAATGGATTTAGTTCCCAATGAGTGGTTTATCTTCCATTCTAGATTCTGAGAAGGTATATATAAAGAATCAGGCCTTAGATTATGCTAAAGGACCAGTGTTTGTCCCAGATGAACACAGATAATTCATTCAAAGAGGGAATTAAAGTGAATATCACAAAGGAATTGGCAGGATTAATGAAAAACAACATGTTCTGAAGCATGCTGGCATGATCTCACCAATCCTAGGCCTAAGGGGCAAAGGGTTTAGGAGAAAAGTTCACTAAAGAAAATGCAATAGTAGTAACTGAGGTTTGCCTGGCAGGAGCTGCAGCCTTCAGCTAACAAACAAATGAAAAAGAAAAGAAAAAACTCAAGCAACACTAGTGATGACCCAGCAGTGACAGAGCCAGGCAAACATATCCTGAACTTACTCTCCTTCCTCACTCTGATCTCCTGCCAGCGCCTCCCATAGCGGAACCCAACCAGAAGCCAGGTGACAAGGGAGTCTCTGATGCAGACACGGAAGAGGTCAGTCTCTCAGGGAACCCAGGGCAGTCGAGGAGACTGGATCCGAGAGGTAAACAGAAAGGGCCTGGAGCAGAGGATGATTGTGAGTGTGTTAAGACAAAGTCATCTTTTTGTGGACTAGAGCTGGTTATATAGCTGATTGACAAATCTTTGATAATTATTCCCTAAAGTGAAGGTTCTTGGGAGGAGAGACCTGCTGTTAATAATACACTAAGAACCTGAACAGTAAACATCACCACCTTGAATCTGGAGTTCGAGCTGGGACCATTCTCATCATGGCTTAGACACAAACAGCCCTGGGCCCACACTGGTAGGGCACTCAGAGGGGAGACCAACAGGGGGTCCACAGCTTTTGCTTTCCTACAGAAATATTGAGGGGGGTGAAATAGATGAAATCATCCAAGAAAGAGAGGTTCTTTCACGTTCAAGCTTCTTCTAGGGTGTTGGAAACAAGAGTGAGCTCAAGAGTTCTTTTAGTTTTTATTTTTTTTTTTTTGCAAATGAGCTGGCAAAGTTTCTTTAAAGCCAATTAAACATACCTCAGATTGAAAGTGATTGTGAACAGTGGTTTTCTCATTTCAAATCAGTGGTTTAAGGTTCATTTGTGAGAAATCAATGTAACCACATCTATCCTTGGCCTAGTATTGAAAAAAAATATAGTTACAGTAAAATGATTTTAGTCTTTTGAAACTGTGGGTAACATGAGTGATTCTGACAGAATGGAAATTTCAGGCTAAGTGTATGAAATTGCAATTCAATAATGATGTGGAATTTTTTTGGAAGGTGCGTTTAATCTAAGGACATGTAGGTAATTTATGTGCAAAAAAAAAATGTAAATGTGTTCCAGTAAATGATGTGACCCTGAAATTTTCATGGGGTGGGCTTGATCACATTTTCACAACCCAGCACATTTTCAGCACTAGTTAAATCCTTGCAGAGGGAGAAGGACCGTGTTGTTGACAGCGAGCCCTGCGGAAACCAGCCCCAGCACAGCATTCCCCTTCTGTTTTCCTCCTTTCCAGAAAGGGCGTCAAGTGTTCATTTGAAATTTGTCTCTTAATCTGTTTTCCATTGATGGCAGCAACTGAGAAAAGTTTTCAGCCGGGAAAAGTCAAGTTAAGTCAAACCAGTTTTGTGTGCAACAAGCATACAAATTGGCTATTTTTTTTAAAAAAATCAGAACTTAAACATATGCTTTGAATTTAGAAGTGGGATCACAGACTAAAAGGCTGCGTTATCCTTAAATCACCCTGTGAGTGTGTGTGTGTGTGTGTGTGTGTGTGTGTAGGACTATTCTGTCAGCACCCTGCCTCACAGATGACCCTCACACGGGGACAGTGTGACAACTACCACATACTCCTCTACAATTTTCCACAAATATCATCTCTTAAGAACACGCGAACAGGCTCACTCTAATTATGCTCCGAGAGAATATGTAGCGTCCTATAACCACATAGACTTCAATAAAGCATCTTTAATAAGTAACACTTGAATAAATATGTTCTTTTAAAATAAAAGTATGAGGTTAGAATAGTATATCTAGAATCTTAATAGATTCACCATCAACTACTGACTGTGTTGGAGAAAAATGTTCTACAGACTAGAAATGAATGCAAGAAAAAGAATAAAGGGAGGTCTCCCCAGACACCTCTCAAACTGGTTGTAAGATTGGCTGGATTCAAAATACCTCTAGAAGTGACTGCTTTGTAATCTCAACCCCAGGAAGAGTTATACACAAGCTGAAGTTTTACTCCCCCCACCTGACCCGTAGCAGTGTGTGTATATAGTAATACATGGCACGAGCCCCGGCGTCCTTCCTGGAGTTAGAGCCCAGAAGCGTGTGGCTGTCCTTTTCACCTCAGTGAGCCCTGACTCTAGCAAGAGGCAAGCATGTTGCTGCCCCTTTGGTGTATTTTTTCAGATGTCAGAAGAGAGGCATATAGAGAACACACTCATTGGGATGTTGAAGGTGCCAGTCAACCTGTGCTGTTACCCTATTTTGTAACCTGGACTGTGGGGAGGAAAAGTGGTGTGCTATCTGACACCCCTGTCCCAAATTCTACCTTGTTTTTTGGAGGCCACTTACTTCTCAGTGCTCACAGGCCCTGGGAACCATCACATATTACCCTTAAAATGCAGGTGTGCTCTTTGCTCAATTTCATACACATGTTATAGGTAAGTGAATTACCTATAACCTGTCCTGAACCTGTTGTTTAACCCTGAGGCAGAAACATGTGCACCAAAGTTTCTGGTCTGGGTTTGCCTTTCCTGTCTGTAGGGTCTCAGCTGGCATTGCTGTCTGAAGGCTTAGAGAGTGACTGATCCATCAACATGGCATCTCACATAACATTCCAGCAACCCGAATAACCCACTTTACAGGAATGGAGGTGCCAGAGTAGACAAGTGAACTTATGCTCCACTGGTCCTATCACATACTGCACCATCCAGAAGCTGCCACACAAGCAGAGTGATGGAAAGGCCTGTTGAAGGCACAGCTGAGGGTCCAGCTTGGTGACATTACTTTGCAAGGATGGAACACCACCCTCCCAGATGTAATATACACACCAAATTAACAATGATTATATTATATGATGCTGCATTCTCAAGAGGTAAACTATATGATGCTGCATTCTCAAGAGGTAAACTATAGGGCACCTAAGGGGTGGAAGCAGTAATAGCCTTGCTTACTGTCAACACTGTTGACCCACTTGGGGAATTTGTGCCTAGGCTCTGTGGGTTTAGAGGTGCTGGTGCCCACCTCTAAAGCGCATTTAGAGATGCGCTTCCACCAGGGAATACAACATGCATCCAGTTTATTAGGAGGCTAAAGCTGCCGTCTGGAAGCATCGGGTTTCTAATACCAAGAGACCAGCAGGCAAGAAGAGGAATCTCCACCCCATGAGGGGTAATCAACCCTGATCATCAGAAGGAGCTGGGACTGCTCTTCCACACTGGCAGTAAAGAGGAATATGTTCAGCACCCAGCTAATTTGCTTAGAATTCCCTTGCCCAATTTTGATGATGAATGGACAAGTTCAACAGCCTCTGCCCAATAAAGGCATGACGATGAGGGGCTTAGACTCCTCACAAGTGAGAATCTAGGTCGCCCCACCAGCCTACTGGACCAGCAGAAGTGCCAGCAAGGATAGGGGAATCTAGAACACAAAGGAAAGATAGAAGATGATAAGTAACAGTTGTGACCCCAAGACCAACTGAATTGAAGGCGTATACCCACTGGCTTTCTTCTTAAAAGTTTTCTCTGGGCAGAAAAGACAATAGGAACCCTGGTGAAGCTGCTCCCTAACATACAGGAAGAAGTGGATGCCAGCAGCACCACAGGTAAGCTGTCGTGGAAGCTGCACTACACTGCCCACGTTCCTCGTCAGGACTGAAGGACCCAGTCCCCGCAGGCTGAAGACATTGCTTCACCCAATTCCATCCCCTCTTACTTGAGCAGCCTGCATCCAACAACTTGTCCGCATAGGGGATAAAGACCTCACTGCCCCCCTTGCCTAAATGAGGCAACTCCGAATGTACATCCCAGTTTCAAAGCTCCCAGGCACTTCAGGTTGACCCAGCCTCTTCCTCTGCCCTGTCTTGCTTCCTTCCCTTGCTTCCTGCAGGCTTTGATCCCAAGAGCACTCCCTGAGGAACCTCATGCCCACCAGTCTCCACCCTGGAGTCTGCTTCCTGGGATCCACACCTGGGACAGGTCAATTTACAAAGACAGAGGAAGGGTTTAGGAAAGCGAAAGGGTTTCTGTTACAACTTCTAGGCTTGAAGGGACAAGAAGAGGAACTTGGAACAAGAGCTTTATAGGAAAAATAACCCAACAATTTATAGGAATTCTGGCAGAAGCACAAGGCCATGCCCTGGCACTCCCCACATTGTATGGGTAAGTATAAAGTAGCTCTTGAGGTAAGTATAAATCACCATGCATTGAATTGTGTTCCTCCAAAATTCATATGTTGAAGTCCTAACTCCCAGTATTTCTGAATGTGAACTTTTTTAAAAATAGGGTAGCTGCAGATATAATTAGTTAAGATGGGCTCATACTGGAATACGGGAAACCCCTAATTTGATCTGACTGGTATCCCTATAAAAAGGGGAAATACGGACAAAGACACGCACACAGAGAGATAACCATGTGAAGATGGAGGCAGAGATCAGGGTGATGTAGAAGAAGCCAAGGAATGCCAAAGATTACCACCAAACCACCAGAAGCTCGGAGAGAGGTGTGAAACATAGCCTCCCTCACAGTTCCCAGAAGGAATCAAACCTACCAACACCTTAATCTTGGACTTCTAGCCTCCCGAACTGTGAGACAATAAATTCCTGTTGTTTAAAGCCACCATGTTTTTGGTACTTTGTTATGGCAGCCCTAGCAAACTGATACAATTACTTTCTCCACCTTATAGCTGAAGAAATTTAAGTTCAGATAGACGAAGTAACACGCTCATCAGATACTAAACAGAGTCAAGATTTGAACTCACATCAGTCTTATCCACAGCCAAGGTTCTTTTCACCAACCACACATCACTAATTCTGCACTGTTGCACCACTGGGTAATGTATGTGCACCACAGGAAAGTTCTTGCTTCATGGACTGTTGTCTGTGGAGCTCAAATGGGAACTCTGGGCTATGGATTCTGGTTTCTTATTAAGCAGCTGCAGTGTTGTTAGGATATACTTTTTTCTCTTTAGTATAGAAAATAATTCTGGATTTCTCAGGGGAGCACTTGTAACATGAGAGTTTATTCTAGCCAGGGGAGCAAAGAAAATTTCTTATTTTGGTTGATGTGTCAGCATCAGAATATATACAAGCTGCAAAGACAAACAGATGTAGCTGCAAACGCCAAGATTGGCATCAAAATATCTCACCCAATCTTCCAAAGGAATGGCCTCTCTGGCTGGAAATTTGAAAATGGCCAGAAATTCTGCAACCCTTTGACCCAGAAGAGAGGTTGTAAATTGAAAGCTATAGACATTGCAGATGGGCCTTTCTTAGTCTTTATCGTGTCTTCTAAAATATTTTCACTTATTTGACACCTTTTAAAAGTCATGGCTTTGAGATGCAAATCGGGGTCTACACTTTGCCGTAGACCATTTCCCAGTGATTTACACTGGCCTTGCCATACTCATTCAAGATCTGTGGACGTTTGATTTTATGACCCCTGGTCTACATCTTTCCTATAATAATTTCTTACAGTGTTCTGAGTTTCATGACTTCATGGCTCGAGTGCTCAATGTCCAAATGATTCCAATGCAAAAGCTCTTTCATTTACTTCTCCTTTTTAGAAAACAAAAAAGAAGACAGTCAAGGCTTAAGTCTATACTATATTTACACTTAACTCAAATGGGTTAATAATATTGCAGACTAAGAATATATCTGGAAAAAAATAGTTTTGTGATTAACTAGAGTGCAAATTTTACCTAGTAAAAGGTTTTAGATATTCATCCTCAGAGAACACCTACTTCTCTGCCTTGAGTGGTGCTATATGCCATTCAAACCGAAGGAAGTAGATGTGAGGATAATATTTAATTCATTCTTCTCATTTGCATGTCTTTGGGGCTTTTGCTCTAACACTTAGCTGTGATGCCAACAAACACTGACTTTGAAGATTCTAAAGGTTTTCTCTCTCTCTCTCTCTCTCTCTCTCTCTCTTCAAAACATCCCTCTTCCTTTTGCACATTTAAAAAATAAACCTGAAGCTAGCACTTCAAACTTCCTTTAGCAAGAGCCCTGCTTCTTTTTTAATAATGTGGCTTGTTTTAACTAAGCCTCTAGAGCTTGCCAGCTGTCTTCCTTTACTGGATTTGAGGTGGGAGGAAAGGGGATTCAGCAAATTGGTGATTGATGTGATCTTGTGGGGATGGCAGAAAATATTTCCAATTTTAATTTATTGGGTTCATATTGACAAAGAAACCATAACCTCTTAAAAGCTTACTTCATTCACATATTTTTTGGCCAATAAAAGTTTCACTGTTGCCAAGTAAAAATGCTTCCTTTATTTCTCTCACTTCTGCTGACATATAAATTTTTGGGGAAGACTTAATTAGAATCAGCAAGCAGCTGATCCAGCCA
The DNA here is from genome assembly GCF_041146395.1 of Eulemur rufifrons. Classification (NCBI taxonomy): domain Eukaryota; kingdom Metazoa; phylum Chordata; class Mammalia; order Primates; family Lemuridae; genus Eulemur; species Eulemur rufifrons. Next base: position 89,047,623 of record NC_090997.1, on the reverse strand, counting down.
GAACTGTTGATGGAGACAAGGTGTTTGGTAGCTGGATCTTGCTTTTTGTTATTATTATTATTATTTTATTCCCCTGGTTTTGCTATAGACAGGAGTGAGGAGGCCTAGTCTTTGGCACCAAAGAACTCCCCTCACACTGGAGTCTTTCACTATTGGGGAAAAAGGAAAACTAGAGCTGTATGTGCTGTTCCTGCCAATATGGATATTGCTGACCTTGGAGGTTTCAAAAGAATAAATCTTGTTTTATGATTTCTGGAATAGCTGCTGCAGTGAATAAAAAGATTTGAATTCCTGATTAATCCTTTAGAAAAATGATTTTTGCAATCTGTTCATCTCTGTACTTGTATCCAGAAGTGAAAGAGTTAAAGATGCTGAGAAAATAAATACCTCCTATAATCATGAGTTTGGGGAAGAAGTGGGTGTATCTATTTGACGCTTGCCAACTCTTGCCTTTCTGTTTACTTCCCTCTTGTGTAATCCTTGTTCATGATGCTCTTGTTGATGTTAACATTTAATGAGTGCCAAAAATATGCTAAGCCCTCCATGGTACATAGAATGAGCAAGCCCCTTTCTCTGAGGACTCACATTAAAACACAAAAGGGGTAGAAAAATAATAGATTAAAATAGAATACATAACAACAGAATTATAAACCGAATTCCACCAACCATTGTCAAACAACACAAATACCAGCCCTCCCCAAATGTAAAACAAACCATCACACTTAATGAAGCTCATTAATTGATATTCAGACCATATATACTTAAAGATATAGAAAACGTATTTTTAATGGATATATATTCATTAATTTATTCTTTTATCCCCTCACTCAACAAATATTTAGGCTTTATTGTTAAGTCCTAGGATAGGCCTTGTGTGGGACGTGTTTTCATAATGTTACTGATCTCAAGAAATTTCTGATATAGTAAGAAAAATAAAGATAAAAATATACACAAGATATCTGTTGACTAGATAACCCTCACATACTCAGTAGTGGGAACTCAGTGACTCCTCCTACCCAAATGCATCTATTTCTCTTCATCCCCAAACCTTAATTTGGTCCATATCATGTCCTGACTGGTCTCCAGCTGTCAGTCTTGCTTTCTCTCACCCACTGTTTATTTAGTCACTGGTAGGGCTTTTCTCATCCAGATAAGGCATGAAGAACATGTAGGACTTTGATGCCAGAAAGGAAATAGGAATGTTATGGAAATTCACACATGAAGCAAGAAAGTCAAAGAAATAACAGTACATTTGAGGGAAGGAAACATGTTTCTGGGCCTGAATGATGGGTTATGAAAAGGAGGGAGTGGGGAGAGATGAGAGGAGACTTAGGCAGGGACTTATAGGTTACGGAAAGAGCTTCTGTTTTCTCTAATATGAAAATAATTGAAGGCATGGAAGAGTTTGGAGAGGTACAGGGTGTGCCTCCACAATTTCTACTTTCCACATCTCTCTGCCTTTTTGTGTCCATGGGACATTGCACTCTCTCTTCATAGCAGGCTGTTGTGATTTCCTTTCTATGGCTGTAAATGAGAATGAGATTTCAGGCTCTAGAGAAATATGGCAGATAGAATCAAGGCAGATATCTTTCCTCTTAGATACACTGGTCTGTGCTGGATAAAATATTTAAACAAAATTACAAATTATACTGTAAAAAGTCAGCCTCAGGGAAAAAGGAAACCCTCAAGGACCGGGAATAAAGTGGGATTTCAAAATCAAAGCGGTGAGTGTCTAAGCCAATGCCAAGGGGTATCTAACCCAGAAAAAAGCTCTAAAGGCTAACAAATGAAATTTTAATGTCCTCACTGGAAATCCCAAGCCAGGACTGTCTTAGTTTCCTAGGGTGTCATAACACAGCACCACAAACTGAGCAGCTTAAAACAATGGAAATTTATTCTGTCATAGTTCTGGAGGCCAAAAGTCTAAAATCAAAGTGTTGGCAGGATTTGTTCCTTCTGGAGGCTCTGAGGGAGGAGTCTCTCTCCTGGCTTCTGGTGGTGGCTGGCGATCCTTGGTGTTCCTTGGCTTGTAGCTGCATCACTCCCACCCCCACCTCCATCATCACAGGCCTTCTTCACTCTGTCCCTCTGTGTCTCCTTATTAAAATCTCCCTCTCTTTCCTCCTGTAAAGACACCACTCATTGGAATCAGAACAGCCCCGATCCTACATAACCGTATTTTAACTTGATTTTACCTGCAAAGACCCTATTTCCAAATAGGGTCACATTCACAGGTGCTAGGAGTTATGAATTGAACATACCATTTTGGAGGACACAGTTCAACCCACAACAAGGACATGAATATAAAATTTGGTCCCAGAGTAGTAAAATACCTAAATTGCCACATAAAAGCAAACATAAAATTTCTCACTAGAAAAATCTTCACCAATCAAGGCACATGGGACTTCCCCCTAAAGACAAGCTCAGAGTAAAAAATTTACAGAGCATACGGGGAAATCATCTATCATGAGAAAGAAGTAACAAGTTTAACAATAAGGAACAATAATTTGAAATAATAAGAAATATCACAAAGGTTTGAGATGATGAAAATAGCCCTCTAAAGTAGTTTGAAGTGTTTAAGACATAAAAGAAGAAACAGAAAATAAAATGAAAATATGGGAAAGGAATAATGTGGACTTGGAAAAGAGGAACTAGATATCCTATAAATTAAAAATGTAGTTATTAAAGCCAACACACTTAATAAATTGGTTAAGCAATAGATTAGACACAGCTAAAGAAAAGAATCAGTATGTTGGAAGATGAATCTGGTACGAGTACTCACAAAGCAGCACAAATCGATAAAGAGATAAAAAATATGTAAAAGACGTTATAAGGGGCCTGGAAGATGGAAGAAGAAAATCCAATCAATATATGGCCAAAATAATTTCAGAGAACAAGAAGAGAATTAATCTAAGTGAGGCAATATTTCAAAAGATAATGGCTAATTTTCTAGAATTAAGAAAGGTCATGGTCCTCAAACGGGTCCCTGATCATCCCAGATGCATTATAGGGAGACTGCAGAACATCAAAGATGAAGAAGAAATCTTAAAAAACAGCAACTTGAGAAAAGAGACATATTACCCGTAAAGGAATAGCAATTAGTCTGGCAGCAAAATTCCTCACCAGTAAAAGTGAAGGCCTGAAGGCAAAGGTACTTTAAAATGTGGAAGCCTTAGTAGGGGAAATAACAGTCAACCTGAAGTACACATAGGGGATCCATCATTCAAGAGTGAGGGTGAAAGACAAATACCAACAAAGGTAAGAGAATGAGTCACTAGCAATAGAAAAGCCATAATTTAGGAAGTAAAATGAAACCCAGAAAAAAAAAGAGTAGGAATGCAAAGCAGTAAAAACTATAGAAAGGAAAAATCACTAGCAATCTCACCTGATAAACATAGATACTAAAAAATCTAAGCACACCAAGTCTAGCAATGTACCTTAAAAATACATATGATAAAGGAGGGTTTATTTGAGAACTATTAAGGATGGCTTAATATTAGAAAAGGTAGTAAAGTAATTTGACACATTTACACATTAAAAGGGAAAACAAAATACTGTATTTGAATATCTCAGCTGATATAGAACAAGTACTGGACAAATTCAACATCCAGATGTGCTTAACCACTGCCGCCCCCAGACAAACACATACACACACACTTAGCCAACTATGAATAAGATGGGAACCCTTAAACAGGTGAAGAATATCCACCTAAGACTTATAGCAAATGACATACTCTATGAGTGAAACATTAAAAGTACTTCTGCAAAACCCCAAATAATAAAAGTGTACCAATTTACAAACTTATGTTTTTTAACTTTTTATGTTGAGCTCATTTTAAGCTTACAGAAAAGTTGAAAAAATAGTACATAGAGTTTTTATATCCCTTACTCAGCTTCCCCAGATGTTAACATCTTATAATATGACCATAATACAATCATCAAAATCAGGATATTAACATTGGTACAATATTATAAACTAAAGACCTTGTTAGATTTTCTCCAGTTTTTCCCCTGATGTCCTTTTCCTGTTCTAGTTTCCTGTAGAAAATTATACATTATATTTTGTTGTTTAGACATAACTGCCTCCAGTGGTTTGTGATTGTTCCCCAGTTTTCTTGCTTCTCATGATAGTGACACTTCTGCAAGTGTTGATCAGTTATTTTGTTGAATGTCCCTCAGTTTGGATTTGTTTGATGTCTTCTTCTGAGTGGACTGATGATATGCATTTTTAGTGAGACTAACTCAGAAATAAGTTTGTGTCCTTGTCGGTGCTTCATACCTTGGGTTTCAGTATGTCAATATGTACAAGTTATATTATTAATATTTGTAATGGAGGCCAAGTCAGACAAACAACACAACTGTAAGTCAAAAATTAAGGTTTAAGAATGGAAATGAATGCAGTTAATTGTCTTTTTTTCACAGGTAATGCTTGTCTATATAGAAAATCCAAGACAATACACAGAGCAACTATTAAACCAATAATATAATTCAGCAAGTTTGCTGGTCAAAAAATCCATAATATTTTTATATACCTGAATCAATTTGAAAATGTAATAATAATATCATTTAAAATAATGTAAAAACATCCAAGCTACCTAGTAGGAAATCTAACAGACACATAAGACTTAAGGATAAATTAAAACTTTGTTATAACACATGAATGAATAACAATACATAAGTAGATATATTACATCCATGGATCGAAAGACTAAATGGTTAAAATATGACAATTCTCCCTAAATTGATCTATAAATTCAATGTAATTTCAATCAAATTCATGGAATTAGATAATCTCATTCTTAAAAACTATGAGAAAATAGATTGTCAAGATGAGCCAACACAATTTCATAGCAGATTTTTAAAATAAAGATTTTTAAAATAACACTGTGATGTTGATGCAGGGATAAACAAATAGACTACCTGGAAAAAATGGAATTCCCAGAAATAAACTCACATATTTTGGGTTCTTGATATAAGACGGAGATGATATTAAAAACCCAATGGAAAGAATGGATCACTCAAAAGATAATTGAGGATTCCCATTAATCCCTACCTCACACCATAACCAAAATATCAATCCCAGATGGATTAAAGGTCTAAAGCTAAAAATATCAAAACTGGAGAATTTTCAGAAAATAAAAACGTAGGAGACTATCTTTTTGATATCAGATAGGAATACCTTAAAGGCTAACTAAGCCATATAGAAAAAAAATTTACATATTTGACTAATCTATGTTCTACATGACAAAATATACATAAAGAAAGTGAAAAGACAAGTATAAAAATGTTGGAAATTCATACAATAAAGAATTAGTATCCAGAATATTACATAACCTAGATTATAAAAAATATTTTTTACATTTTAATATCTCTAAAATGGATATATATTACTATCAAAAGAGAGCAATTTGGAAATATATAATGAAGTTGAAGATGTTCAGACCCTCTGACCAGCAATTCTGTTCCCAGATATTTACATTAAGTCAGTGTTTTTCAAACCATAGGTCCTGACTCATTGTTGGGTTGTGGAATGAACTTAGTATGTCACTCCCAGAATTTAAAAATGAATAGAATAGAATAGAATAGAATAGAATAGAAAATAGAGAATAAAATAGAATAAATATGAGAATGTGTCTAGTGTTTGCTTCAGTTAAATGAGCATGTGTTTATATGTGTTTGCTCCTGGGCTTGTGATAGTGCTATAAAATGTATTCTAACTGTAGATCCTCGTCCAAACAAAGTGGCAAAACACTGCCCTAGAAAAATTCTCACACACTTGAGCTAGGAGATATATACAAGAATGTTCACTGCAGAACAATATTTAATAGCAAAAAATTAAAAATGCATACACATATTCATCAAAATCAGAAAAGATAAATTATGGTAAACTCACATAACAGAACAGCATCCAATTGGTAGACTATACTGAACTAGTTCTACATGTATTGACTTGAATAAATGATGAAAACATTATTTTGAGTGAAAAATACAACACACAAGAGGACATATCAAGTATGATACTATTTTGGTATATTTTTAAAAAACAAAATAACTTTTTATGAATACATGACCACTAGGTAACTGGGCTAGTAGTTACCTTTGGAAAAGAACAGAGGGAAGGAGGGAGGGGAGGAGAGAAGGAGAGGAGGAGAAAGAGAAATTCAAAGGTTGAGAGAGACGTCTTCGACTCTGTTGATAACATTTTCTTTTTTACCAATGTAAAGTCTTCCAAAAATTTGGCAAAATGTTGATATTTATATATCCTTAGTGTTATATCAATTTCTGTACTTTTTGACTATTTGAATTGTCTTATAATAAAAATTTTAAAATGAATTTCTTGAGAGTGAAACAAAGTGACATGAGTTTTATGTCTGCTCCGTATTCTTAGCATCTAGGACATGTTTGGGTATAGTAGATGTTTAAATCGTTGGTTAGACAATCAAAGGACTTGGGGACATTTGATACTATTAGAGAGCATGTTGGAATCACTTCTCAGGCATAAAATGACCTGGTAGAGAGTTCAGGCACATAGCGGGCAAGGAGGTGGGCAGGGTTAGCAGGTGACAGGCTTACCACCAGCGGCTCAATTCATTCCAAGGTATCCTACAGGAAAGCAACAGGAGGGTTCAGACATTCCAGACAATGTATTCCTGATGATGATGACAAGTATGGAAAAAAATGATGGCACCCTTCCTTCTTTAAGAATGATAAGTCAGAACTAGAAAGGCATGTTCAGTTGCCAGAAGCTTTTCATCATTGTCAAGAATTTCCAGAAGGATATCTTGATCCCAAGAGTCTTGGGGAGAGGAAAGCCTTAGGGGCGCAGGGGCACCACCCAGGCTGCCTCAGACTGCTATGGAGCTGAGATTCAGAGAAAGGGAGCTGTGGGATGGTAAGGGGAAGCAAAACTGGTCTTTTGGGTTCAGGGGAACAGCTAAATCCCTTCCCTGACAAAACGTGGCTTTATAAATTCCTCTGCTTTTCTCCTGGTGCTAGCAGGGAAGGCAGCTGTTTGTACTCAGGATACTTCCCTCTCTGGCTGCAGCTGTGATGGATTCTTGCTTTTGGGGATAGGACAGAAATAGGTTCATGAAGGCATACAATTCCCTGATTTAGAGAGAGAGAGAGAGAGAGAGAGAGAGTTAGTTGACAGAGAGAGGAAAGATTGTCGACACCCATTCTTCCCTGTCTGAGATGCTGGACTGGAGAATACGCAGGTTTAAGCAGCTGGAGGTTGATCACAAGTGAAAATGCCTGTAGCAGCTGATAATGGCTATGGTATCAATTTGCTCCAAATTATTTTGTAGTGCACGTTGCTAAAAAATGGCCATGGTGACTGATTAGGGGAGGTAAAGGAGTAGAGGGCAGTTTACTAGGTAGAGTTTTATAATCTTCCCGGGTTATCATCTTTCAAGAGAGAAATCTAATTTATTTTGACAAGGAAGAAGAGGAATTTTCCGTTCTCCTTTCCCTAGCAGTGGATTTGTGGGGTTGGAGGGTGGAGAGAGGGGCTCATTTGGAGAAGGAAGACCATGGCGGACTAGATCAGGGCAGGCTGGACAGAGCAAGTCCAGGGCTGAAAGGGAGGTGATGGAGTAGAAAAGAGTTAAGGAAGAGGGACAGAAAAACACAATAATGTCTAAGAATAATTTAGAGTTTACTGTAGATCAATCACTGTTTGTAGCATCCTGTATGTATTAGTTCATTTAACCCTCTAACAACCCTAAGAGATGAGTGCAGTAGAATCGTTACAAATGAGGAAAACGAGATACCGGCAGTGAAATCACTTGCCTGTGGTCTGCTCACCACTACTACAGTTCCCCTCCTTCTGAGCGCGTTTTAGGACAGCAAGCCCCAGCTTCCTGTAGTTAGGTGTCGCCAACTGACTTGCTTTGTCCAATAAAATATGAGAGGAGGTGATATACGCCACTTCTGGACAGAAGCTTTAGCAAATAGTGCTTCCTCTGTCTTTGTTCCCTTCCCCTTGCCATGGCAAACCAGAGACATTCCAGATGGTGGAGTTGCCAACAGCCTGGATCCTAAGGTGAGGAGATACAGCACACTTCTGCATTGGTCAGGAAGCCCAGCCTAGAACCTACTAACAATTTGTAAGCAGCTCATTCAGTGAATTCAATCCCTTCTTTCTTAAAACACCTGCAGTGGTTTCTGTTTCCTTCCCTAATGGACACAGTTAAGTAAGGACTCCAGAGAATCCAATACTGAACCTCTTCCTCCTTCTTGACCCTCTCCCATTGCCTTTGATGGCACCATTCTTTTGAGTTCTCTCATTCCTTCTCAGTGCCCTTTACAGGTTCAGCACCCTCTGCTCATCCCTAAAATATTGGTGTGGTTCAGATTTGATCCTTGGCAGTCTTCTCATATTGCACATTTTGCCTATGACGTTATAAACACATATTTTGTTCATTTATTGCCTATATCGATGCCTCTCAATATATCGATGGTTATCTTCAGATTGGACTTCTCTTTTGAGCTCCAGATCTATATTTCCACTTATTCACCAGACATCTCTATCCAAGCGTAACAAAGAACTTAAAACAGGACCCATCCTCCTCCCAGACAAACCTACTTCTCTTCCAGTGTTACACATCTCAGTTCATGGCATCACAATTCATTTCATAGCCTCTACTAGAAAATAGCCTTCAACTTCTTCCTTTCACTAACCCTCAACCCTTATCTCCCAAATGTCAACTCTACTTCTTAATTGTTCCTTTTGTCCTCCTCTCAGTCACCTTTTCATTTGTTCAGAAAATATTTATTAAACACCTAAATGTATCAGGCACATCATGCCAGATGATGGTGACCAAGACGTGGTCCTCACTCTCAAAGAGTTTTAGTTCATACTGTCATTATTTGTCATCCAGCCTATTGCAATAGACTCCTAACTGGTGCATTTCTTCAACCCACCACGTTGTTGCCAGAGTGATTTTTCAGGATTCAATAATGAGTTTAGAATATGTCTTATTCTCTCTGGTGTTGAATGTATAATATGCTACTTATTTGTTATGAATCCCAGGCAAATATATTGAAAAAAATTTCTGTGTTAAAGTCCTTCTCTGTAGAATAGGCAGAGAGTAACTCAACAAATGTTAGTAAACACTATTATAATTTGATCAGTTACTATCTAGCTTATATTTCTTTTGTGAATATTTATTGGGTATAAGGTAAAGTTTAATCTCTCTGACATAGAGTATAAGAATCTTAATGATCCAGGTCTAAATTTTGCTTTATTTCCCTTTATCCTCACACATACACCCTGTGTTACTACACTAGAGGACTTGCACTGAATGTACATGTTATATTCTTTCTTGTCTCCGTGTTCTTGCACATTCTGTTCCTTATACCTGAAATATGCTTCTCTTGGCTCCTAATGGACTCCTGCCCATCTTTTAAGAGTCAATTCATTCAGCAACATTTAGCCATCATTTATAATTTTCAAGACAGTGTTTTAGGTGCTCATGGCTCAATATTTTAAAAGATTGTATTTGTTCATGAAATCCTTGTAGTTTAATGAAAGAGGCAGCCAGCAAGTAGGTCATCACAATAGAAAGCGGTGAGAGCCATGGATGGGTAGAGTCCAAGAGTAAGAAGAAGACAGGTAAAGGTTATCTACCTTGGACTCTGAGAGTTCTAGAAGATTTCTGGGTTGAGGAAATGTCTGAGCTGAGTTTTAAAAGATGAAATGAGGAGAGGAATTCGAAAATATAGTCAACACTTTTGAAGAATTTTGCTGTACAGGAGAAGAGAGAAATAGGGTATGAGCTCCTGGGTCAAGAGAAGGTTTTTTTATTTAAGATAGGAAATATAAAAGTATGTTTGTATGCCAGTAGAAATGACCCCATAGAGAAGCAGTCACTGATCATGAAGTGAAAGAGGAGAATTACTAAAGTGTCATCTGACTGTAGACTGTACTACCGTGTGCAAACCTAAAACACAAAGCATGTTGTCCAAAGGAGAGAATAACAGAATTACAAATTATTTTTGGAGTAAGGTGAAAACCACTTTTATGCATAAGATTGTTTTTAATATTTCACATATTTTGCAATTCCATATAAATGTTAGGATTGGTTTTTTATACCTGTGAAAAATGTCAGGGGATGAATGGACCATAATGTGGTATATATATGACACAATATACTCTGCCTTAAAAAAAAAAAAAAAAAAGGAAAGCCTGTTATCTGCAACAACATGGATTAACCAAAAGGACACTATATTAAGTGAAATAAGCCAGTCACAGAAAGACCATATTTACCATATGATTTCATTATATGTGGAATCTAAAAAAGTTAAATTCATAGAAGCAGAGATTAGAATGGTGGTTAACTAGTGGCTGGTGGGGCTCAGGGAGGAAAGAAGAGATGTTGATCAGAGGATACAAAATTTTAGTTAGGAAGAATAAGTTTAAGAGATCTACTGTATAATATGATGATTATAGATAACAGGAAGGTATTGTACACTTGAAAATTGGTAAGGGAGTAGATTTTAAGTGTTCTCACCAAAAAATAAAAAGCTACATATATGAAGTAATACATATGTTACTTAGCTTGATTTAGCCATTCCATAATGTATACATACTTCAAATCACATTGTACACCATAGATACATACAATTTTTGTCAATTAAAAACTTTTTTAAAAAAGAAATTACCTGAACTGAAAAAAAGAAAACTTTCTTTACATTTCTTTCTTGCAAACAGTTAAAGTTTTAAATAGATTTAAATAATTTTGCCACTTTTGGTGGAGGGGATTGCAAATGCTGTTTATAGAATTGTCCACTTTAAACAGATAATTTCACGTCATAGTGAGAAGCCCTCAAACTTTGATGTTTTGAACATTTTCTATGAATAGTTCCACTAAAAATATTTTTTAAATAGAAAGATTAAATTATATTATTGTTCATCACAGCACTGTTAATAAACAGGAAACAAAGTAACCTATAAGAATAAATTAGATTAAAATATTTATTAAATACTACACATCCATTGAAATTAATGAGTAAAAGTATATGCATACTTAATTATATGATGTATATTCATGATGTACATTTAAGTTAAAGAAGTTATTTACCACATGTTCAATATTTATTTTAGGAAAAATATAGATTTATGCATTGAAAAAATTCCTGGAAGGATATATATCAAAGTATCACATAATTTTTTCTACATGTTGGAATCATGGGTGGTTTTCAGTTTGTTATTTTTTTCTTGTCCTTTTTCACTTATCTAAATTTTCTAGTTTTCTGCAACAAAAATGTGTTACTTTTGACTTTAAAATTGTTATTTTTAATTGATTTGCTGTGTATTCCAAAAACTCCTACAGCAAACATTGTATCTACATGGCCCATAGTTCTCCATGACTAACATCCTACCAGAAAACGTTGGCCTCCACCTCTCATGGACAAAAAGCAGTTAACTCCAGTGTTAAATCTCTTCTAAAGTAAAATGCTGTTCATAGAGTGTTAGCAGTCGTCTGCAAGGAGTGGAATAGTGTGGCAAACATTTTTTATTTTCCATCCTAGAAGCAGGAAATTTACAGGTGGTCTGGGCATGTCAGCAGTAAACATGCATGATCAATGGATGTCCTGCCCATCCTGAAAAATGCTCTGGCAGCATGGCTTGTTTCTTCAGGTGGTAAATTATTGTTCATTTATCATCGCAGAATATTTCATTTTCTCCAAAGCAAGCATGATGTTTAAAATGTAGGCTTCAGTTTCTCAATTGAGGGAAGGAAAAATTTAAACTGGTGAGTGCAATGTATGTTTAATACAGAATCTATAACATCCTCAAAAGGCCATTGAAGAATTATTACATAACCGCTGTTAGTATTTTCCAGCGTGGCCACTGATTGGTAAGAGTGACATTTTCAATTTTATGTCCTTAATGCCCTCCATCTTAGTTATTCCTAATTTCCACTGTAATCTTCTCCAAAATTAGCCTCCAATAGAACACAAGCTTCCTCTCCAAATATAGCCTCCACTGGCACCAAAATAGCCAGCTTTTTTTTTTTCTTTCCCTATTTCTTCTCGGTTACAATCAGAGAGGAGAGAATTCAGTAAAATTCTTCCCTGTGAGGAGCATGTTAAGCATAATTTGAATCTCTTTGGGAAAATAACAACTCGTGCTAGATGTGTAGCTGCCAGGGGGTTGAATTACTAATAATTTTATATGGTCAGAGTTCCTTCCGCCCTAGAATGGATTTTGGTCAAGCTGTGTGGACATTTCTACAGGCCAGGTGACGGGAGGGAGGCTGTCAGTCCATTTCATGCTATATGTGTTCATTGGTATTGATGCCGAAGAGAATGCCAGTGTTTGTGAAATAAAAACATGCAATCAGAAAAATATCGGCAGAAAAATTAGCTTTAAAAATAGAAGAGAATGAGGAGGATCTGTACATCATAGGGGGGTGGCACAGAATTACAAATATTTGTGAGTATGTGTCAGAGAGAAAAAGATGGAGTAGGACAAGATTACTAGATTAATTAATGCAGGTGTTGAATGCCCAGCTAACTCAGGAATGTCAGCCCTGGTGAAACGGAAGTAGGTGCAAACTAAAGATTTACAGAGCTTCTTCAACACAGACAATTAAGAACAGCACAGCAGAGCAGGGAGACCTCTTGCATAATAAATGTTCAGATGTGGCACCTTTTTCCATATCAAAGGGAGGACTTTAGATTCAAGGCAGCAGAGAACATAAGCAGGAAGAAATGTAGTTTATTGAAGGGAACAAGGCTTTGAAGGAAGAAAACTTTGAGAGTTGCTTCCTAATTGTGCCATTTGGGGTAAGAAATATACCATCCCTCACTCTGAATCTTTGCTTTCTTTTATTTAAAATGGGCATATTAGCCCCTATCTCTTCAGAGTTTGATTATCCCTAAAAGTAGGTAGTATGATGCCTGACATAGATGACTGATGCTCAACAAATAACACTTATAATTATTTTAGGGAATGTTTGAAGCTTTAAATATAGCTTCCCTTGAAATGCTTGGTTACTATAACTTTAGGGTATAACATCATGATACCTGTACATGTTTGACTATTGTAGCCAATCTTCCTCACTCTTTTTTTTTTTTAATTTCAGAATATTACAGGGGTACAGATGCTTTGGTTACATAAATTGCCTTTGCACCACCCGAGTCAGAGCTACAGCATGCCCATCCCCCAGAAAGAGTGCACTGCACCTGTTAGGTGTGAATTTACCCATCCCCTCATCCCCCCTCCCACCTGCCTGACACCTGATGAATGTTACTTCCATATGTGCACGTAAGTGTTGATCCATCAGTTCCAATTTAATGGTGAGAACATGTGATGTTTGTTTTTCCATTCTTATGATACTTCACTTAGTAGAATGGGTTCCAGCTCTATCCAGGATAATACAAGAAGTGCTATATCACCATTGTTTCTTATGGCTGAGTAGTACTCCATGGTATACATATACCACATTTTATTAATCCACTCATGCATTCATGGGCACTTGGGTTGTTTCCACATCTTGACTATTGTGAATTGTGCTGCCATAAACATTCGAGTGCGGATGTCTTTTTTATAGAATGTTTTTTTTTTCCCTTTGGGTAAATACTCAGTAGTGGGATTGCTGGATCAAATGGCAGGTCTACTTTCAGTTCTTTGAGGCATCTCCATATTACTTTCCACAGAGGTTGTATTAATTTCCTCATTCTTTATAGGACTACACCAATGTAATGCACAAGTTTTTGGTAAATAATATATGCTCTCACCAAGCATCATGATTTGGTGTTCAATATTTTAACTATATAAGTATATTGTAAAGGCTTGCTTTTGTTATATAAATTTAGGCATTTGACAGAGACCAGAACAGAGAAATGGACAAGAGTCAACAATGGATGGCAGATAAAGCACAGTCACTGTCTGAGGTTCTCCTGTCAAACAGACCTAGTTTGGAAGACTGGCTCTTGCCATTTAAGGCTCTATGACTCTGAGCAACGTATTTAAATTCTATAAGCATCAGTTTCTTCAACTATGTAAATGAACATAGTAAATATTAATTATTATTAGTAGTAATTAAGGCATAAATCAGTGACTGAGAGTGGAAGGTACTGGGCTCAAGTCCTTGCCTGGGCTGGTGCAGAGCTGCAGGCTCATAAGAACTTGGAGGGTCCAAACTGGGACCTAAAAGCAGGCATTATGTTTATAGTTATTAACTTGCTTTTCTCTGACTCTTGATGAGGTATTGGGAGTTCATTTAACATTAAATACCTATCTTTGAGACTTACTTTTTAAGTTACTATTAGGCAAGGTGGGGTGACGAATAAAGCCACATGTTGCTTCTGTAAAGCATAGATCAACACAGGGGTCTATTCAGGGACGTGTGTATATTGATTGATATGAGTGAGAAAGTGATAGCACTATAATAGAGTTAGAAATAAAATGTTACGGGAGTTTAGAAGAAGATTATTTGCAATTGGAGGGAATAGAAATGTGATTGTTAAAAAAAATTCTCTGGATCCAGTTTTTTTTTTTTTTTAACAAAAGCTATATTTATAGATGATGTCTCTAAAACACAAACAAGCTCTATGTTCCAATTCAATTAAGGCACATTTGGTTATAAATTGGAACTGAGTCATAGATAGCACCATAAACCAATATCTGGTTTCTCTTCAACTTGAGATAGAAGATTAATTTGTACCATTGAGTGGAAGTTCCTATATGTAATGAAATGTATTGATGGAACAGATCAATCAGAAATTTTAGTTCTATTTCAGTTATCTCATGATAATCTTAAGTCTTAAGGAAGAATGAGCTAATGGTACCAGAACTTCCAAATTGTGATAATGGCTATAAACTAACTGTCATTACACAGAACTGTGCATCAGGCATTCCTATTCGTCTATACTCATTTGCCTGGAGGGCAAGTTGCCCCAAAGACTCAAAAAACACTTCTCTGCATCATATGGCATATACTCTGAGGAAGAAAAGTATCACCTTAGTTGTAAATGGGCTTACTACTCTCAGAGAAAGTATTTCTTATTTTGAATGAGGATCAAAATAGCAAGTTTTACTCTACTTGGCAAAACAAACAAAACAATGAAAAGAAGTCTTTTTCATGGATTCTATATTGTTCATGACTTGTAGATTCTCTAACAGACTAATTTTATATATCTGTCATCTCTATGATACCTTAGGATTTCATAAAATCCATAAAATTTTGTTCTATTTGAAGTCTCCATTTTCTATAATATATTACTTGTTTTCAAACTTTAGTGATGAAAAGAATCAGCTTATTACAGATTTCCTAGCCCCATTTCCAGATATTTAGATTCAGTGAGTCCTGGGTGAGACCCAGGAGTCAGTCTATATAAACATTACAACCTCCCCCGGGTCTGAGGCAAGTGGTCCATAGACTACACTTGAGGAACCCTGCTATAGATTTACTAAACTTGATATAACAGCTTTCTTTAATCAAAGGTCTAATAAGCATTTTCTTCCTGCAGTTTCTAGAACACGTTCTGTTCCTGTTTTCACTCTAAAAAAATGTCACTCATATCTGGGCCAAATCTAGGCCATGCTGTGGAGGAGAGAAAATGTTCTATCAGGAATATCTTTCTAAATGGCCAAAGCTAGTTGTCTTCCAAGTAGTTTGTGCACCATAAGAGTTACGCAAGGTGATCCACTAGAGTGTGGAAAAAATATTAGGTTTTCTATTTATAAGAGTTTTACATAAAAAGAAAAATTAAATTTTACTGATTTTAATACATTGAGATGATAGCATATGTGCGTTGTTTTTAGGCAAATAAATATATTTAGGCATATACACTCAAATACTTTTTACTTGCAGAATAAGTATGAAGAGGTTGCAAAACAGCTGCCCTAATCAGTAAAGTCCCCATTTTCCTCAACCCAGCAGCATTTATTATTGCCTTGTGTCACTGCTTCCATTTAAGGTACTTTTGTCTCCTTTTAGCAACTAGAATGTAAATGGGAAGGCAGGAATTGTTTAGACTGGTCCCTCTCCCCACACCAAGCACTTAGCCCAGAGTTATTCAATTAGTGGGCATTAATAATTGTTTTGAGATTGTCTGACATGTCTCATGTCTCTCAGCCTATTAACTCTCTAATGTCAAACTGATTGGCAGGACCATGGGCTTTCCTTCCTCTCCTCTTTGTTTCACAAGTTCTATCAGCCAGAACTATTCTTCATTCACGTTCTCTTTCTGCTAAATATTGGAGTTCAATTCCAGCGTTACCCATTCTGTTATGGCTTTCCTATTTCCCCAGCCACTGTCAGTGGCAGCTGTCTTCTGGCTTTGCAGAGTAACTCATACGTGGTATTTGCCATGCTACGTATAAGCCTGAGCTCTTTTCTGGATTCTGAGTTTGACAAGGGCAAGATGTATGATAGGAGACACTCAATAAGTTGGTTGAATGATTGAATAATGAGCAAAGGAACAAAAGAGTGGCCTTTATCCTTTGTCTATGGAGGTATACAAAATTTTAGAAATATGTTTACAAGTCTAAAAGAGTAGTTAGCATCATCTAATCACCTTTTCAAGGGGTATTTCACAGCATCTTTTCATTTCAACGTGAGAATACAAAATTGCTCTGCTGGAGCTAAAAATTTTAGGCAATGCTTTAGTTCAGTTCCTTTTCAAAGGTAGCAATTTATAAGCAAGTACAAATGATGAATTCTCTCAAGAACGCATAAGCATTCCAGAGCACTGGTGAGGTTATCTGGTAATTTTTAGCAAATAAATGGATGAAGTCTATTATAAATGAAAGACTAAGGAATAATCTTAAAGTTCTTCTTTTTGGAACAAATATTTTAAGTGGCTCTCCCTCTACTTTATTTAAATGAACATGTGAACACAGTTTTTGGAAATTTTCTATACATTTTATAAATATGCTAAAAATTCTATAAATTTTCTAGTTACCAAATTAAAATATATTTTTAAACCTCATATTTCCTAGCTGCTGAGAATGAGCCCATTACATTACGTGAATATTTCCAGAATGATTCCAACTTAGATGTTTTCTAATGTACTCAGGTTGCTATTACGTATCGTGTACCTAAATCGCTGAAGACATTATCAGGGAAATTTTGGGCCAGGAAGTAATTAGAAGACCTGATTTTATCCTGAAAAAGAGGGATGAAGTTAGTTTTCTGGTCTTTAAATTCCATTTTTACACTCATGTTTCCACTTATTATGGGGAAAATACTTTCTGTTTTGACAAATCTATTAATAATAATTGAGGTAATTAATGGGCCTGTAAAAAGTAACTGCTATTCAAAACTATTTGTAATGAAATTGGCACTGGATAAGAAAAGGACCCTCTTATTTCCATGGCCGAGTGTCCATTTCCTATGGCACAGAATAATGAAAAGTAGGTCTAGGCCACTTATGTTACTCAGGAACATTTAGAAGAGCAAAAATTGCATGGAAATACAAATTTGGTCACATCTACAGCTTTGATGTCTTGCTTCATGCTTTAAACATAAGGCATCTAAATCTAAATCAGTACACTTCAGTACTGCTGCCCATCCTCATTTCATATTTGAAATTAAAATGGCCACACAGTGCAGGAGGAGGGGAAATATGAAGTCACAACTATTTTTTTCTCCATACCAGATGCTGGAAACTTAGAAGTTAATAAAACAGAAAATTCCCTGTCTCCAAGGAGTTTCTTACCTGGGGAAGTAGGAAATTAACAAGTAAACAAATGAATGGACACACTCATTTCAAACTTGAGAAATGCCATGAAAAAAACTGGGTGATATGTGAGAAGGTAACTGTTGGGCTTGGGGATGGACAAGGAGGATGCCGCTTTGGTACTATGGTCGGTGTACACGGATCTGAGAGAACATTCACACAGAGACCTGAAGGAGCCAGCCCTACTGGAGTTAGGTGGAGAGAACATTCTATTACCAGAGCTCTGTGGTTGGAAGGGGGTTGGGTGGGCGGGGAAGTCAGATAACGTGGGGTCACTATATGTATATTTACGGTGATGTCATATTCCACCAACAACACACAACCTGAATCAAATCATGAGAAAAGAAATGATAATCCCAAATTCTGCAAAACAATTGATGTGTGATCTTTAAATATGTCAATGTTATAACAGACAAAGACTGAAGGACTGTTTCAAATTAGAAGAGACTAAGACAAAAAACACAATTAAGTGCCATGTATGATCTTGAGACTGGATGCTGCTTTGAGGGATTTGAGGTTGCTATGAAGGACATTTTTGGGAAAATTGGGAAATTTAAAATATAGAGTATTAAATAATATTATTATATCAATGCTATCGAAAGTCCCCAATATAAGGGAATATCCTTGTTTTTTGGAAACTAACACTGGAGTACTTAGAGAGAAAGAGACATGAGGGAAAGTCAATGTGGTAAATATCAGCAATTAATAAATTGGGATGAAGTTAAATGAGAGCTTATTGACCTATTGCAATTCTTCCCTAGGTTTGGAATTAGCTCAAAATAAAAAGTTTACAAGTGGATCACTCTGTCAGCTACATGGAGAATCCATTCTAAGACACCAGTTGGGGGGGAGTGAGATGAGAAGTGACCTAATCTGGGCTACAGACACTAATTGGGTGATGGTGACACAAAAAGCCCAGATTTCACCACTACGCATATATCCATGTAACAAAATTGCATGTGTACCCCCAAATCTATAAAAACAATTTTATCAAAGGAAGAGAAAAGTAGAAGCAGCGAGGCAGCCAGGAGGTTACTGTAGCCCTCTACATGGAAGGTGGCTGAGGCTTCGTCTAGGCTGAACGTAGCAGGAATGAAGAGACGAGGGCAGATTTAAGATATATTTTAGAGGTAGAACCAACAAAACTTGCTGATGAATAAGATGTGCAGGATACAGGAAAGGGGAAAATGTTTTCTAAATGTCTTGAGTTAGTAATGGTACCGTTTACTACTGCAAGAAGACAGCTGAGCATGACTGTAACTAATGCGATTGATCTCAGAGAGAACAAGTTGACAACACTGGAAAGAAGGGATAATTATAGCAGCCAAGTTCTCAGGGAGGGAGAGAAAATGGGATTGAGGATATATGTGGAGGGATTGTCCCTCTATGGGGGCGAGGGCTCTCCTTCTGCTGTGTTATGGGCTGAATCATGTCCCCAAAATTCATATGTTGAAGTCCTCACTCCCAGCAACTCAGAATGTGACTGTATTTGGAGATAGTTTCTTTAAAGAGGTGATTAAGATAAAGTGAAGTCATATGGGAAGGCCCCGATGTGGTATGACGGGGGATGAGGACGCAGACACACACAGATGGAGGGACAACGACATGCAGACACAGTGGGAAGGCACCATCTGCAAGCCAAGGAGAGAGCCTTCCAAAGAAATCACACCTGCCGAAGCCTTGACCTTGGACTTCTATGCTCCAGAACTGTGAGAAAATCAACTTCTGTGGTTTAAGCCACCCTGGCTGTGGCATTTTGTTATGGCAGCCCCCAGCAGACTGATACGCTGTCACAGAGAATGTGGATACACAGCGGGGCTGGCTGGTGGGATTTAGTTCCTGCCTGATTGCTTCTATTTTTTAATGAAGTATGAGTTCAGGTCATCAGGTGAGAATAAAGAAGGAAAGAGGTTGTAGAAACTTTAAGGATGTTATAATGAAGTAAGATACAACTGTCAATCTCTGAAAAAGTGAATGAACAGATGATTTAGACAGGAAGGATATATGTACCACTTTTGTGAATATTTTGTCCCCTTTTTGTCTGTATGCATAATAAGAGTGTGCCTATGGACTCAGAACAAACCTAGGTTTAACCTTGGCCTAACCACTTTCCAGCTGTGTGATTCTGATCTGAATTTCTAAAAAACAAAAATGGGAAAAACCTACAAGACAGTGTCGTCTCGTAAGGAATGCACAAGTTAATGTATGTAAAATGCTTACCACTCTTTCCTTCATATAGCAAATGACTCATACACAGTAGTTTAAAAATGAGAACCCAATATTTGAGAGCAAGTTGAATGGCACGCAGAGATTGTAAAATTATGAGAAATCCAATATCATTAAGAGAAACAGATCTGTTCATTTGTCCTGCAGTCTTTCTCTCAACAATTTATTTCATTTATTTTAATTGATATGTAAGAATCCTAAAAATATGTGGGAGCACATACATACTTCTGATTTGTGGACCATTTCCCAGCACTGTGATTTTTTTTCATAAGACTTGTAATGTGATCATTTTATATTTGTGTCATTGTTTTTGCGAATTTCAATCTTGCCCTCAAGACTTAATGCTGCACACCCAGAGTCTATTTTTGTTTTCTCACTATCATAATCTAGCACTGAGCATGGTGCTTTGAACATAACAGATGGTTCTCATTATATAGAATGAATGGATACATGAATAAAAATTGGTGACAATGTCAAAATAGATAAATTTAGGGTTAAAAGTCATGATAGTTTTGTATCCACTGAAATTCTACCATTATACAACATCTCTTCTTTATAATAATCTTATAATTGCCTATTATTGTCAAGGGAACAAAATGTTTTCCAATATTTTCATTCTCCTATTGTGTATGGCTTAGTAGTCCTCACATGCACTCAAACCAACTAATGAGGACTTGAATGTGAGTCATCATTAAAATTATGTAAACTTTCACTATGTGTATGCCTTGTTTCTTTTAGACCCGGTAGCTGAAGCCAGTGCTTGTTTACATAATTACATTTATTACAAGAATTGATTCCTCTAATTTTTTTTTGAGACAGGGTCTGGTTCTGTCACCCAGACTGGAGGGCAGTGGTGTGATCACAGCTCACTGCAATCTCCAACTCCCTGGATCAAGTGATCCTCCTGGGCTCAGCCTCTCGAGCAGCTGGGACTATAGGCACATGCCACCACAGCTGGCACCAGGCTAATTTTTTTTTAATGTAGAGATGGGGTCTTGCTATGTTGCCCAGACTGGTCTTGAACTCCTGGCCTCAAGCGATCCTTCAAATTCTCGATGCAATGTTCTATTACCAGTATTTGATTAACAAATATCTCAAAAAATGCTAACTTAAAATTTTACATGATCCAGTTAACAAGGTGTTTTCATAAACATGATCTCATTTGATCCTTACAACAATCAACTCCTTAAATAAGACAAATCATTTTTGTCTCATAGTTTATATGAGAAAATAAAGCCACTAAGAAGTAGAAGCTTGCCTAATATTCACAGATGGGCAGTGGCAGAACGGGACTTACCCTAGTCTTCTCATTTCTTATCTAGTGCTCTGACACTGTTCTTTTACACATGTAAAAGAGTGATGGGTACAGGGAAATTAATTATGAGGCCCCTCCTTTATATTATATGTAGTCAAGCAGAGGAGAGATTTGAACCCTACATCTGATAAGACTTCCATGATGTCAACCCAGCAGACAAGTACCAAATAAAACAGAATAATGAAGCAGAACATGTAATGCCTCTCCTTTCAGCGGAACGGTTACGTAAAGCTTCACGGAAGAGGTGAAGCACACATCAGGCAAGAAGAGAATAATATGTGTACATACACAAAGGTGGCCAAGCAGAATTTTAGGGCAATGAATTGATTACTTTGGCTGTAGGTGGAATTTCTCTTGTTAGGAAGTAGTTGAGAAATAAGGTGGTAAAATTATGGTGGGGTCAGAATATAGATATCTTTAAAGAGAAAGGTTAAACTTGTGACTATTTTCCAATCGTCAGTGGGGATTCATGAAGGATTAAAGAACTCTTGAATTCGTAATACCAGTCATCCATATTTGGTAAGTGTTTTATGGTCCATAGATTCTTTGCACACACATGCTTTTTATGTGATTCTCACAAAAACTCTGGGAGGTAGGGAGAGTAGAGGGTATTGTTATCAGTTCGTAGATAAGAAAGGATCAGAGATGTCACCTAGCAGAATGGGGCAGAGATGACT
The DNA here is from genome assembly GCF_041146395.1 of Eulemur rufifrons. Classification (NCBI taxonomy): domain Eukaryota; kingdom Metazoa; phylum Chordata; class Mammalia; order Primates; family Lemuridae; genus Eulemur; species Eulemur rufifrons. The sequence goes on along the minus strand of NC_090997.1, from coordinate 89,025,708 downwards.
GGCCCCCCAACAATCACATTCTCCATTCCTCAAAGTGGAGTTGTTGCTAGGAGGTCAGCCGGGAACCTCAGTTCCCAGTCCTCCTACACCACAGTTCCAACGTAGCCACAGAATTGATTCTCATGAATAGAATGTGCGTGGAAATGCGTGGGCTTAAAAGTCTGGGGCTCTTCAGAAGTGCATCAGACACCTCCAGTTTGACTTTATGCTCCTGCCTGAAGGTCCTATGTGGTGGCTGAGCTATAAATTTGAAAGCGTTTGGGTGCTTGAATCACCTTATAAAGGAAAGCCACCTGCCTCCCAGTAACTCCTGCATGGAATGGGTGGGAAAGTAATACATTTGTAAGGTGAAATTACTGAAATTTTAGGTTTTGTTTGTGACAACAATTATTGTTGTTTTACCCAATATTGAAATCGATACCTTAGAGTGGGGTGCTAAAAAAATCTCTAAAATAAATGTCATTGGCTAAAAGTATGAATAATGGGGAAAATTAAAACTGATTTTGGAGGCTGGAAAGGTGGAGCCCCATGATTGGTAGTGGTGAAATATTTGGTAAAATTTTACCTGTGATCATTTGGAGGGTGGATCATGTGACTTCTGAGCCTGTGACTCAAGGGGAAGAGGAGGAGGAGGAAAGAGATTGTTAGAAGAATGAGCTTTTTCTTTTTTGCTCCGAGTAGCCAGATATTTAAAAAGATGCACTCAGGCAAGAATAGACTAGCTCGGCACAGAAATGAAAGGGAATAGAAGGGACATAGAAAGGGAGGGTGTCACAGACTTGGAAAAGTTGACTACCTCTGTGCCCCACCAGGAAGACTAAAGTACTTAAAGAAATTGCCACTAAAAGAGTGAGTTCCTTTTTAAGTTGCCTTTCCTAACACTCAGATTAAAGGTATGTCCTTCCTGACATAGACCACAGTTTCAATAGACTATAGCCCTTAAATTAAATAGCAAGGTGGAGGGTGAGAAAACAAAGAAATAATAAATCAGCTTTGAAAATTATGTCTAGGAAATAATTGACACAAAGGAACAGAGGCACTTATATAAGAAGCTACTAATTTTTAAGGGAATTTCAGTGCCAAAGAAATCGTAAGCCTGGTTTATAAGTATGAATATATGACTAACACCAGACCCCTAAAACATCCTCAGCAGGAAGCCCCCTGTTAAAGCTGTACAGGCCTCAAAAAGGGCTTTCTTGCCCCTTTGCCCTGGCTGAAAGTAGAGCTCTCAGAAGGGAGAGCAGGACCATTAGGAAAAGCTTGTGTTCTCAAATCACTAATGGTGTAAAGTCACTTGCAGCCAAAGAACATGTGTATTGAATGTTCATTAGCAAGAGACAAACTTTTATTGTATTTTATTTATTTATTTTATTGAAATGGTGAGTTTTATTTTAAAGCTGCTAAAGATTATTCTAATATTCAGAAAATCCCCCAAGGATGCTGAGTTTCAAGGAGAGCTCAAATCAGTTGTCCAGGGGTGCCAATAATCAGTGTCAGAATTAGGATTAGAACACAGTACTTTAAATGTTTAGTCTTTACTCATTTACCCTGAATCTCCAAATTCCAGAAAATCAAAAACAATGGCTCAGATAAGTTGATTAAAGATGGATTGAAACATTTCAGGATCATGTTTACCCGTTTTTATGATTGCCCCGTGTATCACTCTCTCCCCCAGCACCCACCTATCTATTCCTTAAAAGTCAATAATAGAAAAACAAACCCAACTTTTTAATAATGGGCAAAATATTTGACCAGACATTTCACCAAAAAAGACATAGGGATGGCAAATAATCATATGAAAGATGCTCAGCATCTTTTGCCATTAGGGAAATGCAAATTGAACAATAATTAGATACCTCTGGATACCTATTAGAATGGCTAAAATTAAAAAGACTGACCATATCAAGCATTGGTGAGGACATGGAAGGATGGGAACGCACAGTCCCTACTGGTGGGAATGTAAAAAGGCATGACCATTTTGGAAAAGTTTGCTAGTTTCTTAAGTTAAACATACACCTTCTGTATGATCCAGCCATTCCCTCTTTTACCCAGGAGAAAAGAAAGCTTTTGCCCTTAGAAAGAGTTATACACAAATATTCACAGCAGCCCTATTTATAATACCTAAACTCTAGAAATAACTCAAATGTGCATCTACAGATAAATGAATAAATACACTGGGGTTTATCCCTAAAATACAAAATTACTCAGCAATCAAAATAAGTGAACTATTGACACATTTAATGACATTGATGAATCACAAAATAATTATGCTGTAAAAGAAATAAGACTATAAATGTTAGACTATAAAAGAATACATACTGTTGATGCCATTTACAGAAAATTCTAGAAAGTGTAAACCATAGTGACAGAAAGCAAATCAGTGGCTCCTTGGGGATGGATGTAGAGCATAGAGTTCAAGGACAGAGTACAAAGAAAAATTGAAAGACTTTTGGAGATGAGGGACATGTTCACTATCTTGTTTGTGGTGATGATGTCATGGTTGTATACATATGTCAAGACTTTAAAATTATGTGTATTGTTTCAAAATTTTACAAACATTTTGAATATGTGCAATTGATGGCATGCTGATTTTACCTCAAACAAATAATGAGGTAGATGCACCCATTAGAGAATATTAAAGACTATATTAAAGCATTTTAGAGTTCTTAAACACAAAAATGACTACAAAATTTGTTTTATGATGTCTTTATTTCATTTTTCTTAAAAATGAATAAGTAAGATAAAAATAAGTATATCCTCAAAAGAAAATTCCTAGAGGAGCCGGTCATCTAACTCATTCTTAGGTAGGTGTTTTTACTTTCTGAGGCAGTTGGATCCAGGCATATATCTCCGCAGTTTATTCACAGTAAATTGCCTCTGGGCTAATTTCTCATATACTTCTACCTATTGTTAAAAGCTTTATCGCTTCCTCACCTCTGATTCTTTTTTTTTTTTTTTTTGAGACAGAGTCTCACTCTATTGCCCAGGCTAGAGTGAGTGCCGTGGCGTCAGCCTGGCTCACAGCAACCTCAAACTCCTGAGCTCAGGCGATCCTCCTGTCTCAGCCTCCCGAGTAGCTGGGACTACAGGCATGCACCACCATGCCCGGCTAATTTTTTCTATATATATTTTTTAGCTGTCCATATAATTTCTTTCTATTTTTAGTAGAGATGGGGTCTTGCTCTTCCTCAGGCTGGTCTCGAACTCCTGAGCTCAAACGATCCGCCCACCTCGGCCTCCCAGAGTGCTAGGATTACAGGCGTGAGCCACCGCGCCCGGCCTATCACCTCTGATTCTTGTTAAAATTTTGTTGCTTTGTACAACTATGATCAGTGACAAGTTCAGCCAAGTGACAGGAAGTCATGCTATGTGTCAGCCACTGTTTCAGTCAAAGTCCTCCCCTTGTTACTAATGGACCAAAGATATCCCTTTAAATTTAACTATAGCTTCTTTGTGGTTGGATCATCTTTAATCATTCATGAGGTAGAAACAAGAAAGGAAAGTCAAATCCCTTTAGCCTCAGCATTGTATCAAAATGAAAAATGACACTTAGCAAATTGTACTTAGCAAATGTACTTAGCAAATTGCCAAGCGTCGTGCAACCAGTGGTTTTTATAGTTGTCTCTTTGTGTGTCCCAGTGAGTTCCCATCCATTTGTCTGTCTATAAACAGCACTCTCCTTGATATGTGTTTCTAGGTGATGTTTACACTATAATTCCTGCCAGTCGAGGAGCTTCACAAGCTCAGGGACTCTCTTTAATTATTACTATTTTTTCACCCAGTGATGTAAAATAACAACATTGCAAGACATAACGATAATATTTATTGAATATTTTATGTGCCAGGCACTAGGCTAAGCATTTTTACATATTATCTCCTTTAATTCTCACAGCAGTCACAAGAGAATATATTATTATTGACCCTGTTTTACAGATGAAGGAAGAACTGAGGCAGAGAGAACAAAACTAACCTGTTCAACAAAAGGCTTCAAGTCCAATCACCAGAGAGATGAAACGCAAACAAGTCACCACTACATACCCACTAGAATGGCCAAAATCAAAGAGGATGAAAATGTCCAGTGTCAACAAGGATGTGGACAATCAGAGCTCTTACACATTGCTAGAGGCTAACTGTATGCTAGTTTCTAGTGAATTTAAACATGTGCCTATGCTTTATGATCCAGCCATTCTAGCCTTAGGTACATACCCAAGAGAAATGAGCGCATATATTGACAAAAACTCTTCTATTCATTACATCAGCAGTCTAGGACTGGTTTCATGCAAGACAATTTTTCCATGGATCAGGGTGGAGGGGGGATGTTTTTGGGATGATTCAAGCACATTATATTTATTGTGCAGTCAAACCTCTCTGCTAATGATAATCTTATTTGCAGCTGCTCCCCAGCACTAGCATCACCGCCTCAGCTCCACCTCAGATCATTGGGCATGAAACCTCTCATAAGGAACATGAAACCTAGGTCCCTCGCATGCACAGTTTACAGTAGGGTTCATGCTCTTGTGAGAATCTAATGCCACCACGATCTGACAGGAGGCAGAACTTATGTGGTGATGTGACCGATGGGGAGTGGCTGTAAATACAGATGAAACTTCACTCACTCACCCACCACTTACTTCCTGCTGTGCAGCCTGGTTCCTAACAGGCCATGGACCAGTACTGGAACATGTATAAACAAATTGTGATAAATTTATACAATGGAAAGCTATAAGGTAACAACATTAAAAAACAACAAATACATGGCAGCATAGGCGAACCTCAGAACAATTATGCTGAAGGACAAAATCCAGATACTAAAAAAGAATCATTCCATTTATATAAAGTTCAAGAATAGGCAAAACTGACCTATATTGAAAGAAAGTAGACTTGTATTTATTTATTTATTTTTAGGATAGTATTTTCTTCTGATAGGGGTGGGATTGGAAAGTATCGATTGAGAAGGAACACAAGAGAACTCTCTGAGATGATGCAAACGTTATGTATATTGATCTGGTATATAATCATGTAAAATATTGAGCTTGCTTAATAAATGACATGCAAGTTATATCTCAACTTAAAAGAGAGAAGGAAAGAAAAAGAAAGAAGAAAGGAAGGAGCGAGGTAGGAAGAGAAAGAGAGAGAAACTATCAAAGTTTCCCGTGGTAAAACAAAGAAACTAGTAAGTGATGGAGCTGGTTTTCAAACTCTCTCTGCCTGACACCAAAGTCTGTACTTGTCCCCATTCTGGTATACTGCTTCCCACAAATACCAACCAATATGCTTGACGTATAGTAGGTGCTTCTAGCTGGTGTCAATAAATATTTTTAGAATTGAATAAAATTGTAGCTCGTATTAGGAGGAGGGGACAGTTGCATTCCGATACCTTTTTGTGTGTGATGCTATGACGTGAACGTTGCTTCCTTAGAAAAGGGCAATGCAGCTTGATTCCTCTGCAGTTTCCTGAACAGTTTCCCACTGCATTTGACTGTGCATCCTCCCATTGCCAAAAAGCCAGATGCTCTTTCTTTAACCTATATTTGCTCAATAGTTGTATTGTACATGCTATTAATTAGACAATTGGGACTCATAATATTTATTCCTTCATGATCCAAACAATACTAACTTTATTGAGGGCGAGGAGCAGTTGATATATATTTTGTTCTGGAGACCTTATTCTGTAAAACATGTGCTTCCCTTTGCCCTTCAAAAACATTGCAAGTCAGAATCCCTGTCTCTTTTTCTCATTTGCATTGCATTCCACCAACCCACTGCTATCCCAGAGAAACCATGAAAAAATTCAAAGAATAAGTAAACATTCTTATATTTTACATAATAATAGCTTATGAGTGGCAAATGTATGGTGTGTGATTTGTGCTCGTTATAAAAATATTACTTAGTTGATATAAAGGCGTATTCACTTTAAAAGATCCAATTCTCCAAAAATATTTTTTTGGAAAAACAGCCAAGATAAAATGAGTGCCTACCTTTGTGAGGTTCTATGTTAGGGCTTTACATAGTATGGGTAATACTCTGAGAAATAAGAAAATTAAAGTTCAGAGAAATAATAAATTTGTCACATTCCAGATGGCCCAATCTGGATCATTCAGTTTTAATTGTCCCTGTTTTAACATTCCACACTAGAGTTACGGGGTTTAAAAAGGATTCCTATCCTGGGAAAACTGCTGCTTGCTGGTGGGCCTAACACCCTTCCTGTGGTCAAGCCTTCTGCTCTCCTCAGAGTTAGGAGAGGTCAAAGATAGTTTTAAACTATCAAAGTTTGATTCTGATGCCATGTTGACCCAAACGAGGCAGCAGAGTCAGCTAATCTCTTCCGTTCTTGTTACTTGCAGTGAAGCTCTGGTATGTTTTGAAGTAGACCAAGGTGCAGGTACTTTGTGAGGGCTCCTCACAAGCTCTCTGTGGGTTATATATAGCTTGGTGGCCAAATAGAAAGGTAGAAATGTAGTCAGTAGAGAGGAGACTCATTAAAAATAGAACGTGTTATAGTAATTAAAAAATAGCGAAATGCAGTGAGCACAAGTGTTGGAAGTCAATGGTGTGTTTCACTACCTTCTCAGAGCTTTTATTGGAATCTGGATTAGTTTGCTCTATAAAGGATGGTTACAGCCTAAGTCAGTGGTAGTGTTCTCCTTGCAGAATACATAGTAAAACTTGTTCTCCCATCATAGCTGATACATCCTCATTTTATAGTAAGGTAGCAAAAATGACACAGTAAATGTTTCAAGAAGATGCTTATGAAATCAAACTGATAGAACAACATGAGGGAATATGATAGACAAGTTTATGTATTTGTCTATTATATTTCCAGCTTTTGGGTAGGAAAATTTAGACAACATCACCAAGTGCTTTGGCCAAAGCCTTATGTACGTGTGCAGTGGACACACAGGTCTCTCAACTCCATGCATATCAGTTACTAGTTGGACTTAGTATGTTTCCCTCCCAGGAAATGCCATGTGGTTTACTGTGGTTTCTAGTGCTTGGCTGTTCTGGAGTCAAATTTCATCATTGTTTTGAATTATCACCATCATCAAAAAGTAGGTAGCCCCTAAGAGGAATAGTGAGAAAAGGAAAGGAAAGAAGGAAAGTGACTATTCCCAAATAGTCTCTGAATATTTAAGAATTAAATGACCTTGAAGGAGGAACTAAAGGTCCACAAGTGTCTTTATTGCTAGGAAAGAATTTTTACATTGAGAATTCCATGTCTGTCCCATTGGAAAGGGGAGAAATATATTTTTTTTACTGTTCAGCTCATTTATTAATACATGAGAAATAGACTTTTGGATGAACCTACCTGACCCATAATTCTTGCTTGAACCTCTCAAAAGATGTGCTGATTACAGCAGCTTTGAATTTTAAATTAACAGAAATTGGTGTGAGCAGGCTGCCCTGGGGTCTGGCAATGTCATATTGCCTAGTGGACATATTGAAAGAGGACCTGACACCTTGAGCAAGAGAAGATTTTTTTTCCCCCTCTAAATTCCTCATTTCTTGAATTTTGAAACTACAAAGGAATGTTAATTATTCCAGCTTTCCCTCCCTAAGAGAAGAGAAAATATTTTAATCATTATAGAATATGATTTAACAATCCTTCAGATCCAGGTAACTTTTACTCATTTGCCTTTTGAAACCTAGATGAAATGTTTCTACAGTGATCAATTTGTTAACCTGACCCAGTTTCTTGAGCTGAAGTAGAATAGTTTGTCAAGTCCCTGAGAGATGTGTGTGTGAAGTGGTTTGCACTGGAGTCGGACAGAGTTGGATTCAGTCTCCATCTCTGCCATACACTCACTTGCGCACACTGGACAACTATGTACTTCTTCCAGGGATGATTCCTAACCAGTGAAATTGATATAATCATGGGAAATAGACCATATTTATTTTTCCTTAAGATTATCTCATATAATGCCTGAAAGTTTGCAGCAAATGGTACACTCACTATAAGTGTTAGCTATTTATTGCTACTGTTACTCATGTTGGGAGAAGTGATAATGTTGCTAAGCCAGTCTTCTGAGGATGGAAGGAACCATCCACCTGTAAAGAGCTATAACATTTCTTGACTAATGTAATAGGAACTGGATTGGACAAAGGTATAAGAAAGTTCAAGATAACAACTGGAAGGGATTTGGGAGTAAGCTGGCCAAACCAGGGGTTGGACATGTGAACTAGGCAGGTTACCAAGAGCAAATGCCAGAAAAGACTGGTGGATGTAGCTCATGGAGTTGATGGAGACAGGCATGGGAGCAGGCGGAGACCTGGGCAGTTTAGGTGGGAGGATCCAAAATCACTACCCAGAACTCCCTGGTGATGCCACCAAGCACTGGACACCAGACATGCCTAGGAAGAATCCCTGCCTCTGCTGACCCTTGAAAGCATCTGGTGTTGTTGCTGCTGCTCCAGAATTGGATAAATTCTCACTCTGCCTTTTCTGCGTCACCATCTCCAAATGCAGAAGTCTGCATAGGTGGGTCTGATTGGTAAAGGGCCCAGTAAAACAAGCACACTTCTTCACTTTCTAAACGGGAGTCAGTTCCTCCCAGCATGACACACGGGCTGGAAGACGTCTAAATGTAGGAAGGATAAGGGGATGCTGACCAGCCAAAAAGCTTTGATTACTGTCTGTCCCCTGTTAGAGGATGAGACTGATGTGAGGTATATAAGGTACCAAAGGTAGCTGCATGGGTCATTCTGCTATAAGATTCATTCTTATGACATGGGATGAGAAAGACCATTGTTAGACCAAATGAGTTATCTAGTGCCTGAGCCCCTTACTGGTCATTTTGATCTGGGAGGCATCTGGCCTGTCCCATTATAGACCCTCAGCTAACTCTGTGTGCTCTCAGATTGCTTGTGCAAAGGGCTGAGGTTTGACCTGTTTGGGAATGAAAGCCCTTTCCCCAATCTTAACAGTCCCTACAATGCTTCCCAGGCTTGAATGGGAGAAGATAGTACAGGCTGTTGAAATTTGAAAGAAGTGTTGCCTGTAAGCATAGATATTGTTACACTTGTGCTATCACCTCCAGCCTCAGCCCAGCCTCTCGAGTTCTCATGTTTGGGGGAAGTATTTGAATCTCTTCCTTAAAGATGAAACAGTTTACCCAGATTTAGTACGAATATAGAACATAAAAATAATTCTACCAATTACTGATTTTTTAAAAAAAATAAACATATGATTTTATACAGAATAATATACTTTTGAAAAATAGAGAAAAGGAAAAAATTCATCATCCCACCATCCTAACAAAACCACTTTGGGCCTTTTGGCCTATTTTCTGCCACAGGTCCTTTATTGTTCCAAACCCTCTGGCTACTCCCCCATAATCTTCTTTATAAGATAGAATTTGAGGATCAGCTCCAGGTGTATGTATATGTATCTTTGAGGGTTGGGAGAAGTGTAGAGGGAATGAGTGCTGGGTGTTGGTAACAGGGACATGAATCCCAGCTCTAAACCCCTGGCACTGTGACCTGACCTATCAATTGAATTCTGTCAGCCTACCTTCTCAATGGATAACAATATCAACCATGCATGAATGGTGGATGCACACACACATACACACGTGTACACACACAGAGAAAGAAGAGGAATAACAAAGATCTCCACTTACTTCCATTAATCTCCATGGCATAGGTAACTCATGAGAAATAGCCACACTCTAATGGGGTTATGTCACTAAAGATAGTGGCTTTTACCCAACCAATATTTAAATATAGAGCTTTTTATGTGCCAGACCCTGTTCTAAATATTTTATAAATTTCATCTCATTTATCCTCTTAACAACCTATGGGGTAGTAGTATTTCTAATATGAGGCCATTGACTACAGAAAGCTTACATCTCACATACATGGCTCAGGTTGCTAGCTGGTAAGTGTCAGGGCCTGGATAGAGCAGCCTAGCCCCTAAATCCATGCTCTTAACCCTCATACCATTCTGCTATCCACTCAGTTTTTGAATATTGAAAACAGACAGCAATTGTCCTGTTCCTGCCCAGTACTCTTTGGAGTTGGCATAGTCACTCTTCCCCAGGAGGTAGTGTGGGCTGTTGTTTTCCTGAAGTCACCTGAAAACCAATTCTAACCTTGGCGTCTTTCCTAAGGGTGTAACAAAGGCAGGTGTCACAGTGCTGCTTTGCACTTTCTGTCCATACTGAAGCATACACTGTCCTCAGAATTGTTCATCCCCTGCAGCCATTTCCTAGACCCCAGCTAAAAGCAGATGGGTAATGGAATAATGTAAACGTTTCCCAGAAAGGAATATGAGATTAAAGAGTAAAATTTCACCAGTCAAAACAAAATTTCAATGGCAACAAACTACCACAAGTTCCTTTGAATAAAATTTAAAAATAAAATTTGAACAAAAGCAAAGGAGTAAGTATTGAGTCAAATCAGGCTCAATACAGGAAGTGGTTCTTATCAGGACTCAGGTGAGGGCTTCTGGTGGGTAGAATTCTGGGTTGGAATTTCTCTGTGTGTGTGATGGTTAATTTTATGTGTCAACTTGACTGGGCTAAGGGATGCCTAGATTGCTGGTAAAACTCTACATCTGGTTGTGTTTGTAAGGGTTTCCAGAAAAGATTAGCATTTGAATTGGTAGACTGAATAGAAAAGATCGCCTTCACCATTTCAGGACATCATCTAATCTGTCGAGGCTCTGAATAAAACAAAAAGTCCAGGGGTGAATTTCTTCTCTCTGATTGAATTGGGATGTTCATCTTTTCCTGCCTTCAGAAATCACCACTCCTTGTTTTGGGGCCTTTGGACTCAGATCAGGAGTTTGGGTTTGGACTGGGACCATACCACCAGCTCTCCTGGGCCTCCAGCTTGTAGATGGCAGATCATGGGACTCCTTAGCCTCCATAACTGCATGAGTCAATCCATCATAATGCATCCCTTTCTGTACATCTCTATGTCCTATTGGTTTTGTTTCTCTGCAGAACCCTGACTAATACATTGTGGGAGAAATGCCAACCTGAAAAATAAGTGCCTTCAGGTGAAATGTGCACAGTTTCCACTGGGGATGGGAAGAGAAGGGTACTAATCATTTAGCCCATAGAAACAACATACTCTTTTCCTCAAGTGGGCACCCAGGAATGGCTACTTCTCAAATATCATCCCTAGACAAAGGATGCTTTCATTTTTGTAGATTAAAATAATTAAGATCTCGAGAGGCTATGTCTAAATTTCCACTGGGAACAGAACTCATGTCTCCAGAATCCTAATAGGTTATTCTATAAATCCATCCCTCCCCTCCCCTCCCTTCTTCCTTCCCTCCCTCCCTCCCTCCCTCCCTCCCTTCCTTCCTTCCTCCCTCCCTCCCTCTCTCTTTCTTTTTTTCTTTCTTTCTTTCTCTTTTTTTCTTTCTTGTCCTCCCTCTCCCTTTCTATCTTCCTTCCTTCCTCTTTTTTTTATCTTTCAACATTTTCTCTCAAATCTTTTTGTCAATTGGATTGGAGAAATTTTTAATTCTCTTCTCAGAAATTATCAAGGGGTAAGCCACGTCCTCATGTATTAATAATCATAATAATTACCCTTGTAAAGCCCCTAGTTTGTACATGATATTTTATGTGCACTGTTTCTAATCCTAATAAAAATAGTTTAACAAGTAGTTGGTATTCATCCCATTTCACACACTGAGAGTGAGACTCTCCTAGGTAAGGAACTTGCCCAGGATCACACAGTAACCTTCTATTAGAGCTGGCATTGAAAGTGAGGGGCACAGGGAGGCACATTCCATGCTCCTGCCCCAATGCCACGCAGCCTGCACTGGAAACTTAGAAGACATTCATGCTTGGTGTAGATTTGGTGTTTAAAATGGGGTGCTCTTAGATAGGACCATTTAACTCAAGACCACATGGTTATTTAGCCTAAAGCATTTGGCTTAACTGAATCTAAGAAGGTGTTGCACATTGATTTATCTATCTGTGAGCCTTGATGTGATAAATAATTTTTATAATGTATGTGTTCCTGAAGCCACAGCTCCAAATGGCAAATGAATGAATAAGTGAAATGCAGCTTGCAGGAAAGTAGAAACAGAAAGCAGGATGACCTCCACCATTACCGGGTGTGAATACTGTTTACTTCAGCTTTCATCATTCTACACACAATGTTAGACAACAAAATAATTATGAGATATATAAAATTAAAAAGAGGGGGAAATGACCCATAGTCAAGAGATAAATCAACTGTAGAACAAGACTTAGAGATGATTCAAATGTTGGAACTGTAAGACAGAATCTTTAAAATAACCAGGATTGGCTTTGGGGTATAATGGAGTAAAATCCCATAGGATGGCCTGCCCTGGAGACAACAACTATAAAACTTAGGCATAATTTTAAAAAACAACTATCTGAAGGTTACTGGAAAATGAATAGAAGCAAAGAGACTCTGGTGGGAGTGCATGTTTGTTTGAAGTAAAGGATATGAAAACTTTTACAAGGGAATTCCTTTTACCCTGGGCTTGGTGACATTCAAACCATGAGCCCAGTGAAGACTGGGAAGCGTGTGGAAAAACCTGAGGTCTTTCAGGCCTGGACAACCAGAAACATGAAGCCAGGACAGCATGAATGCTGAAGAGAGTAATGGAGTTGTAGAAGGAAGGAAGTCAGGGAGGGCACCCACGTCTCTGACTGACCCCTGAACAGCACATGTGGGAACAGACTCAATATAACTCAGTAAGAGCAAAAGATCTAGATTGAAACTAGAACAGCTGCCCAAGTTTGAAATTCAAACCCAGCCACAAATTTCACCTTTTCCATGAGACATCAGTTCTCAAGGTGTTTTATAGACTAAAACGGACATTATATCATCACTGAGAGAGCATCCTGCTTTCTCAGTTTCCACTTTACTTCAAGTTGCATTTCATTCATTGATTCATTGGCCATTTGGAACCATGTCTTCAAGCATGTGTGCATCCTAAAACTTGTTTTTTCCCCCATGCTGCACAGATAGACAAAAAAAGCCAGTATGCAACTCCTCCTTTTTTCTTTTCTCTTGAGAATGTATTTCATTTTTCTGGTCCTTTTGGGGTGCATCCTAGACATGATAAATTATGGAGATTTTGGATTCTATTCCTTTTATCCAATAAGTATTATGTTCTTCAAACAATGCAATTCACAATATCAACAGATTTATAAATGTTTCCAAGCACTGACTAGGAGCTAAGGACATAACATAGAATAGGACATAATCGTTTTTAGCCCATGGAGCGAAATAGAGGAGACAATGAACAAGTAAACAAATAGGTGAGACATTAGCGATGTAATTAATGTTATGAAGGGCATAAAATTATAATATGCTAGATAGACTAAAGATTAGTAAACTTTTTCTACAGAGAACCTGATAGTAACTATTTTAGGCTTTACAACTATTCAATTTGGCCATTGTAGTGCCAGAGCAGTCAGAGATACTATGTAAATGAATAAGTACTGGTTGCATTCTAATAAAACTTTACATTAAAAAAGACATAAAAAAATGGAATCATGTCATTTGCAGCAACATGGATAGAACTAGAAGTCACTATGTCAAGTGAAATAAGCCAGGCACAGAAAGACAAATGTTGCATACATATTTTCATTCACATGTGGGAACTAAAAAACTTGATCTCATGGACATAGAGAATGAGTCAGATACTAGACACTGGGAAAGCGGAGAGAGGTGGGAATGAGAGGTTGGGTATGGGTACAAACATACAGTTAGATCGAAGACATAAGTTCTAAAGTTTGGTAGCAGATTAGGGTGACTATACCTAGCAACAATATTACATATACTGCAAAGTAACTAGTAATAGAGGAGAGGAATTAAAATGATACCAACACATAAAAATTATAAACACTTACAGTGATAGACACACCAAATACCCTGACTTGATCATTACACATTCAATGCATGTAACAAACACTCACATATACCCCATAAATGTATAAAATATTATGTATCAATAAAAGAGAAATGAAAGACATGGTGGACCTATTCATTCCAGGGGTCGAAATTTTCCAACCCCTGTGCTACAGAATAAAGCACACTTTCTTGTTGACACTTGAGATAGGGTGGTTAGAGAAGACCTCTCGGAGGAAGAATATTTTAGCTGAAACTTTAGGACATGACAGTGTGTTCTGGGGGAAAGGGGAAAGAGTAAGCATAAGAGTTCTACAGACTGGAAAAGGCTTGGGCTATTCCAGGAACTCCCCGAGGCCAGTGTGGCTGGAGTGTGGTCAGCAAGTGGCAATTACGGTCAGAGAGTTGACAAGGAAGATCATGGAGGACCTGGAGGTTGGTGTGAGGAATTTGGATTTTCTTTCAAGTGCAAGGGAGAGTCATTGAAGGGTTTTAAAGTGGAGTGACCTGATCTGACATACGTTTTAAGGGTCACTCAGTCTGTGTGTGGAGGATGGATGGGAAGGTGAAGGAGGTGCAGTGAGGAGCCCAGCCTGCAGGAATTCTCAGGCATCCTGTGCAAATGACTAAGACTTTTATTTGGGGTTCATACACTACTATTCTTTGCCCTATGAAGTCTTATCATTCCTCTGAAGTAGTTACTGTTACTATCCACAACTGAAATGTGAAAACCAAAATAACTTGTCCAAGGTGATGGAGCTGGGATGTAAACCCAGGAAAACTAATTCTAAAGTCAGTCTTAGCGCTCTCCGATAGTCCTTTGACCTTAAGTCGCCCTTGCCGCCACTGCCTATGGCTCTGTGGTTGAATGCCTTCCAGAGCTCTTTGGCCCCGGACGCCATGGTTCAGCGGTAAGCCCTGCCACCTTTGGCTTTTGGCACGTACTACAGCCAAAAGCCTGTGTCTGGTGCCAAATGCAGGGGAGCCAGTGTTCTCCATAGGCAACCTTCTCGTCTCTGAGAGCCTGTGCCAGAGGATGTTCACAGCAGAAACCTGGCTCAGGTGTTTAGGGGACTTGTAAAGCATATAGGTGATGTCATTATTCAAAAGGCATTATGTGGAAAATAGTGAAGATGTTTTAAATGCCAATGCCTATTTCTCTTTGTTATTAATGACTGTGCTAGTTTGTCAGGATTTAGGTTTTTTTTTTTTTTTTAGCAAGGAGCAAGCACTTTTGAGGTTATTACTATCTAATGCTTCACTCAATGCATTTGAAGAATAATAAATATGTAGAATTTGAAGGTGTTTGCAAGATCACCAGTCTGGTAGTTTTCAAACTGTGCTCTGAGGAAGCCTAAGATTCTAGTCTCCTTCCACTAAAGCATTTTCCTTTATTTTATGTGCAAAACTTCTGAATAAGATTTTTTTTTAAAACAGGGAAAAAATTCCCTTGGTAAAAAATGCTTGAACTTAGTCCAATGCCTTAATTTTTACATAAAAGTAAATTAAGGCCTAGAGAGATTAAATGATTTGCTTAAGATTCCATAAAGGGCCTGTGACAGAGGAAGGACTAGAACTCTTAAACCCTGAAATTGTCACCTTGACAATCAGCATGGTACCATGGATAGAGAAAATGTCAGGTCAACAGATTTGGATACAACCATTACTAGTTGTGTATTTGGGCAAATCATTTGCCATTCTTAAGTCTCCTCATTTATAAAAGGATTTTAGTCATATTTTGTTTTCCTTCCTTCTTTTTGCTATAATATTTCTCTCAGAAATGTGACTTTCAACGAGTGAGGCAGGGTGAGATGAAATTTAAAGAAGACAAGCTTGGGACAATTCTCTCTTCTTGATTGCTCATGTTACTTTACTAGGAACACTCTCCCCCAGAGCAGAGTTTTTGTCTGTTTTATTAACTAATGAAACCCAGAAGAACCTTGCACTTAGTTGCAGATCCATAAACATTTGTTTAGTATCTAGATCTACCAACCTCCAAAGAATTGGATAACCCACATTTCTCTAATGGATGCTGTGCTATTATTAATGGTGCGATGCCATCTGCTGGTAACGTGAATAATTACAGTTGCATACGAGAGAAGAAATCGTGGGACCATTTTATTGTTTTTACAATAAAATAAAAAAGATTATATGTTTATACCAGAAGACTCATTTTCCAAGTAAAACGACAGTAAATATATCCTCACCTGAGAAAAACCAAGCAAGCCAGGGAGAAGAGAGGCGGAAATCTGAACAGATGCTCCTGCCGGGAAAAGGAACAACGGTGCGGGCACCACCCTGTGGACGCTCAGCGCCTTAGCTAGCGTGAAGGTTGCGCTCCAGAGGTGAGGTGGGGACCCTTTCTTAGAGAATTGACAGCGAACTGAGATTCCTGAATCCCTAGAAAACTCCCAAGTCTCATTAGCTATCAGGCCTGCAATTTTAAAAACAAGATCTCACTCAGCATTTCTACATTCTCCCAACTATGTTTTAAAATAAACCCTTGTAGGCCTAAATTTTGTTCTTATTAGAAGCCAAGATAGGTTGCTGCAAGGTGAGTTTCTCTGGGCCACAATTTTGTTCTATGAAATACGGATTGTTCTAGAGAAACTCTAAGGTAATTGCAGCTCCGAAAACCATTAAATCTGATACGCATTTCAGCTTTCCTGTTCAAAAAGTGTCCTCCCCAGCCCTCTCCTATCTCAGATAAATGCCTGTGGAGATGAGACCTTGTATAACAAAAGGAATTTTCCAGATGTGATTAAATTAAGGATATTGAGATGGGCGGTTATACTGGATTATCCAGGAGGGACCAATGTGATCGCAAGGATCCTTAGAGGACAGGGACAGGAAGACCTAAGTCAGAGACAGCCATGTGACCATGGAAGCAGAGATTGGAATGATGCAGCCACCAGTCAAGGAATGTTGGCAGCCTCTAGAAGCTGGCAGAGGCAAAGAATGGATTCACACCTGGAGCCTCCAGAAAGAAACAGAAATGCCGATGCCTTCATTTTAGACCTGTAAGACTCATTTCAGACTTCTGATCTCCAGAAATTTAATAGAACAATTTTGTGTTGCTTTAAGTCACTAGGCTTGTGGTAATTAGTTACAGCAGTAACAGGGAACTAACACGGTATGTATCTTTAATCAATAAGGATTTTTTTTTACATAATCACCATGCTATTATCACATATCACAAAATTAATAATTTTTTAATGCCATCAAATACCACATGCAAATGTCCTTGATTTTGTAGTACTAATCACCTCGTATTGTCATCACCTGTTTAACACACCTGGTCTCCCCACTGGATCATGAGCTTATTATATGAGGGATTGATTACATTCAGCTGTGAATCCCCCTTTTTAATAAAAGCAGATAAAATCAAAATGAGTCACATCAATCATAGCTTTGGTGTGAAATTTCTGAAAATGCAGCTTCACTATTATGGCTATATATATTAAGTCAGAAACACATCACAATATAATGACAAGCCATAAAGCTTTTCCTTATGTTTTCTTTTGGGAGTTTTATAGTTTGCATCTTATATTTTAATTCTTTAATTCATTTTGAGTTAACATTTACGTATGGTGTAAGATAGGGGTCCAAATTCATTCTTTTGCATGTGGCTACCCAGTTTTCCCAATACTATTTGTTGAAGAGACTATCATTTCCCCATTGCGTATTTTTGGCACCCTTTTGAAGATCAGTTGACCATATGTGCTTGGTTTGATTCTGGGTTCATTGGTCTATATGTTGGCATTTATGTCAGTATAGTCTACCTGTCTGTTACGATTACCATAGATTTGTAATATGTTTTGAAATCAGGAAGTGTGATGCCTCCAGTTTTGTTATTTCTCAAGATCAGTTTGGCTATTTATGATCATTTGTGGCTCCATATGAATTCAAACTTGTATTTTCTATTTCTGTAAAAAATCTCATTTGGACTTTAATAGGGATTTCATTGAATCTGCAGATTGCTTTGGGTTGTATGGGCATTTTAACAATATTAACAATTTAATATTAACTCTTCCAATCCACGAACACAAGATGTCTTTCATTTGATTGTGTCTTTAATTTCCTTCATTAATGTTTTATACCTTTCAATATACAAGTATTTCACTTCCTTAGTTAAGCTCCTTCCTAGGTATTTTATTCTGTTTGGTGCTATTGCAAAAGAGATTGTTTTCTTAATTTCCTTTTCAGTTAGTTCACTGTTAGTGCATAGAAAAGCAAATGATTTTGTATGTTGATTTTGTATTCCGCAACTTACTGGATTCATTTATTAGTTTAATACTTCAGAGTATTCTATATATAAGATCATGTCTTTTGCAAACTGAGACACTTTTACTTCTTCCTTTCTGATTTGGATGCCTGTTTTGTTTGTTTGTTTGTCTAACTTCTCTGGCTAGGACTTTCATCTTGGCAATGATTTCCTGGATATGACATCAAAAGCACAGGCAACAAAAACAAAAATAAATAAGTGGGAGTATATTAAACTAAAAAGCTCTGCACAGCAAAGGAGACAATCAACGGAGTGAAATGACAACCTACAAAAAGGGAGGAAATATTTGCAAACCATGTATATGATAAGGGGTTATTCTCTGAAATATTTACTACATAAAAACCCCTACAACTCAATAGTGAAAAAAACCTAAAATTCAATTAAAAAATGAGCTAAAGACTTAACATAGATATTTCTCCAAAGAAGACCTACAAACGGTCAACAGGTATATAAAAAAATGCTCAGAATCTCTAATCATCAGGATGATGCCAATCAAAACTACAATGAGATATCACTTCACACCTCACACATATTAGTATGGTTATTATAAAAAAAAAAAGCAAGTGTTGATGAGAATGTAGAGACATGGAAACCCTTGCACACTCTTGGTGGGAATGTAAAATGGTACAGCCACTGTGGGAAAAAGTATGAATGTTCCTCAAAAAATTAAAAATAGAACTACCATATGATCCAGCAATACCGCTTCTGGGTATTTATCCAAAATAATTGAAATTAGGATCTTGAAGAGATATTTGCACTCTCATATTCATGGCAGCATTATTCACAATAGCTAAGATATGGAAACAATGTCAATGTTCATTGGCAGATAAATGCATAAAAAATGAGCTGTATATACACAATGGAATACTATTCAGTCTTAACAAAGAAGGAAATTCTGCAATATGAGACAACATGGATGAGCCCTGATGACATTATGCTAAGTGATACAAGCCAGTCATAGAAAGATAAATATTGCATGATTCCACTTATCCGAAGTATCTAGAATAGTCAAATTCAAAGAATTAAATGGTGGTTGCCATGGGGTATGGGTAGTTACTAAAGTTTCAGTCAATGAGATGAAGGAGCTCTGGAGTTCTGCTGTACGACACGGTACCTATAGTCAATGACAATGTATTGTACACTTAAAACGTTGTTGAAGGCAGATCTCATGTTAAGAGTTCTTACCACAATTAAATATATATATATTTATATTGTATAAATATATATACATACACACAAAGTCACTGTTTATTGGTTGGCCACTCTGTGACAATTCTTTTTATGTGAAATAAGTAGTATTATTTTATCATGTATTTGGCTAATGAAATTTAGAGGTCAGTAACTTGATAAACTTCGCCCAACAGGGGATTAGCAGAGACAAGATTTAACTCCTGGAAACATTTATGTTGAACCACCTTACATCCTTGAGAAATAGCTGCTGCTGAGAGAGCTGAAGTGTGATACAGTGTATAGGATGGGGAGAAGACAATGAATGCTTAGGCAAGAGGACTGCTAACTAGAATTCACGTGCAGAACTGCAGGTGGCAGGAGTAAGAGACTGGCAGACGTACAACCTGGGAGCCAGGCAAATTAGAATGTGATGATTAATATTTAATGTAAAATGTCATTTAGTTCCTGAGTTGACATGGAGTAAGCGTGCATGTCATTCCCACACACTAAAATATCAGTTGCAGTAAGAGCAAAATACTACCCTTAAAAGGCCATGGTGTGATACGGCTGCTGATGGTTGACTGGCTTTGTCACTCTGACTTGCTCGCTGTGGAAGGCTCAATTATGCCTCCTAAAGATTTCCAGAATATCACCTTGTACGGCAAAAGGAACTTTGCAGATGTGATTTAATTAACGATCTTGGGACGGGGAGATTATCCTGGATTATCTTTGTGGGCTCTAAACATAATCACAAATGTCCTTATAAGAGGGAGGAAAAGAAAGAGACCCACACAGAGGAGAAGGCGATGTGACTGAGGCAGAAAGAGAGGTGAAGGTGGTATATTGTTGGCTTTAGAGATGAGGGAAGGTTTCATGAGGCAAGGAGTGTAGCTGTAGAAATTAGACAAGGCAAAGACATGCATTCTTCCCTAGAGCCTCCAGAGGGAGCACCTCCAGTGAAAATCCCAGCAGGCTTGTGTGCATGTGTATGTGTATATATATGAAATATATACATATTTCATGCATACATATGCATGTGTGTATGTATATATATGAAAAGAACCTACTAATACAAGCAATGGATGAATTTCAAAAACATGCTGAGCAAAATAAGCATGTATGTAATAAATATGTAATAAGTACTATATGATTACATTTGTATTAAATTTTAGCATAGACAAAACAAATCTATAATAATGGAAATGTGGTTTCCTGTGGCTGATGGGAGAGGCTGATTGCCAAGGGCATGGGTCACCCTTTAGGATGATGGCGATGTTCTATATCTTGATTGTGTTGATGATTACACAGGTTTACACTTTTGTTAAATCTCATTGAACTATGCACCTAAAATGGACACAGTCAATAAAGTTGATTTTGGAAAAAAAATCAATAAAGTTTATTAAGGAAAAGAGAATAACTGATATAAGGAGAACAGGCATATGACTCCAAAAATGGAAGCGTAGCACTGAGAAGTGTTAGTTCTTCATCACAGAAGGTTTCCTTTTATGATTCCAGCTTGCCGTGGGGCTGTATAGCAGGTTTTTGATCATTGTATTGGGATTCAGAAATCATTAACTGGATTATTTTTCATCAGGACTAGGTTTCAGAAGGATTCTCTTAGGATATGGGTACTATAGTTGCAATGTTTTGTCCCCCTGAAAGTCATGTATTGAAATCCTAACCCCCAAGGCGATGGTGTTAGGAGGTGGGGCCTTTGGGGAGGTGGTTCTGTCATGAGTGGCACCCTCATGAATGGGCTTGGTGCCCTCATAAAATAGGCCTAAGGGAGCTGGTTGGCCCTTTCCACCACATGAGGACACAGCAAGAAGGTGCCATCTCTGAACTAGAAAGAGGGCCTTCACCAGACACCATATCTGCTAGCAAGCCTTGATCTTGGACTTCTCAGCTTTCAGAACTGTGAGAAATAAACTTCTATTTTTTATAAGCCACCCAGTTCATGGTATTTTGTTATAGCAGCCCGAATGGACAAAGACAATGGGTCTCCTTAGAAATCAGCCAGCATTGCTGTTCTGCTTAACAAGGTCTACCCTTGCTGCTGTCTTCCTAAAACAGAAAGCCCATCTTCATTTGAAACAAGCTCAGATGAACCAGACTTCCTCAACTCCATTCATTCTAACAGCATGCCACAAGCCACATGACATTAAGATACAAAAACAAGTAGTTGCTTCTCCTGAGATCCAGTAGGTTCTTTGGAAAATAACTCCCATCGTATTCAAATTCTATCCTAGAATGTTCCAGGACACTAAATACAAGGCACTGGGCTGTAACTTACATTATGCAAGGCTAAAGGGGTGGTGGGATGAGTTCATTCTTTCTTAATTTGGGGAGGGAATCACCTAATCCTATGAGAAGCAGATAAAATTTATAAATTCCCTCTCCTGACAAATGACCAAATGAAAACATTTGGAAATAAGTTTGGGGAATTACCAGACCTCTTAGAGCCCATGCATGGAACACAATTTTTAAACAGTGTCCTAGGGGGTCCTACCTGCCCAACAGGATAGTTTGTGATTTTGCAATAATCGGCTGCTTTCTTTGTTCGCACCACTCTTTTTCAACCTTTCACATAAGTTAGTGGCTTTTAGAACCAAGCGGTTTATAATGGGACAAAAGAAGGAGACCAAAAACACATGATTCACCTTTCTATGGAAAATGTTCATTACTGGTAGGATGAGTTTCAAAGGTCGTATAAAGAGTGTCCTTACTAATGAATCATATACTTTATACCATCTTTAGTAAAATTTTATTATAGTATTTAGTTTTTGCAGGATAAAGATTACTTTTATAAGAGATGTTGGCAAATACTGGCCAAGAAAATGCTCTAATTGCTTTCGGGCGAATGAAATAGTATTATTTTTTCTTAAACATGTCTACTTTCATTTTCTGCATAACAGAAAACATAATGGAAACTGTCATTAATTATCCCAGATGGTGAATAATTGTCCAAACATGACCAAGTTCCAATATTTACCTAAATTTTAATTTGAACAGCTTATGGTAAGTATTTCAAATTCTGCTTAGCCAAATAGAAAGATGTCTCTTGGAGGAAGAATGAAGGCTATTCCTTCTTTTGACTACTTGTGACATTTTCAAGGAAAGGGACTTAAAGTTAAATGTGGTCTGGTCATCTTATTGTTTTGTGTCAAGAAAGCTAACTGTACGTTCAGTCTCCATAATCTACAGTTTTGAGTTATTTATTTTCATTAGGTTGGTGCAAAAGTAATTGCGGTTTTGGACTGTGAATTTTAAATCATTATGTTAATAAAATTGGTTTTCTAGTAGAGTCTTCTTACATATTCAGTCTTAGATGTATTTTCTCTGCTATGCTTCTGCCAGTTTAGATCTGGCAGGGTTGGAATTTGAGGCGTCTGTCCAGATGCATGAACTAACTCTTCTAAATATCCAATGTGTGCAAGTTGAGACCCCCGCCCATCCTTCCACCTGTTTTTTTTCAATGCTGCCAGTCATGTCTTCAGGTTTCTCTTATGATTTAAATCATAAGTAAAAATATTGTTATCATACTCAATATAAGCATAGAGATGTCATCAAAACTGCACTTGATATTATTGTATGCCATGCATTTTTTTTTCTATCTCTTCCACTCTTTAAAAAAGATGTTTTTATGTAAGAACATAATAAAAGAATATGTCTGTTGTCTGCTTCGTGCCAGGCACTGTGCTAGGCACTGAGGATACATGATTGCTGAGACAAGGTCCCTGTCCTGAGGAAACACACAATCAAAAGGGAATGTGAGACTACAAAATCAATTGTAACATTGAAATGGGTATAATTAGCACACATCTTGCAGTTGTTTTGAGCAAGATTTGCTTCTGCCCTTGTTTGGCCTATTAGGAAATTCTCCTAAGAAAATAGCAAATCTTATAGGATCTATGAAATACAAGATATTGAGTACATACAGGTAAATGAAAAATCGTAGCCATTTTAGGAACTGTGTGCATGTCAGTAAAGGCTACAGTGGAAGACACAGTAGGATACTAGGCTACAAATGCAGGCAGAAGTGAGGTGAACCTACTGATCACTAGTGTGACTCATCAGGTTTATGTTTTAGAAAACAAAAATCATTCCAGTATTATAGAAATGAGATTGCAAAGAGGATAGAGAGAGAAATCAGTTAGAAGGCAAATGTAGAAATGCAGGGCAAAAATAACAAAGGCCACCACGGCATCTGGAAAGTTCCTCATGGAGACTTGAATCTCATATTGCCTAGTTTTATGTATCCTTTTTATAGGAAAATAGCATATTGATAAGTTTATGAGCATTTTCTATGTAAGTTCTGTCAATAATCAGTAGATGCTTTTTTTGTTTTTGCAAAATAGTTACTTACTTGCCTAATAAAGGTTGAAAATTACATTGAAAGTTCTTCTACCTGAAGTTTTGTTGTTACTGTTGCTTAGGGACCCTGCTGCCTTACTCTGCAGACCCCTAATCTATTTAGAAGAATTTGATCCTTTGTTTGAAGACCAGACAGTGCCTGGGCAAGGACCTTTACTCAGGAATGAATAATGGTATTAGGATCTAGAAATCTGAGTACATTTCATCTGCCTTCATAGACCCAGGAAAAAGCCTAATGGGGGAGGAGGATCAGAGCTTCCTTCAGCTGCTGCTGCACGTTCAGTGAAGCAGCAGCTAGACCTGTCCTGCCATCTGCCTCCAACAGGAACAGGTGACGCCAGCTCAGGTCCCAGGACCCAACTGGACATAGGTTGTTTCACACCTTTGGGAGGCCAACTGCAATCAGTGCAAGCAACATCTAAGCATAGTTTGCTCTTTGCGCTCTTGGCTCTTTTACTGGGAATTAAAAAGCGCTTGGGATCTGGCTGTATTTGTCTCTAGTGTTTGTACTTTCCCTCTCATTTGTTAAAATGATTCAAGGGACAACATAGTCTGGCACAAAAATGGTAGACTCTAAACTGGGTTAGTTTTTTTAATCCGTAATTCTCATGAATCCATTTCTCTTAAGAAATTTTAGCTTATTGATTTTACTTTTTCCCCATCAGATCATGCTGATGAAAATCTATTTTGTTGGTTTTAAGGATTAGTAACTAAATGTGGTAAGGGCTTGATGACATAATTGAAATCAGGAAAATAAGCAACTCTGAATATATTTAATTTTGCTTTTATTTTAGAAAAACTATTGCCACATAAAGAAGAAAGATTGCCAAGAAACATTAATATTTCCCCAAATAAGAGATAATTTATTAGGATACTTCTAGAAGAATTGTAGAGATAAATGGAGGGACTTAGTATTAAAAAACAGAAAGTAAAATATCTTTATACATTTGGAATAACTGTGTTCGATCTACCTTCATGGGAGGAGATCTTACCTCTCTTATAAAGCATCAATAAGAAAATCCTACATAGGAAGGAGATAGGAAGGAGAATTGGGCCGTATATGTAGAAATGAGTGGTTATTTTAAGATAATTTGTCAACTAAATCCCCATAATTGTATGAAATATTATAAAATATAGACGAGGAAAACAAAATTCCTTAGTTGTATAATCTTTTATAAGGAATAGAAGATTAAAACAATAAAACAACAAGAACATTTTTCCTCAGACTCCTCAGAACATGTGCCTCTCCCAGAAAATTCTAGAGCACTTTGATGCTGAAAGAGGCCTGACTCCTTCTGCTCTTTGAGCTGGGGGCAAGTATATCTGAGAAAGGATATGAAAAGTGAAAGAGGAGCTCAGCTTTCTGCTCTCGGAGGGAATCTCTGGAATCTGAACGTAAAGACGTTTCAGTGTTTGTACCTATTTATAAAATTCTCGTAGAAAAAACTAGTGGATTGGTTTTAAAAAAGTATGAAGAGAGATTAGTTTTGGATTATTTAAAAAAAAGAGCTAAAACCAAACTCCTTATTGTTATAAAAGTGATAGACCAATAAAAATTAATGAAAGAATTTAACACACATTTATTGCAGACCAACTCTGTGTAAGGAATTGTGCTAGTTGCTGGTTGGGATACAGAGATACACAGTAGCAATCATACTCGGGGGCCCTAGAACTTGCACTCTAATTAGCTTGTTAGTTTAATGTTCTCTACACTATCAATCAGCCATACCAAATTCATTGAAGTGCCCCAGTGACCTTGAAGCTTAATTTTGTATGTCCTTGTTGGTGAACTTCCTTCTGCTTAACAGATTCAGTGCCTGAAGGTGACGTTTCAAGACTCATTTCAAAGAATAAAGTCCTACCTGAAGCCCTTCTTGACACTCCCCAACCTAGGACTGCTCTTCCCTTTTCTGCTGCCACTGTTGCTTTCATGCAGTGGATTTGCACCAGAGAATCTTTTCACTCCCAGTTAAGTATTACTTAGCTGCACATGGACCCTGCATTATTTCCTTTTATCCCTACCAGAAAAAAAAAAAAAATCTACTCATACATATTAAGGTTATGGAGTCTTTTTACTAAAATAGAATTGTGTAAACCTTGAAAGTACAAGGACACTAGGGAATTTTAACAATATTTCCAGGTCCCCTGCACTCATCCTCTAAGAAATACTATATGCTCCTGAAATATACGTTGAATGAGTGAATGGTTAAGACACAGTTTCTGCCTTAGAGAAGCTTACAGACTGGTAACGCTCACAAATGACTATTTACAGGGGGAAATTAAAAAATTTAAAAATCCTATGATGTTTTATGAATGGAGAAATGGTATTTATTAATATTTGGTGACAGGACAGACTTCATGGAATAGGAGACATTCAAAATAGGGATCATTTGAAAAGGTGATAGCACGGGAGAGAACATTGCAAGGCAGAGAAAATAGGGCAAGACTACCGGGGAAACAGCTCAGCTGGATCATGGCTTCTATGCATTATGGAGAGCCTTGAATTCTAGGGAAGGGACTCTAGACTTAGTTTAGCAGGCAATGGCATGGGGAGGGTGTGACAGAGCCAGAACTTAGATTTAGGAAAATTAATCAAATTGCTATGTCTGTGATGATTTGAGGCACATACCATATGGTGCACTGAATAAAAGTTGGTTGCATAAATTGTAGAAAACATAGCTTCACAGATTCAGAAATGAAAACCAAAGAAAAAAAGGAATGCAAAATAGTTTTCCATTCAAGTTCATACGACAGTAACATTAAGTTCCAAAAATTCTTAGGACTTGTTATGCTATATAGTATTTGTGCTTGCTACGGGGACTAAAGAGAATGTGGGTGATTTTACAAATTCATAGAAATATATGTGCAGGATAAATAATTTTCCTATTATTTTGATTCCTTTAGTAATCTAGTTGATTAATATTTTGAGAAGTGAGGATAGAATACAGTAATGAACATTATGGAAGTGTGAAATTGCCTCTTACAGTAGTAAAATTGAAACATCTCTTATAGACCAGTAATAAATAAAAAGGATATCTCCCCCCAAAGATGGAGAGCTTTAGCCTAGCTAGGAAGCAGTATTCTGAAGGGAAAAAAATACTACAAACTTTGGAAATATTGTGCACTTAGGGTTTTTCCCAGTAACACTTTGGCAACATGTACAGACATTGTTAAGAGTTTATGTTTCCTTCAGTATTTGGGAACCTGGGCTTTCAGGGCACAAGATTGTCACTGACATCACAGACGTCTGTTATACCAAGAGCAACAAAGACTAGTGAAACTACCCATTTCTGCTTTTAGTCTCATTCAGATACGACAGAAGGGACATCTAATAATTTTATGAGAGTGTTGCAACAAATGCAGACGGGACTGGCTCTACTGCAGGAGTAAAACATTGCCTGAAGTTGACCGATTCCCCAATATGGAACTCAGCAGATTCCAGGAGGGAGACAACATGTTTACTGGGGCCACAGACACACTAGGTTGAAGTCCCACTACCAAGGTTAAGTTGTTAGTAATCTCATGTAGCTATGAGAGAGAGGCTTTCTTTAGTAACCACAATTTCCACAGGCATGGTAAGATAGCTGGGACCTTGAGTGAGGACTAAGATTCTATAACTGAGAAAATTTAGCTTCATAAAAACTGGTAATAATACTCAAGGCCATAATGCTGTATCATTTTTCAAAGGTTGCCACACGTTTTCTCTCAACTGATCTTTATAATCCAGTAAGTTACCTAACATTATCATCATCATTCCCATTTTACAGATGAGAAAACTGAGACTTTGAAAGGTTAAGATATTTCCTAGTAAGTGACCATTGAAAGTCCAAAACATATTTCTTAATAGCAAATCCTTTGTTTCTACAACATCATACCCTTGTCTTCTGATTTAAGGAAATTGCACTAGGGGACAGAAAGAACCATGAATGTTATTTTAATTTGAAATTAATGACATTTTGATATAATTTTCCTGGACTTTTGGGGAACACCTGTGGTTAAAATGATGATGAAGAGATTAGAAAGAAGAAATAGAGCCCAGAGAAGCTTGGAGTTGACAGCAGAGCCATACGACCTCTTTCCATTTCCCTTCTACGAGACTTTTTAGAGATGTTTTCCAGACACATGAGCTAGCACTGCCTCTTTTAAACCTCAGAGAGCACTGAAGTGTTTGCCTTCCAAAGTGTCCTTTCTTTACATGGGGCCAAGAATGGGAAGAGACAGATGAAGAGGTAAATATCACTCCATCCTACGAAAAGTGTCTTCTACATAGTGTCTATTAATATGATATGTAATTGCGATGGGATGGTGGATTTTATATGTCAACTTGGCTGTGTCCTGGTGCCCAGATATTTAGTCAAACATTATTCTGGATGTTTCTGTGAAGGTGGTTTTCAGATGAGATTAACATTTATACCTGTTGCTTTTGAGTAAAACGGATTACGCTCCATAATGTGGGTGGGCCTTATCCAGTCAGTTGAGGGCCTGAGTAGAACAAAGACTGACGTCCCCGAGCCAGAAGGAATTGTGCCAGCAGACTGACTGTCCCAGCCCTGGCCAGGACACACTCACACTCACACTCCCTCACGCTGGGACCACGGAGACACCCCAGTGAACCTCACGAGCACACCTTTCGGATGTGGGAGGAGACCAGGGACTCAGAGAGAACCAGCAGGCATGGGAGAATGTGCAAACTCCACACAGACGGGGCCCTGGACCCCTGCCCACAACCACCCTGGACTTACAGAGCTTTGTGGAACGAGAATTTCAAAGGAGGGAGGGATTAGGGAACAGTGGCTTTGTCCTGCCATTTTGTGGTGACTCTGAGAAAACAAGGTTTTGTACATAATTCTTTCAGGGAGCACTCAGTGGGGCAGGGAGTTACTCTCATACTCACTGGATTGGTGGATGTGAAAGAGGTGACCAAAAACAGGGAGAGGCTATGAAATACGTGTTCCCCAAATCGAGTCGGGGCCACTTTCATCCCAATACATGCCAAGGGAGATAGGGGAAAAATGCATCTCAAGGATTAGAGGAGAGAATGCTTTTTAAACGTCAAGTGCTTGTATTGAGTAAACACTGATTACAGAAAAATAGCAGAGCAAACGTTAGAAAAAAGATCTTTTGGAAGAAAAAAGTAGCCAAGCGAATTGGGAATTATTTGGAAGAATGAAAGCCACAACTATGTTAGCAATGCCTTATAGCTTTTGTGGATAAGGAAAAAAGAAAGGCCCACCAATTCATAACTACAAACTGATTTTCCTGTTACTGTGGCAAAGGTCTAGTGAAAAAATTTCTAGCTTTTATGTTTGGAGTACTTGTTTGAAATTATTCCTGAGAAGAAAATATCCTTTTTAAAATTCTGAGTACTTTATCAAAGAACAGTCTGAGTGTGTGCACATATGCACACACACAATATCCTTTTTACAATTCTGAGTACGTTATTAAAAAACAGTCTCAGTGTGTGTGTGTGTGCATATATACACACATACATACGGTTACCTACCAAAAACTTTGAGGAAATCAGCCTTTATTGCCTTTAGGTTAAAATGTTACCTAGAAATGGGCTAATAATCAAGGTAGTGACAATTTCTTTTCACAAGAAATGTATCTGTCATTTTTTAAAAATATTAAGTCACTAATCTAGCAGCTGTACTGATTTCTGAGCCATTCAAGCATCGCCTGTGTCCCAGTCCCTGTATTTTCACTGCCATAGATGACGAGCTCCCATTGCCATGATGTCTGCAAACTCATGTTTGATACAACTTATGAGAAGATTCTCGGGGCCCTTGAATGGCAATCACACGAAATATTACCGCTAAAGTGCTTCTTGGATCTTTGGCAATGAGCTCCATGCTCAAAACTGCCCCCCATAACTTACACGCACACAGCTTCCTCTCATTTGAATGCAAACCCGCCCAAGGCACCCGGGGGCAAAGACAAAGGCAGGCCTCTGTTGCCCTGGGGCATATCCATATGGGTTTACTAAATGGAGGCTGTTGGCTTTGTCTTTCTCACTCACCCAGCAAGAGATCCTGTATTGCACATCTGAGGACACTTCCTAGCAATTGTCAAGTCTGTTTTACTTGCTGTCTTCTTATTTCCTGCTGATCTGTTTTCTTCTTTTCCCCTGTGGACTTTGTACAGTGTTGTATCGCACAGTTGGGGAGAAGAAATGGGATTTTTGTACCCATGTTTGGGGGGTGGGGATCATTAATTTGACAGAGTTGTTAACAGAAAATTGAGCTTTTAGCTCTGCTTTTCACAGTGAATGTTGCCTTACTGTTGGGCCATCTTCTCTTTTGCATTTGAGAGTGAATCTTCCTACTAACTTTATCCCTAGAAGACTTAATCAGGGCCCTGAAAATACTAAATTGTGTGTATAGAAAAGGCACTTACTTCGGACATAGAAAGATAGAATACATATGTTCCCTTGAAAAATTCAGATTGAACAAGATTAAAAGTCTAGCTTGACATTTACCTTTTCATCTTTTGATTTTGCATTTAAATGGAAATTATTAGTATTTTAATATTTAAAGAAGTTAAAGGAAATTATAGTATTCTAGTGCTGAAAATACTTTAGCTACTACTCAGCCTCATTTATTCTACAGAGAAATAAACTGAGGCTCAGAGCACTCAAGTGACATAGGAAAGACACATAGCACAGACCATCATTAGCCAAATAAATATTTCCTAAAAATTAACCCCTTGAACTTTCTTTTACATTATATGATTCCTTAAAAGTGAAGAAAATTTGACTTTAGCAAAATGGAATCAATCCACCATTCTAAACCTTAAACAACAGCAATTCCATATGATTGCTTTTTCTAGTTCTTTTTATCCTAATTAGTTAACAATATCATAGCTTAGCAGCCTTACCATGAGCTATGACATAGTTTTCTCAGGTTAGAAACTGTTAGACAGATAGTATTAGAACCCAGGCTAAGTAGCTGGTTAAGACCTCAGACTTTTCTTTAACTGCAACAAGTTAACCAGAACAAAAACAGATTTAACAGCAGTTCACACAAAGCAATTCTAACAAATACTGGATTTTTGTTAGCCAAATTACAATTGTTCTCCCAACAACCTAAAAGCCATTCAGGCAAACTGATGAATTTACCAAATGGAGATGAAAAGAAATAATTTTGAAATGTTTTCCTCAAGGTCACGTCAATTGCTAAACTCATCATTGCTTCCAAAACATCTCTCCATTTTACACAGTATAATTGACAGAGAAAAATAGAAATAATTAAAGTTCATATTTAATGTCTAAATTTTACTTTTTATTTTTAAAATCCTTTTTCTTTGTAAACCTCTGGCTGCAGATATTACTCACTAGTATTCTGTTTTCCATACCTATATCCAGAAGCACTTGGAAGGTGCCTGGTAGAAATCCACCAGGGTGATCAAAGCCAGCTGCCAGGTTAATTTTAGGATTGCTCCTGGTTACGCAGCCTTCAAGCCAGAGTCTAGCCATCCTGGATTTTTCTGAATATGGCGGGGTGGCCATGGGGGTATGCCACTGGGTCTCTCAGAGTAAAAGTGCTGTAATGAGTGAAGTCAGCCTACAGCTTCCAGATTCAGTCTTTCGGGATCTGCTGCAGGCTTAGAGCTGAGGACATCTTATTCCCACGCAGCCTCCAGTCAATAACTGAGCACAAGGGGAGTAACAGGCCATTTCCATCCAACATGGGATTCCTCCATGAGAAATCTTCGTGCTGGAGCTCCCTGCTGGGCTGGCCAAGACTTTCTCAGAGATACACTGCAGTCTGAGGCTCTTCCTGCCCCATATCCTTCTTCCTACTCTCCTTCCACAGGCTTTCCTTGCCCACTCTCGTTCCCACCCTCCTTTACCTTTCACAAGTGTTATCCATAATAAACAGCTGGAGCTGCTAATCTGTCTTGGCATCCACTTCCTGGGTGACCCAAATTGACACAATGAATTAACTAACGCCCTTTAATAAATCACTTTGTTTCTGCACAATCTGATTGTTGTCGTTGAACATACTCAAAGCATCCTGTCTAAATTAGCAACTTTGTCCCTTCCTGCCTCCACAGCTCTGTTCAGTGGTTGAGTCTGGGCAGCCATATTCATGCCACTGTTCTTGGACCAGGGGTAGACATTTGGTGAAAGCTGAGTTAATTGGGGGATCTTTCTCAAAAATTTAAACTAAGAGATATCAAAACAATGGTTATATGGTATTGAGAACCAGAGCTGTATGTTCATGTTTAGGGCTGAGGCCAGAATTGGCACCATGGTAACTTTAAACCTCATATATAATGTAGCTATGAAGAAACAGCAACTAAAGGCTTTAGAAAGGAAGATAGTCTGCTGCAGATAAGGAAAAAAGCACAGATGAAAATGACAGCATCACCACATTGGAAGGCGGTTTGTCAGTTTATTAAAAAAATTAAACATAGCCTTAGCATATGAGCCAGCAATTACGTTCCTTGGTATTTACCCAAAGGAGCCGAAAACTTACATCTACACAAAAACCTGCACAGCAATGCACACAGTAGCTTTATTCATAATTGCCAAAGGTGGGAGCAACCGACATGGCCTTGAGTAGATGAGTGGAAACTAAACTGTGGTACATCCAGACAACAGAATATTATTCAGCACTAAAAAGAAATGAGTCACAAAGCCATAAAAAGACATGGAAGAAACCTAAATGCATATTACTAAGTGAAAGAAGCCAATCTGCAAAGACTACATACTGTATGATTCCAACCATATGACATTCTGAAAAAGGTAAAACTAGGAAGATAGTAGAAAGATCAGTGGTTGCCAGGGGGATGGAGAAAGAAATGAATGAATAAGCAGAGCATAGAGGATTTTCAGGGCAGTGAAAATACTCCGTGTAATATTAATACTATGATGGTTGATACATGTCATGTATTTATCTAAACCCACAGAACGTACACCACTGAGAGTGAACTCTAAACTATGGGCTTTAGGTCATATTGATGTGTCATTGCAGGTTCATTAATTGGAACAAATGTTCCACTCCGACAGCGAAGGTCGATAAATGAAGGTGGCCATGGTTGTGTGGGAGCGGGCGGTATATGGGGAATCTCTGTACCTTTCTCTCCATTTTGCTGTGAACCTAAAATCACTTCAACAAATAAATAAATAAATAAAGCCTCTTAAAAAACAAACCAACCATAGCCACATAAACGAGAGGCTGCTTGATGACCAAGGCCATCATCCCTTGGTCCCAGATCCCCAAAGTCTGGCTGCACACCTGGCTGCTGGGTTCCAGGAGGACCCTCTGTGCTCTTAAACTCTGAATAGTGAAGCCAGCCTGACCCATAAAACAGTTCCCAGGACAATTGCTCTAAAGCAGGTTTTTCTCCTTATTCATCTCAGACTTGAGTTGAGCCTAGTTCCTTTTCTGATACCACTAAAAATTATTTAC
This sequence comes from Eulemur rufifrons, assembly GCF_041146395.1. Lineage (NCBI taxonomy): Eukaryota > Metazoa > Chordata > Mammalia > Primates > Lemuridae > Eulemur > Eulemur rufifrons. The sequence goes on along the minus strand of NC_090997.1, from coordinate 88,992,621 downwards.
AGTTAATATCAAACTGATGTCTTCTTGTTCTTATCCCATTTGCCTGCATCATATAAAATCACCTACAGCAATTGGGATAAATGGTATCATGGAAATTCAGTTTTTTTTTTCTTTGCTTTATATTTCTAGTCCATGTTCTTGGAAACCCATGAAAATCCAAGGTACTTTCATACCTACTTTTCTGAAATGCAAGTGGAATGGTAAACTACCAATTTCAATTGAATTCAATAAGCATTAACCAGGCACTTGTTACGTGGCTAAGCAGTATGCTTTGCTTATGGAAATGATGACTGCAAACAAAACCTAGTGCCTTAATAAGCCTTAATAAAATAACATCATTCAATAGAAAAGTCACACACACATGAAATAAAAAATCAACACAATGTAAGGTGTCAAATTTAAGTTTCTTAGACATTTCAGGTACTTAATAGATTTTTTTTTTGGCAGTTAAGTGTTATCAGCTCTAATTGGATGGCATTGATTACATTTCAGATCTTTGTAAATAAGCCAATTATTCTTTGAGTTTAAATAGTTTAGAGTGTGTCACATCAGCTCTGCTGACCAGTGAACTCCTGTTTTGTTTTGCAACCCCCAGAACCAACGCAGGGTTGGAGGCACTTAGTATACTTGGCCAAGGAAGCTGGAAGACACTGCAGAGTTGCAGAAGCCTTTCTTTTGCTCCTAGAGCATTTAAACTCTTTATTTTTTGTTATTTTCTCATACAGTGTGAACCAGACAGTACAAATGTCAATATTAAAATGTATTTATGAGAATATCGAATATTTTATTCTAATTGACATCTGAATTTATAAAAATCATTTTAATTAATTCAGAAAGAAAATAAGCCAAGCCAAACAAAACATGTAATTTAAAAGATTCAAAAGATCTTAGAGTACATCTAAAATTATTCATAATTCTTTTATATACAAGTATTTAAAATACATCCCTGACCAGAATATTGTTGAGCTATGACCTTGAAACAAACTAGCTTTTCCAAACACAGCACATAAAAATACTTTAATGATATGATTTGGGATTATACTTGTAAAAGCCACTCTGAGGGCAAACATTATTTATTAGTTTATTTAATCTAGTTTAGCCAAGGATTTGCATTCTTTATAAAACAACCTTGTAAGGTTGTTTCAAATCTTTTAAATTTTATTCAAGTCTCCATTTTGATAACACCTTCCCAAGCAGGGGAAATGAGCCTGTAATTATTTTACCAATAACAATAAGAAAACTCAACATATCTGCTCCTTTGTATCTCCTTGTCTCATCTAACAGTCGGTTTTGCGTCTTAGAGGAGAGAGGCCTCTTCTCCTTGCCAGGGCTGATGCTTCTACCTGTTTATCTCATCCCTTCTCCCCTCACCTTCAGGACCCAGCTATATATCAACCACCCACTCTCTTCTGGTGTCTTCTGTTTTTCCTTCAAATATTCCACCCATGAAACAAATGAACAAATGAAACTTCGTCAGACAACTTTCCTTGATGTTTACACTCCTTTAAACAACTTGTCCCCTCTTTCTTTTTCTCCCTCTCACATTTCTTAATGTAGCAGCTGCTTCTTCTCTTGAAGGCTTGCCTTCTTTCACAGGTCCTCTAACCCCATGGCTCCCGATACCACCGGGCACTCCCTGCTGTTCTGAACATGGTGAGCTAGCTCCTACCGATGCGTAGGCTCACTGCTGCTCTGAAAGCCTTGTAGCCGCGTCAACACTTCTCTGAGAACTGTGACTCCCCAGGCACAGATCCCCAAATTGCCTTGTTCTGTCTATTTCTCCAAGGGGCTCCTCACTGTACTCTCCAAGTCCAGTCTCTGTTCTTCCTCATTATGTCCCCACAGTCGCTTTCCTAAAGCCCAACTAGGACTGGGTCCCTTCCCTGCCCAGAAGACATTTTGCCTCTCTTGTGCCTGCTGATAAGGTAACACCTCTCCAGCCAGACACTCAGGCTCTTCATAAGATGGCCCCATCCCTCCACAGCCTCTGCACTCTGCAATCAAATCAGCCTCAACTATTTTCCACTCACTGCCTTGGACTTTCTAACCTCCATGTCTCGAGTAACTTTCCTTGCACCCCAGGGAGGGGCCAATGAGAATCTACCAGAACTTCAAAGACCAAATCATCATGGCTGCTTTGCTAGCCCAGGGCTTTCATCTGAATCTCACAGCACTATTCATCCTTGGACTGTCTTCCTTTAAAGGCTGTAGGTTCTTTGAAGGAGGCAGCCAGGAAAGCTGATGCAGAAGAATGAACAGAGAGTCAGGTGGACTTAAATTTGAATCCTGCCCTTGCTGTCTCTGTGGCCACAGACAGATTACTTACTGTCTTTAATCACCCATTTCTCCAAATGGAAGATTAGAGTAACAACACTTCATGGAACTGTGGCAAAAATTATATGAAATAGCAAATCAGCATCTGGCAAATATTTTTATGGATTTCATGGTTTTTATTTTTTCTGTCAAGTTCAGATTACTCAGTTTAGGTTGGAGCTGCCTGTGGTAACAAAGCATCTTTTTTTTTCCTTTTTTTTTTTTTTTTTTTCCTTTTTGGATTGGCTATAGAATATAAATGCAAACGTTTGAAAATTTCACATTTATTCTTATTTTTCTGTAGGGAAGCAAAAAGAAAAAAGAAAACTGTTACACTACTTATTCCTCCTTGAAATGAAGAGGAAGGGAAGGAAGGAAAAAGGAAGAGAGAAAGTGAAAGAAGGACAAGAAGGGAGGTGGGAGGGGCAGGGAGAGGGGGATTTCAGGTTTTTATACGAGAGAAGTGGAATGTTATTCAACTGAAAACACAGCAGGGCTTCCAAAACAATGTATTTATAAAGCCCAATTCCTTCAGATTTCAAAAATACTGTAAACACAGGTCAGCCTGCAAATTGCCCAAGTTTTCCTCATCTATTCCCCACACCCCTTCCCTGGGCTCGCTGAAGCCACCTGCTCATACACAACTGCAGGTGAGCCTCAGGCAACTGCTTGTCTGTTTCCTTAACAGGGCTTGGCTGGGAGTCCTGAACGTCGGATGGGAAGACCAGCTTTAGCAGTGACCTGTCAAAGTGCCTCACAACTCTGGGTGTGCACTTCGTTGAGCAGGGCTGTGAGCCACATTGGGCTTTTGCTCTCTGCAGAAAAGACTTATCCTAAATAACCACGGTCAAAGGATTTGGGGAGGTTCTGTTCTCATCATGCAAGTGAAGTTGGTTAAAATGTGTCATTTGCTACGCCTCCCACAACGAAAATAGAAACTTTAAATTGAGGAAAGTATTCCAAGTTCTAATTTCTACCTGTCACTGAATCGATTCCCTTTGGGGGTGCTGAAGACATCCCCCAAATGAAACCTGCATTACTTTTAATCTGCCACAGACCTTGGCTTTGCACCAGTCATCCTAAGAAATTCTAAGAACTTCAAAATGCACTAATCCCCAGCGAACTGGATCTCTGGAATATATTCATTCCAAGTGTTTTGGCAAAGTACCCCTATGTCACTAGCTTAATTGGTGGCAGGTTATTTTCCAGTTGTCAAATAATCTTTTCATATTTAAGAGTCAGAAATAAAAACATTCACTCATAAAGAAATTGAATAATTTGGAACATGAACAACGTAAGTATTTATTTGAAAAACATTTTCCATTTAAGTAAAATGGCAAATCAGCTATAGTAGCTTCTTACTACTAATTCTAATTTGCACTCACAGTCGCTTTTATTCATCATATTCAAAAGTATTGCTAAAGAAAACTATTTCACAAAGTATTTAGAAAAAAATATATACAGTCTCTCTAATAGAAAGTTAATTAAAACAAAGGTAGGCAATATCAAGCTAAGATATGAAACACATTGACATTTATAAACATAAATAAATAAATATATACAAAAGACACTATGCCAACAATAGACAAAGAAAATCTTTACAATGCAAATAAATGGTGACAAGAATAGAAAATATCTCAGGATCCTAGACTACAATTCTAATGCAATATAGTATAAAAAGAGGGAAGGAAAAGGAAAAAAAAAAAAAAAAAAAACAGAAATAGAGTCTGAATTGATATTCTCAAAGACAGGCTAACCAAAATTTTGGCTCCCAGCTAAATTCCTGCCCCTGTGCTCTGAGGCGGCTAACTGAAGGTGGAACTACATGCTCAGAACTGAAGGGAGAATTTGGCTCAGTCTTTTAATTCCATTTGCAAATGTTTCTATTCAGCAGTTTCTTCGTTTTTCCTCACCTTTTATTAAATATTTCTAAAATGGAGCTGACATTGTTGTCAAATATGGGGAAAACACTTTTTCTAGATCTGGATGAATATGAGTAGAAATTAAAAGCAAAGCCACTTTTGAAGCTCTATCTTAATTACTATTAACTAAAATAAGCACTTTGGGCAGAAATCTCACAGTAGAAAGCTAATTAAAATCTAACATGAATATCTAAGGTTTAGGGGAGAAAGTATATGAATATTCAGTGACTATTTAAGATTAACTTTCATCTATATGTAACCTCTGCCAAAATAAGCAGCCTGTTAATATATGCCTATTGAAAAGGATTTTGGCTCTCTGTAGTGAATCTCAGTGACCTTAAGATTTACCATTCTTTTCTACTAAATGCAACCCTCCCCTGTGAGAGGCAGGCTGGGCAGTGCTCATGTCTCCCAGGATGGTGCTCCAGGCTGCTGCAAAATGGAACGGTAATAAAAATCCACTACCTCATTATCTCATCCTCTGCTCCAACCTGGCAAATAGCTTCATGGTTGAAGCTCAGCAAAAGGAGAGAGGCCCCTTGAGTTGCTGCATCCCCTGAAAGCCCCCCCCAGGTCAAGTCTCATAGCCTGAGAACTGCCTGCATTTTGTGCAGAGGGATAGGCCTCCAGGTGCTGAGTTCTGGCCTCATCGTTTATGCTGCCGCCTCCCAGAACCTGATACTTCCCAGGTAACCCAGAGCAAATGTAAAAGCACAGCATGCACTGAGACCAGATTCTAGGAAAATCCGTAGGACTCCGTCATCTAAGGACAATTAAAGCATAGTCATCTACACATTCACCAGCAAGCAGGCATTACTCAGGACAGTCTGAGAGTTAGGTAAGCTGCTTAATTTTATGCATGGCTTGTATGCAGCAGCCTAGTCCACAAATAATACACCATCTATCTTGCCAGATCTCTGCAGGCTCTTATATACTACAGAGGACTTACATACAAATAATTTTTAGACTAGCAATTGTTGACCCACACGTTTATAAATTATATTGATTATGAGTCACCCATATGTCTCACTTTATTCCTTGGAGCACAAGGGGAAGTAAGAGGCTTTCCTTTGAGTGATTGGAAATATCTTGAAGTCTCTAGAGCAAGGACAGGACTGTGTCGTTTTAACAGTGTGTCTCCTAAAATGGAACTTCTGCTCACATCATGCCTAATGGAAATTCTCCTTCCTGCCCTGAGCCTGTGGGCTCAGTATTCACAAGTAGAGGAGTAACAGATTAATTCCTAAACAACTGCTAGGAGGTCCACATTGATGGTACATCCACACTAAACTTGATGCAAATGTATGGGATTAAATTATAACTAATGATGCTGCTTTAGCCTTGTGCTTTGAACAGAGTAAGTAAAATACTAGAAATTAACATAGCCTCACATTAACTAGGTCAAAATTTGGGAAAACTTTCTTTCATAAGCATCTTATGGTTCTGAAGGTTAAACATTTGATATAAGAAAAAAACCTTTTTTTAAACTTTGGATCAAACATTAAACATTCTTTTCTATCTGTGGTTGAAATTTCATCGAAAATGTGAAAGTGCTACTGCACTCATAGAAAGTAGCTCTGGGATGAGACTTGTGGGCATCCAAAATAGTTATAAATATTGGTAAGCTTTTTATTGTTGAGAAAGATGATGTAGAAAATGGGCACATCCAGAACTATTAGGTGGCATCTAAATGGGCTCTAAACTAAGGTTTGTCCTTAGCTTTGCCCCTCCCGTGTCTGTTAATTTTGATGTCTCCCCCTGAGTTCTAATCAGTCTGATTGAATTATATATTTAAAAAAAAATGTCTCTTTTGGCTACTGAGTCATATCGCTCTCAGCATTGAAGTTTTAGTGATGATGGAAACTCTCCCATGGAAGAAATAAACTGAAAAGATAAATTATGAATTTCACAAAAGCCTTCTTAACAAAATATATTCCTCATATATATGCAGTTACCTAGGTAATAGCACATTTACATCTGTTAGTTGTAGTCTTCACAGCTTGCCGATCTTCATGTTTCTGTAGACTGATTCCTTTTTCTTATATTAAAGACATTAAAACTTTGTGCTGTGGCTGAAGGTGTCTGACATAATAATATTTTTATAGAAGTTATCGGAATGAGCATTGCAATAACCCTTGACCTTATCAATGACCTGATGGACAGGGATGATTGATGTTTGTTCTCCATCAGCATGGGTCAGTTTTGACAAGGACTTGTCCATGGAAGCACTGTCTGCAAGAAATGATACAAGAAATTAGGCTGCAAGATGAGCTGGTGACATGCCTAAGGACCACCACACTGTACACTCTGTTTTGCCCATTAACTAAGTACACAAAGGACATGGAGCTCTAGTGCTTTCTTAGATTAGGTAATAGGCAGCACTAAAATTTCATGCTTTCATCTTCAAAGTACATTCCTAATAGACACTGGATGTCAATTTGCCTTCTAGTAATTTGTATTGTGGTTTTTTTTTTTTATAAGAAATATTCTTGAAGGTGACATTTTTCAAAAAGCCAATGAATAAAATAATCAGAAAGCCACTTTAAAAATACATGCACCAAATGGTTCAGAAGAAGTACCAGATTATGTAATAAAGGAATCGACATGTGCTGAAATATTTATGGAAGAAATGATATCTGAGATATGTTTTCCAAATAATACAGGGAGGGGAAAATGGGTTGGGGCACATGACCGGCTGTGAGTTGGGTACAGGGGATTCATTATAGTATCCTCTCCACTTTTTATATATGTTTGACACTTTTGGTAATGAAAATTGTTATAAAATTAAAGGATTTTAGAGAATAAAAGTAAATGAAAATAAACATAAAAGGTACTTTGAACACATTTTCCTGTGGGTTTTGGTTTGTTAAATGATTGGAATACAGTAAAAAGGCATCCTTTATGAATTTTTCTTTTAATTATAGAATCAAAATTCTCTTTATCAGAAATATCTTAATAGCAAATTATGTTTTTATTACTTATGCTAGAGTTTCAGAATGATGTTATTGCTGATAGTAGTAATATCAGAGCAACTAGTAGTAATAAAGGACTGCTAAATAAACTTCTGTTCCGAATTTTTCCATATCATATATTTAAAATATTATTTTCCTAGACCTAAAAACTTTCTAAAATTGGCTCAGATAGTGCTTAAGCTCTATTATCTATAAACACATATGGTGGTTTTCATGCATCCTATGACTACCTTATAAGGACCTCCCTTTCCCAATAGACTTTGGATAAAAATGTTACCCTCAAATTAACAAAATTATAGAGATTTTATACTAAGGAAAGAGAAAATATGAACAAAGTATTCAGTTTCCTACAGTAGTATTTTCTCTATGCACTGTGGAAGAGGCAAAAACTCTATCCTGAAAAATTGCTTTTAGAAATCATGGCTCTGAAATTGGAATGTTCACTTCAGGCTTTTTGTGTTTGAATAGGGTGGACCAGGCATGTGACATAAGATTTAAAATCCATCAATAATTGGTAAAAACCATCATCATGCTGTTGTCTTTAGAAACTGTTCAAATTGCTCAACTGTTGTCTTGTGTTGGAGCAGACACTAAATAAAATGAGTGCTGAAATAGAAATGGCACTCTCATCCCACACTAAAGGACACAGGAAAGAATAGGTGGCTCATGGAGAGAATGGGCAGACTGAAGCATGGTAGAACGACCCCCAACCCACACGAGGCTCTCAGCAAGCTGACTGATCCTCTGCTTCCTTTTAGTCCATATATTCACTAGCCATTGGTTTTCTGGTGGGGATTTTTCTGTTGACATAAATATCAATAGCGAATGATTTGTGCTTGATATTTTTAGAAGACCACACATTCTCAGAGAAATGTCAAGGATATATTCACTCTGCTTCCTTGGTAATTCCCAGGGGCATGCACTTTCAGAGATTTCAATCAGCTCCATTCCAAAGATGTGATCCAATTTGGTGGGTCTTCACAGCGTAATAAAGTAAAATTCTGAACGAGGGTTGTATTTTAATATATATATGTGTGTATATATATATATACACATACAAATATATATGCTATTCCCAGTCTTCTCGTTAGATATTACATTATGGGTAATATGGATTTTGATTATATCTGCAAGTCTGAAAACCAGGGGCTAGGGAAATGAACTATTATCTGACCTATGCTGAAATTTCAAGCAGATAAAAATCCTCACAAAGCAGGCCTGGAATTGACAACTTCATTTATATGGCTTCTATGAATGTACCATGACATACGCAGTGATCCATAAGAGCAGTGGGAAAGTAAAGAATTTCATGTCTCTGCTATAACAAATCTTCTCTCAAGTACTGCTTTTTGTCATTACTTCACATGATATGTGACCCACTCACTCCAGACCATGGTACATTTCCTAGAAGGAGCAGCTTGCAGACACCCCATGCAGAGAAGAGGCAGCACAGCACACTATCATTCCGAATTTCAGAAATTTCAGCTCAACGCAGGAATGTCATTGTGCTAGTGGAAAAGTATTGTAAAGCACAAGCCATTTTGCTGGTGCAGCAAGAATCTTAGCTTAATCCATGCACATATTCTCGTATTACCTTGCAAAAAAATTCATGCATTCAAAAAAGCAATAAAAGTTTACCTGAATGATCCACTTTTGTTGAAGGAATGCTCTTAGGAGACATTATCTATACCATAAACATATGAATGTCTAGATCAATTCCAAGAAATAAACCAACTAGATATTCATGATGATATGCAGTGACTTTTTGCATACCCTGAGTGATTCCCAGTATACCAGTTGTCCCACTGAGAACAGCAGACAAGGCTATTTGAAGTCAGTTGACTGGAAACCAGAATTGATTATACCATAGAAGTAATGCCATGTAACTAACTAAATTCTCTTGCCAGTTGACAAGAACCCATTTAGTCCCAAGGGTTTTTTTAATTAAGGGAAACAGAAAAACATTAATGCATGCCTTAAAAAACAAAACAAAACAAAAAACACACATTTTAAAATAGTAAAGTCTGCCTTTGTGGTACCTCCATTTCTGCACGTCCTCTTTTATCTTTCAGTTTCCCCCAGGATCCTACAGCCCTTTCTTTCCTTAATAATTTCCCAAATGCTCCACATCCTAATTTATCTACCTTATTTCTTCTCTCCCCATTTAAAAGTGGCATATTCTCAGCTGTGCTGAGAGGAAAGCAATTCAATTGCTCTAATTCCTATTCATTCACAACTGACTGACAATGCATTAATTATTTGCATTTAAGAAGGCGAGGTAAAGTGAGTAGTTTTAAGTTTGGTTAAATAAAGTGAAAAAATAATTTATTATAAGTAAAAGATATTTTGTGCCAGGGAACCACCAATTAGGCAGAATAATCTATCTTAGACCATATACCTGTCATCAATTTCCTTACACAGGTATTCTTCAGCAGGGGGCACAAACCACTTAATTTTAGGCAAAATTGTGTAGGTGACTCAAAGCCTGCAGCTTATTCTGGAAAAGAATCCACAGCTTTCATTCAATTCCCCCCAAAATATTCTTGAGTCCAAGAAGCCTTAAGAACTGCTGTCCTAAATTGCTCTGAGTTCTTAGATCTCTTTAATTAATTTTAGAATTAACAAACTCTCTAAACACTCTAACTTTTTTCCACAGTACTGTCATGAATCCAAGGCAGTGGCCACTCCAGTGGGGCAAGCAGGGACGTGTGTAAGGAATTAAATGTTTATAAGGGTCATTTATAATTCAAATATTTGCAATATAACAATTACAGACACATCACAGACCTTACTCCCTATTTGCAAAAAGCTAAGTATTAATCTTCTCTGCGTCATTCACCTCTGCTCATGTTGAATAGCTAAAAAAAGTAAAAAGTTATTTCCATTATTCTTTTAGAATCATCTTTAATTAGGAAAGTGCTGTGTGCTAAGTGTGAAAGCTGTCTGCCAGGGGTTTAATTAGTATTTAAAAGTAGCAATTCTATTATTTCCCTTTGAAATTATCAAAAGGTTACACCTTTTCACATCACTCCCTGATTATCAAGTACTGCAAAATATTCTCTTTTTTTTTTTTTTTTTGAGACAAGTTCGCTATGTTGCTCAAGCTGGAGTATTGTGGCTATTTACACAATCATAGCTCACTGCAGCCTTGAACTCCTGGCCTCAAAGGGTTTCACCCACCTCAGCCTCCCAGGTAGTTGGAACTACGGGCACACACCACTGCTTAAAATATTCTTTATCTCCATGTCATGAGGATTGTTCATATACATGCTCAGTGACAGAATGTGTAGTCATTGTAAATATCATGAAAAAACAGGATATGAACAAAGACAGTGTTTCTTACAGCCTTGTATTGCTTTCCAAATATTATGTTCTATATTCTTTCATGTTTAATCAGTGATTTAAATCTTTCATATTTACAGAGCAGGTGCCAATAACATTTCCAATGTTTAAGGAATTAAGTCTCAAATAAAATATACATCCTAGATGGTGTTTCTTCCTGTTCCCATGACAACTTGTCAAGTAACTTTCATACTATACTGAAATAATCTGCAATTCAATTTTCATATTTTTAAAATAAAAAGATATAGCTATTTAAACAAAGTACCATAATGTTTAAATAAAACTAAGTTTTGAATCACTTCGTTGACATTCAGAGTTAGTGATATTACAGTTATGTAGATATAGTTTGGGTTATATGATTTTAAAAAGGACAAAGTATTCATAAGGTATTGGATAAAGTCTTCAAACAGATTTTTATGTTCATAAATCTAAAATAAGCACCCTATCAGGCACTGTGTTCTGTCAGTCTTCATGATAGGGAAATTTCTGCAATGAAAATGCAATGAGAACTCTACCAGAGGACATCTTTATCATGACCACAATGACTCACCAGTGTGGCTATTCCTTTTGAAATAGGTGGTAGAGCTGGATTTAGATTTGGATGTAAGATAGGTTGAGTTGGAACCAATGGAGCTTGAAGACAAAGATTTTCCTAGATTATCAGAACTTTTCTTGATGATATTGGTAGCTGTTTTACTCCAATCTGAAAGAAATGACATCACTCTATCAATCTGCTTTACGGGAAATATGTTGTGCCCTGAAAAATCATCATTGTATCATTTCATTTATCTGGAGCATCTGATTTTCTGATATGCTGGCAATGGTTCAGAGAAGAGGCAGACATGTAAACAATAATAAACTGAAGACACAGAAAAATTTCTTACTTTGACTTTGTATTAATATATATACTGCTTAAAATCCCACTTCAGTATCCTAAGGGTGAGAAGTAACCACTGATGGTATGAAAGAAAGAAAAGAAAGAAAGAAAGAAAGAAAGAAAGAAAGAAAGAAAGAAAGAAAGAAAGAAAGAAAGAAAGAAAGAAAAGGAAAGAAAAAGTAATACTTTTCTTTGGATATTTTTTACAGTGAGAAAAATCTCTTTGCATAATAATGTAATTAAGGATCTCAAAAACATAGAAAGATGAGTCTGGAATAGTGGAACCTCTGGATATCCAGGTTGTTAAATTAGACATCAAACTTTGGGCAACTCATTTAATCTGCCTGGAATTCATTGCTTTTCCTCTGCAGAATAGAAGGGATGGGACCAAAGTTCTCAGATCGATTCTAGCCCTAATATTCTAAGATTCCAACTAAGGATCTCTTCATATGCTTCACTTTTATAACTTGCTACCATTAGGGTTTGGTTGCTCTGACAATGGAATATTGAATGACAAACATTTCCAACTACTTTTAGATGTAAAACCCCATCCACAACATGCTCCTTTACCTGAGTTGTCTGCTAACCGAAATCTACCACAACAGAGATGCCGTCTCCACTGTTTCTGAACATTCTCCTTCATAGCACAGTGGAAAATAAATATAAATAAGCCTGTGATAAAAGAAAATATAAATATTTAAGCCAGCTGATGCATTTTTAAAGATAAATCTTACAAAATACATGGATTCATTTTAATTTAAAATGTTTTACATCTAAGTCACTTGTGCTTTGGAAGAGACAAAGATCTTAAGGAAAGGAATCTTGCAGTATGTAGTCAAAATTTTAATCCTTTAGAACAGAACACAAAGTCTCAGATAAAACTAGAATAACTGCATGGGTCTGATCCTGTCTTTGTTGTTCTGTTCAGCATTCATAATGACTTAACCTAAAAACCAAGCTGAAATAAGCAGCATTCATTCAGTTTAAGAAGTATTTAATATTTCCCTTATATTTGTCTTAAAATAATATTAAAAATTTCCATAAAATTTAGAAAAAAAGAGAGAATTGAAAACAACTATAAGCTCATCATGCTTCAATTTGTATATGCTGAGCTATTTTACATATGCATATTATAGTTATATTCATGGTATATTAGGTTGGGTCATAGAAAAGTGGTATTTTTACAGGTTAAACATGGCCTCAAGACAGCAAGTCACCTGGCTTACTTAAGTTTCTCAACATTTTAACAGAAATGTTACCATAATGGGAAGTAGTCTTCATATTTATAGCCACTCCCTGTGCCTATCAGAAATTGTGTCACTTGTGCTTTGGAAGCCAATCCCTTTTCATTTTTCAGGGAATTTGCTCCTGCATTGTAACCCCCTCCTCACGGCCTCATCCTGTCTCTTCTGCTCCTCTACACCCCATTATTCACATTACCTTATGAGCATGTCCTAATAACTATTTAAAAAACAAAAAATTCCTCCCTTAACCTCCAATTGCCTTCTAGCTTCAACTTCTTCATTTCCTTTCCCAATAAAACACCTCGAAATGGTTAACTTTTGCTGTCTCCACTTTTTCTCATACTTTCTCTTCTCAGCCCGCTCCAAATAGGCTGCTATCCACAACCATGATCCACTGTGACTGCTCCTGTGAGAGTCACAGCGACTCCCATATTGCAAGGTTGTCATGGCTATTTTATTAGACCTCTCAGCAGCATTCAACACAATCAAACATTTCCTCATTCCTGATGCCATTTTTTCTCCAGTTCTCTTCCTAATTTCCTAAGGATTCCTTTTTGGCTTCTTGGTCTCCTAAGAAGATTCTTTCTTTCTTTCTTTTTTTCTTTTTAGAGACAGGGCCTCACTCTGTCACCCAGGCTAGAGTGCAGTGGTGTGATAATAGCTCCGTGCAATCTCGAACTCCTGAGTCCAAGCGATCCTCCTGCCTTGGCCTCCCAAAGCGCTGGGATGTGAGCCACCACACCTGGCCTGCTTTAAAGGTTGACATGTCTATAACTCAGTCCCAGGTTTCCATCTCTTCTATGGCTACACTGTCCCAGTGGGTAATACTACTTCTGACATATAAACTCCATATGTTGATATTTTGTATTTGGTCCCATTTCCTCCTTTCCCCACCATCACCAGGATTCCAACCCATATTGCCTACACGACACCTTCACTTGGTTTATCTCCATGTAGCAGCATCTCACACCCCAGATGTTCTGAACAGAGGTCCTCCTCATTGTGACTCTCAAGCCACACTCACCTTTCTTCTGTTTCTCAACACATCAAGCTTGTTGTTACCCAATACCATGCTGAACACTGTTCTTCCAGATCTTTCCATAACAGGTTCCTACCTATCATTCAGGTCTCAGACCAACTGTTAACTCCTCAGGCCATCATCAACCCTTAAGTTGTTTTTTTTTTGTGTTTTTTTTTTTTAATTTTAGCCTCCAGTTACTCCCTTTCACATACCTTTTTTTTTCCTAGCACTCATCAGTGTCTGATATTCTTGTATTACTCATTTATTCATTTATTTGCTTGAGTGTCTCTTCCTAGCACATAATAAGATCCAAGAGAACAGGTATATTTGTCTATTCAATGCTACATTGGCCATTCCAGGAATGATGCTAGAAATTACACAGGAATTTTCTGATGACTGTTTATTGATTGAATGGTAACCATGATCAGCCAATCTTCTGTTAATTGAATGCTTGCATGTACACGCTAATGTGTTCAACATGTTTGAGATAGGAGGTTAAAAATAGGTGTGTATAGCACACAAATTAAGGGATAACAGGAATACAATGAAAATACATTTAAGGCGAAAGTTTCTGAGAAGCACACAAATAAGTGTTGAGGAACTTCCCTAGTAATATACCATACTAAGCAGTATATCCACTTAAGGGAGGGCGTTTTAGGGGATCTAGGACTTGCATAATTGGGTAAGTTTAATAAGCAAATCCACTTTGTACCACCAGTAATGTGAATAAGCAACAGTGTATAAATAACTTGAATTGGTTACTAGATTCTTTTAAGTTTTGAAGAGGCGGTAGCAGTTGTACAGAAGAGTGGAGGAAAGGAAGCCTGAGATGAGGTCACTAGAGGCTACAGATGAAGGAGACCACGGTTCCAGAGCAGGAAGCCCATTGCTTCAGGCTTACTCAATTTTCCTTTAACAGGTCAGAATTTCCAGAATTTGTTCTGGGAGGTATTTTTGTCACACAGCTAAAAATATAGGTGACTGTGTATTCTTAAGCAATTTTTTTTTTTAACAGAATCATATATTAGACCTGGAAAAGATTATAAACTTCAATTTTTCAAGGACTTTTGTTCCTGGGCAATAATCCAGGTATTACTCACTATAGGGCCTCACATTGAGCAAATGATTTTCTTTTAGTTGAGGGTAGAAGGAAAATTTGCTAGATGTTGCTTCCCTTAATACTCTATTATTCTTCTGTAACACTCAGTAGTTTTTATACATGGCATATACACTGGAAGAAAAATTTCAGAGGTTGTGTCTGGTGTTTCAAGGACATTGGAAGAGAACTAGGTCACGGATTCACTTTTTCAGCCTTCTTGGGGTGCTAAAATGTGAATTATTTTGAGGATCAGCTGCTGACCACAGTCAGAGAGGATGAGGTTAAAGATAAAACTGACTTAATAAAACAATTTTTTAGATTGTGTAGTGCAACCCTGAATCATAATTATATAACATTAGATGATATTGCTTATTTTTAAGCAACTACATTTGCCTGTACATATATAAACACCTAATAAGTTTAAGAGACACTGGTACATATGTAAATTGGATTTAAAATCTGATACATCTCCTCTAAAATTAAGCGAGAGAGTAAAAGTCATGTAAATGTTCCATCTTCTACCATGAACTTTGATACTATGGGGATAAAATCAGATACTAGACTTAAGAAACTAGAATTCTTAGAAATGAATATGTTTTAAATTCCAAGGTATTGCATTATATTTATAATAGAAATACGGTAAATTTAGCCTTGAGATACATTTCCATTTTGAATCAGAATAGGATTCTCATAATAGGTTGTTTTATTATACTATTTGTAGTAACTTGCCCTTTTCCCATGAATTTAAGTCAGTCTGGCAATAAATATTATACCAAAATTCTTTCAGGACAAAATATCCCTTTTAAAAAGAGTTCAGCCGTGGGAAATGAGGTAGGCATCTCCATTTGGAACAGCATGCATAAGGAGTGTGGAAAGAAATTCTAAACACTTCAGGAAGGAGTAGCAGAAAATGTAGCCAAAGAGCCAAGGGCACTTGGAGGCTAACATGGGAAGACAGAGGGCTACTCCCTCTTAAATTTTGAAGGCACCCCCAAGCCCCCGCCAGCTACTTACAGATCTTGGTGCCAGAAGCATAACTAAAATCATAAAACTTTAATAGAGCTCTAAGTTAATATCCAAGGAAATAAGTCTGATTTCCCATAACAGTCTCTGCTTTCTTTCTACCAGGTTTTTTCCCTTTGCGAATCTTCATACCACCCGGGAAGAATATACTCTTGTAGCTTTCTGGAAAAAGCATTAAGCTGTGACCCGACCTCGGACCATGACAATCGGGCTCTACTCTTTAGAGTATAGCTTTAGTTAATTAAGGAGTTGGCAACATTGCCTGTAAAAGGTGTAAGCTAAAATGGCCCAAAAGACTGAATTCAGAGCTAAAGCTTTTACTTCACCCTGACAGGCTAGTGCTAGTTTCAGAAATCTTCCTATCTCATAAAAGAGAGTTGATGATGATCCTTTCTTGGTGAATTTTAGCCTGGAAAACTACCACTCTGATGAATCCAAGCCAGAGTTCCTTCACAATAGCTTCTTCGGCTTGATAACTGCCTGCATTCTTTATTTACCTATGTGAATCCATTTCATGCTAGGACAGCAAGAAAAACAAGAACTTACCACACTCTAGATGAGCA
Organism: Eulemur rufifrons; assembly: GCF_041146395.1. Taxonomy (NCBI): domain Eukaryota; kingdom Metazoa; phylum Chordata; class Mammalia; order Primates; family Lemuridae; genus Eulemur; species Eulemur rufifrons. The sequence continues at coordinate 88,976,245 of NC_090997.1, read as the reverse complement.
GATTCCTAACCAGCCACCTAACCTCTCATTCCAGACTGCCCTTCACCGCCATCTTTCACTAGCCAGAAGTATACGCTCACGTTTTTAAAAATTTACCTTTGATTTCAAGAGGTTTTCATTCTCAGTAATTTTTACAATTTTCTCATTCAAAATAAATGACATTTTTAATGGTGATGAAGGAAGAATGTTGCAAGTATATGGAAAAGTGGGCCCGTCTACAGGTGTTGTTAGGGTGGAAAATGTAATGAACTTCACCTTGTTAAATTCTCCTCGAGAAAGATTCTGTGGGCCAACACTGGTTCAGCAAACATAGTAAAGGAAGATGTTAAAGAGAAAGCTTAGAAGATGCCCTAAAACGGAGTGAGAAGCATTCTGAAAAATCTCATCAAGTAGTGGAATCGATTTTTGATAGCTAATCCTTTCATCTACCTCAGAACACATTCAAGTAGCATGTGTGGAAAAAAAATACTTAAACCTACTTGTAAGTACTGGCATTATATTCAATGTGGATTGTGAATGTATCTTGATCTTTGTAAGAGCTACTTAACTATTTAGAGAAAAAAAAAAAAGATATACTTAGATATTTTGGCTAGAAATGTGGTCCCCACATAGAACTCATTCCTTTGGCTTGATTCACGCAGTGATATGTGGCTTTCCAGGGTAAATGTAAAATGAGTAGCCTAAGGGGTGTTCTCAGATCTTTAGCATGATTATCAAAAGTTAAAAAAATTTCATCTGGGCCTGGTGGCTCACACCTGTAATCCTAGCACTCTGGGAGGCAGGAGGATCACTTGAGCTCAGGAGTTTGAGGTTGCCGAGAGCTACGATGATGCCACGGCACTCTAGCCAGGGAAAAAGAACAACTCTTTCTCAATAAAAAAAAAAATTCTAGAAACAGTTTCCTTAGATACTACTATATAGTAAAATTCAGGACAGCACACATTGTCATTAACTTCCTGCTCTAAGAAGTCACTTTCAAGAATCCAGGTGGAGGGGAAAGGAACAATCACCTTGGGTCCTCATCTCCTTGAGTTATTTAACAACTAAAGGCCACTGACACTTTCAGCAGAATCATCACCAATAAATTCAAACAAATAGCCTAAGTTGACTTTTTCTTCCCTTGGATAATAAAGTTCCAGAAATACAGTTAAGGGCAAGACTGTAGACACAGATAACTTCAGGGATGGGAAATGGAATCAGAGTGGGTAGTAATAAGTGATTTGTGTCTTAATTGGGTCATGAGCCATAAAGCAGTTCTGGAGTTTTGAAGGGAAAATCGGTCAAGAATTAAACCAGGTCTTTGGGCAGAAGAGACCATGTGCTCTAGGTAATTGATTTTTGACAAAAATGATCTAGATGACCTCTGAGCTCCATAGCAAGCCTGGGTCCAAATCTTCAAACAGCTCCTGTATTCTGTTGTCACATAGACACAGCCAGCTGGCTGATGGGCTGGAGATCTTTAGGGGTTTATGGCTCTCTTTGGAAACTTCTTAAATCCTCCTTTCATACTACCAAGGTGCCCCTTAGAAAATTATTTCTTTGTGGCACAAAATGCCCTGCCAAAAGATGAGTAATTTATTTCCTTGCAGTGTGTAATGTCTCAGCCAACATGATGTCGTTTCAGATGTTAGGAGTTGAAATGTGGGTCATCTCTTTACCTTGGCACCAATTCGATATGTGTATTGTACATGTGATTATGTAACAGCTCAACTTTCATGAGGCGTCTCACCTCAGCCTCCAGTGCCCAGGGAGACTTAGTTGACACTCAGCATGTTTTGCCTCATAAATTGACTTAATTTTCTTAGTTTATGAATATAATAATAATAATGATGCATTTCCCTAAGTGATTTTTTGCTGAAAAAGGGTAAGAGATTAAATTCTCATTTACTCATTAAATGTATATTTACTAACAGTGTTTTGATTTTTAATGGAAATAGATATTCACTTCCTAGAAACTTTGAAATAAAAAACTGAAAGGCCAGAAATTTTAGTTTTCTGTTTATGCTTTGTCTCCTAATAATGTGCTTTTCTATTTTCATATATTGCTATATTGTAAATATCACATTGCCAGATTCACATTGATCTTGGGAAAGTCATTAACTTTTCTTACTCTCAGTGTCTTTAACTCTAAAATGGAGAAAATATCCTCTTTTAGGTACCTACTTTTCAGACTCGCTGCAAGAATTACAGCAGATCACAGATGCTATGTGAAAGTGCTTGGTAAACAATAATGTACTATATAAATACGTTATTTCTGTTTCTCTGGGTATCTTAATGTTTTCAAAGTAAGTAATGGGAAACATCATCTCTGAGTAGACTGATGATACCTTTCTGTGTTCCCCATGGCAACTTCTATTTGCAGAACCATATGTTGCCTCTTATTACACTGTCATTTATCCTTACAGAAGATGGGCTGATTATAGGAAAAGGAATATTAAAGACCAAGCTGTTGTTATGGAGCTAGATTTTAGATCCTGATGAACTTGTCAGGAGAGTTAAACTTCCCTGTATACTAGAGAAACATAATCTAATAAATATATGAAATACTTTTGTACAGTTAATGAACAAAATGTACAGTCTGAGATACTGTTCATCACTTGTGTAACAAGCAGCTATATGCACGTGTTGTATCTCAGAGCAATAATTCAATTCTGCAAGCACATCAATGATATTGTCAAGGGACAGATGTCCAAAAGTGCTCTTGCCAAGATTTCAGTAACCAGGAAATTGCCTTTTATTTCTTTAGGATGAATTATTGAAGTACAATGTACTCAGGCATGCAAATTATGATGTACTTTTGTCAAACATTTGTTCTCTGTTGCATAGCAATTTGTACAAGAGAATTTTCTGCAGTTGTATTCTTGAGAAAAAATTAAAAATTTTAATACAATTAACTGCCAGTTTCATCTTGCAAAAGTGGCAAAAATACCAAAAGCAGATAGATATGTTATTTCACCATATTAAGAAAAAGTATATTTATCTTTTAATCTTAGCAGGGGAAAAAAATCAATGAAATGATTACTATATAACTTAACAAAGTGAAGTAGATAAAATAAGAAGAACAAAGCAATATATATGGAAAATTAGAAAATAATAAGCTTAGTTTTAGCCTTGATTCAATTCATGACTTCATTTGCTCATTCAAGTATATAAAATTTAAATTATAACCACACAGACTATAATAATTTTCTGGTATCCACTTAACATGAGTTTTGGCAATTAAATTATACAGTTACAAGTAAACAAAAATATATATAACTGAAAATTAAAAATGTATATTAAAAATAAACAAAACATGCAAATAAAAAATATAAAAATAAAATTTTAATATATAGACATAAAATTTTAATATATAGACTATTCAAATTTATGTGAGTATCTATATAAAGTATACCCATAATGTGCTCACACACACACACCTTCCTACATATATTTCCAAGAATCCCGAAAGATAAAATGGATTTTTTAACATGATTGAAACAAATTTTCGAAGAAATGAACAAATGTGAAGAGAAATCTCTCAAAAGCCTTTCCTCCATGTGCTCTGACACCACAGTAGACCCAGCTTGAACACTTGCTGCTCCCACAGGTCCCGTGTCCCTAACACTACATGGTGACACTGCTGACTTTTAGATACTCAAGTACAAGCTAAATCTCAGAGATGAAAATTTACTTAGTATAGTTTTAGTTTTTTGACTATTGTGTTGCATTCTAAATCTTTAGCCATATGCTAAATCTCCCAACGATAGGCATCCATTAACTATACTCTTATATTAACAAGAAGACCCTCTACCCTGATTGCTCCAGAAAGATAAGAGTTTACCTTAATGACCAAACCAATGATAAATATTAAGTCACAGCATACTTTCTAAATTTCCCCTGACTCTGGGCACATCTTTCTGGCTCCCCTGTCTCCATCACAGTCTAACACACTGGATCACCTTATCCCAGACCACTGCGAGAGCCTCCTACCTGCTCTCCCTACAGACACTATTGGGTGACTCTAATCCACTCTCCGCATTAGGTCCAGCTTTCTCTTTACAAAGTGCATATCTAATCATGTTACCCCCAGCTGCCTAAAACCTTGCAAAGACTTCCTAGGGTTTTTATGAAGTGCTTCCTACCTGAAATATTCTTTTCCCTACTCCTACTTTCACTTTTCACCTAGTTTTTTTAATTCCTGTTGATCCTTCAGATTTTGGCTTAGACATCACATCTTCTGTAATATGTTCTCAATCTGTGAGGTGCTTTTTCAATAGCCATGTATTAGAGTAACATCAGTCTCCCCTACTAGAATATAAGCTCCATGAGGCAAAGGGACCACATCAAATTTTTTGCTAGAATGAAGAATATCAAAAAGAAAAAAAAATAGATATATTGTAGCTTGCCTACATAGTAGCTGAGTTCATTTTGCATTCACTGAATTGTTTCTTCAAACTGTCTAAATTCTACATGCTTCTTCTAATAAAGCACATACTTCTAACAACAAAGCCTCTCTTGGAAGGTTCAGAAAACGACCCACCAATAAAAACCCATTACGTGACTCATCCATAGCATCCTAAGAAGTTTTGTACAAGCCTGGCCAGTAAGCAATTGTTAGTAGACTCATGTGCTCTGTCATCACTGCCTTTTAATTTTTCTTTTTAGGAGGTGTTTTTAATATCATTAAATGTGTAGAAATCTGTTCTGAATTTACATAATGTAAAATCAGTCTTAAAAGTCAGTGATTTATGAAGAACACTGACTTGCTGACGGTTTACAACATTTTTCCCTCCTGACAGGAGACTCATGCTGGGAAAAATAAAACATCCCCATTCTCATTAATGGAAACAGAGCTAAACAGACAACTGTAGCTGTTGAAAGTTACTGAAACTGCCAGGAAATTCTAAAAGCAAAAGCAAGTTTGGGCTGGCAGATCAGTGTGCCTTTCATGTACAATCCTGCAATATGAAACCATGCAATTTCTAATGTTAATGGACATTTTTGTCAATATTTATTTAGGCACTTTTATGTTGTATAGTATAGAAGAGATTAAATAGAGGAATACTCGCTTTACACAGCCAGACCCCAGTGAAGATGTATTGATATGCTACATACTCAGTTTCCAACTTTTGCAGTTGCACTTGAGGTTTGTTATTCTATTGACTAAAGATAATGAGCCTGCATATCTCCTCTGTTATGGGAGAGTGAACCTGAATAAAATTTGCTGAACTAATTAATGTACATTTATGCCAGAAGAGCCTCAGATTGGATTTAGGCCATCCCAGGGGCTTCTTTCTTCATCCAGCAATCCATTCATGTAACAGTCACCGAGCACCTAATATGTGACAGACTTTTTTGCAGTTCACAAGCTCCTGGAGGACCTCAGGGGATTAGCAGGAAGCAACAGTCCCTTGCAGGTAAGTACAGACTTTCCTGAGAACACATCTGAAGGTAGCACCCATCTGGTAGTAGCACCAACCTGCTTTCCCCTCCAGTTCAAGTTTACTCACCTGCAGTCAGCTCTTCTCCCCCACACACCTACAAATGCACGAACGATAGCTCAGATAAGCCATTCGTACTGCTCTGCTCGAAAACATTCCAAACTTTGTCACCTAACTTCTTTTACAGTGTTGGCCTCATAATGCTTCTGAATGTTAAGGAGTTTTAACAACACTGGGTGTATTCAACATCTTAAAAGAGATCATTTAATTTGCAAAAAATAATTTATATTCACTTAGGCTTAAAAGTTAAATTCATTAAAAAGTACACTAAGGTTATGTGCTATGGAATAAGAAGTATGACTGACTATAATCTCTTTGAAGGAGGCCTTGTATTTTTGTATGAAGCAGGCCATTGGCAAATGTCTGTTAAGTTGTTGAATTAATTGTGAAAAGTTCAATATAACTCACGAAAAGACAAAAGTTTCTGAATTAGAGTATTGGTGCTTATTTTGATATTCAAGACACCAAGGAATCAAGGTGAACTGCTTCTGTTTCTGCATAAAATCTAGAAATTCTTCTGGCCATGAATGGTAAATCTACATGGGACAAGGTTCCGTGAACAGCCCCTACACTCAGCAAAACTGCGAAGAGAATAAAAGTTGTCTGTGCATCCTTTTAAACTTCCCATTGGCCTCTCTGCTAGATACCTGGTCCTCCATATTCATACAATAATGTATTAAGCACTTACTATCTGCCAGGTACACTGATGTACTTGGGATACATCAGTGGAAAGGAAAAAGCAAAACTGACATTCTACTTCATTTATTCATTTAAGACATTTTTTAAGAGCGACCACCCAGAGAAACTATGCTCAGCACTTGGAATAGTGACATAGAAACTTAACGTGGCATCTGTCCAAAAGTGAAGCTGCCTGAAAATATGACAAAATCAGAAAGCAAAAATTGCCCAGGTACGATTTATCTTACCTTGTAATGAATTGAAGATGGAAAAGAGGTACGTGAAAGGGATATTTAAGGGTCCCCAGGAAAAGAACGCGAAACCCCACGTCATGCCCAGCAGAAACGTCAGGCTAACCACGCTGCGCAGGTTCCGCAAAACCTCTTCTCTCAGGGTCCGGTTGCTTCTCTTGCCGTTCCTCCCGCAGATCTGCACCATTACCACGATGAACATGGCAACGTTCAGAAAAAACATGACTCCAAAATACCCAGCACAGGTCACATAAAATACGACTGGATCCTGAATCCAACAGCTTAAAAAAGGAGAAGAAATGGGAAAGAAAGAGAGATTTACTACCATGTCCTGTTTACCTCATACTTTTCTTGACTTTGGATTATTGCAGATTTCTCTCTCAAATGCCTTTAGAAAGTTCCTCATCCCTCAGTGTCTTCTTTGATCTTTACATGAGTAGGTTTTTTTTTAATGGCCATCACCTTAATATCTAATTATTTAAGGCAGTGTTAAAAAGAAAGCAAGGCAGCTTCTTGAATTTTGAATTGTATGAAAATACTCTTGGTTGGCTTACCCCAAACCACGTCTAACTTCCTTTTCTCTTGCATGCCTATGCACTAAGAATGGGAAATTTAAGTATTCAGTTTAGGTCTTTGTATTTAAGGGATGGCAGTGTGACAAAATGATATGGAAGCAGAAGTCTGTGAAGGGATTTTTGGGAGACTTATTCTTGACAGACTCAACTGGCAAGGCCCTTATTCTTTCTTCTTGCCTCCAACCCAAAACTGAGTCCTGGAGCTGCAGGAGTCATCATCTGTCTGTGACGGAGAGGACAAGCGAGCTGCAGAATTGTTGGCTCTGACATTTTTAGCCATAAAATCAACGCCAGAGGTTGCTACTTCCGTGTTTCTTGTCACTTGTGAAGAGAACACTCCTACTTATTTAAGCCACATCTAGTTGTGGGTTTGTTACTGTAAACATAATAATTCCCATTGATATCACTGGCCTATAATAAGGCAGGACCTTATTAAGGAACTGTGAGATTCTTATACAGATACTTCTCATGCACAATTACAAAGCTTACATTGATTATAAAACATCGTTATGAGGTGGAGAAGGCTACACTTGATATTTAGAATGATGTATAGGTCAGATAATTGATGAAAGAAATTTTAAAACTGTAGTATGGGCAAAGCATGGTAGGAGAAAAGTTGACAAATACTGCAATTTGCAGGTGTCCTAGCGTGTAATCAATACTATGGAAATTATTAGGTACCTCAAAACTTGCATGAATGATTTAAGCCAAGGAAATTCATCTTAAAATTCTACTGTAAATGGTCATCGTTCTGGGTTATGTCTTCCACACTGGAACATTACCTTTGCAAAGGCAAAAGTGGTCCTGAAAATCTTTGAATCCTAGAACTTAACATGACTCTCAGCATACAGTAGATTCTCAACAAATGAGAGTTGCTTATGGCACAGCAATTTACTAAATAGTACTTTAAGTTCTTGTAAGAGTCGACTAACATACTTCTTAAATTCCCATAACATACTTTTAAAATTTCCTTTTTGATTCCCAATGAGAACTTATTGATTTCTACTTTTAAAATATATTATTCAAAAGGCCCTCACAATGATACTGCTTATCCCCGGAGCTAACTTTTCTTTACATGTGGAAGTTCCCCTAAAATCCTGGAAATCCCTGACCTAGCTCCATTATTTTGCCCTAGTTCTTGAGGAGCCTTTTGAGTGCTACTTTAGAAATACAAGAGAAAGGAAGACCATGACTTGGAGCACAGAGACTGGATGACTGACTGGATGTAAAAGTGCTATTCATCCATGAAATGTGCAGAGATATGTGGCATTACAGGTCTCATCTCAGGAATAAGCTCTTTATTCAGTAACTCTTTCCATCAACAGATATTTATTGAGCACTTCATGATGTGATTGAGAAAATATGTCAGAACTGCCCAAACTGAGCAATATAAAAACCTTCATCTCAGTGATGTCATAGTCCGAAGGGAACTTTCCAAATTATTTAAGAACTCACAGACTTCTCTATTCTCTGCATTTCTGCATAACACTCACATTGGCATGGAATCATTCACTGTCGGATATTGCTATTTCACTCTCTTGAAGATGTGTGTGGGTTTCAGGAGGTGGGAGTATTATGAAATCTCCTCAAATAGCACGGGCCTTCTGAGGCTAGAAGATAGTATCTCGGGCGCCTCCTGAATTCCCCCAGATGGCAGAGTACAATGTTAGTACGGAAAAGCGGCTCGAACATTTCAGGGCATTCAACTGATTTAATCTGTGGTGTAGCAGAGACCTTGGCAGAGACATACGAATAAACTTCAACCTTTTAAAATGAAAGCCTCATTACTGGCAATGGAAACTTACACTTTACTTCAGGAAACAAAGGACATATACTCACCACAAATATATTCCCAAAAAGTTTATTACTTACAATTCAACGCCTTTTTCTTTGCCATAGCTCTCCTTTCCATAGACTTCATTTTGGTTTCTGCTCGCCAGAACAACTGATACCACTAAGGCAGGCAAACCTGTTATAAAAGATGGAAACAAAAACAAGTCTTTTGGAGCATCTGGAACTGTTTTATAAGACCGATAATGGCAAGGAAAGAAGCAAAAGTAATTAAGCGCACGCATACGCATGCGCATGCGCACACACACTGTGTAGCACACAGTCAAACTTCTCAGAACGGTCAACTTTGTTAAAAACAACAAAATCCCCGCCTTGGTGCGGAATATGTCCAACTCCTATTGGCAGCCATCAAAACCTACTCTTAAATGACAGATATTTAAATATTCTGTTTGCTTAGTGGGACTCACTGGAGAACTAGAACCCAATTTGAACTGAATCCAGCACCAGTGAAATGTGGTTTCATTAATGATGCCTTGTTAGACTGCCAGAGTTCAGGCAGACAAGGTCACTGCAACCCATGTTGTCCCTTTCTATGTAAAGAAAAATCTTTAGAAAAAGTAGGAGAAAACATCAGGGTATAAAGTCTTTGTAGTTCTCTCTCTCCAGAGAATCGAGTGAGTGTTCCCATGTATATTTCAGTGGGGAAGTGCTATGCCACCCTATTTCTCTGAAAGATGTTTTTATTGCCTCCTGACGTGGTGTTGAATGTCTTGGAAGAGTCTCTCACTTCTGTGTTTCCATCTGAAAAAGATTTGTGAGAAGACTCTAAAATGCTTGGCCCCATATGAAACCCAGATAAAGAAACGTGCTCAATAAGAAGATCCCAAACAGTCTATTAATACAACCAACCATGTCTGACTGAGGACTCATGTTAAAAAGTTCAAGGCAAGAATTCTGTAAGTATTCCGGCTGCACACACAAAAATAACATTCTTTCTCTCATTTCCAAGAAATAGGCATGTGTCTAGGGATGAGTATACTAGGAGTCTGAGCTGGCCTTTATATTTTAAAGCATAATGGAAAAGCACCACTGTCTGCCAGCTGCTTCTTTAGACTTGGGTGGGCTGGCTCTGGGCTCAGGAAATAAGTTTCTGGTGACTCAGGAGTGAGGGCTTTTCCTTTACTTCTGAATTTAATGAGTGCCGTTGAAGAGTTTTGAAACACACAGTTCTGAAGATGCCCCCCTTCCTTAGGGTAAGTATACTCTAATCCACATCATTCACAATCTTAAAGTTTCTCTTAACAGTACTAGTCTTTAAAATAAGATTTTCCTATGAGAATGTGGCAATTTTCATGTCAGAAAAGGCCAAACCAAAACATTTTAGGAGAAAGGATGATGAGAAATTGGTGGGTGGGTACAATGCATGTTATTCGGGTGATGGATACTCTAAATGCCCCGACTTGGCCACTACGCGATCTATGTATGTAACAAAAAAAGCACATGTACCCCATAAATTTATACAAATAAAAAGTAAAAAAAAAAAAAAAAAAAAATGGGAGTCTTACCCCAGCCAACGATGCAAAATTTTAAAATATATCTGCGAATGTAAGTGTTAAATACTTTAACTAGAGCAATGTACATGTGAATTGCTTCTAGCCCCATCCAGGTAAATGTTGCCAGAAGGAAGAAATGTAACAGGGCAGCCACAGCAGTGCAAAGTCCGTCCACACCGAAGGACGTGATCCAGCTGTCTAGGAGGAAGATGAGATTCAGGAACAACAGGGCTGTACTCAGGTTCATCAAGATTTTGGAGGGATAATCCCTTCGCAATTTCCTAAAGAAGGAAAAAAGAAATATATACGGTTACTAATATTGTAAACAAATATTTTACGCACAGGTAGGAAATTCATATCTTATATAGCTCTGTAATAGTTTAGGTAGCACCATCTTTCTGACATGGTTCCACTAGAAGGACGGATAAAGATATTTATGAGTATTTGGCAAGTTATGAAGACTTTTTAAATATTAATTTTACTTCAAAACGGTTTCCAATTGTTTGTAAAATTCCCAGTTGGTTTCAAGACATTATTTTTAATTCAGGACAAATTCTAGAGTTATAAGAATGACATTTTTATTAAAAAATAATTTCTCTAAATTATTTGAAGTTTCTTGATTTTTAATGAGTTAAAAGATCCTTTTTAAAAATTTCTTGTTTCAGGACTAATTTTATAAGACTTATAAAGCAAATGTTTTCATCTTTTACAATGTAGAAAGCATCTTATATGATTTTTACTTACTTAAATGTTAATCATTTCTAACAGATTTGAGTGCATTTTATAAATAGAAATACAGTAATTATAAATTAAGATTCAATAGCTGGAAAATTCATGTTGTATGATCTATCTTTCAAGAAACCTGAACATTAAAATTGAACCACCCTACATGATTCACAAAGTGTATAAATGTTTTTAAAAGCCAAGGCAATTTTCTTATTCACATTTGGAATAGTTAGCACTGGGCTTGGCAGATAGAAAAATACTTACTCAAAAGCAACATATGTCAGGAGAGTTGCTGCTGAAAAAATAGCAGATATCCCACACCCAATATAGCTGATGAAAGTGAGGACTTTAGTGTTTCTTGCATCTATCTGTGAGGCACTTCTTGGAAGGTCCTACACAAAACATCAGAAGCAGCTGTGAGAATCTCTCTTTTCATGAGAACAGTTGTTACACTAGAAAAGTTCATTGCTAACATTAGAGCAGCTTAACCTCAGGGGCTAAAAACAACAATGTAAGTCAATATTGAAATTTCCATTTATTGTATTCTTTTGGATCAATACACGAAAAAATGCAGCATTATTTTGGAAAAGAGTTGCACATTGTTTTTCATCATTACCTTCTTTCCCAAGCTCTTTGCGCACCAGTATAACTTGAGGAGCAAAACTACCAAGTTCCCCAACAAGGGTCTTAAATGATAAAAAAAAATTCTCATGATTTTTTTCTTCTACATTAATTTTTACCAAAATGTCAATAAAATCTGTTACACACACACACAGCCCTTGAGTAAGTGGTGTGTGTGTGTGAAATGAACAAATGTGAGTCAGTTTCAGGTGTGACTGATTCAGTAAGGAACAGGCACAGCACCTCTGTGACATCAGGAAATGCACAGAGTGATGGAATTTAACAGAAACAGGGGCTCGGAGATCAAAGGGACTTGCCCTGTCTTCTTTCCTCAGGAACTCCTCAAAACACTGGGAGGACATGGGACATCCAGGACACATGGGATGGCGTTTGAGTCAGTGCCACTTGACTCACAGATAGGCTACCTCAATCAGCATTTCGGTCACTCCAGGATTTCATTAGGCCAGAGAAATGAGTCACGGTCTGGAGGGATCTCCAAGTGACGTGTCACTACCTCTTGAAAAACCTATGTTTCCTATCTGGGTAAGACAGTTGACTTGCAAACTGCAATTAAATCCAGAATTTAAAATAAAAACTAAATAATCCTGTTTACTGATACATATTTACACACAATTCTCATGTTTTATACTTTTAGAGAATTAAACTATGAAAATATTTCTCCTTCTGAACTAGCCAATATGAAAATGTACTAATGTTAAAAATATAAAAATACAAAGAAATGTAGCAGAGACGATTTTGTAGATTAGGAGATATGATTATAGGTATAGGATACATTTTTTTAACTTCTCAAGTGGTAACTGTGTCATGAGATGCTGTAGACTCTGGGAATATCTTATACAAGTGAATAAAGAGTTTGTAAATCAAGAAAAACTCTTAACAAAGTCTGGGATGGTCTGGAAAAGTGGAAAGGATATAGGTGCATCACCAGAAAGGATAAATTCTGGAAAGTTTTATACCAGCAGTTGATAATACTACAAAAGCAGCCAAGGTGGAAAACAGAAAGATAGCACTAAAAATGCATATCTCCACAAACACATAAAATTAACTATTTATCAGATGGCAACAGAAAAAGTAATACGTAATTACAACAACAGAAAGATAGCACTAAAAATGCATATCTCCACAAACACATAAAATTAACTATTTATCAGATGGCAACAGAAAAAGTAATACGTAATTACAACTTCATAATAAAATTTAAACAATATATGAAGGAACTGACGATTCAAAGTATTGGGCAGCCAACCTCTGGTTGTATATAAATCATCTCTCAACAGTAATATTTTTTTTAGAGACAGGGTCTTACTCTGTCACTCAGGCTGGAGTGCAGTGGTGTCATCATAGCTCACTACAGCCTCAAACTCCTGGGCTCAAGCAATTTTCCTGCCTCAGCCTCCCAAGGAGCTGGGACTACAAGCACGCACCACCAAACCTGGCTAATTTGTCTATTTTTTTGTAGAGACAGGGTCTCACTCTTGGTCAGGCTGGTCTTGACCAAGGTCCTCCCACCTCAGACTCCCAAAGTGTTAGGATTAAAGAAGTGAGTCACCACACCCGGCCTGAATTTTGTTACTATGATCTATTTAATATTTGACTCACAACACACACATCCTGCTCAAACACATACACGTACACACCTGGAATATTTAAATGAATTACGCTAAAGCTTATATACCTGAATGAGTAAACATGCAAAGTAAGTATTTTCTGAAAGAATGCCTGCTGTCACTTTTGGAAAAAAGAGAACATGGAAGGAAACTGAATTTTCCTTTTCAATTACTTAGGGAAAACATGCTATCGTTTAACTGTTCATTTTAATGCTCTAATAGTGCAGAAAAATATTTATACTTTAGAAAGTTAAACAGCTATTTTCTATGACTTGTCAGCTTGTAAAATGATTTGTTCTTATCCCTTAGAGCATTTATGCACTTGACTGTCAGGAAAATTACAACGTGCAGTGCTGCCACACGACAATGGTCATTTACATAGATGCAGGAGCCAAATACTACATCCCACGTCTCCCGGCTGCTTCCTCCCGGCCCGCAGGAGGAAGGGTGTAAGATTTAAGGGAGGTGATAAACACAACCTGATGTCTGGGATTCTAATTTGAAAAGCTTTATTGCCTCGGCTCACAGTACTCCCATCTCCCATTAAAAAACAAACGTGGTCTGGTCCCTTTGTGGGGACTAAACAGAACAATGGCTACGGTACAATCCGGAGGGTGCCCGGACCCCAGGAAGGTGTGTGCAAAGTCACAAGTTTACCGGGTAAAAGGTAAAGGTATAAGTCTATGGATGAATTCAAACACGTCATTGGATCTGCGGTGGGTCTTGAAAATTTGGTAGGATGAAAAAACACAGGGATGCGATCTAATTTTTATTTAAAACTGTTGGGCAAGCTGGCTAATGAGATAAATAAAACAGGGCCATGGGAAGGGAAGGAGAAAGAAGAGAAGGAAAGAGTGATATGGAGGCCTAAGAGTGAGAGACACGTCACACCTGCCATCTCTCCTGCAGGACTGAAGCCTCCACCCCAATCCTTGCCACCAGTCTGTCCTAGCAGGCTGCAATCTCCAGGAGGGAGATCACCTGGCACAGTACCTGGTACAACCTGACATTCAGACACAGAGTGATAACATAAGGAAAAAAATTTGACCTCACTTTTCACAGTTCCCTTCCATGTAAATAACACCTGGCATTTTCTTCTTTAACTTTCCCTCCCTCTCCAGCCCTCTGTCTCCCTGTCTGTCTCCTTGACTCTATTCTCTCTTAACCCAAGGGTTTCACAGGGATTTTCTTGTTTCCGGTTATTATTTATCATCATGGTTAATGCTATAAGAAGAAAAAAAAGGGGGAGAGTTCTTTTCTATAATTACTTTCACATATTTTTAATATATGACCTCTGCTAATTAGATTCTTCATTAAGAATCAAGATTCAGATGAAATGGATCAGGAAACAATTCAAAAAACACAAGCTAAAAAGGTGGACTCATAAAAAGGAAGTGTGCTTTCCAAAATTATATAAGGTCCAAACGAGCTTAGCAATGCCCCCCTTACCATCAGAACTCCGAAGTGTGTGAAGTGGTTACACAGGCAGACTGTCTCGCTGGCGTCGAAACCTGTGTGCGCAACACATCCTGACGTGTTCCACCGTCCAAGGCTTGCTGTTGAAGGAATCAAGAAACTGTGTGAAAATCACAGCAGGTCAGTGTCTTCTCAGTAATGGGTGAGAACTTCAGGGAAACTGGCCTCAGTCTCTTCTACCCTACAGAGTCTATCTGTAAAACAGACACCATTATTAAACATGCCTGGAATCACCGCATGTTAGTGCTGGGTGGGCAGGTAGAGATTATTTGGTCAGTGGCTTCAAACTGTGTACCACGGAGGGCCTCAGGGGTTCCAAATACATTTGATTCAAGTTTAATTTTTTAACATATCTTAAAATAAATTTCTATAAAAAGAATACTTTTTTTCAAATATGTTACATGCTAATGAACTCTCTGGAGACCAACACATTGTTTTTGGAGGGTCAGGTCTACATTTTCGTGAAGACGTAACAAAGAAGGTCTGCTTTCTTAGAATGTGCTGTTACGTACATAGCAGTCACGGATGCCGATAGCTTATTATAAATGGCTTGAACACATCTTTTAGGGTATAAAATGGAGTAAGAGCAATTCATTATATTGCTGAAGTTTTTGATCTATTTCTTTGAGTAGTATTTTAAGATACAAGGCGATATTTTTGCTATGTATGTGAGTAAATCAGGATCTTTTCAAAATTATGTGACTCAAAACTAAATAATTAAAAAAAAACTGTCCAGGTGTGATGAGGACTATCAATCAAAAAGAGAAGTTTTAGCCACTTTTAGGCTGTATTTTTTATCAGGAGAGCAAGCCTGCATTGACACCAGAATGAATTTGGCCACAATAATCCCAATGAAGGACCCTGAGGGAAGGTGACCCCAGGGGAGCGGCAATGGGGCTTTCATCCCTCGTACTTCCCCTCAAAGGGATTTCCACATCTTATGCCTAATTATTTGTTTATCCTTAATTTTGCCTTCCTTTCTTGACTGTTGAGTATTATTTTGGAGGCTGTTAATTTCTTTCAAGGAATACATGTTCATTATAACCATTCCTACATTCACATTCCTTTAGTCTGCTTCTCTATCCCCCTTATAATTTGAGGTCTGGAAATCTGGACTTCAAATTGTATGCCTCGTGTCTATGAAATAATCTCCTCAGATGTGTCCTAGAAGAATGAGATTAAGTGTATGTCTATGTTCATGTAACAGTGGCAATAAAAACGTGTACTGTATTTTACAAATAATTGAAATCAAACAGGTCGTTCCAATATTAATAAAAAAGAAAACAGGGTCAAGTCTGCCTATTTCTTCTTGCAATGACTAAAAAGTTACAGAAATTAGAATCGACTTCCCAAGCTACCTAAACTAACTTTTGCAGCTCAGTTGCCATTTTACACTTACATTGTGACTCACTCTGGTTTAGGGTGGAATGAAAGGAAACGGGGGTGTCTAACAATGTTTAAAATTCAGTTGTTATCTATATTAAGAGAACCAATATTTTAAAACTTACTGTTTTTGTTCATATCCCAGAAGGCACAGATGGGCCGATGCACTTCCTATATTAACATAAGAATAAACATGTGAAACTGTGTTTAAAATGCCATGATTTAAATATGGCAAAAGAGTTAAAATGCCAAGGGTTTCACAAAGAAATAGATCAGCGTGAGCTATGCCAATACAACCTGAAAATGTCAGGCAATTTAGAATCTAGGGGGATCTTCTCTCTCATAGAGACTTCAAGTGAAAATCAACTATAACCTCATGAGGAGTCATATTATCACTGATCTGTAGGTTACCATGTATGTCACATCATTAACTACTGACTCCACTCTCATTCTTGGCGTTTAGCAGAGCTCTTTACATTATAATTTCACATCATCTTCAAAATCCTCCTTTATATCTGGGTGTTTCCATTAAAAAATTGAAAAGAGAGACTCAAAGAGATATTTGTAGACCCATGCTCACAGCAGCATTAGTCACAATAGTCCAAACCCAAGTGTCTACCGATGGATGAATGGAAAAACAAAATCTGGTATATATGTACAACGGAATATTATCCAGACTTTAAAAAGGAAGGAAATCTGACACGCTACAACATGGATAAATCTTAAAGACATTATGTTAAGTGAAATAAAGACAATCAGAAAAGGACAAATACTGTATGTCTCCACTTACATAAGATACTCAGAGTTGTCAAATTAATAGACATGGAAAGTAGAATGGTGGTCACTATGGGCTGGGGAAAGGGAGACGAGGGAATTAGTATTTAATGGGAGCAGAGTTTCACCTAGGGAAGATGAAAAAGCTCTGGAGGTGGATGGTGGTGATGGCTGCACAACAAGAATAGAACTGTACAGATGATTAAAATGTTAAATTTTATGTTTCATATGTTTCAGCATGATAAAAAAAGATCTTCTTTTATAGATGAAGGGGCTGAAACAAATGAAGCCAAAGTGTAGCACAAAGAGGTCTCAGGGAGGTCATGACAAAGGAGGCGAGCTGTTCGGTGACTTAATTTCCAGTCCTCACTCCCTGCCTACCTTCCTGCCTACTTAATGAATGGAGAATCACGACAAGGACCTGCTACAAAAATGACAAAAAACCTCTTCCTAGGCCCTTTGGGACAATAAGAACCCCCAACTAATTTTATCAAATAAACAGATGAGAGCAAGGGTAATGAAGCAACAAGAAAAGCAATAATTGCCAAGATTTTAAACAAGCTAACCTCTCAAAAAATAAGTCAGACCTCCCATTTCTCTTTTGGCTTGCTTTATTTGAAGTAATATATGTTGTTTCTTAAACACAGTGAGTAACCCTTTTCCTTCTGAATTTTAAGTCCCAGATAAGACAAATTTCCCCCAGCTGTTGCCCTTTACTGTGGCTTCAGAGCACAGCCTGAGCAGCTGTTCTCCATTGTCTCTGCCCCCTCCCAAAAAGGGCCAGTTACTTTTTATCATGTAGGGAAAAAAGACCTGACCATTCCCTGAAATGATCTGCCTCTGTTCAGTTGCTACTGGTAGCGTTTTCTTACCTGAGTTCCTGTATGTTTGATTTTAATTTGAACAGGATTTGTCAGATTCTGGATGGTAATGTTTCCAATACTGCACGCCATCACATAACTCACTAAGGTTTTTCTTTGGGGTCCTACATCCTTTTAAAGAAAAACAAAATCGCGTGTGTTAGGACACACTTTTGTTTTACTTTGGTGCTCCAAAATAAGCAAACTGTCAGCAATTTTTACACTTAAGATCTTCAATTCTAGAACATCCTGTTTATAACATCCAATTGCTGGCTTTCCTGAAGGAGCTTTGCAATTTCCCTTATTATAATAAATACATCGAGGGGACGTTACGAGCCAATATTACAAGGCGATGTTCATAAAACTCCATTCTTGATTGCGGTGACTGATGTCAGCCACTTAACATCTGAAACAATGCAAACTCATAAATAATATAAACTCATAAAAACCTGTGAAACAATTAGATCATTTCCCCACTCTAGAAAATAGATGAAGTTGTTTTCCTTTACAGAAGTATGAAGGAAGTATGGTGTGGAAAATAAAAAGCAATCCATCTTTCACATCCATGCCAATAGTCTGACGTGTTTACTAACTTGTTCCTAAATGCAATTCTACTGGATTAAAGTCCCGTGCAGAACTTCTACCTTCTTCTATGATTGGATACTTGCCAGTTATCTGCAGATTCCATTTCAGCGATAAGGCTGTCAGGAAATGGAATCTGTGCCACACAATGATTTGGACCAACAGGCTTTCTCTCCAGCAAGTTCACCTCTAGTTTTTTTTTTCTTCCCCTTGTGTTTCTTGTCAAATCTCCTAAATTTCTCTCTACATCACAGCTTATGAATCAGTTGTTTTTGGAATAATTGCAAGATTTCTTGAATTCCAAACAAAACTCAGCATCCAAAATATAGCTTTTTATTATTTTTATGTGGTGGTCACTATCAGTAAAGTCACCTATTAGTTGGTGATACCCAGGCTTTTATCAAAAACTACTCATCTTATCCACTATGTTAGGAGACTACCATAGAACCCTTAACAATTTTTTCACTCTGCTACAAATTTACTTTAAAAACCAAACACACATTTCCTACCATCAACTTTGACTGGGAGATGCCAAAGGAGAAGGACAAAATGATGTGGAAAAGACTAAAAATAAAACAATGACAGATCTTTACAACTCTGAGAGTCGCCTCAAACTGGTCCCACAGGGCTAAACCTGTACTCTGAACTGGACCTCCTTTCTGTATTATTCATGTTTTGGGACACCTATTGCATTTTTTATATTGTTTTTAAAGGTGACATGGTTGTAAGCCTTGAATTACAATAATTTTAACAAATGCAGTTGTATGTGGTCATAGCTGTAAAATCTAGTAAATTACGTATTTTTATATAAAATATATAAATTACAAATTTTTTATATAACTTGTTCCTAAAGCATTTGTTAATAAAATTTTGGAATTAATTACCGTCAGTGATTCCACGGTGTTCCTTTTCCTTACCTGTAACCTACTTGAGCATTCCTCTACATGTGAGGTATAGGGCAGATCTATCAGAAACAATTCTACTTGGCCTGAGACTTGCTATTTTCTCTCGTATAGGTCACACTGTTTGATGTACACTGGTACCTTGAACTTAATAGACAATTTTTATTTTTTAAAAAGGGCTCAGCAAAATTGCTCTAGATCGGGTTGTGTTTACAAAGGCAATCAGAGGTTACCAGTGTTTGCTGGCTATGGACCTTCTAGTACCTAGAAATGATGCCAATAAAAATGATAATATGTGCTCAGCACAATGCCACCCAACTCTGCGGATGTGTGAAGGCCAAAGGTCGCTTGAAATACTAATGGGAAAACTGATTAAAGCCAAGAATGCTGTTCATTATGTAAACAGAGCTTCCTGCTAAATTAAAAAAAAAAATCCTTTCCTTTGGCGTACAATTTCTTTAAAGGTCTACATGCCTGGAGGACATAAAATATTTAACAAAGGAATAACAAATAGTAACTTCTTCACTAATTCAATTTCTAAGTTAGTCTCAGCCTAATATTCGATTTATTTTAAAAATTGGAATATTCTATTAAGCCTATTATCTGAAATAAAATATTTAAACAATTATATTAAAATTTTCATTTCTAAAAATACAGTAGATTAATTTTTCTAAACCTCCTGATATATATCAAAAGAATCTCAACTTTTACCTTTGAGCAAAGAAACTTCATTTGCAACTGAAAAATAATTCAGTGAATGTTTACCTGGAAAAGTCCAGTTTTGTTGAAGAAAGTAAACTGTGCTCTTCTAACTAATACAGAATCTTCTTGACTTAAATTCTCAAGTAAGTTTGGAGGTAAAATTACAGAAGCCAGTGGATCCATTTGTCTGTTCTCAAAATCCATCTGTCACACATACAGAGATATATTGGTCAGGTTATCACAACTACATGGCAATGAGAACTTAATCCACATGCTGAGTAAGTCGAGAGAACAACCGCCAAGTATCAAGTTAGTTAGGACTGGGGCTTCCCTTTATCTCTACAGCAGTCACTGTAACTCCTGGATAAATCCCCTACAAACAGAGCCATAGATCTCATTTGGGTTTTTCATGTGTAGGAAAGGAGAAAATGTGTTACTTTTAACTAAGGCAAACTGAGAAATTTATAAATCAGTCAACGTTTCCAAATACAAAAATTACATTTACTATTATCAGATTTTGAGGTTTTCTTAAAACACTTAGTGAAAAATAATAACTACCAGAAAAAAAGAGAGAGACTGAAATTAATTTGCTGATTGCAAAGGCTGAGTTATCTCTGCAAAGAGGCAACAACTGAAGTTTTATGAATACTTTTGGATCATTTTTCCTGAAACCATAGCTCAGGCCAAATAGAGCTTTCTTGCAAATGGTCTTGGAATGAGACTGGGGTTAATCGGGTTTCCACTTAAAATATGAAACAGAATTACCCAAAAGAGCCCCTAGTCTACAGGAGAAAAAAGGTCTTCTCTATATTCTGATTGCAGACTTTTTATGTTTTCAGTTTGGTCTATCTCTACAGCTAAAGAAGTATTATGCTCCACATACTCTGCCAGGTCAAAGACAATGCTTCATTCATTTTCTTTGCCCTGGTGGCTAAAGTTGTCTGGCACATAGTAGGAACTTGGAAATTACTGGCTGAAGTGTCACTTGAATATGTCAAAGAGACTCTCTATTAACTTGCCCCAGCTTCCTTGTCTAGCCTTGCTGTCACCTGCCATTCCCAGACTTCCACATCATTCCTTCCCAAAGTGTGATCCTCAAACCAGCAGCATTAGCAACACATGGAAACTTGCTAAAAGTGCAAATTTGGGGTACCTACCCAGGACTAATTAAATTAGAAACTCTGGGGTTAAGGCCCAGCAATCTATCTTAACAGGTCCTCCAAGGAGATTCTAACGCTCATTTTGAGAATAACTTCCTGCTTCTTTTTACCTTCAGGCACTTAGTAAAGCTCTCTCTTGTGATTGAACTGACCCTCACCCTTACCCCCAAGATGGTGGCCCCTACTCACACTCTAATACCTAGCTGCAGGATCACCTTTTGTAGAAGCTTAGCTGACCACCTCTGCCATCAAGATAATGAAAATATACCTCCTGTGTGCTTCCACAAGACCTTGTGGCTACTGCTATAGTTAAACCTAGCCAATGTTCAGACTTGATTGCCACCTCATGGACCAAGATCTCTTTGAAGTAGCTACTGCTAAGTGATCAGCAAGTTTTTATACTTTAGTTAATTAATCAAAATTAAAGAAAATACTGGTTCATTACCTGGAAATATGACTCATTATTGCTTGGAAGGCCAATGCTAAAATTTGAAATTGCGTTTGTTCCTGGGGACAGGGATGATACTCCAAGAGCCAAATTCCGAGTTGTAATATTCACATGTGGTGTGCTACTTAGGTCTATCTTGAAGGCCAATTCATCAATTGTTTTTAAAGCTCTAAAGAAATGACAACAGTACCACCGTTAAGTAACACAATGTTTTAGGTACTTGAATATATATGGTTTGCTGCATGGCAAAATACAAACCAAATAAAACTGTAGTAAAATTTTCTGATCTTAACGTGAATGTCCACAAAATTACCTCAAAACACAGTAATACCAGTTAAAACATAGAATCACAGTGATGGATGCATCCTCAAGAGAAATATCTGCCTTAAGGAAAATCAACAACTAAATTATTCTGAACAAATACTGTTTTTCAGCCTGGTGTGGTGGATCACATCTATAATCCCAACACTTCGGAGGCTGAGGGAGGATCACTCGAGGCCAGGAATTCAAAACCAGCCTGGGCAACATAGCAAGACCCCATCTCTAAAAAAAATGAAAAAAAAAATTAGCTGAGCATGGTGGCATGTTTATATAGTCCCAGCTACTCCAGAGGCTGAGGCAGGAGGATGGCTTGAGCCCAGAAGTTGGAGGTTGCGGTGACCTGTGATTGTGCCACTGCACTCTGGCCTGGGTGACAGAGCAAGACCCTGCCTTGCCTCTAAAAAAAATAAAATATGAAAAAAAAATACTGTTTTTCTTTCATCTTGGCCTCTCTTTCTTCACATGAAAAATACCCTCCCTACTTTATAACTTAGTGAGAATCAAAGGAAATAATGGGGTGTTTTGTGAATTGTAAGATATTGTAAAAATGTTCAAAATTATTATTTTGTAAAAAAAGTGAGAATACATTTTAACAAATAAAAACTTTTCATCAAAGAAATGTGGTTAAAGGGAAAGAATAAACAAAACATTAAACATCTTCATATTAATACACTAAATGAAGTAACTGTATACACATTGAATTGTATGACCTTGGTTAATTAAACTTTTAGAATTTTTCAAAAAAAAATGACAGACCGATTATGCTTTTGTGGGACTACTTATATATCTTGCCAGATGACAACTATAATTATTTTGCAAATTGCATTTCCCAAAAAATAAAAATAAAATAGAGAAGTTTTAAGTTCATCCTATTAATGACCTTGGGAATGCATGTTCTAGAAATTTAAATTATAAAGTCTGGGCACAAAATATTCAGATACATGAGAAATTATATATAATAATACATTTATCCAATAAATATTAATATTACTCTCCAGAAAAAAAATACTTACTCAGAAGAAGACTCAAGCAAGTCACTGTCTGAACTGCTTAAGATATTAGAAAATATATTCATTAGAGTTGAGCCAAGTGTTATATCAATGTTTTCTTCGTTATTCACAATCTTTTTGACCTGTTCCACAATGCTGGTAATATTGGCTGAGGTTAAGTTCTGCCCATCGGCAGTCAAATTTAAAATCTGATTGGCAACTTCATTTGCTTCCTCTAAAAAAAAAAAAAAAGTAGAAGACATAACATACAAGGTTTTACCTGCGTGTTTTGTACATTTCTAAGAATCCACAGTATAGTGTGATATTCCACTTGAATAGTTGAAGCAGGAAAGTGGGATTCCTGTGTGTACTCCCTTTTCACCATCTTCATATTTCATTTTTTATTTCAAAATATTAAGGGGGTACAAATGTTTTTGGTAACATGGATTGCTTTTGTAATGCTTGGGTCACAGCTATAAGTGTGCCCGTCACCCAAATAGTGTTCATTGTACTTGTGAGATAGGTTTTTGCCCATCCCCTACTCCGCCCTCCCTCCTCCCAGATTTCCACTGAGTTTTACTTCCCTCTGTGCAAGTGTGTGCCCATTGGTCAGTTCTAATTTAATACTGAGTACATGTGGTGTTTATTTTTCTATTCTTATATACTTCACTTAGGATAATGGTCTCCAGTTCCATCCAAATTGTCGCAAAAGGCATTAACTCATCCTTTTTAATGCTGAGAGTACTCCATTTCTTGACACACAGAGACTAACTTTTCTCTCTAGTAAGATAAAAATAACTTGGAGGGACCAATGATCACCTATCATTCTAAGAGAAATGTCCCCAGAATCACTGAATACGTATATATTTGCAATTTAAAAACAATACAAAACTACAAAACATTGATGCAAATATCAGTTTATATATTTGTTTTAAGTCTTCTCTAGGCATTCCTTACTATTTCCAATCTCTTTCAGAATGAACAGAACAGAAAGTTCGAATGAGGAAAAAATGTATTTTCTACCTTAAGTGAAACAATCATTTGCCTGACTTTTAATATTAAAATAGTATTACACAGTGGAAGAACAGATCTGAAGACAATGAAAACAATGAAGCATGAAGTCATTTCGCTTTGTTTTTGAGAACTGAAGAAAAATTGCTCACTTACTTGAACAGTTGGAGAGATCAAGGGGCCCCCAGTAGGCTACAGATGAGTTTGTAGCACTGTTATAACTATGAAACAAAAAAGATATTTCAAATATTTGGTGTACATGACATCATAACTGACAAAGTCTGTTAATATGTTTTAGAATTTGCCTTGATAGCTAGGTAAGTTTAATTTGTAAATAAAACTGTAATATGTTGAAATACATCTGATACTATTTATTCTTATTGGGGAAAAATTTGTAGCAGACATTACGGAAACAAAATACTAGCAATATTCTATATCTTAACCTAGGATGTACTGGTCAAGTACTGCTTTAAGAATTTTATAGGTAAAATCTGATTTTTCTTTCATATAACTTTGTAAAGGATATTATAATCCACCTTTTATAGATGAGGAAATGGATTTAGGTAAGGCAAAGAATCATCCACGGTCATACATCAGAGAAAAGGTAGAGTCATATTTCAAACTCAAGTCCATAAATCTCCAAAGCCCCCTCTTTCCTCCCTACTAAGTATCAAACTCAGCAGTAAATCCAAAGTATTTACACTTAGGCAGTTTCCATTTCTGAATTTCCTCCAAGAAAACTGTAATTGGGAGTGGGGAGGAGGGTGAAGAATTGGATTTGACTTGCTGTTCTGCAAATCCCGGCAACCATCTTGTCTCTGAGGTTTCCATTCAACATTTAGGGAAAATCTATACCCTGACATTTTCCATCAGAAGATTATCCCAACCTGGACCTTATCTTTATTTCCTCTTTGCCTCCTCTCTCACCTCCAACAATAATCACTCCAAATAGTTAAAAAGTTTTGGAATTTCAGGTGTATGTTCCAAGGCTTTAAGCTGGCTAGGTTCACCTAGATTGAAGGTGCTTTGCTCTGATGCCAACCTCTGGTTTCAAAATTCTTCAATCTTTCTTTGGAGAGGGCTCAATTAGCATATTGCTGGGAGGAAACATTGCCTTTCTGGGTAACCTACCTACTCCATCTTTATTTATGATTTAGGCATACATAGAATTCCTGCCCTTGTTTTCAACGAATACAATGCATGAGAACTACCATGCAGCACGTGTAACTCTGGGAAGGTAAATAACATGGAGCTTTGCTGGCAAGAGCCAATGAAAGTATTACCATATCCGTGAAACAGAAAAGCCAGGCTTGTCTGGACAAGGGAGGTTGTATTCAGAAGGTGTGATGGCTGGCCAATAATAGCCTTTGGGTTCCTCCACGGCAGAACATATACCTACATGAAAATAAGAACTAACATGAGAAATATTCATCTGTTTTTTGAAATTAGTGGTTAGAGTTGCAGGATGAAAGCAAAAATGACAACGCTGGTAATTAGGTATTTATTTCATGTAATGCTAAAATACTAGTGTTTTATGTTCACAATTTATAAAACATTAGAAATTAGGAAAAATATACATTTAATACATTTCAGGTATGAAAATTGTATCTTTCAAAACCATTAAATTAAAAAAAGTTATGCGAGTATAAACATGAAACATATATATTCTAATGCAAATCATTTGTAGATAATATTAGTAAAATAAGTTATTCAAAAATTAAACACTATGGAAAATGAAAATAATTCTGAAAAATTCAAAATATAATTTGAACTTTCTAAAGCTTATAAAATAGTGCATCAACAGTGTTATCATTGCGTTGTGAGCATATTTTATGGAAACGTTCCAGCTGCTCTGAGATCATCTACTGCCTGGAAGTTACTGGGGAAATTGCAAGAAGGCACCTGTGAGCAAATTCCATGTCTTACCCTCATTTCTTCATCCCCAAATCATCCCACTTTTTGCGTGAAACTCTCTGGGAAAGAGTCATGGCATAAAGGATTCAGATTTTACATTTAAAAAAGTGTCAAAGTAACAGCAATACATCAGCAACAACAATAAGACTTCGTATTTCAGTGACGAGAAACAGCAAGTTATGCTGGACTCCTGGGAACCAGAATTGCAGTCACCAATTGAAAATTCAAATAACTTTCCCATTTACAGTCTGAGCTTTAAAATTGTCAGGTTTTAGCCTTGTATTTTTAGATTGGTAGAAGGTAGAAACTTCTCTCCACAGACCCACTTGCACAAAAACAATAAAATGCAGAATTTAATTTAAATGGTATAAATTAAACATCTAGGTATGCAGAGAGAGTTGCCTTGGGATCCTCCAGCCTCTGAAGACAGGGAGGGGCTGGTCCTCCCAGGGTTCCTCAGTCACATACAAGCTACATTCATCAAGCTCCTTCTTTGCAGACTCCTGTATGGAAAAGGGTAGCAGGCTGTGCTTTCCCTACCCCCAAACAGCACTGTTAGGAAGCAAGTATTTTCACTCAGAGGCTCAGAATTATTATCATCATTATTATTATTAAATATCGCATTCATCCATCTCTACGAGTTCTCTGTAATCACGTACATCGACACAATGGAGATGGCTGGTTCCTCACAGAAGTGGAAATGCCTGGTTCTTTACTACGCTGTGATTCTGACCTCAGTCACTGTCACCCTCTGGGAGGCTGAGGAATACTTGCTTCCCCTACTTCAACCTCCTGAGCGTGAAATGTCAGTGTTTTCTCTTCTTTTGATCTCCACTGATGTATCTAATCATAATCATATAAAAATTACTAGAATAATTTTTTTGTTGTCCATATTTTTGAACATTTGCCTTCCTAAATTATTTCCATCAAGACTCATTCCTTCGTTTACTCGGGGAGTATTCAAGCCCCAGGGAATGTGCTGGGATCTAGGGGCGGGTGGGAAGTAAGGTTTTAAAGAAAAACTAACACATGATTTTAAGCCAGAGATTATCATTTAAAGAAAATATGCCTAAGAACATAAATACATCCAGTCAAACATTATGGTCTTCCAATGTGTATAATGCTCTAGGTATCTGGACAGTATGAAGTGGAGGCTCAAAGGCAGTGATGTCTATTTACACGTGATGATGTTAGAAAAGGCTTCATAGAAAAGGTGACTTTAGATCTGTCTTTAAAACTGGGTAGGTGAAAATTAGGTGGACAATGAGAGTAGAGAACAGCAGTGCAGGCAAAGACATAGAAAGGATGTGGAAAAGAGCATGGCCCGTTTGGGGAAGTGCAGACAGTGCCACATGTGTGGCTGGAGATTAGGATGTGAATGGTGTCCAGGTGAGAATTGATTCTAGGTCCAAGAGAACTCCCAGATTCCTGGCCTATTCCCATGAAGACAGTGCTATTGTTAAACAGACAGGGAACGTAAAAAAAGGAGATTTTTTTATAATAGGAAAGCGCCTTCTATAATATCTACCACATTAGAGTTCCTATATGAACATATACATACTCTTTTCATCCCTAAAGTTGAAGCCAATGGTGGGCAAGGTTATTCTGGCATTTTGCTTATATGTATATGTTCTTAATATTTTCAAAATATGTCCCTAAAATAAAGTATAAACTCTCTTCTGCCTCCTTCATTCCCTTGGATTCCTAGGTACTGAGCTAATTCCTTTTTTTTTGCTACCTCACTTAATTATTACAATATCACCACTATGATGAATTTCATCATCAGAAGAAAATATTTTTACATAATCAAATACCACATAAAGGAAGAATATGTCTGTTTTTTTTTTCACTTAAACCCACATATACAGTCATATAAAATGCATATTATAAAAAAATTAAAGTCACTTACTCAGTTGCCTCACATTCACTGTATATAGCCGCAAACCTTCATCCAGTGACTCATTATTTTTCAAGAGCTTCTGCTGGATGGTTTTTCCTTCTAAGTTGGTATTGTTGGTAGCATTGTAAACCAGAAGGGCCCAAAGCACCAACCTAGGAAAACATTTCAGATTAGGATTGTTGCTGGGGTTGTTGATTGGTTGGTTGCTATTTGGTGGGAAAAACAACATTTGGACATGGAGGGCTGACCATGAAAGCGCTGAGACTGAAGAGATGAACCAGGGTGCTCACAGGCTTTCTCTGCTGCTGTGCACATTATACCGTCAAATATACTTCAATATGAACAGATTCCATAGGATACTGCATGTATAATTCTATATCACCCTATTTATTTTTAGAAATATTTTAATACTAATATGAATATTTTATATTATCTTAATATTTTATAGGATACATACAAGAAAGGGCCATACTTGCGGTTAATTCTACATTGTTCCGTTATGGCCAAAAATAAAGTTTTTAAGGAAAAATTAGAATTTCAACTGATCATTTAAATTTTGGAATTATTGTGAGTGTTACACTGTTTACAAATGTGGAAAAATTTCTCCACGATAGCAACAAATGATTTTCCATCTCTGTGAAGCATTTGCAAGTATTTTGTATGGTGAAAAGTTACAAAATTAGTAGTCAGAATATATTCTGTGATTGGCCAGCCTATTACTGAAGAAAGTTATAGAATGTCTGACCTTAATGCTCTTTAAAAAGAAAATATTTCTATGGGAAGCAAAGAGATGTATCCTAGAAGCCCTGTCAAAACTTTTGGTTCTACAATTAAAGTAATATAATTTTCTGTTCAACTATAATCACTGTTATAGTCAACAGCAGAAATCAAAACTTAATTTAAATACTAAGGTAAAATTAAATGACACTATTTTGTCAGGTAGAGGAGAATTTTTTTTCTCTTATATGTGAAAGCTCTGGGTTTGCAACAAAACTTTTATCTTCTCCTTATTCTGAGGAGAAATGAATAACATGACAAAAGACAGGGCACTGTGTTATCAAGATCAGTTACTGTCCACATGCCAAAGACAAAGTGGCAGCATTGTTTTTAAAATAACTATAGAATACTCAGCGGAGAGGCAGTGGCATATTTTATTTATGAAATTCTGTGAATATGAATAAATATTAAATACAATAGTAATATATATGTGATACTAAAAAAATTAGAAGGATTAAGTGAAATATTTGCTATTTAAGGTTGGGTAAAATTAAATAATAACTCAGTTTTTTTCCCTCCTAAATATCTGTGCTAATTTCAAGGACAAAGTGCTCTACTGTTCTCACAATTAACTCCAAAAAACTACTTATCTTTCTGGTGATTTACTGCTTAACATTCATATATAAACCATATTTCAGGAGGAAGCAAACAGAGATGTGAATAGTAAACTGTGATATCTTAATAATTTTTTAAATGGCCTACGGAAAAGTATCTCTTGATTAAATTATTATGTGAAGATAAGCTTTGCCACTCCAGTTACTGAGAACTTAGAGTTGGGAATGTGACCTTTTACTTGTCTAGAATATTGAGAACATAATTAGTGCAATGTATTGTGGATGACATTGAATACCTAAACTCAACCATTGAAGAATAACCATGTATTTTCACAGGTCTTATCTGCACTGCTTTCCTCTCTCATCCTGAAAACTGAAACTATTTTATGGTTCTACAAAGTCAAGTTCTATCTGTTGTTACCATCAGCCATTCTTTATTTGAATAAGCCAGTCTCTGTGGCTTTGGTTTCCTGTCTGTCTAGGCGATAGAGTATGATAGCATTATCTGAAGCTACGGTCTGTGTTACGTGATACAATCAAATTGAAAGGAAAAGTTTGAAAAAAAGAACATGTGTAAAACTAGTAGACTGTGGTTTTGAGAAAAACTACGAGAGACTATAGAGGTTCATCAATGAGCATAAGAGCAGTAGGGAACAGAAAAAAGGAGAAAGAGGAAAGGCTATAAAATTAATATTAAAATGCCAAGAGTTCATACCCAAAAAAAAAAAAATTACATGTGTAGATTTTTCCCACATGCACTGTCGTAGTTTATTTTCCCTATAATTTTCTGTGAAATTATTCATTGGTATGACAGACTAGGAAACTGAGATTCCATGAAGTTAAATGTCTTTCAGGCAAGAGTTTCTGAGGTGCTGACATATTCTAATGGTGGCTGATTTTGGTATTACCAGGTAGTAGAAGAACCACAGGAAATAAACTAAAAAGAGAATGCTGACTTCCTGAAGAGGGGACACCATCGCTGAAACCCCAAACTAGGTTGTCCCAATTGCTAGACAAAGAAAGTATCCAGTAAGGGGATCCAGATTGCTGCTGTGTCCATTATTGAAGGCTCAATATGATCTAGCAGAGGGGGTAGAAGAGAAATTATTGGGCTACGTAGAGGATAAAAGTCCTATCACTTTCAAGAATACAATGCTGGCCGGGCGCGGTGGCTCACGCCTGTAATCCTAGCACTCTGTGAGGCCGAGGCGGGTGGATTGCTCAAGGTCAGGAGTTCGAGACCAGCCTGAGCGAGACCCCGTCTCTACTAAAAATAGAAAGACATTATATGGACAACTAAAAATCTATATAGAAAAAATTAGCCGGGCATAGTGGCGCATGCCTGTAGTCCCAGCTACTCGGGAGGCTGAGGCAGTAGGATCGCTTAAGCCGAGGAGTCTGAGGTTGCTGTGAGCTAAGCTGACGCCACGGCACTCACTCTAGCCTGGGCAACAAAGTGAGACTCTGTCTCAACAAAAAAAAAAAAAAAAAAAAAAAAAAAGAATACAATGCTGAAATATATTACTCTGTTTTCAGATCATAAAGGAAAAGGAACAATGTCAGAAATAAAAACACCTTTCCCTAATCAGATGGCTCAATCCAGTCTGTTGAATATATATACAAAAATAACATGGTTAAATATAACTTTAAAAGAAAAAAAAATAAGAAGAAAGCTCTCTGGTCAACTCTCATATGAAATTTTATTTTTATCTTCTCATAGCAAGAATATATCACCTGAAAAGAAACATAATCTATCATCAGGGTTGAATTAATATATCTATAACATCAATTCAATCAACTGAAACCCAGCAAGATTTATGGGCACTTTTGCTTTTCAACAGAGTTTAAAAAAAAAATTCTATGGAGATGCAATATACTACTTAAATACAACTAAATGTATTCCATTTAGGAGTTTAGATTGTTTTTCATTTTATAGTACTCTGAACATAGGATCCTTATATGCAAATTGGTTAGATATGCTGGGCATATCCATTAAATCAGGGGTCCCCAACCTATAGTGAGTTCTATAATTATTTCATTATATATTACAATGTGATAATAATAGAAATAAAGTGCACAATAAATGTAATACACTTCAATCATCCCAAAACCATCTCCCCCACCCCCCATCCCCGGTCTGTGAAAAAACTGTCTTCCAGTAGTTGGGGACCACTGCTAAATTACCTGTGTGGTTAAGTCATGATCCTGATACAAATTTTAAAATGGAGACTTCACAAAATTAGCTGATGGCTTTAAATGCTGAAAATATTTTGGCACCTAATATTATTACATGCTATAATATATAAACACTTTGCTTAAAATAAAGCTATTTTCTTTGGAGGTCTCTTTGCCAATTTCAAATAAGAGGTGATGGGTTATCATAAATAAACTGGAAATACTAAAAATAATAATCTATTCATTTTAAATGCTCTTCTTCTGAATTATTTTTCATCAGATGTACAATACTATTCAGTCTGTTATGGTTTTAAGTATAAGAAAAAAAGTGTCCATTAGTGCCAAAGAAATAACTCAAATGTGCTATGTGATTACAATTTTCTCCCTGTCTCATTGTTTTCATTTCTCTACCAGATAGTCAAAGCAGTGGGAAAGAGAAAAAATGTTTTATTTTTTGTAAGACTTTGTCAGTGATACCTTTGATCATTCGCAATGCTTCTCTTGACTTTAATCTTGTCCTCTCCTGTGCTCTGGTGAAAACTATAACAAAACACATATTCATTAATAAACTTCATCCACAGCATCATCAACAAGAAAATTTGGGGAGCTAAAAGAAAGAGGCAGACAGGACATTCTAAGCCACCATTTCCAAACGTGTGCTCTGAGGTTCTAGTTTCTTTCATAAAGCTGAGCCACTGTGTGCTCTTGCTGTTTCAAAGATTTACAATGCATGTGAGTACACTAAGGAACCTGAGATGTTCTGACAAGGAAACCTGCTTCGGTTTGTTGAATAAGGTACTTCCTGAACTTATCTGACAGTGTGACCCCTTTCCTGTGTTATTACCTCTCTTAGGTTTACAGAATGTATGTTTCAGAGTCATAAAATATACTTCATAAAATTAGTTTAAGCATAAAACTGTAAAAACAAGGTACAGAGGAAGATATTGAACAATATCAATTGCTGAAGATTTAGTAGAGAATTTAAATAGAAAAACAGTGAAAGGTAATCTTGAAAAGCCAGGTTGCAATCAGACTGTAGAGGTACAAGATCAGATCTTGCAGAAAAGTGGTCTCGAAACCGAAGTACATGCAACCCAAAGGGTGCTCTGCTGCCTCAAGGCCACACACGGCCCTCCAGATCCCCAAGCATAGCCCCTCAGCCAAATCCAAACTTTCACAGAACAAATCCCTTTATTAAAACCACTTGTTCTGTAAAATTTGGATTCAGTCACAAGGCTGCACTCAAGAATTCGGAAGGCCACGTATGGCCCCAAGGCCGCAGGTTCCCCACCCCTGTGGGGTGTGAGAAGGAACTGACAACTTCTATCTATGTTATACAATTTTAATTTTTGACACATTATAACATATATTGATTCAATTGGGCACAACACACACACTACATGAATACACTACATACGCAGCGTATTTAAAATAAATGCATATTTGGGAGTACATGCTAAAATATTTCAAATGACTGGAATGAATGCTCAAAAAAAATTAAAAATCATTGCTGCAGCAATGAGGCTTTTTGTGCAAATAATATATTGTTTTAGAAAGATTATGAATACAGTACATGTGTATTTGTGTGTGTGGGTACAGTCAGAGAGAGAGAGAGAGAAAGAGAGAGAGCACACTCAGCATTAATTAGATAAAACTTTTAGTTTCTCAAATAATTCATTCTGTCATTTACCTGATATTAACCACAAAAACAGTGTAGTTCCAATTCTGGAAGGTTGAATTGAGCTGAAAAACACAATGGAAAAGGCTGAGTTGTGGCAATACTTTTTTTTTTTTTAAATCTGGATCAAGATTTCTCCCCTCTCCAAAGATAAATTGTTATTAGAATAAGACCCCGGGGAAAATGCTGGACAGTTAGAGGATGAAAAATAAAGTAACAGTCATTAGATCACTGCATGCCAAGAACTTGACAAATGCTACTTCTTTCAATCCTCACAACCAATCAGATAGGTATTAGCCTACCCCTAGCCCCCACACAGCCTTATATATAACATAAAGAAACTGAGCTTCACAGAGAGGAAATAGTTTGCCTAAAATCACCCCCATAGGAAGTAGCAGATCCCAGATTGGAATCCAAGTTTGTCGGTCTGGAAACACTATCATTTCCTCTCCAGCCCATATTATAAGAAGAAGATTATCATCATAAATGCCTTCCCCATTCTTCATTTAACAAACACTGAGGTACACTAAAATATGTTCTCTAGTAATTTACATCTCATAAGTATATTAGGAACAAGAAAAATTATAAGTCAACAATATAAAGCTTAAAAAAAACAAATAAGTCCAACATTTTTGGAACTGTGATAATTATTATGTGGTTATCTAGCGGTCTTAATGGGCCTCAGCACCAGACTCTTTAATGAAGCAATGGATTCCTTTCAACATAAACAACAAGCTTCCAGGCCACAGTGTCTGAAACCAGTGCAAAATAGAATTTCTTCAGTGACATGAGATCCTCCTGTTTATAAATCACCTCTGAAGGGTTCTTGTTTCATACGCACATTTAGCCTTCCTTATAAGCACTTCTAAAATTGAATGTAAATTTTAGGAAATGCTGGCAAAATAAGTGTTAAATTATTTTTAATTGTAAACAGTAATAATAGGAATCAGGGACACCACTTATGTTTTCTCTCTTACCAAGTATCTGCTTTGCTATCTTGCATCTTAAATAAAAAGTGTCTGGTAAGGTTTTGCTTCAGAAGAGAATGATGCTATGTTACCTCTCAATAACTTTCTTTTGCTACCAAGGACACATTTATCAGACTTACTACATAAGAAAATCCATTTTTCTTACTTTAGAATGTATATGCTAATGACTTATTCACAAAAAAACAATTCTGAACTGTAATAGTATTATATATAAAAAGAAGTATGGTCTCACAGTATGCTGTAGGCAGGTAATGAAATAATAGAAAAAATAGAAAGCTATGAAAAATAACATTTTTGAGATGATTATTGAGAAGAAAATGAAAAAATCCACAGGTTGTATTTGTAGGACAATGAAGAAAATATTAATTTTTTAAAAAAATTGGAAACTACTTAAATACTGGTTTTAACCAATAACATATTGGTTAAATAAATTATAACTTAAACATCCATCAACAGAAGATATGTTAAATAAATGACAAGAAAGCCATATAATGCAATATTATGCACTGTGTAAAAAAAAAGAAAAAAGGAAAAAGAAAACAACCAGGAAGTTCTCCATGTACTAATGTAGCAAATCTGACGACAACAAAAATAAATACAGTGCAGAATGGTGTGTAAAATATACTACTTTCAGTGTAAAAGGGAAATAAGAATCTATAGTTTTCTTTTCTTTTATGTGTACAAAGAAATCTGGAAAAACCCAAGAAAAACTAACAGTGACATCCAATTCACTGTTGGTGATGAGGATGGTTCCAGGCAGATAAGCAGCAAAGATGACTGGATGACTTTTATAATATGTCTTTTTATACTTTTTGGGTTTAATCAAACAAATAAAAAAATCTATTTTTAAAAATGTAGGTGAAAATGTATGGATCTAAGAGTACATAAAAATACCTGCACCTACTAAAACCTATTTCCTTTTGGGTAGTCCTTTTCTTATTTAAGACACTGATATAGTCTATTAGTTTCATATCCTTTATTCAAATGCACCCTTTCTATGCATAAGCACAACACCTCACTTACTATTAATATATATCTTATGTTTATAATGAACAGTATCTGTGTTTCAGTATAATCTGTGGATTCAGTTACCCAGGGTCTTTTCCAGATTTCTAGAAGTTAAAGATTTAAAACAAAAAGAGAAATTTGCCAAGTTCACTTACCCATTCTGCCACCTTGCTCTGTACTTTTACCTCAGGGTGACGAAGGATGTTTTGAATCACTACAGATATTCTATAGATAATTCCATCTGCCCATTGGAAACAGGGTAAGTCCATTAATTACATTTGACAGAATTATCAAACAGTTTAAACTTGTAATCACATAAATTTTTATATCATCACATAATTTTATTCATAATCATATAATTTATAACACAAGTTAAAAGAAACACCTTTTACATAGGCACAGAAAATTTCTGATATTTTGATGTTAAGCTTATTGACCTCTGCAACTTCTCAGAAATGGTTATCAATTAGTTTACTCTTACAGATGGTTCATTGCTCCTAAATTACCACTTGCATATGCTTCTTCATAGTTTTTAATTCTATAGATTTCTCATATCTCCTGTCCATAAAATGAGGATTGTTTTCATGTACAATTTGATTTCTTATAACAAGAAGTTACGCTTGTTTGTGCATTATAAAGAATGATAAAGAGTTGGGGATATGAAAAAACTTGAGTGAGATGATGTGCAGGAGTATACTTGAAGAGGGAGCACAGGCACACACACATTCACCGCCCTAGACCTCTCTCCCTTCCTTCTCTTTCCCATCCCCACTAAAACATTTTCTTTTACTGAACCACTGGGTTGGGTTCTACCAGATTTTTTCATCAAAATTTCTTAAAAATAGTCATTCATACCAAAGTAGACGGAAAAAAGAAAGAATATTTTCAGGTAGAATTTTAAACAGACTGATTCACTTTTAAAAGAAAACCCAATTGTAAAGAAGGTTCTACTTTGGGAGAGGAGGGGCAATCTGAAATTTGTTTAAAAATGAAAATCAAATTCAACAGCAAGGGTTTGCTAAATCTCTCTAGGAATGTGCTAGGGGGCACTTTACTCAAAGTAGCTAATGAGAAAAATAGTCTCTTAAAATATGGCAGGTTACAGAGATAGGGAAATTTTTTGAATCTCAATTATTATCAATCATCTTTCTTCATTCTTATGGTTAGTTAAGTCTTCAGTAAAATATGCAAAGAAAATATAGCAATATATAATTAAAGCAATTTTGAGGAAAATATTTGATGAAAACTGTGAGGAAACATAGAAACAAACACAAAAGTATGCCTCTGGGAACTCCCAAATCTACCAAAATACCAATTCCAGTCCCACTAGCAAAGGAATGTCTTTCCAGTAAAGGAGTCAGAGTCTCACACTAAATAATGAAAGTTGCTACCCTTGATGTAATAATATAAGACTGGCACAAATCCAAGCACAAGTGAGTTTAACTTATGCAGGCTAGATTATTTCAATTTCTAAAACTCTTCAGGTATTTTACTGATCTTGATTTTAAATGCCTTTACAAAATGTTCTGAAGGAAAAAATATTTAGAGGAACATATAAAACAAAGGATAATAACTCTGATTAAAAAACTTTGACACTGTATATATCACCATATAAAATCGTGGATTTATCAACTTTATGATGGTATGAAAACAATAGGCACTCAGTAGAAATTGTACTTTGAGGACTTATACAACCATTTCATTCTTCACGTTCAGTACAGTATTCAATAATTACATGAGATAGTCAACATTTTATTACAAATTAGGCTTTGCGTTAGACGATTTTGCCCACCTGTAGGCTAACGTAAGTGTTCTGAGCACTTTAAGGTACATTAAATGCATTTTTGTCTTACGATATTTTCGAATTGCGATGAGTTTATGGGAACGTAACCCCACTGTGAGTCGAGGAGCACCTGTATACTGACGCTAGTAGAGTATCTGAAAAACTACCACTAGATGGAGACCTACAGCATGCTTTTGTTATAAGAGTAGTATTTGTTCCCTCTCTTAGGAAACAGTGCAAAATACTAAAAATCAGTAGTTTCAATCACTGACATTTTTGAAATTTTATGGAGGTATCCAAATATTTAAAACATTTTCTTTAAATTTTAAATGTTTCCTGCCCCACTTTTTCGGCCAGTTCACTGTTTTTATAAACGGGAATGATATCCAATAGCAGAGACAGCCTACAGGGAGAACTCTCCCTAGAATTATATTGCTTATAGCAAATAAGTATGTTAATATACCAAATAACCGGGATCTTTTGTTATAGATTCTCTCATGCTATGACTAATTTTCAAGTAGTTTTTCTTTAGATGCTTCCGAGTGAGAATATTTTGTAAATTTTGCCAAAAACTACTCAAAGGAACCTTGTTATACTTATTTAAATTTTTTGAAAAGGGTAGCCAACAAGTAATCATGAGAAATAGCCAAGAATAAACTGTCAAAACAAGATTTAAAAAACTGTCCATGGAAGGGCTAGAGAGAAGGGTTTTGGATTGCAGCAAAGTAATTGGCTTAAACATTGCTATTGGAGGAAAGGCACAATTAAGACCCACTGATGCAGGATTTTCCATGTTATTATAGCAGTCAAGTCATCTTCTCCTATAAATGTAACAACTCCTGTGGTGTCTCAATATAAAAGCTATTCATAAATCTCCGTGTGTTCCAGAGACTTCAAGACATGTACGCATTGTCCCAATAATGACATCCAGGCCAGAAGAACCCACGATAGATGCTTCTTGAAAAACTTCAGCCATGTAGAACTTCAAAGTAGAAATCACTGTCTGCCTTTACAGACGTGGTATTAAAACACTATTCCTTTCTGTAGGTCTCTCTCCAATTAATCTTGCCTTTTTTTTTAAATTGACTTCTCAACATTCTTTTCAGAGTTTCTTAAAGGTTATAAAAATGACACTACTCTATATTCAAGGATGTAAAATCTAGGTTTGAAATAATAGGTTTAAAATATGTATATTTAAAAAGATAGATGTTAAACTATAAACCAAATATTAATTAAGATTTGTGATTATTTCTTAGAACCGGTGATGAGGCAATTATGGTACGGCAGCGGCATTTACAACATGGCTGGCATCCTGCAGGTCCTACACACACAACTTCCTTAAGCTATTTGGTATGTTCAGCTAGAGGGACTGTCAGATCGAAACAAATGATCTGCAAGGGAATTTGTTATTTGAATAATTAAACATATGTGAGAAACTAGAAGAAGTGTCACAATTTGTACTTACTTGTAAGCTAGATTTTTAGAACAATAAGGACTCATGGAGTTAATTCCTTCCTTGGGTTGTCTGTGCTAACCTCACAGAAGTTTACGATTCAGTACTAGTAGAGAAATATTTCAAGCATAGAAGACATGATTTGGAATGAAAATAATTAGTCCAAGAGCTTTACTTGGGAATATAACAGAAAAGGTACAAAGGTTCATTATTTGTGGGACTACCTAGATTATCCATGAAATATGTGTCTGAAAAGTAGCTTAAAAGGTAAGACTTTTTTAGTATATATAGCAAGTCTTCAAATAACATTGTTCATTTAAGGTCACTTTGTTACAACATCGGTGAGAAAAAAAATATCATTTCCTGGCTGGGGTCCCTGTCTGTGTGGCATTGGCATGTTCTCCCCATATCTGTGTTTTTCTGTGGGTTCTCCGGCATCCTCCCACATCCCAAAGATCCCGGTGTGAGTATGGTGTATATATGAGTGTGCCCTGCGATGGGATGGTGTCCTGGCCAGGGCTAGTTCCTGCCTGGCACCCTGACCTGCCAGGAGAGGTTCTGGCCACACTCGACCTTGACTAGCATAAGTGGGATGGAAAATGAAGAAATGAATGAATACAAATTATTATCAAATAAAAATTCATCAAGTCCATGACAATCATACAAATGCACAGGGATAGAGGATGCAGTAGGAAAGTGTTCAGCGAGCTGCCACATCTGTGACTGATTGTGAATTGGATGGTGGGAGGAGGGGCTCCTCACAGTTTTCACTTTGCAAACATTTATTCTATGATTTAAGCCACCACCATAACAACTGCGTCACTCACTGATTCATCAAAAATTGGGTAAATAATTCTCTTGTTTTCATTAATCTTTCTTAAATGTATGTATAGTACACATTTATTTCAATGTTTAATATTAGAAGTGTTTTGGGTCTTTATTTAGAAGTTTGGTGATGTTTTTGTGACCAGGAATATGCTGATGGAACTTAATTCTTGTTTATATCAATTAGCCTGTGGTAAAATCAGTTTCGTTACATCATTTAACTTAAAGTTGCAGTTTCCAAGAACCTACAGATGAATTTAAGTGAGGATTTGGAGTAGTCTAAAGGATCAGACTGAAGTCCTGAAAATAACAAAAAGAATTTTACACAGAAAAACACGAACATTTCACAAAATCCAGGAAAACAAATTTTATTGATATACTAAGAAAATATATCTGATTACTAAACAATCTTGATCCCTCTCCTCTCCCCACACTAGCAAATCATTATTGATGAACTCAGGAAAACTCTGACAGACCAGAGTTAAAAGGACAGGATATGGTAGACAGCAGATTTGACAGTTGTACGTATCTTTCTTACAGTAAACAATGTGGGATTCTCTAATATTTCAGATCATAAACCTAAGAATATTTACTGTATCAGTTTCCCAAAGAATAAGAAATTGTTGATGGTATATGAATGATCTTAGTACAGGACATGATATAAAATAGCATTTATTCACAAGATGAAAAATAATCTTTTCAATTATTTCAAATTTGATTGCATCAAAGAAAAAATCCTAATTGTAGTCTACCCTTAATATTTTGTTACTCCTCCTTTTTAAAAAGATAATGAAGGCTTCAGGCTTTGAGATGTGAGAAGGCAATAGAATATAGGGAGAATTCAAAAAACACTGCTTACATTACATTTATTTTCACTTTTCACTTCCGTTTCATAACAAGCAGTACTGGTTTCAGTTTCTAATAGTGAAATTGATTTTCCCATGTAAATACAGATGTTTAAGTAAAAAAGGGAGTCAAGTTAGGAAAAAAAATCCATTAAGTAAATAGTATAGGTGGCTCAAGTATATGGTAAAAATGTTAAGATAGTATACAAATTTGAGTACATCATTTTGAGAATATTTCTACTACATAATGGTTTTTGAATATTTCTAAATGCTGAGATTACATTTTGGTCAAGAATCATCTGAATTCAATTTTTTTCCCATTAATGTGGTCAAGATAAACCATTTTAACTGATTCTAACATTTGCTTGCTTTGTTGAAACTCCAAATGAAGGTTATGACGCAGAGAGAGATGGACTGAACAAGGCTTTCTTCAAGAATGTCAGAAATGACATGACTGAGTGAATACAGCTTCACTCCACCAAGTCGAGGACTCTGAAGCATCATATAAATGTTCTTGGGCAGTGGAGGATGTGCCAGTCCTAGAGGGAGAATGCCACAGAGGCTCTTTGTATGCTCATACAAAGAGTGAAATACTTAGTTGGAATTATAATATTCCCATCTACTGGCTGGAGTCCACATGAAATATGCACTGGAAACTTCAGCTGCTGTTGCTTTCTTGGGGGTTGCTGAAATTTTTGCTCCATCATAAATCTCCTTGGTGTAACTACCAGAATAACTATAAACACTTCCCTGAATCGATGTCTTTATAACTCTAATGAGATTTATATCTGCGTTTTTATGTAAAATATTCCATACTCGAATTTAAATGTCCTTACAGAGGAAGTTGATGTAACCCCTGAAGCCAAAAGAAAAAATGAACTATGTGGGTTTCTTTTCTCTGGGTTTTGGGTCCCTGGTGATATATTACAGATGTCTTGGCCTCACAAGCTAAATGATTGGGGTTTAGAAAATTTCTTTGTTTCTAGTATCTCATATTTGAGAATATTATTGCCGTCAAAGCAATGGTGTTGTTACTTGATTGGAATTTATCTTTATTAGAAGAAACTGAAATCACTAAATGAATTACCAAAAGGCTATGTAGGTGGTCCAGGGAGGTAGCAAATTAAATAATAACTCAATTCACCTGGCTTTTCCTCTGTTCATTTCTTACCTTATATAACTGTATTTGCAAATTACAAATAATATAAATGGAAAAACATATATGGATAAAAAAGTCAAGAAGTATTGGAACTGACTTTAATTTTTGTCATTAAAATTAAGATTTAGTTAATATATAATCACATTCTAATCATTATTCTTTGACAAATATAAACAGAAATCAAAGGAAATTGATTTAAATGTTATAAATGTTTGACCATAAAGTTCACTTCAGTGAGAAATTAAATTACTAAAATTACTTAGTTTTTTGAAATTTATAAAATCCTTTAAACACTAGTTTCCTGAAGAGAATAATCTGACAAAATTTTTTTCTCAGATCTCTATTATAATGCAAGTAAATTCCTTTTAATTAAATATCTCTCTCCTAAAACTTTCTTTGAAAGACAGTTTAGCTAAAACTGCAGAAAAGGAGTACTGGAAATGTACTCACTTCACTGGTCATAAGAATGAGAAACTCAGGAAAAGTGATATTTATTTGTTTTACTAGTCTTGCAAATGTACAAATGCACTGATTGACTTCAATAAGCTTTGCTGAAACATTACATATTTCCACCCTTAGAACACAACTTTTTATGTTAAGACATACTGAAAATATAAAAGGTAATAATTTCTTACCATTCCTTTGTTTATCGAGTCTATTAGTAACAGGCATGTTAGTGGTGACAGTGGGTGGTGTAGTACTAGGAGAGTTTACAGTAGCTGGTAATAAAGACGAGAAAGATGTAATTTTGCAAGGAGCACACGACAGTTAATACGGATAAGCAATCTATAATTAATGCATGAAAATACACAGAGGAGGAATGGAAACCATCTCTTGCCACTAAATACTACAGACTCCCAAGTTATAATGCATAAAATGAAGCAATACTTTCTATGGCACATTAAGAATCAGTTCACATGGCCTTTGGTGCCATATAGCACAAAGGTCTGGAGCTGGCACAAAGGGACTGGAGAAAGGACACTCAGATGCTAGATTCTAGACCTAGGTCTGCCATTAACAGGTTGGCAATCACACAGCAAATTACTAAACCTTCCTGAACTCAGTTTCTTGAGTTTGTAAAAAGTTACAGAAGGCAGTCTATACAGACCTATGGCTTGAGAGTTATCTAAACTACGTCAGTCTGCCCAATACACTGAAACTGGTGAAATAAAATCTCAGAAGAAAATGTATCTCTTCTTAAGAAGATAAGTGTAAAGAAAAACAAAAAAGAATGAAATATATAAACTAGTCACTCAAAGATCTCAATAACTTTACTAAACACTGATGTTTAGTACCTCATAGGGAAGCCTTACAGCCTTATGTCATAGCTATGCTTCTGATATTATTAAAACTCTCAAAGATTAAATCCTTATGCAATGCTTTGATAATATTTTTCTAAGGGATTCTAGTGGAGCTATATACAAAATAAACTACACACATAATTTTCCTTTAGTTTATCTTACATGTACATTTGTATTAGATGTACATTCATATATACAATGACCATTTGTTATGTATCTCTAAGTTTAAAAAAAACTACCTAAATTTAAAACATTTAAGTATTTAAATGATTACAAAGAATTATCTTCTAAAGGCTCTGTATAAAATACTGAATTCCTTGATTCAAATATGCATTCTTAAGATAATTTTCCATTCTAAAGTAATATATAATACTTAAGAATAAAAATTTTTTTGAAGTCTTTATTTTTTTATTATGATCAAATTATGTTTATCTGAATGCAAGGTATTTCATGAAAATGCTTTTTAGTCACTTAGGACAAAGTGAGAAAAAAAAATCTGAGAATCTGGTCCTTTGACTCAAAGAATAAGTACTATAGATAAAACAAATAAAAAAATTAATTTTTAAAACAAAGCTTCAGATCTTGAACTAAAAAAAATTAAGGTTTTTTTGGTCTACTTCATATAACTATTTTAAAACTACATTGAAGTTAGGTGCAGTGGTCCACTCCTGTAATTCCAGCACTTTGAGAGGCCTAGGTGAGAGGATTGCTTGAGGCTAAGAGTTCAAGACAAACCTGGGGAACATAGCAAAATCCCATCTCCTCAAAAAAGAAAAAAAAAATTAGCCAAGCATGGTGGCTCACACCTGTAGTCCTAGCTACTTGTGGGTCTGAGGCAGGAGGATTGTTTGTGCCCAGGAGTTCTAGGACGTCACTGCATTCCAGTCTGGGCAACAGAATGAGCCATCTCTAAAAGAAACAAATAGACAAACAAAAAAACTACACTGACTTCATGTAAAGAAACTACTTAAATAACTTAATTTTCATAGGGTATTGATCAATAATAATATCAGAGAAATAACGTCTCTAAAAGGAAAACAAAGATAATAATGAGTTACCCATCCTACCCCACCCACATGCCCTACGCCCACACTGGAACCACAGGAGAGAGCTTAGGTTTCTATTTGTTTAGTCTCACTTCTAACTCTGTCACCTTTGTGCTATGATCGTCTTAATAAGTGATCCAGCTTTTACAAAATGCATGGACATGATTCTTAATGTGGTACATAGAACATGTACTTCATAAAGAAGTATTTAATAGAATAAATGGATGAAAAAGGGTCATGAGTAATTAGGAGGACAATGATAAAATTAAAGCAAAATATTTATATTATTATTTTAAAACTTGTATAACTTTAATTATATATTATTTAGCATGCAACTATTTAGAACATAAAATGTATAATTGTAATACTGACCAAGTTCTAGTCATTAAGCATAATAATTAATATAGCTACATTGACATCAGTTTAGTATAACCATTTTTATCCTAAGATTTAAGTTATATTGCACATCATAAATTGCCTCATTGCCCTGTCTTAAACTTAACTGAATATTCAACTTACTTTATCTCCTTGTTTTATGGACATGAATACTTTTTCAAAATATTAGACCATTGTATTTATTTATACTGGACCTTTGCAATATTATTGAGAAGAAATAGGGGAAAAATGAAACCAACCCTTGTTTAGTAGCATATAATCCATTCACATTTTTAAAAATGCAGTGCTTTATGGAAATGTGGTCATTCCGGGTGTGAATGCATTCTTTCTCCACACTGTATGTACTGTGCACCCACACAACTAAAATGCATCCAGAAATTCTTCTGTTTTGCTGGTTTTTTTGGCTTTGCAAGTGAAAATTGAGATAAAAATCAAAACAGTGACAACTACATTCCCTAAAACAGATGTAGGAAGCAGACAGACTCCAGAGGACGACGTTGCCTCCCTACCTTGACAGAGGGTCCCCAGATCTGCACAGTTGGCTAGTTCTGCTGCCGGGAGTGGGATAAGGTAGGAACCTTGATCAACACAGAGAAAATATACAAGTTTGATTTATGATTTACTGATATTATCCAGAAAAAAATCATAATCACATGATTGGTGTAATACGAGTAGCCCTAGAAGAGTCCACCAGTAATTCTCCAATAGCAAGTAAGTCACTTAAGGTCACTGT
The DNA here is from genome assembly GCF_041146395.1 of Eulemur rufifrons. Taxonomy (NCBI): domain Eukaryota; kingdom Metazoa; phylum Chordata; class Mammalia; order Primates; family Lemuridae; genus Eulemur; species Eulemur rufifrons. The sequence goes on along the minus strand of NC_090997.1, from coordinate 88,931,795 downwards.
GCCTTAATTTTCTGAAATGGAAAATCAAGATATTGCAATCACTCTCAAAATCTTTAACTCAATATCAGCCATCCACACATGAAATGAAATGAAAAGAAGTGTTACTGCCCCTTAAAGTTTGTGCAAGAAGTTTGGGGCCTTTCTGTAGAATAAATTATAAGGCTCTGGTAGAAATTCACAAAAATGAATAATATAAACATTAAGGATAAGTTTCAAAAGTGGACTTGGATATTATGAATTACTCATAAAATGCATATTTTTGATTCATAGGCACTAGCATATGCTATTTGCCATTCCAGAAATATGTTTTTCTGACTTCAATTTGGTCTGTGTCTTTTTATTTCAAGCTTTTACTGACTCACCCTCAGCAGGAAACAAGTTTTGAGCTGATTTTCTAGTAGAAGTAGTGGATTTTTTCTATGGCTCTAAATCTCCCTTTGACAATTAACAGACTTTTACCAACAGGTTGAGGCTGGGGAAGATGGGCTAAACTTATCACAAAGTATATTGCACCATGAATAAAAACATAAAAATAAATATATATGATAAATGTATATGTGTGCATATATAAATGCAAATATATATACACATACATATATAATACTTATATATTTAATTTTAAGGAATATTTATATAATAGTGATTTATTCTAATACTTAAACATTTTCCAAACTTTCCTGTGGGAATAATGTTTGAAGGCACAGCAGGTGCATGAGCTGACAGAAGATATCTAAGTAGGTAATGATGCGCATAAGTAGAAAATATCCCAACAGTTCAACAGCATCTCAAGAGGCATGGTTTCTCCTTTCTTGACTGCGTTAGGCACCTGGCCCAAGGAAGAATTGTCTTACCTCAAAAAGGCCCAATCCGACAGGCAGGTCTATGACATGACATTGACTGGCAAGAAGCTTTCACCACAGACCTTTACGTGTTTATTCAACAAACATTTACTCATTGCCTACAGTATGTGAGGCACAGAAGCCAGAATGATGCTCTAAGCAATGTCACTGCTCTAAGAGAGGCATGAATGGGAGATGGCCTCACAGTTCCAAGTGCCGCAGGGAAATGGTTCGAAGGTGGTCGTAGCCCACAGGATGCGACAGCAGCGTAGTGAGAAGAGTGAACAGGAAATCCATTGCAAGGAAGAGGACCCAGGAGGCACATGAGGTTGGAAGAGAGCTGGGGTAAGAGACGGTAGAGATGAATATTGCTGGCAGATAGAATTCCTGAAACATATACCAAGGAGGCACTGCAAGGGTCCAGGAACCCAAGTACTGGCACTACTGGAGTAGGGTAACGGTAAAAAACTGGTAGTGGCCAGGCACGCTGGCTCATGGCTATAGTCCTAGCACTCTGGGAGGCCAAGATGGGAGGATCGCTTGAGGTCAAGAGTTTGAGATCAGACTGAGCAAGAGTGAGAACCTGTTTCGACTAAAAATAGAAAAAATTAGCCAGGCGTGGTAGTGGCACGCCTCTAGTCCCAGCTACCTGGGAGACTGAGGCAAGAGGATCACTTGAGCCCAAAAGTTTGAGGTTGCTGTGAGCTATCATGGTACTAGGGCACTCTAGCCCAGGTGACAGAGTAAGACTCTGCCGCAAAAAAAATAAATAAACAAAATAATAATAAAAAAAAGTGGTAGGGAAGATCAGATACGTAAGTAATGAGTAGCTTGTGGAGGGCCTTGTAGAATACAAACACCATGAGCTCCAGAACCCTGTGTCTTTCTTCCAGTGGGAGTCCCACATATAGTAGGTGGGTGTCCAAGCTTTACTGAATAAATTACTAAACACATTATGAATGACTACTAAAATTTGGAACTCTCTCCTAAAGGCAATGGGAAAATAATAATGAGAAGCTAGGTGAGTAAATTAGATTTACATTTGAAAACAATCATTTTTGAGGTCCTACAACCAAAAGGAAAATACAATAAGCAGGAATAATACTAATAATTCAGGCTTCATATCATGGGGGTAATGAAGATGGACAGAAAGAGATGGATACAAGAAATTTAAAGATAAAATGTATTGGATTTACTGACTAATTAGAGACAAGAAAAGAAAAGGAAGAATAGAGCACATTTTGCTGGTTTCCAACTTGAGAAATTGGTACACAACAATCCAGTAAAAGCATATAGGAAATACTGGAATAGAGCAAACTTAGGTGAGGTAAACACTAAGTACAGTAATAAAAACTGAGGTGCCCGTGTGACATCTAGACACAAGGGAAGCTGTATGTTTTTCTAAGAGGTCTAACCAGGAAATACTCAACAAAAGCTATAGATGAGTCTGGGACCAGAGCTAGATTATAGATTTGAGAAGAGAAAAAGGTGGAAGCATAGATACTCTTATATTTAAGCATCAGATATAAGAAAAAGAGCTATGGACTCTTGAGAAGCTCAAAACAGCTTTTGTATTATAGAAGGTGGTTTTACAGAATTCAAAAGAAGACAGTTTAATGGACGGTGTGGCAATATCAAGAACACCCGAAAAGCCAAGAATCATACATTCTGAGAAGACTTTTAACATTGCATTGGGATTGTGATAGTAGCTCTGGAGAAGTTAGTTTCAGTCGTGTAGGAACAAGGAACTCTCTGGACTGCCGAGGTTTGAGGAGTGAATGCAAGAAGAGGAAGCTTGGCTGTGAAGGGAAGCAGAAAGGAGGGGAGTTCTAAAGACTGAAACCCTAAGCAAGTGTCCTATGGAAAAACAGCATTTGAGGAGGCAGAAGGCGAGGCAGGACTGAGCTGGAATTTTATCTTGAATGCTCTCTGCTCATTATTCCTTCCCATCACACAACGCACACCCACTTTTTGCAGGACCTCACTTCTCTTGTAGGTACTTATATTTTAGTAAGGGACTTCTGGAAACTAAAAAGGCCTTTACAGCTCAAAGTGACTGATGAAATCCCAGCCACTGTAACATGCAACAGAGGAGACCGCTGGACGGAGTTCCTGTGGATCTCAAATTACACAAATGTTGGCAGCAAAGGCTCCTTAGGCCACTTCTGGCACTGATACAATATCTCTGGAAGACAAAGGGAGATAAGCACCCAGTGCTGTGGGAAAGAGGTCTTTAGACTAACTACATTCCCACTATAGGATGTTAAAAGTTAGTATGAAAATAAGGAAACAAAATCAAAAGCGCTACGATTTAGAGTAAGATACTTAACAATTTTCTTAGACATTTCATCAGTTTCACTGTATGGTGAAAGTATAAATTTCAATATGTGACATCCTTTCATGGGAAATTGTAACATTTACCTCTCAATGTTTTAATTAGTTGTTCCTTCTGGGGAACTTCTAGTTTAGCAAATTGACATTGCTTTATAAGTACTCAGTAAACACTGTTCTATAATGATCTAAGACAGCAATAGAAATTTAAATTAGAAGATTTTTTTAATGAAAAATGTTATAAATACAAATGACAAATTAGAGAAAATTAAATTGATAAATAAAATCCTACATTACAAATATACCAATTTTCATAAATACATGAAATATAAAAACTATACAAAACTTTTTTTTATTTCTGCCTAGTTCCATTTTCAGCATATCTGTGTAAAAAAGTCAATGTCATCATTTTCCTAGGCTGACGGATTTACAGACCAGGAGATTGTTAAGCAAGAAGAGACAATCCCCTCTGCTGGATAGTGATATATTTACCTTCAACAAATTGCTTTTAGAATGTGATCTGTATGTGTTCACTGATTTTTGAGGCTACCACAAAGGTGTTTGAAGGTATTTACTTAATATTAATGGCAAAATTTAGAGCCAAGTTGTTTTCCTTTTAATGTAATCACTGAAAATGGGAAGTTGATGAAAAGCTATAAAGCTGTTAAGCTTTCTTCTCTATTGTTGTTCTTCCAAAAACATGCTACTTGAAAGAAATCACTATATATTTACACAAGTTGTGCTAAAAAAGACTGATGTGTAGCCAACTGCTCATATCACACCTACTTAGTGATAATACAAACAACGGCAGAGTAAACTCTCACAGTAAGCTGCAATAACAGAAGAAGAATTCCTTTCAATTTTCTCTGCAGTTACTACTAAGATGAATCGTATAACTTTTCATAAGTAAATATGCTTAAAATGAAATTATTTCTGGAAGTCATCTATGCTCATGAAGAGTTTGGCCATCCTCAAAGAATAAAGTCCTTTGTAAAGATAAAGTGATTTTATCTTAATTTTATTATTTAAAAATGAGTTAGTAATCTAAAAATGCTAAACTCAATAAATTGTTAGGAATGGAAGGAAGGAACCAATAATGAATCAGAGTTTCACAGCTGTGAAGGACAAAACTAACAAGGTGAAAGGGTAAGAATCCAACAGTTAATGAAGCCTTAGCAAACTAGGTGCAAGATTCTGGAGATGAAAGGAAAAGTACAAATTGAGAAATTTCTAGAAAAGAACAACAATGAAGTTGAGTACTTATAAATTGCGTCTTATCTCTATATCCAGAGTAGCTAATAAATGGAAGTGCTTAATAAATGCTTGTTAAATGAATGTTATTTGTTTGAACTTAGACTATTCATTGAGTTATACTGTACCACTCCTCAGGAAAGAGCAGCAATCACTAAAATAAATAAAACTGGTAGAGAAGGCACTGTCTGTTCTTTGTGAAAACTGATGGACATTAGCCAGTCTAAGCTTGACTCATAACACAGGCAAATACTTGGACCTATAATTAAAGAGTCTACTAAAAAAATTATCTATCGATAGAGATAATAAAACTGAATATACTTAATAAATTGTTCTAAGAAAAATAAAGATGCTATAAAATGACAAATAATTATTTCTAAAAAAGCATGTCTTCCTGGAAAGGACTGACAAGATTAACCATGTTTAAAAAAAATATGCTGAAAATTTCATTAAGGTACCTTCTCCCAATATGCTTAGAAAAGTATAGGAAAACAAAAAAGTCCAATTTTAAAACTGTTGAAACATTTGTTAATAATATATTGATTTTATTAAGGCTAGGATGTTTAATATGTAAAACAAATGATAAGATTTTAATGTTGATTGTAGTCAATTCTACTCTATCTTACTTTCATATTAAAATTTCTTTAGTAATACACCTTTGGAAAATCTATTGATCTTTTCATCACAAGTTGACCCTGGGATAAAAGCTCATATTCATTGTCGTCAGTCCAGTGGAATGCTAGGAATGAAATTCTATTTTCCCATTGGTTACTGTACTGATTAGTAGTTTGTTGTAAATTATGATAACCATAAACAGAAAGCCCCATTATTTCCAGGAAAAAAAAAATGAAAGGTTAAAATGTTAATAGAGCATAGTTTTTTTCACTTACTGAAGTTTTGCTTAGCTAACAAGGATAGATATAATCTCTGTAACAGGTATTTCCTGTCAGTTAATGAGTGACTCGGGTTCTTCAACTCCCAAAGCTGATGATTAAGCAGCAGGAAATTCCCTCTCCCATCATTACTCCCGAAACACAGTCCAGGACATCTGAATGTCCGGAATGAGAGTGTTTAACGTCATCTCGGAATGTCAAGAAGACTGCTATAAAAGTTGAAGAGAGTCAAATTTGACTGTGTAAGCTTGTGCTACTCCTTTGATGAAATCATTTTGAAAACTTATGGATGACTAGAGTAAACGAGCACGTCTGCGATGCACTCCGGTAATCTTGAGGCTTGGGAAAGGAGTCTCAAAGACAGTGTTTAAGAAAACATGAAGACTACATGATCTCACTTACATGTGGAATCTAAAAAAGCTGAACTCAAAAAAGCAGAAAGTAGAGTAGTGGTTACCAGGAGCTGGGGGGTGAAGGGTGGATAAGAGTTGAGAAGATATTGGTCAAAGGATATAAAATTTCAGTTACACAGGAGGAATATGTTCAGGATATCTACTGTACAACACGGTGACTATAGTTAATAACAATGACGATATACTCAGAAATTGCTAAGATGGTAGATTTAAAAAGTTCTCCCCACAAAAATATGGTAAATATTAAGACATGATGTCATGAATGTTAATTAGTTCACATTAGTCATTCCACAATGTGTACATATAGCAAAACATCATGTTGTATGCCATAAATACATACAATTTTTATTTGTCCATTAAAATAATGTAAAAATAAATTAATAATTTTTTTTTAAAAATGTGGAGACTACTAGATACAAACCCTGGAAAAGGAGACAGGAGATGTGTTTTAGCCCACAAACTGCCTCAGACATGTATTTTTTTTAAGCTTCAGTTTCCTGCCCTGTATAAAGTGAAGGCAATGGCCTAAATCAGTATCCCAAACTCAAATGCCTACCAGGGCCAGGAGGCAATCTATAAACAAAACAGGGGGTGGATTGGAAACAATATGGGGGGTGCTAAGGGCTGACGTGAACTGGGAAGACCCTTCGAAAGGAGCAGCCACCATTTAGCTCTAGCTGTGTTGGCGATGAAGAAACACTAGCCTGGTGATAGTATTTTGCCTGCCAGAAGAATCCAAAAATTCATTTTTACGTGGAATCTAATTTTTTAATGTTGGATATAATTCATCATTTAAAAGCATTGTGTAGAACAAATGTAAATGAGCACGAACAAATAAATGCGACCACTAGCACACATGTCTAAGGGCTAAACTAGCAGTGGGGGATTGGTTTATTCCCTCTGGCCCAGGAGATCTAGCAGGTCTTCTCTAGTGTTGTCCAAAGTATGTGCTTCAGCAAAGTGGACTTTTATGATTCTGTGGACTAGTTTCAGGGACTGGCAAATGTTCTCTTAAAGAACTAGGCGGTAAATATTTTAGGATGGTGGGCCGTGCTGTATCTATGACATTCAGTCAACTGAGCCACTGAAGCACCGAGGCAGCCATAGACAGTACATAAACTATGGGTATGGCTGTGTTCCAATCAACCTTTATTTACAAAACAAGTGAGCCAGGCCTGAGGTGCATGCCTGTAGTCCCAGCTACTCAAGAGGCTGATGCAAGAGGATTGCTTGAGCCCTAGAGCTCTAGTCCAGCCTGGGCAACATAGCAAGACCCCATCTCTTAAAAAAATAAAAAGAGTATTAAAAAAACAAGTGGCCTGTCACAGTCTCTCCCAGTTTTCCAACCTCCGGTCTAGAGGATTTCTTAGTGAGGTTTAGGAATCCCTTTAATAATATATTCCTCATATCTTATCATATGAAGGTATCCAAGAAGCATTTTAGGCAAGAAATCTCATTACATTTGTTTAAAACAAATACTATGTTACTCTCTAAAGCTACTGTTTTCCCATAGAATGCACAGCTGGCCAGAAGAGATGGCTCTTGGTCCTTCCTCCCCGGGCAAGAATTAGCTCACATACCCTTGTACTAAGTCACATCTTCTAGTCCTGCCTATGCTGAAGCACAGCCTAATTTATACTGGTTAGGAGAGCACAGCTCTAAAATCAAACTTTCCAGGTTCAAGTCCTAGCTTGGCCACTTACATTAAGTGACATTGGGTAAGTTATTTAATCTCCTTGTGCTTCAGATTCCTCATCTGCAAAATAAGGTCAATAATAAAATGCACATCATGGGACCTATGATGTGGGAAATGAGTCGATATATGTAAAGTGCTATCTAGTACACAATATGTATTCAATTTACATGTAATTTAAGTATTAGCAATTATTAATATAACTAGCAAAATTTGTTTTGGTTGCTGTAGTCCCGAAAATACTGTCCCATAACAAGGCAAATATTAGAATGGTCTATATTGGGACTTTTTAATAACAGCCAAGTATATGGTGAAAAGAGACCCTAGACTAAAGACAATCATGTGGAACGTAGGAAGTGTACCTCTCTCCTCCCCATCCCACACCAAACACACACACACTTGACCTCAATTCTTCTCTGAGCGAAACACTTCTCAGGAGTCCCTGAAGCTCCTTTCTAATCTCAGACTGAGAAAGGATCTTGGAGAACACCATGAGCTCTTATAAAGTCCCTCAGTCTCCTTCTGGAACAGGGATGTGGTTTACCCTCTTTCCAACATCCCACAAGGAAATCGCTCTCAAATGACGTCACTCAGTAGCCTTCCCACCATCTGCAGGAGTGCCACGGACCACATGGAGACGTGGGTGATCCACTCGGAAGGGTAGGTGACGGGTTTCCCAGGCCGGAAGGGCAGGCACAGGTCTTAGAAACTAGAGAGGTGGCCTCAGGTCTTCACAATGGGTCCCACTTTGTTCAAAGTGTGAGAACAGGCCAGGCGCGGTGGCTCACGCCTGTAATCCTAGCTCTCTGGGAGGCCGAGGTGGGCGGATCGTTTGAGCTCAGGAGTTCGAGACCAGCCTGAGCAAGAGCGAGACCCCACCTCTAAAAATAGAAAGAAATTATATGGACAGCTAAAAATATATATAGAAAAAATTAGCCGGGCATGGTGGTGCATGCCTGTAGTCCCAGCTACTCGGGAGGCTGAGACAGGAGGATCGCTTGAGCCCAGGAGTTTGAGGTTGCTGTGAGCTAGGCTGACGCCACGGCACTCACTCTAGCCTGGGCAACAGAGTGAGACTCTGTCTCAAAAAAAAAAAACAAAAAAAACAAAAAAAAAAAACAAAGTGTGAGAACAAATTCCTGGTAAACTTCCTTCCAAAGTCACATACAAATTATCTGCAGATACAAGGCAGATAATTCTTCCCTCCTCTACTGAGTTACCTCTGTGACTAAAAAGAATATATTATCAACACCTTAGATTTAGTCACATGACATTTATATTTGATAATCAAACTTCCACTTTTTGTGTTTGAATCAGTCTTATAGTAAAATAGGGACTTCTAGAATTAACTTGTATACACGAAATAAACTTGATGGAAGTTTAACACATTTTTTGTCACATAGAATTATTTCCCCAAAATTTTGCATTTAGCCACTCCCAATAATAGCACATTTACAGTCTCTTAAAGAAAAATCAGAAAGAGAAGAATATTTGAAAAAAAACTACAAAGGCTCAGTTTTAAACAAATAGAGAAAAAAGTTCAAAGAGAAAATTGATAATTCCTGAATATCAAGATTTTCCATAAAATGGACAGTTTTGATATTTAATACTGGTTGAGTAAATACTATTCTTTTAGGTGGTGGCTGTTTATTTAAGTAATCTAAATTGAAATTTTATTCCGGGATGATAAAGATCAGCTTATTCCTGTATCACCTGGTGACTAAAAACAATAACTTATTAATTTCTTTTGTGTCAAACCTAGTGTTAACATTTGTATTTGAGATGCAATAATTACAACTATTGATATGTTAGTGATAAACTGTGTGATATTTTATGACACAGGGAAAACTAAATAACGGTAAGACCAAGTGTTTTGATTGAATCTGCATGGCTTGTAATCAAATGTATGCTATGAACAGCTGAGCATAGAGTATAAAAATTAAAAGAGCTCTTTAATGGCAATTCTATATATATGTATATATGTGTATATGTATACACACATGCCTGTATGTATAAATTCTTACTGACAAACACATTCATCAAACAATGCCTAAAAAAAATAAAAAGTATGCCGCAGACTCACCACAGCTTAGGTTACTTTCCGCTTTCAGAGCTAGGGTCGGGACGTTCCAAAAGTCATTTTGCCAGTCGACCACATTCCCTTTCACATTACAGCTGAGGTTGGAGAGGATTTTGGAATTCATGGTAAAATTCCAAAGTCGAAAATTGTAAATGTCCCCTTTTAGAGAGGCAATCTCATTTTGATTGGAGCCCAACGACAATTTCCCATTCCCAGGAATAACTTTACTAATAGTAGAATCACATGGAACTGTTTCAAAGTTTCTTTTGAAGTTGACACCAACAGAGCCCAGAGAGTTATTCCACACCACGCAGAGCTGCTCGAAGCTTTCTGAGAAAATGTCTTCTTTTTCTGTGACAGGGAAGGCGCTGTTCAGCGAGCACTTTGAGCCAGAAATAGATAGAAAGTAGCCGCTCTCGGCCTTTCCAAAACTGAGCAAGTGTGTGAAGGTCGCATCTGAGTAAGAGAAAGCTGTCCAGTCACTGTCGTCACTGCCAGCTTGGGTGGCTTCAAAGCAGAGTGTGAAAGCGCTGAGCTCTGGAATGGAGACACTTTTTGCCACAGATACCTGGTAAGCATCTGGTGTCTGGGGTAAAATGACCTTTTGATTCCTTAAGGACACGGCAACTAGGACAAAACGTAGAGATAAAACATGTTAACTCCCAAACCCTGAGGAATGAGATGCAAAACATCTGACAGACTCAAGCGCCCCATCCCTCTCCACTAAGTAATTTCTTACCTACCATTTGCCCCATCCCTCCCCTCTTTCTGGTCCATCCTCTGTCACCCACCCGTAATCAGTTGTCTCACACCAGTAATAATAACAATGAGAAACTCTACCCATTTTAACTCTAAGGATGATTGGATCTCACACCTAAACCTCTGAGTTATAGCCAGCCACGTTGATAACTATTTTTTAACCACTAAATTAAAAATTTAAAAAAACCCAACTACCTAATTAAGGAAAGAACTGGTTTCAGAAAGGCTCTGTGTATACATTAAGATTCTCACAAATATGTTATTTTTCAAATAATTCCTAAACAGAACAGTTTCATTTTTCATTAACAATTGCCTTTTACTCTTCCCAAACATCCCTATACTACCCGCTCCCCTTCAGACACTGCGTATCCTTCTCTTTTTCCCCACCATCAGGCTATTTTAGGAACAAATGCGAAAGGAATTCTATTGAGAAGGGATCTAGTGAAACAAAAATGGAAATCTAAGGTATAGTTGCTTTACATCTGGGCATGTGAGCTAGTTTTTGAAGGATACTAAGGAGCAGCAGTTAAAAGGGCAGACTACGGAGCTTGCTATTCCAGCTCTTCCATGCAGTAGCCCCATGACCTTGGGTGTGTCACTTTACCTCTCTCTACCTTAGTGCCCTCATCTGCGAAATGAAGGGCAATGGCACCTATTGCATAGATGGTCAATGAGCATAAGTTAATATGTATAAAGCACACAGCCGTGCCTACATATAGCAATAAACAGCAAGTGGCTACTACTATTATATGCATAAAAAATTCAAAATAAAAATGCATTCACCTAATACTTCTGTGATATATGTGAAATTAATAGTATAATGAATTTAGTCCTGTGCTAATATACATTGTGAAAATGATCTGAGAAGTAGCTCACCTCAAAAATACTATTTAATACTGGTTTCATATGAATGACAGATTGAATATATTTTATTATACCGTACACCAAGAGTAATTCTACAATAAAACATCATTTTAATATAAATATTCTAGTAAAAATCCATGATAGAATTTAAGACAGATTGAATATATTTTATTATACCGTACACCAAGAGTAATTCTACAATAAAACATCATTTTAATATAAATATTCTAGTAAAAATCCATGATAGAATTTAAAAGAATTATGGATTTCAGTCTACTTTTTAAATATAGAGCAGTTCATAGGTCTATTTATGCAAAGGGATACTTGTATAATATGAACCCAGTATTCTATATGTATCGTTAAAATAAAAAGCCTGGAAGGAAATATACCGATAAACATTTTATTAGTGGTCATGGCTGGGTGGTGGATATACAGGTAATTATAATTTGCTTCTTTTTTATTTCTAAATATCCTATATTTTCTGATTTTTAAAACATTATTTTGAAAGATTTTTAAGCACACATGTACCTAATGTCAATAACAAACAATAAATAACTCCACAATCAAAAAACACAATTTATAATAATGAGAGTCAGCCATTTTCATAGTTGTGCCTTTCTGTTTGTTCATTTTTATTATATATGACATCTTCTTAGGAAGCTCAGAAGAAAAAAAAGTAAAAGTAAATCTCTCTTAGGCAAAGATAGGTTTTAGAGAGAATGAGATTATTTAAATATTATGTTGTGCCAGAATATGGGAAAATATTTAATAAAAATGTGCTTTATTTCCTTCAGTTAGCCATTTTCAGGGGATATTCTCAGGTTATTTATTTACTTTACGTTACTACTGGCTTTTTAAAAATTTAAATGCTAATTTTCTATATTTGTCCCTAGCCTAGTTCCTTAAAAGGGCAACATCTTAAAAGCCTAAAATAAAATGATTTCTAAATAGAGATGTTTTAAATTATTAGTGGAGAGATATTAGAATTACAGATTTTAATTTTTAGCAGTGGAGTATCTACAGTGTCTTCTAAGCAGCCTTTAAATGTTCTACATACGAACACTATAAAAGAATGCAGCTCTACTGTAATCAGATTTTGGATCTGGTAATTATATTTTGCTAATGAGAATGCTCAGAGAATATTAACAGATTCTTGCCCTTAAAGCCTAATCCTAATCATTCACATCCACATAAAAGAGCATAACTCTGTCTTCAGGTCCTTGTGTTTATTGTAGAACATGTTAAATGAAAGCAGAAGGTTGGCATCGCCTTTGGTTTACATACCTCTGATGTAGCTGGCATTGAAACCTTTCTTCTGGATGCTAAAGTCACTTGAAAAGGACACATGCATCTCATTCGCACTTGAGTTAAATGATAGGCCTTTGGCAGTTGCTCCACAAAATTTAGGCTGGCTCTCTCCATTATCAAGGGATAATGAGTCATAAATGCAATTGGGAGCTTCTTCAATGTCGAAGTCATTAAACGTTATCTGAATGATGTAGCCGGTGGGGGCTCGGAGGGTCCACATGCAAGCCTGGCTGTTAGGGTAGTCGTTAGGGTAGCACGGAGAAGTAAAGGTCCCAGAAGGGTTGGATAGGACAACCCTGCAGTTGGCACATCCCCACACTGTTGGCCAGACAAAAAAGAGACAGAGAAAAGAGAGATCAGATGCATATAAACCAAGCATACCACACACTAGGGACAAGTAGACAGTAAACATTTAAAAACACCAAAATACAATCATGAAAATTAAAAGGAAAACAAAACCATCTTGAAGAGAAAAAGAAATGCCAATAGAGCAACAAAAAGTAAAAGATAAATAAAAATTGTTAAAGCAATGATTTTTAAACTTGGGGGGGGGGTCATATACTCCGAGAATCTAAAGACAGTTATGAAAACTCTCTCCAGTAAAATACACAGGGGCCAGTACACGTTGCATACAATTTCCAGGATTACAGGAGGCCTCAAGAGCCAACAGTGGATTTACAAAGGTTCATCAACCCAGGGTGAGCAGCTCTACTCCCGAGAGCAACTGAACTGGGGAGGAGGAGGTTACAGAACCATAAAGACAGAGCTCAATATTACAAAGCATGGATACAAAGGAAGAGCAACTCTTAGGAAATAAATGTTTAAATAGAAACCTACCAATATAAAAAATAAACAGGTTTTCTTCTGGCAGATTGCATTTTTTTCTGAAATTCAAATAAACATCTCCTTGCATGTAGGGAACATTTATAGTTTTGAAAATACTCTCACTCATCCCATTTGTTTATCATAGTTGGTAATTATATGACTCTGTGATCATCTCAGTTACTCATTCATTCAGTAAATATTTATTGAGTGCCTGTAATATGCCAAGCACTATTCTAAATAGTGTATATCAATGAGCAGGAAAGACAAAGCCTCTGCGTAAAGGATTGTTACACTTAAGTCTTAGACCTAATGATAACCAATAATATAATACAATGACAGATGGTGATAAAAGGTGGGGAAAAAAAGTAAAGCACCTCCAAAGAGGTGACAGTTGAGCAGAGACCCAACTCAAGTGAGGGGGCATGCTGTGAGCACAGTAGGGAACAGCCGTGCAGGCCAAGGGCAGAGCAAAAATAAAGACTCATGATACATGCATGTTGGTCTCTCTCACTGAACTGTAAGTTCCATGAGGTCTAAGATCATGTATTCTTTGCTTATCATTATATTCCCAATATACAACAGTGGGTTCACAATAAATATTAATTGAATGAATGTATGTGAAAAAAACCTGCCCAAGTAGACAGGAAAAATGCTATTATCCCATTTTCACTAAGGTAAACAGAATCTTCTTAATTATTATTTATCCAGGGCCTGGCCACCCATTTGAATCAGAAACCAGGGTCTTACTATCTTCCTATCTAGAAATGTTTTTGCAATTAGTATTCTTGTTGCCTTTAAGTACTGTATAAATGACAGCAATAATCCCATTTATCCAATACTCTGGATAAATTGCCATAAAACTGACACATAAACTTTCAAACAAAAAATACTTTAAACATGTTAATGGAAATCACTCTAAATTTATTACGTTGCCCACTCTTTTACTGAGTTGAATAGAATGAATATGCAATAACTTTTCTTGAAAAATTTGTAGTTATCACAAATATTGCTATTCTTCTAGGATAAAGTGATAGATTCAAGGACTTATCAAATGTGCTACACTGCTCAAGTTAGGTTTTTCTTTCTTCTTTTCCCTGTGGCCATCTTGTGTTGTGCAACACTTTGCCCTGCCAACTCTGCTCCTCTCCAGTCTGTCTAATTTGCCCTCTCTGTTCTTCCTAAGTCTTTCACATCTTGTACAAGGCCAAAGACAGACAACAGAAAACAAATTATGACCACCCAACATCTGCCAAATGTGTGTCTTATCCATCCCTGGAGCACCATGTTCCTGTCCTTTGTGGCACTAGTCAGAGCAGTTGTGTTTTCTATTTGCGAGATGTTTTTCTTTTTTGTCTTTTCCCACCAGTGTGTAAACTCAACAAGCAGAGGGTATGTATCTGTCATATTCACCATCCTACCTACTCTCCAGCACCCCATAGCATCCCTGGCACATGGGACATCTTCAGTAAAATGTATTAAATTTATGAACAAATAAGGGAGTAGCTTAAATGAATGGCAACACGCCTAAAGAATGACTGCGTGCATTATAACCAAGTCAAACAAATTCTAAATCTAAAAGAAAAAAAAAAGAGTGCATGAGCTCTGGAACATTTCTTTAGGTGGGGCTTTGGGGCTCCTTCTACCAATTATTCTCACTCATAGCACAGGACTGAGACGACTGGGTCTTTCTGACAAGTTCAGCTTCCTGTTAGTATACTTTGGGCTCGGGTGAGAGAAGTAGTCCTAGTAAAGTAACAATAATTTATCCAGTACTAAGCACTAGAGATAAAAAAAAAAAAAAAGTAAATAGGAAACCATCTCTGTATAATCCCAACATGCAGATAGGCAGCATCATTTTTCCAAAATGAGATGCCATCCTTTATATCCAAGACCCAAGTAATGCTCATGACTTCCTTTATCCTGATATATTATTTCTTAAGAGCTGAAGGAAGGGTATAAGAAAGTTAAATGTGCCTGGTAATACTGACTATGTAATCTTAAACAAGTTCATTTCTCTGTGCCTCAGTTTCACCACCTTTACACACTGGTAGGAATAATAGCATTCACTTCCTAGGGTTACTGGGAGGACTGTGTGGGTTAACACTAAAAAGTCCTGGGAGTTGTACCTGGCACACAGTTAGCAATATTTAAGTGTTGGCTATTATTAGACATTACTGTAATACAAAACCTGTACGTTGACAATTAGGCAGAGGTAAAAGAGCACCCACCTTAGTAGAATCTCCTTTTCCCTTAGGCACTTATGGGGATAGAAAAGAGAGAGAAGATACCCAGAACGTGCTTTTAAAAGAACACTCAATGCATTATACTATATGAGTCATATCTTCAGGGGCTTAGACAGCATTTAAAAATAGTGCTACCAAATAGTAATTATCTTAATTGGATGAAATGTCAATTAAACCAGGGATAGTACCATCACGATCATTATATTTACAGATCGCTTCACAGTAACGGGTTTTCACAAATATTATCTCATTTAACGTCATAACAATGCTCAAAATTATTACCTCCTCTATCTTTAGATGAAACAAATGAAGCCAATATAGATTAGGTAACTTGCCAAAAATTATACATCTAATTGATAGGGAGACCAAGATTCAAGCCAGCCCTTCTGAATATAAGTCTAGTATCTTTCTAGGAAATAAAAGTTGCCACAATTAAACAAAAGACACAGAGAAAAGTGGTGAGCTCAAGCACTGCTTTAAAAGACAACATTTTTTTAATGGGCAATTTCTTAAATATAGTGTCATCACCCTAAAATTAATATATTTTAAGAAACCAATTTAGAAATATTTAAGTAAAGAATGTTAGAGAGTATGGAATACAGTGCTTTGGATCTGTCATTTGGAATAATCAAATATCACTGCTAATTGATTCCTACACTATAAGCTAGTCCGTTAAGTAATAAATTTGTTCTCTCTTAAAGAAGCACAGGTACTTAAAAAGATGGTTACTAAAGTGGTCACTAAATGAGGCCTTGGTAAAACCAGGATTAACATAGCTTCTAAAACCTACCCAACTTAAAGCACCTGGCTCAAGGTGTTCCCAAACACAGATATAATAAAATATTCTCATTTATAATTTATATAAAAAGCAAAGTCTCCAAGTAGTACAAACAACAAACCAAATTCTACCCTTGGTTTTTGCCCATGCCTGCAAATGTTTAGCAGTAATTTACTTGTGCATATTTTCACAAAAGTTTAATTCTTCAATGAAACTCAAATCTATCATGGAAAACCTTCCAGTCATGCCAAAGCCTGATAAGTACATTTCAATATAGGTTTAATAACCATTATCTTAACAGGTTTTTTATCTCAGAGATTTGGATTCTTACTCCACCCTTGCTATTTAAGTATGTCTTTGTAAAATACAAATACCATGTTTCTAAAAATCTCTTTAAAACAGGAATGTCAGATCCCAAGAGATAAATCAAAATTGAGCTAAATTTTAGCTGCTTTCAACACAGATCTGTGGATGGTATTGAATAACCGTTTTTCTAAACTGTCTTAAATGGTGAACAACATGAATGCATTAAAATTAAATCTTGTTCTTTATTTGAGAGAGAGAGCGCCGAATCCTAACCACTAGACCACCAGGGAACTCTTGTTCTTTATTTGAATGTGTGTCAAACTGTAGCTAATGAATTTGTTGGGAAACCTGGCCAGTGAAAATCATCTCCAGGAAATTTAGCTTGAGTTCCCTGCTCAGTTTGCATCTATTCAAAGTCATTGTTTGAATTATCCATGTGAATATATGAAGTTCTAATGAGTGAAAATCTCATTTGTTGCATTAAAAAGTTTAAAATGTTTAGTTGACTTAGTGGTTTCCAAAGATTAAACCTAAGGGCTGGCAACCAAGAATTTTCTAGAACCAGTTCTAATACCTAAATCATTAAGGAGCCATGATAGCCACATTACATTTCTCCAGATCCAAGTAAATTACTGTCAGATGTGACATCGTTGAAATGTAAAATATCAATAACATTTTAGATGTTGGCTTGTCGCAAACGATAATATACAGAACTGGATGACTTTACCAAAGTAAGTATTTAAATTTAAGTGATTTCAGACCACTGTGTAGAGTTTTTAGGATGGCAAGGAAGCCAACGGCAATCTGGCTGTGACATCTGTGATTCTGTTAATGTGACAGACTTGGCAAGCATCCCGCAGGCCTCGCCACGTCTCAAGCTCTGCCTTCGAAGACAGCATTTCCATACTGCGGAGGGCTGCTCTTAAACCGGGGTCGCACTGATCATTCGGATCTCCTACTGGAACTTTCGGCAGCCACGCCAGGATATCAGTTCATTCCCACATTCCTCCTAAAACACTGGTTTCCCCGGAGTTAACCAGATAATTATTTCATTTCCCTCTGTGATGGTTCAACCCCAAAATGTTCTTTGGAAGCACCATGAATATGAAGCTACCGTAATGGCCTAAGCATGAGTTCAAAAGGGTACTTACTGCTTTACTTGAATCGGTTCAATTAAGTTTGACATAGCTAGAAAACTAACAAGATACCGAGCTGAAATTTCCCTGATGAAGTACCATTAAACTTGACAATTTTTTAATCTCCAAAAATATTCACATGCACCGCACCCTCAGACACGTCTCCGACTTCTGTAATATTGTTACTGTCTACATTTTGAGCCTTGTCTTTCCATAATCACTTTGGCAAGAAAGCATTCCATATTTAACGGCAAAAGCTAATACTTTCTGAAGATCCAAACAAATGAACTGTTATAAATCCTTCTGGAGTCAGCTTGTTATGCAGATATACATTCCTTGCAAGAGGATTAGATCCACTAGCACATGTGCATGCATATGCACACACACCGATACACATTTTCATGGGAAATTGTTCTCTCTTAAGCCGTGGTTGAGTCTTTTCCAGCTCTTAAAAAAACAATCTAAAGGCAATGAATAATGTGAAACAACCTAAACTGCACCTCCTGGTTAATATATTCATTCAAGTCCCTTATTCCCTTCCCCATTCCTGCCCTGCAAACCCCCAACTCTGGATTTATCTAGCTGTGGACCTTCTTGCTATCTGACCCGTAGGCTTCTGAGCACTGCTGGAAAGAATTTACAAAACTATGCAGATTGTTCATACTAAAGAGGTTTCCATTCATTTCACACACGCTGTAACATTTGATGCCACTAAACATGCCCTGCCCCTTGACAGTCTCTCCCCCACGGTTCCTCCACTCTCCCTGTTCCCTTCCTGTCCTCTCAGCCCTCCCGGCTTTCCCTCTGCTCTGCCTGCCCTGACAATCCTTTTCGTGTGATGTGTGGACCTCAGACCAGCAGCAACAGCTTCACCTGGGAGCCTGCTAGACATAATCACCCACACCTACAACAAAATCTGCATTTTTTTTTTTTTAACAAGATTTTCAGATGGTTCATAAGCATGTTAAACTCTGAGAAATGCTGCCTTACATAACAACATACTAGGGAAGCTATTAATATTACACACCTTCTCCCAAGAGGACTGATCCCCTCTCACAACTCTTGCAGTCATATTTTTACTACTTGACCCAAGGGACGGCCCCTGACCTGAAGGCAACCAATCACCGGCTTCACTAATCAATCAAATTCTCTCTTTCTCTGAGAATTTAAAGTTAGAGACACAGATAATTTCCTCAAAGAATGATGAACAACGGAATGATGAAGTTATCTAAACTCAAAGGTAGTAGCTGCTTTGGCCACTTGCAAACAAGGGAAGCTGATGGGCTGACAAAGAAAAGGGTAAGAGAGAAAACGTAGAGAACAGACACGCAAGAGGAAATTGGACCTCTGAGAAACAGAGAGGCTTTAATTCCCGACATTCCGTGTGAAGAATGGGAGGAGCTGTTCTTGTGGCTTGTCCTTGAATTCTATGACAAAAATTCTTATGCCTCCTGCCCCACTACTTCACTTGATCCACCTTTAGTGGGTTTCTATTCCTTGTAACGAAGTGTGCCTCAAGCCAGTACTCTACAGAGCTCTCCTCTTTCTTCAGTTCTTCTCTGTCCATACTCATCCTCTCTGGGTGATCTCATCTGAACCAAGGCCTTCATTATATCCAAATGCTGATGACATGTATGTGCTACTGAGCACCATACCCTAGCTTGCAAGTGTCTACTCAACATCTCCACCTGGGCCGGGCACGGTGGCTCATGCTTGTAATCCTAGCACTCTGGGAGGCTAAGGCAGGAGGATTGCTTGATGTCAGGAGTTCAAGAGCAGCTTGAGCAAGAGTGTCTACTAAAAATATAAAAAATTAGCCGGGCATGGTGGCGCATGCCTGTAGTCCCAGCTACTTGGGAGGCTGAGGCAGGAGGATGGCTTGAGCCCAGGAGTTTGAGGTTGCCGTGAGCTAGGCTGATGCCACGGCACTCTAGCCCTGGTGACACAGCGAGACTGTGTCTCAAAAAAAAAAAAAAAAAAAAAATCTCCACTTGAATATCCCATAAATCTATCAAGCCAAACACCATTCCTCAAATAATTTGTTTTTATCTTCTTTATTATTTTTAGTACCATGAGAGTCACCTTAGCTAGGACTCTGAACATCCCTTCTTTCTCCCTTTCCCTATATTATTTTAGATAGTCAAAGGCTATGACATTTATTTTATTAATAGTTATTAAATCTGTCTCCTCATCTCATTCCCATGGCCATGTTGTTTAAACTTCTCATCTTTTCTTGGACAAAAACTCAATATCTAATCTCCTTGCCTATAATCTTGTTACCTCCAACTCATTCTCCATTTTAAGACCAGAAAGATCTAAAATGCAAATGCAAGTATGAATGCATGTTTTCTCTAACGTCAAATCTTCTCTGGGATCCAACAAGACAAGCCCCTTTGAATGGCACACACAGCACACCATATCTTCCCTGTTCACACTTCTTAACTCATCTCTTACTATCCTCCCATATCCATTCACTCAATAAATACTTATTCAGCATCTATGTGTGTGGCACTGTGCCAGGTTCTGAGAATATAGTCATGTACAAAATATAATCTCTGATTTTATGGAATTTATAGATTATTGGAAATACAGATAAATAGATAATAATATAATGTGATAACTGCTCTGATAGAGCAGGTAGATGAGTACAATAGCCTAAGTTTAGACTTCATAGAAATGGTACCATTTCTAAGAGATGAAAAAGAAACTGAGACCTAAATATGAAGCTTGGGAGTGGGCCAAGTAAAGGAAGAAGGCAGAGGAGAAAAACAAGAGTGTTCTGGGCAGTGAGGTCAGCAGGTACGAAGGCCTGCAGGTAAGAAAGAGTGTGGGCTGTTCTAGCAACTTATGATTTAGTTCAGCTAGAGCATAGTAGGCAAAGTAGGGAGAAATAAGAGATAAAGATGACAAAGTAGGCAAAGATTAGATTATGCAGGATTTTGCAAGCCATGCTTAAGAAAATAAAATATTATACTAAGAGCAGTAGGTAAAATAAAAAGGTTTTAATTTTGGGAAAGTAAAATAATCAGATTTGTGTTTAGCACAGATTTTTTTTTAAAGCTTCATCCTTTTATATATAAACAACACAAAACTACCAGTAAACAAAATCCTTATAAAAATCACTGCAGCCTAATTCCAAGGACATGACAGATGACAAGAAGAAAGACAAAAGACAGCAGGCCACCCTGTCAGTTTGTTTGTGGAAAGAGCACAGCCATCACAGTGGCAGGGCAGATTAATTCTACGAGGACTGAGCTCACAAAGCAAGGTCCAACTGTTGACTAGTAAGATATAAAAGCAGCAAAGTGACCAATCTAGTGTGCATCAAAGATCTGTCTTATCGTGGTCTTAGGTGTTTTATTACCTCTAAAGAAAGACCAATGAAACAATTTAAAAAAACAAAAACAACACTCACCTAATGTTCATTTCACTTGAGAATGTTACAAAAAATCTTTCCATATGGATTATCTAGGTAGCATTGCAGGGTAAAACTAGTTTATGTTGGCATTAACTGGTAAAATATCACTAAATAATTCCAACATAAGTAAAGAATATCTTAGCCTCATGAAAGCTAATTATAGTTCTAATACCCAGGAAGGCAATGATGTCATTATTGGCTAAACAGTACATAACTAACTTCTTGAGCACACAAATGTAGCTAATGAGATATCTATATAAAGTTCTAGGACCATACTTGGCTCACAGTAATATGCTCAAATAATGTGAGTTTTTAGCATTGCTGTGCTTGTGGTTGTCATTTAATAGCACAGCACATTAGTTATATTTCAGTTTGTTCATTAACTTATTTAATTTTCTGGGCTCCTACTTCCATTAATTTTTAGTTTTCTTTTAGATGTCTTTACATACGGTTCCCAAAGGGTGGTTAGAAGGAGAGGTAGGAATAAAACAAATTTTAGGAGGCAGGGAAGGTTATTGCTTCTAATTTATTCCATGTTATGTGGTACAGGTGAAGAACCTGAAATTAATAGCTAGAGAAAATTTTGGGTTTACAAACTTACCTTCCCAATAAGTTCGGAGTATATATTGGGAAGAAGATGGTAGTAACAGGATAAGTGTGCATGCTAGCTCAAGTTTTCCAAATAAGTCTTTAATTTGAGGGCATAAAAAAAAAAAAAACACCCACTCAGGTTTGTGCACATAAATGGAAGCAGTTTAAATAGTCAAGGTTTGGGGAAAAGCAAATTATAGATGCAACTGGCATCATTTTGTCTTTTTATGGAATATCTTTTTACATAAACATCTTAGTAATAAGAAAGAGCTGATGTAAAAATTTCATAATATTGATTTTTTAAAAATAATGTCAGTAAAACTTTCCATTTTATACATGAACAGCTTGTTTAAATATGCTATTCATCTATCTGCCTTAATTCACCACTGGAATTAGTTTTCAAAATATTTATATAACATTAACTTTTCATATAGGTCTCAAGTATAATGTGTTAGGGGAGTGTGCATGAGAGAGAGAGAGAGAGAGAGAGAGATTATCTGAAGGTTTTTTCCCAGAAAACTCTAAAACTGAACATTGAAAAGTTTTCTTCTATTCAAACTATCTTCTGACTAGATCACAAGATCTAGCTGATAAGAAAATTTTTTTATTATTTTGGAAAAAAATCATTGTTGGAAGGACAATATGCTTATGAAGCTGAACTAGAAGCTCTCTTGAGAACCTCTCCAGATCTAAAATTATACGTGTCAAAGTATTTTAACATTTGAATACAAGCCATGGAAACCTGTAAATATATTATTGTGAAACAACAATATGTGGAGAGGAAGAGAAAAAAATAAAAACTAGCATTTAGTGAGTGATTACTTTGTGCCAGCTGAGAGAAGACAGACTAAACCACCTTCCTCTTAAAGTAATTCATGTTTATGTGAATATTTGGCTATATTACAAGTGGGATCACAGTGGCTTCTGGTCTTAGCTCTTCCATCAACTAACCATGTGACCTCAAGCTAGTCACTAGCCCTTGAGGTCTCGGTTTCCCCATCAGTCTCTTTTGGTTCTAAAATTCTAGTATAGGTGACAGACTCAGGTCTTCACACACAACAGAGCTTCAGTTGTTCCCCTTTACTAGAAAGAAGTTTCCAGGAGAGTTATGAAGACATCTGATGCTTCCCTAAGGAAAGGGGTGCCCTAATGTACAGTTCACAAGGTTATGAGGCAAAAGTGTCTTCACGAGTGCTCATGAGACTGTTTCTGGTCATTTGTCCACTTTGGAGCCATAAGTCTGAGTCCCTAAGGGACAGCCAATACAGGCTGAATACAAGTAGAGCTAATGGTCAGTAAACATCCTGCCTTCTGGGGTACATTTCTACTGCTCAAGAAAATTTCCACATCTTGCTAACAGTACTTATTGTGCTATTTTGAATATTACCAGCTTAGAATTATAGAGCAAGCTGTGACAGATTGTGAAGATTTAGAGTGTGGTTACATTAGGAAAAAAAAAGTCACCTTCTACTTAATATAGCTACTTTAGTGTGCTCTTGATGCCTAACAGCTTACTTTACAAAAAAAAATAGTTTATTACTTTTATAAAGTTAATAGAACTATTGAGAAGCAAGGCTGAATTTTGGTTTGCCACACCACTGCCAAAATGTTTATCTAACTTCAAATTGCACTGGGCTAGGGATGAGGGGATGTAGGTGCTAACTTTGCATAGCCCCTGGCAGGTTATGTACACGGAGGCAACCCACGCAGCTTCCTACCTTTCAACTGTTTTCCCTAAGCCCCAGGGATCCTCCACATCAATCACAAGTCTGCAGCAAACACATGCTAGAAAAAGTTCACGAAGTTCACCAAACTTTATAATTATGAGTTTCCAGGATAGTATAAAAATCGACTTGCTTACTGTCTTCTTTTAGCCAGCCATATTTTTAAACTCCAGAAAAACGGCAGTGACTTGTTCTGGGTGGGTGAGGAAGGTCACACCTGCATGCAAGCCACAGAGAAGGCCAAACCACCAAAAGTGGGTGGGCTGGGTGGTCTACAGAGCAAACAGTGCAGCGTGTTTCCAACAGGAGGCACAGGCCTAAAAACAGAAGTTTGTCAATGACTGAGAGGTTTGAACTGTGGCAAACCTCACTCACTGTTACTAGAGAGTAAGAGAATGCCCAGCTGCGAACATCTGTCCCACTCACTGTTGGGGGAGCTGAACGATCATTCAAAATTTCTGCAAAATTGTTTCTATGTTCTGGATTACCATTTAGCTTTGTAGTGGTGTTTGAGAGAAAGACATTTTAGGTAGATTAAGTAGATTCCTTTTATGAGCCCACTTAGAACATCAGTTAGCGAAGTTCTGTAGGTATAATCTCAGAAAGTTATTGTGAAACAATAGGTAGAATAATCATTTTGGTTCAGTACAAACCATAACACAGTTTAGTCTCCCCACCTCGCCATGAAAATAACACTGATAATTAGGCAGACTGGGCCCCAGTGATTCCTGAAAGTATATAGGGAGGTCCATCATACTGAAAGGGAAATTTCAAACAATGTCAATTTGGAATTCCAATATAAATACAAAGCCTTAGATATATGTATATTGTTCTTCTAAGAAAGGGTATCCAATGGGATGACTAGGCGCCATTTTGCCATCAAATCTCAACCCCAAATAGATGAGAAGCCATAGGTTTCTGGATTCTTTAATAATAAATGAAAAGTAAATAGGAGATGTTTGAATAACAGATCTTTCTGAAAGTTATTAGCTAAGATAATTTAAATTGAATCTATCCTCAAATAAATCAAAATGATTTTCTTCTCCCTCCAGTACAATTATCTGACTTTCAGCTTTTAGAACAAGCAAGGCATCAACCATTTTTGTAAAGAACCATTCAGCGAATATGGTATATTAATAGTTTCTAAATGGAGGAACTGCTAGCTTCACTATGCAAAATGGGCCAAAAAATGTTAATCAAAATTTTAGCAAAACTTAACATCTGCTTGAAGTTTACATATACATAATTCTGCTTGAAAGGAATAGTTTTTAAACTGTCAAAAATATTTTTTCGCTAATACTTCTCTTTTATGGATATTATTTTATGATGTTTTACAAATTTCTTTTCTATAAAACTAAGTCATAATTCAAATGCAAACAATGCAGATGAAGTTCCTTGGTTACTATTTGTTTTATACAAATACAACCAAAAGGAACTATATGTAGCACACCGAATTTAAAATTCAAGCCAAATACTTGGCAAAATCACAAAAGGAAACGTTAGAAGTGATTGCATGTAAGACCTAATGTATAACTATCAAACTGGGGATTATATTTGGTCATTAACATCTCAGACACAGCAAAGTCCTTTTTAAGAGCAAAATCTTCAAAAGGGTAGCCTACCTTGTCATTTCTGTTTACATTTAAATATTTGCTCACAGGAGAAATGAAAATTAAACATATATAGCTCATACAAGCTATTTTGGACACAAGTGTAAGTTTCTATTTGAGCTGGCTTCTAAGTTCCTCCCATACCGACATCTTTACAGCTGCTCTCGGCATGTAAAGTCTCCATATACTTGACTGGAAATAGCACATTGCCTGGGTGGAACTTACTGCACAGCGTTTCAGTGAAAGACACTACTGTCCTCTAAAGCACATTATTCAACAATTAGATTTGGGCTGTTCAAGCAAAGGACAAAGACAGTACTATATCCTGCCTAGTTCTACCAATTTGCTTCATGACATCATTTTTAGGTACAGCTTTTCAATTCAAAGTTTGATATATATTTTTTTACTGCTTCTAGTGATGTACCTACTCCTCCTGGGGCACACTCTTTTCATAAATATAAAAAATAAGGGCTTTAGTTTAAAAATCTCGTATGTTAGATCAGCTTTCTTAACAAAACCATTATTAAAAAGGGCAAATTTCAATGTTAATGAAATTTTAATTTAAAAAGTACATCAAATTCTACTCCACTTGGTACAACAGCCAAATAATATTAATGTGGTGATCCTTTAGCTATCTCTGGTGGATTAAAAAAAACAAAAAAGAAATTAAAAAGAAAAGATAATGTCAAGGGTCAATTGATTTGATGCAGGATTTTAGGGGGAGGCTGAGAAGGGGGACATTCTACACCAAGAATGTTTGACATAGCTTATGATTAAATCATTGCAAGATGAGTGGCATGTTCCTATATATAATTGAAATAACATTATGGTACATTCAAGTATCACATTTTCCTCTTGACCTCCTGTGGTAATTGATGGGGAGGAACACAGAGAAGTAAAATAAAACTTAGTTTGGACATAGCTTGGGTGGGAGCCTTTAGCTGTCTGGCTTCCTCTTTGATTCTTTGGGGTTTATCCAATAAAAATGGAAGTAGAGAGAAAAGAAAAAACAGCAAGTGGCTATCTCTAAGATGACCCACTTATCTTGAGTTCACACTGTGACATTGTGTAATTCCAGTACACAAAGTTACAGATTTCCTTCATCCCACATAGGAAAGGCTTGGGTTCTTTTTGGGGGGGTGGGGAGAGAAGAGGAAAGTGGAGAAGATGTGAATATCTTGTGGTACAGCCTCTGAAATTTAAGTCTATTTTCCTTGGCACTCTTCATCTAATTTTATTTGTTTGCTTTGTCAGGTATTTTTTTCTTTTTCCTCTTTCCTTTTTAATGCTTAGATGCAGGTACACTGTGGTTGTTTTACAAAAATTATATGCTAAATCCACATTTTTAGATAGCCTAATTCTTTATTTATTTTTATTTAAGCATATTACAGGGGTACAAATGTTTAGGTTACATATATTGCCTTTGCCCCATCCAAGTCAGAGCTTAAGGCGTGTCCATCCTCCAGACAGTGTGCACTGCACCCATTAGGTGTGAATATACCCATCTCCTCTTCCTCCCTCCCACCTGCCTGACACACGATGAATGTTACTTCTAGAAAACTACAGACCCATATCCCTTATGAATACAGATGCAAAAATTCTCAACAAAATCCTAGCAAACCAGCCTGGTGCGGTGGCTCACACCTGTAATTCTAGCACTGGGAGGCTGAGGCGGGAGGATCGCTCAAGGTCAGGAGTTCGAGACCAGCCTGAACAAGAGCGAGATCCCGTCTCTACTAAAAATAGAAAGAAATTATACGGACAACTAAACATATATACAGAAAAAATTAGCCGGGCATGGTGGCGCATGCCTGTAGTTCCAGCTACTTGGGAGGCTGAGGCAGAAGGATTGCTTAAGCCCAGGAGTTTGAGGTTGCTGTGAACTAGGCTGACACCACGGCACTCACTCTAGCCAGAGCAACAGACTGAGACTCTGTCTCCAAAAAAGAAAAAAAAACATCCTAGCAAACCAAATTCAGGTGCTTATTAAAAAAATAATCCACGACCAAGTGGGCTTCATCCCAGAGATGCAGAGATGGTTCAATATATGCAAATCTATAAATGTAATTCACCATATAAATAGAAGTAAAAATAAAGACCATATGATCCTCTCAACAGACACAAAAAAAGCATTCCATAGATGAGGCCTACCTAAAAATGATAAAATCCATATATGACAAACCCACAGCCAACATCATACTGAATGGGGAAAAATTGAAACCATTCCCTCTTAGAACTGGAACCAGACAAGGTTGCCCACTATCATTGCTTCTATTCAACATAGTGCTAGAAGTCCTAGCCAGAGCAATCAGACAAGAGAAGGAAATCAAGGGCATCTAACTGGGGGAAGAAGAGGTCAAACTATCACTCTTTGCTGACGATATGATCTTATATCTAGAAAATCCCAAAGATTCTGCCATAAGACTACTGGAATTGATAAACAAATTCTGCAAAGTCTCAGGTTACAAAATCAATGTACAGAAATCAGTAGCATTCCTATATGCCAACAACAGTTAAACTGAGAACCAAATCAAAGACTCAATATCCTTCACAATAGCAACAAAGAAAATAAAATACCTAGGAATATATTTCACTAAGGAGGTAAAAGACCTCTACAGGGAGAACTATGAAATACTGAAGAAGGAAATAGCAGAGGACATAAACAGGTGGA
The DNA here is from genome assembly GCF_041146395.1 of Eulemur rufifrons. Lineage (NCBI taxonomy): Eukaryota > Metazoa > Chordata > Mammalia > Primates > Lemuridae > Eulemur > Eulemur rufifrons. The sequence continues at coordinate 88,904,062 of NC_090997.1, read as the reverse complement.
AAACCATACCATGCTCATAGGATGGCAGAATCAACACTGTTAAAATTCTACACTACCCAAAATGATCTATAGATTCAATGCAATCCCTATTAAAATACCAACATCATTTTTCGCAGATCTAGAAAAAATAATTCTACATTTTGTATGGAACAAGAGAAGACCCCATATAGCAAAAGCAATCTTAAGCAAAAAGAACAAATTGGGAGGTATCAATTTATAGGACTTCAAGCTATACTACAAGGCTATAGTAACTAAAACAGCATGGTACTGGCACAAGAACAGAGACATAGACCAATGGAACAAAATTGAGAACCCAGATATAAAACCATCCTCATATAGCCATCTAATCTTTGATATTTTTTCTTGATTAAGTATTACACATTTATAAGATGAGTCAAGTTTTTTTAAAAAAAAAGCAAAAAACAAAAAAGGGATAACTGTTACATGCATATACATTATGTGTATATTTTGGGGATGTTTATATGATATACATGGACTCAGTTTCCATGGGGTCAGGAAGCATGTCTGCTTGACATGTGTATTTCAAAATATATATAATATCAACATATACACATATGTATGTTTAAATATACAATATTCTAAGATAGTTTTTGGAAAATAATCAGGATTTTTCCATGGTAGAACTGATCAAGTTGCTTGCTCCTTCTCCCACAGGTCATAATAAAAATTAAACTGAATTCCACTGGAGGATAAGATTTTATGTGATTTCATATAATAGACCTGCCTCACTCTAGTCAGTTTGTACTTATTCAGCACATACTATGTAAAAGGCACACATTATAAATATTAAAACAGGAAGAGGATTTCAGAGAAGACAGGAAGCCAGGGCAGAGGTGCTGTAAACCTCCTCACACAGGAGGGTCACTGTACTTAAGGCCAGTTGTTGGCTTTCTGTGTTGCTTCATCTCGAACCACCTGGATCTATATCATCAACAGCATTTAGGAGGCTACTATTGCTGGTAGAAACCTTATAATTCAAATGCCACATAAAAAAAGAAACCTTATAATTCATTCACCTCACGTCCCTCATTTTTAAAATTTAAAAGCTAAGGCCCAGAGATACCAATTGACTTGCCTGAGAGGACACCACTAATTAAAATCAAAATGAGAATCACTTCTATTTCCCAAGTATGATCTATGCAAATATTCTCTAATATATCTGTTTATACTAAATATAAACATAGAAAATAAATTTTAGGTTGCCTAAGAGATCTCAAGCCATGTACTATTATCTTTCCATATATAAATTTTAAGTTCTTATAACCACCTTACAAAGTAGGTAGTGTTATCACCATTTTATGGATGAGAAAACTGAGATTTCTATATATCATTTTAATGAATGACTTTACTTGTGTAATCCAGTCTTTAAACTGCTAAATGTCAAAGATCCCATCAAACTTGGTTTAATCAGTATTACGTGGAAAATCTATCTCTAGTAGCGGTAGTATTGGTGGTCATAGTATTAATAACAATTAATTCAATCTTCACATTTTCTCCAGAATCAAAGGACTGTGAGGTGCCTTTGAGTTTAGATAATCCACCCCACTTTCTCTCTTACTTTAAGAAGCTTTATGAAAAGACTATAAGCTTTTGAGTCAGGCAGACTTGCCACTTGTATGTCATCTTGGGCAAGTTATTCAACCTCCCTAAATCTGAGTCTCTTCTTAGAAAAGGGAAGACGTCACCACCTTTTTTGTGGTTTCCATATGGATTAGTGAATTACACAATAGCTGACACAGTGTCATTATTTAATAATGGTGGTGCAGTGGATGCTGTGGAACACCGACCAGGTGCCCCTTCAAAACTGTACTCATTCTCTCAGCTGCTGAGACCGTGTTGAGTGTCCCTCCGAAGACTACTGTCAACTAAAGAGAGACACCTCACACAAATTCATGCCCCCAACCTGGGCAGTTTCCATCCAGTGACTTATCAAAGTGGAGGTATAAGGCCCAGTCCCTTTGTGCCAGTCTAGACAACTATGAAGGACATTCCAGCTACATAGGGTCCTGTAGTATCTGCACAGGCCATTGTTGTGACTGTGCCACAGTCCAACTTCTTCCTCTGCCCTATCCTTCCTTCACTTTCCACACAGGTGTTGGTTCAAGATTAGTCCCTGATAAATCTCCTGCATCTTAATCTCCATCTCGAATTTGGCATTCCAGGAACTTAATGTGCAACATCTGGCTATTTCATTGTCTTATGTTTGAGTGAAACAATAGGCTTTATAGAGGATTCTCAAAAAATCTCTATTCAAACTGCAGAGATGTCATGGAAAAAGTAGTGAAGTGAGAAATAGAACATGTAAATTCTGACTCTAGTCACTCCCTAAGTAGGTTGGGCCACTTATTTGGTACTTCAGCTTTAATGCTTTAAAATGTGATGTCTTAATAACTTGGACACACAGTTTAGCATCTCTCATTTTGGAATGCTCTTTAGGCTCAACAGTGCTGGTATTTCCATAAAGCCAAGAAAAAAATTGCCTGTACTGAAAGAAATCAAGAATTACATTTCTATCAAATCCCAATCAATTCACAGACCAAATATAACTAACTTAAAGATCATGATGTTTTCTCAACAGATTTGGAATACAGAACTTGCCAGATACATCTAACCAAGTAGAAATTCATTATTCATCATGGAATCATCATCAATCCTCAAAGTAGTCTTCTGAAAAATGAAATTTCCTACATTCCCATTAAGATTTAAAATAAATTTTGGTAAGCCAGTTTTTTTCTATGAAGCCTAAATACCTCAAAAAAAAAAAAAAACCCCTCATGTTCAAATGTTGCTTTGCTCATGATCCATGAATATTTTTGAAGCAATGGAAGAAGTGATTTAGTTACTGAAGTGGACTCTATAGTCACACGGAAGAAGCAAATGTTCTCAAATGATGTTAGGAATGAACAGAGGATGGGTACTTTTAAATAATGTAGGAAATTTTAAAATGTCATTTTCCCGTTATCCTATTTTTATCAATCTAAATATACACATTATTCCCTCTGGATAATTGACCTATCTCATGCCTGTATCTAAATTTTGCTCTTCCATCTGATCTTTTAATATTTGATACTGAGTTCAATTATAAGAAGGCTCAAAGTTGATCAAAGTTGGATTTTCATATTCCCTTTGATGTATTCCCTAGAGGGCTTAACAAACACCATTTTAAAAATATACTGTACTAGAACATAAACCTATCACTCATGTTTGTTTTTTATTGAATTTCTGGTAAGCGGGTGGTGTGATGATTCTCAAAACCTTAATTCCACCACTCCATTACCATGTAGCTAATGGGTTCAGAAAAATCCAACCACAAAAACATAATCACAGTAGCTCTCTGTAAAGAGGTACCTGAAACCTCATTGATTACGACACTTAAAATGTTCCCTGTGAAGGTCAAATTCAAAACATATTTATGAAAAATAAACCTTTATGTTTAGATTTTAAATCTGTTGGCCAGAAAAAACATGGTAGTTTGGTCCAGAATATAAAAAACACTAACATAGGAATCCAAAAGAATATTTAGCTACTTTATTCAAATAGAAACTCTTGTCAGTCCTTGGGAGCTATGATGAAGAGTTCCTCAGGAACTTGGAAATCAGATAGTTTTTTAAAGTGTTAAATTTTAACTCTTTTGCATTGACACCAAAACACATGGTCATCTTCAATAAAGAGAATCTTTCTGAAAAGAGTAAGACTTGACTGTTATCATATCAAATGTAGAGAAGTGCATTGACTATAGTAAAAGAAAAGTCCAAAAAGAGCTCAATAGTAATATCCACCCAAGCGCTACTGGGCCAGCTAGAAAACCCCAGCAAGTGACCCAGAGTCCTTGGGCCACTGATAAGATCAAGGCTCTCATCAGATGGCTATGTAAGGCTCATTTGGTCTGATAAGGATTAAACACTGGATTCATCATAGTATTCTAGTTCATGCTCAGGTCACTGTTTGGGTTTCCACACAGGTGGACCATCTACTCTTCTAGTTCCTCTGATAGATATTACTCATTATATATCAACAAATTGGTTCATTAAAATTTGTTGTCCCAAGTAGAGCAATAGCCCCATCACAGTGATGTAAACGTTGTGGTAATATGAAAAATATTTAAAAATCTATAATAATTAGAACTAGGGCCCTGACCAATGGAGTCAATGCTGGCTGGGATGGCAGACCACTAAAAACAGCTGAATATCAGCTCTGACTGTGAGACTGCTATACTTTCCTCAACTTGTAAGTAAACTTTCACTTGCTCATTCAACATCTCTCTACGCTCTTCAACTGTAAGGTCCTTGAGCACAGGGACTATGTAAGTCTCATTTGCTAGTGGATCTTCAAAGCCTAGGATAGTGCCTGTCCCTGGTCTCAAGAATTCATAAATAAATGAATACGTACACATGTAAACAAATTAAATAAACAAACAAAGTATATTAGTTTAGATGACTCTATCTTTAAGAGATGGACCCCCTCTCACAGTGGGTTCAAAATCAAGCTTTTGAGCCTCCAAGGCTGATGGTTCAACTATTCACCAAGGTGAGGAACAGCCTTCAGTAAGGTCTTTGGGATGGAGTTTTATCAGCCTTCCTAAAGGTAGCCCCATATCCTGACCCAGCCTGAAGACACAATTGGGATTTCACTCCACAGGACCTAAAGTGAGATTAGCAACATAAGGAATAGACCTGGAACAAACCCTAAGAATCCAACCCCCCAAATCAAAGCCATCTACTGATGTCTTTTCCTAAAAATAACTTTACATTCTTTGAGTACTTAACACAAATCTAAGACATAACAACTAATTTAATATAAGCCAATTTTGCCACACATTAAAGTCTGGCTAGTAGTTACAGGTTTAATTATTGTAACAATCAACTCCAATCACGTAATAGGAATACAAAACTTTCCTTTTCAATTTGTAATGCCTTAGCCTCAGACTATTAGCCGTGCTGCCATTGGGAAAATGTATTTTTAGTTGATGAAATTATTTGATCATAAATTTACATGAACCATAAAACATCTTAGAGAGTATACTCATAGCATGCTTCTAGGGGAAAGGGGAACCTAATATTTACGATACTCTGTTCCCTTCCATTTTGCATGTCAGAAACACCCACTAAAAATTCATGCATTTCACTGATATGTAAACCAGAAAGACTATTTTTGAATTCAAACACAGTTGATCATGATGTGAAAAGAACTTCTAAACAAAAAAGCTAGAGGCTTAATATAGTGTTTAACTTTATATTTACAAAGCAAACTTTAGTTCAGTATTTTCATTATGCATACAATGTTTATAGTGATCAGCCAACACGTACGAACAGCCTTCGCTATGACTGCCAAAATATGAAGATATTTTTTCAAGTTACTTATATTTTCCCCCTAGGCTATTTCCTAATTGAAAATTTAAAAAAGACTGGAGAAAATTACATGTTTATATCAAAAATTTTATCAATTCATTAATGAATCTATAGCACACGTTTCTTTACTTCTTTGCTACTCTATAGGAAACTTTTTAGTCATGTAAAACTTTAAAATATGAAATGGATATTCCTCAAGTCTCTTTTGACTTTCACAATCAATGATATTCTACAATTCAATTATTGAATGACCCACAATTCTCACCTTTATTGGGCTGGTTGGAATCTCAGTTCTCCTAATCTCCCATCCCACTCTTCCTATGTTCTTTTTTTTTTTCCTTTTCTTTTCTTTTTTTTTTTTTTTTTGAGACAGAGTCTCACTCTGTTGCCCTGGCTAGAGTGCCGTGGTGTCAGCTTAGCTCACAGCAACCTCAAACTCCTGGGCTCAAGCAATCCTTTTGCCTCAGCCTCCCAAGTAGCTGGGAGTACAGCTATGCACCACCACCATGCCCGGCTAATTTTTATATCAGGCTGGTCTCGAACTCCTGAGCTCAAATGATCTGCCTGCCTCAGCCTCCCAGAGAGCTAGGATTACAGGTGTGAGCCACCACACCCAGCACTTCCTATGTTCTAGCCCTGGGTATTGGAATAATCTGTATTTAAAGTAAGAGTAGAATCAGTTCATTTCCTAATATTCCCAATATCTAAAAATATATTCAAATATCCCTGTATACATCTATCTATTTTCTTACAAAGACAACTTGATAGCCACAATTCTAGACTCATATGAATACCACTATATTATAAATGTTAAAAGGGGTGTGTGTGTATGTGTGTGTGTGTGTGTATGTGTGTGTCTCCTCTACGAATCCTTTCCATAAACTATTACTTGCTAATTATTGACTCAAACAGAATGGAAGTAGAAGTTTTTCCTTACAGCTTTAAGGCATCTAACTACTTTAACAAAAATTTTTGGAGGAGGAAGTACATGTTAACATACCACATGATATCAGATGTCTAAAAAAATCATTTGACCAGTTAATTGCAGAAGTTATATTACCTGGCATCAGTATTTTCCCTCCCTTCAATCCTAGCAATCAGAATCCTTTAAGTATTCTTCTTACTGTTTTCTTTAAGATATGTTTGTAAGCAAATGTCAAGTTAATTTTGAACATATTCAAGAAATCAATCATGTCACACTTTTTCTTTTAAGGTTGGATATTTTGTTATGAACATTTAAAACACAGCAGATAAAACCTGGAATAGCTCTGTGTGATGTGCCAAAATTCATGTAAAATATTCACATGGTTTTAATAAAGCATTTCAAATATCCTCTTACTACAAAATTATAGCATAAAAAACTTATACTAATCATCACATTGTTAGACAGTGTTTTCTCAAGTATTTATTACTTCTTTTACAATTTTGAGCTCACGTAATATTTTTCTTATCGCTAATACTTTGGAAACAAAACAATCAGTGACACCATCTAGGGAAGGATTTTTTTTCACGTTTCACAGAGTAATAAATCCAGAATAATAAATCATTATTAGCATGTGAGCTGGATCTTTCTGACTTCTCTCTGAGCACCCTTTCAATCTTCCAACCAAAAGAAAATCCAGTAGGAATTATAACTATTGTTCAACAGAAAGATCTTTCATGCATTTCGTTTAGCATTCAGATAAGCTTTAGAAACAGGAATTCATGTTGTAAACTTTAAGCACTAGTTAAGTATATCAAATTAAATAATATGGAGTGTTATGAATCTTACTATTTTAATCCAGAAGAATATAAATTGAGAAATTTCCACTTTTGAATTTTGTTTTCTTTTGCCAGATAATTCACACACACACATACACAAAGTCCTGATTTTTTTTTGTAGTATATGAAAATAAATAAGGCTATGGCTATGGATTTGGTTGATCTAAAAGTTATGGATGAATTAATGTTATGCTTGGAAACTACATGTATTTTTCAATTTGATTGACTGTTGCTCCCCTTTCCAATGGTAACTAAAATATTAATACTACTTTTATATTGTTCTAATTTTAAAATATGTAATTTAGGATCTACAATTTTAAAAATTTATAATTTGATAATCTCAAGAACAACTTGAATTTATATATAATCAAAATATGTATCCCTAAATACTGTTTATCTTTTTATCTTTCTTAGAACAATTTCACTAAATGAGATGAGGAAAAAAACATAATTTAAAATAAAGAGTAAATATAGGCCTTTAGTCAAAGATGTTGATACCCCCACTAATTATTAAAAAATAAATATAATTTGTTTTGCTGAATGTTGTTATAAAAGTAGAATTTATTATTTATTTGTTTAAATATGATTTGCCATCTCTGGCTATTGAATTTTTATAAGATGTTATTTTCTTCCTTCCAAATGTTCTCTTTAGCTCAAGTAACTAAGCAAATTTTAAGTTCTTCATGAATATGAAAAATGTGCAGGGACTTACGTAATATAAAAATTACTGAATTAAAAAAATCTAGTTCAATATCAAAAATCCATTCATTTATATCTGGGAATCATGTTACAAAAGTAATAGTAACATGAGTAAACTAGAAGTCAGAATTTCATCTATACTTTTACAGAAATTTTACTAATTCAAATATATTTAAAAATAAATAAAATCTTTCCCATTTTTTCCCTCATTTAAATAAATACATATCTATGGTAGGGCACTAATAATTTATGCAGAGGATTATAAAAAAAACCAATTTCATTCATTTTTCAATTGTATGATGGCTTTGTTGTATACTTTTGATAATTTTAAAAAATTTTTTATAAAGTTAGCCAAGTTTTAAAAAGCTCGTAAGAGAGCAGTGGAACACCACTACCAGCCTCGTGGCTTGCTAATTTTGATCTGGGTAAAACACAACTGAAACAGCTAGTTAATCATGAAAACTTCTACATGCTTTATTTAGGTAGTAAAGCATCCATAAGAATGCTAAGGAAATTAGGGGCTTCATAATAATTTTCTTTGAGGTTGGGGATAGTTATCCTATCTCCTAAAATTACTTTTAAAAGAATATATTGCATTCCATGGAACAGTAAAAACCATTTAACTTTTCCTTGATTATTCAGGATATTATAATTTCTCATTTTGAATAATCATCATCACTGCATCAAAGCATAAGTATGGATTGAGAAAGCACTGTGGAAATTTGTCTCCTCTGGAGTTAGAGTTTGGAATAAATCCCCAAGATAAACTTAGTTTCCTATGTTTTTTCTTCCAACAATTTTCTCCAGCCTCTGGAGAATTTTTTCCCATTCCATTATACTGTGCTTCTCTCCACTTGCTATGTCTCTCCCACTCTCCTACTTGCCTTCCACTCCACTCCATTTTATTCCCTTTGTGCACACAGATCCCTGTGTTAACCAGCTGAGTTGCCAAATGCTGAAACTATGGGTACCTTAAGAGGAGAACTGCACCTAAAACCTATTTCCTAGATTAACCCTAAATAGCAAGGCTTCTTGGCACAAGGACTGACTCTAGGTTCCACTTTTTACATTCACAAAACAAAACAATTTGGGGAGCATTTCAATTAGTGAAGTTTCAGATTGATCAAGTTTTTTTTTTTTTTTAATTTGGTATTCACTGGTAAAATACTCATAGAATTACAGAATTCTAACAGGAATAGAATTAGAGAGCATATAGGCCATTATTTCATTTTATAATTTAGAAGGGGGTGGGGGTGGGGGCAACCTGTCCAAGGCTGTGTGGTTACTCAACGGCACAACTATGATGAGAATCGTGCTCTCCAATGACGTCTCCATTCATGAAAACACGTGTACTAAGTGCCTACAATATACTAGGCAACCCAATGAGGCCGAAGTTACTAATAACCCAGCTGAACAGTTAATACAGCCAAGGCTTGAAGAGAATTAAGTACTTGCCTGAAGTCATAAAGCTTGGAAGTAGTAGAACCAGGATTCAAACTAAAGGAGTCGAGCTCCAGAGCCTCCTCTCTTAAATCACTTCATTAACTGCTCCCTGTCACGCCCTAGAAACATCATTATTAATTATTTTGAAATACAGAAGTTAATTCTAGGCTATGTAATTTTCCATTCAGAAGAGCTCTTTTATTTGCAATCTGCTAACAAGCTCTCTTATCACATTCCTTTTAAATGTTTTTAATTTTTAAGACATCTTTCCAAATGGCTTCCTGAACCAATTCCTACCCCTGCATTTAATGAGACTACTATTTTCTGCACATATTAAAAATGCTGGCCGGGCGTGGTGGCTCACGCCTGTAATCCTAGCACTCTGGGAGGCCGAGGTGGGCGGATCGTTTGAGCTCAGGAGTTCGAGACCAGCCTGAGCAAGAGCGAGACCCCATCTCTACTAAAAATAGAAAGAAATTATATGGACAGCTAAAAATATATATAGAAAAAATTAGCCGGGCATGGTGGTGCATGCCTGTAGTCCCAGCTACTCGGGAGGCTGAGACAGGAGGATCCCTTGAGCTCAGGAGTTTGAGGTTGCTGTGAGCTAGGCTGACGCCACGGCACTCACTCTAGCCTGGGCAACAGAGTGAGACTCTGTCTCAAAAAAAAAAAAAAAATGCTACAATCTAAGCAATACTGCAACACTTTGAAGTCCAAGATGACAAGAGAAAATGATGTAAGCAAGGCAGTACTCGACTCACTTAACCATGAGAGTATCCTTAGAGACCTTAATAACAACAGAAACATAGACTACACAGACTTCCAATAAATTTTCTAAGCTTGTAAAAATTACCCACTTGGAGGCTCAGCACCTTCACTGATTAAAATTTAAAGAGTTCTCTGATTTGTTTTGGAATAGGGCACGGGAACAAGGATGTTTCTCTCTCTAGGAAAAATATATTATTAATAAAAGGGCCTCAGAGTAGACAGAGAATGGAAATCTCTTTATCTCTTCATTTTATTCTTAAGAGTAAGGATATATTCCTTTGAACTTTCTCTTAGCACATCCAAGTTTTTGTTACATCGATTTACATAATGTGTATGTATATACTTATGATTACATGCTCTATAACCTTATATACCAATAGATATATGAGTGTGTCTGAATTCTTACAAGTGACCTCATTACCATAACAACCTCAAATAGTGAGCTGAATTCATACACTGGTAATTAAATAAGGTTACTCATGACCAGGTAGATTTGTACACAGTAGATAATCAATAAGTATTTGGGGCCGGGCGCGGTGGCTCACGCCTGTAATCCTAGCACTCTGGGAGGCCGAGGTGGGTGGATTGCTCAAGGTCAGGAGTTTGAGACCAGCCTGAGCGAGACCCCGTCTCTACTAAAAATAGAACGACATTATATGGACAACTAAAAATCTATATAAAAAAATTAGCCGGGCATAGTGGCGCATGCCTGTAGTCCCAGCTACTCGGGAGGCTGAGGCAGTAGGATCGCTTAAGCCGAGGAGTCTGAGGTTGCTGTGAGCTAAGCTGACGCCACGGCACTCACTCTAGCCTGGGCAACAAAGTGAGACTCTGTCTCAACAAAAAAAAAAAAAAAAACAACAAGTATTTGGTAATGTACAAGTTGCTATGGATGGGCATTTATTCTTGGGAATACATCTGCATTCCACGTTGTCTTCCTTGCAAAATAACTTGTACGTCAGCATAACAACACTTGTTAAGCTAACTCCTACTTCTAATGTTTCTCTTATGAGAGAGACAGCCTGGTTTCATTGTGTACATAAGCTTCTGTTAATATGCAATATTTATCATTAATAAAACAAAAAAGTTAACTTTATTAAACAAGGATGGCTTAGCACTAACTCACCCTGCATCTAATATTTGAAAAGCTTTTTTTCTGTGAATCAGGAGCCAAAATTTCCAGTGCCAACTACACACCTGCAACACACATGTATAACAATGGGACACAGAAGGGAATACTTATCCTATTATATTGAAGAGCAATACACTAGAATAAAGGGCAAAAAAATCACTTCGTTTCTAAAGTTTGTGTGATGCAAAGCAATCTAAAAACAATTATCTAGCATTAAATATAAACAGCTGCAATGAAAAGATTAAACAGGTAATCTCATAGTAGTATTTATTCAGTACTTGTAGTAAGGCACGTAGTAGTCCTTAAAGTCCAAAGCTCCTAGGAGCATGCATAGTGTAGAGGAAGGCCTGTTCATCAATGCCAAGTGTGACAGAGTACTGCATGAACCTCGCCCTTGAGACCACAAAAGGATCATGCTTTTAAACATAAGATAACGTTAGCAACAACACAGAATGTCAAATCTGGATACTCAAGCAAAGCAGAAGTAGAGAAAAAGAAATGGCCAAAGTCTGCATCAGTACCCGTTCTTGACCCTGGGAGGGTTAGGAGGGGTTCTGATTTAGTGTGGTTTTTAGAAAGCTGACATCTGCCCTGGCAGAAGCATGCTTAGTAGTTCCTAAATCAAATCCTTAATTTCAGTGTCTCATGTCAACTTCTACTGTCTGTTGGTCTCCAGCTTCTCTGGAGGCATTCGTATTTTTGTTATGCCTCCTAAAGCCAACGGACAGTCGACAGGAGAGAAGGGATTCTCTAGCTGCCTGGTCCTTGGAACTGCTTTAAGCAGTTTATTGACCTATGGTAATGTGTTTGTACGTACCTAACATCAGATTCCCAATAGGGCCTCTTAGAATATTATTTATGTATACAAATGTTTATATTCATATCTGAGATTTGCCCAACAGTTGGCTAAGACAGGTTAAAAATTAATAACTATCCTGGATGTAAAGATTTAAGAACATAAAGATTTAAAAATTCTTACATTAATTTAGAGATTAATACAGTGCCAATCACATCCAGTGAAATGTGGAATGTGTCTGGGAGAAGGGGGGAATTGGACAAATTTTGTAACCATTAGTTAGCTACTGAAAGAAAAGTCAATTTATATTTTGGTTGTTTCCAAGTTTGTCGGCGGGAGGGGTTAGGGGGCTAGTGGTGATAAATGGATGCATAGAATATGGATAGGCATCACTATTTGAATTAGAAAAAAAAAATTAAAGTGGTTCAGATACGTATCAGATGAAATTAAGGATTACTCTTCCTTTAGATTATCACAGGATAAAATTATAAACCTAATGTTAATTAACCACAATATAACTATTTATGAAATGACAATCACTTTAGTAAAATTTTTGCTGAGAACTCTTTGTATTAAAATGTCAAATTTTAACATATTTAGCATCTTATGTCTAAAACGAATTTGATGATAAACCAATTAGATATTAGTCATTAAATGCCAAATATTTATTTTATGTTGCTAAAATTTATGGAATATAATACTCATATTTATAACCTTCATTAAAAAAGAAATAATTTAACCAAAACCAAAGAAAATTAGGTATTCTCAACATATTTTAAGAAACTTTAATATTGTTAAATTCAAAGATTTATTCTTCTTAATTTCAATATCATATCATAGACACAAGGCATAAAAAAGATATTGTCAGGGCATTTGTTCATTTTCAACACAAGAAGTATATTTTTTTAAAAAAAGAGGTGTATTTGAATTCAGTGTCAGATATAAAATGATCAGATACTAACTATTCACTAATAATATTCCTTTTGTATACATCTGTAGGGTCCCTGTAGCAGTCCATCTTCTTCCCTGTCAAGATCAGGATAGACAGAGAAATAAAATCAAAAAGTAAATATACAGGTTAAAATATCATTGTCATTCCTGATAGAGCTGGACTAAACCCTACAACCAGGCCCACTGATGCACATGGACTGAAACCAACACTTGCAAACCCACCCCTCCACTTTTTGGAGCAAACCTGGGGAAATGCACTAAAACCCAAGTATGCCTCCTCCTTCACTTAAGCAATTGCCCCCACAGTGGAGGAGGAGTTAGGCTGAGCATCCCCTATCATGCTTGCCACAAATTACCATTCTTTCTTTTCTTTTCTTTTTTTTTTTTTTGGAGACAGGGTCTCACTCTGTCACCCCAGCTAGAGTACAGTGGCATCATCACAGCTCACTACAACCTCAAACTCCTGGGCACAAGTGATCCTGCTGCCTCAGCCTCCTATGTAGCCAGGACTATAGGCATATGCCACCATGCCTGGCTAATTTTTTTCTATTTTTGGTAGAGATGGGGTCTTGCTCTTGCTCAGGCTACAAACAGGAGCCTCAAGCAATCTTCCCACCTCGGCCTCCTAAAGTGCTGGGATTTCAGGCATGAGCCACCGCGCCTGGCCACCAATCAATTTAAGCCTCTCCAGGAATACAGTGAGCCTAGAGCTCCCTTCATAGGAAGGAACCATTAGAAAAAAGACACATTTCCCCCAATATGCACCTCATTGCTATTTTCCTGGTTTGTTTTAGTTTAGTGGCTTGAGTCACATTGCAGCATTCACTAATACAGTCCATACAAGATTAATATTGAACTACAATCGACTTTGTTTTTTTTTTTTTTTTTTGAGACAGAGTCTCACTCTGTTGCCCAGGCTAGAGTGAGTGCCGTGGCGTCAGCCTAGCTCACAGCAACCTCAGACTCCTGAGCTCAAGCGATCCTCCTGTCTCAGCCTCCCGAGTAGCTGGGACTACAGGCATGCGCCACCATGCCCGGCTAATTTTTTCTATATATATTTTTTAGCTGTCCATATAATTTCTTTCTATTTTTAGTAGAGGTGGGGTCTCGCTCTTGCTCAGGCTGGTCTCGAACTCCTGAGCTCAAACGATCCGCCCACCTCGGCCTCCCAGAGTGCTAGGATTACAGGCGTGAGCCACCGCGCCCGGCCGACTTTGTTTTAATTATTACTTCAAAAAGGCAGAATACAAAACTCGAATGCCATTTGGCCACTTCCAATAAGTGGGAACTCCTTGTTCACCCTAAGAGTGGAGGGCTTTTTTTGGTAACACACAACTCCAAACTCACAAAGAATATCAGATTACATGAAATTCTTGATGATGCAGAATATTGTAATAAAATGCCAGTACTTTATCCTAAAGAATGCTAACGGCTAGAGATTTCAAATATAAAAATTGGATAGAGTGTGCTCTGAAATTTATTCAAAAAGAGAAAAAAAAAATGCACCTGGCGAAGTACCTTGTATTCGAAGGGACTCTGGACTGGTATATGCAGATCCAATGCCAATCGGCCTCACTGGTGCCGAACCCTCTAGGTCTAGGCTTTAGCTCCCTCACTTGCACTTCAACACTGAAGTCCTCTGGCAGACTTAACACCTCCATATTCTAGAAAACGCAGCATTACACGGGGATGGAGAATATCGGATTTGAAAACAAATTGCCCCAGGGACATTTCTCAGCTCAGTTCTCAAACCCTTCTGAGTTTGGGCACTGACAAGATCTCACAAACTCAGTTTGCTCCTCTGAATAGTGACACTACCACCCCTCTGAGGAGGCTGTCATAAAAGAACATAATAGATGTATGTATTGTATGCATGCACATATGTGTGTGTGCATGCATATATGTATCTATATATACATCATGCCCGGCAGAGTACATAGTACCTTAGAATATGCCTCAATATATATTTGGTGGCTGTTACATTTATATTAGAATTACTGTATTTGATTACCAGGGGCATATACTACAGCTGCTACCATGTAATAGATGAACTATTTGAACCAGGGATGTAGTTATTTATTTTCATAATCCCAGACAGCAAACCATAAAAAAGGACACCTTTAAGTACTCCCCAATGACAGTCTTATCTGTATGTATGATGAAACTATTTGTGACCAAGAGACTTTCCATTTCTGAATTACTAGGTAGACCAAAGTCAGTCTTAGAACAAGGCTACTGCACACATGATAGTATTTCAGAGATAACTAAAGTTCCATGCTAGCATGCCCTGATCGACTCCTTCTCCCTAAGAAACAAAATAGAAACAGCATTATCATCCAGTAGAGCCCAATACAAAATGACAAATTTAGTCCCACTTCAAGTCTTTATCCCTGAGAGAAGTCTGAGCTGCTGTGCAGGGAAGAATACCACCCACCTGGGCACAGAGAGACATTGCTGTCACCCAGAAGGAAAGACGATCATAAAAAGTTGCTTTGAGTAACAGAGAAAACTTTCACTAATTCCTCATTTTGCTGTTTGCTTTTTCACATTTACAAAATTACATAGCCACCCCAGTTCCAAACCACTTGAAGGGTGGTTAGCATCCTCTCTGTTGTTTCAGATTCCAAGAAAAACCAACTTTTGGGTTTTCTTCTTCTTTAGTATTCTTTTATTACCACCTTCTCTGATTATTTTTTTCTTCTTTTTCCCTAAATTCTACTGTTCCCCACAGTTCAGCTCTGAGGCCTCTTTTCTTTCGCCCCCAAGAGTCTTTCTCTTTGGAATTCCATCAGATTTCATGATTTCAGTTCCATCATCTATGTAAACAGCTCCCAAATCTGTGTCTCAACTCCTGACCTTTGTCTCAAGCAGCAATTCTGCATCTTGGACCACCAGTGGACAAGATAACCTGCTTTCCCATGGATATCCTCCAAAACCTTTCTCCTCACATGTTTCCATTTCAATGAAAGGTAACTCTTCCCTCCCAGGGTTGAATTCTCACTACTTCTAGCCTTAAAAGGCTCTCTTGTGCTCCCGTTATCCATCTTAATTCTCAGTACTTATATTCTGGCCTGCGATTTTTCTTACCTAACTTTTTACACTTCTCTTCCAATGGTTCACTTTTTAAAACCTTCATCCCCACCATTACCAAATTAATAATTAAGTAATAAAGCTCATATCATGTCCATCTTTATTTTAAAAGCAAACAAAAAAAAAATCAAAAGAAATCAAGTATCCACCAAAGTCCAAACATCTTAACCTGAAATTGAAGCCCCTCCATTACTTGACCCTGTTTTTGACTACACTCTCCTCAAGACTATCCTCCAACCACCTATACTGAAGTAGAATATTTGCCTGAAACTCTTATACATATCTTTCGCTTTCTTACTACTGCACTCTATGTAAGCTCTTTCCTCTGCCAGAATAATACTAAATGCAACAAATAAACTCTTTTCTAGATGTGTTTGTGTCCACTACCAATCACCTTTATTCACTCTATGGAGATTTACAATCACTCCCACAGGTTTTAAACAATATGGCTTTCAAAAGAATGTTTTGTTGTTGTCGTTGTTGTTGTTTTTGAGACAGGGTCTTGCTCGGTCACCCAGGCTAGAGTGCAGTGGTGTCATCATAGCTCACTGCAACCTCAAACTCCTGGGCTCAAGCGATCCTCCAACCCCAGCCTCCCAATTAGCTGGGAATACAAGTGCTCACCATCAAGCCCCACTATTTTTTTTGTAGAGATGGGGTCTCGTTCTTGCTGGTCTCAAACTCCTGGCCTCAAGGGATCCTCCTGCCTTGGCCTCCCAAAGTGCTAGGATTACAGGCATGAGCCACTGCGCCCAGCCCCAGAATTTCATATTTTATTATTTTCCTCTAACATGTTATTTTGAATTTCATTTGATTAATTTTTTAAACGACTGTCACAGCTAATCTTATTTCATAAGCCCAAGCCCTATCCTCTGTATATGAAAGGATATTTATGAAAAAACAGTAAAACTTTGAGTATGAAAGAGAAATAAGGTGTAACCAAAACAGTCATAGAACATCACAGAATCTTGGCAAGGGACTTTCAGGTTCATCTTATTCAAACTCTGACCTCATGCTGGAACCCTTTATAGCACCCTTGCCAGACAATTTTCTAGTTGCTACCTGACTCTCCCAGTGAGAGGAAGCTCATTACTTTGGGGAATAGGACATTCCATTGTTGGCAGCTCTTATTGTTAGAAAGTTCTTCCTTATTCTGGGCCAAGACATACTTCCTGGTAACTTTTCCTCATTACTCCCAATTTCACCTCTACAAATAGTTGGGCTTCTGTTATTTCTGAAGAGCTAGGTAATAGGACTCCTATAATCTATTAAGGTTTACAAATCTTATTGTTTTATGGGCTTTGTGATGGCATAGATAGACTGCATCCCCTAGCTACTAAAGAGTGTAATTTATCTGGCAATGTGTAGTAGTTCTGTTTTTCTTTCGCTTTATCACTTTTTTCCTTTAGCTAAACTCACTGTTTTGATTCCCTGCTTTTTACATGAAATGCTATTCTCTCTAGCTTCCTCTCTGAGTTATTTCTTCCATCTTTTGTCTAGAAATTTTGTATTTCCTTTAATGACCATATTTCTAGAATTTCAAGTTGGACTGTCGTACCTTGGGGCTCACCTTGGAAACACCTTGAAACTACCACAGAACAGAGTGCCATACCCATTCCCCAGGAGTTACTGGAAAACCCACTTTCCTCTCCCAGTCAATAATCTGATATCATTAATTAGTGTAACTGATACCAGGCCCCCTTGAGCAAACACCACATACTGTATTTAATAAAAGATTTCATTCACCAAAATCCATTTGAATGAGGACAATGACAGTGTGGACAGGACATGGAACTAAAGACAGAAGGCCTGGAGTGAATCCTGCCATTAAGCCCTGATGCAATGATGGGCAAATCAATGAACTTCCCTATGACTCAATTTCCTCATCTCTCTATAATAATGAACTATAATGTACCCAAGACATCTATTGTATTGTTTCAGCCTCACCACAGTGTGACAAAGGTATTATTGATCTCATCTTCAAAAAATGAGAATATCAAGTAATGTTTCCAAATTCCCAGAGCTCAGTCTGCCTGATTCTAACACCCTGTCTTCAGAACACCACACTCAACATTCTACAATGAGGAAGACGGACTAGCCAATATTCTAGGTCTGTCCTACTTTATGATTCTAACATTATATACAAACACTTAGGGAAACAGTGAAATGCTTCAGAGAGGATATAACCCTGACAAACCAATAAATGTGGTGATGAGTTAAAACAAATGAGTCAACATACAGAGTGCTCTTTTTCTGACCATGTGGGTCTTCCATACTGTCCAAAGTTGTTTCCTGGGTAAGTTTGATCACTGAGATGCTGATTAATTGACAAATTCAAGCAAAAAAATAATTTAACATCCCAATCAAGTCTTGTGTCATATGTTCTCTTTGCTCTGAAATTTAAGGCACATGAAAAGATCATACTTTTCCATCATTATCACCCTTTGCATAGTGGAAACCTGTGTCTATCTCCACTTGTAGCTTTTCAAACAGTCCAAAGACCTCTCAGTCAGTAAGGTGAGTGCCAGGCTATTTTTATGCGCAGTACATTTCCCAGTGTAGCTAGGCTAGGATGATAACAAGAGGGCACAGTGGCACCTCCATATGCTTAACTTTCCAGGCATCTGGACAGAGGCTCTTCCCTGGAAGTTTCAAGAACTACTGGCCTGCTCTTGCTGCCATGATACTTCCAACTATATTATCATCCTTTACTTGTTTCTCTGGGAGAGTGAAGGCTCAAGGGTATCCTCACTAATTTAAAGGCCAAAGATAAACAAAATAGATGTATATAAAATAAATATAATCTATTGTCTTTTATCTCTCTTGCAAAAGCTATCATACTTGTCTTGGTAAATAATGTTTTATGTCCACATGACATCCATGGCCCACAATAAGATTTGTGAGAAAAGGAAATCATTTCCTAGATAAATTGCCTTGGAATGAGGTAGCTCATTATCTAAGCCAGCAGAATGTCAACTCTGCTTAACCCAGACTTCCTTCACAAAAGCAGCAAAAAACACCCTGGTTAAAAACATTCTAGTTTAGTGGAGAACAGACAGCCAATTAAGGTCATCAAGCCAATAATTTACAAAATTTACTTATATTAAAAATAAAAAAATGTTCAACATCTATGTAAATACAGCTAATAATTAAATATGTTTAAATTTCTTTGTGAATTGAATTAGAGAAGATGTCATTAATAGTCTACCTACTCATCACTGTGTGTCTAGTACAGCGTCCCTGCTACAAAAATTCAGTACCCAAATCTTTCATAAGCATGGAAACCTATTATATACTACAATGATATAGTTACTTATAAGTAATCAACAACAGGTGACTGCCCATACTATGATATTAAATTCTGTTCCATCTACTTTAGGAATTGTGTACCACATCTGTATTTATGTATGCTTTTTCTTTTTCTGAAACACCAATGACACATAATTCAGATTTGACAGTATTTTACTCTAAAGAGCTAAAGATCTTCATTTAATTGTCCCATTGTAAAGCTCTTATTACCACGAGATGCCATACAGTACTAAATTATAAAATGCAGTTAACTTTTTTAAGATAACATTTCTTCACATCTCATTAAAAGATGGCCTAACAACTAGACAAAAAAGCTAACATGAAAAAATGCCAAATTCCACAAGCTGTGAATGAAGATGACTAGTTAATGGGGGGGAGGGGGATGGAGAGCAGTGACACATATTTTCCTTCTTGGTCACAAGTACACTACAAAAAAAAAAAAAAAAGGAGGAAAGGGCAATAGTTTTCAACTATTCTGTTCCTTAACCCTGCCAACAGTAATCAATATATTTGCTTGTAAAAAAAATTTAAAAATATAAGAATCTAGATCCATAATCTGTAAATAACACTGCATTTCAGGACTATTTTCATCAAGGAAACCAAAATGAGATCAAGTTAAGAACATTTCTAAAAAGTTTTTTTTAGCATGCTTTCAGAGGGTCATGGATTCCCGTTGCATTTTCGTCATACAGCGTGATGATTATACCGGCAAACACAGAACAGAAGAATCTCTTTTCATCTCTGACTCTGCAAGATGAGATCACAGAGAAACTCACACAAAGCCCATGGGCTGCAGGACACGTCTCACTGGGCCTAAAAAGACACAGCTCTTTCACTGTGGTGTTCCTTTGAACTACACACTTTAAAGGAGCCATAAGTTTGGGGGCCAGGGGGCAAAGGGAGGCGAGGGCAGTGAAGAAAAAGAAGAGGCAGTACAGGTCAGACCTACAGGCATAGGGATGGCAAAGCTTAGATCTTGATGGGAAAACAGTAAAAGTCCCGGACAACTGAAAAACACTAGTTTGTCAGTTATTTTTTTACTCTTCCATTAAATACCATTCTGTATTTTATAGACTATCCATGTCACCTACAGCCGTTTCTGACCTCAACTCCAAAGGAGACTCAGCTTTCCTGGACCCCATTGGTGACTTCTGAGCTCCCACAGACAAAACTATTGATCAAGCCCAGTTATATAAATGAAGCTTTAAACAGCTTTTTTGGAAGCAAATCTGAATTAATTTACATGGGCAAGAATTTTATACTCTAAAAATACTAAGCTATAGTTCCTCTGATGTATAATAAATTGGAAATAGATTTTTCATGCTAGAAAGAGCATGTTTTTATACTCTAGTACTGAAAATGGAAAATAGTAAGCATTAAATTCCTCCTCCTCAAATCCCAAATTAATGACCATCAGGGAAAAAGGCATATTTTCAACTTTCAGCCTACTGAATACATTCGATACTACAAGGTTATAGTAAATCAAATCTGTCTTCTTCTCAAGAATATTTTTATTTCTTTTCCTGGACGGAAAGGCAAGACATCAAAATTCTAACACATCATCTGTTTCTTGATTCTGAACAGGGAACAGTAATTTCTGTATCCAAAAATGGATCCGGTGACCTAGTATATTACATTGAGGGTTAGGGGAAGCCCTTTTCTTAATATGGTTTTCATGATTAATGAATTACATTACCATATTTACTCCCACATCCTTCCGGCTTGCATGAACACCTTTTGCTGAGAATACCATCAGGAAAAAATGTTTTCACCACCTAATTCTTAACCACCCCCTACCCTGTTTTTCTCCTTTTAAAAATATTGCAGTGGCAAATAAAAAAATTTCTTCCAGCAGAATATGTTTTTGTCCTTGCCAGAGCCTATTAGAAACTAAAATAAAGGAGCACACAGCTGCAGGCTATGTATGGGCTGCAGTGAAGAGTGAAGTTCATGGGCAGCACTCACAAATCTAACCTTTACACAGCTGCCTTTCCCTGGCTGCCTTCTTTTCTACCCCCTTCCTAAGATAGGCGGCAGATACAGGGCTATTGTCATTGCATTGCACTTAACGCAAACTTAGAGAGGACCAAGAAATCTTAAGCAGTAAGTGGAAATGCCTCAGCTACTGAAGTATTTGAGCACCAATATTTAAACGCAAAAGAAACCCTTCAAGCACAGAAAAACCTATTCAGCACTTACAGGTCCATTTACCTTTTGCGTAGATCACAAAGGAGCAATGACTCAATGATGAGAGCTTTTTCTACAAACAATGATTACTCATCTGAAGTAAAGAGGAAATGCTAGGAGTTTATCTTAAATTCACTTTGTGAGAATTTTTTTCTTTTTAGTAAGGATCTTGATAATCTTATAGTTAACAAAAGTAAATAAAAGTTGCAGAAGATGGATGATGCTTATACAATTATCTTCCCTTTTAAAAACGAAAATATGAGAGAAAAAAATGCGGAACGTTACCTTCAAAATTTTTTGCATAAATGTTCTCTTTAAGGCTACTTTTAGTTATTAACAAATTAATTAAGATGAAATTGCAAACAACATTTAGAAAGGAAAAAAACTGGCTGATGAGCCATGAACATTATACACTATCCCTGGAAAGTCTTTTAAATCAGCTGTTTCCCCAAAAGTTCATTTTTAAGGTCCTTGGCTGAAACTTAAAATATTGCTTTACAAAACAATATTTATTTCATTATTCACTGTGCAAATCACTGTGCTGAATAATAATAACAATTACAGCTAACATTTCACCTATTTCATTACCACAAAAACCCTGGAAGGTAGGAAGGATCATGACCTCCTCTCACACAGAAGTAACTTTTCCTGAGCCTATATAACTTACAAGTAATAAAACCAGTATTCCAACGCATAGTTTGCCTTCAGAGCCCACATACTGAACCATTACACTCTAACATCTCAGGCAGCCAGTGCGGCGATGCAGACATAGTAAGAAAAGTATTATAACTGCTGGAGAGACATTTTAGGTAGCTTAGGAAAAAAATTAAACTATAGTTAACCTGAATTTCAAGTGTGGTAATTAAGAATTTAAAACAGTGATTCCCCAACTTTAGCTTGCATCCGAATCACTTGGAGAGCCTTTGAAAACCTGGGCTCCCATCCCAGATTTTCTGACCTAGTAGTTCCGGGATAGCACCCAGGAATTTGCGTTTCTATTAAGTTCCCAGGTGTCACTGTACTGTGGATCCCAAGGCCAGGCAGACCACACTTTAAAAATCACTGGTATAAAACATCACTCTGGTAATACTCATTACTGAAACATAGTGGAAGAAATTTTGCTAAGTACAATTACTGAACCGAAATTAGGTTTAAAAAACATATTCCTACTCCTGGTTATCAAGACGAAATAAACTTAATCAGAAGAGCATAAGCACATAGAAGTATGTGAATCTTCAAAGTCTTTGCTTGATACTGGTGGGCCCTTTGGGCATTTACCTCTAGCCTCATGGAAAAAATGATGACTAGGGACTAGGAGTCTGAACTGTGTTCTTGTTCTTACTCTATACAGCTGTCACTTAACTATTCCTAAATTCAGTCCCCTCATCTGTAACATGAGAAAAATGATTCCCTTCCCTTTTAGGAGTTGGGTAGGGGGAGGAGGTGGTGTAGGATCTGATTAGATTACAAAATAAAAATATTTTATATACCAAGAAATAATAAAGTAGCATTACTGTGATTCCAATTAAGTTTGACTTTATCTCAAAATGTATGAATTTTGTTTTCTTTCACAAAAATAAAGTTTCAACACATTTATGATTATTAATCATTATAATGAGTCATGATAAGAGACATATTTTATTAACTCAAAAATTTCCTAAAGCGTTAGAGAAGGAAATGGAAGGGAATTCAGTGGGAAAATTGGTAAAGAGTTTACCCTTTATATAAACTGACTTCTGAATAACAAGACGAATAGAGATTGGTTACATAATCTTCTTGCAAAGAAAGAGAAATAGAAGGAAAGATCAAGGGTAAGAAGTTCTTAGAATTCATCACCAGGACGTAGGTAAAAGAGTGTTTGTGTTACACAATCATGGAAAAGATAATATATATTTCCTACACATATCTAGTAGCTTATCTTTAAACTAAATTAAATAACAGTGCTCAGCCCGGAAGTTTACTATGTCTGTATTAATTAAAATGTGTTTCTTATTAGAGCTGATTTTCATACTGTATGAGAAACAATGTTTCCTAATATAAAAGGCAGACTCTCCATTTGTTAATTTTGAATAAGGAAATTTTCCATTTTACACAGAAAGTTGCTGTTATGGTACTTCCAGTTCCTCCTAGTCCTCAAAGACTTATTTAAAAAGAAAAAAAAAACTAAATTCCTCTTTTTCTGTTTTTGTTTATCATTATTTAAGTTGAAGTTATGGTTCATCCACCTCATCCTTTATTTTATGAGGCTTTAAAAATTAAAACATTTTTTGGAAAAGTCATAATATCCCATTGGCAATTGCATTACATCTGAAAACAATTTAATTAATAAAGTATAAATACCCTAAAAAAGTATTAGAGCAAGATGGAATTAATATTCCATAATCAGATCAGGATGATAAATTGTACTTTCACAATACCCATGATTTGATACTGAATCACTAAATAATGTACTAAGATTTTTCTGGATGCTATCAGTTTCTGAAAGAATGATCTATGTCAATTAATATAAAAAGGATTCTGAAAGTGAAAAGTTTTTTAAATAAAAAGCAAATGTATGGAAATATTAATACAAATCCCATAAGTCTACAAAAAGGGTTCATAGCCAACTAACCACTCACCCCCCTCCACACACATATACACACCCTTAACTCTCACTCAACATGACTGTCCGGCCCTTTCCGCAGATGCTTCTGTGATCACTTCAGCCATGAGGTCTCTGTCTCCACCTAATAATGGAGTTTTGATAACAGATGATCTCAGTCTCATAGAATGAGTTTGTTCTTGCACCATTAATTTAAAAGAACAGCGAACAGTCAAGGGGTACATAAGAACAAAACAACTCTGTTCTGTAAAAGGAGTCAGCATTCAGCGTGACACTCATCTTGAACCATATTCAAGACCAAAAAAGAAAAAGAAAAATCCGAGAATCTGAAAAATGCTGATCACATTGTATATTGTAAATAATTAGGTCCAATAAGATATGCCAATTATCTTTGTACATTTCTACCTAATTTTTATTTCCATTTCTTTTTGTATGAGAGTTTTGAAAATTCACAATTTTGAAGCAATGACCAGAAAGGGAAACATAACAACTGGGAATCACTTATCAAGAATAATCATTTTTTGTTAGGAAGGAGCGCAGAGAAACAAAAATTAAAGCTTTGAATTTGCCTTGATGCAGACTGCTTAAAATCTGCCTGTATATTGTTCCAGAAGCAACATCTTTAAAATCAAGTATAATTATTTTACAGACACATTTTGAAAAATAAAGCTATTATTCTTAATTCTCTCATCCCTGTTTACATATTTGCAAACATAGTATGCCTAATATTTAGTGTTGATAATTTGTTTATCATATTAAACCTATGTGTATTTTTAGATTGTAACTATAGTCATTTTGGCATAATCCATAAGATTATTCTGCATTAATGAAATTTCAGGTGTTTTTTAATTTTTTTTCTACCATACACAGTATTAGGTAAACATTTTTACATAGGAAGCATTTGCTTCTGTTAAATTATTTTCTTAGGTAAATCTTCCAACAATTAGTCAAAGTATAACATTACCCTCCTGGATGAATCCAGCATGGACTATTTTTAAAAAGCAAACATCTATATTTAATTTTAGTATAATAAATCAACTCATTATCTACAAGTACTTATTTAAATGGAAAACATATCAGATAAATTAATAAAAGTGTGAAACACTATATCATGTTTCTAAATAATTCATCTAATACAGCTATGGATACAGGTATTTCAATTTTAAAGAACAGGGCATAGATACAATGAATTTAGAAATATTCAGTCTTTAGAAAGTAAAAAATCACAAGTCTAAAATGTACAGTTTCATTATGTTGCAAAAAATAAGTTCCAAGTTGGTTGTATAGATTTTAGAGTTCTTTTTCCCATGGAAATAACATTATAAAATTCAGTTAAAATCCCAGGCCAACTCATAACATAGCTAAAACAAAATTAATAGCAGTCCCAAATCCCAAATCCACTTAATACCTTAGAGCCTCAGCCCAAGATTCTGCTAAGCTATGGGCCTCACGGGATATGTAAAGAATAGGAAGAAGGTGGAGCTGGGTGGAAGCTCTAGTGTGTCTCCTTCTCTCCTATGGGAAGGGCAGGAAGGTGGGCTACAGTAGAGGGATATGCTGGAGCATAAACCCACCACAGGGATTGTTCAGTCAAGAAAAGACAGGAAAGCCGGGAGCGGTTGGCTCACGCCTGTAATCCTAAAACTCTGGAAGCTCAGGAGTTCAAGACTAGCCTGAGCAAGAGCGAGACCCCATCTCTACTGGAAAAAAAAAACAAAACAGAATACATTATCCAGGAGTGTAGTCCCGGCTAGCTACTAGGGAGGTTGAAGAAGGAGGATCACTTGAGACCAGGAGTTTGACGTTGCTGTGAGCTAGGCTGACACCATGGCACTCTAGCCTGGGCAACAAAGCGAGACTCTATCTCAATCAATCAATCAACGAAAAGACAAGACAAGACAGGAAGAAGTAAATTCCATGGCCTTTTAGACGTGTTGTCTGTAAGTCCAGGGTTCTTACGTTATCAACTGCTTGGGAAGATTTTCTTAGGTCCTATCTAATTTTAGGTATACAGCAACAGAGACAAAATGACTGAAATGCACAATAAGCCACCAGGGTATACAGCACTCTGAATCATTCAAGTAAATATGCTCCCAATATGACAGCTAAAATGCATGGTTGTGCCTTGTTCTGTTTGTTTACAACACAGCTTCTCTGTCCTTCATATCATACCTAGTGAATGGGTTACCCTAAATACAAATGTCTCCCTTTAAATAACATGTTTTAATTCATTTTATTGCAGTACCTTTACTCTATTGGTTTTATGCCAAATATAAAATTAAAGATAACATATCCCTTACCTTTAGGCACTAATAATCAGTGAGAGAGAAAAGGCAAACATATTGATTATAAAACAAAATATGGCAACAGAACATAAAATAAGCACAAATTGTTATGGAATTTCAAAGGAGATAGAAAAATTGGAGATTTAGAAAAGACTTTTGCTACTCCATTTCTACCTTTAAAATACCAACCAAAAGGTGGTTACATGGGTATACACATAGATGGAAATTAAGAAGAAAAAAACTATTTATCTTCCTAGCCTTATTTTAAATGCTCCCTACATGATGAAGCAATTGAGATAGGTCTTGAGATGGGTAAGCACTTTATTAGGTAGCAAAGAAAGGAAAAGGAGTTTTAGGCTGAAGAAATGATGTGGAGGCAGAGAAGTCCATGAAATGTCAGAGGCAAAAAATGTTTTTCAATTTCTTTTATTTCTTAGATTAAGTATAAGGAAGTAGTGGAAACAGCTTAGAAAGTACTAGTTGAGGATATATGATGAAGGACCTTGAATGTCAATCATAAAGGCTGTGCTTACTTCAGCAACTGAAAGCTCTTCGAAGTTCCTGAGCAAATTACATTTTAAGAAATGTTTATATGAAAGCAGTTTATTGCTAGATTGCAGAGGAAGACTGGAGGCAACAGCATCAGTTTTTCTCTTATTACAAAAGCTGAGGCAAGAAGCAATGATGGTCTGCATTAAAATGAAGGACATTTAAAAAATACAGGTATACAAGAAATGCCCCCATATTTAACAATGGATTAGACTTCAGAGAGGTGTGGAGGGAGGGAAAATGGTGATACGAATACATTAAAACCAGGAAAAAGAAGCTTAAAGAAGAGCTCAGATTGCTACACAGAGGTCCATGAGAAGCTCTCTTAATCAGCCTGTAGCACAAATACAATATAACACTGTGGCCCCCAACCCCTGGGCCGTGGCCCGGTACTGGTCCATGGCCTGTTAGGAACCCATCTGTGCATCACTGCCTGAGCTCCACCTCTGCTCTACCACCCCTGTCCTCCACCCCCATGGAAAAATTGTCTTCCATGAAACTTAGGAACTGAACGCACAGCAGGCGGTGAGGTAAGCGAGCACCACTTGAACTCTTCCCCTTCCCACTTCCCTGTACCTTCCCCTCACACCCCAGTGGAAAAATTGTCTCCCATGAAACCAGTCCCTGGTGCCAAAAAGGTCGGGGACTGCTGGTATAAAAGATAAAAATGGTATACCTGTATAGAACAGCTCCAGTATACAGTTATATGCCCTATAATGACGTTTCCATCTATGGACCACATATATGAAGGCGGTCCCATAATATTATAATACCATATTTTTACCGTACCTCTTCTATGTTTAGATATGTTTACATACACAAATACCTACCATTGTGTTACAATTGCCTACAGTATTCAGTACAGTAACTTACCGTACAGGTTTGTGGCCTGGGAGCAATGGGCCATAACACTTAGCCTAGGTGTGTAGTGGGCTATGTCATCTAGGTTTGTGTAAGTACACTCTAATGATGCATTTCTCAATGTATATTTGTCATTAAGCGATGTGTGACTGTAATCTTATGGAACCACACTTGTATATGTGGGTCTGCCACTAACCGAAATGTTATGTGGTGCATGACTATATAACTATTAACATAGGTCCTGCATAGTGAACCATTTGCTAAATCAGCTTAATTTTAGATTTGTATGAAACTCAGGAATGAGCACCACAACTTTAAGATATAAAAGTTGAGCCTCACCTTCTTGTAATACTTATTGAATTTCAAAATTATACCACTTTACAACCTTTGGATTTATATATAGTACTTCCTCAAATTATCCAGAATTTTTTTATATAACCTATGAATCATTTGGGATCTTAATATTAACAGTTGATGATTGTGGGTCCTATTATTTTGCTTCCATCAATAGCCCCATTCTCATTATACTCTTCAAAGGCAAAAAAAAGCGACATTTGTCCAGGGGCACAGTTATAGCAGGTGCTCCTTCAGAAATGAGACTGTCTTGACTGAAGCTTTCAACTCACTACCTACCCAGGTAACCTCTCAAGTCAGTAAGCAGGGCAGAACAAACAACACCCCAGCAGCCGCTCACCAGGTGTTGAGTCTACGCTCAAGTGTTTGATTAAAATTTACTTTCTGGTTCATGCTTTATATTTGCTGAGCAATCAAATTTGTAAAGAGATTTAGTGGAGTTTTTCAAAAAGATCATGAGTCTGTGAAAGGAGGACAAATCACTTTACAGTAAATAAATGATAAAC
Source organism: Eulemur rufifrons (assembly GCF_041146395.1). Classification (NCBI taxonomy): domain Eukaryota; kingdom Metazoa; phylum Chordata; class Mammalia; order Primates; family Lemuridae; genus Eulemur; species Eulemur rufifrons. The sequence goes on along the minus strand of NC_090997.1, from coordinate 88,875,397 downwards.
CACTCTTAAAGTAAAATAAGTAAACAAAAAGACAAATACGCACAGAATGATGGCAACAAATGGAGTGAGTTTTCCTGAGCCACCCATTATTTAATCTTTAATTTTTATTAATGGTCACGAGCCAAAAATATCAATAAGTCTCCCATAAAGTCCTAGTTAAAATCTGAAATCCAATATATGTATGAAAAATATAACTAACAGAAAAATGATATGCTGATTGCTGCATTCGTTTTTAGTAAATGTAGGACAGAAGCTCCCAAGGAAAAGAGCTGCCAGGCAAAGGTATAATAACCCGAACTTTGAATGCGTGTAGAGGCTAAAGAAAGGCGAGGTGGAAGTTTACACTTGAGCTAGGCAAAGTTTATATCTTTGCAGAAATGGGTTCTTCCTCCACCCTCAAAAAAATTCTTAACTACTGAAAATATCTGAGTAAATACAACCAATACAACTAGAGTAAAATTAAAAATTCCTTTCCTGCTGGTCAAAAATACTTTAGCAAATATAACAAAGAAGTTGTGTGTTAGAAAACTGTTATTTAAGTCTTGATTTAGTGAGTAAAATCCCTATAGTTCTGGGGACATTGGAATTCTGTTTATTGTGTCCTAAAACTATTACCAATATTTTTTTAATTAGATGAGATTGTTTTAATTGAGGTGTAATTTACATAAAATGCACAAAAGTTTAAGTGTCCGCTTCGATGAGTTTTGATAAATGTACATCTCTGAGTAATTACATTTCAATCAAAATTTGGAACATTTCCATCAACACAGTGTATCTTACTGTGTCTCCTTCCAGTCTGTTACTGTTGCTCGCTGGAGGCAACAACTGTTCTTATTTTTATTATTATACCTTAGTTGCCTCTATTCCATAACTCCATATAAATAGAATCACAGAATACTCTATATGTCCCTTTCTTTGTTCTACATGTTTAAGAGATCCCCATTCATACTGTTGCATGTATCAGTAGTTCATTCCTTTTTTTTGCTGAGGAATATTCTATATTATGAATACCAAAATCTGTTTATCCCTTTACATGTTGATAGACATTTGGATTTTTTTTCACTTTGGGGAAATTATGAATAATGATGTTATAAGATTCCTGCATAAATCTTTTTGTGGACAAATGTTTTCATTTCTTTTGGCTAAATACCCAATAATATGATTATTATATCCTAGTGTAGATAGATGTATACATAAAACTTTGTAAAACTATTCAGCTGTTTTCGAAAGTGGTTATACAGTTTTACACTTGCTCCTGAAATATGTGAAAGTTCCAGACAACTTTTCACCAACACTAGTAATTTTTAATCTTTTTAATTTTAGCCAACCTTGTTCAGATACAGTGGTATTTCCAGTTTTCAGGGCAAGATTATCACTATCTAAATCAGTTTTCTTATGCAAAAATATTGACCACTAGTAATAGATTTTATACACACATACAATCTGTAAGCACTGTATGTATACATTATGTGTAGGTATATACATATAAAATCAAAGAGTATTATAATCCTATCCATATCCAAATCATAAAAACAATTAGTATACATTGATTTTTATATTATAATTAAACCAATGCATGCTTATTGTTAGAAACAAAGATATGATGAAAAAGGAAATAGCTGAATCTTAAGAGCATGGAGGTTACTATGTTGCTTTATTTTATTTAGAGTATTTAGAACCATACTACTCATTGTTTTATGTCCTGATTTTTTCAGTTACATTTTAATCTTTATCCCATTTCACTAAACAGTTGAAAAAAGAAAGTTAGGAATACGTCTACCTTTCATAATGTAAATATATCATAATTATCAAATCCCCTCCCACTGGATATTTAGGTTGTCTTTAATATTTAATTACCATAACTATTCTGTAATAAAAAATCAATATGTGTTGTTACCCAAAGGCACCTACTGGTCAAAGGGTTTGAAACGCTTGAGACATATTTTAAAATTTATAAGACTTTTGAATTTACAAGATTTTTGAAAATGTCTTACTACTCTAATATATATTTACTTACAGAAAGAGACAGATAGAAAATAGCAAATCAAGTCATAAGATCCCTTTCTCAATTTACTGGAGTATTTCAAATAGAGCTGTACCTCATTCATCTAAATAAGAATTGAAGCTAATTTTTGACCAGGTGACAACTGGGCTATGCTGCCAGAAAATCAGAAATCAACCATCCACTATAATCACTTCTAATCACTCTCAGCCTGATTTTGCTAGAATCCAAGGTGAAAGAATTTTAAGAGAGTAATCACTGTTTTCTATTTTCAACAAAAATGGATATAAAAAAGAATGAATATCTTAATAGTGATGAGATTAGCACTAAATCAAAAAAAGTGTTTCCATGAAAAGCTCAGTTCTTGGAAGAAGCAAAATTTTTTTTAAAACATTATTTTAAAAACTATTCTGCCTGTTGCACTCATTTAGAGTGACCACTTTCTCCTTTTGGCACAAATAATTATGGTAAAGTTTTATGAAATTTCCTCTTCCAAACAGCTAGTCTTTTAAAAATCAACATTGTACTTGGGCTAAGCACAAATGTCTTCTCTTAAATAATTAAAGATCTATGGCAATCCTATTTTTGCTAAGAAAAACAATATAAATTCTTTAATTTCTAGCATCATTAAATTTTTAATTGATACCCTACTATTTGGCAGGGATTTGATAGGACATTATAAAGGTAGTGACCCTGGAAAGTAAGTTAAAGATATGAACTCCATCCTGTGGGCAATGAGAACCCTCAAGGCAACTGATTCAGGGCTGTGACATGATTCCAGTTGTGGTTTATCAGAAACACTGGATGCAGGGAGATTACTTAGGAGCTCTTACAATATGCCCTACGGAGATGACAGCCTCTGAGGCAACAGTTACAAAAGACAAAGGAGATATTTCTGATCTAGATTCAGCAACACTTGGTCACTACTAAATACAGGTCTCAGCAAGGAAGGGAAGGCATCAAGGGTGCCTAAAGTGCTATTACTATCTCCAGCTTTTTGATATATATATCAATGCTGTTCACCAATGAGGAAACTAAATCTCCCATTTCAGAAGCACAAAAGTATGACAGAAAGAAAGCATAAAGCTGCAGATTCAATAAACAAAAACTGATTCTGTCACTGAGCAACCTAACCACAGCCTTAGGGAAGTTCTTAGCCTCTGTGCCCTTCAGCATTCATCTTTGAGTGTACTTATCTTACTGAATTATAGCCAGCAGTAACACATTTATCTCCCTGCTGGGCTGGAAGTCCTCATTCAGCATGACATCCTCCAGTCCGGCCTCCCACTTACCTGTCTAGCCTCATTCCTTACCCGTTAGTCTAGTAACATGAAGTACACATGCTCCATGACTGAAAAGTCATTTTCAGTGCATCTGTGCATTTGTCCTTGCCCTTGCCCCTTTCTCTGCCTAGCTCACCCTCTCCATTCCCCTACCCATTCACCATCTTCTCATTTTCTGGTATCATCAGGGCCCACCCACTACTCCAATGGCTGCATCAGTATCACAACTTGTCATTCAATCTTACAGCAGGAAAATCTGTTCAAATGGTCAAAGACAAAGCCATACCAGTTTTAAAATATTTTATTCATCACCCTGCTAGAAGATGCAACTTTAACATTACCTACTCTGTAAGAATTCTTCTGAGATCTCTTCTGTTATCACTTGATATCATATTTGCGATTCTACTAAATGACATATCACACTGCATCCTACATTTTTCTTGTGTCAGTCTCCCCATCCAAAACTTCTTAACATTAAGGAATATGATTTATAATAGCTTTGCATAACCGGGACTTTAAAAAGAGCCTGAGATATATACATACACATACACACATGCACACATATATACACACATACATGCACACACACGATGCTCATATATTATGATATTATGGCATAGCCCTTAGCTTTTAAATAAGTCTAAGAACAGAATATTAACTTTATGTTCCCTGTAACTCCTTTAAGTACTATAATACTCTCATAAATGTTGAAAATACTTTAATAATAGTGAGGAAACAGGGAGGCTCTGATTAAGAATGTTTAACTCTCTGATCAGCTAGACTCATCCTGCTACGGGAAATGCAAAGTCTCAGTAGGACAGCTTGGAAAGCAATTTATTATAATTCTTTCACTACACATTTCCTGAACACATCTTCTGTGGTGGCAAAATCAGTAGTATCACGTTTGCAAATGGACACCACCTTAAATATAAGAAATGGCTTAAAGTTCAGAGAGAACTTTCTTTTGAAATGTTTAATAAAAGAACAGTCCTCTCTAATGCATGTGTGTGGAAGACATGTAAGCAAGGCAGATGATGAGAAGGAGAGTCCTAACCAAACGAACTAAAAGCATCAGGGCTTACTGAACTGGAAGAAGAAAACCCTATGTCAATTTAGCAAAGGCTCTGAGAGAAAAACCACAAACCCTATGGTTTAGTGAAATATTAGGTCTTCAGCAGTACTGAAACAGAAATTTTGTGGTCATGAGCTGAGTAGTCCAAATAAAAGATGAAGATTAGTAGTCCAAATAAAATACTAATATTGACCTCCAAAAAGCCAACCAGGACACAATTGATCATCACAGTCTGATTAAGAGAATTTGAAAAAGGGGGATGGGGGAATATTTCCATAATCTTAGTGTGCATACTTGGAGTTCACCTTCTTTAAAACAAACAAACAACTCCCAAGAGCGAGGCAAATTATCTATAAACGTCTAGCCCCCATAGCACCATTATTGGAGCTACTGAAACCAGTCATCAGAAACTCTCATTCTCTGTCTTAAAATTCTGTTCAATGAAGCCAGTAATCCCTCAAAACTATCACTTACACTCAACAGAGGCCAGTATCAGTTGTACGTAATACCTTATTTCTGAACATATATTTAAGACATAGAATAAAAGAACTGTGAATGTGTATAAAAAAGGTGATTAATATTCCCAGAGTGTTTCCTTTTCCAGATCCGTATTTTACTTCAATAATAGTCTTTAATCTAAACTTTTGACCAAGTAAAAAATCTTCTAAAGAGATTGTTCTGTTGGGGATCTGCAAAAATTATGAGCATTCACTCATTCTTATAGCTTTCCCTAAACCAACAGTACCGATTAATCTTATAATTAATGAGAAGAAAGAGCCTGATTTGTAAATGGGTGGATACAATCCATCTTCTGGGCTCTAGTGCACTTTCTCTCTTTTATCTAAACTGGCAGCACCAAACTTGGAGGAGAATGTATTAGAGGGAGGCATATTTTTTTATTCCCAACAGTTGATTTATTGCAGAAATTTTGTAATATTTTAAAAAGCATATCATTTCTAAACCACAAGTTTAAGGCGAAGCAGGTTTAGGAATGACCATAAACCAAGATATTTTGATATGAAATTCATCATAATTCAAACTATTTTTCTGAGAAAGGATCTCATTCTGAAGATTGTTTGCAAATATTTTTAACTTTTTAAAAAAAATCAAGATAAATTAGTCTTAATCATAAAAATATGGTAATAACATGGCCCCATTGGGCTCCCTTATTCCTGAGTATATTTTCTTGGTAGATGGTTAAGAAGGTTAACCTGAACTGGTGACAGCTACCACCCATGTGCTGGCAACTGACCTTGTTTTCTTTTCAGATGTTTAATCGTCTTAGTTCAATGGAGGGGAAAAGATATGTATGTGACTTCATGTTCATTGTAGGATTAATATACTTTTCTCATCTAACCTCCAAACCTTCCTCCCCCTGCTGTCCCACCCTGTAAAATGTATTTACTCATTAAGTCTGGAATACTTTTGGTTTTCTTTCTCTCTGGTTCATCTCCATTTTGTTCTTTTCCACATTCTTTACTTACTGAACACTATGATATTGCAACTTTAACAAGAACAGTGCCAAAAAGCACATATTCTACTTGTTGAAAATAAAAAGAAATGTCTTTGCTAGGCGTGGTGGTTCCCAGCACTTCCAGCACTTTGGGAGGTGGAGGTGGGAGGATCGCTTGAAGCCAGGAGTTCAAGACCAGCCTGAGCAACACACCCAGACTCTGTCTCTACAAAAAGTAAAAAAAAAAGAAAACATAGTTGGGCATGGTGGTGCACATCGGTAGTCCCAGCTACTCAGTAGGCTGAGGCTGGAAAATGGCTTGAGCCCAGGAGTTTGAGGCTGCAGTGAGCTATGATGACACCACTGCACTCTAGCCTGGGCAACAGAGCGAGAACTTGCCTCCAAACAAAAAAAAAAAAAAAAGGAAAAGAAAAGAAACCCTTTAGAGAATTAGTCATTTAAAAGTGGTGGAAAATACTCTACCTGCTAAAGTCTCAGAATTGATATGCCCTATTAAAGTCTAGAGTTTCCAGGTTTATCTTGCCCAAGAAAGTTACCTGCCCAATCTCTAGTTCTAGTTCAATATAAAAAATAGCTGCTAAAATTGAAAGGAAATGCACACAGGTGAAACTTTTAAGGTAAAACAATTAAACTATGTGCATGTTAAAAAAAAAAAAAAACAGACTGTATAAAACACACACACACATATTCCATGATTAAAGCCTTCAAGGTTTCCAGTACACACTCCTTTCAATACTGAGATTCCTTTGTGTCCCGATTGCCAGTGATAGGGAATGTGAAGGACAGCCGGTTTTATTTTTGGCAACCAATCACTAGCAGAGTCATTCTGTACTTACAGTGGCCACTCACTGGTCCTAGCTCTGCTCTTTGAGACATCTGGAATAAGTCTGTTATCATTTTCAAATGACCACTCTTTAAATATCTAAAGACCAGTTATCTTCCTACTGACTTCACTACTTTACAGTGACTATGCCATTTCTCTAAATCAGTTTTTTTTTAATTCAGTGAGATTTTTACTTTAAAAAAATTGATACACAAAAGCAACAATGTTATGGTGGACACAAAGGAATGGAGCCCCACGCTGCAGCCCATACTCAGAGAGGTTTCACATACTCAATGTAGACAGAGACTGCTCTGAAACAGCCCTCAGACTGCTAGGGACACATTACCACCCTGGTCAGCCTGGTCTAGATAGTCTATGTCCATCAATTCTAAATTCTGACAGCCATTCCTGGAGACAAGTGTGATCTGACCAGTGAAAAGCAGCACTCTATGTTGAAATCCCCCTCTTCCTCATATCGTCTAAATGGTGTCTGTTTCATTAGTGGCCCTGTTAGGCATTTGAGACTGTCACTGTGGTGTCAAGGTAAGTCATTTCCATTCTGTAGTCATGTAATTGACTTTACGACCCCCTTATGTGGAGTTTCATATATAACTACATTTGAAATCAAATGATCCAAAGGTACATGAGGAAATTACCGAGAAAGATGCCTCAGAGAAACATCTACATAAAACTTTCTAGGTTTTATTTATTGAATCACATTGCCTCCTTTTAATCTCAGGTCTGGAACGGGAACACAGCTTTTTAGCTGAAAGCTTCAGATGCTAATTTGTAACACTTTCACCTTGACTGAAACACACACACACACTTATCATCATATGCAAAATAGTTTGCACAGTTAGAGCCTTATGTTTGACCTATAAGATACATTTAGTAATTTTAAGCACACATTAATACTCAAATGGCTAAAAAAAAAAAAAAAAATTTTGCAGATTTAAGAAAGGATTACTTTTACAGACATTTAAAAGCCTTTTGATCAAATATAATGATATGTTAAATATGCCCATTTAACACTTAAATACAGGTTGCAATGTAATTGATGCTAGCCAATAATTGCTCATTCTATGATCATGGGAAAAATTAACACAAAAAAGTACAAGATTCTTTCTACCCAATCACCTGCCTTCCAGAACTATGATGTGCTCTAGGTTAGAAAGTACACAATTCAGGCCAAATTATACTTTCAGAAACATTTCCCCTTTTAGCTGTTGATGTCTCATAGATATCAGAATAACACTCCACTTTGAAACAATCTGCTGATATCATTGATTTTTTAGGAGAGAAAGGAGGCTCCTCCCTCAGTACTCATGACTAAGACTATGTGTGGAAACAGGCTTCTGGTTGCTTAGGAATTTATTGGCTCTTGGCTGTTTGTTTCCCACTCTACTTGAAGCCATAACCCTCTGTCTGCTTGAGATATCATTCATCTTCAGAGTCATGGAGTGTCACGCCACATAAAAAGCGGTTATTACTCAAAACACCTTTTAGAGATTCTTGTCAAGTGAAGAAAGAGCCAAAGTAACAATTAAGTGACTAACAAAAAATTTAAATATTCATACACTTCAACAACTTCTCTGGTCACTTTTTAAATATGAGTTTTTTTAAAAAAAGAAAAAAAACACCTTATGAAGTTCATCAGGATTTTTTTTTCAGATTACTAAAGTAACACATGCTCATTGTAACAAGGCAAAAAATTCAGAGGTGTATTTCCACTGTTGTCCCCCCTCTTTCTCCAAAGTGTACCTCTAAGATAACCCATTTTAGAATTCTGGTGTGAATCATTCCATGTTCTTTCAATATGTTTATATAATCTTACACAATCATATACACACAATTCAACCCACTTTTGTAATACTGCCCATTACAAACCTTCATTCTACCCATCCATGAGCAAGATATGTTTTTCCATTTGTTTGTATCATCTGTGATTTCTTTCTTCACTGTTTGTAGTTCTCTTTGTAGAGATCTTTTACCTCCTTGGTTAAATATATTCCCAGGTATTTTATTTTCTTTTTTAGCTATTAAATGGTATTCAGTCTCTAATTTACTCTTTGCTTGACCATTATTGATGTACAGGAATGTTACTGATTTATGTGCATTGATTTTATACCCTGAGACATTGCTGAATTTATCAATTCCAGGAGTCTGTTGGTGGAATCTTTGGGTTTTCTAGCTATAAGATCATATCATCAGCAAAAAGTGATAGTTTGACCTCCTCTTTCCCAATTTAGATATCCTGAATTTCTTTCTTTTGTCTGATTGCTCTGGCTAGGACTTCCAGCACTATGTTGAATAGACATGGTGACAATGGGCATCCTTGTCCTGTTCCAGTTCTTAGTGTTTTCAGCTTTTCCCCACTCAGTATAATGTTGGCTGTGGATTTGTGATATACGGCTTTTATAATTTGAGATACGTTTCTTCTGATCTTTGACAAAGCAGACAACAATATACACTGGGGAAAAGAATCCGTATTCAATCAATGGTGCTGGGAAAATTGGATAGCCACATGCAGAAGAATGAAATGGGCTCCATATCTCTCACCACTCACAAAAATTAATTCAAGATGGATAAAACACTTAAATGTAAAGCATGAAACCATAAGAATACTAGAAAAAAATGTTAGAAAAACTCTTCTAAATATCGGCCTAGGCAAAGAATTTATGAAGATGACCGCAATGGCAATCACAGCAACAACAAAAATAAATGAATGGGACTTGATTAAATTAAAAAGTTTTTGCGCAGCCAAGGAAATAATCAACAGAGCAAACAAACATCCTACAGAATGGGAGAAAATATTCACAAGCTATACATCTAATAAAGGGATAATAACCAGAATCTACAAAGAACTCAAGCAAATTGCAAGAAGAAAATCAAATGACCACATCAAAGAGTGGGCAAAAACATGAACAGAAGCTTTTCAAAAGATAGATAAATGGCCAATAAATATGTGAAAAAATACTCAACATCACTAATCATCAGAGAAATGCAAATTAAAACCACAATGAGGTATCACCTTACCCCTGTTACAATGGCTTTTATTAAAAAGTTCAAAAATAATAGATGCTGGTGTGGATGCAGAGAGAAAGGAATGTTTCTACATTGTCGGTGGGAGCGGAAATTATTAATAGTACAACCTCTATGGAAAACAGTATGGAGATACTGCAAAGAACTAAAAGTAGACCTACCATTTGATCTGGGAATCCCACTACTGGGTATTTACCCAAAGGAAAAGAAGTCATTTTATCAAAAAAACACTTGCACTCGAATGTTTATTGCAGCACAATTCACAATTGTAAAGATGTGGAATTGACCCAAGTGCCCATCAATTCATGAGCAGACTAACAAAATGTGTTATATGTATACCACAGAATATATATGGTATTCTTCAGCCATGAAGAAGAATGACTCAATGCCTTTTGCAACAATTTGGATGAAACTAGAGACCATTATTCAGTTATCCAATGGAGAAATAAACATGACAGGTACTCTCTATTAAATTGGAACTAACCGATGAGCATACACGCTCATAGAGGGAAGTAAAACTCAACAGAAATCCAGCAGGGGGGTGAGGGGAGGAGGGGATGGGCAATAACCTACTTAATGGGTACAATGAACACTATCTGGGTGATGGGCACACTTATAACCATGACTCAAGCATTACAAAAGTGATCCATATAACCAAAAATATTTGTACCCCTGTAATACTTTGAAATTTAAATAAATAAATGGATGAACAAGAAAATCTTGTGTGAGAGAGTAACTTAAAAAATTTAGCAGTAATACTTTGATTCCCACAAATCTGAGAATGAATGCCTCCTTAAATTTTGCACCCTAGGTGCTTCTATTACCGCAGCCTCGTCCAAACCCAGTTGATTCCTTTCAATTAGCCTAAAAATATGTGTTTCATTTCATTTACTCAGATGATTAAAATTCAGGAATGTGCACATATTAATTAAAATGTTGACATCTAAAATAAAAAGTCCAAATTTGAGGTGCTTTGAAGAAGAATTTTGTATAAAGATATACAAATGCATGACCTAACAAAAATGAAAGTAAATAGACCTCAACTAATTTTAATCTCATAATTTATCTTACATCACAAAATTGGTTCTGGGAAAACCACTTTTGGAAGTTAAGAAATAGTTCAACACTGTCCATCATAAAATCCAATTTTCTGATCTCTTTACAAGCTTGTTTCTTCTTTCTGGCAATGATTTAGTAATAGAAAGAATGACTTTATAATGAAAGTCTAACAAATACACACAAAAATTCACTCAAAGATCAGTTTTGTTTTGCAGGCATTAAATAAGTGCCAGGGATTTTCCAAGTAAGTAGCTGAAACCCCTAAAATACTTGGTGGCTTGGAAAAAAGTGTTTACATATTAAATACAAGTTGAATTTCTTGATCCAAGAACAAGCAATTTTAGCAGATAATCTATTTCCATGATTCTTTAAATGTATTATTCATAATACATTATAAATATGAAATTTATAAATCTTGATTAAATTCCAAGTAATAAATACGTAAGACTTCAAGAATAATGATTTTCTTGACATTTTGGTTTTACTCTAAAGAAAAATACACACCAAGAGAAAACAAAGAGTAAAACAGAATGGACTTAAAAGAAATGAGTTTGTTCAGCGACAAAAGCAGATAATGAAATGGTTTACTTTTAACTATCATTTATATTCCCCAGCCTCTGATTGGCTTGTTCACATAATTAGCTGATTCTAGAAAATTTTGTTTTCAACAATCAAAAGGCTCTTATTTCAAAGTTCAGGAAAAAAAGGTAATTACAAAAAAATGGATATTTTAATTCCAAAAATACTATAATTACAATTAACTTTTTTATATCAGGTAAACTAAATTAACTACATAATCAAAAAACTTAATTTCCAATTCCTATTTCATATTGCAACATGCTAATAAAATCCGAATGAATGAAAATAGCAGAGTTTGTACTTTCCATAAATAACTATATGAAAACTTGAAAGGAGAAGTGCTGTATATTTATTCAATAGTGTAGGAAACAGCTAGCGCTTTTTTAAGAGCATTTATGTAGTTATCTCATCACTCAATATGGACTAAATAAATAAATAGAACTAGAAGAAAGACAACAAAGATTAAAGAAATAAACTCATTAGAAAATAAAACAATGATCAAAGTAAGAGCACTCACGCAGAATTCAGAGAGGATAGACAGATCATAGGGAAAAAAAACCCTATAGGGACAGAAACGATAAAAAATGGCAACAAATAAAGATCAGGTTACTTGAGTAAGTAGCACACTTATACTGCAGACAATGGGATCATAATGAAATTTGGGGTTTGAAAGAGGAAGAGTCTTACCTGAGTGAGGAACACTTATGATATATAAAGTAAGTAAGAACAGGAGAGGACTTGGCTTCCATTTCCAATGGCAGCTCCACATTCGACCTGAATGAAACATCCTACAATGAAAGAAAGTAGCAATAAGGACACTCAACATTCAGTAAAGCAAATTATGACAAATAATGGAAAAGTGTAGGTTTCCAGCATGGATTGGAAAATAGAAACCTTTGTCAGCCTTGCTTCCAAATAAAGAAGGAACTTAAAAGATGATGATCTAATCACCTCCTTCAAACTAATCAGCAAAAGAAAAAAAATCCACACATTGTATTTGCCACTTGGTGGCACCTTCCTTATCAGAATATATATTTAATATAATAGGTGATTTCTGCACAAAGATGGGTAAATATTCAAACAACTTTTAAAAATCATTTATTAAAAAATAAAGCAATTTCAGCTTGAGCTTCACCAGACACATGCCCATCTAGGTAGCAGGAAGATGTTTATAGCAACCTTCCCTATAATCTCCCAGAAATTTAGACTTTAAGGAAATGTTTTCCTTAACAAAATGGAAATATTTAAAATAAAACCAAATTGCATAAGCTCTCTTCTTTCCCCTAAAATGAAACATTGAAGCATTAACATTCTAAAAATATTAAATTCCTTATATATGAAAATAGCTATCAATGTTTTTAAATGGCTAGGAAACACCAAGTATTACAGAAACTAGTAAATGACATTAGAAGGGTGGGTACTTTGAAAACTCTCATATAATCCTTTCTGCACGATTGTCTCATCTTTAAACTGAAAGTCATATTTAATAATGATTTAGAAAGGAACATACATATTATATTGGCTCAAAACAATGGTATGATACATTGCATTGAGTCAGCACCATCAACAGAGGCAAGCTAGCAAAGGGGGAAGTAATTATAAAAGTCAGTCACCAAAAGGGACCATAAATGGACTGGTGACCAGGAGAGTCAGGAGGCAGGAAGGTAGGTAAATAACAAAAAGAAATCTCCAGGAGATCTTAAAATCTCCAAAGAGAGAATTACTTTGCCTATAAGTAGTAACTCAGAGTCATTTCTAAAAAGAAGAGCAACTAGTAAGATACTTTAGGGTCCCAGTAATAACTTCCTTAAAGCCTGAAGGTTGCTTACCTGGGTAAAATGTGTAATACTAAACAGAAAAGCAGGAAGAGAGAGAAATACTTGAATGAACAAAATTAGAAATCAAGTAATTCCTACACTGGCCTCAAGCCTGCATTTTGAATCTTTCTTTTACTGTAAGAGACCATGTTGTGGCAAACAGAACAAGTATTAGTGTCAGATAGACCTTGTTTGCTACTCATGGGTTACTATGAAAAGTATATCTGATCACCTTGTGCCTCCTATTTCGCACCTATAAAATAAGGAACAGCAATGTAACTAGTCCATAAAGTTGCTGAGGATGATTAAGATAATGTCTTTTAAGAACAGGGCCTAACACTCAGCAAGTACTCAATAAATATTAGCTATTATTATTGTTACTGTCATCCTAGGCATTCTCATATAGCATGGTTATTCTGTCCAGAGTGAAAATCAAAGGAAATAGGATCAAGAACGGATAATAGGATCAATCTTGTATGTCAACACTAATTAATTGACTTTACAGCCACTTCTGGGATCACCTGGGAACAGAAATGAAATTGGTTATTTCTGTCTTCTATGAAGACAGAAATTTTAAGTAGTGTCTGAAACTCATACCATATTTTTGTATTCACCAAATTAGAAGTTCTTGCATCATGCAGTTCTCCTGATGGAAATTCTAAACAAGGAAAAGCTTAAGACGTGAAGAGTATTTCTTGTATGGAAGGTTTGTTGTATATACTTTTAAATATATCCATCTAAAATATTTGATATGAAAAGAAGTTACTGATAATCAGAAGTATGTTTCAGTTAGTAAGTAAGTAATGTTAATGGACATGGACTCTGGAATGGCACTGATTTACATTCTGAATCCTCTATTAGCTGTGTGGTTTGTGGGGCAAGTATTTAAACTCTGAGCCTACTTCCTCTTCTGTAAATAGGATATTATCCACCAAAAAGAACTCGAGATACCAGGGCATGGCACTTAGTAGAGGTCTTTAAAATGCTAGATGACAAACTTCTGTCACATAGAAAATTCACTTATTTGGAAGAATGTGCCTATTTCTTGTTGATGCTGGATGAATGAGTATGCTTCTAAAACAAAAACACAATTCTACATTCAAAGAAGTTTAGCGCTCCAAGGACCAAAGATGAAGTCTAATCTAATCTCCTCATTTCACAAAGGTGGAAACTGAGGTCCAGAAAAATAACGGGGCAGACCAATCAAATCTGGCTGCCAGCTATAAAGATATTAACAGAAAGGAAGTATCAGTCCAAGAGAACTCCCAGCTTCTTAATCTTTTTGGCATATGACAATTCCCCTTTATCAATATGTGAATAATGATCCTCTCTTAAATTCTTGTAACCTCTACATAATAGTGATTCATGCTCATCCACTTGGTTACACTCAATACTGTTTTATTCTAATGTGCTCATGCAACTTCTCCTTTGCTATAAAAGGTTTCAACATTTAGGGATTCCATTTTCAATCCTGAAGTTGTTTACCAAAGCTAGGTGCAAATGATGACCAACCATGGCCTGAAACATTCTAGGTCTCAAGACTCTATCACTTCAGATGGAAAAGGAACCCAGGACAAGGCAGGCACTTATAACCAAACATGAACCATATGATATGCCAACTTTCATCCACTTTACTGTTTACTGAAGAACAAACAGAAACAAATAAAGTAAGAATAGAACAGAGGAAGGAAAGCACTGTGTGTCTTCTCAGGGGATTACTTAGCAAAGACACATCCCTGAGATTTAAACAACTTTCTCACAAGAATGGAAAATCCCAAACAGGGTTACTAGGGTTCTAAATAGGAACTACAAAAAAAAAAAAAAAAAAAAAAGTACAGTCTCGCACCATTTTGATTATGGCCTCAAAGTTCTCTTGATGAGAACAGGGACATTTTTAAGTAAAAGAGAGTCATAGACTTCTATATCTGGAAGGAATCTAAAAATTATGCAGGAAAACCTATCATCTCACAGGTGAAAAAACTAAGATACTAAACTACTTGGCCAAGATCACATAATCAGCAGTGGCAGAGCCAAAGACCCTTTACGTCACCTGGTTTCCAACCCAGCTGTCCTTCCTGAGGAACAAGCTACCTCATCGCAAAGTTGTTCCTCTTTTCAATCTATATAAGCTACAAAATAAAATTTGCTTGAGTCCTGTTTCAGGAAGAATGTAACCCTTTTATAGGAATTGTTTTAAATGTGGATATGATCCTTTATAGATGTGATTTTTTCCAAATGCGTCACTGAAATAATCTTAAAAACTGCCATTTTCCATCTCTCTACTCCTAGTGGTTTCCCCAAAAGTCACAATTTAGAGAAATTAGTGAAGACATTTTGAAATTAGTAGAGAAATTGATATAGTACTAACTCTATCAATACTAACAATAGTTAGAATTAACTTCCTTCTCCATCTCCCAACTCTGTTTCTATGGCAAATCTTTTCATAAAGGGGTTTGGGGAGTGGCAGAGAAGAATACCTTAATTCTTTCATGTAAAAAGAATGGTAATTTGGTTTATTCAAGTCTGCTCATAATAGTATTTCTTTTTCTGGGTAAAGATCATGTTCCTGAGTCAAAGCTATTTACTGAAAAGAAAGTGCTACCCTATTACTCAATTTAAGTTCTTTCATGAAGTTGGGTTCACCCTCATTTTAAAGGGCTGATTTAGTCTTCAAATCTGCACAAACCTTAAACCTTATTTGACCAGTAACACTCTTAACTGGCTTGTACCACAGGTCAGATTAAAAGTCAACCTTGAGAATTACACATACACATACACACAAATGAGTGCATGTAAAACTCGGGAAATCTGAAAAAGAGAGGTAGATTCTATCAATATTGTACTATAGTTTTGCAAAATACTACATTGGGAGAAACAGGTAAATGGTGCTCTGGATCTCTCTGCATTTGTCTTCAACTGTATTTGAATGAATATCTCTAAAATTTCAATTAAAAAATTAACCCCTGAAGTCCTCATGTACACAATTATTCTCAGATGGTTCAGTGAAAAAGTATCTCTGTGTGTACGTGTGTACGGCAGGGGTGGTGGGGAAGGAGTAAAGGGAATGATAAAACAAATGGAGTCAGTATTTATAATAGGTGATTCCGCGTAAAGGGTAAACAGACATTCTTTGTTATTATTTTTATTCTCGCAAACTTCCAGTAGATTTAAAATTATTTCTAAAAAAGTTAAACGCACACACATTTACACTAAAGCGTATCAGTGTTTTTAGTTCATGACTCATCACTGTTGAGTATTATTGCTTTAATCATTACCATTTTGATAGAAGTAGAGTCTCTTTTAGATTTCCATTATTTGGATTGACATGTTCAAGTCATTTGTATAGTTTTGTATTACAAGATAAACATTTTTTCTTACTGATTTGTGATTTTTAACCAATACTATATTAAATATGTTAAGCCCTTTTCATATTTGCTCTGTTTTAAAGAAATGAATCTTGAAGTTTTTTAAGGCATTTCAAAAAATTCCATTTTGAGTAATGCTTATGAAAGAAAGAAAGATGATACTCAGACAGCCACATTGAAGCTGTACTGGCATTTTTAGTTGTTATTGATATATCCTTTAAATGGTATTGCCCCACTCAACGAGCATGCACCACAATGTCCTCCAATGTAGATAATGTAATAATGTCATCCAATTAGAAATGAAAATTGTAAGATATAGTTTTTGCCCATACATATCACACACATTGAACAAAGTCTTTTTCTATTTAGTCTAAATTCTGAATAGTCTGTAGAAAGTTTTAATCATCCCATCAGAATTGTAAACTCTGTAAGATATATGGGCAGTTAGAAAAATGGTCAGGTTTACGGAAGCATTTGTTAGTTTATTTTTAATATATAAACTGATTCTCTTTCAAATCATTATTTCCAGAAATCAGAGTGACATGTCCAGTTAGGCTGTAAAACTACAGGATTCTAATATTTCCCATAAGCCAACAGACAATAGCCTCATTCACCATTCACATTGGAAAAGCACAATGTCATGTAATTTATATAAGCCATAAATGGAACAGTAGCTTCATGCAGTTTGAGACCAATGAATGTAAGTCTTACTAACTCTACTAAATTTCTTAGGGTATGAAAAATATGCAGTCACTACAATTATCAAATATATTTATATAGTCTATAATTTCAGAACAATATACAAATGTTCTTTCTCCACAAGAAGTAGGCAGAAAATACACTTAAATAGTTTGTGTATTTATATCTCTTCAAATTTAAAAAATAATATAGTTTATGTTCCCCACTAACATTTTTCAACAAGATAGTAGGAATATGTATCTTGGAAATTTTGATATTCTTTACATACATCCTAATATACCAACATTTAAAAGGAATCAGAACATCTTAAACCATTCCATATGAATTGTAAATGTTAAAATGGAAAAGAAAATAGTTACAATCTGGTAAGAAATGAAAAAGCTTTCAGTCAAAATAGCTTAATTAAAAAACCTCAAATCAAGGTACAAAATCCTATTTTCTATATGATTTAATATTCATGCTTTACACTATAGTGACATGATTTTTTAATCACGAGGAATTCAAATGGACTATATAACAACTTCATAATCAGGATACTTTTACATTACCTGTTGATCAGTTTCACATCTTTTATTTTTAAAACTGATATTCATATTTTTTGGTGTCACATGCTTTTTTCTTATAAGATCTAAATATCTAGGAAAGCTGAAAGGAATCTGGACAAATATCTGCTGTTTAAAATCCTTACAATATTTTTAAGAAAAACTGAAGTTGAAAACAAACTCATATTCATTCGAAATGTGTCAACTATATATAAGAACAAGCCTTATATGAAATTGTTGGCTGTATTCCAAAATAAATTCTTTCAAGTTTTACCTTGCTGATTCCACTGGCATAAATAAACCTTTAAAACTCGCAGGTGTGGAATTCTTTCATTATTTCACGTGCAGTTTTAGCAAAAATAAGTCGTTCATCTCTAATTACACTGCACGCTACAAGGGACAGAGCTGCAGAGTGCTGGGTTTGCGTGTACTACTCTTTCTCCTGTTTCAAAAATGTGTGTTGCAGGGTGAGGAAGAGGAGGATGGAGAGGGAAAGACGGGGCCTAACTAAGGGGGAGGCGTTTGTCCAGGTATTAAACTGAAAGAAAATTCATGAGAAGACAAATAAGGATCCAAGAGTCGGGGAAGGGGAACTGATAATCAATTTCTAGAAAATCTTGTACATTAGTCAGTGGAAGTGGGTAAAATGTCTGTCAGGGTGTCTGCCCAAGATTAAATAAAACACCAGAAGGAAAATTACATGTTACAAGAAAAAGTAACTTCTCAGTTGGCCACAAAAATAAGCTTGGCCCCTGTGAGTCCACTCTTCCTTTTTCCATTCTGGAAGGCCAGGCAGTGCTTGGCGGCCCTTCCGAGGGGTCCCTCAGAGGCACCTCACCATTTAGAAGACAACTCCATAGAAGCAAAACTTTTAGGTTTCTCTAACCGTTTCAGCGCTCCAACCCCCCCCATATAATGCTATAGAAGTCCCCTCACAGACCCTAGAACGTAAAATGGCATATACCTTAATTACTTTGTAATCTACAAAGTACACTGAGAACATTTTCTGCGCGCTTAAAAAAAAAAAAATCAAATATCCCAAAGATCCAAGAATAACTTCTATAGTCAATGGAGACAATGTGTAAAGTCAACATTTTCTCGGCATACCAGTACCTTCCAAGCCCCCAGGTGTTGATCCCGGAGAGCGAAAAGCGCTTTCTTGGCAGGGCTAAGGCCCCTGGACTGAGGAACGGGGCCGCTTACTCCTTGTTTAATTTGAATCGAAAACACGTTTTCCCCATTCTTGAAGCCCTGCCCTTTTTATTATGCTTTACGCCGCCCAAATGTGAGGTTTACCTCTCTGGAGGAAAAGAGAGAGAGAGAGAGAGAGAGAGAGAAGGAAGCCGCACACACATGTCACAGCTCAGTTTGGCAATATTCATTCTGTGCCCCGAGGGGCAAACTGAAGACAAACCGGTTTATTCCGTCCATGCTCTTGAAGTTCTTACAAAATCATTGAGTTGGGGGTGGGGGGCGGGTACGGATAAAGATGTAAAGGAATTCTGAACTGAAAGGTGAGACTTACATGTTGACATTACTGCGCTGAGGTCCCCCGAGGCCGCACGGTCATTCTCCCACTCTCCGCGGCTCTGCTGCTGCGGGCTCCACCACGGGGACCCCTGGCGCCCGGGCCGAGCACCGCGCCGGCCCCGCTTCACGCCCTTTCTGGACAGATCATCAGGGACTCCCGCCCGCGCTCAGGGCGGCGCAAGGTGGACCCCGGGCGCGGCGGAGTTCAAGTTCCGCTCCTGTGGGCGAGGGGGCGGGCGGCACGTTCCTCCTCCCAGAGAAGTTGAGGAGAGTTAGGGCGAGAGGCTGAGCACGCCGGGGCTGCCTGTTAGCTGGTGTTAGGGTGCTCGGGGTCCGGGTGGGGCTGCGGGTGGAGGGGTGCGATTCCCAGGTCCTCGCCCCGGCTGGCGCGAGGCGGGACTTGGTCACCCCCTTGGTGGCTCTGGTTCCCCCCTGCACCCCCCGCGGGCTCAGGCTGCTCTCCCAGGGCCTGCGCGATCCGCCTGCGCTTCCGGCGCCGCGCCTGGGCCGGAGCTGGGGGCTCAGGTGCGGCCGTCCCGGAGGCGCGGGGCGTCTGGCCGGCTCCGCGCGGCCCTGGGGCGCCCCACCCAGGATCGTCAGCCCGAGGGCAGAAAGGGAGAAGTCGCCCCGCGGGGCTGGACAGGGGCCCCGGGTGCGGGCAGCGAGGATAAAGTGGCGGGGGCCCGCTGCGGGTGGGAGATTGGCGCTGAGCCGGGCTTGGCTCCCGGGCGGGAAGGGGACGGGGCAGACCCGGAGGTCGCCGGAACGCCGCGAGCGCTGAACCCTGGAGACCCTCGGCGAAAGAAATGAACAGCTCGGAATGCAGGCGCTCCTGTGGGCATCTCCTCCCTGCCCCAGCCATTCCGCGCTCCCAGCCCACCCGAGTCCCCGCGCGGGGCCCCTCCTCCAAGCTCCCGGGAATTGCTTTACTTCTCTTTACTTTTCTGACTCTTTTCTTCTCTTTTCTGTCTCTCTGCTGGGTCGCTCGCTCAAAAAAAAAAAAAAAAAAACATGAAGGGATATTAACAGGGGGCTGGGAAGATGTTCACACATCTTTTTATTGAGCGCGATTGATTTGCAAACGCAAATCCAGCTACTCACTGGGGAAAGTCCGCCGCGGGCTCTCCAATGCTCCTGTAAAGTAGCTGCCTGGTGAAGGGATCTGGACACACCTCCTCTTTCCAAGTGTGAGCCCTTCTCACTTGGAAAGCTGGTCCTTTCCCATTGTCTACTGCCAGAGTTAATCCACAAAATGCTAAAGACAAACCTTCCAATGTCAAAGCTGTAGGTACCTCCGGAGCCAAACAGCCTCGCACGCGCACACAGACACATGCCCGGGCCACACGCAGAAGTGTCATAAAAATGACTTAACGCTGATTAGTTTATGATAAAGAACTGTTGGGTGGGGGTAAAAAAGGAGGTAGAGCAGGACTTACGCATAGTTACAGGCAGAAAGGAAGCTGGCACGCTGCCACCAAATCTGGAGGCCTGAACATCCAGGGTGTGTTCTACTTATGACCTCTATCAGTATTTATTTTGATGAATAAACAGTATGATTAACAGGGACACTGAACTGTAGTATTTAAGGGAAGCTAAAGGTTCCCTGCCCAACCCTCTCATATACAGGTAGGGAATGAGATCCTGCGATGTGAGGTCTGCACAAACTAGCTAAAGGTGACCAGGGGCTAGGACCAGGTCCTCAGCCTCCCGGCTAGCCTCTATAACACCAGATTGTCTCGAGGCACTTGAAGTTCCATTCACTGAGGTTTTTTTTTTTTTTTTTTAGCAATAACATTTATCATTTCAGTTTTGTGGGTCAGGAATCTGGGTGCACCTTAGCTCAATGTCTCTGACTAGACTGCAGTCAAAGTGGTGGCTGTGGCTGTGGCTGTGGTATGATCTGAAGGCTTGGCTGGGAAAAGATCTACTTCCAAGATTATACATGGAGAGTTTTAAAGCTAGAAGAAACCAGGAAACATATGGAAAAACAAATAAATATAGATGAGTGCATTAGCCAGTGTTTTCCCCAGAAACATAGAACCAAATGATATGTATATGTATGTAGTTTTTTTTTTTTTTGGAATTGGCTCACACAATTGTGGAGGTACAAGTCCAAAATCTGCAGGGTAGGCTGGCAGACTGGAGACTCAGGGAAGAGTTGTATTCTGAGTTCAAAGGCGGTCCACTTGCTTGAGATAGGTCAGTCTTTGTTCTGTTAAGGCCTTCAACTGATTGGATGAGGCCCACCCACATTATGGAGGATAATCTACTTTATTCAAAATCAACAGACTTTTTAAAATAGTTTGTATTAAGATTTTTTTGAATTTTATTTTTATGTTTAATTGACAAATTATGATTATATATATTTGTGGGGTACAATGTGATGTTTGGGGATTATAATATGTGGAATGATTATATTAAACTAATTAACATATTCATCACCTCACATATTTATCCCTATTGCAGTGGTAAGAACATTTGAAATTTACTCTCTTAGCAATTTGGTAACATACAATGCATTATTGTTAACTATAGTCACTATACTGTGCAATAGGTTTCAAAACTATTGCTCCCGTCTAACTGAAACTCTGTATCCTTTAACCAACATCTCCCTATTCCTGCCTCTCTCCTCCACCACCTCTGGTAAACACATTCTATTGAGTTCACCTTTTTAGATTGCACATATAAGTGAGATCATGCAGTATTCTGCACATATAAGTGAGATCATGCAGTCTTTCTGTCCATCAACATGTGAATGGATAAAGAAAATACGGTATATATACACAATGGAATACTATTCAGCCTTGAAGAAGAAGGAAACTCTGTCATTTGTGACAACATGGATGAACCTGGAGGACATAATGCAAAGTCCATTGTTTAAAATGTGAATCTCATCCACAAAACACCTTTGCAGAAACATCCAGAATAATGTTTGACCAAATATCTGGGCACCATGGCCGAGACACATGGACACATAAAATTAACCATCACATTAACCAAAACAGATGGTCATACATCTAGAACACAGAAGAGTAGTTGTGTACATGTGCTATCATATGTCAAAATGTTCATAATTTATGCATTGATGTTTCTATATGTTAGTAAAATCTGTGTATTTTAAAAGTTCTGCCCTAAAATTAAGGATTTGTTCTTTTTCTTTGAAAGAGCAAGTTCGGGAAATGGAGTGTACTATGGAAAGTACTTGGTCTTTTAATGCAGTAGACCTGGGTTCTAGACTTGACCCTGCAATTTAGCAGCACTGCAAACTCTGGCAGTTTACTATGTGAGCCTGATTTATAAAATAATAATAATACTTATAATGTTTAACTCACACAGCTGTCAGGCAGATGCAGTGGGCCCATGATACATAGAGCACTCAGCATATTTCCTGGAATTTAGTAATATCAGTTGTCTCCACCTGCCCCACATATCACATTATCCTAAAACTGAAAAGTGCCAGGACCACATTCCTCAACATACAGGAATCTTCTGACAACATTCCAGCAGAGATGAATATTGAACATCTGTTTCAATCCCTTAACATTGACAAACACTCAACTATGAGAAACTTCCTCTTTCTGTTGATTGAATCAAACATTCATGCCTTCAACTTCCATTCAGAACAAGGACATTCTATATTCCACAATAAGCCTTTCAGATATCTGAGGACAGCTATCATTCCTCTCTTCAGCCTTTCCTTATGTAGGTTTCACAGCCCTAGTTATTTTAACTATTCAGTGTCTGGCTCCTTCCCCTATCTACATGTGAGTCAACATTAGTTCTCTTTACAATGTACTCAAAGTGGATTGCAAACCTCAGCCCTGGTAACAGTGGGATTCCTACTATTCCTGAACTGGATCTTACTCTTGTGTAAATAAAAGTTAATATTGACTTTTTCAGCAGCCCCATAAAATATTTATAGTAGGAATAGCAGTTATAATAAATTGATCTTCTACTATGTGCCAGGGACTATATAAATTTTATTCCACAAATCAAGTTAAGAAATATATCTTAATTTGTAAATAATTTGACCCAATTGGAAATTTCTGATTTTGTCTCCTATTCTGCCTTAATCATTCCCAGTCTTTCGTTTTCACCAGGCTTATTGCCTTCGTCAGCAGGGAGGATAGAGAAACGTGGTCCTTGACTTACTCATGTCAGTAGATATCAAGCTGTCTGGTCCCTGGTCATTGTTCAACATAGGATGTCTGTTTGGTCAGTGAAGTTTTTCTAGGCTGTCTCTTGACTCCCTTGATAACTCTTCACATCAGCCTAATCTTCAAGCAGCTTCTCTCTCTCTCTCTCTCTCTCTCTCTCTGAGGCCTTGCGTCCTCCCTGGGCCTCCATCTGAGGGGCCTGAGGGGCAGGGTACAGAGCCTCCCTTAGAAACCACTCAGCTCCCTGATCTCTCTGCTCTCACAAACCACCCCTCCCCCATCACAACCTCTCTTCCTTCCCTGTCTAACCTGAGAGAGGGGAAATAGCTTTTCTTTTTGTCTTTCTGAGAGAGTACAAAAGGCCAGCTTATGTGCCTTGTAAACAATAGAACAGGCTTGGAATTTTATCGTAAGGTAAATTAGTGAAGGGGATCAGAATATGCCATGATATGACACATTGGCATAATGATTATTTTGAGCTGAAGGTAATTAGGAAGCAGAAAACACAGAAAGAGTTCTTTGTCCTCTCCCTATTTGCCTAAAACCAGGACGTAAGTCTCCTTTTGTGAAGGTGTTCCCTCTTCCTTCTCCTATACCGGGAAGAGGAAAACAACTGTTATCACTGGAGATGGAAATTCTGGGTTTTTTTTTTCCTGTTAATGTCCTTTTAAAGTCTAATTCACAAATCTGAGCCACTGAACCTAAGAAGTTAGAGAAACACCCTACAGAAGTCATTGGAAGTTTTCAAATAGACAAGAACATGATCTGACATATGTGGAAAATAGAATCTAGGGAGTTCAAAAGTGGGAACAGGGAGAATATTTAGCAGGCTGTTGCATAATCCAGGTAAGAGAGAATAATGGATGGTATGAAGTAGGGTGGTAGAAATGGAAGTGATGAGAAGTAGATTTGGGATATTTTGAAGGCGATTTGCTTATAATTGGATACTGAGTATGAGAGACAGCAGAGACAAGGAATACTCTGGAATTTTTCACCTGTGCAACTGGGTAAGTGGAGTTACTGATAACTGAGTTGGAGAAAAGTG
This sequence comes from Eulemur rufifrons, assembly GCF_041146395.1. Classification (NCBI taxonomy): domain Eukaryota; kingdom Metazoa; phylum Chordata; class Mammalia; order Primates; family Lemuridae; genus Eulemur; species Eulemur rufifrons. Next base: position 88,850,908 of record NC_090997.1, on the reverse strand, counting down.
GGGGAGAAACAGGTTTGGAAAGGAAAACCAGGAGTTCAATTTTGGACATGGTAAATCAGAGTTGTCTATTAGACATTCTAACTCATGCAATTACCACACTGCCTAGAACTTATTAGGTGTTTGATAAAAAGTTATTAAATAATTAAGCAAACATCACACTCTAAGTTTTTGTCTAAGGTCAATGTCAAACTTCTAGATGATTACAGAATTAACTTTCATGGTGAACTGAAGTTTTAAATAAGTCTTAAAGAATAAGTTTGATTCATGGTGAAAAATCTGAACCAGTGGAACTATTGTAGCAAAAATGTAAGAAAGAAATGAAAAATATTTGAGGGAAAGTTAACGAACAGTCTGGACGCAGGGGTAGATCCTAGAGGCTGATGGGGAGAGAAAGACTGATTGATGGTAGATTATTGAGGGAGGGTCAGGCTAAGAAGTTTGGCTTGATCCTATAGGACCTGCAGAACCAATGAAGTCTATTCTTAAATATTTATCTTTTGTTTCTATTTAGCTTGTTGACAAGGAAGCCACATAATTAAAGCAAAGGTGTTGAAAATGAATCAGAATGGACTATAGCAGAGAAGACTTCTGCAAGGAGAAAAGTTAGCAAGCTACTTCAATAGTACCTGGGTGAGATAATAAATACTGTGGCACCAATGGAAATGTGAAGTCAAGGAGACATGTGAAGTGGAAATTTGAAGTCTAGGGGACATGAGTCTTCTCTAGTTCAATCCTCCATAACAGATATCTAAGCTCTTTTATGCCTGACATCATGCAGACAAAGTATCATTGGCTGCATTCTTGTTAGTTTATGCAATTATACGTGAGTTTTTGCTCTTTCCACATGATATAGCTATGAGAATCATTAGGGCTATTTGCCAGTGGGGTGGTTCTCATTCTCAGCACTTATAGGATTGTTCTTCCCTTTCCTTTGAATGTTAGACATGGTAATGAGTTGCTTTGGCAAACAAGATCTATTTTATGTGGGAAATCTTGTCTTTTTGTTATTCAAAAGTATTGAACAACATATGCACCACTGATGTAAGTGATGTTCATAAGTCTGGCCAGAAAGACAAGCACAAACAGAAAGTAATATTTTTTATTAAGTATTTGCTTTATTGAGTTGATTCTATACAAGTTTTCTGTGATCTGTTTTTTAGAAATCAAAGTGAAATAGTTTTCTAAAAGATTTGACAGAAAATGGAAATTGTGTTTGTGTGTGTGCATGCACCTGACAGAGGACAAAATCAAATACCCCAAGGGAAGATGACAAACCTGGAGTAAAAGTAAACACTTTGTGAAGCCAGTACAAATATCCTCAATATGAGGGCTCTTGGTGCAGAATTTAATATCAAAGATTTTTCTTACAATTGGAGGAAAAGCTGATTAATTTAAAAGTATAGACTAGGTGCAGTAGTTCACACCTGTAAGCCCAACACCTTGAGAGGCCAAGGTGGAAGGATGGCTTGAGATCAGGAGTTCGAGACCAGCCTGGGCAACATAGCAAGACCCCATCTCTAAAAAAAAAAAATTTAGCTACTTGGGAGGCTGAGGCAAGAGGATTGCTTGAACCCAGGAATTCAAGTTTGCAATGAGCTGTGAGCACACTCTTTAATACAAAGGACTGCATGCTATTTTATTTAGAACTATGCAGCCAAGAATATATTTATAGAGGTGAACAAGCAACCAACTTTAGATTTTAGACATATTAGAGCACATTTCAATTATTTCTTGAAAAGGAAATGCAATGGGAACCCATAGAGGTATTATCTAAACTAAACTAAGCAGCCAGTATTTAAAATAATGGGAAAATAATTCTGGGAATGGAATGTGCTAATTTAGATTGAGTACCCATAGAAAGCACCTTCAAGAAGGTGACACTTAAGATGTCATCTGATTGACAAAATGGAGCCAGCTATGCCTAAATTTAGGGGAAGAACATTCAAGGCAGAGGGGTATACTTACTATAAAAATCTGAGACAGGAAACATTTAACATATTCGAGAGGGGAAAAGAAGGCAAGTGTGGCTAGAACATAGTGGGCAAAGGGGAGAGAATAGGAAAGGAAAGCAGAGATATAAGCCAGGTCAGATAATGTGGAGTCTTGTAAGTCAGGGGACAGAGTGAAATTTTATTTCAAGTGCTGTGTATGCTAATAAGGGATTTAAAGGGACTTGGCAATTGGATGCTAGGTTGAGGATGGATTAGAGAGGTGCAATAATGAAAGCACGATGTGATCGTTAATTTTATGTGTCACCTTAGCAGGGCCACAGGGTGCCCAGATATTTGGTCAAACATTATTCTGAATATTTCTGTGAAGGTGTCTTTTAGAGGAGATTAACAGTGAAATCGGTGGACTTTGAGTAAAACAGATTGCCCTCTTTAATGTGGTGAGCCTCATTCTGTCAGGTGAAGGCCTGAATAGAACAAACAGACTGGCCTTCCCTGAACAAGAGAGAAATCTCCAGCAGACTGTCTCTGGACTTCATCTACAACCAGCATCAGCTCTTCCTACTTCTGTAGTAAACAGCCTTCAGGAATGAACTGAAATATTACTTCTTTGGGTCTCCAGCACACCTGCCCACTCTATAGATTTTGGGCTTGCCAGCCTTCATGCTCACATGAGCCAATTCCTTATAATAAATCTCTTTCTCTCTATACACACACACACACACACACACACACACACACACACATCCTATTGGTTCTGCTTCTCCAGAGAACCCTAAATAATACACATGGTGAACTGGTGACCACCTGGATAGGTACTGCAGTAGTCTGGGGGAAGATAATGGTGACTTGAATTAGGGTGTTGGTAGAAAAGATGGGGAGAGAAGTAGATTCAGGAGAAGAATTGGAAATTGGGGAAATGGGACTTGTAATGGTTTAGATGTGGGAGACTGAGGGGAGGAGAGGGATCAGGAGGACACCCAGGTTCTAGACTTGAGCAGCAGCTGGATAGTGATGGATAAAAATTAACGCTGAAGAAGGGGTAGTTCTGAAGGAAAAGGGGTATGTTAAATATGAGATGCCCATAGATGCCTAAGTAGAGATATCACATAGATAATCGGCACATGTATCTGGAGTGTAAGAGCAGATTTGGGAATCATCAGCAAATAGGTGGTATTTAATGCTCTGAGAATGAGTCAATTTTTAAAATTGCTGAAAGAATAGATCCTAAATGTTCTCACTACAAAACAAGGACAAGTACATGAGGTGGTGGATATGTTAATTAGCTTGATAGAGTAATTTCGCAACATATACATATATCAACTCATCACATTGTACCCCATAAGTATAAACAATTATTCCATCATCAAAGAATAAAATTTAAATTTAAAAAAATGTAAAAAGAAGAATGAGCCCTTGGCCATATTCAACTTTTACAAGAAATTTAGCTCTGAAGAAGGGAACAATGAAACACAATGTTCTTAAAAAGCAGTGTAGTACAGATGTTTCTTCCTTCAAATGGAGGTCCAAAGTATGTTTGTAGGTTGACAGAAATGATTCAGGAAAGAAGAAGAAGAAGCTGATGACGGAGAGGTGGAGGGGAATTTCAGGAGTGATGTTCTAGGGAAGGGAGAAGGAATGATGAGGGGAAACAGTGCACGTGGAGGACTTGGTCTCTGAGAGATCCCGCCACACTCTCCTAGAATGGTGTCTGCAAGATTGTGATTATACTGACAGATCCCCAGTATATTCCCATCCTTGAAATAGTTTGTAGCCTGCATTCCTTGAAACTGTGGTGTAATAGATTTTGCCATTTCAGATTTTCATGGTTTGGCTGACCCACAATGGAATAAGGACACAGATCTGGCTCTGTGAAGGTGCGGTGTGAGCTCTAAAGAGAGGATCCGCTTTTGATAGCTTGTGTTTCCATATTTACAGTGCAAATGTACAGGCCAGGAAAACTGGATATTTAATGCACCTGAATCGAAACCCTCAAAGCACAATAGTGACCAATACCATCATCAGAAACTAGCTTTTCTGAATCATGTATAAACCAGCCCTGTTTTTGATTGACAAGAAACTACAAGACTCTTGTTCTTATGACATCTCTAAAGTGCCATTTGTGTATATTTGCCATCTGTGTTACAGATAATTTTTTGGTAATTTCTTATTTATTTTATTGAAATATTCCAAAATGCCTTTTCAAATTACAGTTAAAATGGTTTATTGAGACTGTATTAATTTTTTTATTGTAGTAAAATGTAAATAATATAAATTTACCATCTTAACCATTTTTAAGTATACAGTTCAGTGGCATTAAGTATAATAATTCATATTGTTATTGACCATCCACTATCCATCTCCCTAAACTGAAACTATCGCATTAAATAACTTCCCCCTTTCCCCTCTCCAAGGCCCTGGGAACCCCTGTGCTACTTTCTGTCTCTCTGTGAATTTGTCTATTATAGGTACTTCATATAAGTGGAATCATACAATATTTGTCCTTTTGTGTCTGGTTTATTTCACTTAGCATAATGTCTTCAAGGTTCATCCATATTGTAGCATGTATCAGAATTTTACTCCTTTTTAAGGTTGTGTTACTTATATTTTTAAAAGTTTAATTCTCAGAGTTCGGACGGTATCCTGCTGGAATCACACACAAGTTAAAACAAGGCCAGTGAGCCCGGGGGCTTTGTAGTAGAGTGAAAGCGGGCGGAGGCCATGCTTATTTTCAATACAGGTTTATGACTGTTGGGCTTACCTAGCGCCAATTCTGCTACCAGGCCAGAGAATTGTGGATGTGGATAATTTCACTATTTCAGAACTTAAATTATATCATTGAAATCTTGCTAAATCTTTTTTTGGGAACCAAAAAATATACACTTTGAAGGAAAATAGAACAAATTCAACCTCCCCTCCCCCACCTTTTCTCATATTCCCTTCAGCCAACATTAAATATTTGCACAAAAACAAAAACAGAAAAAAGATTGGAATGATGACAATGCTTACCTGGTAAATGAGAGAGAGGAAAAGTAGAATTCTGCAGAGTTAACAGCAAGCAAAATCTTACTTTTAATGAAAACTTTTGCTTTGCAGACTATTTTAATATGCCACAGAATGAATAATTATGTTTAAAAAGTGGCAATAAAATTAAAGGAGACAAGAAGGAGGTGCCTACCATGAAAGCCAGAATTGAAAACTTCTTTTGAAGTTATAAAATGTCATTAATCTTTGAGTGAAGTAAAAACAATCCTCCCTCTATTCTCACATAGGCAGCTGCTAATAGTTAGGTAGTTTCAGGAAAAAAAATATTTTGACATGGAAAATGCTAGTGCATTTGGGCATGGGCAACCATGTCTAGAATCCAAACTGATTCAACTAATAAAATATTTTTTAAAAACAAATGTCATTAAAAATATTTTATCAGTGTATTAAACATTACCCATAATAATTTTTTCTTAATTATTTCTGTACCATGTAAATAAATTTTATAATCTGTTCCTTATCACTCATTCTAAAAATTACGGCTGGTATCACAGAAATCATCACCATTCATTGCCACAAATGGATTTTTTATTTTACTTTATCAGCATCCACAGATGCATATGTTTAGTTTAATATAGCTAATGTTTAAATGCTAAATACCACTTATGATCTATGAAGTTGCACTTTGGCTTATATGGTTCTATTTTTATATATGATCATTGATTTAACCAAAATTGATAAGGTTCGTGTCTGTGAGCACATGATCACTTTTATGGTTTCCCCAAGTGAACATGAATTGCACATTTCACACTTTTCCATATTAGCTAGACTCAATAAACCTTTATTCTTTTAATCAAGGCAGGGCCATTGCTTTGGGTTAAAGACTGATTCCAGTGCAGCTCAAGAGGACTATTATTCTATTCCTGGAGGACATTGTTTGGTCTTCAGTCTTTTTCATCACACTAACACAGTTAACACAATACAAAGTCATGTTCTATAATGACTAGATTTATTCTTCAAACATACTTCAAATGGCTACTGTCTCTTAAAGGATATATTTTCCTTTCAGGAAATTATTGTAAAAACAGGGAAAGAAATATAAAATTATTTGCTGTACATCTTTGTTTTTAAATCTCAGAGCTAGAATAATAAAGAAATTGGAAATTTCTTTAATTATTAGGAAATCAATATTTGCTGAGTTCTAAGCTCAATAAGAGGTATTCTACAATATTTCATAGAAAGAATGATAATCCCTGAATAAAAGGCTAGTTTTTGTTGCATGTGCTCATATTTAAAACTGATATTCAAATGTATTTAATCAGCTTTTGAACATGTAATAAGGTTTCCTTTTTAGATCTAACTGAAAGAGGTAATACACATAAAACACCTACTAATTATGCAGGCTGGCACAGAGTATGTATAAAATGAATTACAATTATTATTACTGTTAACAAAAGCATTACAATTAATCTTTGTCATGTTATTTTGTCTTCAAAATAGTCTTCAGTGCCTGTCATTACAATAAAGAATTGACTATGATGTTTCCATAAATTTCCTATTCATTCTTTTATGCATCTAAATTTCTTCCTAATAAGGTAAGCATCTCTCCTTCAAACCAAACTTAATCCTGAATTTCTGCCTAACATTATAGAGAATTTATTAATATAGTCACAGCATATTTGTTTTTCCTGTTTGGCCATATTTCACTTTGTCTATATTATGAAGCTCATAATTATTTACATTATATATTTTCCTTATTGTTCATGTGCCAAGTAATGATAGAATAAAATTAATATTTTTGCTTAAATTGATTAACTATATATTATATAGATATAATTGTGAGTTATGAACTTTATAATTATATATAAATGTATTTGGTTTGAATTTAATCTCAGTTTAAAGTTTAAGAATATATTTTCATAATTTAACTTTCAGATTGAATTGTTAATTGTATTTCTAAAACTAACATTTTTAAATAATCTCTATTAGTCCTATAATATTAGAGCTATGGAAGCTTAGTATAAATGAAAGAAACATTGATTCTGGAGTCAAAATGAATATGGACGCTTACCATAGTTCCAGAGAAGCTAAATTGAGTGGAGTATGGCATGGTCCGTGGGGACATTAAAGCAGGATTGTCTCATTCTTCCTGTGAATATACATCATAACTGCTTTGAACACTTAGCTTAATTTTGGTAAAACTGGAATTACAGCAACACCTGTTCCACATATTGTGTGGATCACATTAAATAATAGAGGGGACAATGCCTTAAAAATTGCCAAGTGTTGGCCAGATGTTTGTTGTTATTTGAATTTCTTCCGTGTGATTTAAATTGTTTTCAGATTTCTGATTTTAAGATGTCAGAGGTAAAAACCCTCTACCTTAGATGACAGTAGCAAACAGTTATAATGTTGAACCATGATAAGTAAAGGGTCCACAAATATGGTAAAATCCTAGCCACTATAAGAGAGAACACAAAGAGAAGACCTTGGGTCAGAGTTGGCAGAACACAGAGTTTTTCAAATTAAAAACCTCCAAAGTCAAAATCAATAAAGCATTGCTTGGGACAACAAGATTGGGGTAGATTGCCTGATCTCTGAGGCACCTGAACTCAATTGGCATCATGTTCTGGACTGGGAGCCAAGACTGAATGAGGAAATATAAAAACACAGCATCTTTGCCAGAAACAACCCATTGGGGTGGCAGTGTGATGGAGAAACTCTCAGTGCATAACAGTCCTACAACTGTCAGTTTTCATCAGCAAAATCAAGACATATGTGCACATGCATGTACACACACATACATACTCATACATACATACCTTTTGTCATATGAATTTTTTCTCATGCGCTATCAAGACTTCCAAGATGCCAGCTAAAGTAAAACCCCAGCAACTAAAAGCCAAAAAACTGAGCAGACACATTAGTAACCATGTACTACAGGGAGACAATTTTCCCAGTCTGAGTCCAGGGAAGTTACAGACCATTAGACCAAAAAAACCAACAATCCTCAGAAGAACAAAACAGATTCCAGGGTAGCTACAGTGTCCATTGTTCAACCAAAATTTATAGGAAAAAATCCAGTTGTACAAAAAATCAGGGATCAAAGCTGTCACTAGAAACTAATTTGAAGTGGGGCCAGGTGTTAGATATAACAGACAAAAACTTCAAAATAGTATTATAAATATTTTTAAAAAACTACAGAAAATTTGTTCAAATAATTGAAGAAAAAACATCACATTAATAAGTAAATATATAGTGATACCAATAGGGAATAGAAACTATAAAAACACTGATAATTCTAGATCCTAAAGTATAATGGCTGAAATAAAAATCTGCTAACAAACTCAACAGCAGATTTTAAATGGCACACAAAAAAATTAGTGTACTTGAAGATTGAGTAATAAAAATTCTTCTACCTGATAAGCAGAAAGAAAGAAAAAATTGAAGAAAATAAAAAGTTTTGCAACAATATCAAGTGGTGCAGCACAAATGTAATTAGAGTCCCAGAAAGAAAGGACTGAAATAAATGTGAGAAAAAAATGTTTAAAGAAATAATGGCATAAAATTTCCTAAATTTGAAAAAATATAAACTTACATATCTAAGAAACTCTGTGAAACCCAAGTAGAAGAAAAACAGACATCAGATTCAAAGTAATAAAAACCAAATCTAATCAGAAAATTAGAAAGCAATAAAAGAAAAATGACATATTACATAGAAAGGGATAACAATATGATTAACATTTGATTTTTCATCAGAAACAATGGAGGCTGGAAGGTATTGGGATGACATGTTCAAATGATGAAAGGAAAAAAAAACTATTATTCAAGATATCTATAGTCACTGAAATTATCCTTTTAAACTAAAGCTAAAATACATTTTTAGATTAAAATAATTGAGATATTTAGGTCTTTTATTTTTTATTTTTTTGAGACAGCGTCTTACTCTGTCACCTGGGCTAGAGTGCAGTGTTATTGTCACAGCTCACTACTACCTCAAACTCCTGGGCTCAAGAGATCCCCTTGCCTCAGCCTCCCCACTAGCTGGGACTAGAGGCACACGCCACCAGGCCTGGATAATTTTTCTATTTTTTTGTAGATACAGGGTCTCTCTCTTGCTCAGGCTGGTCTCAGACTTCTGGCCTCCCACCTCAGCTTTCCAAAGCGCTAGGATTTCAGGCATGAGCCACCATGCCTGGCAAAAATAATTGAGATATTCAATGCTAGCAGATTTGCACTATTTAAACTACTATAGAAAGTCCTTCAGATTAAGGAAAATTGCACCAGATGGTAATTCAAATACACAGGAAAGAATGAAGAGCACCAAAATGAATACATATGTGATATGTGAGTTATTATATATATATGTATATATACTTTTTATTGACTTCTTTAAAATTATATGCATATTTAAAGCAAAATTTATGCTACTATATTGTTGGGATTATAATTTCTATAGATAAAAACAATCCAAAGAATGGAAAAATAAATAAAACCATTACTGTTGAAAAACTACTATATTCATCTGGAAGCAATTCAAAACTAATTAAGTAGATTTTGATAAGATAAAGTTGCATGTTATAATCCCTAGAGCAACCACTAATACATTGAAAAGACATGTGTTAAAATGTCAATACTGTATTTATAATAATATACTGCAAAATATTTGCTTAACACAAAAGAAAGCAGGAAAAGAGGGATGGAGGAATAAAACAAAAATTAAACAAATGTTAAAACTCAGCAAAATGGCAGACTTAAAACCTGTAGTATAAATAATTTTATCAAATGTGAATTGACCCAACACACAATATAAAAGGCAGAGAATGTGAAAGTGAAATTAAAAGCAGAACTCTACTTTATGCTGCCTGATAAAGACACACATTAAATACAAAAACACAAATAAGTTAAAAGAAAAACAATGGAAAATCAGTGTAAATTCAGACAGTAAGCATAAGAAAGCTAGAGTTGTTACATTAATATAAGACAAAATAAACTTCTAGCCAAGGAAGATTCCAACAGAAAACATAAAACATTTTATAAAGTTAAAAAGATCAATACAACAAGAACATACAAGAATTATATGTGTATATGCACCTAATGACAAAGCTCCTAAAATCAGTAGAACCAAAAAGAGAAATAGATAAATTTGAAACCATTGTAGAAGATGTTAATACATCTTTCTTAGTATATGATAGAAAAAGTAGACAGAAAATCATGAAGACTAGAGAAGATTTGAGCAACACTATCAACTAACTAATTGACATGTATAGAAGACCACATACAACAAGATACACAATCTTTTCAAGCCTACATGGAATATTTAGCAACATAGACCATAGGCCATACAATAATTCTTAATAAATTTCAAAAGATTGAAATCAAAGTGTGTTAACAACACAATTGAACTCAAAACAGAGACATAACTATAAATTCTCTCAAAGAATCAGAAATTAAACAACATATTTGCTAATAACCCATTGGCCAGAAAAGAAATCAACAAGAGAAGTAGAAAACATTTTGAGAAGAATAATAATAAATACGTGATATATCAAAATTTGTAGAATAAAACTAAGGCAGTGCTTAAAGGGAAATGTATAGCATTCAATGCTTATATAAAAAAAGAAGATCTACTAATAGAAACAATGATGTAAGTTTCCAATTTAAGAAGTTAAAAAAGGAGCTCAAATTAACCCCCATCTGAGCAGAACAAATGAAACAAAAAGGAGTGGAAATCAATGAAATAGAAAACAGTGGAGCAATAGAGAAAATAAGTGAAACAAGAAGCTGGCTTTTTGCATTTGACAAAATTCAGCACCATTTTATGATAAGAATGCTTAAAAAAATAGGCATAGACGGGGCTTACCTAAAAATGATAAAAACCATATATGACGACCCACAGCCAACATCATACTGAACGGGGAAAAATTGAAAGCATTCCCGCTTTGACCTGGAACCAGACAAGGTTGCCCACTATCATTGCTTCTATTCAACATAGTGCTGGCAGTCCTAGTCAGAGCAATCAGACAAGAGAAGGAAATCAAGGGCATCTAAATGGGGGAAGAAGAGGTCAAACTATCATTCTTTGATGACGATATGATCTTTTATCTAGAAAACCCCAAAGATTCTGCCATGAGTCTACTGGAATTGATAAACAAATTCAGCAAAGTCTCAGGTTACAAAATCAATGTACAGAAATCAGTAGCATTCCTATATGCCAACAGCAGTCAAACTGAAAACCAAATTAAAGACTCAATATCCTTCACAACAGCAACAAAGAAAATAAAATACCTAGGAATATACTTAAGGAGGTGAACAACCTCTACAGGAAGAACTATGAAACACTGAGGATGGAAATAGCGGAGGACATAAACAAGTGGAAAACCGTACCATGCTCATGGGTCGGCAGAATCAACATTGTTAAAATGTTTATACTACCCAGAGTGATCTACAGATTCAATGCAATCCCCATTAAAATAGTAAAATCATTTTTTGCAGATCTAGAAAAAATAATTCTATACTTCATATGGAACAAGAGAAGACCCTATATAGGAAAAGCAATCTTAAGCAAAAAGAACAAATTGGGAGGCATCAATTTACCAGACTTCAAGCTATACTACAAGGCTATAGTAACTAAAACAGCATGGTACTGGCACAAGAACAGAGACATAGACCAATGGCACTATAGAAAATGGATATTTTAAATATTTGTGTGTTTATTGCAATAGTCTAGGCAGGGAAACTGGCAGTAAGGTATTTCCAGTGAAAATGAATGTTTTGAACATTCTTGAAGTAGAATTGAGGGAGCTTGGATTCTGGGAATGAAGGAGGAGATAAAATGGTTCTGGGGTTTGTATCTGAATGAACAGAAGAATACTAATTCCAATATGAGGTAGGGAAGAAAGTGTAGGCATTCTTTTCTAGAATAGGTTCAGTAAGGCATTTATGATATTAAAATATAATGATCCCACTCTCACTTTTTGGATATAGCATTCTCAGCACCCATTGAAACTTTATGTTTTTTAGAGAAGGCATTTAGGTTCTCTTAGCTTTAGATGATTCATTTCTTTTTGAGGCAGAAAATGTGTGTGTGTGTTTGAGAGAGAAAAAAGAGAGAAATTAACAAAAGCCTAACATGACATCATCACAAGAATTGCTATATTGCAGTCAGAATAAAGAAGAAAACCTATGCAAACATGAATATTACTGTTATTATTCAAACAACGCATACTCTATTTACACAGATTATTTGCTTAAGCTATGCTGCTATCTGGTTTTAGAGCATGTTTTTCCTATAGCCAAAAGCAGCCTCTACGTATCTCCAGAATGCTTTTGGGTCATAGTGCAGGAGAACATCATTTGTTCTCATGAAAGAAGACAGTCCTTGTTCTCCATTCTCACCTCTCACTTCAGAATTGACTACCGTATAAAATGACTTGCCCCAGGTGTAGGTAAATCTGTTTACGAATAAATAGGAAAAAAAAGAGAATCAGAGAAATTTTTAAAAGAAATTTACACAAAACAGGAGATTAAACATTTATAAAAACTACTGCGATGCAAGGTAGTAGTTAGGGATCTCCTGATACTGGTGCTGAATCCTCCTAGGGTTGATAGTAGCGAGGCAACATTCTTGCTTTCTACTGGGGCACACAGGGAAGACCTCAGGGAGAAAGTGACATTAAGTTGGCTCTTAAAAATGTGACCCTTCATGCCTAACCTTTAAAGTTACCTCCCCCTTTTCTTTCTCCCCTTTCTCTTTACAGTATCTCCCCCATTCCTTCAGGTACCAACTCCCTCATGGTTTTTCTTTCTCTCTAACCCCTATCAAAATGACTGCCAACTAGAGAGTTAAGAAAGCTATAAATAGGTGTTACAGCTAGAAGTGTTACAGCTACCTTCTCCCCTGGGTATTTGTAGTTTAATATGTAGGGAACAAAATTAATAAATATCCAATGGTAGAATTTCAGGAATTCACAATAGTAGTAAAGGTAATTTCCAGCAGACGGCCCTTATCAGCAGCTGGGAAATCAGCTCTGCCTATTGATTTTAAGCGACCCATAATCCACAGCTACATCCAAAATGTATGAGTCAGAAAAATATCAGAATGGCAACTGAAACATTACATTTTTTTTTTTTTGTCATCTTTAAAAAGATCAAAAAGAGCAATACCTTATTATTGGGCAACACACCAATGTCAGGACAGAATCCAAAGAATTTTTAGGAGGATGTGAAAAAAAAAAAAAAAGACTAGAGAGGGCTTCCCTTGAATTGCATCTGAAAGGAATGCTAGTCAAAGAAAAATATCATTTATGTACCTCTTAGGTGTACAGAAATGTAAGTCAGGGACCCTGGATATTTGGACTGTTGAGAACCTGAATATTAAATTGGAAGCCCCACAGCACACATGCCATTGCCAAGTCATTATTAAATTCCTCCTCAAAATATCATTTTAGTTTAGTGAGGAGAAGATTTTGGTTAAGTACTCAGAACTCCTCTAGAAATTTTTGTACTGTCTCTGCATTTGAGACTAAGAAATATACACCCCCTGAAAGGTCCCTAAGTAGAGTTTTTCTGGGGTATCTTTGTGTTTCATTTTATTTTGTTTACAGGAAATTTTATTCTTGGAGCGCCTGGACTTCATTGCAGCACTTGTTTCTCTGCATGCATCTAAATGACTATGCCTAGTGGTCAGTTAATAAATCAAAAAGAATAGCTAATTTCCTCCTGTTGAGGTAGGAATTTCTACCAGAAATGTTGGCTGAAACATGTGGTTGTAAAATTTATTATGCATGAAAAACAAGGAACTGGTGGGTGGTCAGTACAATGCAGTGATCACAATGGAAACCAGAACACTTGAAAAGATCCTTGTGGAAAACACTATGTGTATGTTTAGAGATAAAAATATGTAAAGACTCCTATTGGGCAGTGAGCATCTACATCAAAAATAAATTTAATGTAGCCTCAGAACAGAGTTTTCAGTCATTTGGCTTAAAATGTAAGCAACAGCAACAAAAGCTGATAGGAGAAGGCATAAAATGTCATTGAACTAAATTTGTAAATCAGGGAAGTGAACTAATGATGAAAGTAGAATAATGTTCTTGTTTTTAAAAATAAGAATGATGAGCTGGGTAAAGATCATTCTCCAAGTGTAGTTCTACTCAAAGACAAAGACATGAAACCCACGATCCCTGTTCACATTTTTGTTTTTCTGGACTCGATTATCCTGTGTTCACTGCTGAGTTAAAGTAAGAAAGAAGTCTGAGCTCTGACTGCCCCTACCTCGGAAGCTCCGAACTGAAACAAATGAAAAGTGTGAATTATCCCGGAGTTATTGAAGATACGTCCCTCATGAGAGAGGCTGACGACATATTGGGATGTTATACAGGTAGCTCAGGAAGGTCCCCCAGTTTCTGAAGCAGGACATAAATAAGTAATGACCACCTCCACGGCCACTCTGATCTCTGTTCCATGAACACTCTGACTAAAATTGGTGGAGACATATTCCAGCTTGATTTGCTTTAAAAAAGAAAAAGCTCAAAACAATATTGAGTTTTTGAACTCCTTAAATATAATTCTTTCTTGATTTCTTTCTCTTTCTTAGTCTCTCTCTCTTTCTCAAATTTAACTGAGTTATTGAGGTTCTACTAATGCACCTAGCACAGGCCACGTCCTGTGGAAGGATAGAAATGAAAGCTGTGGTTCACGTGTGTGCTTTCTTTCTGTGGTCACCCTTCTGACCGGAAAGCCCTTCCTGCTTGCTAGGTCCTTCCCCAGCTCTCACCATTATCTTGATGAGGAAGGGAATTGTCAAATGCTAACTTCTCCATGCAGTGGACTGAATGTTTGTGTCCCTCCCTCAAATTCACATGTTAAAATCCTAACCCCCCCAATGTGATGGTATTAGGAGATGGGGCCTTTGGGAGATAATCAGGTTGTTAAGGGTGCAGCCCTGGTGAGTGGGATTAGTGCCCTTATAAAAGAGACCCCAAGAGCTCTCTCACCCTCTTTCTGCCATGTGAAGATACAATGAGAAGATGGCTATCTGCAACCCAGAACCCAGCCATGCTGGCACCCTGATCTTGGACTTCCAACCTCCAGATCTGTGAGAAATGAATGTCTGTTGTTTATCAGCCACCTAGTCTATAGCACTTTGCTATAGTAGCCTGAACTAAGATAAGACATCTACAAAGCCTTCTCGTCTTTAGACTGTACTGATCCTTGTCTTCTTACCTGACTGCAAATTTCTTGAGGGCAGGACCAATGTTATTCATCCCTGAAATCTCTGAAGTATCTAGCACTATGCCTTGTGCGTACTAAATATTGGCTGAATTTTACTGCCGATTCCCAGATATGTAAAGCAACCAGTAAAAATAACATTACAAAGTAATGGATGAGTAGGTCATAAAATGAGTGATCCATGCAAAGAAAATGCAGGAATTCTGAGAAAAAGGAAACCCAATTACAGGGCTGAGGAAAGCATCATAGAGAAGAAGAGGGATGAGCTGGGCATTAATGGAAGGTGGGAATGGGATAAACATGAAAAGGGAAGAAGGACGCTACATTTATAGGCTATAATTTAAAAACTTTTTTTAGCAGGAATAATTAGGAATCATGAGAAAATTTCCTGGCTTGAGTGGCAATTCAACCTAAGGAGAATAGGAAATAATGATGATATTTGATTTTATAGAGCATTTTAAAACAGGAAGAAGTTATTGATCTACTCTGAGAAGTCTTTTCCAGTGCCTTAGAAAATAAAAAAATATATTTTACCTATGTCCTTTGACCTGCCTAACAAATCTATTCAACACAACTATAACAGCACAACTAACATTTTCACTTTTCCAGGCACTGTTATAAGCTGTTTTTTATTCATTGGGCACTAGTTACTGATTATTTACACTTAAGAGTTTAGGAATTTGAGACTCAAAGAAGTCAAGGATTTTTCTAAATTTGCACACCTAGTAGAGAATGAAGATTCAAATCTAGGCTTCCTGACACTATCACCAGCTCTTTCTAACATTGCCTTTTCCTAGCTAACCATAATTGTTCTCTAGAGCTTCATAGCACATGTCAGGGGTTACTCATAGCCAAAGAATAAACTTGGTATATATTTCTAGAACATCAATTTTAGCCCCCAAAACAATCTGAAAAAAAAATCACAGATATATTAAAATTAATGTTAATTTTAAAAATAAATTAAAAATTAACCAACACTCAGCCTTTAAGAAGACTTTAAGATCATTCATTAAAGAAAAATTCAGGCTTGCTTTCAATAAATGACTAGCTATGGTGAGTGGGTGCTGGTGTTGACTGCTCAATGCCCAGGCTCTTTCTTTTGGGGTATTTAATTTACGTCTCCCAGTTTCCTTCCTGCTTCTATTGTGTGCAATCTTGGAGTACCAAAACACTAGGAATCTTTCCTCTACTGGCCAAGAGGAAGCATAAAGCCAAAGCCAAGCTAATCAGATTTTCTCTCTAGGATTTTGGATCTTGAGCCAAAAGTCAGAAAAGAAGGTTGTAAATCATAACTTCTAGTTCTGACAGCTCACTGATGAAGGCAACAGGATTTTTTGTTGCCGTTGAAACCCCTGGAGCTAGCTGCTCCCTGAACTTTCATATTCTTGTGCTTTCCCTTCAACTATAGGATCTCGCTCAGCAACTTAAAATAAGCTCCCTTTTCACTTACATTACCCAGAGTCTGTTTACATCGCTTGCAACTGAAGAATCCTTATAAATGCATCAGTTCTAGTGCCTCTAGAGTTAATATAGAAAAACTCTTTAAACACATCTTGCATGTGATGTACTACTGTATATCACCAGTGTGTTTGTATGTGAGATATTTATATATATGGATTAAAATAATAACAAATAGCAGTTCAGATTGGGGAGAAGAAGTTACCAGTCTCTTCTGGGAGGTCTTTCAACTTTTTCCAGTGCAGTAAAAGGTAGAATACGTAAAATCAATGGCTGTATCTAGGCATTCTTATCTTAACTTTGTTGGCCCTCTGTCAGAGCATTAACGCTTCTGTAGGATAGTCAGAGATCCATGCTGGATGCACCTCTAGTTTCCTCTGTAAGTAAGCCCTCCTTCCTAGTAAGCCCTTATTCACAAGATCCATGGCTCACTCACTCTTCCACACCAGCAGATATGGTGCACAGTGCTTAGTGGCTCCTGAGGACAGTTTTTTTGCCTTGATTTATATAATCTCCCCTTAGATTGTAGAAATCTATTTCTGAAAGAGACTAACAGATTATTTAATCCAGTCTTTATGAGCAAAGAAATCAAAGGCTAGAATAAATAAAGTGGATTAAATGGTCTGCAAAGTTAGGGACAAACTGGGACTAAAAGTCCAAGTCCCCTGACTTCAAATCCAAGCGACCAGTAGTCTAAATGCCTGGCCGGGCGCGGTGGCTCACGCCTGTAATCCTAGCACTCTGAGAGGCCGAGGCGGGTGGATCGCTCGAGGTCAGGAGTTCGAGACCAGCCTGAGCAAGAGCGAGACCCCGTCTCTACTAAAAATAGAAAGAAATTATATGGACAACTAAAAATATATATATATATATATATATATATATATATATAAATTAGCCGGGCACGGTGGCGCATGCCTGTAGTCCCAGCTACTCGGGAGGCTGAGGCAGGAGGATCGCTTGAGCCCAGGAGTTTGAGGTTGCTGTGAGCTAGGCTGACGCCACGGCACTCACTCTAGCCTGGGCAACAAAGTGAGACTCCGTCTCAAAAAAAATAAAAAATAAATAAACAATAAATGCCTTTGGTTTTATAGTAAGTGCTATCAGTTTTTCTTGATGAATAATCCTTATAAACCCAGCATATGGATAAGTCACTCCAATTCAGTTCAACTGGAGTATAAACCATTAAGGCATAGTCAATCGTTCCCTTTCTTTCTAGTCTCCAGCTCACCAAACAGCCTGCTGGGAGCAGGTGGGCAGCAAATAAAAGATCTGTTCAGCATGTACCTTATGAACTTGGACCTGCCACCTAACGAGATGAGAAAGCACATGCCCTTTACAATACAGCACACAGGCTCAGAACCTTCTTAAAGGAGATCCTCCTGGATTTCCAGAGCAAAAGAGTTTGCAGGCAACCCTTTGACCTATTTTCCTCCCACATCATCTGAACATCTGGCAGCCACCGTCTCACTTCCCCACATCTCCATATGTCACTGGAAATACTGATGTCTGGTCTCAGTTCCCACCCAAGAAAAGCATCTTCGGGGCTGAACTTTGAAATTTGTAATCGAAAATCTCTGAATTAGGTAAAATTATATACAAATCCTTTCAAGCTTACCAAAATATTCAGGAAAAAAAGAATGTGGCTGGTTAAAAATGTCACCCAAAGCACTTTCTTGATTAAAAATTGAGTTCTTCCCATGCCTTGGCATTTGGGATGAAGCCATGTTTTTCTTTCCCCCAGAGAAATGTATTTTTTAAAGATGTCTGACACATATTTGATCAATACCTACAGCTAAGAGCTTTTATGTTTTTGGTGGCCTGGCTGAAGAAGAAAAGAATAAAATAAAATCACCATGAAAAATTGATATGGAGAATTGTCAAAACTGTCTACAAAGATGCTTTTTCATACGGCTAAGATTATAACAGCACTCCTGAGTCCTCGCAGGACTGTTATTTATGAGGAAATTATCTTTTCCAGAAGAGACAGAACTATTCGCAGGGAAATTATGACCTTTTAAACACAGAGAGGAGTAGGAAAGAGCTTTTTTTATAAAAATCAGAATGAGTGCCCTTGGCAGGGAAAGTTAAATAACGGTGGTGCCTTGACTTATGCACAGGCTGTTCCAAGTAGACTCACTCACTGTGCTTACTACCTAACACACTGTGCCATGATTTTAGATACGTTGTTTCTTTAATCCTTGGTTACTCCATTAGTAGACATTGTTTTTATCCCCATTGTTCAGATGAGAAAATGCAAGCTAAAATCACATGAATGGATAGTGATGGAACCAGCTTTTGAACCCAGATCTTGTTTGACTCCAAAAGGCATTATTTTGATCCATATACTTCACTATCACATCCAAGAGAAACAATGGCAGGCTCTGGAAAAGATATGTAGTGCAAAATATATAGTCTCAGGCCTTGGATAGATTTAGGTCTGGATTCTGTTTTCACCACTTCTCAGCAAATGTGACAGTACAATGCACTTAACTTTTCTGAGCCTCTAGTTGCTCATTTGTAAACTAATGGTAATAAAAATAATAACATGCAGTTGTACTGTTAGGATTGAATGAGAAAAGTAAAACTTCTAGATTTGATTCTAATAATCTGAAAGCAGGATAAAGTAGAGGCACATGCTGACAATCCAAAGGGCAAGAAAAAGATAAAGTCACAGTCCTTGGAGAGGCACAGCTTTGCTGTTCCTCCCCTCCTCCTTCCGTGGGCATGGTGAAGAGGGCATGGCCTGCTACTCTGATATCCAAGACAACCCCGTTGTCATTTTATGATGAAGTATGGTGGGCACTGATAGCACAGGAGGTATGTGGGGAACAGGCCTGTTTAGAGTCTGTTGCCATAGCAACAAGAGCAGCAGAGATAATAATAATAATAATAAAAGAAATTTGTGGAACCCTTTCACCATGTCTTTAGTGGCTGGCAGGACAGGAATAAAATCTTATTTTTGGAGTCCAGAGCATGGTGCAATTTTTGTGGACATCACAGTGCTCTTGCCTTTCTCTGACTCCATTCCCTTTTCTTTCTGTGCCCCATGGATGCACTTATTTCTTCTCCAGGTTTTAGCTAATGACTGGGAAGTTCCAACAGGCTTTCCTTTTGATGAAGAAATGGATGGAAGAGTGGACTATAGGTGTGTCAGATCCTGTGTGAATCCAGAAGGAGTGACAGAAACTGGTTTTCTTCCTGGAATCTTCTGCACTAAACAACTTCAAGACAAACTTTTCTACTTGCCCATTACAGCTTCTCTGATCTTTCATTATGCCAAGACCACCAGCTCTATCATTCCAGTCACTAAAGGGGATAAGACAGCCCTCTTATCCTTGTTTAACCTACCTTGGTCAGGGCCTCAGTAGAAGGGTAGGGAAACTCCATGAAGTATGAGGAGTGGGGAATAAAATTTGTCCTGCGCATTTGTATATAATTTTATAGTTGATGAAGGAATTTCACATATTGAGATCAGTGGACAATCTGAAAATGAATTCCCTGAAAACCCAGACTACATAAAATTCCTTTTGAAAATAGAGACCCAAGGGTGGGGCGAAATGGCCAAATAGAAACCTCCAGCAATCGTCTCTCCATATGAATACCAAATTCAACAACTATCCAAACAAGGAAGCAAGGAAACATCTTTAGAAGAACCAAAAATCAGATAAGCTATCATACTACCTGGTTTTAACATTATATCAAGGAAAGAGGCACTGAAGAGGGCAGAAAAGACAGTCTCGCATTGCCTATGCCACCCCGGCAGTGCTGTGGCAGTGCTCCGAGTGGAGAGAGAATCTGTGTGCCTGGGGGAGGGGGAGGGAGAGTGGAGTGATTGTGGGACTTTGCACTGGAACTCAGGGCCACCCTGGCACAAGGGAACATAGCACAGGGCAGAATTCTGCCAGTGCCCACAGAGGGAGAATTTAGACCAGCCTGGCCAGAAGGAAATCCTCTGCCCTAAAACACAGCTAGCCCCACCACTGGCAGACAAAAAGCAACCTGGGGCCTGGACTACATTTGTAAGGCCGTTGGGCCACAAAGGCTGCAGTCCTTGGGCAAATCCCAGAGCCAGTGGACTTGGGGTGCACATGACCCAGTGAGACACCAATGGTGGCAGCCAAGCCAGTGCCTGTGTCACTCCTCCCCCAACTACAGGCAGCCCAGCTCAGGGAGTGTCTTCTTCCACTTGGGGAAAGAAAAAAGAAGAGTTCAGGGGACTTTGTTTTGCAAACTGGGTACCAGCTCAGTCACAGTAAAGTACCAAGCAGATTCCTAAAGCTCCTGAGTCCAGGCCTTAGCTCCTAGATGGCATTTCTGGACCCACCCTGGGCCAGAGGGAAACATGCTGCCTTGAAGGGAAGGACCCCGTCCTGGCAGGATTCACTACCCACTGACTAAAGAGCCCTTGGGTTTTGAATAAACATCAGAAGTAGCTAGACAATGGTCACCACGGGCTTTGGGTGAGGCTGGGCTGGCTTCAGGTATGACCTGGTGCTGGTGGCCATGAGGGAGTGTTCATGTCACTCCTTCCCCAATTGCAGCAGCTTGATATAAAATGATATGGATGGAAACCACAAACTGCTAAAAAATGGTGATGGGATAGAGTTAAAGTGGAAAATTTCTGTTAGATGTCTTTTGCTTGTTTGTTTGTTTCCTTGTTTGTAAGCAGAGTTGTCATATGTTTAAAATAATTGGTTACAAAATGTTTTTTGCAAGCCTCATGGTAACCTCGAATAAAAAAACCTACAACAGATACACAAAAAATAAAAACCAAGAAATTAAAACACACTACCAGAGAAAATTACTTGTAACAAAGGAAGACAGGAAGGAATTAAGAAAGAGGATCATGAAACAACCAAAAATCAAATAACAACATGGACAAGTCCTTATGTATCAATAATAACACTGAATATGAATGGACTAAACTCTCTAATCCAAAGACATAGAGTGGCTGAATGGGCCAGCTATATGTCGTCTGCAAGAAACACACTTCACCTATAAAGACACACATAGATTGAAAATAAAGGGATAGAAAAAAATATATATTCCATGCAAATAGAAACCAAAAAAGAGCAGGAGTTGCTATACTTCTATCAGATAAAATAAATTTCCAGACAAAAACTATAAAATGAGACAAAGAAAGTCATTATATAATGATAAAGGGGTCAATTCAGCAAATCCAAACTACATTGAGATATCATCTCATCCCAGTTAAAATGGCTTTTATCACAAGACAGACAATAACGAATGTTGGTGGGGATGTGGAGAAAGGGAACCTTTGCACTCTGTTGGTGGGAATGTAAATTAGTGAAACCACTGTAAAGAACATTATGGAAGTTCCTCAGAAAACTAAAAATAGAACTGCCATATGACCCAGCAATCTCACTGCTAGGTATATATCCAAAGGAGGGGAATTCAGTATATCACAGAAATTTCTGCACTCCCATGCTTATTGCAGCACTATTCACAATAGCCACGACTTGGAATCAGCCTAAGTGTCCACCAACAGGTGAATGAACATGGTATATATACACAATGCAATTACTACCTATGCCTTAAAAAAAAATTCTGTCATTTGCAACAACAGCGATGAACCTGGATGACATTACGCTAAGTAAAATAAGGCAGACACAGAAAAACAAATACTGCATGATCTCACTTACAAGTAGAATCTGAAAAAGTTGAACTCCAAGAAGTTGAGAGTAGACTGGAAGTTACCAGAGGCTGAAGTGGTGGCGGTGGGGGAGGAGGGAAGTGAGGGAAGTTGGTCAAAGGGGACAGTTTCAGTTAGACAGGAGGAATAAGTTGTTGGGATTTATTGCACAGCATAGAGGATATAGTTAAAAATAATGTACTGTATACTTGAAAATTGCTAAGAGAATAGATTTTAAATGTTCACATCACAAAAATATGGTAAGTATGTGAGGTGATGGATATATTAATTAGCTTGATTTAATAATTCCACAGTGTATACCTACATCAAAACATCACATTGGGCCGGGCGTGGTGGCTCACGCCTGTAATCCTAGCACTCTGGGAGGCCGAGGCGGGTGGATCGCTCGAGGTCAGGAGTTCAAGACCAGCCTGAGCAAGAGCGAGACCCCGTCTCTACTAAAAATAGAAAGAAATTATACGGCCAACTAAAAATCTATATAGAAAAAATTAGCCGGGCATGGTGGCGCATGCCTGTAGTCCCAGCTACTCGGGAGGCTGAGGCAGTAGGATTGCTTAAGCCCAGGAGTTTGAGGTTGCTGTGAGCTAGGCTGACGCCACGGCACTCATTCTAGCCAGGGCAACAAAGCGACACTCTGTCTCAAAACAAACAAACAAACAAACAAACAAAAAAAACAAAACATCACATTGTACCTCATAAATAAATACAATTATTACATATCAATTAAAAATAAGATTTTTTAAAAAACAAAAAACTTGAACATATCTCTTTCCTCTCAAGACGCAATACTGATAGGGACTTTTCCTGAATATATTATAAGATGATTATTCACTTAGGTTTGGCAGCTGCACAGAATCTGGTAGAATGTAAACTATGAATGGCAGGGGTTTTGTCCGCTGTTGTAGCCAGCTACTAGTACGGTAGGCACTCAATAATTTTTTGTGGAATGAAGAAATAATTTATAAGCTGGTACTTCTCTGCTATAACAGTATGTATCTCTAACCACCTATCTCTGTTTATTCCTCTATCCCTGTGACCCAGTCCTTTCCCTTTGCACCCTCCTCTGTCTTTACTTTCCCTTTCCTGTCCCCATTCCCTCCCTTGATTAGACCTCTCCTGCCACACACACACACCACTCCTGACATTATTCTTTTCATCTGCCTAAACCACAAGAAATTTTGGTCACTCTGTCCGTAAGCATTTGACAGAGTTTTGATTTCTGTAAGCCAACTGATTTCAATGTCCATATAGGTGATGACTGGATAGGATACCTTCCTCAAAGATTATAAACCTGTAACATGAAAAAGACAAACTCCAATTTGGTGAGATGGTGCTCCCTGTTCCTCCTCCATAATTTTCATACTTGTCTGATGTAGCTGTAGTGAACTGAATATTAGGCAAGGCCATGATGAGTTTGTAATCTGAGGGTGCCAGTTGGGATAGTAATAATCACTGAAGTACAGTTGGTTGATAATGTGAGAAATAATCCAGGAAATACAGCACTTACACATGTTTTCTTTCTACATAAAAACCTCTCTTATCCATTCAAATAAGTAAGATAAAATCTACAGTAGGGCTGCTTCTCAATTTGTTTTTAAATTTCACAGATATTGCATTTAAAAACAATTCTTTGAAACCTTTGTTTCTTTTATGTTATCCACCATGGAGTAGTAAGGAAATGATTTAAAAATGGCATTTCCTCTCAGATATATTTTATTTATAGTTCATAGTACATGATAGCAATGGAAGAATAAAGCTCAATTATTTTAAATTGTTACCAATAAGTGGAAGAGAAGAAATAGAAGACACAGGAATGGGAGCTACATTTCTTTGACTGTATCTTATACTTGTAGATTTGCTATTTAGACTATATATCTATTTAACATAATTATGAAACAAAATTTAAATTAAAAAAATTTCTAATATCAAAAAATTTTAAAATGAACCTATTTTGTCCCAGTTGATGGCACAATGACACCAATGGAATTATTTCAAATGACTTTAAAGCACAAGAATTCATATAGTTTTAGTGGGGTATACAGGGACAAAAGAACTGCTAAATGTTTAGTTCTTTCAGTAATTATACTGTTACTGTAATGTTATTCTAGAGCAGTGGTCCCCAACCTTTTTGGCACCAGGATCTGGTTTCATGGAAGTCAATTTTTTCTCGGAATGGGGCAGAGCTCAGGCGGTGATGCACAGCCCTGTTTTCGTAACAGGCCAGCCCAGGGGTTGGGGACCGCAGTTCTGGAGTGTTCTGTGAGTCAATAGTACTAAATCAAATGAACAATTACATGATACTTAAATTTTAGCTTCACCATTATCCTTGAAAACCAGGATTGTTGGCATTGGAAAAAAGAAAAACAAAAAGTTTTGTATCTATAAGATAGCTGAGCATATGTAAAAACAATACAGTTCTGAATTTGCATTGAATGTATCAAAACTCATTTATATTTTATAATCCTGTCCACTGCAAAGGCCTAGAAATGATCAGCAGTAACAGTAATACCCCTACAGCATGGATTGTGGCTCCTAAATAATATTTCCTACTAAAAAGAACATATCTTAGAGATATGTATAATTACGAGGTGTGGGGTAGGAAGTGTATGAGATAAGCTTGGAACACGTTATCATCCCAGATGCAGTGGACTTATGAAATACTAGAATTGTATCAAAAGCACACAGGATCCAACCTAAAGTCCCAACCAAAGATGGGACATCTATTAATATAATAATTACAATGCATGAAAACACATCATATATACTCATACAGGGGTTATAGTAATTCTGAAAAAGATTTAAAAAACAATAAGCTAATGCTTCCCTTTAGAGGATGTTGTGGAACTTATTATTCCGAGAACTGGTAAATAAAGGAAAAGAATCAAACATGTTTTCTGCTTTTCCTGCAAAACTACACCTCTGAGCAACCACATCAAAAGTAAGGGGAATTTCTCCCTATAGATGTGCTCCAGTTAAGCAATGAAGTAAAGACGGATATTGTAACCTGTGATGAATTAATGGATCTGGGTTTAGAGCATCAATAGCTGTTAATATCACAAAAAAAAAGAGAAGCACTGATTCATTAAAATGAATTTTAAAAAATGTTTAAACATCTCTGCACGTGATTCTAATGTGCAGCCAGACGTGACAATCACTACATAGTGAAACTCCTTCTATAAAATAACTGATGGGTTAGATCACAACTTCCCTATAGTGTACTTCAAATGCGTTAAGAGAGCTCTGGGACTGAAACCGATTCCATCATTCCTCTGGGCTGCTGGAGCCTCTGAGCCTCTGCCTCTGAGCCAATAAGTCTATGTCCCACAATGTGCTGGGGGCTTGCTATCATGCCTTATGTGTACCGAAAAGCCTGGGAAGCACAAAGGTAAACAAGAGCAGAGCTTTGTTTCCAAAGAGCAGTAGAAAATGCCCATTCGTTACCAGGGCAGGGAGGGAAACATACAAAAAGCACTTCTAAATTCTTTTCCTGTGGCGGTCGTGAGAATGCACCACCCAGACCCTGCTGTGGAAGGGGAGGGCATCTGACTGACGGTGCCAGCTGCTGCTTCCCACCCACCCCAGGCATCCCAACGGACCCCTCAAGGCTGCTCCCAGCCAACGGCTGAGCACTGCAGCGGGATCAGAGCCAGATCATTCATTCCTACCTGACTGGGGTCTCCTCTAAGGGTACCTGTGTCTCAAGGACTCCCCACTGGCCTGGCTGAAGTCTGCTGAGAGCTGTACTGGTATCTGAGCCTCTTCCCACCAGTCCGCCTTCCTTCACCCTCTCCTTCTCAGGCAATCAGACCTGCACTGCAGACGGAAGGCTTTGCCCTCTCTCTCCCTACCCATTTCCTTCTCTTTCCCCGTCATAAGCGTTCCCCTCAGCATCTCTTGTGCATTTCTAATCCCATTTCGGCTTCTGTTTCTCAGAGGTCTGTAACTAATATACTCCCATCAGCTGATTAGTAATCAGTACATCAGACATAGTACCTGTTTCCTTGAGAGAGAGAAAAAGTCTGGCTTTGAGAGATAGGGTAAGAAAACAAATAAGTTGCTGGAGAAGCTAAAGGAAGTCATCTTTCAATGGGTTCAGGAAAGAGATCTTCAACTCTGGATAAGAACAGAGCTTCAGGAGCTGTCCAGCTCTGAATATAAGGAATGAGTTCGAAAAAAAAGACTTACAAGCTCCAGAGAGCAGTATTCTCAGTGAGTTCCTGGCAGGATTTGGGCTTAAGGTGGAGGGGCATACATTTACTCAAGAATTAATTTAGCAAATATTTGAATGTCTACTATATACTGGATAATTTAGATATATTGCTGAAAATTAAAAAAAAAAATCAATGTTCTTCACTGGTGGAGTTTCAGTCTCATGATAGACACTAGAAGTAAACTCTCTACCTGTCAATGTGGTGTGGGACCAGTCCTAAATTTTACATTTCTGACTGCCTGCAATAGAGATACTTTACTTTCCACTGCCGCTGTCCTCCTAACCCAGAGCCAACCTTGAACTAAGCCTATTGTATAATAGTTTGT
Organism: Eulemur rufifrons; assembly: GCF_041146395.1. Taxonomy (NCBI): domain Eukaryota; kingdom Metazoa; phylum Chordata; class Mammalia; order Primates; family Lemuridae; genus Eulemur; species Eulemur rufifrons. Next base: position 88,824,073 of record NC_090997.1, on the reverse strand, counting down.
TTGCATATCTGGTTTTCCAACTAGACTTTGAACTTCACTAGATCTTCAGCCTCCATCATAGTATGAGGTATGCAGCAGGAATACAATCAATAAATGTATTCTGAATGAAAAACAAGACAGGGCATTGAAAGGCAGCTTTCAGAGGCAGAAGCATTCTGCAATGTATGATCCTGGAAACATTCCTCCAGTAAGAGAGTCAGAATAAAATGGGGGAGTCACATAGTCATATACAGTAAATCCTTCTCTTGAAGAATCGTTAATCAGAATAACAGAATAAAGGCTCTGGGAACTCCTGTAATTGAGAACACTTAAATTTGTTTAGTTTGAAAGTCTGCAAAGTTTACAGTATTACTATTTACGTGGATCTATGAATTTATAAAGAGGCAGTGATTGGCGATCTCTTTTTTGATATGGCAATTTTCAGGTATAAAATGACCTTTATATTGACAATAGTGCTATTAATCTTCAGCTTTCTTACAACGATCCTCTGGCTGCTCTGTCGTATTTTATTGATCATAAGTTTTTAAAATCTAAATTTGTCTTTATGAACTATTCTCATTGATAGATGTGCTTCATGAAAGAACAGGACACTCTTTGCAAGATTGAATTTATACTTGGAGAATATCAAGATGGGCAATGAGTCCTCTAAGTCAACTGAACAGGAGAGACTATAACCATCACTTAAATTCATATGAGCAAGTGTTTTCTATCTAGCAGTTACAATAACTCTTTTTTAAAAAAATCCATTACATTTTTGTTAGTATTCAAGAAGGGAAATTAACTTGAGAACTTCACGCACACACACAAAATAGCTTCAGCACAAAGTTTTGATAATATGCTGGTCTCTTTGAATATACTCATCTTTCCGGTTTAACAGCACACTCTCAGATAAAAGTGAGCCCGTACAGATACATTTGTATCAAGACTTTGGACAAGAACAAACAATCACTATAAATTAGTCAATGGGAACAAAAACAATCATCCACTTTCAGAAATTATAATGTATCTTTCTGATGATTTTCTCATTTAATCATTCTCTGTTTTAAAGGTAAGGAAATTAAGAGAGTATAGCGTAGTATTTAATAGTAAAAGTTAGAAACAAGATAAATCTGGATTCAAATATCAATTTTACCATTTCTTAGTTGTAACTCAAGTACTCTAGTTAGTCATGTGAATATTTAGTTGACAGAATAAAAATTGGTACCTCACATTTTTGCTGAAATTATAGATTTTATTTGTCAAATATATTTAGAGATGAAAATGTAAGTATAGATATCAGCCATTTTGTTAATATGTGGCAACTGTTGTTTTCGTTTATTTTTATTCATGATCTTGTATTTTAAAGGATCAAATTTTTGTCCTCAATATTTTCTATGGCAATGATCAGATATTCTTGTACATAAACGTTTAAATATGGGAATATTTAGGTATATTAATGTACTTTTTACTACATGTAGTCTAGTATAGAGTTAGAAGAATATGCTACTTTAAGATAATAAATATAGAATAATTTTCATTACAAAAATAATGTTTAATTTCTTCAATTAGCTATAAAAGCTTCTAAAGCAATCTACCTTTTATAATGTGATATATTCCTATCAATTAATTGTTCATCTACTTTATCAATTATTAAAAAAGGTGGGCTAAAATGTCCTACTATGATGGAATACGGTATTTATAAATTTCATATGCATGTAATTATATAGTTTGGTTTTTGCATTTGGGGGCTATGTTTTTAAACACATACAAGTTCGGCTATATAATATTTTCCCATGAATTTTCCCTGTAAGCAATATATAAATAATTCCTCGGCTTATCATTATGCTGTTTGCATGTATATTTCATCAGTAAGGCTAATAATAGCTTTGCTTGATAGTATTGCACAGGTCTGCCTTTTTCTGTCTATTTACATATGTTCATTTCATTTTGGTGTGTCTTTTATAAACATTTTAATGATTTGTTAAAAATCCTATTAAACAGGGATGGCTTTGACTTCCACCCTTATAAAACACAGGGCTAAAAAGTTGGGCAAAATATATGAGGCAACCATTTTCAGACATTGGACTTTGGACATTGGTGGTGCAAGCCTGCAATTCCTAAGAGAAGAGAATCTCATGAGATGAGCCCCACTTCATCCTGGCTCTGTGTCTGGAGAAAATTTTCTGAGCAGAGCACAGAGGTGGAACGCAAACAGAAAGAAAAGTGTAGCCCCACTGAGCCAAAGAAACAGAGATCAACCGTTTGGGGAGTGGTAACACTTGAAGGTGCTGACTCGGGAAAGGGGGGGTGGGGAAAAAAATATGAAACTATTGTTTTTAACTTGCACTGTTCACTTAATAATTTATCATGAAAAAAAAAAAAAAATCATTCCCCCAACCAATAATTAAAAAAGTTAATGTCAAAAAAAAAAAAAAATAAAAAAAAATAAAAAAAAATAAAAATAGAAAGAAAAAAAAAAAAAAAAAAAAGAAACAGAGATCAGAGTTCTGGGCTGCTAAAGAAGCTGGAATCAGAAAGAACAAATAGCAAAGGTTGCAAATAAGGACCTAGATCCTTAGTTTGGAGCTGAGCCTCACACATGCGCAGTGAGGCTGGTGAGACCAATCAGAGGAGGACTGCCACACAGTCCACAGCAGAGGAATGTGCTCGCGGCCAAGCCACCACGCCAGATGTGTTAACAACTCTTTATGGTGAATTGTGAAGGACAGCCAGATATACTCTTTGGTGTTGCAAATGGTCACACTTTGATTTCTGTTGGAATCTTCTTGTTAATTTTAACTTTCCTTCTGTTTTCATTTTGTGTTTTATTCCTGAACCTTTTCCACTCTCCTATCAAAATGCATGCCAGGGCTCTCTGAGACCATTATCTGAATGAAACATAGAAACGTTTTCTTTGCCTGTTTTTTAAAGGAATTGATCTACAGTGTCGATAAAAATATAAAACTGATTTTGAGGGTAGATATAAGACCTAAATGTCCTTAACTAGGTATTTAATTAGGAATTATTTCATCAGATAAACCCATTTTCAATACATACTGTCAAACGAAAACTCCTTTGTTGTGCAGAGACTGATGCAGGCAACTCCCTGGTTCTGGAATAAGGTAAGGAATGGAGGCAAAAGAACAGTCCTGAGGAGTTAATAGCACAGGTAGCCATCTACAGAGTGGCATGTTCTTTGGATGGAGTATGGTATACAAGGAGATGTGGATGGGGGCATAAACTAGAAAGGTCCATTAAAGCCAAGCAGGACATGAGAAATAGTGTCAAATGCTGTTTGGTGGCTGAGAATAGACTATCATGCCGTAAGTCAAAGAATTAAAGAACTGGTTATGGATTTCTAAACACATGAAAGAAAATGTAGGGTCAGGAGAATATTCAATGGAGTCAGACAAACCTCTGGATTCTGCCTCTACCCCTACTGGCCTGTGAAACCTCCCGAGCAATAGGTAAGCCAGAATTGGGGAGACTGCAAGCTACACAAATAGACCTCACTAAACCCAAACTAAATATATCATCAACTCAACTCACCCTTTGTTGTATTTAAAAACTGATATGTTTACTCCAGCTGTACCTGGCAAGGGGAAAACATGATGGATCTGAAGCTGGAATGAAAACAGAGAGTATTCTCAAGTAATAGGTCACAATGTCTGACTTTTACAAATTTTACAAGAACACATGGCCATGTGAAGGTATTACTGGGGGCCCACTGAGACCCTTGGTGTGGTCCATGCAAATGAGAAGTCTCAAAGTTTAAGCATCATTAGCTTCTCTCTAGAGTCGGTTGCCTGCGTTTGAATCCCAGTTGTGCAACCGTACACAAATGACCTAATTTCTCTGGGTCTCAGTTTCCTCATTTGTACAGTAGGAATAATAGTCTCTACCTCATAGGGCTGTCGAGAGACCTGATTTACATATGTAAGTGACTAATAACAGGGCTTAGCACGTATTAAAGTCTTTTTGTTTTAGAAGTATTGTATTAATAATAGATCACATCTGTATGACATTCTTCATTATAATATGATTCATCTGATCCTTTCAATATTTCTGTGGTATGGTTATTCTTGTTTCCATTTTTGTGGTGAGAAAATCCAAGTCCCGGCAGTTTAAGCAATTTGCCTCCTAGTGTGTTTTAGATGTCTTTCCTTAGAGCTTTTTTGCATGCCTCTCTTACTGCACAAATTGTACGGTAGTCTATGTATTTGTCTATGTCTGCCACTCAAGCATAATCATTGACGGAAAGGCCAAGGTCTTGTTTCACTCCAAATCCCCAGGGCCCGTTAGAGGGCAATCAAAGCAAGCGTGCACCTTATGTGCCTACATTTCTTAAAGGACAAGTACTTATTGCCACCATCTGGATTCACTTGTAAATTCCGTATATGTGTTCTTCAAGATAAAGAAATATGAACCTTTCTAGACACAGTAAGGGTAATAATTGCTTGCAATTCCTATTCTTAAAGACTAAGGCCCCCTTTTACATTGTGGAGGAAACACGTACATTTTCTTACTATGTTAAAGCATGGGAACTAGTTGAAATAAGGAAGTTAAAAAATAGTTCTTCTAACTGAAGCCAGTGGACAGAAACAGAGGCCTGCATGTTGGAACTAAGGCCCTCTCCACCTCTTTCGTTGGCCTTTTTCTAACAATCGGAATTTCCTTTGGAAATCATTTATTGTAGGTAGTTTCCCTCTTCCAATTTACTATTCTTAGAACATACTTATTGGTTATAATTTCTTGCCAGCTTGCGAGTTATTTGTAATGTTTTCCACCATCAAAAATGCCTGTTGTGGTTTATTTTGAATGGACTTATTGCCTATTTCCACTGGAAAACTTTTATGATGGAATTTATAGCTACTCAATTACTTTTTTTCATGTGTTTTATATGTTTAAGACTCGTGGGGATTAGTGTACAGAGGACACGGGGATTTGGTCTGGTCTCTCATGTTTACTCATTTCCTTGGCAGGATTCCTTCAGCCTACGCAGTGGCCAACCTCACCTCTACCTTCTCTCATGCTGATCAATCAGGAATTGGAATAAAAACAAACACTGGAAAGTTCCTCTTTCCAATCAACAACTTTCTCAGTTCACCTCGATATTATTCTCCACTACAGCTTTGCAGCATCTCAGCCATGTGGGGAAAAAAACAAACAACAAAACCCCAAATTGAACTGGAACTCTTTTAAGACCTGAGCAGGTTAGAATTAAGTTAAAAATGTAGATTTTCTTTGTCTTTTTTAAAATAAAAAAATCACACTTTGGTCCCATCGAGAAAATGATTCCAGATTTATAAACTGAATAATAATAAAAATATGTGACTGCTTTTTGAACTAAGAAAATTTGCTTTGTGAAAAATCTAGGTAATCAGAGTTGTCCTAGGATGGAGACATACCAAATAGGTGTTTGATAACTCTGCAAGGAGCAAATCTCTCCCCCTCTTTCTTTATTATTTTATTTCTGCCTCCACCTAAATTTAACGAGTTTTGTTGTTTATCTGATATTTATCAGTGAACATTGACAGAAATTAAGACTTTTGAGCAGGTTAAAGCCACTGAGTTGGAATGGAAAGTTAATAGGTGGCGTGGAAGTTAGCAGGGTAATAGCAATAATAAAAATGATGTAAATAATCATAGTTTCAACACTGTTTACATCTTTAGACTGTTTGAATCCTTCATGTCTTCTCTGATCCGCATAACCTCCTAGAGGGGCCTAGAAATAAAGGATAGGAGGACTCTACTCACACTCCTTCCACCCTAATAAGGAGAATGAGAGAAGAAAAGGAAAGAAAAATACACTACCTAATTAGTAACAAATGAACTGGTCTTTTTAAGAGAAGATGTATCTTAAGGCCCCATTTCCTAGAAAATTTTAAAAAAGGAAACTTTCTTCACTATTAATGGAAAGTTACAGCCACTTAAGGGACTTAAAGTTTTGAATGTATCATTTGGGAGAACTTTAATAAGTAGGAATGTCTTACTCATTCTTCCATGAGCTCACTATTAATAGCTTAATTCAAGCGTGCCATAAAGGTTTAAAGAATGCTCATCCACTGGGAGTTAGATCCTATTTTTCTTGTACACTGAAATGGATAATTAAAAGCCCAGAGGACATGGGGTAAAGGACAAAGGATATTACTTCAAGTTTTTATTTTTTATGAATCCACTTATCCTAGCATTCTTAGTTTTCTCCTTTTCCTTGATTTTCATTAGTAATTCTGAACTCTTTGTAAAGCATCTGATGCTCTCTTAAGAAGGAACTTACAGGAAGAAGAATGGAGCTAATGGCCCAAATACTGGCCCATTCTGTGCAGCTTCTGATGACCTAGGTAGAGGTAAACAACTGGAACCTTGAGATTATTTAAAGTCACGATACACTCCTACCCCACACCTCGTAATTATACATATCTCTAAGATACGTTCCTTTTAGTAGGAAATATTATTTAGGAGCCACAATCCATGCTGTAGGGGTATTACTGTTACTGCTGTTCATTTCTAGGCCTTTGCAGTGGACAGGACTATAAAATATATATGAGTTTTGATACATTCAATGCAAATTCAGAACCATAAAGTCACGATAAATCAATTCTCTTCACACTGAAGGACCAGTAAAAAAAAAAAAAGTCCATAAAACTTTCCTCAGTCAGAATGTGATGCTGTATAAAACTTGCCTTCACTAGTTCTGTGGGCCAGGTGGCATTTGGCCCAGGGAGGATAAGATAGAGCTCCTTCCAAAGGTTGGTGAAGAGTCAGCCCAATGCCATGGCCAGAGTTCATATTCTCCAACCCTCAGGCATTCAGTTTAGTTCGGGTCAATAAGTTTACTGAAGGCCAATTATGTGTCAGTAACAGGAGCTGTTACAACAAATCAGGCGTGGTTTCTTCCCGCGAGAGCTTGGCAGTTGGTCACCTGATAAGCTGAATCATGGATGCTTCCCAACATGACTGTCAATACAGCCATGCTCACTTGGAGCCTTTCCTCGTGAAAATAAAACAGATTCAGTTTCTTACTTGCCTAATTGGATGTCTTAGTCCCCTGTTTGGGTCACCTGTTGGGTAAGGGTCAGTTACTGAATGTTTGTTCAGTATATAGCCCTATGTGCATTTCTCTTCCAACTGCACGATGTCAGTGGAGACTGTCTCTCTGGCGTGGCTTCCTCGTCAATAAAGCTAGTTGTGCCCTACAGGTCTGTTTATTACAGTGTATGATCTGAGCATACCTGATTTGGTAGTGATTAAACTTGAGACATAAATATTCTAATTCGATATATCACTAAACATTTTCTTCTTGAACTAACTACTTTTTAGGCAGAGGAGAAAAGCACTTTTAGACTTAGGTGAAATTCATTTCTTTATCAAGTCAGTGTTATCCTGATAGCTTCAAGCCTTTGGGAAGCATTTCAGACAGAGCCACGTCGGAATTTGACTCTTCTTAGGCACAGTGGAAGTTATCAATTCTAAACCAAATACATTTGTGATTCCACATAACCAAAACCAAAAGGAAATTAAATCTTTCAGGGCCTTGCTTTCCAAACTCTGCCCTTGGAATGGTACTTGGCAGCTGAAGGGAAGGATAATTCTAGAAATCAAAGCTATTATTTGAGAATAATTCAGAGCTTTAAGATATAAATTTGTATATGATGTGTTCTGTAGAATTCTGATAGTCATAATATATGTCAATCACCAGTGCTGTCTTTGTCTTATGATAATTACTCAATATTTTTAACATTTTACAAAATAAGGTTTAGCTTTCATTGGGTTATGATTAACTAAATTAGCTATGGGCAGCCAAAGTTTTTTTTCTTTTTCTTCCAATGTAAAGCTAAGGTACTGCTGAATTTTTTTTTTCAATCTGTGGATTCCTCAGGAGAGTTATGTGCAAATCTTTTGTATTTTGAGTCATTTTTTGAATTTACTAGTGAAGATAATATTTATAAGGAACATGATTTTTGAAAATAAACTTTTTATTTTGTAGAAAGTATACCTGGAGAAAGATTTCCTTCAGGATTTATTTTCAACAACCCCAATTCTATGAAAATTACCTTCCCTATTATGTATGGAAACCTGATTTCCACCCGATGTACAGGATCTTACAAAGAAATAAGTCCAGATGGATGCTTATCACACACTGTACATACTTGTTTTCAGATCTCTATCCTGTAAACTAGATCCCACGCCCCTTGTGAAAAGGTATTGTGTCTTTGCCTGGCATTTGGTACAGCAGCTATAAGGTACTCAATATATATTCAAAGAACAAACTTTATCTCTAGGCTGCAAATATAAGGATAAAACCAATTCTAAGATCCAGATTTCAGCAGCAGTGCTAAAGGGTCACTGGGCAGTAGTGGGTAGTGGTTGTAGTTAAACATTCTCCATAAACTCTTCCACCACTACCAAGGCCACCCCAAATGAAATCCGTGTACAGGGTAAACAAAGCTCCAAGGCAAGTCCGTCTGGCCCTTCTTCCAACCAGACAACCCTAGGCTCCTCCTACATAGCAATTTTGGAGCTGATACTGCTGAATTTTATTTTAGGGCTTCCTGTATCCAGCAAGTATTCCATTTTGTGAACAGTTTGTTCATAATCTTTGAGAATGTGTATTCTTGGAGCCTACATTCATTCAATTAATTCAATTTTTTAAGAACAAATACCCTGGGGGTTTCCTGCATACTTACTGTTTTATCCCCCTTAGAGATGAGCTCCTTAGAAGTTAGGAACAGCAATTTTTGCCCCCTTTATAATTTATCCTTCGATTGTATGCTAGCCCTCTGCATTCTATAGCTAGTACGATGCTTTTTTGCGTAATGAAAACTCAGTAACTATTGGTAGATAGATCTATATGCACACTCACTCTAATGGAACTGTAGCCTCATTGTTTCGTAGGTAAATAAATAAGTTGTTCAAACTTCTCTGGGCTATTTAGTGGCCGGTGCACACCGTGATCTGTGTTTACATCTAGAGAAATGCATGTAGATAGACATCAATACAATGTGTGTCAAGAATAGTATTCAGACTATTACTTTTTACCTTGTCTCAGCTACACATTGTTCCCTCAAAATAAAACCCATTATTTTTGATCCTTTAAACAACTCTTCATTGTTATTCCCACTTGTAGATGAAGAAATCAGGGCTCAGAGCAGTTAAATAACTTTCCTTAAAAGAGGAAATGGCAGACTCAGTTTTAGAATACATTGAACGCAAAATCTTCATTCTTTCCATCATGTGACTAGTTTCCTAAGATCAAGGTTGTCTCTGGTTCCCTTGAATAAAAATCTTAAAGCAGATAGCTAATAATTTTCCCAAAGGATTGTTTAAATAGTGGCTCATCAATATCACTTTAACTTCATAGAGCTTGAGGGAAAAATTATCATTATAACTAACTACTTGAATGCTGTTCAAGGTGATATGTTCTTTCCCTTCCTACGTTAATTTATCCCTTGGAGATAATTCCCTCAACATGTCCATAGATTGTAGACAAACCCCTGTTCCCCTTCTGCTTAACTGGTGGTGTGGTAGAAAACTTTCAAACACACACGATGAACCTTGTCATTGAGATTTTAAGGACATTTAAAAATAACAGATATAAAAAATAAGATGGTGAACATAACATTTGTATGAATAGTGAAGTTATTTCTCATGATTTCAGAGAAATGTCATATATTTCCGCCTTACTCCAGAACACTTGGCAGGTATCCATTCATTCTTCTTTGACTTCTTGAGGAAAACATGTGAGAATTATTTATCTACTCTATTTAAAAGCATGTGCTTACTGGTTTAATGGACTGGATGTGGGGGATAAGAGAAAGCAGGCACCAACTATGATTCCTAGATTATACAATTGAATGAACTGGGTAGATGGTGTGGCCATTCCCTGAGACATTCACTGGTGGATGGTGTGAGAGAATGTTTTTTGAAATGTTAAATTTGTATACTTTTAGAGTCATCCCAACAGAAATGTCAAGTAAAGTCTGGAATACAGAGGAAAGAGCTGGACTTGAGTGATAAAATTGGAAGTCATCAGCAGGTAGATGGTTCATCAAAGCATGGCTGGCAGATGAGACAGAGTGGAGAGAGAGTTAGAAGAGAGCCCAGAGGGGGAGGGACCCCACTTTTAATGGCTGGTAGAGGAGGATCCTGCCTAGGGTCCCTGGTGGGGTCTTTTGGAAAATCTAAATAGTTCACTCAGTGTGTATTGGGTACTTACAATGTATAAGGCAGCAATTTAGACTCTAGGGATACAGTAGTGAAGGAAACAGATAGACAAAATCCTTGCCTTCGTAGAAAGGACAGGCGTCTGACAATAAATGGTAAGCAAAAGTCTGAACTAATGAGAAAAGTGGATCTCTCTTCCTCCATTCAGCAAATATTTCTTCCTGAGGCTGCCAGAATGCTATACCCCTCTTCATGTAGGTTCTTCTCCTTGTATGTCATGTCAGAAATCTCAAGTCCCAAAACACACAGCAAAAAGTAGTCATCAGACATTACTGGGGTCAAGCTCCAAGTTCAATGCAGTGGGCAGATGAGGGTGGCAGGAGGCCTCATGGGGAGGAGACAGGACAGCAATGTACAAGGGGGGTTATGGCTTTGATGATTTCCTTCTACCGACATACCTCAGAGATACTGGGGGTTCAGTTCCAGACCACTGCCATAAAACAAAAGTCACATGAAATTTTTGGTCTCCCTGTGCAGATAAAAGTTATGTTTACCCTATATTTAGTCCATTACATGTGCAATAGTACTATGTCTAAAAAATTTCCATACTTTAATTTAAAAATACCTTAGGTAATGATCATCTGAGCCTTCAGTGAGTTGTAATCCTTTTGCTGGCGGAGGTCTTGCCTCAATATTTGTTGACGGTCACTGACTGATCACGGTGGTGGTTGCTGAAAGTTGGGGTGGCTGTGGCGATTTCTTAAAATAAGACAACAATGAAGTTTGCTGCATCTATTGACCTGGCCTTTCATGAAAGATTTCTCTGAAGCATGTGGTGCTGTTTGATCCCATTTGACCTACAGAACTTCTTTGAAAATTGAAGTCAATGCTCTCAAACCCTGCAGCCGCTTTATCAACAAAGTTTATGTAATATTCTAAATCCCTTTGTTGTCATTTCAACAATGTTCACAGCATCTTCACCAGGAGTAGATGCCATCTCAAGAAGGTATGTTTGGCAGGGCGCGGTGGCTCACGCCTGTAATCCTAGCACTCTGGGAGGCCGAGGCGGGTGGATCGCTCAAGGTCAGGAGTTCGAGACCAGCCTGAGCGAGACCCCGTCTCTACTAAAAATAGAAAGACATTATATGGACAACTAAAAAATCTATATAAAAAAATTAGCCGGGCATAGTGGCGCATGCCTGTAGTCCCAGCTACTTGGGAGGCTAAGGCAGTAGGATCGCTTAAGCCGAGGAGTCTGAGGTTGCTGTGGGCTAAGCTGACGCCACGGCACTCACTCTAGCCTGGGCAACAGAGTGAGACTCTGTCTCAACAACAACAACAACAAAAAAAAAAAAAAAAAAAGAAGGTATGTTCTTTGCTTATCCATAAGAAGCAGCTGTTTATTCAAATTTTATCATGAGATTGCGGCAATTCAGTCACATCTTCAGGCTCCACTTCTAATGCTAGTTCTCTTGCTGTTACCACCATTTGTGTAATTACTGAAGTCTTGAACCCCTCAAAGTCATCCATGAGGGTAGGAATCAACTTCTTTCAGATTCTTGCTCATGTTGATTAGCAGTATTATACATTATATTCTTAGAATAGAGTAAGCTAGAGAAAAGAAAATGCTATTAAGAAAATCATAGGGAAAAGAAAATATATTTATGATTTATTAAGTGGGAGTGAATCATCATAAAGGTCTTCATCCTTGTCATCTTCATGTTAAGTAGGCTGAGGAGGGGGAGGAGGAAGAGGAGGGTTTGGTTTTGCTGTCTCAAGGGTGGCAGAGGCAAAAGAAAATCCACATGTACGTGAACGTGTGTAGTTCAAACCCGTATTGTTCAAGGGTCAACTGTATTTCTTAAATAAGACTTGAAAGTCAAAATTACTCTTTGATGTATGGGCTGCAGAATGGATGTTATATTAGGAGCATAAGAAAAACATTAATCTCCTTGTACCACTCCATCAGAGCTCTTAAGTGACCAGGCACATTGTCAATGAGCAGTGATCTTTTGAAAGGAATCTTTTTTTTTCTGAGCAGTAGATTTCAACAGTGGGCTTAAAATATTCACTAAACCACGCTGTAAACAGATGTGCTGTCATCCAGGCTTTGTTGTTCCTTTTACAGAGCACAGGCAGAGTAGATTTAGCATCATTTTTAAGGGCCTTAGGATTTTGGAGATGGTAGATGAGCACTGGCTTCAGTTTAGTCACCAGCTGCGTTAGTCCCTGACGAGAGAGTCAGTCTGCCCTTTGAAGTTTTGAAGCCAGGCATTGACTTCTCCTCAATAGCTATGGAAGTCTTAGATGACATCTTCTCCCGATACAGTATAAAAGTGTTTCATTTACTTTGAAAATCTGTTGTTTAGTATAGCCATCTTCATCTACGATCTTGCCTAGATCTTCTGGGTAACTTGCTGTAGCTTCTACATCAGCATTTGCTGCTTCACTTTTCACTCTTATGGTACGGAGACAGCTTCTTTCCTTAAACCTCATGAACCAACCTGTACTAGCTTCCAACTTTTCTTCTGCAGCTTCTTCACCTCGCTCAGCCTTCATGGAATCAAAGAGACTTGGGGCCTTGCTCTGATAAATTAGGCTTTGGTGAAGGGAAATGTTGTGGCTGGTGTGATCTTCTATCTAGACCACTGAAACTTGCTCCATATCAGCAATAAGGCTGTTTTACTTTCTTATCATTTGTGTGTTTATTGGAGTGGCACTTTTAATTTCCTTCAAGAACTTTTTCTTGGCATTCACAACTTGGCTAAATGTTTGGCACAAGAGGCCTAGCTGTTGACTTAACTTGGCTTTCAATGTGCCTTCCTCACTTATCTTAATCATTTCTAGCTTTTGATTTAAAGTAAGTGGCATGTGACTCTTTCTTTCACTTGAGCACTTAGAGGCCATTTTAGGGTTATTAACTGGCTTAATTTCAACTTGGTTGTGTCTCAGGGAATAGGGAGGCCTGAGGAGAGGGAGAGACCGGGAAACAGCGGGTTGGTGGAGTGGTCGGAACACACGCATTTATTAAGTTTGCCATGTTACATGGGCATGGTTTCTGTCGTCCCAAAACAATTACATTAGTAACATCAAAGATCACTGCTCACAGATCACTATAAAAGATATAATAATAAGGAGAAACTTTGAAATATTGCAAGAATTACTTAAATGTGACACAAAGACACGAAGTGAGCCCATGCTGTTGGAACAATGGCGCAGATAGACTTGCTTGACTCAGGGTTGCCACAAACCTTCAATTTGTAAAAAATGCAAGATTTGTATGCAATAAAATGCACTAAAACAAGGTATGCTTAGGCCAGGTGCAGTGGCTCATGCCTATAATCCTAGCACTTTGGGTGGGTGTGGCAGGAGGATCGCTTGAGACCAGGAGTTTGAGACCAGCCTGGGCAACATAGTGAGACCCCCATCTCCACAAAAAATAGAAAAATTAGCCCGGTGTAGTGGTGTGTATGTGTCATCCCAGCTACTCAGGAGGCTGAGGTAGGAGGATTGCTTGAGTCCAGGAGTTTGAGGTTGCAGTGAGCTATGATGACGCCACTGCCCTACAGCCTGGGCAACAGAGCAAGACCTTGTTTCAAAAACAAACAAACAAAAATGTATGCGTGTATTCACAGTGTTATGGAACCGGAGAGTGGAGGGACAAAAGACAAACTGGTGCAGACAAGAGGAATTTTACTAGAGAAAAGCAGGTGAGACCAACAGGTTTTGGCACCTTGTTTCTACTCAGAAATAGCATGAAAATGTAACAGAATATCCTCAGCAATCTCTCTCCTTACACAGAGGGATCTAAATGAGTTGCATGGATGGGATGAGGTGGGAACTATCAGAGTTTCCCGGGGAACAGGGCTTTTCTTTGCAAACCCTCATACCGCGCAGCAGCCACATGCTGTCTCCCTGCCCCCAAGCGCCTCCGCTGTCCTTAGAGGGCTGTGGTCTGGCTGCAACCTGCCCTTCCTCCTCTAAGTCTGAGAAGAGTGGACAATGATGTCACCAGGGAATTTCTCAGAGTAGTGGGATTACGGGTGATCTTTACCTTTTATATACTTTTTCCCTACATTTTCTTAATTTTGTAAAATGAAAAAATGTAATTTTATAATCAGAAAAAAACTTTAAAAATTTACCCAAGGCACATCTCACACACACACACACATTAAAACCCAAAATAGTTAAGCTACAGCAACTTTTCAGAGAAATTTCAATCTTGCGATCTTACGTCTTAGAAGAACCGAAGTTGTTCCTGAGACTGATGACCATGCCATGCCCTCATTGCCCAGGAAATATTGATGGCACCAAGTGACAAGGACACAGAGTGGCATAACAGTGAAGTTTAGACTTTGAAGTCACAGAGATGTGGTTTAACCCCTACATCACGTCCTTGCTAGCTGTATGGTTTGGCAAGTTACTCAGCCTCTTTGGTTCTGATGTCCTTTGATGGAAATAGAAACCAACATGCACCTTATAGAGTTGTGAGATTATGAGAGAGAGAGCATCGTGTGTTTTGTGAAGATCCTGTCATGTAGCAAGGGCTTACCATGTACTAGATACTGTGGAAACCACCATTGTTTTCCTATAGTTCTTTGATCCAGGATACTTTGTACTGACCATTGAAAAGCGGGAGAGAGGAAGATCTATTTCACAAATATGTAATAAGAAAAGCAGGAGATCTAACTGGATCTTGTGGGTCCCCAAAAAACAGAAACACAGGGAGCTGATGTCATGTGGCTCACGGTGGCAGAGTCTGGATTAGGAAGCACAGTGCTCTCTACACCACGGCATTGTGGCAAGGTGACACCTTGTTTTTATTTAGTATATTCAGAGAATTAATATTCCCTTGATTTTTTGAACTATTTTAGCTGCTAATTTAAAGTCCAGAATAGTCAATTAAAATTAGTAAAATTATACCATTATGGACAATATTTTCTTAGAAGATGTCCTTTTAAAAATAAATTTTTTAAAAAAGTTTCCTCATTGCTTAGTTTGATTTTAGTTGTATCTCATAATTAAAAGAGAGGACATTGTCTACCTGAGAATATAAGTTAATGGGGTATGCCTAATTTAACCATTTTGCATAGATCAAATTTACCCATGTTTTAGATGCATAATACAGTATAGATGATACGTCCGTTATTAACATCATTTTTATTAAACAAATGGCATTAGAATAATACAAAATGTGTATTTTATTTTATAAATAAATGCCTGATCAGTTCAAAGAAATAGTAAATTAAACTGGGTGTTCGTCCTTATGGAAACAACAGCAAACTGAGTGAACATTCCCAGCCCTGCCATGTTTTGGAAAGTCCGGTTTAATAAACTAGCTGTTAGGCTTAATCTCTCCTCTCACAGAGGTTCAATTGCTGAAGCAATGGGAAGAATGAACTCTGAGGTCTCTTACTTTGTTCTGTTTTTGGCAGTCAACTAAGTTTAAACATTAAAAAAATCAAATATAAAAAACAGTTGTAAAAATTTTTTTTTATAAATCTCAGCTAGGGAAGGCTTTCTAGGGATGTCATAAACCTAGCAACAATAAAAGAAAAATAAAAATCAAATTTGGCTCTTCTAAAATCAAATTTCTTTCTTAATACGTACATATAAAAACATAAAATACGAACTGGAGGCACATTTGCAGTATACATAACCAACAAAGAACTGATAGCCCTATGCAGAGAGCATGTGCAAATTATGTAATAAAACTAAATGCACATAGAACAATTGGCAATGGACAGTAACAGGGAATTCAGAAGACTTGAAAGACAAATGGCTCCAAAAGAACTAAAAGGAGCTTCACTAATAATAATAGAAATGTCAATTAGAAATGAGGTGTACTTCATGTGATATATTGCAAAGGTGAAAACATAAATAATACCAAGTGCTGCAGCGCCTGAGGCACTGGGAGAGGCGCTGTCACATGCCACTGGTAGGACTCTGACTTGATCCAACCTCTTTGGGGAGCAGATGGACCATATATTTAAAATTATAAAATTTGTAAATTCTTCAGCAATGTCACCCATATAAATTTGTGCCAAAAAAATAACCACACAACTGCCAAATGCTATATACACAATTATGTTTATTGAAGAAATGTCAATAATAACAGAAAGAGAAGAGATTAAATTATGGCATATACATAAAACTGAATACCACATTGGATAAAAATGGATGATACAGTTTTATAGTGTTGATATGCAAGAATATGTAATAGATGTTTCTAAATGAGAAGAATCAGGACATAGAAATATATGAGTGGTGTTATTACCTGATGTAAAACCTTACACGAATTAACATATAAACATGTACTATAGTAAGGGAGCATGCTTATCAAAATGTTTACAGTGATTACTTCTGGGCTTGAGGGGATTTTCTATTTTTTTTTTATTCCTTCCTACAGTGTTTGGATGTTTTTCCCACTGAGAATGAATTATTTTTCTAAGATAAGAAGCTATATATCTCATTCACATCCATGAAAATCAACCTGAAATGATTTGAATACTAACAATTACTCCATGCAGATCTTGCTTAGAAAATCTGATTCCCCTTATTCCCGGGCACATGGCTGTGCTACATTTTCCAAGCCCCTGTGCAGGTAGCTGTAGCCATATGACTATTTCTTTCCCGTGAAAGTTGAGTGGAAGCGATGAGTATGACTTCTGGGGAAAGGCTTTAAGAAGTTGATGATGTACCACCTCCAAGTTCTCCTTCCCATTCTTCCCGCTGGATGTGGATGAGAAAAAGGCTTTGGGTGATGGTGGAACCACGGGATAGAAGGAACCTGTTCCATGATCACCACCTGCAGGAGAGCCACCCTCTAACAAGATACACCCACCCTGGACTTTCATATGAGTAAGAAACATATATTGTGTTTGTGCTATTATGTACTTTGGAGTACGTATGTTGTAGTGGTGTAATCCACCCTAGCTATTATAAACCCTTACTGATTTTCTTTAGTAGCATGAAATTGTATAATTGTCTCTACTAGATTAAAGTTAATTTAAAAAAATCAGATCTGCTAAGTGCTAACTGTTTGCATCACCAGTAAATATTTTCTGCCTTTTTTTTTTTTTGCCACCCCCCTCCCCCCTATTTTCTGCCTTTTGTTACCATTTACAACAACACATAGCATTTATGAATTGTTTGGTTATATGAAATAAACCAATAAAATGCTGGTCTCAGTTGAGAATTGCTATTAGAGGTATGAGATGTTTTCAGGTGTGGGAATATGAAATTGCCTTAGTGAAAACTATGATGCACAACTTAAATTTTTAGGATTTTAGCATCACTTAACTTTTTTCACGTTTTAGAAAACTCTCTGCAAGACATTCTGAAAATCTCCCATGTAAAAACAGATGTCATTTGACACAACTTTATGTACTTGAGGCCAGAAAAACTATGCATCCTAAGCAATGAGAAATATTAGTTTTGAATTCCTGAAAACACATTGAGGTTTATGAAGTATGGAAAGCAGATTTATCAACTAAATTAGACCTTGCACAGTGGAAAGCTGGCAACATTCTAGTTTTGGCAGTGCGTTTTGTCTAAGGTCCAGATATCATACTTTATTATACTGTATGTTCTTGACCTGGATGAGAGACAGACATCTCCAGCACATCTGTCTCTCATTACCCGAAAGAGCTAGTCCTGGGAAAGACTGATTATATTCCTTCATGCTTATTTTCAAACCAAATTGATCAATAATTTAGAATTTTATAATGTTTCCATTAGCAGCTTTAATTTTTTTATTTTAAGCTCCAAATGCACACTTTTAACAAAATTGCTCACTACCAGAGGAAGTGGATATTGTGCTGGTGTCCTGCAAATTATGCCTAACAGCAGACAGGCTGAACTGCTGCTGACAAAGACAGATTCAGGTTTGGTTACTTCACAATTATGGCTGCTCCCAAGGAAAGAAACATCTCTTTTATAATAGATTACATAAGACATTTTTTGTTTTCCTGACAGGTTCCAAAATAACAGATAAGAATGCACTTTTCAATTCTATAAGCTGGCCAGGTGCAGTGTGGCTCATGCCTGTGATCCTAGTATTTTAGAAGGATGAGGCAGGAGGATTGCTGGAGGCCAGGAGTTCGAGATCAGCGTGGGCAACATGGCAAGACCTCTTCCCTACAAAAATTTTAAAAATTAGCTGAGTGTGGTGGCTCATGCCTATATTCTCAGCTACTTGAGAGTTTGCGGTGGGAGAATCACTTGAGCTCAGGAATTCAAGGCTGCAGTGCGCTATGATGGTGCCACTGCACTCCACCCTGGGTGACAATGTGAGACCCTATCTCAAAAAAAAAAAAAAAAAAATCACATTAAGGCATTTCCCTAGAACTTTACAAAACTCAAATATCACTACCAATTTTAATTAGTCAGATACTTCAAAAGTGCTGTTTACATTTAATAGGTAGGAAAATGGAAACTATTTTAAAAATTATTTGGCACTAACATATTATAACAGGATGAGGAATTGATCTCAAGAATTCCAGTCAAGAAATTTCCAGAGACCCTATTACCATTGAGGTGATATTGGGAATACAGTTCCTTTGGCATATGTCCTCTTTATTGGGCTTTCATTTTCCTACAAAAATTTCCCTAGCATATTTTAGTAGCTGCTGAGTTCATTTGAAAGCTCATAAAGTGATAATATTGATTAAAAGGATTAAAATCACTCTTCCCTTGGCTCTCATTCCTGCATGAATGAATTGCCTATATGAATGTAATCCAAATTTGGAACTGGTGGAAGCCAGAAAAAATAAGAACCACTGGGAAAGAAAGTCAAGGCAAAAGCCAAGCTTGAGTGAGAATTATACTTGTGATTTTGCTACAAAAAATTTTGCTGGAACATTTGGATAACTGTGAAAAAAAAAGTACATAGTTTTTCCTTTTGGGTCCCACTAGAGAGTGACTGGTGTCAATGTCAAACTACATAGGGTTTTCTTTTTAACTGTACCTGTAGACACAACCAGATGAGGATTTTTAAACTATTAAAGGTTCCTGAACACCTTTGTCTGGTGAAGTTTCTCAGAATAATATTTTTAAATGCATAAAATATAGAATGAATAGCATACTAGTTTCCTATTGCTGCTGTACCAAATTACTACAAACTTAGTGAATTAGACAATACAATTTTATTCGTCACAATTGGTTCTGGAGGTCAGAAGTCTGATAGATGTCTCACTGGGCTAAAATTAAGGTGTCCACAAGGCTGCATTCCTTTTTGGAAGATCTAAGGGAGAATGCGTTTCTTGGCTTTTTCCAGCTTCTAGCGGCCACCCACATTCCTTGGCTCAGGGTCCCCCTTTTCCATCTTCAAAGCCTGCAAAGGCAGATCGAGTCCTTTGCACAGCCCCTTCTCTGACCACAGCCGGGAAAGGTTCTTTGCTTTTAAGAACACATGTGATTAGACTGAGCCCACCTAAACAATGCAGGCTAATCTCCGCGCCGACCCCCCCACCCCCCAGATTCCTTAACCTTAATCACATTTGCAAAGCACCTTTTGCCCTTTGTAAGATATATTCACAGGTGCTCGGAATTAGGGTGTGGGCTTCTTTGGAAGCCATTATTCTATCTACAAGAATTATGGATTAAATAATTATGTGGAAATCAGTAATAAAGATATATTTAAAAAAATTGTGATATAGTAACATATGTTTGTCTTTATTAACACATTAACAAAACCTAGAATGGGTCTAAAAATGTCCGTACATTTGAAATAGTGATGAGAATAATGATTTTTCAATATATCAGTAACAACTGATAATTGTGATTATCAGTCGACTTATTACAGTGACGACTGTAATAAGGTATCAAAATACCTGTAATTACTTTTGGTTGGTGACAGATCACAGAAATTGAAACTATTACTGTAGTTTGTTGTTTATATTTGTAAATGGAAGAAGTGCTAAATTTTAGCGAGAGATCAAAAAAGTAAAGATGTACTTTTTTCCCCATCCAAAATCACAGAACCTTTTCCAGATTAAGAACCTCTGCTCTAAGTGTCAGGGGTCAAATCAGGTGGTCGCCCAGGGAATAATCAGGGGAGACTGCAGGAAAATGCAGAACACCTGATAATCATTTGGCACCAATCCACACCTCCTATAAACCCTCCCTAGGACCAGACCAATAAAAGGAAACCACCTGGGCGTCCTCAACATCTTTCTCCACTCATGGAGACTGACCTGTTCTTCTCTCTGGAACGTATTTTCACTTTGGGTAGCTTCCTTCTTTACTTTCATTTTGTATAGCTTCTTTCTTTACTGTAATAAACTGTTTGTGTGGGATTGCTTTGTATTTGTGATTACTCTGTCCTCAGCTCAACTTGGTACCAGCACTCACGCTTGACACTGGGAAGCAAGGACCAGGCAACATTGAGACAGACCTAACATTTGGTGCTGAGACCTGGGAAGGAAACGTCCTGCAAACTCTGGTCAGGTAAGATGATGAATGACGTGTGTCTGCTGGAGGCTGCTTCATTGCACTGTCTTTATGGCATCTTGTTTCCCTGAGTTTGCTCCCCTGAGTTTTCAAAACCTGTTTCTCTTCCCTATCCCCACTGTTGGTGTGGTAAATTACAAGCTCCCCGTGTATTCCAGTTTCGCTTTGCTTACTCCTTTTCTGGTACTTCCCAGTCGCCCTACCTCCCTACTGGGAAAAACTGTACTCTGTATGTTGCAACCTTTGTTTCGCTGTGTTCTATCTTCTCTCCTCTAGTCTTCGCGCTTTTTCAGCTGCAACAGCCTTGACTTTGCAAGGTTTGGCCACTATTGCCTTGTTGACTTTATTAGAGGAAAAGGGAAGGTGGAAACCTTGTACTTACTAGTTCTTAGCCAGGCTTAGGGAAGCCTCCGTGTCTAACAGAAATCCTGTTCAGAAATGGGGGGAGGTTCCCTTTCTGCAAGCTTTCATGGCCCTTTATTAGGATCCTGACTTGAGGGATGAGTGCGGGATGTGCCTAGCCCATGCAAGCTCCAGGCACCAAGAAACGGTGGCAGACATCCTAGATGAGCCCCTTTTAGCCACCCCAGAAGCCCTTCACGCCACCCTGGAGCCTCGTCAGTCTCCGATTTCGGGGGAGGGGGCGTCCCGCCAGTTTTCTGGGACAGGATTTCAGCCACCGTTTGCAGACTGGTGGGGATGTAGCACAAAAAAATAAAAAGGCTGACCAGGAGGCCAAGAAGGTGGCAAGGGAGAAGGAATTTGTATACATGGTGCTGCTGGTTTTACTCTCAGCATTGGAAGTATAAGACAGGCTGATCTATTCAAACAAGGAAGAGAACTGGGCCAAGGAAAAGGGATCTCCTTTTCTCCCACGGGATGGTGGAGCAGGAGGGAAGGCCCTTCATCCCTTCTGATATATCTTGGAACGTGGTTTCTAGCTTCCATCAGGCCTTCTGTGTGGGGGCCACGACTTTAAGGATTCTCTTAGAAAAAATGGTAGCTATCCGAGGATTAGACAAGTTGGTCAAACAGGTAACTGCTTCGTGCTACCTGTGTATGCAGAGCAATCCACAAGGGAGTCCAACCACCTCAATTGTTGGAACCGGTGCAGCGGCGAGGCAGATCAGGGGGAAGACTGGGAATTGGATTTTACTGTAATGAATCAGTGCAGAGGATACAAATACCTTTTGGTGTTGGTAGACAGCTTCTCAGAATAGGTCGAGGCTTATCCGACCCATATAGTGAAGGCAACAGAGGTGTGTAAAATATTACTAAGAGATTATACCTCGCTTCCCCTGAGTCTTCAGAGTGGTAATGGTTTGGCTTTTACACCTAAAATAACACAGGGACTGACTACTGCCTCAGGAGTAGACTACAATTTGCATATGTCTTGGTGACCAAAGGCATTTGGCAAGGTTGAGAGAGCCAACCAAACCCTAAAAAGGACCTAGGCCAAACTGTGCCAGGAGACCAAAACAGACTGGGTGCAAGATCTCCCCATTTCCTTAATGCAAGTTCATGTCTCTCCCAAAAGGACCCTAAAGCTTAGTCCTTTTGAGATCCTGTATGGTCGGCCATTGCAAGTACGGGTAACTAGAGGATGTGCTGAAGCTGGCTATTTTCTCAATATTACAGATCTCTATATTACAGATCTTGGCAAAGTCCAACAGGCTTTATTGGACTATGGACAACATCCTTCCCAGTCCTCAAGAGAAAGGGATCGTCCCTTCCATCCAACAGGGAGACTGGGTATTGTTAAAGGACTGGAAAGAGGCCCATTAACTCGGAGCCATTATGGACAGGCCCTACCAGTTCTCTTATCCATCCCCACAGGAGTCAAACTTAAGGGGATTGAGAGCTGGGTACATGTCTCAAGAGTCAAACTGGTGGACGCCCAGGACCCAGAAACCAATGAAGATGCTGAAACAACAGGCACCTACAAGTGTGAGCCAGCCGAAGGGCTGAGATTTCCCTTCAAAAAAGATTCCAACAGTTCTATGCGAGATGTATGTTGGCCCGAGGATTCCACCCTGACCCCGCATGACCTACACCACTGATACCCCTGGAGCCACTTGACCTCGCTATACACACAGTCCATCTATAGCCCTTTTCAGAGGGACCGTGGAGCCTGAGAAATACATTGTTCCTGTTCAGCTTGACGTAGCTACAGAAGACGGACCCTCATCCCTAACTCCCAAAGATTTTCAGGCTCCATGTCTCTCAGAGGGAAGGTTAGGTAGGGATCAAATCTGTAGGTGGTGAGTGTAGGCCTGGAGGGCAGTTCATGGGGGTGGAGGAAGGGGTGGGGTGGGGAAGGGACTGCAGGAAAACGCAGAACACCTGATAATCATTTGGCACTATCCCACACCTCCTATAAACTCTCCACCAGGCCAAGCCAATAAAAGGAAACTACCTGGGCATTCTCAACGTCTTTCGCTACTGGTTGAGACTGACCCGCTCCTCTCTGGAATGTATTTTCACTTTGGGTAGCTTCCTTCTTTACTTTCATTTTGTATAATTTCTTTTCCGTAATAAACTGTGGGATTGCTTTGTATTTGTGATCACTCTGTCATCGGTTCAACTCGGTACAAGTACTCACCCTTGACACTGGGAACCGAGGCCCAGGGAACATAGAGATAGACCTAACATAAGGAGACATCAAGAAATGAAACACTGACGTTGCCCTGGTAGTGGCAAAAAGGGTACAGACCCTTCGTAAGAGTCATGTAAGTTACCCTGAACAGCAAGCCCAGACAAAGATGGCAGATGAATGAGTTTCCATAATGCTGGGAAAATCCAATTATCTTCAAGCTCTGCTTTTTCCACGGAGCTTTCCTGGACATTTCTAAGGACATAGTGATAGCTTAAATCCTTGTTCTTTTCTCTCTCAATTTGTCATCTTATATATTCTTTTGGGACGCTAGATATTTCATGTGTATGTTGCTGCCCTGATGAGACTGGAAGTTCTGTAAGCAGAAGTGATAAACACTTTTGTTCTTTTGTGGTGTTTTGAGGGCATTTTTGGGTAATAATGAATGAATGTTTATGAAGTGATTGGCTGATTAATAATCACCACTGGACTTACATATTTTAATGAAAATGGCAAATTAAAAAAATGTGCTTGGTTAGCTGAAAGTCTTTTTGAAGTAGTCTTCAGAACATGATATATAAAAAGATCCTTGGTCTGAGAGTCAGAGGTTTTTTTGCTTTTTCTCTTCCACTAACCAGCTGTGTGATCCTGGGCAAGTAATTGCATCTTTCCTGGGTCTCAAGTCCATCCTTCATAAAATGGAAGGATTGGCTGAGATCCTCTCTAAGGTCCCTTCCATCTTTAAGAGTTTGTGAATCAAAGAGTTTAGGTCACCTTCATCAACATTACTACAGCTTTTTACACTCCATTAGGACTGAATTTCAAGTTTCCCCAAGTAGTTTGAGAATTTAAGTGCCTAAACTGAGAAGGTAAATTGTGACTTTATCAAACATACCCCTAATAAGATACAGTCCCTCTTGTCAAAGCTTATTTGGAGTGATATGCTATCTCCGATCCTAGTCAAATCCTTTCACACCCAGATGAAAGCGGGATTAGGTGATAAAAGTCTTTGGAAACTTTTTAATACAAGCATGCTATGCTCCTCCGGGTGAGGAGCTCACATCTGTTATCCCAGCACTTTGAGAGGCTGAGGTGGGAGGATTGCTTGAGGCCAGGAGTTTAAGACCAGCTCGGGCAACTTAGTGAGACCCTTGTCTCTACAAAAGAAAAATTAGCTAGATGTGGTGGTGTGCACCTGTAGTCCCAGCTACTCGGGAGGTTGAGGAAGGAGGATCATTTGAGCCCACGAATAGCCCAGGCAACAGTGGGAGACCCTGTTTCAAAAGAAAAAAAAATGCTGTGGAGTTTTTAGCAAATTGCTTACAAAAACTATTAATATTTCCTTTTGATAACTTATCCTAAGCACTCACTGAACAGAGAAAGGGCCATGGCAACAATAACCATCAGTGATTCTCTGAGGATTGTAGTGACATTTTCTGGAAGTTCTTGACATTGAGTTGCACTCTTAGTTTTGTCTTTTAAAACTCTAGGTAGAATATTCCACCCCTTAACCTACCTCCAATTTCCCTCCTCCACCTCACTCTCCTCCTAGCCCTGTTCAGTCGTGTCTGCTCCATAGCACCCCCTCCCTACAGTGAACCATCCCTTACTTTGATCTGTAGGTGTCTGAGAGATGTAAGGCATAGGGCAGGTGTGTGAAGCTCAGTAAAAGGCAGGAGCTTACACAAAGTTGGGATCTGAAGGTTCACATTCAAATTCAGTTCGACAAGTTCAGCTTCAGAAAGAATAAATAAATATACACGAAAAAATTTAGACTCAAATCTCTCTGCCATCTTTTGTTTTGCTTTTCTTGATGTTTGCTAAAAAATACATTTTATTTATTCATCTATTATTTTTGAGATAGGGTCTCTCTCTGTTGCCCAGGCTGGAGGACAGTGGCATGATCATACTCACAGTAACCTGCAACTCCTGGGCTCAAGCTATCCTCCTGCCTCAGTCTCCTGGGACTATAGCCATGCACAATGCCTGGCTAATATTTTAATTTTTTGTTGAGTTGGGGTCTTGCTATGTTGCCCAGGTTGGTCTAGAACTCCTGTCCTCAAGCTATTCTCCTGCCTTGGCCTCCCAAGTGCTGGGATTACAGGCATGAGCCCCTGTGCCCAGCTGAGCATACAATCTTTTAATGCATACACAGAAATCTCAAATTTTTAGACATACAAACCGTATACAATTCTAAGAACACCTGAGGAGATTTATTTTCAAGACCCACAACTGGAGTCCTTTTCTTGGTGTAATCTTGAAGCCTGTAAATTTCCTTGGCCATGCTAACCATGGGAACTTTTCTTGCTTGCTAGCTCCAGCTCAGCAGTGATTTGGTGAGATATCTGTGTCAATCACTGTAAACAGAACTTTATCTTACTTTTTCTTCCTTCCCTCATGTTGACAAAACACTGTTATCAGTTTTACTCGGGATGGTCAAAGGACCTTGAGAACATTGTACTTCAATCTGAAGGTTACAAGAATTTGGCAACTTTCCCTACTGCAATAAATGACTACTCCTTCCTTCTGGCCGTTCAGGCTAAAAACCTGAGTCAACCTTTGCTCCTCCTGTGTTCATACCTCATATCCAGTTTACAGAAACCCTGTGGTTCTACTTAAATGAACAGCCAGAAACCAGTCACATCTTATCTCCAAGGCTACCCCTATTCTAAGTCATTGTGATTATCTCACCTTAATTAGTCCAATAATCTTTTAAGTGGTCTCCTGGCTTCCACCCGTATCCTCCGTATGGTCTAGTTTCAACATAGGAGTTGATAGGATCCACATCAGCCTACTATTCTGCCCAAAACCTTTCCACAGATCCCCATCTTAGAGTAGAAGTCAAGTCCCTTATAAAAAGTCTGTATGTTCCTATGCCTTCTAGCTCCCTCACCAGGCTTCCTCCCACTCATACCCTCATGACCCTATTTCTGTCCACTTCTCTGTTAGGAATGCTCTTTCCCCACATATCTGCATGGTTAGTTACTCCCTCTTTCCTTGTTCACTCAAATGTTACCTCAGGGAGGCCTATCCTGACTAGCCTATTTATGCACATGTCTATACTCTGGTTTCTCTTGAGAGCATGTGAATCTTTTGCCTTTTAAATATGCACATGTCTACTACACACATCTAGCATCTCCTATCATGTGCTCCAGTTTTCTCCACAGCATTTATCATTATTTAATACAGAAGCTCCCAAAGTTGCCAGAACTTTCTAGCAAGTTCCCAAGTGATGCTGATGCTGGTGGTCCAGGGACCACACCTTTGAGAACCACTGCTTCAGGGGAATCTTTTCTCTCAGGATCTCAATCTTTCTGATTGGGGTAGGGCTAAACCAAACAAACTTTAAGGACCACCTAAAGTGTCTCTTAAAACTCAGAATGCTAGGCCCCAGCCCTAGAGTTTCTGATTGGCTAGGACTGATGTAGGGCCTGAGAACCACTGGTTGAACACGATGTATGATATACTTTTATTAAGTTTGTTTCCTTTCCATTAGAATGTAAATACTATGAGGCAGGGATCTTCTTGCTTCCTCTTGCAAAGAACAATACCAGGCACATAGTGGTTGTTCAATAAACACATGTTGAATGAATAAATGAAAATTGCTTATCCTAGTGTTACATCAGAAAATGTCTCCTAATTTTATCGTCAGATTTTATATTAAAAAATACAAATACAAAGTTAAAAAACATTATAGTTCAGTACCCTCATGCAAGAAAGCATTTTTAAGCATTGGGCCACAGAGACAACTGAGATTTCCTGATATTTGGTAAATAAGTTATTGTTAACAATTTACACTATTATTATAGCATTAATATTAACAACAATGAACATTTATGGAATCCTACCATGTGCTAAGCACTCCACGTAGTGTATCTCATTTAATATCACAACAATCTCTGAGGTGGCTAGTGGTGTCACACTTTACAGAGAAGGGCTGTAACACCACGTAGCCCACTCACCGGTGGACTCTATGGCTTCCATGTGTCTCCTTCCCTCCCTGCGCTCTCCCAGCTGGGAGTCAACAGGTAGGGTGTGAAATAAAAGGTGATTAGTTTGCTTTTTAGTATCCAGGCATGTTAAGGTTTGAATTAAAATCTGCTGATCTATAAATTGACCTCTTAAAACACTAAAGCTCATCCTAGCCATTTTTCTATTATAAGAACATTCTAGAGAACTATACCAGAGTACTGGATTTCTAGATGAAAATGGTAAACCCTACAAATGTTCACATATCTTGTAAAAGATATGAAAATGTTTTTTGGGGGCTTGTTTTTAGGGGATTGTTTTTTGCGATAATTTAGAATTATTCATTTAGCCTGAATATTCATTCTACCAAACCCTGTATGACAGTATTGTATTTATGCAGAGAAAAATTGACACAAATGATTATAAGTTAGTGATTCATTTTTTTTTTTTTTCAAATAGGATGTTAGACTAGGTGTCAGTAAACTTTTTCTTAAAGGGCCAGACAGTACATATTTTAGACTTGCAAGTCATACAACTCTGTAGTTGTGGAAAGCAAGCACATATAAAACATAATGGGTATGCTTTTATTCCAATAAAACTTTATTTACACAACAGGTGGCCAGCCCATGGGCCACAGCTTGCTGACTCCTTAGTTAAAAGATTCCAATCTTAGTGGCATGAATGAAATGGACCAGAAATTTCAGGAAAGTTGTCAAATTTACTTTAAAAACAAAACAAAACTGTTTCTTACTCTATAGAAACATCCATATTCCTGTAGCTAAAAATAATGACTTAAAAATGACAGGTTTAGCATGCAAATCAAGACAGACATTTGGCTCTGTAATAAGCTGAACTAGTTAAAAGAATCCTTGTATTTATTTTTCACACAGCACAAATGCAGGTGACATAGTAAGTCTGTAATTCCCCACAAAACTTATAAACGTAAAACCCGGGAATCTAAAAGTCTTATAATCTTCTGCATCATTCACAGCTGTCCGCCCTATGGAATCTATTCCACAGCAGCAGAGGAGAACCTTAACTTAAAGCACCAAGTTTCCAGGCATTACTACAAATATCTTCTTTTCATTCTCTAATACATGCAGTCAAACTGCCTACGAAGCAAATACCAATTCACCTTAAGCTTCAATGGATAAGGGAAAGCAGCTGGGAAACCAACATTATTCTTAAGTCTAAAAGTGATCCTACTTCTTTACCTCACCGTATTTCCTTCCATAAAAATTTAAACTTTTAATGCAGTTATATTTAACACGAAATAAACTGAATTTTGAACATAATGTCTTTCAGATTCATTTAACAGGTTAGGACGTTCATTTTTATTTTATGTCTTGAGGAAAACAAAAACGTATCTCTAATCTAGAATATTCTGGCAATCTTTATTAGAAGTTAAATTTAGAGTTTTAAAGCAAAGTAATATGGCCTGTTTATCCACACAGTATTAAAAAAAATTCCCCTAATTATATGCAAATTATGATATAAGGCTTATTCCCAATATACATTTTATAGAGGTATGTTTTCATTTTTTGAAGTAAAGATTCAATGGGCACTTTCAGGGTCTTGCTAACATTAGCCCTATATACACAGAGATAACCAGATCCACCAAATGGACAATGAAAACTGGTTGAGGCTGATGATGAATGCTTCGATAGGAATCTGATATATATAGGTTGCACTGTTATATTCAATGGAACTGAAGTCTTCCTTAAAACTGATGTTGACAGGCAAATGGACTGTTAGTTTTTTATGCCAAAAATACATGGAACTGCTTGCTGTATGCAGGCTTCATTCTCTGCCTGTCGTCAGTAACTTGAGGGCCTTCTGCAGATTCTGTACAGCAGTGCTTACATCCTCATACTGCAAAGCACTGCCGGCATATTTGCAGTATTTCTGAGCTCTAGCAAAGTCCTCTGGGGTTAGACGGATATCCCCTAGAAGACAAAGAATAATTAAGATATTTATAAAAATATAAAAAGTGTTCTGTTAGGTAAATTTTTCTGTTCAAGATTAAAGAAAATATTTAAGGTTATGTAAAAACACAAAGGTTTTTTACAGTACTATATGAATTTTGGTAAATTTTCCTTCATTCTTTTCAATTTTTTTTATTGCTAATATACACCATAGGTATGCCAATACATAGTAACTTATATAAATAAGATTTTCCTTCAGGAAGCAATAAGCAAGGAGTCTTTCCATTTTAGCAAATAAATTGCAAAAAGAGTTTGTGTGAAATAAGAACAGTAGCTTTGGTGTTTTTGCTGGAGTTGCTGAGCCTCTCTTTTCATGGAACAATACACACAGACTAAACCATTCAACCTTCATTTGAGCTGGAATATAAATATATCCCTTAATAAAAAAAAAGGTGAATAAAACAAACTTTATATAAAAATTACATGTCGCATAACTTCTTTTTAGTATAAAAATGTTTTACATTTTTGTGCCATCTATTTAAAAAATTCATAAGCTTTGCCAAAATTTTATATCATTAAAATACACAATTAAACATGTAAACAGCCATTACAGATTATTTCTCCAAAACTTATTCTCACCAAGTTTTCTAGTCATATACATGATTAATATGTATAGAGTCCAACTAAATAATATGGGTAAAAAAAACACATTAAAATATTTCATTTAATCTAAGACATGAATATCTTTGAATATATATTTCTAAAGACAAAATTAAAAACTGATACTGTATCTTATCTTTTGAAATAACCACATTTTCTCTGGCAATTTTAATGGAGATACTAAGGAGTCCCGATCCTTTAGGCTGGGGCATAAAATACAATGAGCAGATGATATATTTTAATTCTTTTCATAAATAGAATGACTGTTTAGTTGCTTTTAGATTTTGCCATATATATAGCATAAAATTAAAACTTTGACATACCTAGGTAAAGACTCCAAAGTAGTTAGCAACTCCAGGTAGGCTGAGACTAAATTCTGATCCAAATTATTGTTTTCTAAAATTTTCAAAGCGTATCCTAAAGTTTCTAGCTCAGTGTCAGGCACCTATAGGTGCTCAGTAACTTTAATGAAAGAACATGAAAAGGCAGTCTGTAACTTTATTTCCCACATTTTAAAATAAAGTTCATATAGAATTAAACATTAATTTCAGATTTTAAGTAATACAATTATATACTTACATAGAATAACTAGTACAGTGTGCTACATGAAGTAAGCCTTCAAATATTTGTTGAATTAATATTATTTAAGATTACATAAAATTTGGTCCTTACTATTGTAAGAATCAGAGATTACACATTGCAATTTTAACAGAAATCATTTTAATTTCCTTGAATTTCAGTCTTGCTTAGCAAGCAAGCAATATTAATCAATAAACTAGTAGAATATAACTAGATACTTAAAAAAACACAGTATTTAAAAAACACACAGTATCTCCACAATTCTACTTTTAGTATTTTAATAACTTGGCATTTGTTATCCATTAAACCTAAAAAATAACTATCTTGCAGTTCTGTTGACAATTCAGTCAGGCACACTTCAGTTCATTCTTTTTTTTTTCCTTGAAAAATACCTACCAGATTCTTTAACAGTTTTTCAAAAATATATTTAGAGGCTCTAGTCACCTAGATACATATACATACTACCTAGGTGAGTGAGACACCTTTGAAAACTAAGTTTACCTTGACTCTGTTCATTCTATCCTCTTGTCTCATAGCAATCTTTTAAATATACGAGGCATCTGTCCAGAACTTACCAGACTTACTGGGAGAAAGCTGCAATACTCAAACTAATCTTATTTTTACAGTATTAGTTTTAGCACTGTTTGTCTGACATATCACTTATCTATTAAGATAAAATGTGTACAATGGCAAGAACTTTGTCACTATTTTAGTTTTTATAAATTAAACTTATCCACAGTGATAAAACTATTTTAAAACACGAATACTGTATTTTTCAAGAAATAACAATCTCAATATTTATAAAATATGAATGAAAATATTTTAACAGAAAATTACTTAGGTATATAATTATAAAGCTTATAGCTAGGTATAATAAACTATACAATTCATATGTAAAATAAAATAACTAGATAATAATAACCAACGTATAGACTTAGATTCAAAATGTAACCTATACACATAAAGAGATATTACATTTTATTTTCAATAATTAAAACTACAAGCTTAAAAAGCCAGTCAAATAGTTACCTTTTGATATTTTGTAACAAACAGGCGCTCTCCTTTATTTTAAAAATATAGTAGTCTACAAGTCATTAATAATGTAAATTAAAATTTTACATTCAATAAAAATGAAATCTGTCATCTGATTATGATTCTTTTAAATTAGCATTTAAAATCTCAATAAAGAAAACGCAAAAGACAGAAGAAAAAACACATGTTCTGCAACTTGCTTTTTTACTTAGCATGTCTAAGTGATCTTTTCATGTGAAAGCTATCATATTCTTTTTAATATGCATACAGTATTCTACAGTAAAAATGGACCATAATTAATATAATCACTTTCCAAAAATGGGCATTTAAAATCACTTTTTATATTACTATAAACAATGCTGAAGTAAGTAATTTTGTAAATACTTCTGCCCATGTCTAAGTATTTCTTTAAGATAGACTCCTAAAAGTGGAATAGCTAGGCCAAAAGGGCCAAAATTATAAGTACTTATAACTTTGATAGTGACATAATGCTACTTACTATAAAAAAGCTTTATCAATTTATATTCTCACCAATAGTTACGAGTTATTCCCCATAACTTCAGTAACAGATTATCAATCTTTTATAGTATTTTTGTATCTATTGACATCAAACTCACTTTAATTTTCAATTTCCCTGATTATTAGTAAGGTTGGGCATCTTTTATACATTCGTTGCACATTTGCATTACCTGTTAATATTTTTGCCCTTTTTTTCCTACTGATTTGAGTTTTACTTATTCGTTTGTAGGGGCTCTAACATGCTCTAGACATGAGTGCTCTACTTTTTAAATATCCACTGTGGTTTGGATATTTGATACCTTCAAACCTCATGTTGAAATGTGATCCCTAATGTTAGAGGTGGGGCTTAATGGGAAGTGTTTGGGTCATAGAGGTAGATCCCTCATGAATGCATTAATGCCCTGGGGGGTGGTGGTGAGTGTATGAGTTCTTGTTCTATTAGTTTTAGCAAAAGCTGGTTGTTAAAAAGAGCTTGGCACTTCCCCTTTCTCTCTTCCTCTCTTGCCATGTGATCACTGGACACTTTCTGTTGCCCACTCCCGTTTGCTTTCCGCCCTGAGCGGAAGCAGACAGGCCCTCACCAGAGGCAGATGCTGGTGCCATGTTTCTTGCACAGCCTGCAGAACTGTTGAGCCAAATAAACCTCTAAACTTCTTTTCTTTATAAATTACCCAGCCTCAGGTATTCCTTTATAGCAACACAAAAACAGACTAAGACAGTATCAAATATTTCCCCCTGGTTTATTAGTTACACTTTAATATAATGGGGAGGGTCTTTTGTTGTATGGAATTTATTACTTTTCATTTGTCAAACATGTTAAGACAAAATCAAATGAAACACAAGATAGGTATGTATCTAAGGTAATTTTTTCCCTGACAGCCAATTGTTGTAAGATCTCTAGTCATAATGATCCAAATGGCACCTTAATCATTAGTTTAATTCCCAAACTGTGTGGCCTGACTTACATATTCTCCATTCTGTTTCACTGAACTATTGGTCTATTCTTTTTCAGATCTTTTCACATTAAATTTTAGACAGAGCTTTTACAGGTGGGTGGGGCTCTAGAGAGGAATCTGGAAACTGAGTTTTACAGAGGAATATAGTATTAATTGGGCAGGTTATCTATCTAGCAACAGATAAATTATTTTCCACTATTACTTACTCTCCCTACCTTACCACTATTTTTCTCCTATTAAATACACAAATACTCTTAAAACTAGACCTTTTGGGAATCAAAGGTCATCATTGTAGCTCTTAATTTTAGGCCTTATAACTCATCTGCTTTTTGCTAAAACTAGAAAAAGTAGAATAAATTTAAAGTAACTTATACACTTAAATATAAGTAAACGATATACTACATTTAAATGTATACTAAGCGACATAGTCGCCAGTGCTTGACGACCTGACCACCTTATCAGCAAAGAGTGAGTGGATTGTGCTCCTCTTCAGACAGCACATACTTCTAATCTCTCCATTCCTCTAACTTTTTTTAGATTCTGAATCAACTGTAGATAAATCTTTCTACTGTCAGACTAGTAAGTCAACTGAATACAGAAGTAAAGAAACAAAACTTACAAAATTCATACTATACTTAAAGTGCTATCACTCGACCCATGGGACTGGGATCGTGTTGGATATTTTATTACTTTCAGAGTGATATGTGCATATGATTTAAAAATTAGGACAGAACTTATTAATAACTGTGTATCACTGGTAAACTCATCTGCCCTGTCCCTCCTCCCCACCACACTTCAAATTATTTCTTTTTTTTTTTTTTTTTTTTTTTTTTTGAGACAGAGTCTCACTCTGTTGCCCAGGCTAGAGTGAGTGCCATGGCGTCAGCCTAGCTCACAGCAACCTCAAACTCCTGAGCTCAAGCGATCCTCCTGTCTCAGCCTCCCGAGTAGCTGGGACTACAGGCATGCACCACCATGCCCGGCTAATTTTTTCTATATATATTTTTAGCTGTCCATATAATTTCTTTCTATTTTTAGTAGAGGTGGGGTCTCGCTCTTGCTCAGGCTGGTCTCGAACTCCTGAGCTCAAAGGATCCGCCCACCTCGGCCTCCCAGAGTGCTAGGATTACAGGCGTGAGCCACCGCGCCCGGCCCAAATTATTTCTATATTTTGTTGTTCTGTTACTTCCCTAACCCTAACTGATAAGCTAATTCCACTGTTTCTTGAGTTATCAATTTTTAGACATTATGTGCTAGCATTCTACTATAAAATATAAGAATTTAGCTCACTTACACTATTCATTCTCTCTTGGCCTATCTTCTCCAACTTTTATTCGTTCTTTTAATTTTCCTAGTTACATATTTCTGTCTTCTATCTCTCATTCTATCAGCTTTAGAAACAAATCTCTTGGCATTCCACTTCTGGACACTCCTAATTGACAACCTTCTTTCATCTATTTCACTAGTCAACTTTCAGAAATATACCTCTACCTCCACTTGCAAGTGTTGATATTTATATTCTGTCCTAAAGGAAGTATTCTGTGTTTTGTGATAAGCTCTATGCCAACTGAAGGAGAATGTTCTTTGTGTCCAAGTCAAATGAAATTCTTTTCTTTTTATTTCATAATTCTATTAATTATAATAATTATTATAATCGAATGAGGTCTTCACTATAAATATAAAAAGATTAAATCTCAATAGACATAAGAAAAACAAACTCTGAATGAGGAAGACCAAAATAAACACAACACTTGACTTGGGGTAAAAGAACAGAGAGGTCAGAAAAGTAGTAAAGATTACAATTAACGAACCAATCACCTGGCCTATGAAACAACCAACCAGAATAATTAACCTCAGAGATTTTTATTTTCAACAATGGTCAGTTCCTTTCTTTTCAGATAATCTAGTAACTTAGTGCAGATAAGGAAGATCATAGTCACAACACGTGGTAATCACGAACTAATGTAATCTAACATAAACTTTTATGATGGCTTTGGCTAAATGTTTGTGCCAATATATCCACTAGTATACAAAAAAAGAAACTGTAACAAAAAGGAATACCTTGGATTTTGATATTTTTGATAATACCAAACAATCGTGGTTTATTTGAGAATCCAGTGAACATAAACATTCAAGGAAACGTGTTTCAGATTACCTAGAAACTCAAATTTAAGTAAGAACATTTAAATATATAGCATTTCCAAGGTAAAATTACAAAGTAACACTCCAAAACAGGAGATACAATATATCTCACAAACTTACCCTGGGAAACTGTACTGAAAAGTGTGGGATCAATGGCAGGAATAGTCTGTGGAGTAGGCTGGATAGTATTGCTTGTTACACCTGCAAATCAGAAAAGCACAAATGGGTATAAAAGTGTTACACCATTCAATTATATACTAGGAAAGCAATTATAAGATTATGGGGGAATTTCATTATTTCACTTAATTATTTTCTTGAAACATTAATGGATTCTAATTGGATATACTTATTTGATGTTGGAGGCTGGCAGAGAAAATATGCAGGAGAATACATTGTGAGTATTTACAACTGTATTGGCTATACATTTCCTAATATGTATTTTGTTTATCTAATGCTTCAATTTACTTCTCAATTAAAGCTTACCAAATATCTGTAGACGTAAAAGACTTCTACTTCCTACTTTTCATTTTCTTAGCCAATTAAATAATTTTGGGGACAAGGTGAGATGTAATTATGATTTAGTTTAACTTATGAGATGAGTCCCATTTCATCACTGTGCATGAAATTACAAATTATACATTTCAAAATTTCCAGTTCTCACATTTTTAAAATGGTATTTTCATATATCCAATAAACAATTAGTTTGTTTTTACTTCATATTAGAACTTGCCAAAACTATCATATTCAGTGAATAACTAAGCATTCTTGATTAATGGTAAGGAATATACTAGAGTTGAAGATTATTAATCATCTAAAAATTTAACAAAGTGTTGAAACATTCAAAAGAAGACTTCAATGATTCAATCAGCAGGGAAAGCAAATGAAGAAAAGCTAATTACTCTAAATCAATGGAGAATAATCTCTCAAAACAGGGTTCATTTGCCCCAACCTCATAGGTTAAATTCAAATAGACAATTTGTAGTAAGAGTAAAGTGGGAAAGACTCTGGGATAAGAAAAAGCAAACAGAGGAAAGGGTGAAAACAAAGTAGGAAGTTTCTAGGGGCACAGAAACATATCTAACGAGAGTTCTAGAATGTTGGTTTCACAAAAGATGATTAAAGTTCTAAAATACAGTGTTTCTGGCATGAAGTTTTGACTTTGAAGAACTTTCTCATAAACCTAAGGGAAAAAATAGTTTAAATAAACATGATTTTACTTCATTTAATTTTGCTTTAGAGCAAACTAGTTTCATTTCTACAGCCTTTGGAACTATAAAAAGTCATGAAAATCTTATTGTTTAACTACAGATGAAAAGTGAAGCACAAATTTTAAACAGTACAAGAAAATACAAAGATGAAAGCCTGCCTCTCATTCCTACTCAGAACCACTTCAGGGTTAGTACCAGTTTCTAGGACACCCTTCCACTGACATACAAACAAGTGTGAGTCCACCCCAATCTCTCTATGACAATGCTACTCTTTGCTAAGACATTTGTGTTTTGAAATTTCAAAATCAAAATCCCCTAGAAGGCAAGCTTTGTTTATGTTTTGCAAATGGTAGTGAGTTCTGTATACTATACTGTTCTGTGCAGTTTTTACTTAATGTGCCTTAACAATAATTCCAGATCAATGCATATAAATCTGCCTTGTTCTTTTTAATGGCTACATAATATTCCATGCTATGCATGTACCACAATTTTTAAAGCTATCAATTACTTACAGACATTAAAGTTGTTTCCAATCTTTTGCTACTATAGATAATGCTATAGGGAATATTCTTATATACTGTGTGTGCATGAATATATTTATAGAAAAATTTATAGAAGTATAACTGCAAAGTTAGGAGACCTATAAATTTTAAATTGACCAATGACTATTTTTTGCTTGATTTTTATAAATGCTAACCAAATATATTACTGTAAACATTTGACATAATTTTCTCCACAAAACTTGCCAAACACTAAAAGGCATGTACATACATAATATTTAAAAAAAATGCTAGAATGTAAGATCTGACAGGGATCTTCAGAGACTAGTCAAGTCTAGTGCTCTGCAGCAGCTGTACTTGAAACTTACGTTGATGATTATACATATTATAAAAAGGGAAGACTACAACACTCTCTCAGTCCAATCTACATATCAATGCCATTCCTTATTAAAAAATTTTTATTTTGACTAAATTAAAATCCTACAAACAAACCCCTCTTTTTATGGAAAAGGTATACTTTTTGGTCAGCAACCTGCTTTAACTTTTAAATGCTTATTTGTACATATCCATATGATTAATAGGCAATATTAACAAGAACAAAACAGAATTTCCTGGGAGAAAATTTTTAGTTACGTGGAAAAATTTCATTTAAGTGTTATTAAAAAAAAAGGTAGTTTGCATTTTATTAAGTCTTGTGGTGAGTCATTGAACTAACGTTTGAACTGACTACATGCTCAATGTGCCTCACGCGGCACAGTGAGATGCTGCTGCCTCTTGTTTGTCTTGAAGCACTGAAGTCCTCTTGGCAGCCACAGTGAGCATGTTTCCACCGGGGCCTCGAGCACTGACTCAACACAATCTCAAAAATACCTGTCAAGCTAGGAAAATGGTTTTTAGTTTATGCTATTTATTTATTTTTTGAGATGCCCAAATTTAGTTATTTTTCCTTCTTCTTGACTTGGGTAGGTTTCATTTGTCAATTTGAAAATGGGTTACTGTCCCCTAGACTGTAATACGTTGGAATGATGTGATAATAAAAACACTTCTGGCGCAAAGCA
This sequence comes from Eulemur rufifrons, assembly GCF_041146395.1. Taxonomy (NCBI): domain Eukaryota; kingdom Metazoa; phylum Chordata; class Mammalia; order Primates; family Lemuridae; genus Eulemur; species Eulemur rufifrons. The sequence goes on along the minus strand of NC_090997.1, from coordinate 88,786,337 downwards.
GATCTGATTTGGAAATTTCTTTCTAATATTTAACAAAAAAGAAGTGTTAATGAGTAATTTCTGGTTAACTTCTAAGTAGATGGTTATATAGCATATTAGATGGTATTAACACATATTAAAGAATTAAATATTATAAGATTTCTAATTAAATACTAAACTGTTCTGTTGACTAAATGGCGTGGAGATTCTGAAAAGGGAGACGTGGGTGTTGGTTAGAAAACTAAAGAAGACTGTCCAAAAGTGGAATTAAACAGAACCCTGGAAAAATGTAGCATTTGGAGAGGCACAGAAAAAGGGAGAAAGACATGCTACACATGAAGAACAGTGCAAGCCAGGGTAAAAAAGTAGGAGGAGTGAGTTGAGTAAAACTTCAGTGTAATCACGGGAAATAGCACTGAGAGAAATGTGTATGCCCTAATATCAACAACAGAGTATCAAAGCCTAACAGAAGAACTCCAGTGCGCTCCCTGGTACTCTGACACAACACAACGCAGATTTTGATCTATGTATGGGTTGAGCTGTGTTTACAATTAAAAAGCTAGCATGATTTGAAAATAATTCTGTTATTTAATCTAATTAGATTTATTACTATGGTCTTCTTCCATAATATTTATGGACTGTAGAAAGCTTATGATTCATGAGAAAGAAAAAACCGCACACTGTATCACCTACATGTGATATTTGCACAGTGGTTAAAGCACAAGAAGGAAACACTTCGTCTGTTTAAACAATCACTATCCCTGTCCTCATTGCACCCCCTTTGCTTTTTTGTGGAAGAACTAAAAACTGTAAATTAGTACATACTATTCTTTTCAGCTATCTTAAGGATTTCCCTTTGATAAAAGTCCATCCTGGACCTTTATATGAGAGAAAGTAAATCATTCTTAAAGTGAGTAAGAGGGGAAACATCTGCTATATTTATAAACTAAAAATGTTATTTTATTTTTTATTAGGCAACTATGAACTGATTTTTTTTACTGTTTCAAATACAATAGAAAAAAAATTCGGGGCCAAGAGGAGGAGATTCCAACATCTCAAACCAATCTTAAGGGGAAACACACTATCAGAAAAGTAGGTTTTGACTTGACAGGATTTTACTTTCTTGGAAGAAGGGACATAGAAGGGATGTGGCCAAAACATGAAGTCAAATAAACTTGGATTCAAATTCCGGTTCTGTCCATTACTGGATATGCTTGTTTTCCCTTGGATAATTGCTTTCTCTCTTTAGAGTTTGTAAATTAGAAACAGCAATCTTTAATTTAGTTGCTGTACAAAGTGTGTAAATTAGCTATGGTAATTATTTAAATGCTAAGTCTAGAAGCATTTAAACAGGATAGGACCCCATCTTACAAAAGTTCTAAGGTTTTTAGTTTTATTCACCCCTTTGAGGAACAAAAGAGAGAGAAAACAAGAGGCTCATGCCAGAGTTAACTGGATAAAAATAAACTGTTCATGCCAGAGGACTTTCTAACAGAATACCACCTCCTAATAACTATCTTTATGTCTAGAATATTCCAACCAGGAAATATTGTCTATTAATTTGAATCTATGAAACTACCAGTATTTTGCCATTTTTATTATATAAAACTAGCAATTTCATATGGATCAATCTAATATAGCCCTCCTACTAAAAGTGTGTTTGTCTTTCATATATTCATTGTGTTCCTGTATATAATACATTTGTATATGTGCCAATACTACAACTCTGCCTTAAGATATGTTGCCTAAAGCAGCACCCCGTGGGGGGCAGCCTTTCTGGAAGGTTAATACCCTACTCCTAGATGTGACAGTTCTCTTGATTCACAAAACAATCTTAAGTATTCATTAACTTGTCATTAAATACTCTTTCTTTGGCATAGAAACAGGAAGGAAGAGGGGGAAAAAAAAAAGGGAAAGGAAGCTAATTTGCTGAACACTGATTTTGTGCTAGGCATAGTACTACCGAATTTTTATACCTTTCTCCCTTTAATAATTAAAATAACCGTAAGTATGATTAATTTCATGTTAGAAAGAGGAAAAACCTAGGTCAAGAGAATTTGAATACCAGTTGAGTTTGTGGTTTAGCAAGGGGTAGAAACTAATAACCAATACTATTTGATCCCCAAATGCATTTTATTTCCCTATGGCCCCTGTATGAGAATGCCTGTGTCTGGGACTCTTGATCAGCGTTTAAACTTTTGAGTATAATTGAACAGTATTCACCTAAGGCAAATACACCTAAATAGGTGGTTTTGCTTACATTATTCTACCTTGGAAATACTATTTCTAAAACATAATAAAATATTTAAAACAGTGTTGCATGAAATTTTACTTACAAAACAAATTCAAATTGGTTCGTCTATTAATGTCATCACATAGGACATAAAGCATTGAAAAGTCAGGGTAAAATACACCAAATGAAGACACAAAAGAGATCAGTGCTAAAATTATCACTTTCATCAATAATCCTAAAGAGAAAATATTAGCAATATCTACAGAGAATATAAACTTGGAAGTTTTAAAATAGGAGGAAAGAGACTAAATAATTGTTGCTACAATGATCACAACAAAAACTTTTAAAAGTAAATTCAACTTATACAAAATAACCTACATGGTTTGGGTAAAATAGGCTGACAACTAAAAGGCAGTGACACAATAGTGTGTTACATAATAGAAGCAGCAGAAATCAGAGGTCAATGGATGACTCGTATTCCATTAATTAAAATTTTTGAAATAACTGTAAAGTTTAGTACCATGGGTCACTTTTGTATTGGGATAAATACAAATTTTTTAAGAACAATTCTTGAAAAAAATTAAAATAAATTAAATGGAGAATTCAAATTATCATTGTTAACACCCTTCTATTTGAAAGGAAGGGTGATACTTTGTCAACAATACAAGTAAATGAAGAATACTTTCAATTTTGTGCAAGTGCCTTTATCTGCTGACACTGATTTACTACTGGACACTGGTTTCATCAGATCTTTTTTCTATGAAAATACAGATATACAGTATTGATTTATTCAAAGATGGCAGATATCTCTTCCCTGTTTTTTTTAATTCATACATTTGTAAGGTTAAAAAAAAAATCTTAACCCTTCCTTTCACTTGTCTGTGATTCTCCTGTTACTGAGATTCTGCACCTCAAAGGTTTTTCCCATTATCAATAATACCCATGTCAGGGCAGGGGTAGGGTCCTCAGGGAATGAGGCAAGACAAATTTAATCTTGCTATCACAGTGAGACCCTGACCCACACATCCCATGGCAACCCCACTCACCTCAGTGCTATTCTTAAATAATAGTGAAGGGGGAGGGGAGGGGAGGGGAGGGGAGGGGAGGGGAGGGAAGAAAAAAGAATAGCAATACACATGCAAAGCACAGAAACTACTCCTATTAATAAAATATAAGGTTAATATTAAACAAAACAAATATTTGTTATTTCTCAAAAATGGTAATACAACTAATATTAAAACTTCAATTAAAAGAATTTATTTTTTTTGGTGGGTTCAAATGGAATTTAAGGACCATATATGCTCACAACCATCATTATGAAGCACAAATATGATAAGCAGTACAGCAATTATTTATAAAAGGGGAATTAAAAAATTGTTCAGTTTTAGTTTCCTACCTGTGCTGTGAGGTACTTCTGCTGGTGTATTAGCTGGAGCATGTGCGCCTGGAGGAATCTGTATTCCAGTATAGTTGCCTGACGGCATGTTGCTTGGGTCGTAAGTTGAAGATGATGATGGCTGAGGTGGCTCAGTGGGCAGAGAGGTTGCTCCAGCATCTTCATTTTCTTCAACATCTATTATATAATACATACACAATGTTAAACTAGGAATTTTTGAATACAAACACCAAGTATTCTTATTTTGCTACATATACAACAAATGAAATCTTCAAACACAATTCTATTTAATGTAGTTAACATGCAGGCTCTATTTCTTAAAATAGTAGTTTTAATTTTTTTATTTTCTTAAAAATTTAATTTTGCCTGACAATATGATTATCACTCCCTTCAAAATAACAGTTCCTAATTCTGTAAACTTTTTGCATATATTTTTCTTTAAAATAAACTTTCTTTAAACTTATGAAAAATCAAGGACATTTTTGGTAAAACATGACACATTTATGCTATCCAATAAGAACTATTTTCTGACAGCTGCTTTTTACTCAATATTTATGGGGTACTCGCTATGAAATGATTATATGTATGTTGATTATATGTATGTTGATTATTTGTATGTATGTTGTTTAAAGTATTTACTTAATAAATAAAAACAAAGGAATGAAATTTCACATTTAGCTATGTAGAAAAAAGTGATGGAGATACTTTGTTTTGAAAAGTTTTGAAAGGTAGACTTATAAAATACACTGTATCATTAGAACTGGAAAACTATTTTGAGAAAATTAAATTTTGACAGTATATTTAAAATGACAATTAGCCACTTTTGGGAATCATAGTTATTTAAAAGAAAAGCAAGCTAAAGCTACAGATTTATGAAATAGAATAGATTTTATTGTTTCTCATCAAATTTTTAAATAACTTTTGTCTGATTATTAACACATTATATATTCAATGTAGATAATTATAAATAAGCAAAAAGAAAATTAAATTTACCCATTACTCTGAGATGATGAGCATTTTACTAACTATACTTGTGGATGTATTTTATTTTATATGCATTAAAATCACCTTCTCCTATATTGGAGAACTCTAACATTTATACATTCTGGAAAAGGGAAGAAAACCCCCCAAAACCAAAAACCAAACAAACAAAACAACAACTAACTACTGAAAGGCACTAGAAAGTGACCAAAAGCTGGTAGAAACCAGAAAGAAGGAACCCCGTCAAATCTCACCAAGAAAGGTATGACTTTATGTGGTTTTTCACCTGAGGGCACTCAACAGTCTGTGCAAATGAAAGAGTTGCCAAAAGAGAGCCTTGAAATGTGCATATGAACCCCAACTAAATATCTGTATGTCCCGGAATTATGGGCATAAATATCAGGAAGACTCAAGGGGGCCTAGAAAAGCAACAACTTAAGCTGAAAGAAGGAAGGCCAAAGTTTGAGTTCAACCAAGTTAACTGTCTGCTAGAATAAGAATCAAGACTTTGCCAAGGAAGATAACAGGATGCTGAAGAGCTACAACATGTTATCGACAATAGAAATTATAGAAATGGGAGCAAAAGGAAAATGTGAGAGTCTACAAAAAAAAAGACCTTAAAATGACCCAGGTATTGAAATGAGCAGAAAAGAACTTTAAAGCAGCTACTATAAATATGTTCAAGGCTATAAAAAACCATGGCCATAATAAATGAAAGAGAAAAAACTAACCAGAGAAAAGAAAATTACAAGAAGGAAACAAAAACAGATAGGATTAATAGAAAACAAATGGCAAAACAGTAGGTTTGAATCCACCTATAGCAATTGTATTCAATGTAAATGGACAAACATTTCTAACGCAGGTGTTGAGAATGAATAAAAGATAGATGCTTTTTACAAGAGATGTACTTTAAATACAAAACCCCAGATTTATTTAAATGAAAAAGATGAAAATAGACACACCATGTAAGTGACAAAAAAGCTGAAGTCCCTAATTTTTTTTTTTTTTTTTTCTTTTTTTTTTTTGAGACGGAGTCTTGCTCTGTTGCCCGGGCTAGAGTGAGTGCCATGGCGTCAGCCTAGCTCACAGCAACCTCAAACTCCTGGGCTCAAGCAATCCTTCTGCCTCAGCCTCCCAAGTAGCTGGGACTACAGGCATGCGCCACCATGCCCGGATCATTTTTTCTATATATATTTTTAGTTGTCCATATAATTTCTTTCTATTTTTAGTAGAGACGGGGTCTCGCTCTTGCTCAGGCTGGTCTCGAACTCCTGACCTTGAGCAATCCACCCGCCTCGGCCTCCCAGAGTGCTAGGATTACAGGTGTGAGCCACCACGCCCGGCCAGAAGTCCCTAATTTTAATAACAGACAAGTAGAATTAATGACAAGGAATTTTGGCAGAGATAGAGTTAAACATTTCACAATGATGAAAAGGTCACACAGATACCAAGCTGATAGAAGCTGGGGTGTCTAAATTTAATATCAGGCAAAACAGATTTCCTGACAGTGGGATGTTTCATAATAATAAAAGATTAATTCATAAAAAAATGAATAATTATAAAGGTGCATGTGCCTAATATAATAACAGAGCCTCAAATGAAACAAAAAACTGACAGAACTAGTAAAAAAAAAATTCAGATGCAGAACAGTATGTATATTACCAATTGTATGAAAAAAGGGAGGCTAAATATTCCTATTTGTTTGTAAATTCATAAATTATGATTTCTATAAATGAGCACAAAAATCTAAAACTGGTATTTATTTATTTGAATTGTGAAAGGATCTGGGAAGATGAGGAATGTGGTGGAAATGAGAAATTCACTTTGTATTTTTATATACTCCATAATTTTTGAACCATGTGAATGTATTACTTACCTCTCCACCCCCAATAATTCACACAATTCAAATAGATACACAAAAAATAATATAGTGTTCTTTGTGGTTTGGAAACATTTTATAAATTATAAATGGATTGCCTTTCCTATGCAGAGATGAAATGTGATTAGAGGTAGGAGACAAACCATTTTGTTGACCTGGGCAGATATTATAGCAGTTTGGCCTTGATCTCTCATTATCCCTACATTTATGTTACACTTAATTTTCATGGATTTTGGACCTGATGGAAACAAAATTGCATTGTTCCTTCCAAAAACTTTGAATAATAATCAACTGAACAGTTATGATTCTATTAAATACTTTTACTTAGAACAAATAAATAACATACCATTATCTTCTTCAATTCCTACAGGGCCTGCTTGAGGAGTCTCCCCATTCTTTAAACAATTGTGGATGTATGTTGCTTTCCACCTTGCATATTTCCTGTGTTTCACATTCTAAAAGAGAGTATTTAATATCAATATTGGACTACAGCAAAAAAGCAAAAAGTAAACTTTATGATGACCCATACCATATTTCTAACATAAAACCTATTTTTGCAGATTACATTCTGAAAGAGTCTGGAAATCTCCTTATTCTATTGCTGGATTCTACCAACCATTTAGGGCTTGACAGACTTCAAGAAAATCTAGCTTCCTCAAAACACATGCCTAGTTCTCTTTTATGATTTCACATTTCAGAAAAGATCTGCAGTGGAAATATGGGAATGTCCAGCCAGCAAAATCTGAAACTCTTATGCACAGGGAAAACTAGGCTAAATGGAATTTTAAGATTAAACATAAAAGATAATAATAGATTGAACTATTTTCCTTAAAGAGAAAAAAACAAGACCTGTACAAATCTATGAAACAAAAGGAAAACTAAGATGATGGAGTGGTTAAAGCAAACACTAGACTGATTGGCATGTAAATCTGACTTCTTAACTTGTCATATGCTAGTTAACAACTCTGAACCTCAATTACCTCAATTCTAAAAAGGGAATTTGTAAGGAGAACTGAAAATATCATTGAAGAGCCTGCTGGTTGGTTCTTTTTCCCTGCCTTAAAATTCAAGCTCCATGCTATAAAATATAAGAGTTAAAATCTCTTAGGATTGTGGATGGGCTGGTGATTTTTAGTTTATATTTTGAACTGATCTTTATGTAATAATACTCATGAACCAATGGCATTGGTATCACCTAGAAGCTTGTTAGAAATGCAGCATCTTCAAGCCCAATTCAGATCTACTGAACCAGAATCTGTTCCACAACAAGATACCCAGGTGATCTGTACAAATACTCGAGTTTGAGAGAGCGATGGTTTTACTACATTGAAAACAACAGTATTGGAAATAGAGTAGCATTTTGCAAAGATCCATTAAGTCATGGATAAGTGCAAATATAGTATATGGTCCAGATACTTAATTGAGTATTTAATATAATCTGAGTCTCCACATACTACTACAGATAACTTCTATATAGAAACCTAAAAAAAAGTAACCCTCAAATTACTGAATTGTATTATATTTCATTTCCCTTTTCTTATTAAACACTCCTTTCATATATTCCATTAAAAAATTCCATACATTGATTCCGATTTTCTTCTATAGGTATGACTGTATTTTTTTGTTCCACTTCTCAAACAGGTTTTTCCAAAGAGTGTTCACATTTAAAGTCTTCAACTTCTTCAATATTCTGTTCACTCTGGAGGGGAAGGGAATAGAGTTCTCTTTCTTTCTTTCCTGTATAATTCATATTCTCAAGTCACACAAAAGGTAAGAGAATTTGAATACACCTGTGCTTTTAATGGCAGGGAGCCCACATGTGCCAGCCTGTACCTCACCTAAGTAATCAGTTCACTTGCGGAACTGCTCTTGCTAATGTTAACCAACAGCCTACTCCACACTGGAAAATACAAGGGACGCTTTTCTGGCATCATTTTACCAAACCTCTCAGCAGTTTATTAAACTTTGGGATATTCCAACTTTTGTGAAACATTCTCATCCAAGGCTTTTGTGACATTCTATTCTCCTGGTTTCTCTCCTGTCTCCTTGGCTACTACTCCTCTATCCGATCTCCAAATAATTTTAAGCACCCTGTCCTAGCAGAGACTGCAAACTAGTGGGCTCAACCAATGCTGATTCATATAGAATTTTAAATATGAATTGTTTTCTATATTTAAACACTGGGAAAGTTACAGAAAATTCAAACTTCCCTTTTTTTTTTAAAAAAAGGAAGATCTGAGTCCACATTAACTTGGTAATAATTATCTGAGCTGAATGGGGTAGTCCCCTTCAGATGATGTATATTCGTTCATTCTCCTCTTCTCCACTCTCCCTCACCTCCAGTTCACACACTGTATCAGTTGCCATTTTTTACCTCATAGTGGGCTTTCTTCATTTATTATACTATCTACCAGATTCCTACAAGCATCATGATCCTGCCATGAAGCCTATTTTCTTATCTCTCCATACACATTCCCAATGGCTTTAAGTACTATTGATGTCTTTATTATTCTTAAATTTATGTATCTAACCAGGATCTGCTTCGGACAAATATCCAACTGACTGTGTGACATCACCACTTGGATGTCTCATGTATGATGGAAATTAATTTATCTAAAACTGTTTCTTTGATTTCCCTCATCGCCTTTCCTCTCCACAGGGATCTTCGTTCTCTCAAGTAAGAGATATGTGGGAGTCATTTTTAGCTGCTCTTTTTTCTTTTTTTTTAAGTACAAATTTTTTATTTTTAATTATTATGGGTACATAGTTTTATACACTTATGGGGTACATGTGATGTTTTGATACAGGCATACAATGTGAATTAATCAAATCAGGATAATTCAGGTATCCATCACCTCAGGCATTTATCATTTCTTTGTGTTAGGAACATTCCAATTCTACTTTTTTAGTTATTTTAAAGCATACCCTAACTTATTGTTGATGAATCACTTTGCTGTGCTATCAAATATTATTCATTCTATCTAACCACCTAACTATATTTTGGAACCCGTTAACCACTCCCACTTTATCACTTCCTTCCTGCTCCCCCTTCCCATCCTCTGGTAACCGTCATTCTACTCTCTGTCTCCATGAGATCACTTGTTTTAATATTTAGCTCCAACATATGAGTGAGAACATGTGAGATTTGCCTTTCTGTGCCTGGCTTATTTCACTTAATGTTCTTCAGTTCCTTCCATGTTGTTGCAAATGGCAAGATTTCTTTCTTTTTTTATGGTTATATAACATTCCATTGTGTATGTATCACATTCCTTTATCCATTGGCCTACTGATGGGCATTTAGGTTGATTCCAAATCTTGGCTGCTATGAATAATGCTAGCAGCTCTCTCTATCCTTTGCTCTCCCCCAACTCCCTCATCTAGTTCACCAGGAATCCAGTTGATTTTCCTTCTGAAATGTATCTTGAATTGGTCTTCAGCTCCCCATTTGCTCTGCAATAGCACCCTAATCTGTCTCCTTACTTAAATTCTTGCCCTCCCTCCCTCCACCATTTTCCACATCCAGTACTCAGAGCAGAGTGATCTTTCTCAAACATATATCCATTCAGGCCAATCTTTTCAGTGGCTTCCTGATGCACTTAAAATACAAAACACACTCTAAGGTGGGCTACAAGAATCTCCTCTACCTTGTTCTTGACTGTTCAACCACCTCTAAATGTCCCTATCCCGTTTACTACCATGCAGCTATGTGGGCATCTTTTCTGTTCTAAACATGCCAAGGCCTACACAACCTACTCTTTCTGCCTTGTTCTCCTTATTACTCACCAAGCTAACTCACCCCTACGCAATGTCAGATTGAATGTCACTTCCTCAGAAAGGTTTTCCTGACTTTTCCAATCTAACGATAATCTCACATCTTTTCTTTACCAACATTCATCACAATTTATAATTAGATATTTATATGCATGTTTAGAGTGTTCTTTCCCCCAAACATACACACACACCCCCTAGCATATAAGTTTCTTAAGAGCAAGGTCTATGTCTGTCTGTTATTCATACAAAGCACTTGGCTTTGTGACCAGTGAATAGTAGTTGCTCAACAAATATACACATCTACAATGCATGGTGGCTTAGTTGACTCTGACCAAAATTTCTGTGGTAGTATAAGGGACAATTACTTCTGGGGTATGTAATGGGCTATTGGATTTAGGCAATTGAATTAAGTTTATAATACAGCAGTTAGATAGAATGATTTGAAATTTCCAGTGTTTGTTTTGACCTATAGAAACAGCAATATCTTATGGTTCACCTTTTTCCTTTTCCATTCTTTGAGAGGAAAGAGTATGTATGTGCTAAAGCACTGAGTTTTCCAGATTATTTTTAATTTTTCAAAATCCTGAGCATCTAGGATTGAAAGTCTACAAATTAATATCAGATGTAAGAGTCTCTAGGTTTATATGTCCACTTGAATTCAATACCTGAAAAATGACATTATTTTAAAATGTTCATTATTTACCTATACTCCAGCAATGAGAACTAATGAAGGTAATTACTTAAATTTTAAGAGGTTTAAAGTTTCCCCTTTTTCATAACCTCAACATTATGAAGGTTCAATAAATTCTGCTATTATTTAAGACCTTCCATTAGCAATATGGGATATAAAAAATAAGTGGATATATTATTTCCACTTTCAGGGAGCTAATAATCTTTCTATGGATATGGAATTAAAATAGAAAAGAATATTACTATATAAAAATACAGTAAATAGAAGTATTGTTTCTTACAGTAAGTACATAGAACACTTCAGAGAATAAAAAAAAAATAGAATAAAGGATAACTGGTAAAGGAAATGATACTTTAGTTTGGCCATGCAGAATGGGCATGATGTGAAAAGGTAGAAAGAAGTGGTAAGCCTATTCTGGAGAGAAGAAAAGTATGAACAAAGTCTGAAGGACAGAAATAAAAGAAATATTTGGGGAATGAAGATAAATAAATCAATTGCCATGGGTAGAAGATACATATTAAGGACTAATTGGATAAGTAACATAAATCAAAGAAAAGATTGACGTTTTAGACTAACATCTTTATAGCACTCTGCAGGTTATAAAACACTTCCACACATTTTCCTCTTACTCAGTCCTCACAATAACCTTGAAATTTAACCAGGTCATGTTTTACTCACCTTAAGGCTCTAAGACATTATAGGACTGGCTCAACGTAAATACAGTTTAACCTGGCATTCAAGGCCCTCCACATTGTGGATACCGTTTCAGTTTTATGTCCCTCAATCCAGAGGGGACTCTGTCTCATCTGCATGCTTTTCTCATGCTATTCTCCCTTATCTAACATGCTTTCCTTTTCTGTGAAACTTCTCCAAGTCTCAGCTCAAATGTTTATTCCTTATGAAGCTTCCTAATTTCCAACAAATCAACAGTTATTTATTATTTACTCAAGATCAGGCGCTATGCTAAGTGCTGGGGATCACAGGCTGAACAAGTCAGGCATGAGCTTCAGAGTCCAATGTGAAAGCCAGGCAATAACTGCCATCCCTAAATGTGGCACATGTCTTATCTAAGTCCCATAGTATTTCTTCATCTTTCTTAGGACTCTACAATCCCATCCTTACAGAGATGAAGAAATGCTAATTATAAAAATAAAACGACTTCCTGAAGGTCACATTGTTTTAGCAGTAAAGTTAGCCACTCAATTCAGGGCTGCCTTGGTAAACTACAATTACCACACTGCAATCTGCAATTCAATGAAAATACATGAAATAAGAGAAAATGGGCTTTAAAAGGTTGGCAGCTACTTAATGCCTATTAATGCAGAATATACTTTTTGGTAGAGACCATTTTAAAACTAAATGAATAAACTGCTTAGGAAAGTTTAAGTTGCTTTTGAGATTTTTAAAAACAGGCCAAATTTTGCTCCATCTGAAATAATTTGATCCTGTCTGAAGACTTAGTGGGAAAGTTGTAATGACTTTCAAGCCTAATTTCTTAGTATGAGCAGTATAGAGAAGTTAAACCACTTTGGGTTTCTTCATTAGGATGTGAAATTTAATAAAATATTATTCTAAGCTGAAAAGGGTCTATTTAGTAAACACATTTTTAAAAAACTTCCCCCAGAAGTATATAAAGTAACATAACTTTGATTTTGATTTCACACTGTTTCTAAGACACCTCTATTCCTACAAATTGGTGCATATAATACTTAGCGGAAATTTCTGGCATTAGTAACTCAAAACTAATTTACTTTTCAATGCTGTTTTCTTTAAGATAAAGGACGCTAGATATTAAACAATATTTTAAGAGGAAATTTTCAAGATGTCAACTTTTTGAAATTTGGTAACTCCTTTTGGCTGATTAGACATTCTTTCTGGGAAACAGGAATTGCAAGAACTTTTACTTCTGTGCTTGGCCTCTAAGTTATTGTTTTCTAACAGAATGGATGAGAATTACTGATAACTGCAAATTTTGGCTACTAGAGTCAGCAGCAGTATACAAGACTTTCCATTTAATTTTTAAATCACTTGCTACTCTGAACAATGATTGGTTAGAAAATACTAACCATATAGGCTGCAGCAGGTGTTCTCAAACTTAGTGCCTGTAAGAATCATGTGAGTGCAATAAAAAAACACACTCCTGGCCAAAACTATGAAAAATCTGATATAAATCATTCTCTGTTAGCATACCAAAAAGCCACATTGAAAGATAAGGTTTTATTTACATTAGCAGTCTCCAATTCTTCCTCTTTGATTTTATCTTCTTCTAGGCAGGTTTTTATCCCCAGGACCCATTTCTACTACTTTTGTCAAGGTCTCAGATTACTTCTATATTGTTAAACACAATGCTTAGATGTCATCTTCCTTGACCCTATCAGCCCGAATAAGCGATCATTTCACCCTCTTTGATCCACCTCCAAGCCCCCACATCCTGCCTTTTCACTTGGTTTCCTGATTATCAAGGCGTCTCCTGGTTTTCCTTTTCTCTTGCTAGTGCTCCTTCAGTCCTTCATACTGGTTCTTTCTCATTTCTCAAGGTCCAGAGTGCCCCAGACTTCAGTTCTTGGACTTCTTGTCTCCTTGTTCTAAACTTTACCTTGATGATCTCATGCAGTCTAATGACTTCAAATAGCACTTCATGCTGCCAACTCCCAAATTTATACCTTCCGTTCAGACCTCTCTCTCTTTCACAGCCAGCTAGCTATTCATGTGCATCATCCCCTCAGTAGTTGTGCAAGGAGGACCACAGTGGGATCCAAATGGGATCTAGATCAGTGCCAACCAAATGTGCTCCCAGAACCAATGCTGGTCTGCAAAACTGTTTACAAGTTTGTGACAAGATAGAAATGTTTAGAACACACAGAGCAGACTAGGTTGTTATTTTTGTAGTAATTAATTTACTTGTATTTATATTTTACAAAACAAGCAATTTCCAAAGGTTTGGAAATTAAAAAAAAAATGCTTGACCTTTACCACAAAGAGTTTGAGAAATATCATCTCGGGCTATAGCATCTGACAATAAGGTACTTACAATTTTTCTGACCGTGAGTTTTCTCACTATAATTTAGAGTTGTGAAAGGTGAAGCAAAATATATCTGAAGTGTCTAAGCACAGTGCCAGGCAAATGGTTGGTACTGCCAGTGGACTGCTTCCCTGCACTTCATCATTAATAAACCATATATCATCATAGTTATTTTGTCTTTCCAAGTTAGAATATAAGCTCTGTGTGGGTAGAAAAACATAGCATATTAATCTGATTCTCCCAAATAAGTAGACACTCCTTAAATAAGAACAGTATTATATTTTACTTGCAATTTTCATATTTTTTCTAAATTAGCACTATTATATCTTAACCAAAGATTATGAAGAAAAAACATTGCTAGTAGTGAAATAAATCTAAAATACAATAAAAGAAAGCCTATTGATAATATTGGCCACAAATACATTACACAAGATAATATAGTAGGAAAATAAAATGCTTATGTTTTGAATATCTCTTGCTTTAAAGCACAAAATTAAAAATTTTAATATTACTTTGGTACATATTCCTAAAACTGGGGCACTGATTCTAAGAGAAGTATAGGAGTGCTGGAAGTTCACACAACAACAAATTTAATCAAAATGCTGAGGCGGAATTATATAAGGCCTAGTTATTAAAAGTTAAATATATATACCTAAAGCAGAGATACAAGAGTTGAGAAATAGAAGAGTGGTAGACAAAGTATTTAAAAAAAAGAAAATCCAAAAGTGTTGAAGACTAAAGAAAAATATGACATGAAATTAAAAGGGAAAAAAAATATCAAGAAATGACCAAGAAAAATGCTGTGAGTGAATGACATCTATTACATTTTAGAAGAGTTATAAAACAAGTTTTGAGTCATGAAACAAGTTCAAGTCTGAAAATTATTTCCATCTCAGATAAAAAAATGAAAAGCTAACTATAGCAACTTTTGAAATCTCAACTAATAAGCCACTTTTTTCCCTCTAATATTTTACTCCATGTGCAAATACATACACTTAATGCCAAAGAAGACGAAAGAGTAGAATGAGACAAAGTCCCCCCCTTCAAGTATTTGTAGTAAAATTTATTCTGAAATATACAAAAATGAAGTCAATAAATTCACGGTGCAATATTCATATAGCTAAGACTCTAAATAAGGGTGGAAGAGTTGAGAGAATGGACAAATTCAATAAGGGCTAGAATAATGTAACTAAGACTCAAAAAGAAGGTAAAACTTAGGCAACGCAGACTAAAAACAAACAGCATTCCCAAAGGTGAAAATTGAGAAGATGGTGAGCAGAATGGTCTGACAAACTTAGAACTGCGAAACAGTACTACAAATATGGTATGGAATATTATAGAAGGCCTGGAAATTTGGCAGAGGAGCCTGGACTTGCAGTGCCAGGAAATGAGAAGACCAAGTAGGTTCTTCAATAAAACAATGACAGGGGAGAACAGATTGCAGGGAAAAAGAGCCTGAAACAGGAAGATAAAATAAATTAGATAAACTGTAGTAATACAGCTTGCAAACCAGTGGTCTTTTTGAAAAGTGGTGAGATTTTAGTAAAAAGAACTTAATTAGAAGACTCAAAATCATTATGTACAAATTACATATAGAAGGCATCAGGTATTCAGGTTGTTTACACCTACACCTGCTACCCCCATATTGCTACGCTACCTGACATTTCTCCCTTCTTCCTAGTAAAAATTTGTTCTTTGCTGGTATAATTTTCAGTGGTTCTACTTTTCACTATCATTTACATAACTTACATAGTTAATTTGTTTTTTACCCCTCCTTTTGCAGCTTCTAGTCTAAAACCGTTTTTCTTTCTCTCTTCCCTTTTGTTTTTTGTGTTCTCTTTCATTTGTTCTTTGTTCCTCCTTCCTACCACTTCTTGCATGCCTGAACATATAAACTGGCAGAGCTGAAAAGGACCAGAGATCCTCTTGTCCAAGCTTCCTATTTGACAGAAGAAAAACCAAGTCCAGAGAGGTAAGATGACTTCTTTGGAGTTCAATGGGGCTTGGCTCTGATAGCCATTATTTCTTTGTATTTAGAATAAATTTTCAGAGCTGACAGCAGACAATCATAAAGTTCTTCAGACTTTAAAAATATAGCTTAAAAACCATCATTGTCTTGATTATAAAGATAAAATTAAAAGACAATTAAAATACACAGATAAAAACAATTATGCTGCTCCCCTCCTATTTTCTGTTGTTATTTTAGATTTTAGTGTTTTTCAAACAGCATTCTTTAAGAAGCAAAGGAAGCAACAAATTTTGAAGAAAGTTTTTGCTCTGTTAAAAAGCTATGGAATATCATGCAGTCCACAGTACTGCATTTCCCTTATAAATGATCACATAGGTTACAGTGACTTCTGAAATTTACCTAAAGGAGAGTATACACTTAAAAAACTAGATCTGCCTATCTGAAATCTTCAGACTCACTCTTTTCCCACTTTTCTGTTTCCTGCCTTTGTCTGTGCTAGTGCTTTCAAAGTACAGGATGACACTAAAGTGGAAATATAAAGGAGGGAATGAGTTAAAACTGCCAAATGCTTTGAAGTAACTAGTTTACGGTTTTTAAAACTAAGTCTTTTTAATAGTTTTTGAAACAAGAATGTTACAGTAGTGTGTGTCATATGTTAGGCATATAGTGCTTAAATGACAAGTAAATAAAGTCTCAGATTTTCTTAGATAAACCATGAAGACCTGTTAGAGAGGGCTGCTGCTGCTGACTGCCTGGCTTCCCTTTATTTTTAGGAGCTGGTGGAATCATAGCTAGGGTGCATTCCTCCCTATTCCAGTCAAGTGAGCAACATTTCAAATTACTGGCATTTTAAATCATTATTTCCGAAAAACCCAGATCTCAGTAATCACTATGAAGACTCCAGTTTTAGAAATGGAAAATGATGGAACAGAAAACGACACTGAAGGCTGGGCGCGGTGGCTCACGCCTGTAATCCTAGCACTCTGGGAGGCCGAGGTGGGCGGATCGTTTGAGCTCAGGAGTTCGAGACCAGCCTGAGCAAGAGCGAGACCCCACCTCTACTAAAAATAGAAAGAAATTATACGGACAGCTAAAAATATATATAGAAAAAATTAGCCGGGCATGGTGGCGCATGCCTGTAGTCCCAGCTACTCAGGAGGCTGAGACAGGAGGATCGCTTGAGCTCAGGAGTTTGAGGTTGCTGTGAGCTAGGCTGACGCCACGGCACTCACTCTAGCCTGGGCAACAGAGTGAGACTCTGTCTCAAAAAAAAAAAAAAAAAAAGAAAATGACACTGAAAATAAGAGGAAACACATTTAAAACAAGGCTGATCAAACTAGTTGGCCTGCGGATTATGAAAATGGCATACAGACAGTCTTACCAGCATTTTCCTTTCTTTGTTGGCTGTCTTTATACATTTAGACAATCTTAGTTTGTAGTTAAAAATCAGTTCACTAGTCTTGTAAGGATAAGGTCACTATAGCACATTAGATAGGAGAAATGTCAGTATTATGTGCTGAGCAATTTATAAATTTTCATATACATACTTTTTGCTGAAAGTACAAATTTTGCATATTATAACATATATAAGTTAGTGAAATGCACCCATATAATTACACATTAACTGTGTACATACACATTTTCTAATTTAAATATGCAGAATTTACATGAAGGCCCAAGAATAAACCTCAAAACCTCAACCCAATCATATGACCACAGGGACTTCCCTGTCCAGTCTGGCCTCAGAATGTTTAATTTCTTCTTTCCCTGCCATTGCAGACTCCTCCAGCTCTCTGGAATCCTTCATCCATTAACGAAGATGCTATTTCCTACTTTATTCCAGGGCCAGCACAAGGTAGAGAAAGAGCTTTGGTAGCAGGTTGGGTAATGAAATGGGGGGGAAAAAAGAGCACCATCGTTTTGGGAAAATTTCCCCTTTAGCCTTATGCTGTATTCTTTAGTAACCTCAGGATCTAAACAAATCCCACCCCATCACTCCCAACCTCTCTTGAAGCCTTCTCTCATTGGCCTCAGTCTTCACAGTCTTTGCCTTAGTTAGTGTGATCAAATAACTAAGGAAGCTGTTCTTTATTAAAGCTACCTAGATTTTCTTTCTGAAATGCAGATGAATCATATACTTTATGTGTGTGGAGGTGTTATGTGCCCCTTAAGTGAAAAGAACCTATTACTCACTTAAGACTTCTAGAAATTTTGTTCTTTTTCCTATGTCTATTATTTCACCTATTGTCTAGGTTCCCCATTGTTAGCACTTATAACTTCAAAGGACTGTGTGTTTGCCTCTGAGATACATGGGCCCTGGTAGATTCCCCAAGTAAGGACAACTAGGAGAGGGTAAGGGGGGCATTTGGAAGCATTTGGCATACTGACCTGCTATTAAATACTTTGCCTTATCATGATCTTTTCCTCTGATATCTTGACTCTCTATTCATTTCTATGACTGTGTTTCTTTTTTCACTTCTTCCTCTTGCATTTTAAATACAGGTGTTTACCAAGGGTATTTACTTGATCAACTTCTCTCTCTTTCAAAATAATCTGCCTACCTGAAGGGTTTGTCTAATCTTATAACTTAAACTGTCCTTTCCACTTTGCTGATTCCCTGCCTATTTATTTCCAAGAGTCTTCTGGTGATTTCTTTTTCAGATGCCATATCCTTTTGAGATGTCATACCTGTACCTGAAATTTTAACATCTAAGTCTGAACATATTATTTTTTCCTCAAATCAAAAACAACTCACTGTGTGTGATTCTTCACCTCTCACTTAAGGTCCACAGTAATCATCAACAATTTCCTTTGCCAAATGGTTTGTAGTTTCCCTTCACACCAGTATATTCTACAGATGCCTATCATGCAAAGCACCCAGGGGGATAGTTCTTTATTCAAAAACACTAATCAGAGATTGCAAGCCTTCTGTCATCTGTCTGATCTGGCTTATGACTTACTTTTCTAATCTGAATTCTCATTACTCTCCTTCACTTCCCTGGTACTCTCCAAAACTCCACTGAACCACTCAAAGCTTTCTATAATGTCATATTTACATTATTTCTGTCTCCCCAAGTATCTAGGCTATTGCCTCACACTAGTAAAACAGAAGAAAACAAATCTGATCAGTAACCACAGGAGATGGGAGAAAAAGGGGGCCCAAACAGGTGGATCTATAAGGCCATCAAAATACAAAAAAGTAATACCCACTGAGAAGCAGTTCAGGTTTTCACACACCAGACCTCAGTTCTCTCTTATACTACTCTGTAAAAGAGTATAAAATCCTTGAGTGCAGTGGCTCTCAATGGGCACTGCCACATACCTAGCCTGGAGGGTGTTCTGAAAATATCTGAGGTGGTTTATGGTTATCTCAGTTACTGGGGAATGCTACCGGCATTGTGTGGGCAAGGGCCAGGGATGTTCAGAAATAAAAGGGGCAGTCATACAAAATAAAAAAAAAAATTGTTCTTCATTGGTCGCAACTTTGAAATGTCCTGCACAACTTTCATGCTGGCAAAAACCTTACTTATAATCATCAAGCCTAGGGCTTAACTTCAGTTTACATATAAACAAAAAGAACTATTTACAGTTTTACTACACAATTTTTTATAAAAATGCAAATACTTCATACATAGATTGTACTTCGTTTTGTTTAGAACTTTACTAAGAGCTACTCTTTGTTTGAAAAAAATCCTATTGTGGAAAACCGGTTTCCTCACAGTATTCAAATCACCCATGTAACACCTGTGTCAGTCTCATTTGTAGCTCTTTTTCTCTCTTTCTAGATTAATATTTCCCCACTCACAAAACAAATTTTCCATATGTATGGTAAAGCCTGCGACAGTGAAAACACTGAACTCAAAGCAGTAAGTTTGTCATTTAGTTTCAATCTGCTCATATATAATTATGTGCTCTGCTTATCTTAAAGTCACTATAAGAATCAAGTTGATGAAATGGATGTGAAATATCTTATAAAACACCAAGTCCCACATATATTTTACAAGGGAAATAAATCATCAACAAGACCTCTGACTAGAATGAGATAGGAAAAAACAGTACTAAAAAGACTCTGCCTCCAGTATGTTTATCAAATTACAGTGTAGAAACTTAATAGCACACAGGATTTAGCAATATATATGAACACTTAACAAAATCAAATTCTAAACCTGTGCTGTCCAATACAGCAGCCACACGTGCTAAAGTGTAAAATTCAAACTGGATTTAAAGAATTTACTACAAAAATAAAATATATAACAGAAAATAATTCCATGTTTCTTTTTACTTTTTTAAAAGTGGCTAACAAAAAATTTTAAATTACATTTTTTGCTTGCATTACATTTCTGATGGACATTGTGCTCTAAACAAATAATGCAATAACAAAACTGACAAATAACAACCTTACTGATCTTCAGGAAGTAAAGGCAATAAAGAATGTCCACTTACTTCATCAGTGAGTTCTCCAAATACTGTTATGACATCTATTAAAAGACTTGCAGTATAGAAGGACTTAATCATGTTTCTGTAAGAGAAAAGAGAGCTGGTCTAGTTTAAATGAAAAACATTGAAATGTAATATTAGTCATGTAGCTATAAGAAAAAAATTCCAATGTTTATAAAAGCACTCTGAAATCAATATTTTAAATAAAATCAGATTTCAAGAACACAATGAAAACCTTTTCCCAATCTGTTATTGGGAGAAAGCAACAAGATTTACATTACAAATAAACATGCTACAGCAAGATTTTATTGTATGCTTTTGATTTTAGAAAATATAATTATAGTAATTTGAATTCATATCAAACCATAATGTATTTCTTTGCATTTAAATATTATAATGACAAATCATTTGAATTGGCTGGCTGGGTACTTTTAAAATCAACATCTTTGGGCCAGGCTGTGATTATGGCTAAAATCGACTCTTAGATTTTACTAAATGTTAAGGAATGGCTAATGAGGGTAAGTATATTTACTAAGAAAATAAATCTGCCCCGGGTACTTCTTCTTTGAGTCATTTTCCCTAAAAAGAAAGTCCAGCATTTGTAACTCAAAATCATTCTGAGGCTCTACAATTAAAAGAAAAAAATCTAAATCATTAATCAGAAAGTGCTCTATAGAATACTACATAATTCTGGTTATACAGTAACCAAACTCATAAAATAATTTTTATTTTCTTCTTTCTTTACATACTTGTGAAATCGCCCAGCACGATCTTCATTGTCTGCATACAAAAACATTTTCAGAGCATAATTCTCCAAGTGGGCACACCCAACTATTTCTTGAGTAATGGCTTCATTATCACCCAACTGTTTCTTGAGCTAAAATAAAATCAGATCATGATTTTGGACTCTTAAAAGTGTCTGCTGAAACACAAATAATGCTAATAATCATTTTAAGTAAATTATCTTACATTCATTTCAATAAAAGATGTATCAAACAAATCTTGCAAAAAAGAAAGTTGCAATGTATTCAAAACAAAATCCAATGGTTACAAAACTTTGAAGAAATACTTATGATAACCTAAAAGTACAATTTAGCTCTAATGATCAAAAGAAACAAGAATAAAAAGATAATATACCCAGTGAATGAAGCATCAGACAAATATTTGAAAATAATGCTATATTATCCAATGCACTATCAGTTATCCTAAAAATGAAATTAGAGAATTCTTTCCTAAGCATAGCTAACTTAAAATTTTAATTTATTCCCATTTCAATTTCTTCTATCAAATATAAAAAAAAATAAGATGAGAAGGTTAATTATGTCCTAAAATAGCATCTCTAAGAGCACGTTGTATAAAAAAAGATTCTAATTCTAAAGCAAACTCAGAATCAGATTATGGAAGCTTTTAAAATTTAGACAAATATATACTTCCAATCTTACAGTGTAGATTTTCATTCTGTATGTCCTTTCTTACACATACAATACTTTAAAGTAGTTAAAAACAAAAAAGTTCCTACTTTTTACTTAGACTGTCATACTGGAATAAAATTACTTTCTAGAATATCAGATCCAAGCATACTATTGCTTAAAAATTGCTTTTTTTCAAAGATGATATAAATTTAGTAAAAAATTAAAGAAGGCCTCAGGATTTTTCATAAAAACTAATAAATGCTTTACAGTAACAACAGAATAATTTAAGGTGCAGAAGAGCTTTAATGCTGGAATTTAAGGTTAATTTTGGCTATGCTTATCCTGGACATAAACAGAAGGAAAAAAAAGCACCACATACAATGCCAGTTTACTGTATCTAAACTGCAAAATGATTTGTAAACGGGGATTAATTTCTAGAAAAATTTTAGTGGGAGTAGGCCACTTCATCTTATCTCCAACAGAACATACCTGGCAGCAAAAATAAAATATACTTGAAGTTTTAAAACTGTAATACAAACATTATTGCACAGACAGATGTGCTGTCACCATGGAATAAACTTATTCTGCTGTTTAACTTTGAACTACTGATGAATCCCTTTATAAATGTGGCTTTACATTTTATAAGAAACTATTTGAATTTCATCTTATTCACGAGCTATTATCTTAATTATTACTGCTGTACTGTGAAATTAATAAAAAGACATATTGTCTATAAAATGTCTGATGGAGTTGGAATTTTACAAATATATTGCCGTGTGTGAGAAACATCTTCTCTCCTGCCCCAACTCCATCCCTCCAAAAGAGAGTACTCAAATTTATCTTGCATTCATAGAAGCAGCATTAGAAGTGGAAGGCCAGATAGGTTCCAGTGACAGCTGAATTCCCTCAGTGGTGCCACCAGGCCCGCCTTGGGTGGTTAACAGTAGCAGATGACACGGGCTCTGGGTCAGTACGCTAGTGAGCCACACCAGTGAGAGAGAACACTACTGCCCATGGCTGCTTAAAACAACTAGGCAGGGAAGTTCTGTCTTGGGGTAGGTCTTGATCTGAATAATAACTTACTAACAGTAAATGAAAGCAATAAAAAGCTCTGGACTGACAGGTATAAATGTTTTGATTTTGGTTTTTAGTATATCTCACTTTTGTTTCTCTAAGTTAAATAATGCAATTGCTCCAATAAATAGGTTTCCAATTCTCCTGAGCAAGTCACATAACTAAATAAGCAAATAAAAAGTAAGCCATGGCTATTAAGGTAACAGCCTTGGAAGAATTAATGAGTAGACCTTGACTTTGTTAAAAGAGAAACCAGCACCGGCTGGGCACAGGTGTCACAGAGCAGAGGCCTATTTACTAAGTGAGACATGGATGGCTAGCACCGTCTTCTTTATGCACCGACACGCAATCCCACCCATTCAATTTTCCCTTAATAGGCACCTCTACAGTGACCTGTGAAGTTACATCAGGTTTAAGAGGGTGACTCATTACCTACCACATTAATGCTAGGAGGGAAGGATGCCCGTACCATAAGAATATCTTGCCCTAGGACCCAGAGAGGGAAGAGAGAGGATAAACAATTGGTATCATTTCCTCCATCTTTCCTTTCACTAAAAGAACGGTCCACTTCATTATAATAAGAGGTATTTAAGAATTTTCAAATAAATCACCTATGTGACTGCATGGGGAAAGGTCAGAAAGAGTCACTTATGAAAATATGACTCAGAGGCCATCTATAATAATGTGGAACAAGATATGATAGCATATGCAAAGATATCTGAACCTACTTTAATTTGTACTTAACAACTCCTCTGGCAGTATGGCATAAATAAAAAAAAAAAGTGTCTAGTTTTTCCCCAAATATAATGGCATTACTGATTGTTGCCCAGGAAAAGAGCTAAAATGACAACACACATGCACACACACACACATACACACACAAATGAATAAAATGGTATTTTAAACATAACCAGAAAATAAACTTTGAGTGTTTAACTTACAGCTTCTAACTGATCCATTAGCTTTGATAAAAATTTACGACATTCAGGAGTTTTACTGTCAATCTTCATTCCAGTCTGCATAGCATATAAACGACCTACAAAAAAAAATGAGGTGATTTGAACAATTTAAAATTTAAACATCCTTTTCTATGACTGAATGTTTAAAATATGTTTTGCCTAATAATTTAAAATTTAAGTAAATTTGGAAATAAAACTTGATTTACTATGGATTTTATTTATAAAGAACATAAAAATACCCAAAGAATGCAAGAGATCCATGATGATAAAAAATTTTTAACAAGTAGGGCCCCTTTCCATTGGCATTATGTTTTTACAAAAAGGACTAGGTAGACCCCAAGCTGTCAAAGGGACCTACAACTGAACTGCTAGGTCAGGGCACATAGAAAAACCACCATACGTACAAGGGCACTTGCCAAATGCCAGACAAGTGATACTGATAAACATACAAAATGGGCTGAAATAGTGGGAAATGAGACTTGAACTAAGGTTTATAAGTGAAATTACAGTCATATTATGCATACTCCCTCTTAAATTATCTTCTCTTTAAAAAATTAATAAAAACAACTGAAATATGATTAAAGACAAACAACTCTTTGACTAATAGCACAATCTTAATAGCTTTCCCAGTGACAAGAGCTGTGGACAGTTTTTGTGGTAACTGCTATTACCATTGATATGTACATATAATGTATATAATTTAACTCTTACATTCAACAGTATGTCCTAGAGATCTGTGTCAGCACTAGTATTCCACTGGATGGATGCATCATTCTAACTAAAACACGTTAGGCAGCTCTCCAATGTTCATTATAAATAATGTTGCTCTACCATATCTCCTTGTGTATAATCCAAGAGTACTGTGGGGTAGATACCAACAGGTGAAATTTCTGAGTCGTAGTATGTGTACCATTTTCCTTTTGAGAGCTACCCTTAAATTAACCTCCATTTATCTATAGCAATATATGTAAGCACCCATTTCCCTAAACTCACAAAAAATTGGTATTATGAAACTTAAATTTCTGTCAATCTGAGGATTGAAAGTGATATGCCACTGTTTGATTTTCCATTTTCCCAACTACTAAACAGGTATTATATACTTACTGGATAGCTTTCCATTCTTTTTTAGGAATTAGGAGTAGTTATAAAAACAAAAGAAAAAAGTCTTCTGCCAAATTGGTTTGCTTTTTAACCAATTGACCTTCAGCAATTCTTTATACAGTATGAAGCAGGGACATAACTTCTCCCTCAAATGCAATCTTGTGAACACCATTTCTCTTCCTTGTTTTACTTTTCTCTTGAGCACGTAACCATCTTCTATTTATTAATCCTCTATCTCTACCCCAACTAGAATTCCAACTCCATGATGGGGATTTTAGTCTATTTAGGTTTGCTTGATGTATCCTTGGCATCTAGGATAGTGCTTGGCCCTCAATAAACATTTTCTGAATAGATACATACATGAATGAAAGAACAGTTCATTCTGTCCCAGTGATTTAAATGTCACTTTTATCATTCATTATCATATGTTAAGTTTCCTTGGGATAATAGGGTCCAATCTGTATAATGCCTACCCTGCTTGTTAGTCTGTTGGTCTATGCCTGTTTTATTTACAAGAACTCTGTACCAGGGCTTGATATCAATTAGTTATTTTCAGAATTTCCAATTCAATTGTTTACTTGACACCAAATCCTCTTTACAAATGTATTAATATATACATTATACAATTACCTATCTATTGTATCTGTGTATGTTTCTAATTTTAATGGCTTTATCTGAAGGAACTAATTTTTAATGCTTAGAGCTATATCATGTTGCAGAGTTTAAAGTTTAATTTATTAGTGTATTTATTTCTATATATCAAATTTAAGGATCTGATCCATCTAGGTGTTAAGGAGATGAAAAAAATGGAGTTTACACTGCTATTCAGTGTAGAAGCATGGCACTATCACTGCACACCAGCTAGCACTGAAGATTACTCTGACACACAAACATACTAATTTGAGAAGCAAAAAAAAGTACCTTATTTAGTTTAAATGTCCATTGCTTTGACTACAAATGTAACCAAATTTTTCTGTCTTTTTTTCACTCTTTCTTTTAACCAGTCATATTTCATTAACAAGTTGTCCTGGTCCTTTACCTCTTTGACTATACTAGGTTTGGTTTTTTTTTTTTTTTTTTGGAGACAAGGTCTTGCTCTGTTGCCCAGGCTGGAGTGCAGTGGTGTGATCACAGTTCACTGCAGACTCCAACTCCTGGGCTCAAGCAATCCTAAGCCTCAGCCTCCTAAGTAGCTAGGACTACAGGTGTGCATCACTATGCCCAGCTAATTTTTAAATTTTTTTTGTAGAGACAGGGTCTCACTATGTTTTTGTGTAGGCTGGTCTCAAACTATCCTCCTGCTTCCCAAAGTGCTGGGATTAAGGTGTGAGCCACCACGCCTGGCCGACTACATTAAGTTTTAGTTAGCCCCCCTACTCCTTAAGGCAGGGTTGAACACCCTCCCCTTTTCAAACCACTCGTATTTCTTTTGAGTTATCCAAGTTCTGTGCCTGTCTTAGGTCTTTTTTTTCTTAAAACTAATTCCCCAGCCACTTACTTTTTGTTGTCAAGTCTTTTCTTCCAACCTTTTGTTGCATTTCTTTTCTTATTAAATGTATCACTTGACCTCTTTAGATAATAAATACATTGGGTGCAAATATTATGCCCAGTCTTTTAATTTTTGAATATTGTTTTAAAATATAGAGGCTTAACATGTTTCTGTACTCAAAACTACCATTTGTGACTCTTCCCCCACCAATTCTAAGCTTGGAAAGATCTTTTATCTCTAGAAACTTGGCCTTGATATTCAGTTATATGATTTTTCTAGTTTTTCCTACATTTTATTTTTTCAAACTTAATCCTATAATCTAATGTACATTTCATCCAGTTACTGGCACCTGCTTCAAAATCATTTAATAATTTCTTCTCTCTAATAATTTGTGGTTCCTTCTTTAATATATTTTTACTTTTTATATTTCCTGGCTATTTGACTTTGCTGAGATCTCAGATCAAATGCTGTCGCCTTACATGATGATATCTATAAATGATAATATGCTTTTTCTTCCTCCAAATTTAATTTTATGATGTCTTACCGTATTGCCAAAATTTCCTGAAGAACGTTAAGTGCCCTTGCTTTTATTTTTAAGAGGAAGGCTTCAAGTAGGGAACAGTTCCATGCCAGGTGTTCAGATTATCCCTAAGAGAGACAACACCCTAAGCTAGATAGAAGCTGAGGCCTTTGAGACCCATTTGATCCCAGGGATCAGCAAAACAATTGGTGTGAGTATGGAAAGAAAATATTAGATTCTATTGATATTTTTATCTCATTCTTTAAAAATTTCTATTTTTATATATCTCTTATAGTACTAGTATATTGATATGTAAATATAATTCATAAATAATTCACATAATATACTGACGATTTGTGTTCAATGTCTTTTTTAGCTTACGTGGATGGGTGATCAAAAGGTCCAGGATGGCTGCTCTACTGCATCCTCACTCCTCCCAACTATGAACTATATTTTTTTGCCCCACCCTAGCTCATACCTCTCCCCTCACTCCTATCCCTTGTATCAAAATCCCCTGGAACTACTGCTTTAGTGTCAACATTCTCCCCTACATCTTCTCAGATTCCTTCTCCTTCTTCCTCTTAACTAAAACCTGATGTCACTTGAAGAAACAATTTATGTTTGCAGTCCTCTCGAGTGGTGATTTTTAAAAACAAATTCTCTCACATTCCTCCTTGGGGTTGGAAAGCCCCTATATATTATCAAGGGGTTGTAAGGTACCCAGCCAAAACAGTACATTTTCCAGTGTTTTTCAAGCAAAATACAAAATACGGTCATGTAGCTAAGACTAATATCATGTAACCAGAAACTGTTGGGAGAGACTTCTGGAAAGTCTTCTTAAAAAGAGGAATGACAACAGGGGAAAGAGCTTACTGACCTCCCTTTTCTCCTCTCTGCTATCTAGAATAAAAACACTAGATGACTGAAACTCTAGTATCCATCTCGGACCACAGGGCAATCTTGGAAATGGTAAGCACATAACTTTTAAACAGTATTTGTTATAATTTGTTAGTATTGTTAATCTCTTACTGTGCCCAATTTAGAAATTATACTTTATCGGTATGTACATCTAGGAAAAAAATAGTACATACAGGGCTTGGTTTTTGCTACGGTTTCAGGCATCCACTGGGGGGCCTGGAACGTCTCCCCCATGGATAAGGGGGGGCTACTGTATTTTTTTCTCTTCATATGGTGGCTGTTTACTCAATCTGTGATCATCATAGACTAAGCAAATCTTAATCTGATAAGAATCTTATTGCTCCAATCATTTGTTAGCTTATTTTTTTTTTCCTCAAAAGAAACTGAAACCCAAGGAGACTAGGTAGCACTTGCAGTTACAGAACATTATGAATGCTTATATAATTTTAAATTTTAATTACTTCAAGAAAATGATGCCCAACAAAGAAAACTGAATGGAAAATGTGGCAAATGTTAACAGTGGTGATTTTAAGTGGGAAACTGTGTGCTTACTTTATACTTTCCTATACATTCCAATTTGTCTATAATGAACGTGTGTCATTTAGATCAACATTTCTCAAGGGTGGCAACAATGATACTGACACTTGAGAAAGCCAGAAAAATATGAAGGCTTATTATTTATTTACTTTGTATTTTGTATTTGTTAATGCAATGTCTGAAGGGACTATTACCATTTAGAACAATGATAATCTGAAATGCACTGGACAGTCCTGACAACAAAGAATTGCTCCTCTAAGATGTCAACATTGTTTCCAAAGAGAAACAATATTGAATTGTGGTTTAAAAACACCACCTAAAAACCTAAAAACAAAAACCATGAAAAGTCACAGAAAAATAAAAAGCATAAAAATGACAACATAGCCCAATGTTGAATTTGAGTGAAAGCAAGAACTTATCAAGCATTAGTTACTGAAACCTATTACATGTAATCCTATGCTGCTGAAGAGTATGTAAGCTTCTGCTTTTAACGATTAAACCTTATCAAAGATGCGTAATTGTCATAAAAAATAAACCTTATCAAAGATGTGAAAACATACAAAGGTGCCAAAGAAAGAAATGAAAGTTAAGAATGTATCATTTGACTCCACAGACCCCGTCCCTTCAACTTCATAGCTTTTCTCCTGAAGAGCTGCAAAATGAAACCATTTACTTTACTCATAAAAGAGTAACTGTTAAAATGACTTTTTAAAGTCATTTTTAAGTCATTTAAAATGACTATAAAATTTTATTTTATAAAATAAAATGCATGTGTGCCTGTATGTTCATCAAAACAAACAAGACAAATGGAATGCTACTGGATAAATCAGTGGTCCAACCTTATGTACATTTTTATTATTAACCTGTCATTGCTATAGTAAAGTATCCTGAGTCATCTTATAATTAAAAAATAAATACTCAGACAACAGAGCTATGGATACCAATTTATCATATTCAGAAACCAGCAAAGGAGGACTGCTTTTCCTTTTTGACTTCATCAAGCTTGTCTGACTGCCTTTTAAAAATCCCATTTCTGTGTGATTAACAACAATAAAATAATAATGGGCAACTGATTATTAATGCTAATATCCATATGACTTACCATCTATCAACAAAGAAATCCAATATTATTATTTACCTTTCATTTAAACTAAATTAACATTTTCTACTTGTATGTCCTGTCACATCTCAGAACTGAAATAACCGTATGCATTTACAACTTCCTGAACAACTGTACTGTATTTAATTTTCCTATGATCATATAAGCAAATGAAGGCTCTCAAGAACATTTATACACATTCATTGAAAGTCTATTAATTTTACAATGTCACCCCCTAGAGGAACTTAAAAAAAAACAAACCTGAACTTTTTCCATTTAGTTACTTACAGCAAACTTAAAAAGGAAGGAAAGATCTTTCTGGATTTAGCTTTATCTACAGCAAAACTGGCAAAATCAAAATATTTATCAAATAGTACCTGCTTTTAGTAGGGATTCAAATATGTTCTGGCTTCATTAAAGAAAAAAAGGGACATCCAGAGCTCAACAGAAAGCCTGTCCCTCATTTCCACTCTCCATTCAGGAATCTCCCAGATTCTTTCATTGGCTTTTTGCCGGCTTTCATTTGTCACTAATTTAACTAGTCCCTTTCTCTTCACTCATTCTGCTGCTCACTCAATAACTGGTTCACTAATTACTAGCTACTAGCACAATTTTTCATTCAACCATTTCTCATCCAACATCTGTCATGAAGGTCCTGGTTTTATCACTAAGTAACAGAAGGGCCAGGATGACTGTGAGGATCAAATCAGATATCCTATACTGAAGGAAAGGATTGTCACAAATGCCAATGGCTACATGAATGTTAGTTGTTTGGGTTCTTAGGTGACAACTATATGGCCATAATTCCTTATGGGGACCACAACTACCTTAAAATTTATGTCAATTTAGCAAACATGTTTTGAGTACCTACTCTTTATTATGTAAATCTCTCTACTGGCCAAGCACTACCAGGCACAGTAAATGAATAAAGAGCACCCAGCACTGAGCAAAGCCTTCCTAAGTTTAAGGTCCGGAAGAGAAAGGCAAACGAAATAGCAATTAAGGTAAAGCCATACATGGCACATAAGACAAAAAGTACCTAAAAACTAAGGGGTTTAAGAGAAGACTTCCCATAAAAAGTGGCATTCAAGCTAGGACCTTAAAGATAAACATGGAGTGGATGTGGTGTCAGGTGGAGAGAATAGAATGTTAGATGGCTTACAGAGGAAAGTATGAAAAGTTCCAGGAACAGAATGAAATTCAGTTTGATTATAACTACAAAACATGATTCAGATTCAAATTATGAGGGGCCACTGAAAACACATATTTTTTCAGATATAAATATGGATCTGTGTGTAAATAATTTTTTTCTTTTTATTTCAGGATATTATGGGGGTACAAACATTTTGGTTACGTTATGACTTTGTTTCACCCAAGCCAGGATTAGAGCTCTTCCCCCATATAATGCTCACTGCATCCATTAGTTGTGAGTTCACCCACCCCCACACCCCCAACCCCCAATGAATATTACTACCATGTGAGCACCTTAGTGTTGATCAGTTAGTGCCAATTTGATGGTGAGTACACGTGGTGCTTATTCTTCCATTCTTGTGATACCTCACTGTGGAGGATGGGCTCAAGCTCTATCCAGGATAATATAAGAGGTGCTAGATCATCATTGTTTTTGTAATTGAGTAGTATTCCATTGTATACATATACCATATTTTATTAATCCAGTCATGGATTGAAGGGCACTTGGGTTGTTTACACATCCTTGCAATAGTGAATTGTGTTGCCATAAACATGTGAGTGCAGATGTCTTTATTACAGAATGTCTTTTGTTCTTTTGGGTAGATGCCTAGTAGTGCTATTGCTGGATCAAATGGTATTTCTATTTTTAGCTCTTTGGGGTATCTCCAAATGATTTTCCACATAGGTTGTACTAATTTGCAGTACCAACAGCAGTGTAAGAGTGTTCCTATCTCTCCACATCCTCGCCAGCATTTGCTGTTTTGGCACTTTTTGATAAAGGCCGTTCCCACTGGAGTTAGGTGCTATCTCACTGCGGTTTTGATTTGCATTTCCCTAATCATTAGTGATGTTGAGCATTTTTTTTAAATGTTTGCTGGCCATTATTCTGTCTTCTTTTGGAAAGTTTCTGTTCATGTCCTTTGCCCATTTATTGATGGGGTTGTTTGATTTTGTATCCTGCACTTTCATATAACTTTTCTTCATGTTATAAAAGATGCTTTATAATTTTTAAACAATTGCATTACTTTCCATCCAGTGGATATAACCTATTTACTTAACCATTTCCACAATGATATATATTTAGGTCATTTTCAGTTTATCTCAAATGTATAAACAATCATTCAGAAAATTCTCCATAAAGTTTTTACTGTATTTGTGATTACTTCCCAAACACAAGTTTTCCAAAACTGAAATTACTGAATTACAGAAATTTTACATTTTGCCAAAATGCTTTCCAAAACTTTGTATCAATTTACACAGACATGTCAGCAAAAATTTTACCACATACTCATTTGCACTGAGTCATAATTTTACAGTCAAAAATTGGTATGCCATTTTAATTTACATTTATTACTAACTAAGCTGAATGTTAATAATTAGCATTCCCTCCCTAAGTAGTTGTATGTTCATATTCTTTATCTATCAGGATCTTACTTTTTTAAAAAAGATTTGTATGAGTGTTTATATTTATATATCAGGGATACTGGCCCTTGTCTCTTGTTTACTGGAAATATTTTTTCCTAATGTACTAAATTAATTTGTACTGTTCATGTCATATAGAATTTCTAAATATTCACAGTTTACTTCATCATTTACTCTGTTTTTCTTTTTTTTACTAAGCATTTGAAACAGATCTTTCTAGTGGCAACAGATATTACATGTTGGAAGCAAAAGCTGGGAAGCTATGACAATGGCTTAGGTATAAGGCAAGGAAGGTATGAAACTGTGATGACTGACTGAGTGTGAGATACAAGGGAAGAAAGGAAAGGTTAAGTTTTTAATTTCCAGCTAATAAATTTGAAAATATGTCAGAAATGAAAGATATTCTACAAAACCTTAATATATCAACATTGGCTCAAGTAGACATTTTTTAATGGAAAAAAATTGAGAAATATATCAAAGAACTTCCACAAAGCACAAAGTTCTGCTTTATCAATGACTTTTTTTAACCTAAAGAGAGAGAAATCTGCTGCCTTTAACTTAACTTACATTTGAGAAAAGAGAAGCAATTTTCTCAACAATATTTAGGAAACCAGCATAACATTGTTATCAAAAATCTCAAAATGAGAACACCTTAAAAGAAAAGGCTGAACCAATCTCAGTAACATTTTTGTGGCAGGGGAAACAAGAGAGCAAACAAAACAGACTAGGACATTAAGAAAAATACGCAATTATATAGACTTGACACCAAAAGCATGATATAAGAAAAGAAAAACTGATAAGCTAGACACCATCAAAATAGACCCTGTTATGAAGACCAGAAGACAAGCTACAGACTGGGAGAAATTATTTGCAAAACACATATCTGACAAAAGACTAGTACCTTAAATATATTAAGAAGTCTCAAAACTCAATGATAAAAAAAATGGGCAAAACATTTCACTGAAGATGATATGCATATGGTAAATAAGCACACAAAAAGATGTTCAACTTAATTAGCCATCAGGGAAATAAAAATTAAAACCATAATGAGATGTCACTGTACCTATTAAAGATGACCAAAATAAAAAATAGAGACACAAAAAATACTGGCAAGAATACAGAGAAATTGGGTCACTCGTCATTTACATGTCGACAATGGGGGTGTAAAATGGTATAGCCACTCTGGTAAACAGTTGTCAGTTTCCTTCTTACGAAGCTAAACATGCAATTACCATATGATCCAGCAATTGCACTTTGGGGCATTTATCCCAGAGAAACGAAAACTTAGGTTCACACAAAAACTGTATATGAACATATTAGCTTTATTCATAATTGTTATAAATTGGAAACAACCCAAATGTCCTTTAATGGTTAAATTATTAAACTGTAGTAAATACACACCATGGAATAATACTGAGCAAAAGAAACACACTTGGATGACTCTCCAGAGAATTACACTAGGGGAAAAAAAGCCAACCCCAGGAACTTTTATAATGTATGATTTCATTATATAACATTTTTTAAATGATAAAATTTTACAAATGGACAACAGATTAGTGGCTACCAGGAGATGAGGGAGAGGTGGTGGGGGCAGGTAGGTGTGGTTATAAAAGGGCACTGAGACAGATCCCTATTCACTATTCTCTATCTTGACTATGATGATGGGTACAGGAACCTACACTTGACAAAACTGTTTAGGACTAAATATATATACACACAAACACAAACAGATGTCAAACTGGGAAGCTCTGAATAAGACTGGTGGAGTGTATCAATGTCAATATTCTGGTTGTGACACTGTATCACAGTTTTGGAATATATTACCATTAGGGGACACTGGGTAAAGGGAACACAGGATCTTTCTGTATTATTTCTTACAATTACATATGGATGTAGAATTATCTCAAAAGAAAAAGTTTACTTAAAAAAAAAAATGGGATTCTAGGCCGGGCGCGGTGGCTCATGCCTGTAATCCTAGCACTCTGGGAGGCCGAGGCCGGTGGATTGCTCGAGGTCAGGAGTTCGAGACCAGCCTGAGCAAGAGCGAGACCCCGTCTCTACTAAAAATAGAAAGAAATTATATGGACAACTAAAAATCTATATAGAAAAAATTAGCCGGGCATAGTGGCGCATACCTGTAGTCCCAGCTACTTGGGAGGCTGAGGCAGTAGGATCGCTTAAGCCGAGGAGTCTGAGGTTGCTGTGAGCTAAGCTGATGCCAGGGCACTCACTCTAGCCTGGGCAACAAAGTGAGACTCTGTCTCAACAACAACAACAACAACAACAACAACAAAAAAGGATTCTTTCCAGAAATGGAGGGATGTTTCAAAGATGAGAAAATTTACTATTCTACTACTACTTATTACATTAAAAAGTTCAAAGTAAACAATAAGACTGTTAGCACTTCCATACATAGCCAAAAAAGTATTAATAATTTGATACACATTATTTCAACATTCATTCCTGACTTAAAAAGAAAACAAAAGACCTATTCTTATTTAGAATATAGGAATATTAAAATAATTTTTAAAAATGACAAAATTTTAAAAGAATTCCCATTAAGGTTAGAAAGAAATCATTTTTGGAAATCATAAGTACTAGAAAGGAGAAGGCACAATGTGCATATCATGATAATATGACCTATGGCTTAATCTAAAACATTATAAACATAATAAGGTAGTAAGTGATAAAATACATAGCATTAGGATTCTTTCCATTACATTTCCTTCCTGATTAGTGACAGCATCTTAAAAAGCTATAAACTACTATATGGTTCATTTATTCAATCAACAGATAAAATATACAGATATCTACCATGTCTTAGGTACTGAATTAGGAGTTAGAGAGTTGATGATTATCAACAGAAGACATACTTCTTGCTCTCACAGAGTTTACATTCTAGTGGAATATTAATACTATTTAGAGAGAAGAAATTCATTAAGAATTTATAAATCCCATTTATGTGCCAGGTGAAAGAAGACAAGATATCATTCCCTGTCTTCTAGAAGAATCAAGAAGACTGAAAGGTAAACAGATGTTTATAACACAATGTGATAAGATGAGGGGCTCAAAGGAATAATTTCTAGACCATTCTATGGAGGTCACGAAAAGCAACCTGTAAGAAGTTAAGTTTGTACATAACCAGTAAATTAGTCAAATTAAGAGGAATGCAACGGGATTCCAGGCAGAGGGCAGCACATATAAAATTCCTGAAGTACAAAAGAATATGGAGCTTTTATGAATCTAGAAGTTGTTTAGTAAAATAATCTTGAAATTTTTTCTCATAAAAAAATTGTTCCCTGTTGTTGGAATTCATTAAATCCTTATTTGTTCCAAGATTATAGAAATGTATCCCTTAATACATGTTTAAATTGACATCTATACCTTTTCACCAGAAGTTTAAATGAGTATAAAAAATGTGATTTCCATAGTACATCAAATATTGACACTACAAATTATATCAATCTTTTAAATTTAAATATCATAGCAACTTGATATCTATCATAATCTATTTTAAAATATAAAAAGCTCTTTTTTAAGAGTCAGAAATGTTACATTGTTCCTTTCTCTGGTAATTCATATTTCCATTTACTTTGCCTATAGAATTTCACTATAAAAGAATGTATTTGCATGCTCAAAAGTCCTTACTTGATTATTCTATCATACTATTTCTCTGCAACAAAAAGTACATAAAAATTAAAATTTAAATTTTTACAAAATTTCCTGTGAAGGTGGTTAAAATTTTCTTCTAGAATTGAGTCTGTGCAATTATTGTAATGCATAATTGATCAAAACAACAAAAATATTACATAGTTCAATAATTGTTATATATGAAAAGTAAAATTTTATTAGCAATGGATCTTATGAGTTAAATATCTGAATATGATTTGTTGTCCTATGAACCAGAGTATCAGAATTGTAATCCTACTTTCATTTTTATGAATTTAACATGGGAAAAACTTCATTCACATAAAGAAACAAATGACAATGGAAGTTTTGTCACAGCAAAATTACGGAATTCCTTAAATTCCTTCTTGGTTATAGGCTAAAAACCATATAATCACCTATCATCAAATAATATTTTTAATAATTTCTTGTCTGACAAGTCAATTAGGTTTGCTGCAAAAATTGTTTAAAAATTAGGAAGGGATTTGTTACTCCATCATTACAATTTTTCATTTTCTCAATCCTTATGATGTACACAAAAAGGATATTACAAAGATTCATCATTTTCTTCCAATCAGATCCTTCTTATTTATGGCAGGACACAGAAGAGAAAACTGAAAAATAATTTTATCTTATCACCCATTTTAAATGTACTTCTGAAAAAAACAAAACAGAAGACTGCAAAGCTGAAGATTTTAGCTGATTTAGTTTAAGGAAAATGTCTACTATACTGGATAAATGGCAAAGGCAGTTGTTAACTCCAAACCAATCAGCCAAATGAGGTTGACTTTTTCAGAAAAAATATGACTTAATTTTCCAATGGGAAAGTCAACCCATATCCCCAATCTCACTTCTGAATTCTAATTTTAAAACAGCAATAAATTGCAGAAGCTTACAGGAGCTCCTTGTTTGGATGGAATAAGGGATTGCCACCTTTAGTTAATTTCTCTTTTGTATTTAACTCAGGGATGATATTCTTTAATAATGAACAGGGAATGAAGAGGTAAGGTCATCTAATTAAAATTTTTATCATTTTGGGAATTCAGAACACTGTAATACAAAACAGTTTTTAACATGAGACAGTACCCTTAACAGATATAGGGACCTGGAAAGAGTATTTTCCATTGTAGCCCTTCCATGTCTAGCTAATCCTCCCCACACCCTCTTGCAACATGACCTTGGCCTCAAATTGTTACTCCTCACCTCCTTAATAAAATCCAAAATGATCAAACAATGGCTGCTAATGCCCTATAACAATTCCTCCCTCTTCTGAGATCCATTCTTGACCAACTGCTCCTGAAGAGACAAACTCTAGGTGACTCCCTGTATCCCCCTCATACAAAGTTCCACATTTTTGCACACTCTTTTGGAAACTTTCATTCCCAGCATTTTCAAATAAAGGCTTATACTTTGCTCTGATAGATTTTCTTCCATATAAGATATGGAAAGACAGGAAGCTGTACCTAATCCCTTAAATAATGGAGGCTTCAGTAACAACAGTAATTGAAATTCTCTCTTTCTTCTGGACACCTAGGAAGATTTTTCACCTTTTCCTTCAAAGAAATACACCATAAAAATACTCCAGATATGTGAGAGTATGCCTTTCTTCATTGAAGTAGGGAAAGGACAATTGTGAACAGGATGTGAGAAAAAATTAGCAGCATACTACATTACTTTGCTACCCTGACCACAGGAACTTTGTCACAAAGATCAATTTTAGGAAGTAAAACATGAAAATTAAGAATTGGAAAACTGACTCCTTTAGAATTATTTGTACCCCCCAGTTTGAAGAGT
The DNA here is from genome assembly GCF_041146395.1 of Eulemur rufifrons. Taxonomy (NCBI): domain Eukaryota; kingdom Metazoa; phylum Chordata; class Mammalia; order Primates; family Lemuridae; genus Eulemur; species Eulemur rufifrons. The sequence goes on along the minus strand of NC_090997.1, from coordinate 88,748,797 downwards.
ACTGGTTTAATATGCCTAATGCATATCTATCTACAAGGAAAGAAGTTACCAGGAGCAGTGTTCTGTTGAACAACAGAATCAGACCCATACATATAGAAGCTATAGGAATTATCAGATAGCAAATATAAATAATATAAAGTGTTTAAAGAAATAAGAGTGTTTAAAATATATTATCAGTAACAAGAAACTATCAGAAATAGCTATGCTGATTTGAAAACAAAAAGAGAACGTTCAGAAATAAAAAATTAAAATAGAAACTCAATAAATGGGTTAAACAATAAGATATGTGGAGGTGAAGACAAGCCTCAAGAAACTGCACAGAATGGAGCACAGAGACACAAAGAGATAAAAAAAAAAAAGAAAGAATTAAGAGACAAGGAAGTTAAAGTAGAGAAGTACAATAAGTTTGGTCAAAATTTCAGAGTAGAATAGAAATAATAAAGGAGAAGCAATATTTGAACAGTTAATAGCAGAGTATTTTCCAGAATTGATGAAAGATAAACATGTACAGATTTAGAAGCCAAAGTCCTAAACAAGTACACAAAAAGAAATCAAGGCCTAGAAAATTAGATTGTAAATCACAAAAAAAAGAGACTGATAAGTTGGCTATATAGTAAAATTAGGAACTTTGAACATCAAAGGACTTCATAAAAAGAGTGAAAAATCAAACCGTGAACTGGGAGAAGACATCTGTAACACATATAACAAAGGATTAGTATCTACATTAAGACAGACAAACAGGGCAGTAGAAAAATGGGCAAAAGCAATAAAATAAAGAAGCATTTCAAAAGGCAATCACAAATGGTTAATTAACATATGAAAAGACGTCCAACCTTATTAAGACTCAGAGAATTGCAAATTTTGTTCCAATGTGACACCATTTCACACTCACTAGATTGGCAAAAATTAAAAGGTCTAATAACATCAAATGCGGTGGGTACATTAGTGTTCATTTTATTATTCCTTAAACTCTATTTGTACATTATATATGTTCTTTTGTATGCATGTTTCCTAACAAAAAATTTAAGGGCCACCTCAATTTATTGATGAAGATATTTCTTCATAACCATGCTGAGAGTAGATTCAGTGAAATAGTGGGCATGAAAACTGGACCGGACTACCATGGGCTAAAAAGGCATTCTACAAGATAACCACGTAAAGCCAACTACAGATCATTATTTCAAGCTTACCTATGAGTTGGGAAGACAGGACGGCAACTTTAAGGGAATTGTCATGGTGACAGTTTCTTCCTTTCTTTCTTTTTTTAAATAAAGTAAAATGGATTAGGTTTAGAAAGAAACAGCAAGAGGGAGAGGATAATGACACAGGAAATAAAGGGTCCTTGGGCTGTCACAAAGATACATAATACACAGGCCATGAATAGGGATTCATTTTAGGCAGGAAAAAGGTTCTTATTTCATGGTTACCACATTACCTCTTTGTCCTTATCACATCACTCTCTCTGCTCTCTACCCATTTCAGTCACAATGGCCACCTTGCTCCTCCTAGCAAGCCTCTGCCTCAAGACTTTTATACTCTTTAGTCCCTCTGTGGAGAATCCTCTTTCCTGGATGATGTAAGGTCTGACTTTCACTCCTTTCTTTGTTCAAATGTCAACTCAGTAAGTGTTCCCCCGACCACTTTGAAACATAAATCCCCTCTGCACTCTCTGCCACCACTACTCCTGATACTCCTTTATTCCTTTTCCTTGTCTTATTTTTCTTTATAACCTAAAATTCAGTATAATAGAGTCATTTTATTGTTTAATGTCCTACACCCATTGTACGTAAGCTCCATGAATGCAGGAACTGCAGCCACAGTGCCTAGTAATGCCCAGTACAAGGTCAAAGCTCATTACACACACAATGAATGAATGATTAATGGACCTTGCCTGAGGAACCTGAAGAACAAGTATAATGGAAATAATGCAGTAAGATTTGAACAAAATGAGGTCAAGCAGAGAATAATTCATTTATTGACTACAGAAGAGGTGACATTTGAGTTAGATCTTGAATCATGAGGAACTTGCCAAGTGCAAAAAAAAAAAAAAAAAAAACCAAAACACAAACAAAAAAACAACAAAGTGTGGATATCCCAACACCGTGAAGAACATGGAGGTTTGAAATGGCTTTGCATTTAAGAAATGGGGTATATTTGGAGTATGGCAGGATGACAGTGGACCAGATTTTAGCCAACCTTATAATGTCCACAACAGAGGACACGATTTACTGAGCTGTGCAACTCTGAAAATCCTTCTCAGAAGATTTACAATTATTCAGTCACTTGTTTTATTTGCACTATAGAATACAAAATAAAGTTTAAATTAAATTACTGGAACTATAACCTTTACTCGTTATAAAGGAAAAAGTTTGAACTTAACCGTTCTCATCAACTGCAGATTATATGTATCACAATCAAAGTGGGAATGTTGCTATCAATGGTCTCAAACACGGGTATTATTCAAGAAGTCAAGATTAAAAATTCTCAATGGTATGAGAGAGCAGTGTTGATGCAGAAAGGGAATGATCAAATTCAACTGCTTGTTTAGTAGCAGATACTCTCCATTTAACCATTTATGTTTTTGAATGGGCTTGCATGCTGTCATAATTACCCTTCACTTATTAGGTTTTCAACTAGCCTATCTTCCTTTTATTCACATTACTACTATTTTGGGGGCACTCATCTTCGTTTCAAACCCAACTCAATTACTCCACTATCTAGGTTATTTTCAGGATTCCTAGTGGAGACATAAGACTCATGTGTACACACACAAAGGAAACGTCAAGGAAGTGTGTTCCAGAGTTCATGGGCCCATGTAATCAGTTCTGGAGCATTTAAGTGCAAGACGAGAAGTGGTGGGCACCATGGTGCTTTGGGATTTTTGCCTTTCTTGGCCAGCGAGAAGCTCGGGCTCCCACAGGAGGGCGGGGACCCAGGGAGTTCCCAGGGCAGGCCAAAGGTCAAGGCTCAGGTCTAAAGCCAGTGGGGCGGGGCATGCCCCAAGAACCCAGGAGCAGTGCTTGGGCCCCAGAGTGTAACTGGGAAAGGAGGGGCGCGGCGACTCGGAAAAACTCACAGTAATAAGCCACCACAGGGTCCCGCTTGTCATGCTCCTGAGCCGTCCTCAGATGATGCTGTATACTCTTAAACTGTGGGGGGAGCGGCGGCAGCGGAGCAAGCGCGGCCATCTCCAGTACAAGAGGCACCACTTCCTACTCGCGCGGTACCGGCACTTCCGCTTCCGTCTGGACGGTCGCGCGTACGAGCACTCCGGGCAAATTCCAACCACTCCTTCGTTGCTTGGCGACGACAAGTCAACTACGGATGCCCGTTAGGCACAATTTCCGTTTGCTTTCTCGTAGCAGTTAGAGCCCAGAGAAGGCTGAGCGTTTTAGCTGTTGTGCTGCATATGGAACCAGCGCTCTCTGCTGGTAAGAGGAAGAAGAGTTTTTGTTTGGTTGGTTTGTGGCAAAGGAAGGCTAGAAGAGGGAAAAAACCAAAAAACAAAAAACAAAAAAACCACCAAGAAAATGATGTTTGTTGACTGGGACAAAGAATAAAGGCCAGAGTTGCCTTTGGCATCATTCAGGAATTATCACTTCCAGTTCCTAAAATAATTTTAATAGTGTCCATGGAAGCCTTTTTGATTTTGGAAACTTTAATTCAGTTCTTGCATGAGAAGAGAAATGGTGTGTTTAAATTTTAAATAAAATTTTTCAATGTTGACACACTGTATACAATAACCAGAATTCTCTCCAACTTAAACATTAAATACATGAAGCTTAAAGAAAACTGAACTTTTGTTCTGAACTGGCTAATAGATATTTTAGCGAGTGAATAATCTGTAGATTGCTTATTTATGAAGAGTGATTAATAATGTGCAAAGTATTTTCACTTTCATTATTAATGTCTTGTCCTAATGCACCTATAGGATATTTGGGACTTCTGGTTCAACGCTGCTGGCTCATACCAACACATGGTAGGCATCAGCTTTTCCTTCTACCTTCAACAACTTTAGTTGTCTTTCTCTCCTCTCCATCCCATACTATCATCCTCAGGACTGTGTATTTTATTTACCTCCTCCAATAACATTCATCTTTATTTATTTTATCTCAGACCCCAGGTTTGAGGATTAATTTTATTAGTTTTCATTGAAATCACGTTATTCTCAAGAACCAAAATCTCAAGCTCTGAAATTTCCCCCTGCCTACTATTTTCTGATCATTCCCACTCCCCCACCCCAGGTCCATTATTTCATAGAGCTATCTGTATCCCCATGTTCACTGAAGCATTAGTCAATAATAGCCAAGATATGAAAACAACCCAAATGATGTCTTTCCACAGGTGAATGTATGAAGAAATTGTGGGATACACACACACACACACACACACACACACACAGTGGAGTATTGTTAAGCCTTTAAAAAAGAACAAAATCTTGCCATTTGCAACAACATAAATGAAACTGGAGACATTATGTAAAGTGAAATAATCCAGACACAGAAAGACAAATACTACATTATCTCATTATATTTGGAATCTAAAATAGTCAAACTCAAGGAAGCAGAGAGTAGAATGGTGGTTGCCAGGGGCTAAGGAGAGGGGAAAATGGGGAGATGTTGGTTACACGGTACAAAGTTTCAGTTAGGCAAGATGAATTAACTTCTGGAGATCTAATTTGCAGCAATGTGATTATAGTTAACAATACTGTATTGTATCCTTGAAATGTGCTAAGAAGGGATATCTTACATGTTTTCACTGCATGCACACACACACACTCACACACACACAGAGGTAATTATGGGAGGTGATGGATATGGTAAATATAGGAGGTAATGTGGTGATGATGGATCACCACAGCTTCATTGTGGTGATTATTTCACAATCTATATAAATGTCAGAACACCAAGTTGTATACCTTAATTACATACAATGAGTTGTCAACTATACCTCAATAAATCTGAAAATAATAAAGCAAGTTACATTCATTGTTTTAGAGCTATGCTTTTCTATGTATTGTGCTTATTCACCCATTTTTTTCATGCATTCAATAAATATTGAACACCTACAGTACAAGCTGCTGCACAAGGTGTTGGGAATATATGAGAACTATGTAACCCCTGCCTTCATGGGACTTACATAAGAGCACGTGTCCTTGTGTATGTATGTGCACACATATATATGTATATGGTTGAGATGTATGCTGCTGAGAATTTGCTTAAAATAAGGCAGGATTTATATTTAATCCTTCTGAGTAGGTCACAAACTATCTTGGCTTATTTTATATCTAGCAAACAAGAGGAAATGATCTCTATATAAGTTTCCTCTCTAACACTCTTCGATTCTCAGTATTTTGCATTGTGTCAGAGTAATTTATCCTCCTCCTCATGAGATAGCCAATGACCGTAGAATGGGGTGGAATAGAGGTCAATTTAGGCACTCACAATAGTATGTTTCACAGAAGGACAGCTGAGATAAGGCAATCTGGATAGCTGCCTAGATTCATAAATCACAGCCCTTAACCAATACACATCTCACTGAAATCTCTGACCTGCCAAAACTGGGTTTGTCTTTCTGCATGAATAATTTATATTTTCTAGAATGGAATGGGGGATGGCTTAGTAGAAAGGGTCAATAACCAATGATGTTATTTTGAGCAAATATTTAACCTTTTAGGGTATGTTTCCATTTCTCCAAAAAGAAGAGATTGGATTCTGTGATCTGTAAGAAATTTCACAATTCTATAGTTTTATGATTTCAAGTCTTACAACCACACTTAGAGTTATGGTACTAGCTCTGAGATTTATTGTCAGTAATTTGGATGATGCCAGCAATTGCTTGACCTAATAAATTAAAGGTCTTATTTTCCTTCTTTTTCAATGAATTCATTCATATTTAAAATATTCTTAACGTCTATGATTTCTAGTTGCATAACACATATAACCATGTTTTTTGATATTCCACCCATGCATCCAAGCTCCATAGGAGAACACTGCCTGTAAATCCAGAAGACCTGAGTTATGTGTATTTTTCTACCTTTACTGGCAATGATTTAAGCACACAATGTTTACTCTGCTATTTTCAGTTTTTCCATCTGTAAAATGGGCAAAATTATTCTTACCTATAGGAATGCTGTGATTAAATGAGAGAGTACATGAGATAATATCTTGTGCAGTGCCTGATACATGCTGGTTTCACTCTTATTATGGAGACTAGACTCATTTTATCAAGCTTGAGAGAAAGTGTATCAAATAGGTAAAAACTCTGGTTGTTGAATCAGCAAACATGGATTTGAATCATAGCTTGTAACGAAAAAGCCTTGGAAAAAGTACCTACCAACTCTAAGCCTCAGTTTCCTCATCTGCTTGGAATTTCTACAGCTGTCTGGATATGTATTTGAAACAAATTTTGGGGAAAAAAATCATTTCTTCAAATATTTTTTCTGTCTCCTCTCTCTCCTCTTGTGGGATTCCAATCACATATATGTTAGACTGCTTGATACGGTTTCAAAGGTAACTGCTCCCCTCTATGTTCCTCCTTTTTAATCTTTTTCTCATTATGTTTCATTGTGAATAGTTGCTATGTTAATTTCATGGATCTTTTCTTCTATAGGATCTCATCTGAAGTTAACTCTGTTCAGGGATTTTTTTTTCTTCTTTTTCCTGATGTTGTATTTTATCTTTAGGAAGGGGGTTAGTGAACTATGGCTCATGGGTCTTCCACCTCTTTTGTGAAATAAGGTTTTATTGCAGCATAGCCATTTCCATTCATTTATATGTTGTCTATGGTTGCTTTTTGCTACAAGGTCAGAGTTGAAGAGTTTATTGCTAAAAAGTACTAACAATAACTTGAGCTTTCAGCAAGATGTAATCTTTTTGCTGGTAGAAGATCTCGCATAAATGTTGATGGCTGCTGACTGATCAGGATGGTGGTTGCTGAAGGCGGGGGTGGCTGTGCCAATTGGCTGTAGCAATTTCTTAAAATAAGACAAAAATGAAGTTTTTCACATCGATTGACTTTTCCTTTTGCAAAAGATCTCTCTGTAGCATGCAATGCTCTTTGGTAGCATTTTACTCACAGTAGAACGTTGAAAATTGAAGCCAATCGTCTCAAACCCTGTCACTGTTTTAAAATACACTAAATTTATGTAGTACTCTAATTCCTTTGTTGTCATTTCAACAGTGTACACGGCATCTTCACCAGAAGTAGATTCCATCTCAAGAAACCACTTTCTCTGCTCATCCATAAGAAGCAACTCCTGGTTCATTCAAGTTTTATCTTGGGATTATAGCAATTCAGTCACGTAATCAGGCTTCACTTCTAATTCAAGTTCTCTGCTGTTTCCACCACATCTGTAGTTACTGCCTCCACTGATGTCTCGAACACTTCAAAGTTATCCATGAGGGTTGGAATCAACTTTTTCAGACTCCTGTTAATGTTGATATTTTGACCTCCTTCCACGAATCATGAATGTTATTAAGAGCATCTAGAATGGTGTATCTTTTCAGAAGGTTTTTAATTTACTTTGCCCAGATTCATCAGAAAAATCACTATCTATGGCAGATATAGTCTTATGAAATGTATTTCTTAAATAATAAGACTTGAAAGTCATAATTACTTCTTGATCCACGGGCTGTAGAATGCATGTTGTGTTAGCAGGCAAGCAGACAACATTAATCTCCTTGTACATATCCATCAGAGCTCTTGGGTGACCAGGCACATTGTCAATGAGTGGTAATATTTTGACGAGAATCTTTTTTAAAGATCAACAGGTCTCAACAGTGGGCTTAAAATATTCAGTAAACCATGCTAGAAATAGATGTGCTGTCATCTATTTCCGTCAAGCTTTATTCCATTTGTAGAGAACAGGCAAAGTAGACTTAGCATCATTCTTTCAGGCCCCAGACTTTTCAGAATGATAAGTGAGCATTGGCTTCAAGTTAAAGTTACCAGTGGCCTTAGCCCATGTAAGAGAGTCAGCCTGTCCTTTGTAACTTTGAAGCCAGGTATTCATTTCTTGTCTCTAGTTATGAAAGTCCTTGAGAGCATATGCTTCCAATCCAGTATAAGGCTGTTTCATCTACTTTGAAAATCTATTCTTTAGTGTAATCACTTTCATCAATTATCTTAATTACATCTTCTGGATGACTTGCTGCAGCTTCTCCATCAGCACTGGCTGCTTCACTTTGCACTTCTATGTTATGAGATGGCTTTTCTCCTTAAACTTCATGAACCAACCTCTTTTGGCTTCCAACTTTCCTTCTGTAGCTTCCTCACCTTTCCCAGACTTCATAGAATTGATGAAAGTTAGGGACTTGTTCTAGATTAGGCTTTGACTTTTTTGGCTTAAGGAAATGTTGTGACTGGTTTGATCTTCTAGTTAGATCACTAAAACTTCCTCCATATTAGCAATAAGGCTGTTTTCCTTTCTTATTGTTTGTTCACTGGAGTAGCAATTTTAATTTCCTTCAATAACCTCTCCTTTGTATTCACAACTTGGCTAGCTGTTTGGCACAAGAGGTTTAATTTTTAGCTTATCTCAGCTTTTGGCATACCTTCCTCATTAAGCTTAATCATTTCTAGCTTTTGACTTGAAGTGAGAGATGTGTGACTCTTCCTTTCACTTGAGCACTAGAGGCCATTATAGAGTTACCAATTCATCTAATTTCAGTATTGTTGTGTCTCAGTTAATAGGGAGGCCTGAGGAGAAGGAGAGAGAGGGAAGAATGACCAGTTGGTGGAGTATTCAGAACACATACACCATTTGTCAATTAAGTTTGCCATCTTATATCAGCACAGTTCAAAGGGCCCCCAAACAATAATAATAGTAACATCAAAGATCACTGATCATAGATCACCATAACATACAATAATAATGACAACATTTAAAATATTGTGAGAATTACCAAAATGGGACACAGAGACAGGAAGTGAGCACATGATGTTGGAAAACTGGTGCCAGTAGTCTTGTGGATGCAAGGCTGCCACAAACCCTCAGTCTGTAAAAAAGTCCAATATCTACAAAGCATGATAAAGAGAAGCACAATAAAATGAGTGTGCCTGTGCCTGGTAATTTTTGGCTGGATGTCTAACACTGTAAATTATATTTTGTTGGCTGATGGATTTTATTGTCTTCCTTTACATAGTGTTAGAATTTCTTCTGGCATGCAGTTAGGTTACAGAAATCAGTTGAATGCATTTGAGGTTTGCTTTAAGCATTGGTAAGGTGGGTTTAGATTAGCTTGTAGTATAGGGAAAATTTAGGCTCACAACCTAAGTAATATATTTCTGAGTATTCTACAAGATACACCTGGCATTAAAAGGTCTTACCCACTCTGCTATGGAGACACAAACTACTTTCACCCTGGTTTGTACATCAAATCTTTATAGGTGGCCCTTTCTCTGGCCTTGGGTAATTTCTTCTCATGCATGAGCAGATCAATACTCAGTCAAAGTAAACCCCATTGCAGATCTCTGGAGTTCTCTCTGCTTAGCTCCCACCTCCATAGTATCATATTCTTCCCAGAAAAATTCTAGCCATCTTTGCTTCCTCTGGCACTGATCTCTGATTCCTTAGTTCAGTGAGACCACTGGGTTTCATCTTCCTGAAAGGTGGCCTGAAAAGTGCCTTTGGAGTAAGCTGATGCAATCAGGGCTCACTTGGTTTGTTTCCCTTTTCTCAGTGATTACAGTTCTGTGCTGCTTGTTTCTCAATGGTTGTCTCATCTTTTATATTGATGGTTATAGTTTTTTTTGTCCAGTTTTCTAGTTGTTTAAAGCAGAATAGAACATCCAATCCCCATTATTCCATTTCTACCAGAACACAAAAGTCTTTTAAATTGGTTTCATGGTTCTCAATAATGTTCTGAAGAGTTAAGATCATCGGATATGTGACTTCTGAATAAATATAATGTCAATTTTGCAATATTTGCAATACAGTAGTTATAATTTTATACTTAAAATTAAGAAGTCAATGGAGTTCCATGAAGTGTCAAGTAGTATATGGTCAGTAATAAACCAGTTTGTGTAGGTTGTTTAGTAAAGCTCTTAAAATGAAAGATTATATCCCTTTGTTTCAAGTTCTACAATTTATTGGTTGAGTGATATTCAACATATTTTCTGCTTTTTTATGAGTTTCAATTTCCCATTATAACAGAAAAATAATTCTTACTTCATAGGGTTGCAATCAGGATTAAATGAGATAGTTTGTATAAAGTATTTAGCATAGTACCTGTGCTGTATATACCAAATTAACATAAAATATTATTATATTATTGCTGTTTCTGTAATTGTTATTGAGAAATTGGCCATTTGTTATGCTGAAGTTGACTCTGTAAACCTTTAAGTGCCTGCTATACCAAGAGTCCTTGGCAATACATTGTATTGTATGTTTTGGGTGAAAACAAACCAGTTTGCTTGGCCATAACTGGCTAGACCAGCTCTTAGGGCACCAGCCAATGACAGCCATGAATAGGCTTGATACAACAAGCCAAGCTTAATAAGGTGGTCCTAAATAGGACCACCTTAGATGGGAGCAGCCTGACCCAGCCAGATCTCCCTTCTTGGTATGGTGACTGCTATGGCCCTTCACCATGCACCATCTCTCTGCTGCTGGTAATACTGACTGCTAAGAGGGCACAACTACATCCTTCACTGAGCATAGCCCTCCACTGCAGGGAATGTCTCATCCAGCTCATGTCCCTTCCTGGAGGGTGACATATGGCCAATAACTGGCTCATGCAGAGCTGAAAGACCTACTCACACCAGAACCACACTCAAGAGCCATCACTGTTCCAGGGCGCCCCTTGGGATTGACCAAGACTTCAGTTGCAACCACAGTACAGGTGTTTTTTCGTCTGCTCAGTCCTGGCTTCCTCATTTCCTTATGGTGGCAGCTCCTGAGAGTACTCTTCAATAAACCTTCTGCACTCATCTTGTCATCTCTGAATCTGTTCCTATGGAACCCAATCTAAGACACTTGGGGAGCACGAATGCAAGCCATATGCAAATGAGAGGATGTTGTATTCTGCATGCAGACAATTCTCTGCTCTGATTCACCCTGAGACTTGGCATAGGCAAATTAGAGTACTTAGATCAAGAGTTGTACAACTGCCAGGATGATTTCTACGTTCTCCCTTCCCCGTGTTTCTTAGCCACAACCTTCTATCACCTGATTGAGTCTAGAAATGTTTTATATTTTTAAACCAAAAAACTTTTATAATACATGTGTTCCTTAATACATTTCATGCCTGCTAAGCAAGAGCTTAAAGAGGAAAAAAGGATATGGAGAAAGTGTAGAAACAGAGGCAATAGTTAGACAAACTAACACAATCCTTTCTGAAATCCAAAAAATGACAGCTCTATGTAGCTAAGGTGTTTGTCCTTCATGTGTGCCAGAACATGGAATATTTCTGGTCTTTCAGATTCACATCAATTTCCCCAAAGCTTCTGTGCCTCCTGTCACCTTTATAATAGTCCATATATTCCAAAAGATATTTGAACATGGACACTTCTCCAATAAATGATTCCCAGCTAAACCTGAAGGGGTATATGAGTAATTCTTCAATTAACAGGTTCTTCCATTATTAGACAATCTTCACCATATAAACCCGACTTTGGGGATTCTTATCTGAAGTAATAAAAAACTGACATTAGCAAATAAAGAACTTAGGCATTACGGTTGGCTATGTGTACATGATTAATATTCTTAGGAATGACTTAGTGATGACTACAAATATAGGTGTGTTAGAACTGAAGTATGGGTATATACTATTCAACATACTCAAGTTTTCATGCTATTTCAAATCATTTCAATTACCAAAGGAGTTAACAAATGTATGGCACCGAACTGGACCTTTTAGATTTATTGGTAGGAAGATTATACTCAACTTTCTGAAAAATACTGATTTTTAAATTTGTGCATGCCTGGTTTTCTTTTCTTTTTTCTTTTTTTTTCTGTAAACCAAATATCTTCAGGGCCATATGCATCTGACAGTCAATGGTTTTGTGAAATTATTCACAACAGAGTCAAACTCAGAAAGCCCATGGTTAATACTAATCCTTTGTCAGTACTTATTCCTGACTTCATGACAATTTTCATCAATGTAAGTTTTATAAGTTATCAATTTGTTGTTGTTTTTCAGTGTTGGACATAATGAGAAATTGTAAAAGCTTTTGTTGCATGCTTTAGTGTGGGGAAAATTAATGGTTGCTTTACATTTAGCAAAGTATACCTAACTGCTCAATTTCAGTATATACTGGATCATATTTTATATTATTGGAACACGTAGCATTCCTTTAATTTATGAAATGCTTGTAGAATTGAACTTTAGTGCATATAATCAGTCTTATGTGCATAAATCCAGATTAATTAATTAAAACCTCATGCTAAATTGCTGGGCTATCATTAGAACTTCCGTTCCTTATTCCCTTTGTGACATGTTACCAGGGAAAATTCACTGCTTTGAATAATAATGAGCTGGAGACAAATTTAGCTTTTGAAAACTGATTAATGTCTTTCTCTGTTGTGAGCACCTAATTTGTAAAACACCTTTGCTCCCTTTTATAAGAGAAATTTAATGTCCATTTTTCTGTGAATTCCTACTCAGGAAGTATTGTGATGTACTCATTTATATTTAAAGTGTTAATATAGATCTTGGGATGCAGATGTACTGGAGCTGGTAAGATATGAAACCATATGTGAGATGATTATATTAATATGTTACTGGCTATAATTATTTGGATTTTATGAGTCATATGAACTAAAACAATTAAAACCATCACACATTCTCTTAGTTTCAGAAGCAGTGATTTTTTTCCAGCTTTATGTTAGGGGTATATACTTTTCAAGGTGTGGTATAAGGTTCTGTAAATGTCTTGGTGACCTTTGGTGACCTTATCATTGCAAGCATTATTGTACACACAAATGAATGGAAGCCAGTCCCAGTATTTATGTTATTGGGATTGGGCTACAAACAATTTAAGACATGAGTTTATGGGCTACAGTTTCTTATAATAATTTTTACCTGTAAAATGAATATAGAATTTATTAACTGATTTTCAGTGAGGTGGTAAATTTCTAATGATATTAATAATGATGATGTTAGTATTAATGCAAGTTAATAATTGGTTAAAAGCAATTGTGTTAATAACAATGATAATAATTATTGCTTATTTGGCTGACGGTGGATAAAATGCACAGTAATAATGAGCTGAAAGACGTTTTATACCAATAGATCTGTTGGGAAAACATGTAACACTGAATTATTAATGGAAACATGAATAGGAAATAGAAAAGAATATGTCTAGATAATACCTGGCTCAAAGATTGCTTATCAATTGTCAACTGATACAAAGAGATATTGACAAAAAGCAAAACTCTGCTGGAATGAATTCCTTGAAGTTGCTAGAACGATTTGGAATTGAATGGTACCACAGATATGATACAGGGAACTTCCCTTGATTCATAACATGTCAGAACTCAAAAGCATCAAACCATCTTGTAGGATTTTAGGACGGTCATTTAGTGGATATAGAATCCTAGTAATTTATCCTTGAATCTTTCCTAAAAGACTCTAAAAATAGAATTTCTGGAAGGCCTTTGTGTCCAGACAAGATTTTAATAACTCTTCATACCTTCTTAGAACCAAATATTCTATAAATGGCTTTCTATAATAACTATAGGCTGGAGAAGTATTTTCGTGTAGATGTGGGTGTATGTGTTTGGGTAGCTGTGTCTTTTTGTGAGACTAAGAAGGTGCAGAGAGCAATGGTATCAAAGTTCTTTCTCTGCTTTAACTCTATTAGAATCACAATTTAAGGTTGTTAGATAATTTTCACAGCCATTGTCTATCTCTATGTGAAATTCCAAAAGATTTTAGTGTTTAAATTTGATGACCACATGGGCAAATATTAGATCTAAGAACTGAAAACTAATGTTCATAGGAAGAAAGAATAATAAATGCATTTCTAGGGATAGATTACACATGTTCTGCATTTTTACTACTTCTACACTAGCATACTTCAGGTCTGGTCTTAATACTTTCTCAGTTACCTTCTTATTGTCATATTACCTACTCAAAAATATCTACACCTAATGCCAGAGTAATCATTTTATGTATGGCTTTGTGGTTTCCCTCCTAAATCCCCATGGCTCCTCCCAGCTTAAAGACCGTAGACTACACACCTTAATTTAGCATTCTGAGTATTTCTTCCACAAGTTGGACTTTTCAGTCTGATCTCCTATCTTGCTAGAGAATCTATGCTTCAACTACTCTTATCTCCTATACCTCAAATCTGCCTTACTTTTTTTCTGCATGTGGATCCTTTGTGTGTTCTAAAAATGCCCTATCTTACGTTTCCACTGTATTCTCCATGCTCCCCATTAAAATCCTATTCATTTTTCAGACTAAATTTAAATTCCTTATCTCTATGATCTCATCCTTGATCAACTGAGCTAAAAGAAAACTTTACTCTTTGAAATTTTAGAATATTTGGCAACATATATGCTCATATAACGCTGCTTGACACTTTTGTGTAAAGTAGAAAAAATACACTCCATTTGAGCCGAAATTCCCAAAGGCACGCAGGTTGGCGAGCAAACTACACCTCTGAGTGAATTAGAAAAAATGTCCCTCTTAATCTTTGTAAATATAGCTCCTTGTCAGTATGCATAGTTTAGGGAATGGGGATTTGCTAAATTTTGGTTTTCTTTTCTGTCACTGCCTAGCTGGATTACCTTGAATATACTATTTTACTGCTCTTGGTTTAGTTTTGTCACCTGTAAAATGGGAATGATAATATGGAGTTCACAGTGTTGCTATGAATATGACAAGAGATTATGAAGGTAAATTGCTGGCTTGGTATCTGACACATAAACCCTAATGATTAAATTGTATTGACCATTACAACAATTACCTGTTATGTTACCATCCTTACTCTCAAGGCTAGTCTGTTTTTCTCCTTGAATTCAAGTTTCTGGTGTATCAATTAAACATATTTGTAGACACAAATGCATTTTTATTTATATTTGACTGAAATGTTTACTGATGATCATTATCAAGGCCATACTTCTTAAATAAATATTAACAGGACTACATTTCTTGAACTCTGATGTTATTTTCTTCTGCTGTTGACATCTACTAGACACATACAGAACTACGAACCCAGAGATAAAATAAATATGGGGAAGGTATAGTCTTATTAATACCCTGACCTTGATTTAAAGTTATGGTGGATTTTGAGAAAGAGACTTGTTACCATGATACATCATTTCCATTCAATTAATGAGAATAATTTCCATTTTATGAAAGATAATTTGTGAAAATGTATCAGATTACTAGCCACAAAAATGTCAAACCCACCAAATTATCTAAAAAAAAATACAAAGAATATAAAAAAAGTGATAGAGATGATTCTCTACACAACACCAAAGAAAAAGGCCTTAGCCTTGACCCCTGGATACTGCCTTCAAGGCAACAACGTAATTTATTTTTCTAACCTAGGCTCATTCAAATTCTTGTCTTCTCTGGCAATATTGCTGCAGGTTATATTCAGTGGACCAAATTCATATCAGTCTTTTAACCTCTCCAGAACACTTTGCAACTGCATGTATGGGCTTTGAGTGCACTTTTCCTGTTTCATAATTGGGCTTTTCATGTGGAGAAACCCCTGGGGGATGAGGAGGGCCGGCCATGACGGTGTGAATGTAGGGAAATCGGGCTAAAGGATGATTTCTGTTAAACATTAATATATTTGCATGCAGAGAGTGAGATCGACTTCAATATTTTGGCCACATTTATCTTTACAAAATATCACAGCCTCCACAGGAAAAGATAATATTTCAAGCAGTTATCTCTTATGTTTATGACAATCATCTAGATGTTTACAGATGTTTAGATGATGCCAAATTTGGTAAGGCTGCTTGTTACATTTGTATACCGTAGATAAGAAAACATGCAAATTGAACATTGTTTGATACCTCAAAACCTGTGTTCTACCTACAGTACTATGGTGAAAAAATAGCTGTAATGAATATATTTCATTAGATATATGGACATACATCATTTAAATTTTATTTTTAATGATTTTATATTGTTTTATTATTAATTATTATTTTACTATTTAAGGCAAGATCTACAGAAAAGTAATGAAAGAGCTAAAGTTTGTGTGAGGATCTTTTCTTATATAGAATAATTTTGTTTTATAAACCTCACCAACAGCAAATGCCGATGAACTTGATGCTTAGCCACATTAAGTTTCTCATGTGCTTCATGAATCTTTCAGCAGTTTGAGCAAAATCAGAAGTTTGAATCACCAACTTTATTTTTATTAATAAAGCCTTCATATGCTATGTTCAGTGTGTATGATTCAATCCATTTTCAGACCTGAAAAATAAATGACTTTAGGCTATAAAAATAACCTCTCTATTTTTATAGAAATGAGAAGACAAAATAAAAGGGATTTTTAAAGCATCTAATGTAGAAAATTTCTATCCAGTGAAATTACATATTTCAGCTTTTCCAAATGCTAAGCTCAATTGAACCTCAAAGTAGCAGTTAGCTTGGATCATAAATTCTGTTGTGGTATTTAAAAAATTTTTGAAAAAAATTAAATCAAATGAAAATGTCATTGCATTATAGGTTAAATTGCATAGAATGCTTTACATTTTTAATGTTTTATGGTTTTCAAAGATTTTTCACATGAATTAATTTATATAATTTTTGTTATAAATCTGCGAGATGGCTAAGGCAGGTACAGCTTAGAATATTTGCTTTTGTCAATGGAAAGCCTCTTTTAATCAAATTAAGTATCATATTTATGTAAATGAAATTTAAAACTAGTTCTTTTTCTGACATGACCTTCACTGCTCTGGTTACTGCAGCTATACTTAAATAGCATTGATGAAAATAAAATGCTGGATGATTGTCACCTATTGTCATCCTTTTGTTGCTTTGATTTGGTTCTTTTTGCATTTACAGCTCTTGACTTGTAACTGAGATTTACGAGATGTGACCAGCACTCAGTAGGTGGCGCTAATGAGACATACAATATCGAATTGTCAAATCCTATTGCCAGAGAAGATTTATTACAGAGGTTAGTAATAAGGATGTTGAGAGTAAAGGCAGGCTGATTGTACTCTCTCATTTGGGGAGTGCAGATGCCATATCAAATTATTTTAGAGATTTATTCAATCCCTGCTTCATACAAATTTGAGGATAATGTTTATTTTCTTGTCAACTTCATAATATTTGAAAAAAAAAATAAAGCATCTTCTTCAACTCAAAACTAAGCCTAGTCCTTTGCCCATATGAAGCGCTGTCCAGTCATATGCTGCAAGAAAGGAAACACTGGATCTCACTGCAGTGATTCTGTTAAATACTTACATTTAACATTTCATTATTAATTTAACATTTAATGTTTGAATATGGAATTCAAATGAGATTCTTGGGAGCTTAAAAGTACTAAGAAATTATAATCTTGGTTGTCTTCAAAAAATAACCTTGCAGGTTATTTACAAGTTTCTCATTCAGGCCAAGTGTTGCATGTTGGAAAATTAATTTTTTTTTTTTTACTCTACTGAACATTCAAAATAAAAATTGGATGTACTGTGCAATTAAATAGTTTTTTTTAGAATAAGTAAATACTATATGATTATGAAGACTTGAAGCATTTGCTTACTTTGTCAATTTAAGAATTAAACTACAACATTCCCCTATATGTTAGGTAGTGCTTTGATGGTTCCTCAGCAGGTTATTTGGTAGCTATCTCACCAAGAAATGAAGCACTGATTTTAAAAGGGGATTCAGAGGCATTTACTAAAAGCATACTAATGCATGCTTTCTGAAGTCACCTTTCTACACAGATTAAATTGGCATTGATGTTTCTGGTATCCTAAGTTTTTCATTTTTCACTTTTCATCCAATAAAAACCAATCTCATCTCAATTCTATGCTTTACTTTGCATAAAATGACTTATTTCACATTTTTATAATCCTATTTGAAACCAGTGGATGGATAAAATTATTTTAGAGAAGTTCCTTCTAATATGACTAAGGTTAAGAGATGAATGCATAAGTGATGGGCCAGTTAGTTTTTCTTACAAGTAACATTAACAATTGAAAAACTCATAGAAATCACATTGTTATATAAACATAACAATTTTTCTCATTAAGAAAGTCATTTAACTTTGCTTGGTTTTTATTAACAAATCAAAAATTATGGCTTTGATTCATTGCCTCTTCCTAACAGAAATGACCTCTTCTGTGGTACCAGATTTTGTTGTAAAGGGTGGTGTAACCCAAAAGCTGTGTCTCAGTGATTTCAAGATACAGGTGTTTTGTAAGTATAGGCAGAGCTCTTTTATCATGTTAAAGGATTGGATTGAAATGGTTTCCTGATAGGAGGGGTCTTTTAAAATAGCCAATCAACTTCTTAGTGGGATTATCTGAGGAAAATTTAAAGAATGTATTTCCTGTCTTCATAAATTCCATAATTGGGTATGTCTCACCTCCATTTGTCCATGAGGTCAAAGATGCTAAGGAGACTGATGTAAATTATATAACCCATTCAGAAACTTCCATAATTTAGGGGGGTTCTATTGATTTTCTGTAAATGAATTTGTCAGTAAACATGAAAATCTGATGATACTTAGCAGGTCCTCCTCCTCCTCCTCCTCTTTCTTTTTCTTAACACCGTTGTTAATACATATTAATCATTCACATACCTTGCCATTCACTCAATCATTCACATACCATGCCATCCATGCCTAAAGAGTAGAATTAAATGCTTCTTAGCATGTTCAGAGAGTGTGCAAACATCTCTACAATGAATTTTAAAACATTTTATCACACCCAAAAAAACCCCCACACCTATTAGCCTTTCCCCCTATTTCCTCTCATTTCCCCCCCAACTCCCCTCTTCTAGGCAACCACTAATTGACTTTCTGTTTCTATAGATTTGCTTATTCTGAACATTTCACATAAATTTAGTGCATTCCATTTCATATAAATGTGATCACAGAATATTGGTCTTTTGATATTAGCTTCTTTTACTTAAAATAATGCTTTCAAGGTCCATTCATATTGTTGCATATATTAGTGCTTGGTTCCTCCTTAATGCTAAACAATATTCCATTGTATTTTATCCATTCATCATCTGACAGAGAGTTGGGTTGTTTCCACTTTTTGGCTATTATGAACAATGCTGTGATCATTTGTGTATGGGTTTTGTGGAGACATATGTTTTCAACTCCATTGGTTATATATCTAGGAGTGGAATTACCGGGTAATATGGTAATTCTATGTTTAACCTTTTGAGGAATGGCTAGACTGTTTTCCAAAGTGGCTGCATCATTTTTCATTTTCATAAGCAATACATAAGGATTTTAATTTCTTTACAGCTTTACCAACACTTTTCTGTCCATCTATTTGATTGTAGCCATCTCTCTTAATTCTTTCAGGGTGCTACAACAAAATACCTTAGACTGGATAACTTACATACAATGGCAATTTATATTTCACAGTTCTCAAGGCTGGGAACTCCAAGATCAAGGTGCCCATGGTGTCTCGTGGGAGCCTGTTTCTTATATATGGTGTCATTTTGCTTCATCCTCATATAGTGGAAGGGGCAAGCAAGCTGCCTTGCCCCTCTTTTATAAGGGCATTAATCCCATTCATAAGAGTTCTGCCCTCATGACCTAATCACTTCCCAAAGCACCACCTCTTAATGCTCACATAGCGATTAGATTTCAATGTGTGAATTTTGACAGGGGTGGGGAGACATTCAGCCCATAGCATTTTGTCCTTGTTGCCATCCTACTGGGTATGATGTGGTATCTTACTGTGGGTTTGATTTGTATTTCTCTGATGGCTAATGATGTAGAGCATCTTTTAATGTGTTGATTGGCCATTTACGTATCCTCTTTAGAGAAATGTCTATTTAGATCCTTTGTGCATTTCTAAATTGGGCTATTTGTCTTTTTATTATTGTGTTGTAAGAGCTCTTTATATATTCTAGATAAAAGTCCCTTATCAGATATATGATTTATAAATTTCATTCTGTGAATTGTTTATCCACTTTCTTGATGATATTCTGGAAAGCACAAAAGTGGTACCAACTGCCTTTTATGCCCGATGTGGTAATTTTAATCATCTCCTTTTTTTCTTGGTCAGTCTGGCTAAAGTTTTGTAAATTTTGTTGATCTCTTCAAAGAACAAACTTTGATTTTGTTGATTTTATCCTTTTTATATTCTCTATTTTATTGATTTCTGTCCTAAATATATTATTTCTTTCCATCTGCTTAATCTCATTTTAGGTTGCTCTTCTTTTTTCATTTCCTTGAGGTGAAAAGTTAGGATATCGAATTGAGATCTTTTTTCTTTTTTGGTATAGGCCTTTAGAGCTATAAATTTCCCTGTTAAGCACTGTTTTAACTACATTCCCATAAGTTGAGACATTGCACTTTTATTATAATCTCAAAATATTTTCTTATTTCTCTTGTGATTTCCTCCTTTTGTCATTGGTTATTTGGGAGCATGTTGTTTAATTTCCACATATTTGTGAAATTTTCAAATGTTTTTGTTATTTATTTCTGATTTTATAGCATTTTGGTCAGTGAACAGAGTTTATTTTTATTTCAATCATTTTTAAATTCAATGAGAGTTGTTTTATGGCCTAGCATATAATCCGTCCTGGATAATGTTCCATACGTTCTTGAGAAGAATATGTATTCTGCTGTTGTTGGGTAGATTGGTCTATAGATGTCTGTTAGGTGTGTTGGGTTTATAATGCTATTTAAGTCTCCTTTTTCCTTTTTGCTTTTCTGCCTAGGTATTCTAGCTATTATTAAAAGAAGTATTAAAGTGTACAATTATTGTTGAACTGTCTGTTTCTCCTTTAAGTTCTGTGAGTATTTGCTTCATAAATTTTGGGACTTGGTTGTTAGATGTCTGTAAACTTTATAAACTTTATAAACATTGTACACATACTACACTAAATTTATAAGAAATGTTTTTTCTTTCTTCAGTAATAAATTAACCTTAGCTTACTGTAACATTTTTACTTTATAAACTTTTAATTTTTATAAAAACTTTTGGATTCTTTTGTAATAACATTTAGCTTAAAACATAAACATATTATACAGCTGTTCAAAATATTTTCTTTATATCCTTATTCTATAAGCTTTTTTCCAGTTTTAAAATCTTTTATTTTTTTACTTTTTAAACTTTTTTGTTAACTCTAAGTCACAAATACACATATTAGCCTAGCCCTACACAAAATCAAATCATCAATATCACTGTTTTCCACCTCTACATCTTGTCCCATTGGAAGGTCTTCAGGGGTAATAACATGCATGGAGCTGTCATATCCTATAACAATGCCTTCTTCTGGAATACCTCCTGAAGGACCTGCCTGAGGCTGTTTTACAGTTAATTTTTTATTTTATAAGTAGAAGTAGTACACTCTAAAATAATGATGATAAAAAGTATAAAAGTATATATAGTATAGTAAATACATAAACATGGTTGCTTATTATCATTATTAAGTATTATGTACTGCACATAATTGTATGTGCTATACTTTTATAGTACTGGAAGTGCAATAGGTTTATTTACGCCAGCATCATCACAAACCTGTGAGTAAATTGTTGTGGCATGTTGTTATGATGGCTGTGACTTCATGAAGTGATAGGAATTTTTCATCTCGGTTACAATCTTATGGGACCAGTGTTGTACAAAGGCTGTCCGGAAAGTATCCAACCATTGTTTTTTTTCTTTTTTCCAAGTAAATACTTGCATTTTACTGGATGCCTTGGAGAATATAAGCACTTTTAAAGACACATTTCTCCTTTGTTTTGTTTTATTTCAGCTTATTATAGGGGTACAAAAGTTCAGGCTATATATATTGTCCATGCCCCCCATCCCCCCCACCCCTCCCACCCCCGAGTCAGAGCTTCAAGCGTGTCCACCCCCCAGACAGTGAGCATCGCACTTATCATGTAGGTAGACACCCATCCCCTCCCCCCACCCCAACCATTGTTAATATAATGACAGATACTTTCCGGACAGCCTTGTATGTGAAGTCCATCATTGACCAAAATGTTATGTGATGCATGACTGTAGTAAGAGTTATATGTGATCATTTTCTTTTTGCTTTCTATATGTGTCACATCTTTTGTTATTCTTAGGTTTCTCCTTTATTGCTTTCTTTTGCACTAAGGAAATGTTTTCTAGTTTAATATTTTTAATTACTTTAAAAGTTTTATCTACATTTTTGGTGTTATTTTCTTAGTGGTTACTCTGGGGCTTACTATATATTTCTTAACTTACCAGAATCTACTTCAGATTTATGCTAACTTAATTCCAGTGAGATACAAAAATTACTCCTGTATTTCTCTATTCCCCCTTCCCTTTTTCTGTACTAATGTTATTATACATATTACATTTACATGTGTTACAAGTCCAACAATATATTGTCATAATTTTTACTTTATACAACTTAATTTTTTTAAAGAAGCTAAGAGAAGAATGGAGGTAAAGTATATATTTACCAAATTTGTTATAGTAACCTTACTATTTACCATTTTGGGTCCTTTTTATTTGTTATTGTGCATGCTATTCATTTGCACTTCTGTTCTTGTGTATTCTTCATTTGTTCCTTTGGATTCTTCCGGTGTCTTTTCCTTACTCTCATACAGCTCTGCTTCCACTCACCAACTTTGTGCATTTGTGGTCAAATGTTATTATATTTCTATATATCATAGGCCCCACAATACAATCACATACATATTGTTATATACAATTGCTTTTAAAATAATTTAAAGAGAAGAAATTTGAATTTATATTATTTATTATACTTATATCTTTATACTTACCAATGGTCTTTGTTTTTTCATGTGAATTTGAATTACTGTCATTTGCTTTCTGCCTAAAGACCTTCCTTTTCCAAAAGAAAATTGTTTGCTAACAAAAAATTTTGTTTTTGTTTACCTAGGGATTTTTTTTGCCTTAATATATATTTTTTTTTTTGAGACACAGTCTCACTCTGTTGCCTGGGCTAGAGTGCCATGGCATCAGCCTAGCTAACAGCAACCTCAAACTCCTGAGCTCAAGCAATCCTTCTGCCTCAGCCTCCCGAGTAGCTGGGACTACAGGCATGCACCACCATGCCCAGCTAATTTTTTCTATATATATTTTTAGTTGTCCAGATCATTTCTTTCTATTTTTAGTAGAGACGGGGTCTCACTCGTGCTCAGGCTGGATTCGAACTCCTGACCTCGAGCAATCCTTCCACCTTGGCCTCCCAGAGTGCTAGGATTATAGGCGTGAGCCACTGCGCCCGGCCTTGCCTTAATTTTTGAAGGATAATTTTGCTGTATGTAAGATTCTTGATTGGCATTTTTTTTTTCATTTAGTATTTTGAATGTGTCATCCCACTGGAGGAATATGCTTCCATTGTTTCTGATGAGAAGTCAGTTGTTAACCTTACTGGTGTCATTTTTCTCTTTCTACTTTCAGTTTTTTTTTAAAAAAATTTGTCTTTTAATATTTTTACTTTGATATATTTGATAGGTATCTAGGTGTAGATCTCTTTGTGTTGTCCTATTTGGAATTCATTGAGTTTGTACAATATGTAGATTCCTGTTGAATGGAATTAGTGCCCTTATAAAAGAGCTCCAAGGGAGCTTGTTGGACGCTTCCACCACGTGAGGATAAAGCAAGAAGGCACCATCTCTCAGGAATTGACTTCCACTAGATGCCAAATTGCTGGTACCTTCATCTTGGACTTCCAGCCTTCAGAACTGTGAGAAATAAATTTCTGTTATTTATAAGCTACCTCATCAACAGTATTTTGTTATAGCAGCCTGGACAGACTAAGCCAGTACAAAAATTTTGACACAGCAAAATTAAGAAGAAAGTACAATTATTTCCCATATATCCACTACTCTCCTAATGCATAACCTTCTTCCATTATCAACATCCCCAACAGAGTGGTACATTTGTTACAATTGATCAACCTCTATTGGTACATCATTATCATCCAGAGTCACAGTTTACATTAGGGCTCACTCTTGGTGTTGCATATTCTGTGGGTTTGGACAAATGTATAATTATATATTTCCACCATTACCCACCGTTACAGTATCATACAGAAGAGTTTCCCTGCCCTAAAAAAGCCTCTATTATCCACCTATTCATCTTCATCTCTCCCCAGCCACTGGCAACCACTGGTCTCTTTCTGTCCCCACAGTTTTGCCTTTTCCAGAATGTCCTATAGTCTGAATCATACAATATGTAGCTTTTCCAGATTGACTTACTTCAATTAGTAATATTAAGTTTCTTCCACGGCTGTTTATGGCTTGATAGTTCATTTCTTTTTAGCGCTGAATAATATCCCATTGTCTGGTTGTACTACAGTTTATGTATTTATTCACCTGCTAAAGGACATCATGCTTGCTTCCAAGTTTTGGCAATGATGCAAAGCTACTATAAACATCCATGTGCAGCTTTTTGTGTGGACATATGTTTTCAACTTTTTTAGGTAAATAGCAAGGCATATGATTGATTAATAGTATGGGAAGAATATGTTGAATTTCGTAAGAAACTGTCAAATTGTCTTTCAAATTTTGCTTTCCCGCCATCAGTGAAAGAGAGTTCCTGTTCCACATAATGCTCAGCATTTGGTGTTGTCAGTGTTTTGGATTTTAGCCACTGTGATAAATGTATGGGGATATCTTATTGTTTTAATTTGCAATTCTCTAATGACATATGATGTGAGCATGTTTCCATGTGCTTATCTGCACCTGTATATTTTCTTTGGGGAGGTGTATGTTAAGGTCTTTTGCCCAGTTTTTTTATCAGGTTGTTTTCTTATTGTTGAGCATTAAGGATTCTTTGTATATTCTGAATATCTTGAGTTGTAAGAGTTCTTTGTAATATTTGGATATTTTGCACCGGAGATCCCAGTCTGTAGCCTGTTCTCTCATTCTCTTTGCAGTATCTTTTGCAGAGCAGAAGATTTTAATTTTAATTAAGTCATTAAATTCAGCTTATTAATAATTTTTTCAAGGATTATTGCTGCAGTTTTGTATCTAAAGAGTCATTGCCATACCCAAGCTTATCTAGATTTTATACTATGTGATGTTATAGGAATTTTACAATTTTGTGTTTTATATTTAGGTCTATAATCCATTTTTAGTTAATTTTTGTGTAATGTATAAGGTCTATGTCTAGACTTATATTTTCATGAGTATGTCCAGTTATTCCAGCACCATTTGTTGAAAAGACTATATTTGCTCCATTGTATTGCTTTTGCTCCTTTGTCAATGATCAGTTGACTATGTTTATGTGGGTCCATCTGGGCCCTCTATTCTGTTCCATTGATCTATTTGTCTATTTTTTCATGAATACCCATACTATCTTGATTACTACAGCTTTATAGTAAGTCTTGTCTTTGGGTAGTGTCAGTCCTATAACTTTGTTCTCTTTCAAAATTGTGTAGGCTATTCCAGGTCTTTTGCCTGTCCATGTAAACTTTACAAGCACTTTGTTGATATCCACAAATTACATTGCTAGGATTTTAACTGAGATTGCATTGAATCTATAGCTGAAGGTGGGAAGAACTGACAACTTGACAAAATTGAGTCTTCCTATCTGTGAATATGGAATATTTATTTAGTTAGTTCTTCAAGTTTGCTCATCAGAGCTTTGTAGCTTTTCTCTTATAGAATGTACATATTGTTAGATTTATATCTAAGTATTTCATTTTGGGGGGGCAATGTATTAATAAATGTTTTAGTGTTTTTAATTTCAAATTCCACTTAGCCATTGATGGTATGTAGAAAAGGAAATGACTTTTGTATATTAACTTTCTATTCTGTGACTTTGCCATTATTACTTATTAGTTGTAGGAGGCTTTTTTAATTGATCATTTTAGATTTTTCTAATAGACAATCATGTCACCTGTGAGCAAAGATAGTTTTATTTCTTCCTTCTCAATCAATATACTTTTATTACTTTTTCTTATCTTATTACATTGGTTAGGACTTCCAGTACTATTTTGAAAAAGTGTAGTGAGAGGAAACATCTTTTCCTTGTTCCTAGTCTTAGCAAAAAGCTTCTAGTTTCTTACCTTAAATTTTTCTTCATGTTTCTTCTGCTTGGGATTTGTTGAGCTTCTCAGATAAAAGGGTTTTTGGCTCATTACATATGGAGAATTTGGGGCCATTATTTCTTCAAATGTTTTTTTCTTCTGTTCCCTTTATCTTCTATCCTCCAAGGATTCAACTACAGCTATATTGAAAACGCTTAGTGCATTGATACTACATTCATTTTTTAAAAGTCATTTTCTCTCTGTATTTTGTTTTGTATAGTTTCTATTACTACATTGAAGTTCACTAAGATTTTTTTCTGCAGCTTTTTTTCTGCTATTAATTATATCAAGTTTATTTTTCATCACATTGTTTTTTCCTCTGTAGAAATTCAATATATGTTCTTTTATATTTCCATGTTTCTCCTTAACATGCAGATGTTTTCCTCTTCCTTCTTCAACACATGAAATAGTTTTCTTAACATTTCTAATGCCCCTATCTACTTATTATATCATGTCTGTCATTATTGGTTTAGTGTGGAAGTCAAGACCAGAGAAGACTTTAGTCTGTGGTTAATTTTTCCTAATTATAGACACAATAACTTTCTGAGTAATGTTTCTGAAACTCTGTATATAACAAGGTTTTTACACTCTGGCTGGTGGGAACACAACTTATTTAAAGCACTGATTAATCTGTGGGTCTTGTTTTCCTTACTCCCTTTGGGTAGTTTTTTCCGAAGACTTGGTTAATTTTCTTATATGCACGTAGAAATAAGTATTTAGCTTATTTTCACACAAAGGAGGACCCTTCGTGAATTTCCAGAGTTCTCCCTTTCTATGCTGTTCTCTTTGCTCAAGTACTCTGCCCTGCAAATCCCAAACCCATCTCCTCAAGTTAGAGAGACTTTCAGGCTCATTCTGAATTCTTTATCCTTGTGCATGGCCTGAAAACTCTTTCTCTAGGCAGAAAGTTGGAACAATTGTAGAGCTCACCTCATCTGTTTACACTATCTCAGGGATCACTGTTTTTTGCTTCTCTTGATCAATATCCAAAAACTACTATTTCATATATTTTATTGGGTTTTATTTGCTTAATATTTTCTCTGTTATTCCTTCTTGATTTGAAGTAGAAATCACTTCACAAGAGTGTATACTGAATAATTCCATTTATATGATGCTCAATAGCAGGCAAATTAGTCTAAGATGGTAACAGGTGGAATAGTGGTTACTTTGGGAGATGGTGGTTAGATTGTTGATTATGAATGGCGGTTAGATTAAACATTAAATTTAATAAATGTATACTTTATGTATATCTCAATAAAATGTAAGTTTGGAGGCTGGGCGCGGTGGCTCCTGCCTGTAGTCCTAGCACTCTGGGAGGCCCAGACGGGAGGATCGCTCGAGTTCAGGAGTTCGAGACCAGCCTGAGCAAGAGCAAGACCCCATCTCTACTAAAAATAGAAAGAAATGATCTGGACAGCTAAAAATATGTAGAAAAAATTAGCCGGGCTTGGTGGCACATGTCTGTAGTCCCAGCTACTCGGGAGGCTGAGGCAGGAGGATTGCTTGAGCCCAGGAGTTTGAGGTTGCTGTGAGCTAGGCTGACGCCACAGCACTCTAGCCCGGGCAACAGAGTGAGACTCTGTCTCAAAATAAATAAATAAATAAAAAATAAAAAAAAAAATAAAATGTAAGTTTAAAAATAATATGCCAACTATAGGACAGAATTTCCATAGTTGGGCTAGGAGATGTGGATCCTAAGAAGAGGGAAAGGATTTCATTCATTTACGTCACTCTTGGAACTCGTTCTTTTTCGTAAATTTAGTGTGTGGGCATTAGGAACTTGCCAGCTCAACCCCTAAGCCTCTGAGGTTCACAAACTTCTCTCCTGGGGCTCCTCCCGCTGGGAGGCGGATAAGGGTGGGTGTATACAGGGACGCAGTGGGAGAGAGCGAGGGCTCAGGTCCCCTCCAGTTGGGATCCCACACAATACGACAGGAACTGTAGAAACAAGAGCGAAGCTGTGGGAAAACAAAGTGCCAGCGGCCCCCACGCTAGTTCCCAGTATCTCAGCGGAGCCGGCCTGGACAGCCAGGATGACTTCCGCTGCTCTGTGCGAACAGTCGGGCAGGTACTTCTGTTAATCCCAGAGGGACAGTTCCTTGTTCTCGAAAGTGCTGTTCTCTGCTAGCTATAAGCGAGAGCGAACCATTCAATACAAAACAAAGACTCAACCGCTGCTTCTTCTTTTTTCAATCTAAACTCAGAGCTTGCAGGAACCAACGTATCCCTCCTAGAAGTGAATCACCGGAGCGTGTGGACCGACTTCTCACCAGTCCTGTCCTCTTTGGGACGCAGCGGTGTGACACGTTCCCGCGGGCAGTAAACTTGCCCGGCGAGAGGGAAAGCGATTAAACCCAGGCGCGGGTTGCACTATTCAGGGCACCTGGGCGCATGAAAATTCCCGCGGACTCTCCCGGAGAGGAGACAATGCCCTCCACGTCTCTTTACGACTTGTCCCCGATCACCGGCGCGAACCACAGCAGCTTCGTTCCCGAGGCGTCCGAAAGGGATTTCCTGCCAGCCTCAGACGGGACCTCCGCCGAGCTGGTGATCCGCTGTGTGATCCCGTCCCTCTACCTGCTCATCATCACGGTGGGCTTGCTGGGCAACATCATGCTGGTGAAGATCTTCATCACCAGCAGCGCCATGAGGAGCGTCCCCAACATCTTCATCTCTAACCTGGCGGCCGGGGACTTGCTGCTGCTGCTCACGTGCGTCCCGGTGGACGCCTCGCGCTACTTCTTTGACGAGTGGATGTTCGGTAAGGTGGGCTGCAAACTGATCCCGGCCATCCAGCTCACCTCCGTGGGGGTTTCCGTGTTCACTCTCACTGCCCTCAGTGCCGACAGGTAAGGGCGGTGGGGTGGCCCAGAAAAGTGGTGGAGAGGGGTGGGGAGAGAAGCTATACCCGAGCGCACCTAGGAGAAGGGTGCAAAGAAAGGCTGGGGATGGAGAGGGAGAATGTATCCGGGAAGTACACGGATTTAAAACGGATGGAGATGTGAAACTTGAAAAAAATGTAAGAAAATTACTATTTTTAAAAATAATTAAAATTGCATTTGAAAGTGCATATCCTAGCCCCCCAAACACACTTTGAGAATCTTTATTGTCTATTTCATAGAAAAGCTATAGAATAAACGTGCAAAAGTTCAACTATCTTGTAGAAGCTTTTTGTGTGTGCCTAAAATCTTGGAAGTGTACTTTCCTTATTCAGTAGAATAATAATCTGAAAGGTAAGAATGTCTGCCTTAATATTAGGCAAATGTTTAATTTTGATTTTTTTTCAAATAAGGGGAAACATTATTTACACTTATTAACTGAATTATACTATTTATTAGAAGCAAAACCAATTAGAATAATAAATATTCTTTAGACAGATGACTTCACATTCTTGTTTAATACCTGAAGTTAAGTGATTTTTTTTTACAGGTAGGCATCAAAATTTAGTATCTTAAAACAATGTTGTAAAAATACATCTTTGATATCAAATCTGCTTTTCATGTATTTTAAGGGTGTGAAGTGTTCCTTATTCTATCTTGCAGATCAACTAGTTCAATCTTGTCATTTTCCAGATGTGGATATTGAGGCCCAGGGAATGTAATTCCTAATTACATTAGGTAGAGCTGAGAGGAAAATCAAGGCCTCCTGGCTCAGAGTCCAGTGCCACTATCCCAAGCTTTCTATAATCATGCTTTTGGCCATTTAAGTAGGAGGAAGTGTCTGGGTAGAGGTGGGGGCAAAATGTACAATTAGGCATCATTACATGGAGCTGTGGTCTAATTCTCCCTGGGAATAGGGGGCTGACTTAAGCTATTTAGATAAACAATTTAACTTGGATAATTAAGGTGGTGTTTACTCTCCTCTTTAATTTACAAATTAAATTATTAGTGAAAAATGAGTCTGGATCTGAATTTCCTGGTATTTGCAATAATTCCCTTACATTACTTTGGCATTGAAGAGTTAATCTTCATCAAGGACAGACAAAATTCAGGGAAGAGTTGGATGCCTTTAAACTGAAAACTATTCACTTTTTAGTTCATGTAGCATACTCTGTAAAACTACACTCCTGGAAAATTTGGTGCCTTTTGTGTAAATTATGCACCTCATTTTGCTTATATGGCACCATTTCTATTATCCTTTGAAAAGTTTTCTTTGAATTCCAAAACCAAAATGTGACTTTTTAGTTTAGCTGTCCCTCCTTAGGGGACCCATTTTACCTAGAAAGTTAAAAAAAAAACCTACTTAATGATTAGAATAAAACTTAATGACTAGCTATCGCCATAGTTAAAATTACTATAATTATGCTTTCATTTTTAAAACGTGATATTGGCAGCAAGACCCAGGGTGGTGTGTATTTCACACCAATTTTCTCAATCTATTGTCATGGAGACACAGGTACATTTGCCCTGACCAAGGTCAGAGAAAATGCTAATCCTCATATATTTACTGACTTTCTCTGTTTCATATATGTATCATGTACTTTGTGAACACAGCATGGATATTTGAATAATAATGATAAAGAAAGGTGAGCTGCCTCTTCTACTTGGTCCATAAGCTACCCTTGCCTACCAGTGTGTCTTTTGAAAATATAAATTAAGGAACCTGAGTCACTGGTGATGAAATTATACAATATATTCCAATATTCACTTAAAATGGGTTGGAAATGGTTTACACTTCTATTTCTCTTCTAGAACATAGCAACTGAGTATTGATTGGTACTTGATAGCCTCTTGCTCTATCTCATGAAATGTTGTGATTTCTTGTGGATGATAAGACTAATTGCACTTAGCACTATGCTAAGTTTTTGTGTGATTTTATAATCCTCACAATGCTATGACTTAGGCACTATTATTTGAAAATTAACTATGTTAGAGGGAAGAAAAACTGAGATTGGAAATTTGGCAACATTTTCATGATCTCACAGCTAGTGAGTGACGGAGCCAGCATTTTTGAACCTAGTTTAAAGCCTGAACTCTTGACCATTAAACCACATTATTACATTTTCAGGTATTCCAGGTATGATCATTATTAGCCTTTTCTATTAATGGCAGACTTAAAAGTTAAAGTTTAAAGCAAACACCCAAGCAAAAAAAAAAAAAAAGAATGCAGAAGCTGATTCATTAGTTTTATCAGAGTGAAAGAACATCATAAAATGTAACTGCAAAATAAACGACACAACTTGAATTTAAAAGTAAGTAGTAGTTACAGCCATGGAAAACCAACCAACCAAACAAATAAAAACCTGTCATTAGTGTTTTTAAACAATAAATTCAATGATTTGTTTAGCCATATATCCTAACTTCATGGGATGACTTAAGTGTCTTTGCCTAACAAAATAAAGTTACAGAGGTAAGAAATAGAGAGCACAGTAATACAGTATATTGCTGGCATATTACCAGTAGTATATTAGGTGGGAGGACAGAGAATTTTTTGGGATCTTGACATGAAATAAATTTGAGCTGTAAAGACAGAATATTATTCCATTTTCAATTCTTTCAGTTCTTTCAGCCCTCCTTATGATTGTATTATGGAGAAGAATCCCAGTCTGAATTAGCCTCTAAAATTTATTATATGGCCTTAGAAAAAAAAGTGGGACGTCTCAGGCTCAGAAGCTATAAACTCGTGTCAAGGAAGAATCTAATGATATTATTTTGTGGACATTTTATATTTCATGGTTATTGTCTATTTATATTAATTACAGTAATAATACATTAAAAAAGAAAACTAAATAAAAATATTCAATAAATGATGCATGTGGTATATGTAGATTTAGAAGAAGCTTGTGAAAGAGGTAAGCAAATGACTGCAATCTGGGAAATGCCCATTTAAAATATTTTCCTCTCTCTTCCCATCTTCTGTGCCACTCAGCAGTGGAATGACTTGTGGACAGGGAGGCACCAGGGACCTTAGTTCTTCTATACACTACAAAACAGCCAGGGAATGATGGAGTGTGGCACCTCTCCTATCAAGTGGAGGTCTTCTTTCTTTCTTTTTAAGAGAATAATTTGAGCTGTATTGTCTTCCCAGGTACAGAGCCATCGTAAACCCCATGGACATGCAGACGTCAGGGGCAGTGCTGTGGACCTGTGTGAAGGCCATGGGCATCTGGGTGGTCTCTGTGCTGCTGGCAGTTCCTGAAGCAGTGTTTTCGGAAGTGGCACGGATCGGTGGCTTGGACAATAGCAGCTTCACAGCCTGTATTCCCTACCCTCAGACGGATGAATTACATCCCAAGATTCATTCAGTGCTCATTTTCTTGGTCTATTTCCTCATACCACTTGCTATTATTAGCATTTATTATTATCACATTGCAAAGACCTTAGTTAAAAGTGCACATAATCTTCCTGGAGAATACAACGAACATACAAAAAAGCAGGTAAGCTTAGTAGGCGTGCGTTGGGGGTGTGCCGTAAGGACCAATAATTGCTATTTTGTGTTCTATTTCCTGGGCTCTCAATCCTATGAATGATGAGAACAGAGTCAGACCTGCACTAGCCTTCACTGGAAGGAATGTGAGGGGATTTCTAATATGTGGTCATGTTATAGCGATGTTGATGCCCCATTGGATCCAGCTTATCAGCCATCTGGGCCTGTGACAAGACCTAGAATTCTACCATCAGATATTACTGCCTCTGAAGGCCTTTCTTTATGTGCAAATGTTTATGCAACAAACAACATAATAAACCAGAAAATTTTCACATATTAAGTATAAATGTATTTAATTATTGTCTCTTCTCCAATTAGCCCACTAAAGATGACTGGAGTCGGGAAGAAGGATGCATCAGGATAGGACTGTAGGACACTACCTAGGATCTGGGGGTGGGGTTTGGGTGAGATGCCAGAATGGGAGGCTCTGGGAACAGCCTGTGCAGCAGAAAAAGGATGAGAGTGATCCAAAGGTGGGCTGATGCTGAAGCAATATGTGGCCCAACTCAAATTTATAGCTTTCTCTAATTTAAAAATTACAACATGTACCTTATATACTTTTTCTTCCTTAAAGAATATGCTGTACTAATTTCAGGTAAAAACCAATTGTGTTAATCCACAAAGAGAAGGACATAGAGTTTTTGTGGGAAAGAGTTTCTAGTTGTGCATTTGTGTACTCCTAGAAAAGTTCTTCTGAGGGGTTCTGTAGGTATAGGGACGTTATGGGTGCCTGTTCCCAATTTGAAGGCAAACAAATTGAATTGCAGTGCATTAAAATTTGCTGGAATGTAGGTGGAGCAATAGGCTGGGGCCTTGGGCACTGTAGCAACAGCAGAAGCTGGGAAAAGTTTCTTGCGTGGAAGGTAACCTCCGTTAATGGATGGCGGTTGACATCAAAGATCCACATCTGCTTTAACGACTTAAAAAATCAACCAATCATTAAAGGCATTGCTTGATAAATTAATAGATTTATTATCTAAATATTTGGCATCACTGAAACAAAATATTCATGTCATAGGCTCACTGTAGTTTTACTTTATATAATCAGTTCATTTATTCAGAGCCCTATGGTTATCTGTTGTGTATTTTAATTTAGGTATGTGAGATTTTGCTTTTGGTTTGTAACCTTGTGTTTCTCTCACGCACACAGCCCCTTCCCCAACTGTTTTGTTTTGTTTTGTTTTTTAATGGCCTTGGCTTTGCCTTGTTTTTGTGAATTTCCCTATTGGGACCTATAAACTCTGACTGGGTCTTGACATCACCTACCTGTGCACTTGAATCTCCAAGTACAGATTGCGATAAAATTCTTGCACCCGTGCTCCACCTGCTGGGGACGACACTGCGTAGTAATATAAATTTCACATTCGACTTCCTTAAAACTGCTGAGTTGCCTAACGTGTGCGCCACAGTCCATGTGGGGTATCACATTCTGCTTCCTGAATGGGCTTCTCTTCGCTTGCACCTTCCCTTGCTTCCTCCATCAGCGCTCTCTGCTGCTCTTTAACGTCAGATCTGTTCCAATCCTAAAACTTTCCAGTCTTCTCTAGACATTCAAGTTGACCAATAATTTTAGCTCAGAAAATATCACAATGCCTACTATCAGGTTTGTTGATAAATTATGTTTTCACGTTTGCATTGCCTTCTTTGATTATCAGAACAAATTAGACAAATAAGCTAAACCCTGGACTCTAGATGATACGAAATTGTTTGTAGATTAAAAAAATTAATGTCCAATATTTGAGTTTTGTCTATTTATCACATTCCTGAAGACCTTCTGAAAAAAACAGTAAATGCAATATGTGAATTTTATGCCAAAAAGAAAATGTATTTTTATTTTAAAAGTGACAACATAGTAATGTTTACAGGATTCACAGTTTATCACATGCTTTTTATTTATGTGAGTGAAGAGTGTAAATCTCAAGTTCTTTTCTGTGGAGTAACAGTTAAAAAATGTTAAGCCCTGCCTCACTATATCACTTTTTCCTATTTAAAACACTCCAATTTTTGAAAAAATACCTAAGCTTGATTATAGTCTATGGTTCATTAATTTAGTGGATTTAATACAAACAGAAATGATTTATATTTGTACTGAACACAATGAAACTTTAAGCAAAAGGAAAATAGTTAAAAATAAAATAGAGTTTTTAAGATCATAGTTTTAACATGAAGACATAGCCATTTATTAATAATTTACCATCTAGTCTTATATAAACCGTCAAGTATTTTGACAGGAAAATAGTGTAGTGACCAAAATAGGCTTCATCGAATTGTTCAAATCATCACTTTGATGAGGAACATAAATAATTTATGCATTTTGGATGTATTGTTGTGCTGTAAGTTTTACTCCTGTTGTGACATGATATAAGTGGCTGATCCATTTACATTTTAATCAGTAGGACTGTTTTCTTATATTTGCAGATGGAAACACGGAAACGCCTGGCTAAAATTGTGCTGGTCTTTGTGGCCTGCTTTTTCTTCTGTTGGTTTCCAAATCATATCCTCTACATGTATCGGTCTTTCAACTATAAGGAGATTGATCCGTCTCTAGGCCACATGATTGTCACCTTAATTGCTCGGGTTCTGAGTTTTTGCAATTCCTGTGTCAATCCCTTTGCTCTTTACCTACTCAGTGAAAGCTTCAGGAGGCATTTCAACAGCCAGCTCTGTTGTGGGAGGAAGTCCTATCGAGAGAAATCAACCAGCTACCTACTCAGCTCTTCAGCAGTGCGCATGACATCTCTGAAAAGCAATGCTAAGAACGTGGTGACCAATTCTGTTTTACTAAATGGTCACAGTATGAAGCAGGAAATGGCACTGTGACTTTGGCCCTTTGACTCACTACCTGGAGAGAACTTCTAACTTTTTATTCCAATTGAGCAGAGCAGAACTAAGTAATTTTCCCATTCTTACTGTTG
Source organism: Eulemur rufifrons (assembly GCF_041146395.1). Taxonomy (NCBI): domain Eukaryota; kingdom Metazoa; phylum Chordata; class Mammalia; order Primates; family Lemuridae; genus Eulemur; species Eulemur rufifrons. The sequence continues at coordinate 88,713,306 of NC_090997.1, read as the reverse complement.
CTTAGCAAATTCATTAGAGCCTGACTTCATGATTGACTCAGAAAAGGCATGACAAACACTTTTCTTTGAACAGGACTTTAAATATCCCTCTCTCTCTCTCTATACACACATATATGCACACACATAAACACATTATATATATCTCACATTAAAAGTGATTCAAAAAGCAATTCAATATGTACGTAAATCAATATTGCTTCAGGATTTAGGCTGTTGCTAAAACAAACTTTAGCATATTTATCTTAAATTTGTTTTATCTTGAAGTATAAAATAAATTTCTGTATTGACTCAATGATTCAAAGAGGGTTATATTTAAACTCCTATTATTTAAAATATAAGTTATATTTTCCTGGTGAATTTTATTCATAACAAATACGTACATATATATATATATATCCATCCTTCATTTAAAGAAAATACATAAAAAATTCAAAAGATGGAGCTTAATCACAAGTCAATATTTATTGTGATTCTTTGCATGATCAATCATAACTTATATAAATAGTTTATATTTCTAACTTCTAGGTATGTGATTAAAATGAGCAATGACATTTGTATTAGGAATTGTAAAATAGGTATCATATGAATATGATTTATATCATGAATGTAAAATAGGTGTCATATGTCCCAAATTACAAAACTATGACTCAGAAATTTGTATGGCCAGTTTTGTATCCATTGCTAAATCCTTGACTATTTGGCTGATTTTGTGTAGATTTGCTAAGATTTGTGTAATTCTGTATAGATGTGATAAGATTTGTGTAATCCTGGTGAGTCCAGCCATCAACTAATCCTCTCTTGCAACAGCCAACTGATATATTTATGGGATCTCACTCAGGAAAGTTTTTTCTGCATGATATCACAGTTTTCTCTGAATAAATGTCTTGAATTTTTTCAGCAAAATGTATATATGGTCTTGATTAAATTCTAAAAGCTACCCCTATCTTAAGCATGTATAATAAATTTAATATTTAAATCAGTATATTTCATACTATTTCTCTTTCCAAATTTGCTGAGAAGATTCTCTTATTATACTAAGCTTTTACTTAAATATACCCGTACTATTTAAGATACGAAGTATTCAATTGTATATAGCAATGGGAAAAATAAATACAAATTGCCTGTGATATTTGATAATAATAATGATAGTGAACACTAATCAAGAGTTTTCTGTGTTATAGGCATAGTTCTAAAGCTAATTATCTAGGCCGGGCGAGGTGGCTCACGCCTGTAATCCTAGCACTCTGGGAGGCCGAGGCGGGTGGATCTCTCAAGGTCAGGAGTTCGAGACCAGCCTGAGCAAGAGCGAGACCCCCGTCTCTACTAAAAGAATAGAAAGAAATTATATGGACAACTAAAAATATATATAGAAAAAATTAGCTGGGCATGGTGGCGCATGCCTGTAGTCCCAGCTACTCGGGAGGCTGAGGCAGTAGGATCCCTTGAGCCCAGGAGTTTGAGGTTGCTGTGAGCTAGGCTGACGCCATGGCACTCACTCTAGCCCGGGCAACAAAGTGAGACTCTGTCTCAAAAAAAAAAAAAAAGCTAATTATCTAATTTACTCCTCAGTATAATCACTGAGGTGAACAAGTGAAAGATCCAATATTGGCAGGGCGTGAAGTAACACAATTTTGGGGAGTGTCTTTATTCAAGAGTGTACAATTTTGCAAATGTTACAAAAACAGTTGATAATGTGAAGTCGTTGCCAGGCCTCTGAAGTGATGGTTCATTAATTTCAATGGTAAACCCACCTTTGAAGTAGCTTTTGCTACTATCTTTATTTTATAGATTAGGAAGTTGAGGCTCAGAGATATTAAATAACTTGAAGGGGATTATACAGTCATGTGGAGGTGGTATCTAAAACCAGATACCTCATCACGGTGTGTGCACTCCATTACTCCAAAAGCACTCAATTGTGGTTTTCTTCTACCTGGAATAGTTGTTCTTAACCTTTGGGGAATCTGTAGATACACTCATAAAATCACACAAACAAATAATGGACACAAATCTTACACTGAGTTTGAGGATTTTATAAGTTTTTTAAGGCCCATCCACTGAACCCCAAGGAGCCATGGCCTCAGAGTGCATCATATCAGCTTATAAGGTGGGCATTATTGGGATTCCCATCCTATGGATTAGGAAACTAGGGTTAATAAACAGATAAGATAAGGATAGAAGAGTATCTTGTTGAACTCTTATCTATCTGGCTTTAAATCCAGGTGTTTTATCTATAGGCAATACTTCCAGGAATCTAGAATTCAGATAATTAATTGGAAGATAGGTGTGAATTTTCCTCCCTGAAATGTAGAGGTTTCCTGACCTTGGAAGACAAAAAACGAATGGTTCTCTGAGTTAGCTTTATCCTTTCAAGAGTAAGGATAACAGCTTAAATTCTTGGTCACCCATCTGAATACCTTTATAAAAATACATTTCATATATAAAAATGTGGGACCCTTATTTCTGCCCCCAAATTTGTTCATACATTTTTTGCATGCTACATAAAAATTAATGGAAATTTTTGGATGCAAAAAACATATTTCATTTGAATATTTGCTTGTTAGAAACATGTCTTAAATGTTTATAAGATCCTGTAGAGCTTCAAAATAGCTAATGGATTTTCAACAAGTATAATTTTTCCATTTACTAATATTTTATTACTGGCTTTATTGCTCATTCAGAAAATATTTACACTAAGGCTGAGAAATGAAATGTTTCAACCATTAGGTTTCTCTTAAAATAGAATAAACACGTGTGTTTCAACTTCAAATAAATTAACATATGTGCGTGTTTTCCTTAGACTTTTTCAACGAGAGGGAAAAGTGTGAGTAAATATGGTCAGCTTTAGCACAGAAAGTTATTTTTATAAAGCTATAAAAGAATAAAAACAAGAGAGCTAAAGAATGTCTGGTTGTAACTGCATCTTTAATGATCATTAGAGGAACCATTATTGATTTGTTGTGTTTATAGCATTTTATATCATTTTGTTTTCTAAATTATTTTGGCAAGTTATTCTGAGTGTTCCAAATGCAGCGTCTTACCACAATTTCAAACAGGAAAACTTTCTTATGTACAGAGCCAAGTTTTAATCTGTCGTGGCCAATTTGTGTTTGAAGTGGTATTAAGCAAAACTTAACCAAGGTTTCATTTCTGGGAACTAACTCTCATTTTGGGCAATAAACAGATAATAATTACTCTCTATTCCTCATGGTGGAAGAATAATAAAGACTCAACCCGTGTAGGAACCTAAAATGTATTTTGCAAACTATTTAATGATACTTAACAGAACTATTTGAAATGGAAAATCTATAATAATTTGAGGTATTTTGCCATTGTAGATAACCAAATCTGAAAATCAAGTATGAGAATATTCAAATTGCTGTTTTCATATACTGAAAAAAATTTAATAGGGAAACTTCTTAAAACTTCTAATTTTTTTGCTGCGTGTTAGAAGTCTATTTGTTTCTAGTGTGTGGTGTTCTGCTGCCTTGTTCATGCCAAAAAGTGCAAGTAAGCTCTCAGCAGTATGATCTATGTTACACTATTTTGCATACATTTATTTATGTGTATGTTTAACAAAAGGAGACTATATAAACATGGCCCTATAAGAGAGAAGAAGTAGGAGGAAAACACTCACAGATAATTTTAACATGACCCTCTTGTCTCCATTAGACCTACTCATCCTCATAAATTCATGGTTTTCAGTGGGTAATGATTCTCTGTGGCAAAGCGGGAAGAGCTTGGTAAAACACCTATAAGGTGGAGACTTAATGAAATTCAGTGGCAAACTGAATTTAGTGTGCACTTCTAACTTATTTTAAAAACATGAATTTATTCAAATAGCAAATTACCAACAACGGTGTCATTTCTGTTTAGTGTTTAATCAAATAAATCTCTTGGAATTAAGAAAGGCTACATAAAAGTGCATGCTGGAATTCAGGTGTACTTGATCTGCCTGCCTTAGTTTTGTATTTCAGCCTACACTATAATAAGCTGTCTACAGTATTTAAAAATTAAAATTTGTTTTTCTTCTCTGGAAGTTTGCCAAGAAGCATACTAATGAAATACTCACTGCTTTAGTAAAATGATTTGGCATATCTCATTGCGCAGGACAGGAGAATACATTTTATTCCAGGAGAATTTATTATTAGGGAATGAATTCAAGAAATTGAAGACAAAGATAAATGTTTGAACACTTTAAATGCTTTTTAGTTCTTCATTTTGTAACAACCTCAGTTTTAGAATACTATATAATTAATAAAACATTGCTTAATAAAATCAGGGTGGATTTTTGTCTTCAGTGTGTCTAGCTGAAGACAAAAATCACAACGTTCTGGAGGCAACCAAGTTCTACATTCTTCTTGGAACATCATTTTCGTGTCAAGTCTAGAAACTTTTATTTATTAATAAATTATCTCATAATTATATCCTTTCCCTTTACTAACATTTTCTTAAATAATTAAAAATCTAAATATGACTGTAAATATAATTTTCTTTTAAGGAAATTTTTCTTGTAATTTATAGTCAAAACTAGAATCCTACTAAATACTGTGAGGAATATTTTATTTCCCCTCTGCAATAATTCAAAATACTAAACTAGCAATAATACGACCCAATTTTACTACCCTCAATCCTTCCTCTCCCATTTTTCTTTTATTAGAAAACGATTAAGCTTTTGAAGTTTACAAAGTCATGTATATTCTAATTTAGTGATATGCCATCCTATCCTAGATTTATTTAGAGCATCAGTGTGATTGTTTCAATCATATTCTGTCATTTAGATTTCTAAGGTGCATATGAAAAAAATTTGCCTATGACTTTGAACTTTTGATTCTAAGGAGGAAGCTCAATTTTCCTCGATGTTTTGTGTTGATGGTGGTAGATGCCAACTACCACCATATTGAATGCCAACTGGAAGCATTTATGAGGAAAAATAACACCATAAATAATAATCAAACCCATTTTGTAACTGTTACAATTTAAAAAACCAATCTGATTAAAAATGTTTAAATAATATTAATTCTATTATTTGAAGCCTCAAAGAATTAGATGTTATGAGTGAAGGACTTGATGAAAATTTTCTTTAAATCTCTGAATTAGGCCGGGCGCGGTGGCTCACGCCTGTAATCCTAGCACTCTGGGAGGCCGAGGAGGGTGGATCGCTCGAGGTCAGGAGTTCGAGACCAGCCTGAGCAAGAGCGAGACCCCGTCTCTACTAAAAATAGAAAGACATTATATGGACAACTAAAAATCTATATAGAAAAAATTAGCCGGGCATAGTGGCACATGCCTGTAGTCCCAGCTACTCGGGAGGCTGAGGCAGTAGGATCGCTTAAGCCGAGGAGTCTGAGGTTGCTGTGAGCTAAGCTGACGCCACGGCACTCACTCTAGCCTGGGCAACAAAGTGAGACTCTGTCTCAACAAAAACAAACAAACAAACAAACAAACAAAATCTCTGAATTAATATTTGGCAACATACAGATTGTGAGGATGTGTGGAAATTGTCAAATTAATACTTCTATTTGACATATTAGTATGGCTGCCTTCTCTTATTTTGGGGATATAAGGGATAATGAATTTAATTTAAATAAAATTAGAATCAGTTCCAATATGAGGGTTTTTTCCCTTTCCACCTCAGAATCATTTATTTTTTCCTTGCCATCTCAAATTTATGGAATAAATATTTTTGAATTTATTGTCTCACTCTGCTGCCAGGGCTAGAGTGCCGTGGCATCAGCCTAACTCACAGCAACCTCAAACTCCTGGGCTCAAGCAATCCTTCTGCCTCAGCCTCCTGAGTAGCTGGGACTACAGGCATATGCCACCATGCCCAGCTAATTTTTTATATGTATTTTTAGTTGTCCAGCTAATTTCTTTCTATTTCAGTAGAGACGGGGGTCTCGCTCTTGCTCAGGCTGGTCTCGAACTCCTGAGCTCAAACGATCCTCCTGCCTTGGCCTCCCAGAGTGCTAGGATTACAGGCGTGAGCCATCACGCCTGGCCCCTAGAATTTATTTTGAATGTTGTGCTTTTCAATGAGTGAATGCTCACTGATAAAATAGTCAGAGGTCATTGATTGCAATTATTCTATTTGTTTAAAGAATGTATAATTGCTTTTTATATTACTGATTTAATAAAACAATCTTAATGAATCATGAATAATTTTTTCTTTTAATAACAGTTCATAAAACTTGATTTGAGGAGTATTGAGAAAAAACATACAAAAAAGAATGTATGGTTGTATTTGAATGCAAATGTGTAGTTGCCTGCAAAGAGGTGAAACGTTACATTTCAGACACCTGAAACCTATAAGGGTTAGAGAAAAATGAAATAAAATTGAAGCTGCTCTTTTCAGACACAAATATTTTGACTGAAGAAATCTTGGGTTTGATTTCAACTGCATATTCTAAGAAAGCAAAATTTTGCCCTCTCAGTATACTTTTTTTTGAAAGAATTTTTACTTCAATGTTCAATAAGTGTGAAATATCTTCTGTTTTACCACTTTAATTGGTTGATGCATCATGATGTTTGGTGAATATATGAATTACTTGCATGATTTTATGTTGACATAACTGTCTTTTGTAATAATTAAACTATCGTTAGAGAAGGTATTTCTTGGAGCATATTCTTCAAAACTATTGTAGGATTTAGTGTATACTAGTGTCGGCACTCTCAATCTCTTCTAATAGACTCAAAAGTGGTGACAAATGAAAGTGTCTTAACTCAAATTTTCATAAGGTAATGCATGACAAAGTGAGAGATGAGTCTGGAATATTGAAGGAAAATTTGCTGCACTTGATTGGTCTTTAAAGGATATCTTTCATTTCTTTTTGCACACATACTTTTTGGTAGGGTAGCATTCTTGTTCTCTGGAGACTTATAAGCCAATAGTATTTAGACAGAGTGCCAAACATTTGGATGAAAAATAAAACATGTGCACAATCATCTGTTTTTTAATATTTGGTATTTAGATGAAGTATCTATATGATTATGTGAACCTTTCATCTTATCTCAATAGTTTAGTATGGCACAGGTTAAACTCTCCTATTAGATTTTTAGTGGCTAGGTTATCTATAAATAAATTATTTCATAAAATAGTTTTTTATGCTTTTCTTAGATTGAGTCAGTTGCCTACTTGCTAAAACATGCTTGAAGAAAATAAGGAATACACAATGTCATTAAACAAGTGAGAATTCTGTCCTGAGCTCTTAGGAATAATAATAACCATTGCAAGTAATAATCAGTTAAAAAGCTTTTGCAGGTCTGCTAATTAGATACAAAGGGTAGGAGACAATAACAAGGACATATAGAACAAAGGATTGTCTCCTTAGATACAACTTCTTGTGAAAAGGCAGCAATTGGCTTGAAAAAAGCCAATTTTTTGCTGGAAAAAAAAACAGCAAAAAATATTCATAGACTGAGACAAAAATCAGAACTATAATTAATAACAACTCATTTTACTGGGTATTTTTTTTTATCTGGGAAGTATAGTCAAAAAGTTATGTATAATAACTGTAATGTATTTCAAAGCACATTCTCTTGTTTTAGTATGGACTGTTAGCTGTTTTTAATGCATCCTTCTTTGAAGATTCTAGAGAACTTTAGAAAGTGCTTTTTATCACTGCAGTCAATAAGTTATTTCATAAAATGCCCTACAACTTATAAATATGAAACACAGGGGACATTGTTTACATTTTTTAAAAATAGACAGGATCTTGCTGTTGCCCACACTGGAGTGCAGTGGTGCCATTATAGCTCACTGTAACCTTGAACTTCTGGACTCAAGTGATCCTTCCCGCCTCAGCCTTCCAAGTAGCTGGGACTACAGGCATGTGCCATCACACTTGGCTAATTTTTCTTATTTTTTTTTTTGTAGAGACAGAGGTCTCAATATGTTGCCCAGGCTGATCTCCAACTCCTGGGTTCATGTGATCCTCTCACCTTGGCCTCCTAAAGCACTTGGATTATAGGCATGAGCCACTGCACCTGGCCTGTTTACTGTTTTTATTTGTAGTGAAGAGGAACCTATGACTTAAATAGAATCAACCAACTGAACTAGAAATGGGGTGGGTTCAAGTTTAATTTGGAAGTGGCTGTCAATGTTGGTGCATAAAATAAGGGAGTCCCATGGAAAGGAACTCACCATCAGTCATTACTATGACAATAGAGATAGGAATGAACTCTTTTTTTTAGAGTGGGGATATTTTGAATCAAATATAGAATCATTTGAAGTCCCAGAGCTATGCTGAAATATGTTCTACTGTCCAGGCTGAACACTCTAACTCTTTAGGTAGGGAAAGGAAGATTTCAACTAAAGGGTGAGAAAGTAAAAGAGAAGAAAAAATGTTGAGTTGAGTCAACCTTTGTTGTTGAGTCATTTTCAGTTTTAGCCCAGCAGCTGATTTGCCCAGGAGGCCAAGGACATGGGTGCTGGGTGAAGAGGGTAGCAGCTATGGTCCAGGCCTGCAAACCCCCGGTCTATGAGGATATCTGCTCTGGGTGTTTCAAAGTCATCTCAAAGTTAATGTGTCTACAGCTAACTCATCATCCCAAACTTGAATTCCCCTTTCTTCTACCTTTTGATAAATGTAATGTCTTCTACTTTTTATTGAAGGAAAATAAACCCAGGAGTATCATTCTTAATTCCTCTTTCTGTGTCACTCCACATCTAATCAGCAAGTCCTGTTAACTCCACTTCCAAAGTATATCTTGAGTCTTTCACTATGTCTCCATTTCCACTGTTATCACATACCCTGTGACCATTCTTTTTTGCATAGATTAGTAAAATAAGCTCTTAACTAAACTCTCTACTTTCAGCCTAGTCTTAAATGAAATCCATACTCTACACTGCAAATAAAAATGGTGATAAACCTAAATTAGATAATGTCACACCCTTGCGTCTCAATACACTGAGAATAAAACAAAAACTATTTGTTTAGTCTAGGTAATCTGTACTCTCAGTATTTTCAAATTCATTCCCTGCTTAGCTCACTGAACTTGAACCTCACTGGCTACTCTTTTGTGTTCCTTAAGCATATTAAAAAAAATCTCTACTTCAATGCCTTTGCACTTGTGCTTTGTGTCTAGAACTCTCTTTTCTCAGATATTCACATGACTGAATCTTTCTTGTCAGAAAGGCTATCCATGATTAAGCTGTAGTAGCCACTTTCAAATTATTCCAATATATTATTTTGTTCTGATTTATGCTTTTATAGCACTTGTCTCTTTATTTACTTGCTTATATGGTCTTTCTTCTTCATCATGAGTATAAATCCTGTAAGAGCAGGGACTTGTCTGTCAGGGTTTCAAACAGTTCCTGAAGTGTAGTTTAATGTAGTTGGTGCCCACCAAATACTTGTGGATGAAATAAATAGAAGGTTGAATGGTGCTGGGTTGGGAGATAAAGAGAGTACTTGGAAAAACAGGATGGAAGGATTTTATGGAATGTCTCAGGGGATCATCCTATACCCCTATTTTACCTTACATAATGGAAACACTTCTTTTAAACAGGAATTAAATTGTAATTGATCCAACCCTATGAAGTGTCGGGTTTATCATTGTCTTATACCTTGCCTATATCCTCTGTACTACAATGTAGAGATAAACATGGACTCTTCCATGTCAGGTGCCTGCAGAATCTGACAGATTTGTATCTTTGGCCTCCCAAAGCTTCGAGTTTCTTAAGAAATATCATTTGGATGCTATCTTTCAAAAGAAATGACAAGGACTTAAAGAAAAACTGGAACCTTTGCCCTGAAAGCCACATGATAAACTCATGCCTTTAGATTTGCCTTAATCTTAAATACCTGGTAGTTTGCAGTGAAAAGAAAGCTCACAGTTGCTCATCAGGAAGCAACTTTTTTATGCCTCCTGAGAATCCTTTTTTGTAGGTTAGAGCAGTCACTTTGTGATGTTGGACCATGACTCTGCAGTAGCTGGGAGGTAATCCACTGATTCCCATTATATCTGCATCAAGCTTATTTCTCTTTCTGCAGACTTATAACCAAAAACTGACCGCATTCCTTTCTGTCTGATAGTTCTACAAAGTGAGAAAAAGGAAAAAAGTGTCCTTGTGTAATGTAATCTTAGGTAGGTATTAAGGTACTGATAAAAGCTATGAATCAGTTTTCTAAAATAATGTGTATAATTTACAAAAAACTTGCCAAATAGTTTTCAATTCAAATTCTTTATGGTTGGATATAATTGGTTAGAATACATAGGCCAGAGACTCTAGGTCAGCTGTGGCACTGGCTATTGTGACCATTTAACTATCTCATCTAGTTCTTGATTCAAAAATCCTGAAATTCTGACTGCTGTAAATTCCACGCTTTGTTTGATTTACCACCTTCTTACTGTTGACATTTGCTTAGCCACGGGGATGCATATAGCCTAAAAAGGCTGGGGTATAATAGAATAACAGCACCAACTGAGGCTAGAATTATATTCTTGCTTTTTCTCCAGATGGATACCAGATGTGTTCCTGATCTAGAGAGACTATTTCATTAACTCAAAGAAAATATAGGTGAAATAAACACAGCTGATCTCTCATTCTTTTTTATCTTCTTATGCTTAGTAATGAAAACCAAAAATAAAGTTGCCCAGATGTGAACAATGATAACATGCTAGTAAGGGGGAAAATAATCAACCTTGAGATAAATGTGTAGTAGAACACATCAGGATAACTGCGGATTGTCCTTTGCAGGTCTAATATAGATTTTCATCCTATTCCTATCCATAAATGTTGCATGATAAAATTCTGTTTAAATGATGGATTTGATGAGCAATTTTGATCATGGTGGTTTCTTACAGATTCATTTCATTAGTGTTTCAACAATCATAGTTTACTAGAATCATAATCTGTGCCAAAGCTTTATTTGGGTGTTAGATGATATCTAAACCACTAACTAGTAAGAGAATTGTGGTATCTCATCTTTAAAGTCTCCATTAGAAACACTTCACAGCTCTCTTGGTAATGTATTGTAGTGTACAGAGTTAGTGTCAGAACATATTTCTTGATAGTTAATCCTTCCTTTTATTTTGCTATGGTTCATGTTTGAGATAAAAGAACAATTTTTTTTGTTGATAACTTTAAGGTTAAATTTCCCAAGACAGCACTTTTACTTTATTCTGGTAACTACTCAGGAGGCCCAAACAGTAAGGAAGGCATGTACAAACTATACAATTTAATCCCTTAAAACTCTTGTAAACCAGTTATTACTGTGAACTGTGGTCTACTAAGACTACTTATAATGGAATATTTTGATTTTAATCTCAAAATCTCCAGATGATTGGAGGCCTGACCAGATGCAAAATCATTGATCTCCTGGATTTCAAAATCTCTCTCTGCTTGAGATAAAAGTCTTATAATGGGCTCCTTTGCCTGGAATTGTGCAGAGAGTTTGTCTTCAACTGTGCTGATTTTGTTACTTTTCTAGTTTTTTGAAGGTTTTTTTTTTTTGTGGATTATTATAGCAACAGTTCTTAGACTTATGCTTTTTACATGAAATAGCATAGAAATTCCATTTCAACAAATATTTACGGAACAATTTTGTAATATATAACCAAACTCTATTAGTTTTGGATATATAGTATAAAAAAACCAGACATGGTCAGAAAATTTTTAGTTGTCAGCCACACACACTGGCTAACTCGAGCAGCAGGAAAATCTTGGGGAAAGATATTGAGAATTTCTATGCTAAATGGAAACTAGACAGCTAGGCAAGAAACATAGGCAGAAACAAATTCTTGATAGTCAAATAGCTAAAGTGTTCAGTCTTCACAGACCTTATAGATAAATATTGGAGAGATACAATTCCCTAAAAGTTAAAAAATGTCATTTATAATTATAATGTGATGCTGATGCTTTTAAAGAATTGAGTGCAGAGATGGAAAATGACAATGTGTGGGTGGGGATGAGAAAGGATGCTGACGTTTAAGCTGAGAGGAAGGATGAAAAGAAGCCTCCCAGTGTGGCTATTTTAAAACTAAAAAAATCATTTTATTGTCAATATTGTTTTATTACATCACTTTCCCCTAAAGGAGATCTGACTGATACCTAGGGGAGTAGGGATAGGGATGGGGGGCAGTGGTAGTTAGGGGAATGCTCCAGTCAGAGCAAATAGTGCACATAGAGTCTTGATGGCAAAAAAACCCTCAGAATCTATTTGATGGGTCCAAAGGAGGCCAGTGTGGCTGAAGCAGAGTGGGTGAGGGGAAGGCTAAAAGGAAGTGAGGTTTGGGAGCAGTGGTCCTGTCATGCCAGACTTTGGCATTTATTTGAGGTGAAATTGGAAGTTTTAAAGCATTCTAACCAAGCAAGTATATATTTATTATTTCTATTTATTAAAAATTATTTTGGCTGCTGTGTGGAAAATAAATTAGAAAGAAGCAGAGATAGAAGTAAGTAACATACTGCAATAGTACACATGGCAACAGCATGCCTTGTCACTGATGGCTCATATCATCATGGCAATGCAGGGAGAAGTGGTCAAATTTAAGATATAAATGGCAGCGTACATACAAGGAATTGTTGATGGATTATATGCTAGTGTTAACTGACGAACTTTTCATTCTTGAATGGGGGAACTTTACTTGTGTGTATAATATTTGTATATTATTCCAGGCTCTTTTGACTCTAAATGACAGAAATTTAATTAAAATTAGATTTTAAAAAGAATTTACTCAGACATTGTGTTGGCTCATATGATTGGGAAATCTAAGGGTGGGTTAGGGCTTTAGACAGATCTGTATCCAAGCCTATAGATGATTTTGAACTTTGTATCAACCCTTTATCTCTGTTTCTGTTCTTTTAAAAAAAAATATGCTATTCTCCTTTCTTCAAGTGTCAGTCAACATGATTTCAGGCGTCCCAGGTTAAAAACATCAGAGGAATCAGAGAAATTTCCTCATCCACACACAAGGTCCGAGAAGGACTCTGATAAACACTTCTTGGGTGTCAATTGTGCAGCTGTGATCAAGCATTATGTCTAAGGCCTGGTGCGTATGCCTACCTAAGGGGGCAGCAGCTGTTATCCTAACAGAGGTGTGGGGGAAACCTTGTGTATCAAAACAAGTGAAAAACCAAACAAAGCCATGGCAATCCACTACAACTATATAGGATAACCTGTGAGAAAGACAAAATGTCCCTGAGATCCTGGGGCTGGCCTAGACCTTAGCTAGACCTCAGTGTTCTCCTATTAAACATAAATAAGTTTGCAGAACATTAACATCACGCAAAGCCATACTATGACCATGATAGATCAAGAAGAAAACCAATACTGCTGTGTAGTCATGTCTGAACACAGACAAAACATGCACATTTTTCTAAGCCATAGAAACTATCTCAATGCCCCCTATCCTGGCTAAGATGAGTAACTGCTGCTTCTTTACCAATCATGGTGTTTGCCTGGGTCTAGTTTATTAAGATGCCCCATCATAGAACTACCCTCACTTCCTGATAGCCTCCAATCCAGAGTCAAGCTTCACTTGTTTAAATCCTCATTCTTTAAGTCTCAGATGAACCGTTTACTCTGCTATCCTAAGTAAAATTATCTTTCACATTTACATCATCACCTTTATATACTTTCTAGAATTTGTCTCAGTGCCTAGGCTTCTTGTTTATTTACCTATTACCTTTTATATGGTTTGTTTTCCCACTGCAGTGTGAGCTCTATGTGGGCAGAAACCTTTTTTGGCACATGCATAGCTCTATTCCCAGTGCCTGTTATGGGGATTAGGATTAAGTAGTTACTCAAGAAATGTTTATTGAGTTTATGAATAAAAGAGTAAATGAAATGAATTTGGTAGCTGACTTGAATTAATCTTTTTTGAATGGAAGTAAAAATAAACAAGGATAATTATAATATTTTGAGAAATGCATTAGGACCCAAAAGAATTATAGAAATAATGGGAGTTCAGGGATTGAGAGTTTTCTATTGCTCGTTTATCAGAAGAAACTTAAAGAGCTGATAGCATTTAAATAGGGTCTTGATGGATGGTTAGGATGTAATAAGTGGAAAGCTGGGATAAGGTAACATCAAGTGGAATGAATGACTATTGTATAATAGGCACGTCTTGGGAATGGTAATGGGTCTATTTTGGATGGAATGTTGACTTCCCAAATAAAATTATAGAAGTGAGAGTTAGGAAAGCAAACTGATGTCAGACTCTGCACAGTTTGAATGGCATGCTAAGATTAGCTTCTGTGTTACAAGTAAAGGACATTCATTGACTTTGAGTAAAGGGGTGACTTGATCACAGTTGTTTCTTTAGGTGATTAATATGAAAGTAGCATGTACAATAGCTTGCAGAGGGAGGAATTTGTTAGGAAAACAATGGTGATTATTGCCTGGGATAGTGCAGATGAAAAGCTGTGAAAACCTGAGCTAAGGTGTTGAAGTGGGAATTGAAAGAGGATGATGAAGCAAAATATAATTTAGAGATAAATCGAACACACAGGCTGCTCAATAGGAATGGAATTTTACTAGATACTTATTTTTTTACTTTAATAATTGTCTGTATATAAGACTCATAGCTGGTACAATTAGCTCTTTGATGGAGACAATCTGTGAAGTGGAAAACTATTTGATTTGGAAAGAAAGCAAGGGCAATCTGACTGATTCTCAAATTTCAGAAAGAGAAACTTGACATCAACAGAGTGCAGAGAAATACACTAGCATTACCAATTGCAGAGAAATATGTGTAGTTATGCAGGGTAAATTGACCAGATAAACTTAGCAATGGATCAGAGTTGAGGATTTATACTAGGACCGAATGTCACACTGATCAGAGAGCCAAGACCAAGAACTCATTACAATATTCCCACTCTTCTCATAGAGGCATGATCTGGGAGCAGGGGCATTAAAATCCCATTTTGGTCTTCTTCAGTCTTGAAAAAAAAAAGCAGTAGTCATATCGTTTAAATGGAATCAACAGTGACATGTTACTGCTATTATTGCATATTATAATGTTCCATAGTTATCTCAGTTAACCAATTATTGGGCAGATTCTAGCTCACTTTTGGGGACAGCCTACACATAGTATTTTAATTCATAAATTAAAGGTTTTACAAAACTTTCATTTATTCAAGGAATTATTTATGTGCCTAATTTTGTACAGAATAGATATTGCAACAATAAACTATTCTGGTAGAATAAATGCCTGCATTATACATCAAAAATTTAATTTACTATTATATCTGTAATGACAAAAAAAATAGTGTTGAAATACACCCAAATTCCAATTCTATTATTCTTTATTTCCTTTAATCTTTGATTTGGTTAGCAGCTTAACATTTTCAACTGATTATTATTTGCTATTTGCATCCAGTATTTAATTTAAATGACTTTATCAACTATGCATACATTTTAATCAGCTCTTGTTCCATGTTGGAGTACAGTTCAATTCTATTAAATAATTCACTTTGCCATTAAATTCACCTCTCAATGGCATTGCCTGTTAAATATGGTGTTTTGGAGAAAATCCATATTACTGAACATTTCACTGGTGACATGAATTATCTTCTGAAGATGGTGTTGTGATTCAATGCCATAAGTTATTTGGACAGCTCTTACGGTAACTCTGTTTTACTCTGTAACACCTCATAACTCACTGCTGTCAGCTATAAAGGGTGAGAGGAAGTCTGCAGATCCTATATGCCCTCTTCCATTAGTTTTCTTTCTGTTCTTTCCTATGAGAGAAAAATGCCGTTATAGTAATCACTGGTGAAATTTCCCTTGAACCGCATGGCTCATGCTTTGAATTGTTTTGATTCTAAAATGATTAAATAACCTCTTGAAAGAAGCAGAGAGATTTTGATCCTTTCAGTACCCAGTGTATTTATCTTCCAACTTCCTGGAGTAAACATTTATATTACGATATCCTTACTTCTTCATGTTCCCTTTGGGACAAATGGCTTATTTGCAACTTGATGAGGTCACCCAAGAACTGTCTGAGGACGTACCATATCATAATGCTATATTAGAAATAGCAAGAGGAAATATGAGGGGGAAAAAATCTTATAATTAGGATGCAGAATTGGTACAATTAACTGTCATTTCAGACAAATGCCAGAAGATGGCAGTCCTATTTGTTCAGGACTTATGAATTTTGCAAGACCCATGAGCCCTCTTTGGTTTCAACATGATCATAGCTCATGAAGAAACCCAGAAATTAGTTTTTGTTACTATAGAAACCAAATGGAATGACTGATTTCTTTTTCTTTTTAAAGAAACAGGCTAAAAAGTCAGGTAAAAACAACAAAGAGTACTAGAAAAACACTGCTAGGGAAAATAAAACAAATTTTTTTTTTTTCTGTTTATGGCAGTATTCTGAAATCCTTGAGTCTTTATAAGTTCTGGATAGACAATTTCTTTTCAATTTTTTTCCTTAACAGAAATATATTCAAGTTGGCTTTTGAAATATATTCAATTTGGCTTTTGAAATCTATTGATTTAAAACAAATTAAATTTTGTTTGTATTCCTGTAACTGCTCTAAATATACAAGTAGCAAGCTAAAATGATTTGTTTCAACACAAAAACTAGACCAATATATTTTTTCATGCTTTTTAGTTGAGTATAAGGGATTTCAATGTAGAAGAAAATCTAAAAGGGTGCAATATTTAGAAAACAAAATTGTTCTGTTTCCTTTTCCTTCTCACAATCTTACCAATTCAGATACTTTTGCAATTGCTCTCATTGAATTTATTTACTCTGCCATCCATAAGGTAGACTGATGATTTTTGACTACTCCAATCAATACTTTCAAAAAGCACATTTAACATTAGGACACCCAAGCTCTCTCTTTGTGTTTAGGACTTGATGGGGCCTATGATTTATTACATTTTCATTTTACTAGTGAAATCTACTAACCAGTGAGCTTAAGTAATACATTTTTTTTTTTTTTTTTTTGTTGAGACAGAGTCTCACTTTGTTGCCCAGGCTAGAGTGAGTGCCGTGGCGTCAGCTTTAGCTCACAGCAACCTCAGACTCCTCGGCTTAAGCGATCCTACTGCCTCAGCCTCCCGAGTAGCTGGGACTACAGGCATGCGCCACTATGCCCGGCTAATTTTTTCTATATAGATTTTTAGTTGTCCATATAATTTCTTTCTATTTTTAGTAGAGACGGGGTCTCGCTCTTGCTCAGGCTGGTCTCAAACTCCTGACCTCAAGCGATCCACCCGCCTCGGCCTCCCAGAGAGCTAGGATTACAGGCGTGAGCCACCGCGCCCGGCCAGTAATACATATTAAAACTGGATTTTTGAGACTTATCTATCTTCTCTATCCTGGGAATAAAAGTCTTTTGCCCATGAACAGTGACAAGTGATAAGGAAGAGACACTCTGCAGGGTAATCTAGAGGTACTGGTGCAAACGAGCTGTACAATTATTATTCGCTGCTTGATTCTCAGCCTTTAAAACGCTCCTTTAGCCTCACTTGGAGTTTATAGCCCTCTCCTGAATATCTTAGACCCTAGAGTCTATCATGATACAAGGTCTGGATTCATTCCACCGTTATACAGCTGGGCATTTTCACACTTGGTGGTGTGCCTTGGACACCAGTCTGGATAACTACGTTTTTGACTTTTCTTGAAACTGAACTCCATCAAGGGCCCCTCTTACATTACCTGGACTCCTGCCTCATGCCATAGCCCTGTTAAAGTGACCTAATATCTCTGTTACTTAATAGTAAGCCACAAATTTATCCTAGCTACTGCTTTTCTGGGGAGATAAGAACCCTGAACCACAGCGAGATCACTAAGAGCCTACTATCCCATGACTGATTTCATTATTTTGCCTGTTGTGATTCCACCTGTTCTTTGAAGACTGCCCCCTTCCACACCTGTCCTCCCACATGTCTTGAGACCTATACCCCTTACTGCCCTTGGTCACCCATGGGCTTACCTAGACTGTGATCTGGTATCACAAATAGAACCTCAACTGTGGTTTGTTTGTCTGACTGAACCTTACCGCTGTACCTATGACTTAACATGCACCTAAGTTCTGCCCACAACTCCTATAGAGTACTCCTATGCAGAATTTCGCTTTGTATCCATATGGTGGAGATACTACATAATGGTGTGTTACTGCACATCTCTTCCCTCCTCTGTGAAGTCACATTGGTAGCTCAAAATTGGTCATGGAAGGAGTATTTACCCCCATGCAAATTAGTGCTATAAACCAGGGCGCTCCTCCCCCTCCCCTTTTCCCCACAGAGAGCAGGTGAAACACCAGAACACCGCTAGTACTCTACCTTCACATGTCACACACTGTCCTCTCCCTGAAATTGGCCCCTTTGCCAGTGTTACTGTAGACAATGTCATGACCATTCACCTGGGCGTTCAAGCGAGAACCTTGAGGATAATGCTTGACATCCGCTGGTCAAAAGCTTGTGGCTATGCTCTTTTCCTCCTCTGCTGCCTTGCCCGCACCCCTGCAACCACTTCTGGATCTCCTCCACACATCCTCATCTTGAATCCCTTTTCCATTCTGTAGCAAAGTGAGTTTTCTAAAGAGCAAGTCTCTCCCCTGTTAAAAGTTCTTCAGAGGTTTCTTTTAAAACAGTCTCTCAAAATGTGATCTATGGATCAACATCTTTAGCATTTGCAAGGAATTTACTAAACCTGTAAATATTCAGACCCCATCCTAGACCTATTATATCAGAAACTCTAGAGGTGAGGTCCAGCACTGTGGCTTAATGAACTTTTCAGGTGATTCCAATGCACATTCAGGTTTGAGAACAAGTGATTCCTTTGATGGTTATAGAGTATCTGAAAGTCTACTTTTGTTTACCCCTCCCCTAGTCTTTTCTTTATTTCACTCAAACTTCAACTCTTTGGTTTGGAAATATAGAAATACTTTCAGTCCTTCTTGGGGGCCATGTTTTCTTTCACCAAGCTCTCTTTTGTCTTCCTCTGCCTAAATATTTTTCCTTCATTCTTCAATGTTCCCCATTTCTTTATCAGAGTAATGCTTAATAATTTTTATAATTCAAGATTTTAAAGACAATTGCATGTCCAAATATAATAAGGTGGAATACGATCCTGTTTTATCTTATTTAGCACAAACCTTAAACTCTTAATTATATATTCCAAATAAATTGTAACCACAGAATTTTATATTATATTGATACAGAGTGACTTAAACAATTAATAATCACCTCATTCTAAACAGTACAATAATATGATTTAAAACTATATGGATATAAAATATCTTTAACAATAATAGATAAACTTAGACCCCTTTGACCCCTCCAAAATAGCTACCTTACCAGTTTTTGTGGAGCCTGAGGGCAAGCTTACCCAATCCAGGCTCACCCACCCTCACTCCCCCACCCGCTTCTGCTGTGGTGGAGAATAAGAACTCACCTGGAAGTTCTAGGGCCCCACCCACAACCTGGGGCATTCAAGTGCTTCTCCTGAGGGGCTAGAGCTAGTCACAGGTCCTCAAACAACACTGAAGCTTGTTCCTTCTGGTTAGTGCCACCTACTGATAGGGAGGTCAATTTGCACAGCCCTTTACTACTGTGGTCCCCCCCTCCCAGGCTGAGGACCAGTACCAGTCCTGTTAGGGACTGGGCTGCAGAGCTCCATCACACCTCCTGCCCATGGAAAAATTGTCTTCTATGAAATATAGGAAACAGGGTGGGAGGGGAGGCACACAGCAGGAGGTGAGCATTGAGTGAGCAAGTGAAGCTTTATTGGTATTTACAGTCACTCCCCATCACTTGCATCACTGCCTGAGCTCTGCCTCCCTCACCCATGGCCCCATCCATGGAAAAATTATATTCCATGAAACTGGTCCCTGGTGCCAAAAAGGTTGGGGACCACTGCTTTACAACATTTATTGACTCAGTCATAGAGAGTGTAGTTGGTTTTTACCCACAAGCCACACCTACTGTCTCAGATTAAACTGGGCATACCAGTATAATTCACACTGTTGAGAAGACCACAGGGCTAGGGAAAGAAAAGTATTTCAAAGACCTTCATCTTCCCTCATCAAAGTGAGACAGGGAATCTGCCCACACACATAGCTCACCACTGCTACAGCCTACAGGAAGCTAGCAATTGAGAAAACCACCATACTAAGGATTCTATAACCAAAGCATCCATCCAGAGACTAGACCATCATCAAAGCACTCACAAGCAAAGCCCAATGTTCTTACCTGGTATATGATACAGAACACACTTATGTGGGGAGGGGGAAGTCCCATCTAAACAAAAGAAAATCTAAAAATAAGAAGTGACAGCTACTTCAGATGAGAGGAATCAGCAAAAGAACTTCAGAAGTATGAAAAATCAGAATGAAAGGACACCCCCAAAGGGGAACACCTGCTCTTTAGCAATGGATAGCAACCAAAATGTAAATATTGAAATGACAGACAAAAAATTCCAAATATGGATTGTAAGGAAGCTCAATGAAATCCAAGAGAATATGGAAAACCAACTCAAAGAAACCAGAAAAACAATTCAGGAAATGAATGAAAAGTTCACTAAAGAGATTGACATATTAAAAAAAAAATAGAATTTCTGGAAATAAAAAATTCATTTGAGGAAATAAATACAAAACACAGTGGAAAGTTTTAAGAATAGGCTAGACCAGGCAGAAGAAAGAATCTCGAATATCAGAGCTTGCAGACAATTCTTTAGAATTAACTTAGTCAAAAATTAAAAACAAACAATTAAGAGGAATAAACAAAGCCTACTAGAAATATGGGATTATGTGAATGGGCCAAATATAAGAATCAGGGGCATCTCTAAGGGTGAAGAAGAAAACACACAAGGGCTGGAAAACCTATTTGAGGGAATATTTGAAGAAAACTTTCTTGGTCTTGCTAGACATTTACACATCCAGGTACAAGAAGCTCAACAAACACATGGGAGATTCATTGCAAAGAGGCAATCACCAAAACACATAGTCATCAGACTGGCCAAAGTCAACACAAAGGAGGAACTCCCATGAGCCGTGAGGGGAAAACATCAAGTAAGTTACAGAGGAAAACCCATCAGGCCAATGACAGACTTCTCAATGGAGACCTTACAAGCCAGAGGCATTAGGGCCCCATCTTCAGTCTTCTTAAACAGGACTAACTGCCAGCCTAGAATTTTGTTTCCTGAAAAACTGAGTTTCATATATGAAGGAGAAATAAACACTTTTGCAGACAAGCAAACACTGAGGGAATTTGTCAAGACCAGACCTACCCTGCAGGAAATACTCAGATTAGAGTATGGATTAGAACAATTGACATCCATCAGTATAAAACCATCCAAAAGCTAAGGCTCAGAGCTCACAAGAAACAGTAACACAAGGGCAAAAAAAAAAAAAAAAAAAAAAAAAGATCTCATAAAGTACTAGCCAACAGAATGAACAGAACAACACCCCACATATCATTTCTGTCAATCAGTATGAATGGTCTGAATGCCCCACTCAAGAGACATAGGCTGGGTGAGTGGATAAAAAATACAAATGAATTATCTGCTATCTCCAGTAAAACATGTAACCCACAAGGACACATAGAGACTTAAGGTGAAGGGATAGAAAAATATTCCATGCAAATGGAAATCAAAAGAAAGCAGATGTAGCTATTTTCATATAAAATGAAATTGACTTTAAATCAACAATAGTAAGGAAAGATGAGGATGGTCATTATATAATGGTAAAGGAAACAAGTCAACAAGAAGACATAACAATCCTAACTAAATATTTATGCACCTAACACAGGAGCATCCAGATTCATGCAGTAAATCTACTACATCTAAGCAAAGAGATAAACAGCAGCATCATAATTACTGGAGACTTCAACACCCCATTGACAGAACTGGACAGATCATCCAAGCAGAAAATAAATGAAGAAACACTGGACTTAAATGGGACTCTAAAATAATTATATATTCTGGTGAATGTCTTATTTCTGTTTTGAAGTACTTTTTTTTGTTATATTTCAAAATGTACAAATATAATAATAAATGCTACTTTGCTGCAAGATGATTCAATAATATTTTTAAAATTTCCATGCTTTAAAGCAAAAAGTTTTGAATCACAGGAAACATTTATATAGCAGCTGCAAGTTTACTGGGAAAAAAAAGAACAGTAAGAATCACAGCTACTTCAAAGGTGAAAATGTCATCAAATGCCACTGAATGCTCTCAACACAAGCCTGTCTTTATTCTGTGTCTTTTTGACATCTTAGAATGAGATCTCCTTAATATTTTCAACCATCTGATAGAATTTGAGAAAAGACTATTCCAGTCATCAATATAAAAAAAAGACCTTGATTTGGAGTATACACCAAATCAAGAAAGTGTAAAAGTGAAAAGAAGAAAATTTCTCTTTATCCTTTATAATCCCCAGTGATTTATAGAAAAATTGTTTTGATT
The DNA here is from genome assembly GCF_041146395.1 of Eulemur rufifrons. Taxonomy (NCBI): domain Eukaryota; kingdom Metazoa; phylum Chordata; class Mammalia; order Primates; family Lemuridae; genus Eulemur; species Eulemur rufifrons. The sequence continues at coordinate 88,690,938 of NC_090997.1, read as the reverse complement.
AGTGGTACTGTGATTGAATTAAGTTGACCTTTTCTCTTCCTTACTAAGAAAGCTTATAGTTCTAGCTGTTATACACCTCTCTTAAATAGCCAGCCACCTGGATCATTTCTTTGGAATTCTGCATCCTGAAGATTTGGAGTGATTCCTGTATTCTTAAAACAAATTGTAGCTAAGGGGATGCAAAAAGAACAGCTGCACAAAATCCAGGCTTCTCATCATTTTAGAAGCATTTCTAAAACACAAGGGATTCTATTCTCTTTGTTGCCTGTGCCTTTAGCCATAGAAAAAGAAATTAATTCTTTTTTCATTAACTTATTGTGTGGATTAAATAAATTAATACAGGTAATGCACTTAGAACAGTGGCTGGCACATTGTATCTGCTATTATTTTCATTCAAATCAGTAACATTTATGAAATTACTTCTCCTGGCACTAAGTGAACTGCACATCAAATATATATCAGGGCTTTGCATACCTACAATGTGTAACAAATAAGACATTTATTGAAGCTGTGTATACACTGGAGGAGCCTACCTTCCAGGGTGAATGAGAGTAGAAATTAAGTGAGGGATTCTGTACTCTCAACAGTTAGATTTAGGTTCAGCCACAGTTAGGCGACGGATAAGCACAGATATTTCACATACAGTGTCATATTTGATCCTGTAAGTTAAGAGTTACCATCATTGTTTTGCAGTGAGGAAATAGGCTTAGAAGGTGGTGTGATTTTCTTAGGATTGCACATGTAACAATCAGAAGAACCTAGATTTGAACCCAGGACTTCTGACGCCCCATCTGGGATTATTCCTACTGCACCACAGCCTGCTGAAAGTTGCCCTTGTTAGAGATTGTTTCTCCTGGGCTAACTGCTTTCTGTTTCAGCTCTGAGGTTCCCCTGGAGTTCTAGGATAGTGCCATTATAGCACCATGGTATGCATTGGCAGTAACCCAATCTGTAGAATGAGGATGAGGATGAGGGAAAGCCTTAGTCACTGAGAGGAAACTATTATTTTATATACGAATGACTAGGCTGTGGCAAAATTCAAAGGGAAGATTCTTGCTTATAAAAAAATTTTAGGGTATTAAAATGTCATATTATGCTCCCTAAATGGTACTTCAGAAATCTTAAAATGTTGCCAATTGTTGGTTCCTGTTTACTTGACCTGGTGGAAATTATTTGCAGGGATAGTTAATGTCATAGAAGTGTTTTAAAAATGGCCGAAGAAAAAGAGAGTTCACTTCTGCTTCATTCTTATTTGGAGCCTCAGATTTTTAGTGTTCACTGAATCCAAATTTTTGTACTTAGGTATTGGTTCATTGGCTTTTCAAGTAATGCTTTTTGCCCATTCTGTATTTCCTTTGGAGTTTTGTTCCACTGGCTTTATGCTACTATTTAGGTTCTTCATGAAGTGAAGAAAATTGGTCAGTGAAACATACAACTCATTCACGAAAACCACTTACCTTCAGTGAGTTGAGGGTGTGACTGTATTAAAACCTACCATCCATAAGCATAATTTATTAATGAATATTTTTAACAGAACCCAATAAATGGTTTGTAAAGCTCCAAGCAAATATTAAACCATTAAGTAAAATTCAATCAGTGATAGCCAGTTTTGGGGAAAAAAAACCTGGCATGATTTTCTCTCTATAAAAGTTTATCATACACTTGAAGCATGTTAGACTATGAAAGTATTAACTTGTTGCAAGTTAAACATGATTAATACTTCTGTGGGAACCCATTCCTCACATAATTGTTACTCAAATTTTGAACTTTTTCTGAACTTTCTGAAACATTAGTCCCTAGAATGGTTTTCAAAATACCATGGATCTCATTGACATGTGGAATTCATTACAATATAGTGCTGATGGTAGGAGAAAAGACTGGAGACAGAAAAGTACTATTGTGTATGCAAGAGAAGACATCTATGCTGGCCAACTGGAAAAGTGAATGGTTTGAGTCATATTTAACAACACATTGGTGATGACATTTCCAGAGATAAAGTCTAAATTAGTGTAGAATCATTTACTGTATAATCTTAGATATGTATTAGAGGCATTTTGAAAGAGACTGTCCTCATGTTTAAGTACTGAAAGAGCTAATGATTTTTCCCTCTTCCTCTTGAACTGACTGTATTTGAATGAAGAATCAGCTATAGGAGGTAAAGAAACAGATGCTACAACCCAGAGTTTTTAGGTCATTCGAGAAGGACATGATTCACACAGGAAATGTGTTGAGAGCCTACCTTAAAGTGGAGACTGCAGTTTTACATGATCTTTTAATAGGCCACTGTCTCTTGAACCCTCTGTGTGTGTGTGTGTGTGTGTGTGTGTGTGTATGTGTGTGTGAATGGAAACAGGAAAAGAAGTGGCATTGAGGAAGAAGACCTTATTACTACAGCAGGGATTTTACATCAGGGAGGAGAAGTATCTCCAGACCCTGCTTGACTATGCAGCTGTTGATTTCAATCAACTGTTAGCGGAGACAGGCGCATACGTAGGTGTGTCTTTATTTTATTCCATCCTTGACTCATTCTTTTTCACACTGTAATCTGATAATGGTTCTCTTAATTTGAGAAGTCTGTCTTTCTTTTTTCATAAAGAAACAGCCACAGTTTATAGGCAATGTCAGATGCTTCTCTTTGTGTCCTTCCATTGGGTAATATTTCTCCAAATCTGCTCCTCGGAATCACCTATATTCTACTACCTGGCGGAGGGGAACTTATTAAATGTGCAGACCTATTGGGTCAGAATATATGAAATCTTCAATTTGAACCTGCTGTCTTGGTAACTCTTATGGACTCTAACAACTGAGAGCCCAAACTTCATCATAAAGCACCAACTAAGAGAATTTCATCTGTATACGGCTGTCTACTTGAGACAAACTACAAGTTGCAAAGCCATTCCTGCAATTCTATTTTATAGATTGGATGAAATCACAACAGAAGACACACCATAATGCAATAATTTGATAAAAATGAATTAGGAATGATTTTAAAAAGCATATTCACATAGCATACGTTTTTTTCTTTTGGTTGGAAAGTTAAGAGAATTAGTAGCCTTGAGATGAGGTAATGCCTATAAAAATAATTGAAATATAAATGGAAAAATTAGTCTCAGATTTTCTTTTTTTCCCCTGTGGGACTGATTGCTCATGACCAAACATGAAGTTATTTTAATTTGATTAGTTTTTCTCAAGATCATTATATCATAAACGGAGAGTCCTGAGAACGAGAATCATGCAGAGATCCAGTGATAGGATGCATATAAAGTTTAGCAAAGTGGTTGTCACTAAATAATAATAGAAAACACTTCTATACAATATTCTATATTATGTTGCCATGTACTAATCTAAGTGCCTTATATGTATTTCATCGTTCACTCTATTATCACAACAACTCTATCTGGTAGGTTCTATTATTGCACCCATTTTACAAATGCAAAACTGAGGTTCGGAGAGTTCATTAATTTGCCCAAGGTTATAGAGCTAGTATGTGAGGGAGCTGAGAGTTTGAACCTATGCAGACTGTAATGAGAGTTGATTTTCTCAATCACTGTACAAAACTGCAACAAAAACAGACTTTGTTATCCGAAAAGACAAACTGGTGTAAAACATTCTGAAAATTTTGGAAAGAAAGAATGTTACATAGGGACTAGCCCTAGAAGATAATAAAACATATATAGATAGAATATATAAAACTATAATAATTAATTGTGTAATTTAAATGATTAACTATAGCAATCAATGGTGACAAATAGACTGGCAGATCAATGGAATAGAGTAGCTATCACGGAACAAGACCATATAAAATAATGCAAGATAAATGGATCCTCATGAAATGGGTGAAAGAGATGGATCATTCAAAATGCATTGCTGAGAGTATTGATGAGCTAGTTTAAAAAATCCATTTTGATTTCACTTCACTCCATTTTGTCAAAATAAATTATAAAAGGATGAAAGAGCTAAACATAGAAAATGAAACTAAAAAATAGCAGAAAATATAGGTGGGTATTTATCTAACTTGTGAATGGAGACAAGCTTTATGAATCTGAATAAAATCAAACAGCTAAAATTGAACAATACATTTTACTGTATATAAAGTAAATGCCTTCAAGTCAACAAAGTAAAAAAGAAACCTGAATTAAAAGAGAAAACATTAAAATAAAATGTGGCAGATTGTTGGTATTCTTAATGTATAAAGACATTAAACAATTTAACAGAGGGGAAAATACCCTAAAGTAAGCAATAGATAATTGGACAAGGCACACAAACTATTCACAGAACCAGAAAGACAAATACTTAATTAACATTGAAAAGAGATTACTCATACTAATAATGAGTAGGCAAATCGTAACTATGATAAACCATTTTCAGCAAATTACCAAGGATGTAAAGCACTAATTTTTGGAAACTGTAACTATGATCCAGAACCTAACTATGTGTGCATACTTTGACCCAAAAGTTGTGTTTCTGGGTATATGCCCTAAGGAACACTCCCAAGAGCAAAATAAACAGTTATAGAATAAGAATTTACAACAGTGTGCTTTATAGTGACGAGAAATCAGCTACTAACTAAATGTTTAAGACTTAACTATGGTGTATCTGTGCAATGAAATATTACAAAATCTATAAAACAGTCATATAAAACAGAATTTTTATTATCATTAGAAAATGGTGCTTGTATTATTTTAAGTGCAAATTTTATGTAGGATTTCTTGTTTGTAAAACAATTTGCATAGTAATGTAGAAATGAATCCAAAATGTTAAGTTGAGCAGGGAAAGTTTCAGTAATTTTCTTCTTTTTAAATTTTCTCCTTATATTTTCTGGTATCTCTTTTTTACAGTGGAGGACTATTTCTTTTATACTCAGAAAAAATATATATATTTTTTTAATAAGGAGAAGTAGGCTAGGGAACAAGGCATGGAGCAATAATATGGAGAGGAGAAATGAGTGTTAGTTCCTCATGGGGATGATCATCTCCTGTTGGATGAATTGTATCTAGGAAAAGTGGGAAATTTAGTGTTCATTCCCAAAGATGATTTAATATATTTCAGAATTTTCTAATAAAGAAATAAATATTCTTTTCATGGCTTTAAAGTTAATGAGAATAGAGCCCAACATTTTCTTACGAATAATGCAAAAGTATGCACCCACATACTAAATGCCTCTTACTAAATATTCTACTTAACACTATTCAGACTCACAACAGGGGTAGGAGACATTTGGAAAGTGAAGAGAAAACATTTTAGAGTTGTTTAATGAAGGATAGGGGCATGGTTTATGAAGGTGAGAGAGGAGGAGTTTTGATAGGGGAGCCAGATTTCAAGAACTAGAAGCACCTAACTGGCTTTAGAAGTGGTTCCACAAAGGTGGCAGCAAGATGAAGGGTAACGGTTAGCTCTGAAGACAGGTCACAAGGAAGCACATGTGGGTGAATCTGTCAAGATGTTTGATGATGTCTTCTACTATCATGTTCTTCTAAGATAGGTCACCAATTTTTCTTTCTCCCCATTGCTTAATTTCCAGCTGCTTACAAACATGCTGTGATTTCTTACATAAACAATTCCTTCTTTTGACCCATTTTTCCTCTACAACTGTCATCTCCATTTGTCAGTTCCCTCTTACACCAAAGTCCAGGAAAGACTTGTCTATATTTGCTGGCTCCAATCCTATTTTCTAATTGTTTGCCCCTGCCACAACATCAAAACTGTTCTCACCAGTGACTTTCACCCATATTGACTAATCCAATGGCCGTTTCTCAGTCTTTACCTTACTGAACCTATCAGCAACGTTTGGCACAGTAGAGCAGTCTCTCCTTCCTTCCCATTACACTTTCTTCACCTGTTTCTTGAGACTTCACATTTGCCTGGTTTACCTCCAATCTCTCTGACTTGACTTCTTAGTTTCTTAAATAATTCTTCCTCGTCTCCCTCAACACTTTATTTTCTATCCACACCCACTCAGAAAGTGGTTTCATCCAATTTTGAGGCTTTGCACACTGCTTATAGGGTATAGTTCTTCAAATTTATATCTCCGATCTAGTCTTCTCCCTTAAACTCCCGACTTGTTTATCCAGCCATCCTTTGGTCATGTCCAGTGCCACTCCTGCTGGTCCAAGGTATTATACAATTGTCTCCTAACTGGATAACTGTATAGTCTTCTAACTGATGTCACTCCTTTCACTCTTACCCTTTATTCTTTTCCATGGAGCAGAAAGGGCAAATTATAAAACAGTAAGATCTTGTTATTTCTCTACTCAAAGTCATCCAAGAGCTTCTCTTCTCAGTCAGAGAAAAAGCAAAAGTCTACAGTAACCTAAAAGACACTATGTGGCTTGACCCTAGCACATGTGCCTAACGTCACTCCAGCCTCATTGGATTTGTAAAAAATGGATACATAATCTTGTCCCATGGCTTTTGCCGTTTTTCTTTCTTTTCTTGGAACACTTTTCCTCCAGTGAGCTAAATATCTTGCTTTCTCACACCCTTCAAGTACCTCCTCAAGCATCATTGGGTTGGTCTTTCCCTAGCAAATAGCACCCCCCGTTCTTCCACCACTCACTGAACTTTTAGCCTGTTTCATTTCTCTCTAGAGCACTTATCACCACTAGAAATATCATTTAGTTGGTAATTCTTCCCTCCCATTATAAAGCAAGCTCCCTGAGGGTAGGAACTTTTTAGTTTTGTTAATTTTTGTATTTGCAGAGCTTTCAACAGTATCTGATATAGACATGGTATCTAATAAATATTTGTGGAATGAATGAATGGACATGAATCCTTGCATATATTTTCAGGATAAAAACCAAGTCTTACAGAACCCAATCTAGTCTGAGTAAAGGAATACTCTTTAATAACTTATCCTTATCATAATATAATCCTTTCATTATTGGACTATATATTTTTATAATTTCAAAATTAAGAAAACAATAATCCTAGAGAATAATATTTTTTCTTCTTTTCCTTAAATCTAGATTGCTATTCTGTTCTTAAGTTTTTTATTTCTCTTTTCCAAAAAGTGTGGAGCTTTAAAACACAAAATAACGTAATTTCTTTACAAAATGTTTTATCTTATGTTAATCACTTTGTATTAAAATATAAGTGAGTCAAACACAGCTTTAGAGTTTATAATTGTCTTCTCAGGGAAAAAAAAAAACAACCCTCATTGACATTAGTTAATACCCTCATAAAAGCATGTCATATCATTAAGTATTATCCCCTGGTGAGAATAAGAAAAGACACTCTTACAATCTTTCTTTTTAATTGACTATTTTACATTACAACCAGGACAACTATAATTATATAACTCTAGTCTCAAATTTTTGTGGTTCAAATAATTTTAGTCAACATATTTTTCATATTCAAGAAGTGTTGTTGGCTATGTCAAGGAAATTATCAAGAGCCAACACTTGATAATCTGCCAGACGTTAAGTACTTTTGAAAAGTACTAATCAAAATTATAAAGTAGAACTCCATTCTTGTGAGATTTTAAGAGTTTCTGTGTCAGTCTTTGCATAATGCATGAAGGATTTGTATTCTTTTGTATTCATGCATGGATGGGGAATATATAAGAAAGTCATGATTTATACTTATTCTAATAAAAATGTTCAGTTTTATACCAGTCTGATGCTCTTTAGAAATGGATGAGACAGAGGCAAAGCTCTGCTCTTAACCTCCTTTTTTTTTTTTTAACTTTTAAGCTATGGAGATAGGCAAGTATTGTTATTTATTATTGAATATCAAACTACCCCAAAATGTTATGGTTTAACATTACAATGATTTATTATTTTTCCTGCTTGTGAAGGTTAAATTGACAAAGTAGACTTTTTAAAATAAACACTTATGTTCATCAACAAACCTCATATTTGAAAGAAATGAATAGGCAAGCCACAGCATAGGTGATAACTGCAAGGAAGGACTGGTACCTAGAATATAGAATAAAATACCACAACTCTGTAATGAGAAGACAAAAATAATATAATTTCTTTACAAAATATTTTGCCCAATTAAAAAATGGGCAAAATATTTTAAAAGATACTTCACAAAAGAAAAATTACAAATGTCCATTAAGTTTATGTAACACTTCACAATATCATTGGTCACCCAAGAAATACAAATTAAAACTGTAATAGGATACCATTATATTGATATCGCTCGAGTGGCTAAAATTAAAAGGACTGATAATTTCAAGTGTTGGCAAGGATATAGAGTAACTAAAACTCCCATAAATTACTGATGGGAATGCAAAATGCAGCTACTATTTTAGGAAAATATTGGCAGTTTCTTATAAAACTAAACATACACTTATCCTGTGAGCTAGCATTTTCCATCTTTGGTATTTACCACAAAGAAATGAAAATAAAAAGACTTTTACAATTATGTTCATTCTACTCTTTTCTGAATTGCTCTAACCTGGAAAAAAACCTTGGTATGCTTTTATAGGATGCATAAACAATCTGTGGTAAATTAATACACTCAAATATTATTCAGCAATAAAAAGAAGCTATATACTAATACAACAACAAGAATGAATCTCCAAACTTTATGCTTAGTGTAAGAAGCTAAACCTAAAACACATAATGTATGGTTCCATATATACGGATTCCTGCAATAGGCAAATCTAATCTATAGTGAAAAAAACCCAACAAACAGAACAACAATTGCCTCTTGGGGGTGCTCTAGAGATTGACTAAGAAGGAACATAAGGGAACATTTGGGGTAAGGAAAATATTCCATATCTTGATAAGAGTTTGGGTTATATAGGTATATCCATTTACCAAAGCTAAATGAATATGTTTTAAACTTGGTGTATTTTATTGTATATAAAGGCAACAATTTCACAGGATTGGGTAATTGAAATAATTCCCAATACTTCACAGAGCATACTCTGTGAAGGCTTTAATCAAGGTAAAGAAAACAGCACAGACAGAGGAAGAAAGTATAAGCAAGATTGGGGGCAGAGAGACTCCAAGGCACAGCTCCCCAGGGATATCTCACTGAAGTCATTTAGTCTGGTGATTATCAACCACCACTACAAAGTAAGAAATGTTAATTTCAGGAGACCATGAGAAAAATTTCCAGCAGGGTCTTTTATGTCTCACTTGTCACATAGCCAAACCAGGGTGTTTAGTTACACCAGGTGTGTTGATCCTGGGTATAAAGTTTAAAATTGGAAATTTAAACAGCACATTATTAATCTTCAGTTATCCCCCTTGTTCCTATCTTGGTACCAGATTTCTAGGCATCTCCAGTGATTAGGACAGAGCTGTCCAGTGTAGCTGTCAGATAATGGGATCTTACACAGTAAATTTTACATCAAAAGAAAATAAACTGTAAAAAAAGTTGAACTTTAGTTTATAATATGCATTCTGCAGTACTTAAATGGAAATGTACATATTTCACAATTTACTTTAAAATGCATCATGTAAATTAGAGAGATTGATGATGAGGAGATGAGTATATCTGTGGTTAAAAAATAAGCAAAATGTTAATGGAGAATTTAGGAGGTGAATATACTGGTGTTTCTACCATTTCCTTTATTATCTTGGTTCCTGGCAAAGTTGTATATATTACAGTCTAGGATTCTAAAATACTCAGCTCTTTAAACATAAAAGTCCAGGAAGTAACAACATTCCAATAAGTCAATTGCACAAATAGAATTACACTTCTGTCATCACTCATTGTTTTCTGGTCTCTCAGAATGAGGATTCTTCAAAAGTCATCTTTAACAGGAGTGAGTAATCCATTCTTGGGGCTTGGCAAAACTATACATGACTTCTGAAGGGTTAACTTGGAGGAAGAGTTTCCAAAGTTTCTTGTTTGTGGTGTAGGTTTTCTCCCCACTACTACTTCCTCTGTACTTACGCTTTTTGCTTATTATTATAATGTTTAAAGGTAAAATATGAAAAAGGATAAGAAGAGAAGGGAGAAAAAGAGAAAGAGAGAGACAAAGATGAGAGATGAGAGATGGGAGGGTTGGAAGTAAACTAATAAATAGTTAATTATTTGAGGTCTTATCAAAGGGTACAACTAGGAAATAACAAAAGAGAAAATTTAAATAAATATATGAAAATATATTTACCCTCACTAACACAATAAATGAAATTAAAGAAATAATAAATAGCAGTTTTTAATGTGTCATTTAAGAAACTGGCAACATTTTTAACAATGATGATTCCTGGCATAGTACAGGGCATAGCCAAATAGGAATTCTCAGACATTGCTGATGGAATGCGTTCTGTAACGTTATGGATGGTTTTTTTGAAAAACTAAATACTGCTCTCTATATTATAAAGTGCCATGATATTAATAGAAAGTCAAATATTCAAAAATCTTCCTCCCATATTTATTTTCCTCTTTAGATTTTATGATCCATAGTTATAGTCACAATACTGTCCTTTCTAAAGGGTTAGATGAAAGAATATGGTCACAGAATGGTGGACCCAAATCATGTGCTTGATGCTAGCAATCATTAATGTGTTTAGTTTTAAGAAATGCAAGGAGTTAAGACATAAATCAGGAGCTTAATTTTAGATTTTTGGACACACAGAGACATAGGTTATGCACATAGATACCTGTCAGCGGGAGAATTATTGACTGTCAAAATATCAGAAATACTTCACTAATTTAATACCAAATAACAGGAAAATCCACTTGAATCAACAAAGTATGAAACATAGAATATTCTTTTCAACTGTGCTCCTACTGTTTTATTATGCAAATTGTAACATTCTAAGCTAATAGACCGGTGTGAAGATAAGAATGATTTGTTTTAGCCCATTAGTTTTTCTGTTATTTGCATGTTACCGAAAGTTCTAAGTCCTTGAAAACAATTTATTGTAGTAAGTAGGATATGCCTTCTCTCTAGAATCCTATTTATATTGTTCATTGGCTATAGCAAAACATTTTTTTAGACTAAGTCAAAATGTCCCCAGTCCATGTGATACCATTTCAAATGACTGGAATCTAACTTAGTAACTTTACTACATTGTGCATGTGAATACCTAACAGAACATGAATAATTGACCACCAAATGGTGTGGTTCAAGTTTGTTATAGAAAGACCAATCAATGAGAAATTAGTTCATGAAAATGTTGCATTTGCTGACATGTAATTGGCAACTCTATCTCAGTTATCTTTACAGTGTAACAAAACACTCCAATATTGGTGGCTTAAAACAACACTACTTATTTTTCCCATGCTGTTATGGATGAGGAGTTTGGCCTGGGTGCAGCTGGGCAGTTTGGTTTTGGCTAGTAGGCTCATTAATATGGGCTGGGTCAGCTGCCAGATCAGCTAGAGGCTAGTTGGTCTAAGACAGCTTTGGCTTATTACATCTGCCCCACATGTCTCTTATTCTCCAATAGGTCAGCCTGTTCTTGCTCACATAGCGATGGCAGGATTTCAAGAGACAGTGGAAGTGTGCAAAGATCTTGAGTGCCAGGCTTGGCATTGACTTGAAATTGCTTCCTCCACATTCCATTAACCAGTGCAAAAGTAACAAGTCAATTCCGGATTCCATGATGGAGAGTGTCTTCACTTTTTGCTGGGAGCCATTGTATTGTCATTTTTGCACAGACTCATAAGATTTCTTCTCTTTTGTTTTTTAACAAAATATTACATTAGTTGTCAAAACTATTTCAGCTATTCTTTTTTTTCTCTCTCATGACATGAAATATTTTGCCATGGTGAATTCTGGACTTTTGAGTTGTTTGGATTTAAAATACAGAGTTTAATTTAAGTGCATTCACCTTTCTCTTCTATATTCTTCAACGGTTGCTCATCACCCACAGAAAAAGGAAAGCTGAATTCCTTCAGAATCTGCCATTTATGATTTTCCATCTCTTGACTTCTCTAGTTTCTCCCTTTACTACCTCACCACTCCTGGACTCTTTCTATGTTGCACGATTTGTTGTGGCATGGACACCTCACGGACTTTTATGTCTTAGCATGCTCAGCATGTTGTGTGAGTGTGTATGTGCAGGAACCAACGCACCTGTTATGGTGCCCCTTAGTTCTTTGTCTGCTTAATGATTCCTCAATTTCTCAAGTATCAACTTAACTCTATGAAACTTCCATGGTGATGTCCCTGTCCCTAAGGAAATTCAGGAGCAGAGCCTCTATACTCTATTGGTATCCATTATTGCATTAAAATTATTTGTGCTCAAGTGTGATTTTTGTCTTTGAAATGTAAGCTACCTAGAGACAAAGAATGTGTCCTAATCATCAGGGCTTAAGTCTGTATTTGGCAGATAGTAGGTGTTCAGTATTGTTTTTCAAAAATTAACAAATGAATGAAAAAATTACCAAGAGAAGAAATAAAATAATTTCTATATTCTCCTTTTTCAATCTGTACCAAAATCTTTAAACTTCTTTGACCATCTGATACACTTCCACAGTAGTATCAACCATCAGTACTACACAAAAATTTCTTAAATCTTCTTTTGTTTGTTTTTGTATTTTTGTTTGTTTCTTTGTTTAGCCAGCACTGTTTTCTTGAATTCCAGGGCTGTCTCCAAATAGCCATGTTGAAATTTACATTGGAATGTCCTGCTGCTTTCTTAAATATAACTTGCCATGGTCTCAACTCCCCACCCTCCTCAAAGCCTGACAGAAATCTACTTCTCTACCCCTGATTACTACTGCCTTCAATGACATCATCATCCTCTTGAAAAACCTAAGGGGTCTTCTGCATACTTTAATTTTAGCTTCAAATGAGTTGAGTGGTAGAGATAGGCAAATGCAATTATCATCATTATTTTACAATCAACAAAATCAAATCTCAAGGACATTACAAGATTTTCCCAGTCATGGTGATCATAAATGGCAGTACTTAGACTCAAGCTTAGATTTGTCAAATCTAAAAGGATTGTGTTCTTTTTCATTTACATCTTATTTCAGAGTTGTGGAGACAGATTTGACAGGGTTTGATAACTCATGGATTATGGACTAAGAAATAAATGGTAGACATTTTCACTCCTCATTTTTCCTTATTCTCCACATCTGGTCAGTTTCCAAATGTTCTTAATCTTAGCAACATTCCCTCATCATTATTTCCGTCTCCCCTCAGCTTGCATTACCTTAGTTTATCTCCTTACCACTGTCAGTAATTATCACAATAGTTTTATAATTATTCTCCCTTACTCCAGTATATCCTGAGTTTTAAGAAAGGGCAATGCCTTTTTATTTTAATGTCTTCACACAGACTAACTAACCACACATCTAGTAGGATGCTTGATAGAATTTCAGTTAATTTTTACTACTGGAACTCAAAATGAAAAATACTTTGCTAGAAATACTAAATAACTGTATAATATATGATGGGAAGCAACATGGCAGTATTTATTCACTTAATTTAATTAAAGTATAAATTGCAAAAATTTTCTTTTCAGAATCAGGAGCAGGTGTTGCAATTAAAATGTAGACAGCATATTACAAAATGTATTGGTAAAATGGACACGGTCCCAGCTATTTAACTATGTTCTGCTTATGTAAATCCACCTGCTGTCGAAGTCAGATAAGTGTTTATTCACATTTGTATTCTAACATTTACAGAAAGACATTATTTACAAAATTTAGTGTATTATATCCCAAACACATGGGTATTTACTCTTGGCCATTATACAAACATTTGTGTTTTTTAAGCCAGGAAAGAACATTAGAGAAAGAAAGAAATTTGTCTGGGATACTGAATTAATACTAGCTAATATTTATGAGTGTTTCCTGTAGTCTGGGAAATACACTAAAAGCTTAAGGGCATTATCTCATTAATCTTCATAATAACCTTATGAAATAGTTATGCCAATACCCATTTTACAGATTAGGAAATAGAGACTTAGTAAGGTCAAATATCTTTTCTAAGGTCATTCAGGAACTAAAAGGAAGAGTGGGATTTGAAAGCAATCTGAGTAGCTTTCAAACTCAATAGGAAAAATCTGGTTTCAGGCCACAGGAAGCAGCAAGCATTCCCACAGTAGGAAGTTAGAGTCCAGTGGGGGCAGTGAGGGGAAGGACTCAGTCTCTGGAAGGCTTGCTGAATGAAGTCTGTCCTGCTCTCCTAAATGTGGTGCTGATGGAGACGCTAAAGATCTGCAAGCTACAGCCTAAGTCCTATGGTGGCTCTTAACATAATCCTTACGACATTAGGAAGGGGTTGGGGTATAAAATTAGTTACCCGTTATATTATTTTTCCAGTGTTGCACAATGTATTACCCCATACCCCATACTTAAAACAATACCTTAAGTTTAAGGTACCTTGGGTATACCACTTAAAACAATACCTATTTATTAGCTCACAGTTCTGTAGGTGAGAAACATGGGCATGCTATAACTGGTCTCACCTCGCAGGACCTCACTAGGCTGAGATAAGGTTTCTGTAGGATGTGTTTATGTCTGGAGCCTAGAGTCCTATTCCAAGCTCATTCAGTGTTGGAGAATTCAGTTCCTTATGGCTGTAGAATTGAGGCTGGTTCCTTTGCTGGTTGTCAGCTGGATGAGGCCACTCTCAATCTCTTGCCACGTGTTCCCTTCCATCTTCAAAGCCAGCGATGGAGAATTGCTGTTTTTTTGAATCCCTCTCGTACTTTAAATCTCTTTGGTCAGGAAGAGCCTGGTCTTCTCTAAGGGCTCACATGATTAGATCAGGATCACTACATCAACTTTCTTAAAGTTAACTGATAGCATCTAAACACATCTGCAAAATACCTTCACAAAAACACCTAGATTAGTGTTTAATAGAATAATTAGAGGAAGGCACGTGAACATCAGGGGGCAAAAGTTTTGAGGTCTTTTCAGAATTCTGCCTGCTATACCTGTCCAGATTCCAGTATCATAGATGGGCTTTTATGTACCTATCTGCCACATTTGTGGGGGCTATCTTTCCTTTTAAACTCTATTTTACTTACTCAAACATTATGCCATATAATATATTTCAATTTTCTTACCTTAATCCCATAGATGTGACTATGACTTTTTGCCTAGCTCTTTACCTTAAATTCTGCTCTTCATAGGAACTAAACTTTTATCGTTATACCCTTTACTGATGCCTAGAGTATAGTTTTAATTTCATCACGCTACCTAGAATCATGAACATCCATTGAGTCTTTGCTATATTCCAGGCCCTGGAGACACAGAGATAGAGAATACATAGAACCATTAGCCTTAAAAAGTTAGGAATTCAAGACTGGCTTGCACAACATAGCAAGACCTCATCTCTACAGAAAATTTTAAAAATTAGCCAAGCTTGGTGGCTCATATCTGTAGTTCCAGCTACTCAGGTGGCTGAGGCAGGAGGATTGCTTGAGCCTGGGAATTCAAGGTTACAATGAGCTATGATTGCACCACTGCAGTCCAGCTTGGGTGACAAAATGAGACCCTGTTTCTGAAAAAAAATTCACAGTCTAGAAGAGGACATAAATAGTAAATAGTAGTGGACTATATATACTTATACTAGAACAAACATATGGTTTAATGAGAGAGAAAGAAATGGAGTAACCTTGAGCAAAGTCTTGATGGACAAGTTGACTTCCCATGTAAATTATTTGGGGCAGAGTATTCCACTGAGACAAAGAGAGATGCAAAGCTTGACACATTAATCAAAGTGTGAGATATTTGGTATGGCAGGTGCATAGGGTTGATGGAGTACTGAAGTGAAAAATTAAACTTGAAAGGTGTATAGGATACTAATGATGCTAAAGTTTACAATTTACAATGAAGATGTAAAAGCTTTGAATATTTATATACTAAATATTATAGCAACTATCTACCATAAAGCAGAAACTGTATGAGATACAAAATGAAAGGTACAGATACACTCTAATGTTAAGATATTTAAATATACCACTTTCAATCCTAATCAAGTCAAGCGGATTAAAAAAATAAAGATCTGGAAGACATATATAATATAATTAATATGGTAGAACTTATAGATATTTTGAAATTAATACCCAATATTAATAGTGTACTTTCTTCTCCAGCAACATAGCAGAGTAAAAAAATCTGATCACATCTTAAGTCTTGACATGTTATTTTTAAACTCTTGTATTGCTACTTTGTACTCTTGATTTATATAGAAGATTTCTTCATCAAATACTTTTAGTTAGTGGCAATATATTTAATCAATATTTTTATCTATTTTTGTGGCAATTTTTTCAGTGAATACTCTTAATCTATTATTTGTTTTTCTATGTTCTGTTTTTTGTGTTCAACTTTTTGGTTGAAATATCCTTGGATACACCTAAGATAGTCATTTTAAAATTTTTGCTTGTTTATGATAAGATGATTTTCCCCAAGATCATCTATTTATGAGTCACAGGAGTGGAGTGGAGCCAGAGCTACATGTCAGACTAACCAGAGTAACAACAGTGTTATGTGAATACAGAATCATGTCTCTCAATGTATCCTTTCTCCACTTTCAGCTTCACCAATAGACTGTTCTATGAAGATGTGCTTTCCCCCACCAATATAATATTGCAAACAATTCCACTTATATCTGCTTCCCAAGATTTCATGCCGAAGTGGGCCCAGAAAAGCTCTCTTTCTTAGCCATTTTTTGTTTTTGTTTCTCTGATTCCATGAGAGATTATTGTTTTTTTAAAGAAAGATGCTCTGTAAGCTTTGTTTGAGATCTAAAGACATGGAGTTTGTGCCTCTGATTTCTTGGTTTTGTTGTTTAATGATGATTTACTGAGGGGATAATCTCACATTTTAAAACTATAAATTAACATTTCATCCACTTTTTTTTTTTTCAGAGATGGGGCCTTACTGTGTTGCCCATGTTGGCCTTGAACTCCTGGGCTCAAGGATTCCTCCTACCTCAGCCTTTTGAGTGGCTGGGACTACAGGTGTGCACCACCGTGCTCAGCCCATCCACATTTAAAGGTATTTATTACTATATGTATCCTTGTAGTTAAATATCTCACTTTTTATTAGGTAATAAACAGGCTCTCTTTTGTCTCTTTTAATTGATAATGATTATATAGAAGCAAAAATCCTGGACTTAAAATGTATAGTAATGTATTCAGATATTTTGCATAATAGGTCATAATAACTATTTTCAAGCAGTAAATATATTTTTTACTTATGTATTTAACTGAGAATAAAATAATAACAATATGTTCTATAGTTTCTTTAAATTTTTTTAAGCATCATTTTGAAACTCTCAGGGATATTTATGAGTGCCAAATTATTTTTTATTGAAAGGAATTGGCATCATAATAATACTTTTTTTTGTTTTATACATGACACACAGTACATTTCACTAATTAGATTTTGCAAAATATTCATTACACATATAAAGAAAATTATAATTAGAAAAAAACCTAGTTTATAATTTATTTCTGAATCAACATCATCACATTTGTGCAGATTATTTTATCACAGCCAAGCTATAAGTGATTTAAATAATTTCTGCTTATTGTAATAATGTTATTTCTTCTCTTACTGGTATAATTTTGCAAAATAAAAAATGCTCTCATTATTTAAAGATACAGTATTAGAACATGTTGGTAGACATTAATCTCTCAGTAGATTGTAAATTTCCTGTGGACAAAAATCACACTTATTTTACTTATCTTTTTACTTATATCAGGGTACTTGGTGCAATATCAAATTAGGCATGTGATAAATATTTGTTTAACACTTTTTTTATGGTTGTAATTGCTTCTGATTCTTACTCTTGCTACTTGAAGACAGTTTCTTGAGAAGATGAGGAAAACTGTCTTTCCTCTGATCTTTCAAAAATAGAAATTTAATATATTTGAATTCTATAGAACTTTATCTTTAAAGACATTTATCACTGTATACATCATTGTATTTATTTTAAGTATTTCCTTCTGCTTCATTGGTTCATAAGCAGAATCTGTGTCCCTTTTGTCTTTTTTGATTGATAGGGATTATTTAGAAACAAATAAACTGAATTTGAAACGGTAACCTTTAAGTATGACCAGTCAGAAATTTTGTTAATAATCTAATATTTCAAAGACATTAGTACTTGTCTGAAAAATTAGAGATATAGACATGTTATTAGCAAATATCCACTTATTTCCCAAAATGTTTTTTTAAGAAATTCTGATAGGCAATATTTTTTAGTTTTTTTTCTTTCAAAGAGTTTGCTTAGGTTCTCTTTGGTGTTTGATTAAACAGCTTATCCCTTTTACTTGTGTTATGGTGCCTCTTAGTGATTCCTCATCAGCCCCATCTCTACTGCCCCTCTCCAGTATGAAATGGGCACAGGTGGCCTTCACGACCCAAACCCTCTTCCAGACTGTGCTTTTTTA
This sequence comes from Eulemur rufifrons, assembly GCF_041146395.1. Lineage (NCBI taxonomy): Eukaryota > Metazoa > Chordata > Mammalia > Primates > Lemuridae > Eulemur > Eulemur rufifrons. The sequence goes on along the minus strand of NC_090997.1, from coordinate 88,672,672 downwards.
CATAACAACCTTTGGTTGGGTTCTTTGAGAATTTTCTAACAGTTTTGTAGAATTCAGCTTGCTGCCTAAAATCTACATTTACTTTCTGCATCTTTTCATGATTTGGCCCAAATTTCCTATATTTGATATATGTCATCATAGTTTATGTGGTAGAAGGTGGTAGCTACTTCTTAGTTTTGTCAGAGATGGAGGTGTCTTTTGTTTTCATTATTTAAATGTTGCTTTCAGTTGGTTTCTGAGAAGGGTTAGGATACAATCAATTTTAATCTCTAAAGATAAAATCGATTTTATCTTTAACTGAAAATATGTAAGTAATGTAATGTACAAGCAGATTTTATTTTATCTTACATAGGTATAGTGTGAGACAATAGAGTTCTCTATGAATGAGCTAACGAAGAGCAGGGTAAAGGACTTGTTGGGTTTCTTATAGGTGAAATGTAAGCATTGCCATATTTAATTACCTGTAAGTTCTCACTATAAGGTCTCACTTCTGTACTTTAATTCTATTATTTCATTTTTTTTTTTGCAAAGCAGTTAGTCACAGGGATTTCTAGATTTCTAAATGAGTAATTCAAAGCAGTCTATTAAAACATTTTCTCTTTATTAATTTTCAGTAGAAATACATATGTTTTTTATAAACTGCTTAATAATATAAAATAAAAATTAATCACTGAAAAAGGGAGGAATAGGAAGATTTTTTAAAAAAAAATTAAAAGCTACATTGAGATAGAAAGTAATATACAAATATTGTGCAGATAGCAATTATATATATATAATAGTCCAGATCATTTTATCAGCCTTTTAACCAGCTTTCTTCTTGAAATTTTAATTAGCAAAACTAATTTGTGGTACAGCAGGAATTTGCTATAGATACATTCAAAGAGGCTCTCTTGGAGTATTGAAGGACACCAAACCAAACAAAGAGAAACAATGAAAAATTTTAACACCCCGATCTCAGAGGGAAGGAAATGGGGTAGGGCATACTTGTGTTTTCAAGCTATTCTAGGAACTTCTTCAGAATATTCTGTGAGCATTACTCTGTACTTCAGAATAATGAGTTGTTGGTACAGCATCATCATCATCATGAATTTGCACCTTTAGTGCCTAATCATAAGGCTTCATTTTTCTGAAAGTCATAATTCACATCAACCTGCTGCACTGAGCGAGATAACATTATTTTCTTGTTCATGAAAATAAAATTCTACAGGTGATTTACTGATGTGCTAATTAACATTTCCAGTGATGAGCTAGGGAACACTGTGGTTTCTCAAATTGTTTCTTCCCTAAAAACATATTTATATTTGCAAAAACCCTGAAGCATAAAATGGTATTAGTCTTGTGGATTGTTGCCAAACATGGTAGGCAATATGCTCATGATTTTTATTTTTTAATTTTTTTTTTGTAAATTATCATCTATGCTTGAGCAAAAAATGCCATAATGGCTGATTTATTTGTATATGTGAATAACAATGCCCTCATAATATCAGTGATGAAAACATATCAGCACCCACAGAGGCTTAGCAGATGCTTAAACACCTGCAAAGGAAATAGTACTCTCATTGACCCAACATTCCAAAGGGCTTTATTTTAATTTTCTGCCCCTTTTAGTTTTATTGCCTCCTTTGCTTCTGCTATCTGGGCATGCTCCAGCTTTTAATTCTCAGTTTTTCTAAGGTATTCCTGTTTACTTTCCTGTCTCTTAGTTTACACATTTATATGAGTCCGATGCATCTTTCAAAGCTCATTTTACCCTTCCTCTATGAAATCTGTCCGATTTCCCAACTGGCTCTTAAGTCTCATTTGTGTCTCACTCAGGGCTCTCATAATTATGTGCCATAATCAGGGCTGTGGTTATTAGATTTGAAATACAGTAATTGATGTACTTGTTTTATGCCTTTGATGGATTGTGGGCTTCTTGAGAGCAGGAGTTTTGCTTTCCTCATCTGCTTTCCTCCCACTAAGCTCTCTGACGGGCATGTGGTAAATCATAGTAAGTATTTCTGGATTCAACTGTTGACCCAGTCTTCTTCCTTACCATTATTATATACTTCCTTGGCCTCGTAGATATCTTTCTCATGGTTCTAGTTCTAATTTGGTGGCTGTTCCCTGATGTCTACTAATTCAATTTCTATCTTTTGCATTCATATTTCTTTTCTATCACTTTTGTCAACAGAAGTCAACTTCATAGTTTTATTTTTCCTGTCTTTACAGCCTTACCTGGTTTCCCTAACCTCTTTCTGAGTATGATAACCAGAAGTGCACATGGCTTAAAAGTGCATCTTTGTACTTCCTTTTTGTACTACTTTCCTGATAAAATGCTGACCCTCAAATGGTTTCACCTTTTTTCTTCTCAATTTCTATACCCAGTTTCTGAGAGCTACTTGAGAAAATGTATGATCTGCTAAATATCTCCACTCAGATGTAGGTTAGAAAGCTCAGTTCAATACCCACAAATTAAATTCATCATCTTACCCTAAATCTTTCTCTTTACTATTTTATATTTCATAATTAATCAAATCAATAGTTGTTTATGACAAAAAACAATACACAATATAAAGCACATGAACTCCATTAAATACACACACACACACAAACACACACGGGCCAGGAGAAAAGACAGCAATAAATTAATGTTTATGTCTGAACATTTACATTTTAGAATATCATTTTTTAATTTATATTATATGTTATTTATATTTTAGAATATATACCAATGACTTTTATAATCACAAAATTTTAAGAAATGCTATAGAAAAATGAATAAGTTAGAACTGGAACTGGTCTAGGTGTAAGGAAGCACAGGCTTTAGTGTTGATTCTGTCACTACGAAGACATGTGATGGTGAAATGTCACAAGCTACTACTCACTTCTATTTTGTCAACTTTCATTCACAAAGTATTTTTTGATTTCCTCTTATATCTGGCACTAGATTTTTGTTGCTTAGGTGCAAGACCTCATTTTTAACTGATGGTGCCCTAGTCTAAAAGGAAAAACAAGTATCTAACAATATGATAATGGAAGCAACCAAGGTACAAAACCAATGAAGTAAGAGCAGGGCAGAGAGACTGAGTAACTTTGCTTCAGGAGGCAGTAGAAGGGCTTGGTTAGCCATATTCTGACACTTTTTCTAGTTATATGATTCCAATATTGGCTAACTCTTCAATAGTAACAGTTCTAAAAGATGCATTTTTTTTCTTATTGGCAATGTACACCATTCAGCTGACAGGTATATTGGATTCTAGACTTCTCCACTAAGCAATTCATCCATTTAATAAAAAAACACGTGTACCCTCTAAGTCCATTTAAATAACAAAATTACATAAATGTCTTGCTAGACTTGGGAAATTTTCAGCTGTTATTTTGTTAAATAGGTTTATAACCCTTTCATTTTCATTTTCTGGGACATCAAAAAAGTATTTGGTTGCTTTGTGATGTCTCGCATGTCATGTATGCTTTATTCATTCTTTTAAATTTTTTTCTTTACTTTTGTCTGACTGGATTATTTCAAAATACCTGTCTTCAAATTCTGAACTTCTTTCTTCTACTTGATATAAGTTGTTGTTGAACCTTCAAACATTTTTTGTATTTCATTTAATATATTCTTCAGCTCTAGAATTTCTGTTTGGTGCTTTTTCATGATTTTCTCTCTTTGGTAAATTTGTCATCATATCCTAAATTATTTTTCTGATTTCATTATATTGTTTTTCTGTATTCTCTTTTATCCCACTGAGATTCTTTAATATCATAACTTTGAATTCTTTATTTGAGAATTCATAAATTCTTTTTATTGGAATCTGTTGCTGGAGAATTATTTTTTTTTTTCCTTTGGAGGTGTCATACGTCTTTGCTTTTTCATGTTTCTTGTGTCCTTATATTGATATCTGTGCATCTGGTGTAATTGTTGCTTCTTTCAATTTTTTGAATTTGCTTTTGTAGGGGAGAACTGTCTTCTGAAGTTGTGTCTATGGTGTTGGTTGGGTAGGTCACTTTGGCTTTGATTCTGGGTGCATGCAATAGTGTAGTCTTCATATGATTTCTTCAGCTGTAAATAGCATCAGCAGTTTCCATGATTTCCTCAGTGGGTTATGGTTGCAGTTGTCAGTAAAGGCTGTGGTGAAGTTTTGCTGGATGTGGGGACATCAGCTGGGCCTGTCCTTGGGCCCCAGAGTAGCACATGCTGGCACCAGTGTTCAGAATACAGGTAGGCCAATTCATGAGTCTCCAGGTGTCTTTCTCTGGTGCTGGCAATGGCAGTGGTGTTTTGGGCAGGTGGGCAGGTTCTCAGGTCTCTGGGCAGTGGGCATGGCATTGAGAATGGAAATAGCAATGGTGGCACCAATATCTGGGTCCCAAGCAGTCCATGCTGGTATTGGCAGTGGCTGCAACAGACTGGGCAGGCCAGTCCCCAGAACTGCAGGTGGTACATGCAGGTGGGTGCCTGCTGTGGTGGTGGCAGTAGCACTCCCACCTCTGGTCCCTGGTGGGAGTGTTCCAGTGCCAACAGTGGAGGACTGGGCTGGATGGTCTTGAATGGTGTGCTCAGGTCCAGGGGAAGCAAGGCTGGGCTGGGCAGTGCATGCAGGTGCTGGTTTTGGTAGACAGGGGCAGGGTGGTCCCCAGACCCAAGATGGAATGCTCAGGTGGGGGTAGCAGCAGCTGCATGACAACACTTTGGCCCTGGCTGTGTCAGCCCTCAGCAGCAGCTACTGAGAGCAGCAGAGTTTAACTTTAGGGTGGGTGAAAATGTGTTGTGGCTTCCCTGCTGGGGGCAGTGGGGTCTTTGTCAATGGCTTATGCTTCAGCCCTGGAGGCAGTAGCCAGCCTCAGCAGTGGCTATGGGCAGGGAATGTCAATGGGGCTCCAGGGATGTGGAGATGTAGGAACTGTTGGGCCTGCAGACACGATACAGTCTGGTCAGGGATTGGCTCTCAAAATGTTGCCTTGTGGTAGATGCTTAGAGCTTAGTAGGTATGTGGGACCCAGCATGAAATTCTGCTCTGGAGCAGTGGTCTCCCAGCGGCTCCCAATGTTAGTCTTGGGGCCTACAAAGGTCTGGGGACTTTCCCTCAGCTAGGATGCAGGAGTCCATGGTAGGAATGTAGACTGAAGGGGGTCACTCACCCTTTTCCTGCCCTGGGGGGCCTCTTCAGGCTCCCAGCTGATCCCAGACTTCCTTGCTTACCTCTTCTAACTCCTAACCTAACAGGTGTTTCCTGTCACCTCTCTGTTGGATTCCAGTGTTCTCTCTTAGATGATCTATTGAAGTGTGATTATCTATTTTCATTCTTCTTTGTGGAGGAGGTGAGTACCAGCAGATAGCCATCTTAAAGTACCTCTGTATACCTTTTCGTATAAACTATAGAACCCATAGTAATCCATCAATGAATAAGTGATAGTTATGTTAGAACTCCTAAAAGCAATGACATCATATTATAATAGAATGGTCAAATCAAATTTGAGGAATTTAACAACTAGTACTAATAATTGAAATAAGTGCAAATGAAAGCGTCTCAAACTCAGGAGGCCAATAAACAGGCTTTTTATTGACAAAATATTTATTGAAAGAAAAGAAGACTTTGGAAAGGTGAGGAAAATGAGGAATAATCTGGTTTAAAGACATAATGTAGATAAAGGTAAATCTGATATTTCTTGCTTGTAAGATAGGAGAGAAGCATGCTACTGAAATAAGGAAAGTAAACATCAGCGGAAGAAGCTAAAGAGTCCGGAATGTCATGTCCACATGCTGTAGAGACTGGACATAAAGTGAGAAGGCAAAAATATAATTGGTGAAGCCAGTACAAACACTGAGCATGTATATATAAATTTATAGCTTTGGAGACAGCAAAAATTGGTTGTATTCAGAAGCAATCTTCAGGTCTACATCATTCTTTATTAATTTACTTGTCTAGAGTAAGTAAACATTAGATCTATAAGAAATGACTTCATTTTGTATTTATCCTCTATATGATTTTTATAAATTTATGTTTTATCTTCTTATGCCATAGTAACTTATTTGCCTAATTCCTTAAACTATTATTAATAAATGACCATGTTTGGCAAATCTATCTGTTCAAGATCATTCAGGTTATCAAAGGATGAATTTAGAAAACATCTCTTACAGCTGACCCTAGTATATTTAAAGCTTTTGAGAACAACATATCATATATTAATAGAACTGACTTGTCAGCACAAAGAAGAGAGAATATCTCAAAAACAGGCAGACAGACCTCAAACTATACTACAAGGCCGTGGTTCTTAAAACAGCCTGGTATTGGCACAAGTTCAGGGACACAGACCAGTGGAACACAACAGAAAATCCAAATATAGAACCATCCTCATATAGTCACCTAATTTTTGACAAAGCAGGAAAGAATATACTCTGGGGACAAGAATCCCTATTCAATAAATGGTGCTGGGAGAATTGGTTAGCCACTTGTAGAAGACTGAAACAGGACCCAAGCTTTCACCTCTCACAAAAATCAAATCACGGTGGATAACAGACTTAAACCTTAGGCATGATACAATCAGAATTCTAGAAGAAAATATAGGAAAGACTCTTACAGACATTGGCCTAGGCAAAGAATTTATGAAGAAGACCCCCAAGGCAATCACAGCAGCAACAAAAATAAATGAATGGGACATGATTAAATTAAAAAGCTTCTGCACAGCCAAAGAAACAGTCCAGAGAATAAACAGACCACCTACAGAATGGGAAAAAATTTTTGCATACTACACATCAGATAAAGGACTGATAACAAGAATCTATTTAGAACTCAGGAAAATCAGCAAGAAAAAATCAAGCAACCCTATCAAAAAGTGGGCAAATGACATGAATAGAAACTTCTCGAAAGAAGATATAAGAATGGCTAACAAACATATGAAAAAATGCTCAACATCCCTAATCATCAGAGAAATGCAAATCAAAACCACAATGAGATATCACTTAACTCCAATGAGAATGGCCTTTATCAAAAAGTCCCAAAACAACACATGTTGGCGTGGGTGTGGAGAGACAGGAACACTCATACACTGCTGGTGGGACTGCAAACTAGTGCAACCCCTGTGGAAAGCATTATGGAGGTATCTTAAACAGATTCAAGTAGACCTGCCATTTGACCCAGCAATCCCATTACTGGGCATATACCCAAAGGAAAAAAGGTCATTCTTTAACAAAGACACATGTACCCGAATGTTTATAGCAGCACAATTCACAATAGCAAAGATGTGGAAACAACCCAAATGCCCATCAATTCATGATTGGATCAGTAAGCTGTGGTATATGTATACCATGGAATATTACTCAGCTATAAGGAATGATGAAGATACGACATCTCTATGGTTCTCCTGGAGAGAGTTGGAACCCATTATATTAAGTGAAGTATCCCAAGAATGGAAAAACAAGCATCACATGTACTCACCAGAAAATTGGTTTCCCTGATCATCACCTAAATACAAATCTGGGAACGACACCAATTGGATATCAGACTGAGGTGGGGGGTGGGGGAGGGGATGGGGGTATGCCTACACAATGAGTGCATTGCGCACTGTTTGGGGAATGGTAACACTTGAAGGTGCTGACTCGGGAAGGGGGGGTGGGGAAGGGAGGGATATATACCTACATGATGGGTGCAACGCGCACTATCTGGGGAACAGACACGCCTGGAGCTCTGACTTGGGGGGAAAGGCGGTACAGGAGCAACGTATGTAACCTGCAATTCTGTATCCCCCATAACAAGATGAAATAAAAAAAAAAAAAAAGAGGGAAAAAAAAACAGGCAGAATTTTAGATTTCCAAACAGATTATAAAATGATATTATTAAGAAATATATAACTGCAAATGTAAGAAGGGATCCCTATAGCAATTGAAGAATGAGTTCCTATTAGTTGGTAAATTGGATTGAGGCATACATTTAGCAAAACATGTACAGAATCTGCATGCAGAAAATTATGAATGCTACTGAAAAAAAATCAAAGACCTAAGTAAATGGAGTGACAGATTGTGTTCATGGATTGAAGGACTCATCATGGTCAAGATGTCTATTCTTCCCAAATTTATTTATAGGCTTAATGCAATTCCTATCAAAACCCCCACAAAGTTTTTGTAGGCATAGACAAGCTTATTCTGAAATTTATACTGAAAGCCTCAGGTCCTGGAGTAGCTAAAAGCAATCCATACAAAGAGAATAAAGGTCAAGGAGTCACTCTACCCAATATTAAGTCTTACTATATAGCTACAGTAATGAAGACAGAATGAAAATAAACATATAGATTGATGGAACAGAAGAAAGAATGCAAAATAGGCCTATGCAAATATTTAATTGATTCTTGACAAAGGTGCAAAAGCAATTCAATGGAGGAAGGACAGCCTATTGAAAAAATAGGGCTGAACCAATTGGATGTGGGATATCCATAGGCCAGGAAAAAATAAAAGGATCCTCGCCTAAATTTCACATCTTATACAAAAATTAGCTCAAAATGGACTTAAACATAAAATGTAAAACTATAATACTTTTAGAGCAAACATCAAAGAAAATAACCAGAATCTAGAGCTAGGCAAGATGTTCTTAGACTTGACACAAAAAGCATAATTTATAAAAGTAAAAACTGATAAATAAGACTTCATGAAAATTAAAGAAAGCAGTAAAAAACTTGCCTCTGGGAATGCTAATTATTGCTCTTTTTAAACATTATACATTTAAAAAATTGTGTAAATAGGACCACCTATATCTATGGGTGAAGTTATTAAAACTGCTATTTTGCTCAAATAAAAGCTTATCTGAAAGATTTTTTTAAGATTTCAAAACAACTCAACATGCAACAGATAAAATAATTTGCTGTTAATTGGAGGAATTAATTAACAGCTGTTAATTGCAGAAATTTTTTACAAACTTTATTATCTTTAGACAGATAATATTGCTAATTTTCCACCATTAACAGATGCTTTGGCTAATGGTTTTATAGTGGTATACAGAGTCACATAGTGTGAAATGTGCTCAAATGTGTATTTGATTATTTTAGTTGAGCTTAAGAATCTTCTAGAATATGTGTGTAATTCATTTTCTGAAAAGGCTGCAGCCAACCATAAGAATTATTTCAAATAGGTTGCACTTTTAGGAGATGGCATATAACGTATTCTTCTCTCATTAATAACACTCTGTTTTCAAGCCATTTAACAACAGATAGAAAGGATGAGAGAACCTACAAGAAACACTCTCATGAATTTGAAGTCCCACCCCTTGTTGAGGGAAACTTGTTTTACCTACATAACCACAAATTGTAATAAGTTAGTACTTTATAATGCTCTTGCTAAGTCCTAAAATGGTGCTAGTATTTTGGTTCAATTTTATAGCCCTTTGTGATGGTTTCTTAATCTAGAATAGTGTGCCAAACATGACAAGCCAGATAGTCTTAAAACAACGGAAACAATATTGAGTCCAAATTTTTTCTTATATTGTTTTCTTCTAACAAGAGAATGTCTTTAAAAGCTTCCACACTGATAATAAAAGTCTTTATAAAACTGATGCTGTTTCTCACACTCCATTAAACTACCCCTTTCATCTTTGAAATTGATGTGAAAGCAAAATATTTATACTATGTTGACTTTGCTTTTTAAATTGCTTTTTGAAAAGAAAAATGAAAATAAAGATAAATATGTTTCAGACTCAAGAAGTGGCTAAGTACATCTAATTTATTTTGCAAGGATCATTAAAACCTTGCATCTCTATTATATTTGAACTAGTTAGCATCAGTATGAAAACCTAGAACATTTGAATAATTTAAAAAATACCATTTTGCCCAGACAAAGAAGAAAAATTTGGTTTTCATGAAAGGTGAAATCCGCAGAAAATTTGAAAACGAAATGTCCTTTTCTTTACTCATACAATTTAAAGGTGAATTTTAAGATTTATATGCAGACATAGTCAACCCTTGGAAACATCTTAGTATGCATACCTAATGACAACTTCTCAGAGCCGTGGAGCATCCTTAATATGAATGTTGATAACATAATAAGTTATAAAAGGTTGATAGAAAACAATTTAGATTTTAAAAAGCCAAATGTCATCTCCAATCACAGGAAAATTAAAAGTATATATTTTTTATTCTCAAGACCTCAATATTCAATGCTTATGTATGTTAGGTTATCATATCATATACAATTTAGTCAAGAAAATGAGACATTTCACAATTCTGGGTCTTCCATTTTGCTTTCTAGCATCAGTTCTGCCTCTAGTTTGCAGATCTACATCAGAATGAGAAGCGGGGCTACATAGGAAAGGAATTCTCTGAAGTCCCAGGCAAGATGAGATGGGTTGCTCCAGAATGAAAATCAATGTACTACTTTCTTCATAGGAAAAGTCTTGTTCCTTCCCCAATACACACAACTCTAGCTAAACTAAATATATGCTCAGTGACATAGTTGAGTTATATTCTAGCTTAATCTCCTTATCCAGTATCAGTCTGTTAATAGACATTTTGCAGTCAGCAGCCAGTCTGGGGTCCACACCTTGATAGCATTGCTTTAATGGCTTGTAGCCAACAAATAAACTGGTATTAAAACATCCAGGAAGCAACCAGCTACTAAGCTGCTAAGAGTGTGCCCTCTGCTGGAGGGGTGGAGAAACCTCATTCTTGTTTGGGAATTTAGCACTTTGTCAAATCTGATAATCAGAAGTCCACTGATTGACAAACTTTTCTCTTGGGTCCTAGTACAAAAACATTGCTTGGGGCTTAGATTTGCACTTCTAGAACACTGCTTTTGGAGTTTCCCAGGAGGAAAGTGAGGCTTATTTGGCTGGTCCCTTTAAAGACACCAAACTACGTGCTACATATGCAAATGTATAAAAATTATGCCAAAAGGCATCTTACTAGCATATTTCCAATGTAGAGAACATGCTGAAATCCTCAAAAAGGAGAACTTTCTTTCTCAAATACACAATATCAAGATTCTTTCTGTTATTGGTGGTTTCCAGCGTGGCCCAACAGGGCCAGAAGTTTCCCAAGTATATGATAATTAATGAAAACTTGGGTCACAGAATCCAATAGTGGGAAGTCATTTTATTTTTCCATTTTCAATGTGTGAATTTTAATATAAATATATGGTCACAAAGAGCTAATGTGAGTCATAATGTTTCAGTAAACAAGTGTCAAAAATTATACATCATAAGAAGTATAAATAAACTTGTTAAGTTGTTCTGCATAATGCCAGCTTTTGGATATTTTAACACCAAGCACATCTCTTACTGGTGGCAACGAAATGGTTTTTATAGACTTGTTATATAGTGCATTCCATCCATTGACTGTACTTTGCTAATTTAATTCTTATACATACAAGTACCTATTTATAATGTTGGTTCTCTGTGCTATTCCTGTAAGTATTCTATTAAAATGAACTAATTATTTATAAAAATTGTCCAGATTCACTGAAATCAGAGATGTGATTTTTATGCCCTGCTTCATCAAGTCACAGGACTAAGCTGAATCTCAAGTTAATCATTTGTAAAATGAGGAGATTGGCATAGTTGATATCTAAGCCTCTCTATTAAACAATATATTGTGTGTTCACTTGGTCCACTGTCCTCAGTACTGGGAATGAGAAGATAAAATTAGAAAGAAACATTATACTCTATGAATCTTTCTCAGATTCCAAAATAGTATAATATCATACTTGTTAATGAATCTCCATTTTATTGCACTGCATTTTCTTTATTATCCCATGAAATTAATTAAAAGCATTGCAAAGGATTCATTACTTTTTCTACTTTAATGAAAATGGTACTGTTCATAGAAAGTAGAGATTGAAAGGAAAGATTTGCTGCTAAGAAAACCATTAGCTCATTTTCCTCTTCTACTTCGCTGCAGTCATTCAATGGGTATGCCTCTGGAATCAGACAGACTTGGTTCAAATCTCTTTATATGTTGTGTGACCTTGAGAAAAGTTCTTTAACCTTTCAGTGCTTAGTTTTCTCACCTATGAATAGGGTAGCATATTAGTGCTTAAGGAGAGTCAAGGGTAGATGAAATAAGATACTATTATGAAATGCAGTTGGCTTGAAAATGCACTGTAAGTCCTTGGAAAATATTACCGTTTGTCAACATTGTAATAGTGGAGTTTCCTTCTCTGCATTCCTATTGGCTCTGTCCTTACTCACTTTCTTTTGCTTGGTCTCCCATGCTCTGATGCTCTCTATTTGAATCCATTTCTGCATTAATATCAAAGTTACAAATATGATTATATCATACCTCTTAAAACATTCAATGCCTTCCACAACATGGTTGAAACCTACCTCCTCATACTCATTGCTATACTCATACTCCCCATCCAGCCCTTACACTTCCCCTGCCCGTTACTACTTTACCAGGCTGTTTCTTGAACACTGTTCTTGCTTAGTTTTGCCTGTGTGTTCACATTTCCCGCTTTGTCTGTATCTTGTCTCTTTCCTTCTCCAAAAAATTATCAACTATTGTACAATGCAGTGAAATGCGTATAGTTTAGTATAGTACTTGTGCACTACAAAAGTTGTTGGAGTAAATGTGTTTGACTATCCTGTTTGATTTTATGTTTTCTGAAGACAGATAAAGCAGTATCAAGTTCACAGTAAACACTCAGGGATTGTTGCCTTAGAGATATTTTGAAGAACAATTTGATGAGAAAGTACAATATGATCAGTATCTCAAAAGCACCAAAAAAGTATTCTAAAATTTCACCCTAAAACAAGTAGAAATTATTGAATGAGGTGCATAAACTGTGTTGGCGTGATAATTGAATCTCTGTGAAGCATTTTACTCTTTCCATCTGTTTTGGAGAAAAGGAAGTTAGATCTTTGCTTTACAGGGCCATTCATATTCATTTACAAACATGCATTTGCTTAGATGTAAGATCAACAACTAATATCTTTTTGGTCACAGCTCTGAAATGTGACGGGCCTCTAAAATAATTTTTCACTTTTTTTCCTCATTATCCGGGGGAAAAAAGCCACCCTCTTTTTCAATTAAAGTAACTCTTGGAATCAATTTCTATGTTTCTAATACATTCCAAATTTCACTGCATTTGTGGTTAAAGTTTATATATGCATTTTTCAAGTGACCCACTGCTATAAACTAAGTTAAAAATCTATTTTGGGGGGAGGATGGGGGGCATGGGCAATATATATATATAACTTGAACTTTTGTACCCCCATAATAAGCTGAAATAAAAAAAAATAAAGAAAAGATAAAAAAAACTTTTTTTTTTTTAAGAGACACAGTTTCATTCTGTCACCCTTAGAGTGCAGTGGCGTGACCACAGCTTACTGCAACCTTGAACTCCTGTGCTAAAAGTCCATCTTGTTATTGACTGAATAGGACATTTTTCCAAATACTCAAAGTGATAGTCAGTGAAGCAAAGCCTCAGTTGGTCAAAAGAAGCAGAGCGGCTCTGAGAGTTGTAAGCCAGGAGAACCAAAGGCAAGGCTGAAAACCTGATTGCACATTGCTTGCAATACCCTGACCGGGTGATCAGTAAGGCCTGCAAGCGTTCCTGGGATTTACAAGAACACTTAGCTTTTTGAGCAGTTCACCAAATTTTAGTGTTGCTATAGCAACCTTTGCATTCATCCTCAGGTGTGCATTGGTATCACATCTTGCCAATTGATGGGAATACATGAACCCTTTGGGTAACTACTTAAATTATCACCCTTTAAAATAGTGACAATTACAAAATTTTCACTTCACCGTGTATTAAAGTATCAGGCAGCTCTTGGTAAGAAGCAAGGTGATAATTTTTGTAATTACCTATCCACAAAATAACATGTGAAGCCTTATAACCAGGAGCTACTAAATCCTTAGTGGTAGGTAATAAAAAATAAAATTTTTTCTCTTTTGATTCCTGGAATTTTGCTTTAAAGTATGTGTGGCTCATAATCTAGTTGAATGAGGGATTAAGATGTGGTGTGGGATGGCTTACATGACTATCTTAGGAGAGAACAAGAAAAAGATATCTCACATTGGAATTTAGGAATTCAGGTTAAAGGATTAGCTGAAAAGGAAGGGAAAACTCTATGGGATGTTTTCTTTTTCACTTTTGAATGCTGGTAACTCTCATGCTTTAATTATTTTTCCCTCACTTCTTCACAGGGAAATAAGGAATACTAATTTGCAGGGATAAAATGGTGTTTATTTACTTTCTATAATACTAGAAATTCTGTAAACTAGAGAGCAAATACCTAATTTGTAATATTTAAAGGAAAAAAAATTCCCAGATATTAGAGATGATAATATATTCATAGAGAAGTAACCCTTATTATGTGTACATTTTAGTAGATGACTTATCTTAGAATTGCTATGTACTTCTTTTTAAGAGGTACATATTTCATTAAATTAATAGATAAACTATTCTATTTTCCTAGGAAAACAAAATGTTAACTCTAAATAATATATGAATATGTACAATATAATACATTTATTACTGACTAAATTATCTCAAACTAGGGAAGGTAATGTATGACTGTCCAAAGCAAGTGGTATGTCTTCTCATTTTAGCCAATTTTAATAAATCTCATGTTAAATATTGGTAATACCACATAGCTAAAGCTCTGTCATCCCACATTATTGACACAAGGGTAAATATTTTTACACACTTATAGACGGTATTTTCAACATTTAGTGCTTTTCAGCATAATGTCTGAAACACAGAAAGTATTCAATACATATTTGTTGAAAAATTAAATTGACATCTCATTTTAATATACTAGATGGCCATTAATATAGTTATCAGAAAATATTACATGTCCTGAAGTAAAGAATGGAGATGATTTATAGATTTAAACCACATATTTCTAAACTGGCGTGGGGGTGCTAGTGGCCCTAGGAGAACAAATGTAAACTTCAGCTGCTAAGGGAGGTGGATGGATAGAGGAAACAGGGAGTGTAAACAGATGCTCTTGAAGGGAAAATGAAGAAACTTTGTTCTTCAGAGAACATTGACTTGGAGAAGAGGCTTGGGATGGGGAAATCTAAGCCAAGTGAAAGTGCAAAGTATGAATTATCTCCAACTGTGAGTCAGGATGGCCCCTGCAAAGGGAGCTCTTGGGGAAAGCAAAGTGCTGTCAATTTAGGGATTAGGGAAGTTGAATCTAGCCAAAGATGGGTATAGCTGGTTTATTGGAGGGTATTTTACAATGTTAATATTAATAGTTAAGAGAAATTATCAACAGCATTAAAAATGAGAATAGCAGGCCAAGAAGGTAGCAGAGGAGCATTTCATGTTTGTCTGGACAGTAGGTCAATTTTCTCTTTCTCCTTGGAGAACTTAGAGCCAGAACGATTAAAACTGTGAGGAAGAAGGCTATGAACAGACACAGTAGTAGTCCAGTTTCTAATACCTCTACCTCTAGTACCTCTATTCTTAAGAATGACTCTGGACTCAAGAATTTATGTAGCTCTATGCAATTTTAACCTAATATATTAAGTATCTTTGGATTTTTGAGAGGTGATGATGTTGAATCTTACTTAGAATAACAGAAATAAGATTTATAAGTCATTCTATGACAAAGACACCTGTACCCGAATGTTTATAGCAGCACAATTCACAATTGCAAAGATGTGGAAACAACCTAAATGCCCATCAATTCATGATTGGATTAGTAAATTATGGTATATGTATACCATGGAGTATTACTCAGCTATAAGAAATAACAGTGATACGACATCTCTATGGTTCTTCTGGAGAGAGTTGGAACCCATTATATTAAGTGAAGTATCCCAAGAATGGAAAAGCAAGCATCACATGTACTCACCAGAAAATTGGTTTCCCTGATCATCACCTAAATTCACATCTGGGAATGATACCAATCAGATATCAGACTGAGGTGGGGGGGTGGGGGGAAGGGATGGGTGTATGCCTACATGATGAGTGCAATGCGCACTCTCTGGGGAATGGACATGCCTGGAGCTCTGACTTGGGGGGATAGGCGGTACATGGGCAACGTATGTAACCTGAACTTTTGTACCCCCCATAATAAGCTGAAATAAAAAAAAAAGAAAATTATAGGAAATGCAGGCAGTAAAATAATTTTACAGGTAAAAAAAGAATAATAGAAAATAAGATTCATACAGGATTTTGGAAGTCATTTAAACACTTTATTTTATAAAGAAATAGAGACCTCAAGAAGGAAAATGATTTGCAAGAGATGGTTATTTTCACTTAGGACTTTTCAAGTCAAGATAAGTAGAGTTTTGTCCAGACAAAGAAATTTCAAGTATTCATTAACATGTGAGAGAATGGAGATGAAATCAATACTTATCATCTTAAGGCTATCTTCAGCTAAACACAGATTAGTCTTTACAAATATATATAGGAAAATTTAAAACGACAAAATTGTTATGTTTACAATAAAAGATAGATTTATAATGTACCTGCAATTGATGTATATAGGCCAAAGATACAGTCACTCATTATTAATGAAAAATGAAAAAGAAAACAATATCCAGTGTCATGAAGCTAAATTGGAAATAATGTCACATTTCATAGAGAGCTTGAGTAGGGTCCAAATTGAAAAAGAATCAGTGAATTTAGCCACCTGTTACTGATGTTTCCAGAACAGAGAAGCACAAATTATTTGAATGATTCACAGACTTTTAATGAGTTATGCAATTCAAGATGTTTTTGTTTGTTAGGAAGAAAACATTCTCTGTGGTAATTGTCTTCTGAATTACAAGGGAATAAAAAGTAGAAATCATGCTATTTGGTTCCTCTTCCAATATCATTTCTATTGGTAATAAAAGGAAATAACATTTTTAACCCAACAGCTTTTGCTTTTTCTTATTAAAAATAGTTAAGAACATGTTTTTACAGTAAGGCAAAGAGGCCTTAAGTGAGAGAGGAAAATTTATTGGCCAGTGTTTTATTAACAGTAAAACTTGCTTTGTTGTTTTTTTGGCACATAAAGGGACTTTCAGCAAGGAAAAAAAAAATCAAGAAAAAGATGGCTTTTTTCTTGCCTTTGAGGTAATGCTTCTGCACTTGCCTGGGATCTAATCAATCTTCCTAATGAATACGATCGTGATACAAAATAGAAAGCAGAAAAAGTATAATGCTCTTTCTGTAACCAAACCAGTGGTCAGAATCCAGCATGATCAAATCCAGTGGGTGCAATTGACAACATCATAGTTAGGGAGGGGAATAAAAAAGACCCAATAAAGTAAGAAGATGAGAATAACTTGCTTTGTCAAGTAATAGTAAAACATCTAAAGGTTGTGGTGGCCTACAATTTATAACTACATCACAATTTGACCATATTTATAGAACTACTTTCCTATTCTTCTGTTTCAGTGAGGCATTGTTCAATTTCTCATTGCTTTTTTGGATTTTCCCATGCTCTATTTTTGAAATCTGAGGCCCTCCAAAGCTTTCATTTCTAGGTAGTGATTCATTCTTTGAATTTTCTTTACTTCATCACTTCATACCTCTAAATTTTCAAATTTATCCATTTAATATTTCATTCTTCCTCATGTCTCATGGTGGCGACATCCTTTTTACTACATACATTATCCCTTAGGATGAGTTTCCAAGATTATATACAACAAGGAATGATACACATTTACTACCCTATCATGAAGTCACTCCACATTGACAATTGATACTTCTATAAGACCAGAAGTTCAGGATTCCCTGAACAAGTAAGTCTTTGTGGAATTAGAGAAGAGTATTGCAACTTGCAAGGTAATTCTGTGAAAGTTGTATAGAATTAAGCAACTTGCTAACCTAACAGAAACTTCACAAATTTACTTAAGGCTAGCCTTCCATATGATTATAGTATTGCTGAGGTAACATTGACATTGACCAAGTATTTTACATTACTATTGGCATAAAAAATATACAAGTATACTTTACTTACATAATAAAAATATCACTGTCTGTTGAACAGGAAAATATTCACTGTCTATATCTGAATATGTTTAAAAATCAAACATATTCCTATATTTTAGGATATTTTGATAAATAGTACCCCATGAAGACTCTTTTAGTCTTGGCATTCTATGTGGAGACTTTTAAGAGAGTAGGGAAGGTGGAAATATCCAAAAAAAAAAAAGCTCTCATTCCAATTTTTCTTAAGATCAGGAAAGCAAGTATGAAAAGATATAAAGTTTATAGTACCTCTAGAAGTGTTTAAAACACAATACTATATTTGAATTATTTATAATTCCAAACCTACAGTAGTAGAGGTAATTGAAGTTGTGGTTGGAAATCTGGATTTTTGAGTTAGAATTTATATATCCATTGTGCCACTTACAAACTTTGTGAGCTTGGAAAAGATACACAATCTTAATATAGAGTCATGCTGATTAAGGAGAACAGTGATATCCAGTGACCAAGAAGTTACCTTTCACTGAGTATGCATTTATTCTTGAAGAGCTAGAAATATTCTTTAAAGAGCTACCTTTCTTCCACCATTCAATCAGAAATCATCATGAAATAGAGTAAGGGAATTGATGAATAATTGCCATAACCATACTTCTTGAATTTTCTTCTTTTGCTTAGAGGAAGAGAGAGATTCCCCCTAAACTTGAGGATTGAAGAAGATTGAAGTTGCTCACAGCAATTGGCCTGCCCTGAGTCCAGCTGCAGCAGCTAGGAAGGCATACTTTTAAATGGGGATAGCATGGTAAGACACATGGTGTTGGAGTGCATCCTGGGCCTGGGGTTTTCCTAGAAGTAAAGGCTCTAACTCAGGCATTGGATAGAGAAAAATCTGGGGAACTGTACAACTTTGGAGGTGTAGTCTTCAACTCAGCACACCAGCCTATTACAAACAGCTGGCCACATGATATCTCTTTTGCATCCGTGCCTAAGAGGTCTTAGAAAACTAGCTCATTGAAAATAAATCTCTCAACGGAGTTGCTTTTGCTACCATCCTAGGGCTCTCTGATTTCCTTTAAGGGATTAGCACTACTATTTTATGTGACTTTCAGAAACTGTTTGAGTAGAAATCAGCATAATGCCCCTCCCTGGATTTAATTAGTTCTATGTTGGGGAATCACCTACATTGACTCTCATGACTTCTCTTTATATAACATGTCAATCTCAAAGCTCCCAGATGTCTGGCCCACTTCACACTTCTTCCATATGTCTTAATCTCCACACCAAAATGTACTGAGTTTTGTTTTGTTTCTAATTTCTTTCTTCTTTGAATCACATCTTGCTGGTTCCCTTTGTAAAAGCTCAAGGTGAGCCCCGATTAATGTAAAAGCACAAAGTGACTACGGATAAATACATTCAAGCTTATGCATGCATAGATCTCTCACTATAAAGATAAGAAGAAAAGAAAATCTTTGGAAAGGGGCATGAAGTGTATGAAGGTCGATTACCAGGACTTTTTGGACTGTGACTGTTCTCTATCATGATAGTACGAATATGAATGGGGCTCTGCTAGTTTATTTTCAAGAACTCAATTATGCTTTGATTAATGGAACTTCTTTCTGAACTTTGGCAAAGCATTGATTGATATTGCTGGTTTACATGGAAGTAAGAACTTTTGGTCTCCTGGTGTACTTTTTCTCCCCCTCTTCCTTGTCAATGAATCTTTCAAGGGGAAGTTGAGGGAGTTATTCAGTCATCACCTAATCTCAAAATCTCCTTCATAATTTTATTATAATGGATGGTGACAAAGTAAACAATCTTTGTTGGCTAAATTTACTTTACTGAAATTAGTTTGAATGTGTAAACAAGTGTGGTGTCACTACTGAACTTAATTTAACATTCTAATTAGATGTCACTACTCCCAAACCCAGAGTAATTGCCTTGCGAGTTCAACGACTTTAAGTATGTTTGCTTAAGGAGGCTATGACTAATGCTTCTAATTTTTCTGGAAAAATTATTCATAGCCATGATTTTTAAAAAAAGAGATAAGGCTTCTGTAACCTATGTGTAATAGACCTGGATATGTGTGCTGGTAGCCTTTGTGGTCCACTGATCACCAAGTGGGTTGACTGGTCTGAATGCAGAAGCAAACATCCCTTTCCTTCACTGAGTTCCATATTTATTTCTTCTGGAAAGAAAGACATTCCTCAATAGAGGAGTCCTGCTTTTAAGTATAATACTTCCAGGCAGGAAAGCCTTTGGATATATGGTGTTCTGGATAAACATATCTGCCTTTTATTTTTCACATTGTGTGTGTATGTGTGTGTGTGTGTGTGTGTGCATGTACACTTTAAAAATAAGATACTGTCCCTACAGTGAATTTGCAAGAGTTTATTTGGCCCATTAATTCTTTTCCCTTGCTTGTTGCCTACTGTATACCAATACTAACAAAGATCAGAACAATTATGATAGAATGGCTGAGTATCATATATAAGTTATAAAGACAAAAATTCAAAATTTGAGCCCGGAAACATAACCCTTGTTCCTTGCTTTATTTTTTATTTTTTATTTTAATATGTATAGTTTCATTTAGATGTGCTTGTCTTTTAATAATATCTCTGTCCTAAACCTGTCATCTGAGTGACATATCTGTATAGCAAACAGTTACTGGACATCGATACTTGAGTTTTCCAGTCAACTAAACTTCGGCATGCCCCAAACATGTGTGATCTCTGACCATCATCTTCTCTTCTTTAGCATGCTTGTGTACATACCCTATAAATTCACGAACACCCACAACTCACACCTCTGATTTTACTTTCATTTTTTAAAAAAATTTCAGTGACTGACAACCTCATCTAGGAAATGAAATGTGGTATTTTTCACTCTGCTTCATCCTGATCCTTCTCAATCAATTTCTCATCAAATTCTCTCACCTAACAACTGGAGTTCAAAGGCATATGCTTCATTTGTAAAGACAAATAGACCATGTGATGGGCCATAAAAATTTCAATAAATTTAAAGTAATTGAAATTATGCACAGTATTTTTTCTGATCACTATGAAATTAAATTAGAAATTAATTATGATAAGATATATATAGAAAGCTCCAAATATTTGGAAATTAAACAACAAAATTTTGAAAAATCCATGGGTAAAAGAGTAAGTAACATGGAAAATTAAAAAAATATTTGAACTAAATGATAATGAAAATACACATAACAAATTTTGGTATACAGATAAAGCAGCACATAGAAGGATATTTGTAAATTTTATGCTTATATTGGTAAATTACATAAAAGTAGATATTTTATTTACTGAGCATCCAGGTGTCTGAAACATAACAAGTACTTATTCAATATTTATTTATAGAATCAACTTCCTTTATGTATCACTCCTCCTTGCTGACATTTTCTCTTTTTATTCATTCTTACCCAATTCTTGATATTTATTTCTATTATAAAATGTGTAAAGATTAAAAACTATAACACATCCATCTTTCACATCTGGGATTAATTTTGTGTTTCTTAGTCATGAGAGTAGTGATTTCTTTTCAGGTGTATTTAATTTTCTTTTTTTTCTACAGAAGAATATTAATCTACTTTCAAATAATTATTAACAAAAATTCCTGTTTAGCTTCCCTTTTATTTTTTCTACATATATTGTTATAAGAAGGATATAAGGTAACACAAAAGAAGTGTAAAATTTTTACTTTTTTACTGCAAATAGTATAAGTTTTAAGGTTAGAATTATTCTTGGAAAGAAGAATACATTGCATCACTGTAAGTTCAATCTTTTGTTGGAAAAGCATCTAAAATCTTAGATCCTATTTGTGGATTAATGACATCAGTTTTTCAAGTAATAATATCTTTTTCTTTACTTTTTGTATTGACATATAATAATTGCACGTATTTGGGAGGTACATAGTGATATCTCACACATATAACGTATAGTGAGTGATCAGATCAGAATAATTAGCATATTCATCATCTCAAATATTTGTCATTTCTTTGTGTAGAGAACATTCAATACCTTCCTTCTAGCTATTTGAAACTATTTAATATATTGTTGCTAACTATAGCCATCCTATGGTAGTATACAAGGCTAGAATTTATTCCTCCTTTGTAGCTGTAATTTTGTATCCTTGAACAAATTTCTCCCTATCTCCCACAATAATAATATCTTGATGTTTGACATTGATTGACTGTAATTTGTGACTGCCAATTCTGTATACTTCTGTCATTGGCTTTATTTGTAATTTTAGAGATACGGTTTTACACACATAGTGATCTCAATAAATATTAATGCATAAATACTATATCAGTTTGATTTCAAAGTGCTTACTCTATGTTCAGCATCCCCTCCCATATGAATAATTTCTGGCTCATTTTCTGCAACATCTACCTAGGTGTTGGAGAAAATGAGCTTTCTATTTAATAATTCTATTAAATAAAAGAATGCCTATAGCTTTTTTTTTTTTAAGCAAAAAGAAAAAAAAAAAACCAGTTTAGTTCTACTATGGATTCTGATAAAAAATTTTGAGGAACTCATCGCCTCAATAAAAATTTCGAGGAACTCATCATAAAGGAGCTTTAGCTCTACTTAATTTCTAATGAAAAATATGTGAGGAAGGTTTACAAATGAAATGTGGTCTTGCTAGAAGAATTGTGGTTTTTGCTTTGTGGGTATTAACCTCTTAATGTTGAGAAACGTTGACATATGCACACAGGACAGTACTTAAGAATTAAAGACTCACTTTGACATTTTGACAAATAAACATGAGTGCTAATTTCTCAAACCAGGCACAGATGACTGATTATTTCATCAAGCACTCGATCTAAAATGATAAGTGGTGCCAAGCCAAAATTAATCAGCAATTTAAGTGACTGACAGGTTGCTTAAAGCAGAAGGCTCTGCCATACAACTTTATATGCTCAGGCATTTAGTCTCGAAAAGCAAGGGTGGTAGGGAAAGGAAATATCATTTACCGGAAATATGTTTTATTCATTTGACACAAATACAATATCTGTTGTATAAAGCAGTTTTAGAAAGACAAAAAATAGGACAAATTCAATTAAACACTGGTGTAGATTATTTGAAAACAAATACTAAAGATTTTTCCCACAAATCATATAGAGGTTTAGCATTCTAATTCTGAAAATCTGAAATGCTCCAAAATCTAAAACTTTTTGAGGGTTGATATGATGCTCAAAGGAAATCTCATTGGAGCATTTTGGATCAGGGTTGCTGAACCAGTAAATATATAGATATTGTAAATATTCTAAAATTTGAAAAAAATCTGAAATCCAAAGCACTTCTGATCCCAAGCATTTCTGATAAGGTATACTCAACCTGTATTTAAATAATGAAGTACATCAAGAAAAAGAAAATTAAGAATAAGACAAACTACTATTTATAGTTTGAGGCATATTTTTTCAGCCTTTTATTCTGTTTAGTTATTTATTGCTCTATGTTTGAATATTATTTTCTCCAAACAAAAAATTGGGGTCATATTCTATGTACTATTGTACACATTTTTTTTTATTTCTAATTAGCAATTTATTTTGGGTATCTTTTTCTGGTACTTTGTATAGCTCTGATTCTTTGCAATGTTATGGTGGACAGGTATTTTATTAATTTTGATTCCAGCTTCTTCTTGTTAAAAGAATAGTGCAATAAATATTTGTATACATAATCGAAATGCCCTTATCCAGCACAGTCAGAACTTAAGATTGGATAATCCAAAGACTGTTAAAATGAAGAATTATAAGAAATGATATGGTACAGAGATATTAATTTATAAGTGCAAATGTACACAAATGTACAACTTTTGCTCCTTAATATATTGAGCCAACATATTAAATTATTGTGCCATATTCTTTTGCATAAGCCACTGTTCTTTTGCATCTAGTTTTGCTTTTGTAAAAAGTTCCCTGAGAATTTAAGCACATTCAGAAAGTATTTAATTGCAGAATAATTTTAGGTTTTTTTTTTCTTAGTGTATTTGACAATACATTTTATGGATTTGAGTTTTCAATGTCTCCTCAAAACTTGCAAAAATCACTTTTAACAAAAACAGCTGTCTTTTTTTCTGGTGTATATAATACTTAATAAACTTACATACTTTGAATTACAAATTCAATGGCATAATAGGTTTGGAAACAAACACATTGACTTAGCATAAAATTGTTGTGAGCTAGAGTATCTGAGTGTAATAGAAAGTCCCTGTGTTGTCAGCAGGTGGCAAGCCAAGAGTATTTGCTCAAGTGGTTTATGAATGAAAAATAGTGGCAGCCAACCTAATATATTAGTTAAGTGAAGGTCAGGCAAGAGAGCTTCTACTGTACAATTGTCACTTATTTCCTTGTGTGACAAAAGTTGAATTGTGGCTTCAAAGACTTTAACAGAATTTAAAATTTTGATAAAATACCAAAAATATTTTTTTCTCCAAACTATTTGGAGAAAACCTAAAAGTATAAGAGGGTTTTAATTTCTCACTGATTTATAAAAACTTGATATTAGCTGTCTTGTTAATTTCTACCTAATGAATAAAAGATATATTCTGTTTAATTTGTATTTCTTTGATTTTTATTAAGATTGAAAATATTTTTACTTTTTCCTGAACTACTGGTTTATATATTTTCCCCATTATTATGTTATATTGAGCTTGCTTATTTGCAGGAATATTTTACGTAATTCTGTCTATGGGTCAGAGGCCAGTTCAACCCTAAGTATTCTCATTTAATTGGTCGAGGGTGAGACCTGGACATTGGTAATTTTTAGTCTTCCAAGATGATTCTAATCTGCAGCCATAGATGAGCATCACTGGTTTAACTTTATTTTTTAGCTTTATAGATATCATCTTTCACAGTGTAGAAGTTTCTCTTTTGTGGCTAAACTTGTTAATGTCTCTTTTCACGTAGTAATCAGGATTTTGTCCAGAATTGTGTATCTTTGATTTTTCTAATTTATTTATAGTGTCTTTCAATCTACAAAAATATTTAATTTTAATGTTAATTTTAATGTTAAATTATTGTCAATAATTTCTTCTGTATCATCAAGTTTTTAATATGTATAGTTATTTATATTGTCCCAAAAGTAGACCGAAGGTTTCTGGATCAGAAACATATTAATTATCGCTTATATATAGTAATAACTACACAGATTCCTCTACACCCCTATTCCCTCTTTCTGGTGTGATTAATGAGTGCCAGATGTCATCTGACATGAACCGGGATCTGCATTAATGTCAAAGAACCACAAAAATAGGAATCTAGGAGTTTATATAGAAGAGGGACAGCTTTTTTCTTCCCTCCTGAGATACAAAGAGAAACTTTATCTCCCTAGTGTAAATAAATTTTCCTTGGAACGCAAAAGGAAGGATGCTTGGTTCTTACTCTTTGGAATGTAAATAAACATCTCCAGGGAGAAGCTCAGACTAGTGTCTCTGTGTTTACAACCTACAGGATGTCTCCATGGTGCTTTGTGTCATTCCTTCCTTGAAATGTGAACACATATCTCCCAGGAAGGTAAATCTCTCTGGAGTTCTGTCTATTCAGACATTTAACTTCCGTGGCTTGTATTTAAGCCCAGACATCCTTATTGTGCAGAAACCTAAAAATAATTTCTCTACCATCCCACACTATGGTTAATACTTTTAAGAGCTATTGACATAATCCTTTCCTACTCCAAGGTCGTAAAGATAATTTTCTCTATTCTTCCACAATTTTTAAAGTTTTATGTTTGATGCTTTAAGCTGCCTGGAATTTACTTTTGTGTCCAGTGTGAGGTAATAAAGCAATTTATTTTTTTCCATGTGGATAACCCTTTGTACTGTTCTACTTTATTAAAAACTCATCCTTTTCCCACTGATCCATTCTATATCTCTCAAATAGCAATGTATCTATGGTCTTTTTCTAGGGTTTCTATTAGTCTACACCTGCATCAATAGCACATTATTTTATTTACCAAGCTTGAGTAGTAAATTTTGAGATTTTTTAAAGCAAGCTTTCCCCCTCCCTCCCTCCTTTCTTTTGTCTCTGTCTCTCTCTTTCTTCTCCTTCATTGCTGCCTTCTCCTCCTCCTTCTTTTCCTCTTCCTCTTCCTCATTTTCAAGGTCACCTTGGCTATTCTTGGAACTTTTATATTCCTATGAATTCTTGGATAAACTTTCCATAAATAAATCCTTTGGGATTTTGATTATAATTGCATTAAATTGCATCAGAATCAGACTCAGATGTGGTAGAGATTTTGAAATGATAAGACTGGGCATTTAATATAGCTGTGATGAATATGCTAAGGATCCTCATGGGAAAAGTGGGCAACACGAAAGAATGGATGGATGATATAAGGACAGAGATATATGTAACTCTAAGAAAGAACCACAGGAAAATGCCAGAAATGAAAAAACACTGTGTCAGAAATGAAGAATGTCTTCCATATACTCATCACCAGACAGGGCCTAGTTCTCCCAGAGTTTGCCTCATGAATCGATGTGGAATATTGTCAACTGCGTTTTCTGCATTTATTGGTATGATCATATGATTTTTCTTTTTTAGCCTGTCAATTTGATGGATTTTATTAATTGATCTTCAAATGTTGAACCAGCCTTGCATACCTGCAATAAATATCACTTGGTCGTGATGTATAATTCCTTTTATACACGGTTGTATAGAATTTGCTAATACTTCCTTGAGGATTTTTGTATTTATGCTCATGAGAGATACTGGTCTGCAGTTTTCCTTTCTTGTCTGTTTTTTTATATGCGGGCATTCCTGGCCTCATAGAAAGAGTTAGAGAGGCATCTCTCTGCTTCAATTGTCTGAAATATATAGAGTTGGTATCGTTTCTTTCTTAAATATTTGGTAGAATTCACCAATGAACCCATCTGGACCTTAACATAATATGAAATAAACATATGAAAAAATATTTAACATAGTATGTCATTAGACAATTGTAAATAAAAACAATAATGAGATACCATTAATCCTATTATAAGGGCAAAAATCCAAATCACTGATGACACTAAGTGCTAGTGAGGATGTAGAGTATAAGAACGTTCATTCATTTTTGGTGGGAATACACATGGTATGGCCACTGTGGAAGTAGTTTTGAGGTTTCTTATAAATATAAACATAGTCTTACCATATGATCCAGCAGTTGGGCTCCTTGGTATTTACCCAATGAGT
Organism: Eulemur rufifrons; assembly: GCF_041146395.1. NCBI lineage: Eukaryota > Metazoa > Chordata > Mammalia > Primates > Lemuridae > Eulemur > Eulemur rufifrons. The sequence goes on along the minus strand of NC_090997.1, from coordinate 88,645,649 downwards.
TGAAAACTTATGTCAACACAAAAACCTTCACATAAATGTTTATGGCAGATTTATTCATATAATAATCGCCAAAACTTAGAAGAAATCAAGATGTCCTTCAATAGGTAAACAGGTAAATTGTGTTATATCACATAATGGAATTTTTTTTAGTGATGAAATAAAGCTGTAAAACCACGAAAAGATATGGAGGAACTTCAAATGCATGTTGCTGAGTGAAAGAAGCCAGTCTTAAAAGGCTACATATTATATGATTTTGACTATATGACATTCTGGAAAAGGCAAAACTATAGAGACAGTAAAAAGATCAGTGGTTGCCAGAGGTTTGGTGCAAGGATGAATAGGTGTAGCACAGGAGATTTTTAGGGCAGGAAAACTATTTTATTAATATACGACACTGTAATTATAAATATATGACTTTATACATTTGTTAACACCTACAGGGCTATACAGTGCAAAGAGTGAAGCCTAATGTACATTATGGACTTTAGTTAATAATACGGCATCAATATTGGTTCATCAATTATAACAAATGTATCACAATAATGAAAGATGTTAATAGTAGCAGAAACTGTGTGAAGAGGCAGGGGGAGAGGAAGTATATAGAAACACATTCTGTTCGTGTTTCTCTAAACTTAAAATTTCTCTAAAAATAATGTGTATTAATTTAAAAAGCTTATCTTAATTTTCTTATAGTTATATTGAATAAGCTTTGATTTCATTAAGATAATTATAGAAATAGCATTGTTATTGGGTTGCTTAAAAAAATCTTGGGCAAGATGTGGTAAGGGATAGAACAGTAGCACCTCTAACTTAGCACATAAGTGACAAAAAACTGCTGATGTGCAAGAAAAGGAATTACTTTGTTGGTAACCAACCTGAAGATCTGATGTTATAGATAATTGCAGTGTCTTTGAATGTTTTATAGTTGATATCAGTCAGATAAGTAAGATATAAGCAGTGGAAGCTTCATTTGGCTTCTGCTTCCATTTTATAGAACCGAAGTGATTACAAAAGAGATGTAATGACAGAATAACTTTTAATGATGAGCATCATTTAGCGACTAGATAAAAAGTGATTAAGAGGCACATAAATTTCATCAAATTAACCAGAATAACTATATTATATAACCATTTCAGAGTTGGATTTATTTTAGGATACTAGACACTTGATAAATGACAAGAATTTTAAGTATACTTGGCTAAACTCTGTCTTGTACTTGGGAAAATAGAAAAATGGAATCTCATATTAAATGATATCAGATTTTATGGTAATCATTTGAGCTGTAATATAATTCTAATTGGTTTACCAGTGAATTTTCTAGGGCTCTTATATCTAGCATTTTTGATGATCAATTTCAATTTTCTTTCATGTATTTCATTTCTCCTTTCATCATCTGTCTTTTAATATTGTGAAACTTGGTAATAATGTATTCATTTGAATTTTATGAACCCAGTAAATGTCCTTTTATGATGCCTTTTTCATTTCTAGAGAAAAAGGCATTCCCAACCTCAGAAGGTTATTCCTTTAAGCTTTTTATAAAAGCTAGTAAAATTGGTTTAACTGTCTTGACCCCTCTGGTTTTAGTTGGTTTTTCATTTCACTGTTGCAAATAAAGGTGCATCTCAAGTTTTTAGTGGCTATCAGAAGTCAAAGTACCAAAGATAAAAAAAAAACATGATATGAAAGCAGATCCTATAAAGAATATCATAGTATCGTTACAATATTATCCCCATTTGGATATAAAAGAGTGAAAAGTAGTTTTATCTTGTGACTATTCAGACGTTCTGTGGATATCCTATTCTATGACATCCTCATCCTCTAAATTTTCCCATATATTACATATTTATGATAATAGCCACCATCACCCAAGCATTTATATGAGATATCACCAATCTAAATGCAAGTACAGGTGGTTTCTGAACAAAGCATAGTAATAGTTTTAGTACAGAACAAGTGCTCAATAAATGTCAGCTATTCTTATTACTCTTATGTCCTTTTTATAATTTTCTATAAATGGAGATTTAATTTATGTATGGTGAAGTGCTCAGGTGTGCATTATAAGTGTAAAGTTCAGTAAGTCTTGATGAATGTATACATCCATGTAACCCATTCCCAATCAAGGTACAGGATATTGCAATCTTCCTAGAAAAGTCCTTCCTGCCCCTTTCCAGCCAATCTCCCTGACAGAGTAGAGACAACTTCTATTCTGACTTCTATTATATTAGATAAATTGTTCTTATTCTCAAACTTTATAGAAGTGGAATTACATAGTTTGTACTTCTCTATTTCTGATTTCTTTCATTCACAAGGTCTTTGAGATCATCCATGTTGTTACACATATCAGTAGTTTGTTTCTTTTTGTTTCTAAGTAATATCCCATTGTGTAAATATACCCCATTTTGTTTATTCATTCACCTGTTGAAAAACAGTAGTTATTTCCATTTGGAGGGCATTGTGAACAAAATGAATAGTGTTACATCCAATCAAATGCAAGGGAACTCATACAACTGGATTTAGGATCACAAGGGAGGAAGTAGTGAGAGATGATGCTGGTGAAGTTAATATGGGGCCAACCACGAAAAAGTTTAGTTTTAATTGTTGAGAGAATGGGGGACCACTGAAACAATAGTATTTCAGATTATCATTTCAGAAATACTACTCTGGTGACAATGAGTAAAAACAAGGCCTATAAGCTGTACCTCAGGGGAAGAAAAAGATACTGCTCAGAATTAACATATGTGTGAAGTATTTCTGGTCAGTCAAAGGATGAGATATACAGTATGTGTTTGAGTAAGGAGTTTTATTTGGGCACTGTGATATAAGAAATAAGCAAGGCCCAAAATACCCAGGCTAAGAAGTTTGGTAATCTTGTAAATGAAATGGAGAATCATTGAACAATTTTAACCTGGAAAATCACATAATCTTCTTTGACACTTATTTCATTATTTTGTTATTGCATGGTGTATAAAAATTGTTCATACCAATGATGGTAAAGTTCTAGATGAGGACAGTCTCAGGTAAGTTAGAAATGAAGGTATGGATGAGAGGTAATTAAGGAGAGAGAATTGACAGCATTTATTGTCATATTTGATGGGATCGTTGAGGAAGAGGAAAGAATGTTGAATGAATTTTTCTTGTGTTTTTGGTGAGCTAAGGGTACCATTAAAAATAGTTCATATATAGGAGGAAGAGAAGAAGATAATTTCAAAATTTGTAGATATTGAATTTAAGGTACTTGTGCTGTCTCTAGATGGACATTTCCAGTCGTTATTTGTATATTTGTGCTCAACAGGAGACAAGCCTTAGTCTTGAGAGGCATGGGCTTTTAGATGGTCAATGAGATCCTTTGGCTAGAGCATGTCAAGTGAAGAGTGGTGAGGGCTAATGGCAGGACCCTTTGAAATGCCAACATTTTGGAGTTAAGGAGCTGAAGAGGCTCAAGTAAAGCAGACAGAGAAGGACTAATCAGTGAATTATTTCTTTGAAGCCAGAGGAAGAGAATGTGGTTTTATGTCTCTTGGCCTTTCCAATCCCTATTCCAGATGTTACTCCCTTCTAGATCTATTAAAATCCTTATGTTTCTTGACTTTTTTAAAAAAATAAGATAGGAAATTTTTATAGCCTACAGGGTCCTATATCATCTGGGCTTCCCCACACCTCTTGAAACTCATAACAATCAAGATTCTTTTTCATTCTCTTCACTTTAGTCATAATTCCTTTTTTCAGAAACACCGCACACAATGAATACACAAACACACCATCCTCTCTCAGACCCCAGCTTTTTTGCCTATGTTTCCTATGTCTCTAGCACTTTCTCCACCCTTATCTATTCATCTGATTTGTTCATCAGGTCTAGAGGTCGGTTTCCTAACCTCTCGGACAAAGTCAAATTCCCCATTGTAAGTTCTCCTAAGAGTATTTATCATAGTCGAACTTTGCACCATTTTCTGTTGTTGCTGTTAAGATTGTCTCTTTATCACTGTTTTTTAGCAATTTGATTATGATACATGTTGATGTGGTTTTCTGTAAATTTATTCTGCTTGAGGTTCCTTGAGCTTTTTGGCTCTGTGCTTTGTAATGTTCACATTTGGAAAAATTTTAGTTGTTATTTCTTCAAATATTTTTTTGCTCCTGTTTCCCCCATCTTTTGTGGAACTCCAGTTACAAAACGTGTTATAACAGTTGATATTGTCCTAGGGTTTTTTTCCCCTCTGTACTTCATTTGGATATTTCTGTGTCTTTAAGTTTATTGATCTTTCATTTTGCACTGTTTACCTTGTTCTTAATTCCTTCCAGTGAAATTTTCTTTTCTTTTCTTTTTTATTGTTCATCTGTATAAGTCCCACTTAGGTATTCACTTTCTAATATCTTCCATTGCTCTTCCCATTATATTTATATTTTCCTTTATATCCTTGAGCATTTTTACAAGAATGATAATGGGTGTTTTAATCTCCTTGTTTACTAATCACTTCTGGGTCTCATATTTCTTCTGAGTATAGATCCTATTTTCCTGTTTTTATACTTATTTCCTAGTAATTTTTGATGGTATGCCAGATGTTGTAATTTTACATGATGATAGTCAGATTTTGTTGTGTTTCTTTAAAAATAACTATATTTTGGCATAAAATAAAGTTCTTTGTGGATCTGCTGGAACTTTGAAGGCTTACTTTTGAACTTGGATGTGGCACATCTAGAATAATCTTTTGTCAAGGACTAATTTAGACCCCTAGTAAGGTATGAACTTTCTGTAGAGGAATGGCTCTCCCACGACACCCTGGTAACCTTGCACATAGGCTATGCAGGCAAAGGCTTGAACTTCAGTTAATTTGAGCCTTGTCAGAATGCCCTGTGAATCTTCTAGAAAATGAGAGTATGGGAGGCCTGTGAGTAGCTTCTTAATACCATCCCCTACTCACCTCCTGACCTCCTCTGGGTGGCTGTTATGAGAGAGAGTTTCTCATTGTCCCCCAGGTTCTGACAGGGCATGAGGCTTTCTGCCTCAGCCCTCTCAGGGTACAGCTGCAGACTATAAACCTCTTGGCTACAGTGGACAGTTGGCCACTCAGTGACAGAGTATCGTACAACTTGCATTACTTTCACACAGCCCCTTCTATTTCATTGCACCCTGTTTGTCAGTGGGGCAGGAATTATAAAGCTGGCACTTTGGCTACTCTTCATTTCACTCTCCACATAAGCAATAAACTGTGTGGATCTAAATGTGGCTTATTGTATTTTACTGGCTGAATCACTCTGACTTGGCCTTAGGCTTGCCTTGTCTTGTGTGTGTTTGACACTTTCTGAGAACTTTTCCAAATGCCTGCATTCTGTGATGCCAATGTATTCTGGCTGGTGGGAATAAGATCTATTCCCAACACTGTGTGAGATCTGGGAATTGTTCAGCCTTTTGATTTCTGGTAATTCTTTCTTAAGTCATGTGGGATTTTACCATGTGTACATACAATTCAGTACTCAGCCAAGGCTTCCAGGAGATCACCCTGCAGAACTCTGGGGTCTTCTTCAGGGCAGCACTCTCCTCTCTAATACTCTGCTACACAAATTATAGTACCTCAGCATCTCCAAATTTCAAATTCCAATCTCTTTCTTCTCAACCTAGGAAGACTGCCACCCTCTGTGTGAGTTCCCCTTCCCTGTCTGGAGCCTGGAAATTGACTCGAGACAAGTGAGCGGGAGTCATCATGAAGGCATCTCCTTGGGTTAACTTTTTCAGGACTTACAGTCCTGCATTGCCAGTTGTCCAGTGTATAAGAATTATTTCATGTATTTCGTCCAGTTTTCTATGTGTTTATGCAGAAGCACAATTTTCAAGGAAGTCTCAATTGTATTTCTATTGCTAGAATTTGGTCAATGTGCCTATTTCACACTAGTGTGTAAGCTTCAGAGGCATAAGAATTTTTATACCCAAACTTAGCACAAAATGGTGCTTAGAAAACATCTCTTAAATGAATACATGAATGAAGGAAGCAGCTCAAACTGAAGGTCAAATAAATGTTAAATGTCACAGAGATATTAATTAAAATAAAGCCTATGCTTTGTCAATAGATCATAAGTGATCTTGTCAGAGCCATTGTGGTAGAGTGATATTGATAAAAGCCTAACTGCATTAAGTACAAATGGAAAAAGAAAGTAAACCTGGTGAAAACATGGCAAAATTAGACAACTTTAGATTTGTATATTAAGCAGGATTAATATTCAGCTGTGAGGGCCAGCTAGAATTGTGGGTGTGAGCCACCACACCTAGCACCCAATGTATTGATTTTGTATCAGCTTTCTTAAAACATGATTTTCTGATCTTCTAGAATGGTAATTTCCCTTTGTTGAAGTTTACATTTCTGAGATTTGATTTAGTTTCAGCTGTGTTTGTTTTAGTGGCTGTTCTGCCACTAAAATCTGCAATGGGAAAAAGAATTACTGAAACACAATTTTTCAATCGATAGTTAAATTATGATTAATTTGATTCACCAAATATATAGACCCGTGTCCTCTTACATGTTTAAGGTCACACAAAATAGCAAAATTTTGTTATAAATAATACTTTACTGGAAATATCAGGGGCTCAAGTAGAAGGGCCCTGGGGAAGGGAAAAGGGCCCTGGAAGGTAGATGATTCAGTTTCTCAATTTATAAGATGTAAAGGTAAATAAAAATGATTTTAATCCATTTATAAAGGGCAAAGAGACCATTTCCCCTTAGGTTTTTTCTTAGACACATAATAAAACTGAGTCCTTGCTTTAACCTTTGGAATAGAGATCGATCTCTCCAGGGTTTAAACCCAGTCTTTGTTTGCCTTGAGCAGGTTTTTCTGGGAGTATTTACTCAATTCTAGGGTTTGTCCTGTTTGGACAAGTTTTTGTTTTCTAATAGTCATAAAAAGTCTTAGACTTTTATAAATTCTTATTGGAAATCACTGGGCTAATTTTCCAGTAACACCTTAGAAAACAGCTTACCAATCATACTATGTTTTCTTAAGATTTTTTTTCATATTTACACAAACATTGCTTATTTCTGAACTTCTGAATGGAGCAAAAACCTATATTAATGGGAAGCAATAACAATATCTCTTACACGTCCTCCTTGATGTTGTTTCGTGCACACTTTTTATATAGCATTTTCCATTAGCACGTTATCCTAAAAACAAGCTAATGAGATAAAGAGAGATGGTACTTTGATTCCCACGTACGAATGTTGAAACTGGTTTACAGAGCTGTCCAGGGATTTGTCCCAGTAAGGTGCTGTTGCGGGGAGGACTGAGTCAGTAACTTAGCTCTCCTGGTGTTGTGCCCATTAGTCTTTCTGTTTCACTATCAGATTTGACAGCTATTTCAAACGTGAGTGAATCCTCGGAAGAACTGCTCACTCCCCCTGAGAACTACAGCAGAGGCAAGTGAGCTGACCCCCCTCCACACACCTCCCCCCCAGTACCTTAACTCACTCTGCCAAGAAAGTGACTTAAAGCTAACCAGGAAACAAATACGTAGCACTGTGAGAGCATCTTGAGAATAAAATTCAAAGTCATCTATGACTTTATTATAGTGATTTTGAGAGCCATGTTTTATCTTGATAGACAGAAGAAACTTGAGATTGAAATGAAAGAATAATATCAGATGGAAAGAGCCAGAATAAAATAATGTTTTCATTTTATCTCTTGAATCAGGATCTATCTGACTGATAACATTTTAGCATTGATGTGTATTTAGTAATTCGCTAAGAGGCACACTGTTATTGTAAGGATCCTTATGAATCATGAAATAAATAATTTTGCTGGTGATTGCATAGTAGACAGTGGTCAATCATTTATACTAGTTAAATCTACTAAGTAATAATATGGGAAAATTACCGGACTTGTGAAAATCACAATAGAATTAAAATGGTTAATTTTGTTAGAACACAGCATATGTTTCTTGTTTTGAGTGTTGTATATAATTACAGAGTATTTAACAAAAAGAAAAACATAGTTGTATATTTATCTCTTTCCTTTGAATGTTCCCTTGTTTGCTCTTTTGAAATCTTATAGCACTTTGAACAACCTTGAAGCACTTGTAACAAGTTATATTACTCTATAATTATTTTTAGCTCCTTCTAAACTCTTTTAAGCTATTTGGGAACATTTCTCCAAGGTGGGGACATGGCTGAATACTCCCCTTCTCCCTAGCTCAGCATCTGTTTAAAAACATATTTGAATATTGAATAAATTCTTCAAAATAAAGATTAATAAAACCTTTCTCAAATTCTTTCCTTCAGAGTCTTGACTTCATAAAATTTTCTAGAAATTTGCCAGGATAATCATGTAAATTTTGCATGATTGCTGAAGGAATCTGCAGTAAAGTGTTGCTACCTAACATCCTTCTGTAGGATGCAGACAGCTTGCAAAATTATTTTTCTTGCTTTTCTAAAATGTAGTTTTCACTTTCTAACGTTTAGATATTTTTAGTAAAGTTTTCCTTTTAAATCTTCCTTATACCTTTCAAATACGTTTCTTTGAACATTATTAAAGTTAACTTGAGATGTGTGAGGAAGATGGGTGGATGTTGGATTCAAGGACACCTTTCTAGTACCCCAGAGAACTGTAGAAATAGAATTCTACATGAAGAAATGAGTCGTCTTGCACAAGGCCTGTAGTTGGTACTATTCTATAGAATTATATTTCTTTGAAATTCTAACATTTTAGCAATAAAGAATTTTTTGCGTGTATCAGTGATATTTATCTTAAAAATCTGTGTCAAAATGTAAACACATTTATTAATCCTTTACCTGTTGATACCCAAAGGATACATTTAAATGCTAAAAAAATAAGCTTTGAAAGTGCAGCACGGGCAAAACAAATATTTGCTGAAAGGGAGAATTAGAAAAGATTCAACAAGGAAACTCTTAGATCTCCATAGGAGACATGGCAAGAAGTAAAAGATGAAGTTCACTTACTTCACAATCTTACTGCAGGGCTGCTCTGGATAAGGGCGAGCATTTCATTTGTCATTAGCTTGCCTGTCTTAGCATTTATTCTCACTCCTTGAGAAGAGACCATATCGTATAATGACGCTGAAGCAGCTTTACCTTTCATGGGAGCAGTGTAACAATAGCACATCCCTTTTGCAATCACTGTGAGTGGCAAGGCAGGGACGCCCTCCATTCTGATGCTGTCTCAAAATGTTCTCCTGCATTCTTCCAGGTCCAGATTAATCTGAATCCTCTGCTCACACATTGTGTTGCTCTTAGTATTATATCTGCTGCATGGATATAAAGAGATAATATCAAGTGATGAATATGTATTCCAAAAATACAAGCAAAAAAAAAAAAGTAAGATTGGCTTTTTATTAGAGTAGAATCTATTGAATCAAATTTATACTTGTCAAAAGAATCTAAATGGGTTTTTGAAAAACCATGGCAAAAGAGCTTTCCAACTATAACAGAAGTCATTTAGTAGCTGGAAAGGTCAGAAATATCAGCCAAGGTCAAAAGACTTGAGAGAATTACATTTTATCTTTCGCTTTTCATGTGAACAATGATTCGCCCATCAGATACCGAGAAGGAAGCTGTATTTTATATGACTCTTAGATTAGCTGATATTATCTGTGAGTTCATATTAATTTCCTTGTTTGCTGAAGTCAACTGGACAAAACATTTTTCTGTTTAAAGCAGCAAAACCCTTTGTATATTTATGAATGCATAATCTCGATGAGATCCATGAATAGAGAATTGTGAATTTGTGTTTTTTTTTAAATTTTAATTTTGAAGTGAAGGTCTTAACATTCATAAAATTTTCAAGGGTTCCTATATCAATCATTGTCACAGCAGGAACAGATGGCATACATAAATTGGGATAATTTGAGCAGACTTTAATAGAGGACTATTTATAAGGCATAAAGAGGGTGTAGGAAAATCATGCTGAATAGCACAATATCCTTTGGCTTGTACCAGACAAGCTAATCCCCCAAGGCCTGAAGTGGAAGGAAGAGGGGGAAGTAACCGGAATCAGGGCACAGAGACCTGCAGAAAGAGCTGTCCAGCAGGTTCTGGGATCTTCACACGAGAGGTCACATCCTACAATAATCTCTCCCTCACCCCACAAAGGGGGAGCTGGAGGATAAATACTCTGCTCTCATTCTCCTTTCGCTTTCTGTTTCTCTGCTCACACTCTGGTGGGTAGAACCCAAGAATCCAGTGGGCAAGAAAGCTTGTGATGCAAGTCATGCAGAGTTGTCTTCAAGGGTATTGAGAAAGTTAGAGAAAAATGGAAAATGAAGGAGAAAAAATATATATTAATATACATATAACTATCTATCTATATATATATATACACATACTTATACATATCAGAGTCAGTCCCACCACTAAAGCATGGTTAAATCTTGCCCTGGTTAACTCTCCTTCTTCTTGTAAAGTTGGAATATGTATCCTTGCAACTTTCAAACATTTGTCCAACTTCTGATTCCTAAACTTCCAGAGTATGATTTAATGTGCTTTAAGTGTTTCACTGCATTTGTCATTTTCCTCTAATATTTGTCTTTTCTCTAGTTTTAACTCTCCCAGTCTTCTCAAGAATTTCTCATATAAGATCTTACCTGGTGGTTTAGATTCCAGAGTTAGCAAGAAAGTATAAGTGAGCATAGTTAAGATAAAATTGCGCTTGAAAATTCCGCAAATTATTCATACAACATGTACACATGGTTTAGTGCATGCAATATTGAATTGGAGACCCATGACAAAAATAACAGAAGATCCTATGCAGATATCTTGGAATCCAAGCCATTTGTCTTATGTATAACTAATATATAGTGGTGATTGGGGGAAATGAGTGAAGATTCAATTTCCCCATTGATATAAACGACAACGTGAAGTCTAAAGATGATTTTAAGGAGTGAATGTAGTAATGTAAGTGAGAGCACTTAACATGCTGCTTGGGAGTTGGCCCTTGATAAATATCTCGTTGTTTCTTTCCTATTATTTAATCGCTTTTCTATGACTCTTATTTCTTGTTTTTCTAACTTTTTTCCTTACTTGTGTAATTTAAGTTTTGTATTAATTACAGATTTATATGTACACAAGTAATAAATCATAACATGAATGAACATCATATCATACAGATGATATGACATACCATACATATCATATATGTCATATATATAATAATTCTTATATATACATATTCAAAATGAGGTCAAGTGCATGTGTGTATGTGTGTTGTATATATATATATAAGTATATAAGTATATATATATATAAGTCCCAATTTGACATCATGTCTTTTTCTCTGTGAAGGCAATGACACATATCCTATTTCTTTAAACAACATACTACATGCTACATAGAATACAACTTTTCTATATCTCTACCTGATATACTAAATCTTGAAGAAAAAAATAATATACTACTACAAAATATGCTTTTACTTTTAGTTGACCCCTGTATTCATTTGCTAGGGCTTCCATAACTATGTACCACAGATTGGGTAGTTTAAGTAATAGAAGTTTATTCTTTTACTGTTCTGGAGACTGGAAGGTTTCTTTTAAAGGCCATCAGGGAAAATTTATTCCAGGCTTCCCTCCTTGGCTTGCAGATGGCCATCTTCTCCCTGTGCCTGCACTTCATCTTCCCCTGTTAGGTATGTACACAGGCACATATGTCCAAATTTCTTCTTCTTATAAGAGCACCAGTCATATTGGATTAGAACCCACTCTAATGACTTCATTTTAACTTAATCACCTCTGTAAATATCCTGTCTCCAAATATAGTCACATTGTGTGGTGCTGGAGGTTAGTATTTCAACATGAATTGGATCCAAAATAAAATAGCTATGGTGGTATAATAAAAATGTACATGAGCCAAATAGCATGGGCTCACTCTTGCTAAGCAGTACTGGGTATTGCTGCTATTTAAGGTCAAACTCATCAAAAACAGAGACCAATGTTGAGCCCTTGACAAGGTACGATCCATCAAGGTGACCAACTACCCTTTTAGGGGCAGGTTGAAAACATCAGCCTGCTTGTTCCATAGAAGGAGTAGTGATTTGTCCTAACTTGAATTATTCTAGGCATAGAATATCAAGTGTTTTCTGAGAAGGCCGAAGGATCCAGAGCACAGGCAGAGTGTTTGGCTTTCAATAGGAAGATGTGTGTTTTATAACAGTTAAAAGGCAGGAGAAATTGGGTGCAGATACAATGAGGTCTAGGAGGGAGAAAAATTAATATGTTTTCCCTAATGTTTCCAATTTTCTTCTATGAAGGAGAAGGCCCGGGATTCCGCCAAGTGTTAAGTGGTGAATGGTTCAGTGATGATAGAGGGTTTAACCAGGAAACACATTAGGCTTGCAGGACAACTGCTTCCAGGTACAGGTGATTATTCACTAACACGTTCCTAGTTTAAAGTCCTGTTATGTGCTTTATTCTTGGGGTACCTAGGTTGGTGGGTAGAGACAAGAGAAAGGCAGATGGTTCCTACAGAGTTGTTTGTTTGTTTGTTCTTATATTGCTATCTTTTGTTTCGAGGCAGGTTCAGAAAAGACAGGGACAAACTTAATTAGAAGACTAGAGTAGTAGTTAAATATGTCTATTGGAATCTATAGTTTATGAGATTAAAAAATCTAGAGTATTCAAGATATTTAGAAAAGCATTTTCCATTGTGTTTCAAAAACATAGAAAAGATTAGTTGATTGCACTCTAAAATAGGTCTTCTCTATTATTGGCTCATAGCATCCCCTTCTTTCCTCTCATAATACTTAGTACTAATGGCAATATATATTTATTTGTGTTTATTTGTTCAATGTGTGTATCTTCTAGTAGATAATAAACTCATAATTGTAGGGATCTTCCCCTCTTGCTTTACTGAGCATTGCTGGTGCTCAATAATACGATGTTGAATGTATGGAATCTGTATAATAATTTTCCCTTGAATATTAGCATAAGGATTCTGTTCAGGTCCAGAATTTCTTCTTATGTGACAAATTGATGTCTTAGTTATGTTTCTAAATGTTACTAAATGTTTCTAAATGTTACTAAAAAATGGTTTTAAATTGGTGTTTAATGGAAAGAGAGTAGGCTTTGGAGTCTATATGACCTTACGTAAGTTACACAAGTTCTCTGAGTCTCAGTTTTCTCATTTGTAGAAAGAATGTATCAGAAAGGTTGCTTTCCAAAGTAATAACACTTGAAGTTACATCTACATTTCAGGGTATGTGGGGAATTTAATTTAAAGGAAAAAGATGTAGTCTTGATGAAAGAAATTGAGAAAAGTAATAATTTAATTATTCTATATAATAAAGAGTTAAGAAATTTTGAGCAATCTGCTAGTCCCCACTGCAGTCACTTTTGGGGGCAATGCTCAGAAAGAGCACTGGAGAGGAGATTTGGCTAGGAGTAGTAGAGTCCTGGAATTTTGGTGTCAGGCTAGGGCTGTGTGGCCTCATAGCGGCATACAATCTCCCCTAAGGCAATGATTAGCAGTAATAACTGATGCATGAGATTTGATTTTAAACAGTTGCTGTTGTGTTTTATAATTTTTCTTCCTTATTCAGAGATCCTGATGAATCTGTTATCAGCAGCTTATGTGTATTTTACTGCCCTAGGGAACAGAAGAGGAAGCAGCCATGACTTCCTATGGAACAAAATGATGTTGTAACAGGACAGTAGCCACAGGATTGGTGGAGAAACAGCCAGAAGTAATGGACAAAATTCTAACCAGATTATCATCACACCAATTGAATATTGGAGTCTAAATACATATTGAGGCCACTTAAGTACTCATAGTTAGGAGGGATAGGCTCATGTTGTTTTACTTGACTATTTAAAAATGAACCAAGTCAGAATGCTTTAGATCTGTGGTCCCCCAACCCCTGGTCCTCTGGCTGGTACCAGTCTGTGGTTTGTTAGGGACAGGGCCAGAGAGCTCTACCACCCTGCCGCCCTGTCCGTGGAAAAATTGTCTTCCATCAAAAGGTTGAGGACCACTGCTAGATTACATGTAATTCATAACATTTACATTGTAGGGTTTGTTGCCAGGAACAAATAAGATAATGCCAGTGCAACTGTTAGCACATGCAGCAATTTTGTTCAAATTAGAAAAAAAAAGCCTCCTCTCTTGGTGGATGAATTAGAAAAACATACCATTTTGGGGTAGATGCATCCTTCTGCAGAGGGCATAATCCTTCCTAGAGTGTGTATGCTCCCATACCTCTGTGGCCAGGCACTTTTACCATGTAGGAACTGCACAATCTTAGCATGGCAGCCTTGGATAATGTAAATGCCTAGAATAGAGTAGACACCGAAATGGTAGCAACCGAAATTATTCTGGATTACATTAGACCATGATTTGTTTCTTATTTCTTAAAACAAGAGCTGATATGCTGATTATAAGAGGTTTTCCATTTTTCTTGCAATAGATCTAAATTAAGGGGTGTGTGGGTGTGTGTGTTCATGCACACGTGTTTGTGTACAGGTCTTCTGCTTACAAAGTTGATTAGTTGTATTTCTTTGAACTTGCTGATGTCAAATCATGTATAATAGAAAAATTTGGCTCATGTCTACTAATCTCTTCAAATACAAATGCATTCTACACTGGTGGTGGAAGTTTTTAATAGATTTCTTTGTTTTAGAGAAGCATTCACAAGGTATTTTAATTTAGTTTTAATTATCACTCCAGGATAGCTTTTCCTCTCTCACTACAATCTCAACTACAAAGACAGCTTAGGCTCCTGGCATTGGGCTGACCTTGGGGGCAGACTTTGAGCTTTTAATGTTTTATTACGAGCCAGCCTCCTGCAGATCTCTATCCACTGCTCTATTGATTCTAGTGAATGGATCTTCAGATGCACTTTGGACTCCCGTGCTTCTATGGCCTTGGGACACACCAGGTGAGGCACAGACATGCATTTTTTTTGTATTGCACCTTTCTGCCTCAAATCCATATGTTCTTATTGCTTTATAGTTAACTATCATAGACCCAGTGTAACTACATAAATCCTATTAATGATGTTTTAACTGAAATATTACTTGATTTGACACTCTACTTTCCAATTCCTTCTTTTAGAACTTATCTCCAATTCTCCTAATTACTTTGTAAACTGGAATTTTTCTGAGTAAAGGATTGAAATGGCTTTCCTGATAGATAGCTTTATAGACTGAATGTTTGTGTCCCCTAAAATTCATATGTTGAAGCCTAATCTTCATTGTGATGGTTTATGGACATGCAGCCTTTGGGAGGTGATCGGGTGATGAGTGTGGAGCCCTCACGAATGGGATTAGAGCCCTTATATGAAGACACAGAAGAGAAATGATTTTTCTCTTGGCTATGTGAGGATACATTAAAAAGGATGCTATCTACAAATCAGGAAGTAGACCCTCACCAGATGTGGAATTTTCTGGAGCCTGGATCTGGGACTTCCCAGCTTCCAGAGCTATGAGAAAAGGAGAAGTCTCCAGCAGGGGTGGGGAACTTGCGGCCTCAAGGCCACATGTAGCCATCTAGATCCCCAAGTGCGGCCCCTCGACCAAATCCAAACTGCCAGAACAAATCCTTTTAATAAATCCTTATTTATTTATCTTCAGTGGACCCTATAACTTTGTTATTTTATTATTAAAAGGATTTGTTCTGTAAAATTTGGATTCAGTCAAAAGGCTGCACTCAAGGATCCAGAAGGCCACATGTGGCCCCAAGACTGAAGGTTCCTCATCCCCCAGTGGTATTTTTGTTATGTCAGCCTGAACTGACAAAGATAGATAGCACCAGGCATTATTTATATTCAACCTCCCTGCAAGGAACATAGATTTAGGAAACCAGTTTTGTAGTCAGTTTTTGATGAAAAATATGCTTCTGGCTACATATAAGATTGCATCTAAATTCTCATCCTGCAAGATAGTAAAAATGATGTTTGTTAGATTAATGTGAATAGTAAATAATGGAATCATGGCACTTTAAAACATTGAAAACAAAGATGACGAGAACATTGCACAGTTCAAAAAAGATAAACAAGTTCTGTGTACATAGTAATATGGTGATATTACAATTGTTTACTAAGCATTGATTTCCTCTTCAATCTTCATAACAGAATGCTAACTTGGTTTACGTATCTATCTCTCTTTCACACAATCTATGGCTCAGAGATATTTGTATACAACTTCACTTCCAAGGATGAGTCAGATCCTTGGAAACTCCATCTCCCTGGTCAGTGATCAGCTCAAGTATAAGCTTGTGATTCAGTGCTGTCCAATGAAGTGTGAGATTAGTTTTGCCCTGGCCTGAAGTCACTAAAAAGCAGCTCTCTCCCTCCTGCTAAATATAAAGTTACTGGCAACCATCGTATAAGCGGATTTACCAGCGGATCAAACAACCTTGGAGTCTGACCTACCTCTGGATTTGCTCTCATGTGAGCTAATGTGTTTTCTTACTGTTAAGCAAGTCCAGTTCAGAGAGATAAACATTAAAAGAACAATAGTAAACACATTTTCACACAAATCTATACATAATAAAAAACTGATAAACATTATGAAACACAAAACTAGGTGTGATGAAGGAACTTAGAATGGGCATCAGAGAAGTCCTCTTTGAAGAGATCACGTTTAAACAGAGATCCAAAGTATAATTTTGATAGGTGAAGTGTTGGGGAAAGAACATTCATTCCATGAAAAGATCTTGGGGTAGGAAATTTGTTGGCACTTTTGAGGAACTTTAGAAAACTATGCATGCTCAGCTCATTCAAGGATAAGGAGCAAGCAGGAGAACAGGAAATTGGTATGAAATAAAGCTAGAGATAGAAGCTATGGTCAGATACTACAGGATATTTAGAGCACGTAACGTATTAGAGGAAGAATTGATTCAATCAAATATCATAAGATTTTGTAAGTTTAATGGCATGTCTCCTTTTCTTGCCCCTGTACCCATATTAGTAACCACAATCGGTGGAAAGTCTTGCTTGGTAGGCACATAAGTGACCAGAGAAGGTGTTAGGTCCCACCACTTGGTCCCACCAGCCTTCCTTTTCTTCCTTTTTTTTTTTTTTTTTGTGCTGGAAACACAATGATTGCAAATTTTGTTCTGAACTGTTTTTTCTTTTATGGTCAACTTAATTAGTTCAATTTTTAAGTATGAGAAGAAATTCAGTTTTTAGTTAACATGTAGATTGGTTGGATAAAAGTGACAAATATTTATGTTCGGTTACAAGCTCAGCTGTACCTTTTTATATCAGCATAGGAAAACATTTATGTGGTGGCTCACTATATACTGTACTATAGCTTATAACTCTTGAAGTAACCACAGAAGAACATGTAACTCAGAATAGTGAGCCTGAATGTTGGCTCATATTTATCCTATTAATAGTACTCTTGTTAGTCCCATGTTTAGTCTACTCTGACCTACCAGAATCTCAACAAAACACTAGTGGAAAAGCAAAGGGAAGTAGAGCTTATTAAGACTGGACTTAAAAATATTTATATAGGTGAATGGCTCTTCCTTGAGTAAGGTGGCTAGTAAGAGTCTAAATTATAGGGTCTGTTGCAGAATAGCACCTTGGTCTTCTACATAGCAACTGAAATATAAAAACTCTGCATCCGATCAGTGAGATACAGGAGTCAGATTTCTCAGGCAGGCAACACTTAAAATTAAGTAAGCAAGACCTCTACTATTTAGGGAGAACCACTATGGGAACAGAATTTCTCCCCCCCCCCCAAAAGTACCATCAAAGGCTATAAAGATTGACAAATAGGTTGAGAATCCACCAAGGATCCAAATCCAGTGGGGGAAATAGAAAGTGAGAAACTGAGGCAGATGGCCCATTAAAAATAGTTGGAACAGAAACTAGTTATATTATTTTACTGTTTTTTAAAATTATTTCACAAGTTAAATAAAATACATGTTTGAAAATGTAGCAATAACAACACAACTGCAGCGATAACAACAAAATCTACTAAAGCTGTTACTTTAATCATTTTTTTATGCTAAGCACATTGAAAGCAATATCTCTCCCACAATCAAGCAATGTGGTAGGACAATTACCCTTGTCAGGTAGATAAGTGACCAGTTAACTATTATTCATTAGAGGCCAAAAAAAAAAAAAAAAATCCAAAGTAATTCTTCTTTGAGGAATGTCCCTTACTACCTTACTATGAGCAAATTCACTTTGTTATATTTCTACCTTTTGTACTTATAGGACAAAAAAATAAAAATAAAAATTTTGATCATTTAATTGTATTTCTATATTTCATAGGCAATGACTCCTAGAACTTGTCCTACAAACCTCAAACCCTTAAGTAACCTGAAGGAAAGGTCACTGCTGTGAGCTAGAGGTGCTATGTCCCTGTGTTAGACAGAGATGTCATGTATCTTGACAAAATTCATTCATTACCAACTAACCAAGGGTCACTGGATGCAAATTAAAGGACTTCCCCAATATTATAATTGGGGGATATATATTTATAGAAAAAATGAGAAAAATGAAAACAATTTTTATATAATGATGCGTATTCAAAGATCTGTTTATTAGTTGTTAAAAAAGGAATTTCCAAAATTTCAAATCCCTCTAATCAATCACTTAGTTTCACAAAAGGTATTCAAAGAAAATGGAATTATTCAAGAGAATCAGTAGTGGCAACCTGAATCCAATAAACTGAATAAATTGCTGGCACCTGAATCCATGACCAAGCTGTCTCTCATTTATGGTTTCCATTTTCCTTGGCCTCGCTTCCTATTCTGGCAAAGTATGGCTTCGAAATTATAATTGTAGATAAAGCTAATAATAACATGTTTTGCTGAAGCTGTTTCTAGCAAGGTGTAAAATCCCACATTGATCTACCCTGGTAGAGTCAGGGAAAGCCAAATATAATCAATATGACATGAAAGATAAGTGCATTTCTCTTTTGAACTTGCATATTGCTGGGGGAAGAGAGTTAAAGTAATTTTCACATATTTTCTGGTTGGGCAAATATATTTCAAGACTTTTTGACTGAATTATATAGCAACAGTTCATACTTAATTATGTTTTCAGTAGAAGACTTAGTGCCCTTTTGGGGTCCCGTAGAATGCTGTAGTTGGCTGTGATAGATTTCAGAAATAAACTCGGTAACTGACTTGTGGACAGTTGTGAATAATTCATTATAAGCTATCCAGATGTTTTCTGAATTATCAGAGTACCCTAAACATGGATGGGCGAGCATAGGGAAGGTATTGAAGAGTAAGTACTTGTGGAAAGAATTCATAAAACTATGCATAAAATTGGGATTCTTTATTTACATTTATTCATTCGTTTATTTAGTGATGCCAAAGGGCTGAAAAGCCACCAGTAAGTTCACAAAGATTCTAGTGAATTTTATAACATAAAATAGAATGCTATTTTGGTAATTTACCTCTGTTCATGAAAATTATGTAGTTTTACAATGAAAGATGATTTATTTTCAGGCAAAAGTAGATTGATTTTAATAATTTAACAAGGTTAAGACATTATGGAAGCTTCTGAAGAAAATCAAAATATTTTACCCCAAAATATATTTCTCTGATGTATGTGGAGATGGCTATTTAGAGGGCTAGCCAATGGTAGTGGCCCTGCAAAACTGTCTTTTGTGGGGGAAGTTTGCACCTATAGAGAATCTGTATTAGGGCAACCAGGATCTTGTTCAGTTTTAGGAAATATTAACTAAGTTCAACACCTTAAAGATCTGAAAGAAATATGTACCATCTATTCTATCTGATGGATGCTACCTGTGGGGTTTCATCTATATAACAAGATCACCTTAACTAGGCAAGTGTTTTCCTTTCTCTTTCTTATAACCTGCCTTGCCACTAAAAGCTGACCTACCACCATAACCTATTTTTGGCCATGCTCTGGTCTGGCATTCTTTCTGTAACCTCAGCTTGGTATATTAGCTTCTGTACTTCATTGGGGAGTTGAGTTTTTATTCTGAAGGCTCCCGTGTAAATAAATTTGTGAAATAAATTTGTATGCCTTTTCTCCTATTAATCAATCCACCTCATGTTAGTGAGCTAAAGCCTGTGAAAATTCAGTTCCATATTTAGGAAATCAGAAATTACTTTGAAATAAATGAAAATGAATGAACACCACTATTAAAATTTGTAGAATGCTAGTTAGCACTCAGGGGGGAAAATTTATAGTGCGAAAACCCTATTTAAAAAAATAAGAATAATGTTAACTGAAAGACCTTGGCTTTCACCTTAAGAAAAAAGAAAACTAAACTGAAAGTAAGTCAAGAAAAGAAAGGTTAAAGATAAAAGTAGTGCTCAATGAAGAAGAAAACAGAAAAAAAAGAGAAAGAGAAAAATCAATGAAATCCAAAGTTGGTTCCATAAGATCAATGAAATCGTTAAACCTCTAGCTAGACTGATCAGGAGAGAAAACAAATAATTTTACAATGATCAGGAATGAGAGTTAGCATCACTGCAGACGTTAAAATGATTGCAAAGGAATGAATAACTTTATGGTAATAAATTTGACAGCTTGAATGAGACGGACAAATTTCTGAAAAGCACAATCTATCATGGTTCACTCAAGAACACGTAATCTAAATAGTATATGAAACACCTATATACACACACATATATATACACACACACTAATGTAATATACTATTATATAGTATATATTACTATTGTAACATATATGTGTTAAAGTAAGTAAATTTGTTGTTAAATACCTTCCCACAAAGAAAATTCCAACCTGATATGACTTTGCTAGTGAATTTTACTAGCATTTCAGGACAAAATGATACCAAATCTACACCAACTGTTTCAGTAGCAGAAGAGAAGGGCATACATTCCAACTTACTCTATGAGGCCAGATTACCGTGATATCAAACAAAGATGTTTAAATAAAAGTACATGTCAGTAAGTTCATGAATATAGATGTAAAACTTTAAGAAAATGTAGCAAATTCAAACAATATATAAAATAATAATATTTATGATCAAAGAATATGAAATCAATCTATGTAATTAATCATATTAACAAACCACAAGCAAAACCATACGATCATTATAATAGACACAGATAAAGCCTTTGATTAAATACAAAATAAATTTCTGATAAAAATTCTCAGCAAACTAAAAATAGAAGGGAATTTTCTGGACCTGACAGATCTGATAAAAGATATCTATGAAAAACCTGTAGTTACCATCATATTTATTGGGGAAAAGCTTAAAATTTTCCCCTCAAGATCAGGAAAAGAGAGAGATATCTGCTCTTACTAGTTCTATTAAACATTGTATGGGAAGTTCTAGCCAGTACAATTAGGAAAGAAAAAGACATAAAAGGCATCCAGATAGAAAAGGAAGGAAAAAAGCTTTCTTTATTCAGGGACAACATGATTATTTATATAGAAAATCTGATGATGTCTACTAGGATTAATAAGTGAATTTAATAAGACTATTTTTTGAATCAGAAGATTCAATCTTATTAAGATATCAATTTGACCTAAAATAATCTATAGATTTAACATAACTCCAATAAATATCCTAAAAATGCTTTTGTGAAAATGAAAGGTTGATTTTAAAACTCATATGGAAATTCAAAGGTAGCCAAAGAACTTTGAAAAAGCAAAACAAAATTGGATGATTAATACTACCTCTAAATAAGGAAAATAATAAACCTAGCAAATTTAAGCCCCAACACAAGCCAGTGTTTAACTCTGATCTTTAATTTGTCTTCTATTGCTTCATATTCAAATTCCTCAGGTAGTTGCTTTTTGAATTCTCTCCAAGATTTTAGTTATAGCCAGTGGAAGACATAGAATATACTAGCGAGTTTATTTTGTCTTGGCTAGTACTAGCAGCTCTTAATTTTTTAAAAGAAGCAATTTCTGTCTACGGTCATACCATCCTAAACACGCCTGATCTTGGAAGCTAAGCAGACTCAGGCCTCGTTAGTACTTGGATGGCGGAAGAAAGAATTTCTGACATTATTGATCCTCTCCTTTGCAGGTTTGTTTTACATTTTATTAATTACTATTTTCATATTTATTATTTATTTTCTTCTGTCTTTGGATTACGATCTTTTGATGCTAACAAAAGTTCTAGATGTCATTGTGTTAGGATGCAATTTTCTGCAAGGGCAGGTGGTTAATATACATGATTTCAAGATTTGTGGGATATTGCATGCCAGATACATTACAGCAACTGGATAAGAACAAGAACGTCTGCGGTGAGTTAGACCTGGATTCAAATTCAGAATGCATTGTATACTGTATCAGCAGTATGGCATTCAAAACCCCCTTAACCTTTCCTCAAGTTCTTTATCTATAAAATTGAAGTAGTAATATCTACTTGACATGGTATGTAAGGTTTCCTGCATGTGCCTAGCATGTGGTAACCTCTCAGCTAATTATTAATCTCAGGACAATGTTTTCATTAATGGCATACTTATTCTGGAATTTTATAACATTAAATAATTTTTATTAAATAATTTTTATTTTCTGAAGATTTGTACTTTAATATTTTTAATTTGGTGTGATATTTGATTGGAAAAAGTAGGGGTAAATGTTACAATCAAGATACGATATAGAATTTAGATTCTGCTATACTCAGAAACAATGTATATTCTCCCAGTGAGCAAGATATGCAGTGAAGGGAGAGGTTGGCATTTGGTAACTTTCTTGAAAGGTCTCATGTAGAGAGAGCATGTTGTTGGATATCTTAGCCCTGCCTCAGTTTAAAGGCAAATATGCCTTTCCTGTGATTATTTAAAAGACCTGAATCACTAGATGCTTCTCTGCATGGTAAGGATTAATTTAGAAAGCTGATAAACATTGCATACAGAGCATATTTATTTTGAGGCAAAACAAAGTTTTTTTTTTTTTGTAGTGAACTGATTGCAAATGTACTAATTTAATGCCCAGCCTAGAATCTTGTACCCACCTAAGCTAAGTTTTCTATACAAAGGAGAAATTAAGACATTCTCAGATAAACTAATTTGAATTAGTGTTTGCTTCACTTAAACTCTGTTATACTTTCTGAGATCATTAAACATGAATAAAGAATTGATCTTAATTCTCATGTTTGGAAGAAAAAGGAACGGATTAATTCTGATTTGGGCTGTCTTTACATTTTTGAGGTTTTTCCTTGGAAATTGAATTTGTTGTAAATGTAAATAATAAAAACAAAATCTAAAAGTCAATATGAATGATCTAACAGATGACTCTCTTACTGATCAAAGGCTTAAAGTTCAACTTAATGTGGAAATGAAACAAAATATTTATTTTAAAGAAACAATAAGTTATATAGCACTAAAGTGTAAAGTTCTAAGGTGGCATATAAATTGTTTACACTAACACAATAACCAATGACATTAAATTGAATATTATATGATGCAGTACACTGCCTTATAATAATGTATGTTACTTGAATTTTTCTTCTTTATAACTTCAGTTTAAAATTCATAATTACTTCAACAAATCACAACAGTTATGAAATTCAGCAGAGCTTCTTTGGTGAATTTTTACAGGCGCTTTGCTTTTTTCTTTTTTACTAGAGTCTTAGTGACATCTTATTATACTTTGAGAAATTTATTTTGGTTCACTGGCTTTGTATCACTCCATATTTTTCTGAACAATAATAGAATTAAAGATTAAGCCATTTTTCTGCTTTTAAATAAAAATTGTTTTCCTTTTTTAAATTGCCTTTCATTAATATTAATAGATTCATTTTTTTCAACTGAGGCACAGTGCCTACCTGCTTTTAAAATTGTATAAGGCAACTATTACTTGCACATGCTATTCTTTTCTTGTTACATTTTATTTGTACAGTCAGTGAACTAAGAATAGTTTTTACATTCTTAAACTGTTGAAAAAAATAAAAAGAATAATACTTCATTACAAGTAAAATTAATATGAAATTCAAGTATCTATAACCAAAATTTTGAATTTAAAAAATTAAATATTTGTGGAAATTTGCTTTCTCTCTTTGTTATATAAGTTCCCACATAGTACCCTTGAATTTTGTCTCTGAACCAGCAAAGCCTAAATATTTAATATCTAGTCCTTTACAGAAAATCTTTGCTGACCCTTGCTTGAGAGAAATAGATTGTAAGTTTTATAAAATGCCACTTTTTAAAGTCAGTTATTTTTAAATCATTTAAATGACTGAACAAAATATGCATCCCATAAACAGTAATGAAGTTAATTTTAAAGCAAGTATAATACATGGGACCTTATATATCTATAAAAGTATTGTGCTCAAAGAGCTAAAAGTAGAACCACCATTTGATCCAGCAATCCCATTACTGGGCATCTACTCAAAGGAAAAAAAGACATTTTATAAAAAAGACATCTGCACTAGAATGTTTATAGCAGCACAATATACAGTTGTAAAGATGTAGAAACAACCCAAGTGCCCATCAATACCTGAGTGGATTAATAAAATGTGGTATATGCATACCATGGAGTACTACTCAGTCACAAAAAACAGTGGTGATCTGGCACCTCTTGCATTATCCTGGATAGAGCTGGAGCCCATTCTACTAAGTGAAGTGCCAAAAGAGTGGAAAACCAAGCACCACATGTACTCACCATCAAATTGGTTTTAACTGATCAATATTATATGCACATATAGTAGTAACATTCACTGGGTGTCGGGCAGGTGGGAGCAGGGAGGAAGGAATGGGTATATTCACATCTAATGGGTGCGGTGTGCACTGTCTGGGGGATGGACACCCTTGAAGCTCTGACTCAGGCAGGGCAAAAGCAATATAATGTAACTTAAACATTTGTACCCCATAATATGCTGAAATAAAAAAATAAATTAAAAAAGATAAATTTTCAAAAGATCAGGATCTATCTAAATGAAAAAGTGAAGTTGTACAAAAGCAACACAGAAAAGAACAGTCACATAAAGGATAAGTTTCTTTTCATCTGTGAGTAGAAAAAATGTTTCTAACTATGAATCAAAATCCAGTGCCATAAAAAGTGAATTATTTTGACTACATAAAATGTAAAATAATGATATGCAAATAAACATCATTAGAGTATAAAGCCAATGGCAAATAAAGAAAGATATTTACAATAGCTAAAGGTAATAGCCCTCATGTATAAAGAGCTCTTACACATTGAGACAGAAAATATAATAACTTGACAGAAAAATAAACAAAAGATAAAAATACACAGTACACAGAAGAAATACAGTCTATAAATTGAAAGATATATAACCTTCTATGTAGTAATTAATAAACAAATAGATAAATAAACAAATTAATAAATAAATTCAAGTTAAGTCCACTTCAGATACAATTTATCCACAATCAGAGTGACAAAATTTCAAAAGTTTGACAGTATACTTTGTTGATAAGGCTTTGGGGAACCCAATGTTCTCATCCAGTGCTTGTAGAAATGCCAACTAATACAATCCAATATGAGAGGGAATTTAGAATATACAGGAAAATTATATATACATTTATACTGATAATGAGCAAACCTACTTCTATAAAAGTATCAAAAAGATATGGTTACAAAAATATTAATTAATATATGCAGAAATTTTCCATTGTGACAATGTTTGTATTAGCAGAAGATTGAAAACAACATGAATGCCTATCAGAAAGACCTGGATGAATGAATTATAGTAAATCCACAAAATACAATGAGGATTGTGCAAGTGAAAAAAGGAATTAAGCACTGTCTCTATACACAGAAATGGAATGATCTCTGTAATATATGGTGGGTGAAAAAAAGTCAGTTGTTGAAAGGGATGCTAAAACATTAGAAGGATAAAATAACTTCTAGCAGAAAGAAGAAAGAAGGTGAAAGAACAGGCATGAAAGTGAGTTTTCCCAGAAGATAGCCTATTATATAGCTTGAATGAGGAACTATGGAAACATTTAATAACCACAGATAATAGTTTAATAAGAAATATTGATCAGCAATAATAGTGGGTGTGACAATAATGGCATTAATCCCTTCGTGTGTTCTAACAATGCTTTTTAAAAAATTTCCCAAGATTTCAAGTATTTTTCACATATTTTAACATTTTCTCTTCATAATTCTACTTTGAGCATGGTAGCATTAATATCTTCAATTTATAGATGGAAAAATTGAGGTTAAGAAAGTTCAACAATTTGCCCCTATTCATTCAGCTAGTGGAACAACATGGCATTTGAATTTACATCTTTCTGAATGGCCCACACATGAACAACTACTCATATTGCTACATAATATGCTTTTTAAGTTTGACATTGCTTTATTAATCGTCAAAAAGGCAATTATGACAGAGGAAGATGGCGGACTAGAAGCAGCCTGTGAGCCTGCCACGCTCAAGGAGCAGTGTAAATTGCAGGCAGATGCCTTCCTAGAGATCGCTCTTCTTGGAAGGAACTTTGTGAAATCACAGAGAAGCAAGGTGGTATACACACAATGAAGGAGAGGGTGACCCCACAATACATTCGACAAGATCAAAGGTGCATGATGCCAGCTCAGCACAGGACTCAGCTTTTTGGCAGTGGCCTTCACATTGCCCCCCTCAAGGCTGGGGAGCGAGTGGCCTAAGTGGAGGCACCTCTGAGCTGTACCCTGTGACTGGAAGCCACGTGCCCCTCCCCTCCAGTGCAGTGGGATCTGAGCAGAGGATTTGACTGGGGAACTACAGGCTCTGCCCTGGGAAGCTTTGGGCCACTGCTTCAGCGGGTCCTGGTGGTGGGGAGAATGCCTTCCTCCCTGGGCCGCTGGAACCGACACCCACTCACGTGACTTGGCATTTGCAGTCACGGAGCCTGTGGAACAGCCCACCGCCTGCTCAACCCGGACTCTGCCCTACAGGTTGGCTCAGCCCACTGCCCACATGGCCCTGTCTCCAGCTCTGAGTCCCTGCTTAGAAGCCCCGCTTCTGGCTCCTCCCAGTCCTGGCTTGGAGGCTCTCATGGGAGACCCTGAGGCTCTGCCCAAGGAGGTCCAGAGTTCCCACCAGGCTCCGGACACCACCCCCGATATTCCAGCACTGCACCAGGACCCCAAGACCCCACACTGGAGTCCACGCCACTGCCACAGGGCCAGCAGAATTGCGCTAAGGTCCAACACCCCACCAGGGGCCCCCCAGGCCTCGAGCCATCATTACACTGGGATCTGGTTCAAGCTAATGCCCACAGGCTGGAAACCCAGATATCTTTTGCAGGTGAAAAAAGGAATTAAGGACTGTCTCTATACACAGAAATGGAATGATCTTAAAACAATAGATGCTGGCATGGATGCAGAGAGAAACGCTTATACACTGTTGGTGGGACTACAAATGAGTACAACTCCTATGGAAAACAGTATGGAGATTTCTCAGAGAACTAAAAGTAGAACTAGCATCTTATCCAGCAATCCCACTATTGGGTATCTATCCAAAGGAAGTCATTTTATCAAAAAGACATGTGCACTCGAATGTTTATTGCAGCACAATTCACAATTGCAAAGATGTGGAATCAACCCAAGTGCCCGTCAATCCATGAGTGGATTAACAAAATGGGTTACGTGTATGCTAGAGAGTACTACTTGGCCATAAGAAAGGATGAATTAATGCTTTATTCAACAATTTGGAGACCGTTATCCTAAGCAAAGTGTCTCAAGAATGGAAAAATAAACATCACATGTACTCTCTAATAAATTGGAACTAATCGATGGGCACACAAGTGCACAGAGGGAAGTCAAAAGTCGATGGAAATCAACCAGCGGGGAGAGTGGAAGAGGGGAGTAGCAAAATCCCTTCGAATGGGTACAGTGAACACTATTTGGGTGATGGGCACATTTACAGCCCTGACTCAAACCATGTAACAAAAACATTTGTACCCGCTTAATATTTTGAAATATAAAAAAGAAAATAAAAAGTGAATAAATGATAAATAAAACAGACAAAAAGCTATTTTTTTATTTTTTCCAAAGTAAGTAATTTTGAACAAAAAAAGATGATGTAATTTTAGAAAAAGAAAAAAAAATATGTAGCTTTATGCACTTTTCTTTAGGTATTTCTCGTATGTGGCAACATGCTGAAAGTTGAAGCTGCCAAAACATGTAATATTCAATAGAGTAAGTAAACCTGGGCTTTGAGTAATTTAAGAAACTGCTAAAAGTTCATAGTTTTCTGGATGAAAAATTATCCAAAGTTTAATAAATATGTGTTTGGCTCATTTGCATGCTTTTAATAATCAAATTCAGAATGTCTTTCTAGTTTTCTGAATTACATAGATTAAAGACACATATATTCAATAAATATAATTTAACTTTTAAAAATATTAAAACCTTCTTTTGCCTATAAGATATATGTGAAAACCTTCCAAAAATTTTCATGTGATATCACAGGTTATTTTTAAAAAATAATGTATGATAATAGTATCGCTTATATTGCATAGCTTTTAGAACTAAGAAGGGAAGACTTTCTGTGGTCAAGGGGCAATGATTTAGGATTTAATCCCAAGGTAAATGAAAAGTGCTCAAAGAAAAGTAAGAATGGATAAATAACTCTTAAAACCTTACTCTGTGTGTAGAGAAAAAGAAAAACATTATTATTCCATAAGTTGAAAGAACATACTATGTGACATAATTTCAAAAACAATTTTTTTCTAACATGATAGATATAATTCTAGATTGCCTACTTCCTGAAAAAACTAAGAGGTTGTGAAATTTGATGTCACTAGATCATAAAATGGAAAATGCTCTACTAACCAGAGAGCTTTGAATATCATAACGGGGCATATACTTGGCAATTTCATGATCCTTGGAAATCTATTCTAAAGTTACACTGAAATTTTTATTTCAACTTTATTTAAAGATATTTTATATGTATGTAGGGTTATGAGTATATATATATATGTATATATATACAAACACACATGTATGTACACACACATATGAATATAAATACAGTATTTACTAAACAGTACTCTCCCTAAGCTCTGGCATAGTGCCAATCACATTTTATTTTACATATTAATATTAGGAATTTACTATTTGCTCATACTCAAACAGGAATTGAGTTAAATAAGAGTTTAGCACTTTTGATTTTCCTCTCAGCTTCTTCTGACATTTAGTTTTGTTTCCTCAAAGCTCTTTTAAAAAAATTAATAATGATTCTTACCTATTCAACTGATAGTTGGAGAATCAGAAGGCATTTTTCTCTGAAACTGGTGATTGTGATCCAAGGGGTACATAGAAGAAAGGCCTAGGGGCACAGGCAGTCTGCGATCAGTCTCAATTAGTGCTATAGAAGGGCATATGCCTGCCTGCAGCAGAAAAGCACTCAGAACTTTCCTTCCTACCTCTTTATTCCTGTTTAGGAAATATAAGTTGTGGGAGCAGGAGGGGGTAGAATTGCAATTTTCTAATTTTCCATTAGAAAATGCTGGAATGTAGGCTGAAGACTCATATCAAGTGCTTGTGAATACTCCCAATTCAAACCAGACTTAGATTATCTCATATTCCTTTTATGTCTTAGGCATCACAAGATCAGTGCAATTTCTATTATTCTGTGAGCTGGATGACTGCAGTCTCATTTAAGGACCGTGGTTGCTGATGCTGGGATACCATTCCTCATCAAATGTAAACACTTCACAACTAATTCTCAAGATGTCATTATTATTTCTGTTTTACTAATAAGTAATTGATGCTTGATGGGTTAAGGTACTTGAGATGGGATGCAAAGATTATAATGTCACTGCTTCCTAAAAGCAAGCAGCACCCAAGAAATCTATTATGAAAACATTCAATTCTGAAATATAAAATATGTGGCTACTAGCTAACCATTGCAAGAGAGATTTTAATGCTCTTAATGCTCCTTATATTTTATTTCTTGAAACTTGAGCATGTGTGTGTGAAATCTGTTTTTTCTGTCTCTATTCTATATGGACCATGAATGAGGTCACTTGGGAGGCATCAGGAAGCTGTTCTCTATCCTCGGAGGAGTACAGTTACTCCTTAATTTACAATGAGTTTATAGCCCAAAAGCCCATCATAAATCGAAAATATCATAAGTTGAAAATGGATTTAATACATCTAACCTATAGAATATCATATTTTAGCCTAATCTACCTTAAATGGGCTCAGAACACTTACGTTAGCCTGTAATTGGGCAAAATTATCTAACACAGAATCTATTTCATAATAAAGTGTTGACATTTATTGAATACTGTACTGAAAGTGAAAAACAAAATGGTTGTATGGGTACTGAAGTGTGGTTTCTACTGACTGCGTATTGCTTTTGCACCATTGCAAAGTCAAAAAAATCCATTGTAAACCATTGTAAATCAAGAGCTGTCTGTACCATATTTTGCTCTGGGGAACGAGAATTGCTTTATTCCTCACTGGTACTCCCAATTTTATACTCACCTGCCCATGGGGCTGAGGACTCTCCTTGTGTTTCCTTTGCCACGTGGAAGCTCACCAGAGTAGCAACGACCTCTGTGACAAGGTGGGCAAATTGGCAGAATTCATCTAGAATTGGGGGGAAAAGGGGGTGGTGAATGGAGAAAACTGCCTACATTCCACATCTTTAAATAGAAATCCCCATCCTACATGCTTTCACTGTCAATTTTAGAATGTTCAATATTTAATGAATAGTCATGTTCACTGTTTCTGCTTTTAAAGCTGAGTCTTCCCTGGTTGACCACATGGGACACTGACATGCGTGGGCACTCATACACACACACCCCACATGCACACACACGCACACGCACATGCACACACACACACACATTTTCAGCTTTAGTGAAATGCTTTTAGTGTTTGCCTCTTCTCATTCTGTTCTCCACAACATGAAAAGAAATATGTATTAGCCTATGTCGAAGAAAGCTTGTTTTCTAGTGTTCTCAATCACATCTCACTCATCCAAAGCAGAACAAGCCTCAGGTTTATTTGTTAAATGTCTTAATCTCCTCATTAAGTGACTTGTTTATGCTTTTAGCAATAAATTAGTGGTAGGAGAGGGATTAGAACAAGAGCTCCTGAAATGCTGATCTAATCCGCACATCCCGCTTCAGTTGCGGAAAGGAAAACAATGAAGATTTTCTGTTGAATGCTTGGTGGCTAATTAGACTTTCTATTATCTAAAGACTAATTGGTTTCTTATCCAATCTATTCACTTAAGGTGAAATACTAATTAAATGTTTTCTCTCCATGATTTTTCTGAAGACAACAAAACAGCTAATTAATGGAGGTGGGTGGTTTCAGCATTTTCAATGAATGCAAATAAATATATACAGGGAGTTTATATATTTTATTAGGAATTTTTAAATACAGATGAAGTTTGGTTTGAATATATTTCCCGTTATCAAAACACCCTAACATTTATAACAGGCCAAATATGTCATAATGGCAGAAGAGAATTAAACCAGTGCTGTTTTGAGTGAGGCTCCTTCTCCATCTCCCCTATTTCCTCCATGATGCTTTTCTCCTGCTTCATTACACTACTGTGTTTGGAAACCCAGCAGGCTTAAGTCTATTCCTGCTGTGAGTATGTGTGTGAGTTCAAGATCCTTTGGGAGGCAAAGTTACACTAATAATAATTTTCTGTTAGTGGCAATTCAGAAAAGCCTTGTGTTACTAAAGACTGCTGCATGACTGTACTAAGTACTATTTATTAAAGTAGGTAGTGTTTAAATGTGTCTTTGTGAAAGGATGCTCAAACTTCTTTAGAAGGAAAAATGGTTTTTGGAATACTTGGTTAGGCCTTTTTTTTTTTTTTTTTTTGCATGATGAAACAAATAAGCAGAAGAGTACAAAATTTTTGTTTAATTTTCTATCTTGAAATAGTTTAAGATGAACAGTAAGTTGCAATAACAGTACAGAGCTGACCCTGGTAACTTCCACTCAGCTCTGTCTAACAATAACATTTTACATAATCGTAGTGCATTATCAAAACCAACACACTGACACTCATACAATGCTAGTACCTAAACTACAGACCTTCTTCAGATTTTGCCAGTTTTTACATGCACTTATTTTTTGTTTTGTTTTGTTCTTGGTGTATAACGTGAAAAAATTTTTTACCTGTATATAGATCCACATAATCACCACCACAATCAGGGTACAGAATGATTCTATCAACACAAAGAAAATTCCTAATCCTGGCTCCATCACTGTAACTTTGTCATTTTGAGAGTGTTATGTAAATGGAATCACACGGTATGTGACTTTTTATGGTGGGCTTTTTTTCACTTGGTATAGTGCCCTTGAAATCCCTCCAAGCAGTTGGATATTACTAGTTCCTTACTTTTAATTAGTAATTAGAACACGCAGTATCTGTCTTTCTGTGCCTGGCTTATTTCATTTAGCATACTGTTCTATAATTCCATCCATGTTGTCACAAATGACAGAATTTCCTTCTTTTTTTTTTTTTTTTTTTTTGAGACAGAGTCTCGCTCTGTTGCCCGGGCTAGAGTGAGTGCCGTGGCGTCAGCCTAACTCACAGCAACCTCAAACTCCTGGGCTCAAGCAATCCTCCTGCCTCAGCCTCCCGAGTCGCCGGGACTACAGGCATGCGCCACCATGCCCGGCTAATTTTTTCTATATATATATATATATTTAGCTGTCCATATAATTTCTTTCTAGTTTTTTTAGTAGAGATGGGGTCTCGCTCTTGCTCAGGCTGGTCTCGAACTCCTGAGCTCAAACCATCCGCCCACCTCGGCCTCCCAGAGTGCTAGGATTACAGGCGTGAGCCACCGCGCCTGGCCAGAATTTCCTTCTTAAGGCTGAATAGTATTCCACTGTGTTTATATATCATGTTTTCTTTAGATCTTTGAATTCTAATCTTCTCTATCTACATATATTCCCCAAGAAAACTCATTAAGTTTCACTGCATTGAGCACATAAGAACACTGATGATTCTCAAGTTTATGCAGATTAAGTTAGCAAAAT
Organism: Eulemur rufifrons; assembly: GCF_041146395.1. Lineage (NCBI taxonomy): Eukaryota > Metazoa > Chordata > Mammalia > Primates > Lemuridae > Eulemur > Eulemur rufifrons. The sequence continues at coordinate 88,612,835 of NC_090997.1, read as the reverse complement.
GTCTTGAACTTGAGACTTGCATGTAACACTATTTATTCAATGTCTCCACCTTATGTGTGTATTAAGTATCCAAATTTACCAAGTTTTAACACAATGTCCAAAGACTAGAGAGCTGGAGCATGGGCAAGTTGAAATATGAGAGCAAGTACGGGCCATTCTGTGAATTTTATTACAGACATTAAGCCTTTTTGTTTTTGTTCTAAAAACAATGAAAAGTTACTGATGTGCTTTAAGAAAGGAGTAAGTTCATATTTGCAATTTTGAAAACTCTAGCCATAGTATGTGGACTAGATTGAGGAAGAACATGAGGAGATAAAAAGTACAGCTCAGAGACTTTATCAGGAGTCCTGGTGAGAGGTGATGGTGCCAGAGATCAAGATAGTGGCCTTGGAGATGGAAAGAAAGAAGAAATGTATTTGAGAAATGAGTGTTGCATACTGACTGTACTGAATGCTTACATGATGTTGGCTCTGTTTCAGATTTGTGTATTCTCATCTGAATTATCATCTTATTCTTACATCAATACCATATTGCTTTAATTATTGCAGTTTTATATTTTAATATTTGGCAATGTACTTACTCAATTTTTATGCTTTTTTCTTCTCCAAATAAAAAATGCACTCATTTATTTCCTAGAACAGAGGTTAAAAACAAAAATATTTTCCCAGCTACTTCTTAACTAGACCAATATTTAAAAATTAGGATATTTCATATAAAAATTAGATTTTTTGATTTTTTTCCTCTTGAAATATTAGGAGATCTAGTGATACTGAGACTATTTCTTAAATAGCAACAATTGGCAGGTAGTGGGAGGCTGCTCTCTTGAGAAAGGCTAATATATGTGTTCTGATTTGCATGGGATAGTCTGAATTATAATTCTTGCCTAGAAAAATAATTAACGGTTCCTCCTTTTGATCTTAACATTGTTCAAGTTAGGAAAACAAATGATATGTTTACCCTATCTTTGTCTATTGTAAATACCCTCTCATTTGACTTGATTTTGTTAGTTGGGTTAACTACTTAGAACTTAGCATTTGAATATAGAGATACTTTTCTAGATGAACATAAGAATAAATTTGTCAAGTTCTCCCAATTCCACTGCATTTTTAAATGGATATGCAGTAAACTATTAATATAGCTAATTTGTATAGTATGGAGAACATTTTGTTTCCATTTCCAACCTTACTTCTATTACTATTCTTGGATAATAGCCAAGATATTTGGTTTAGATTGCAAAGGTAGTTCTTTACTGACTTAAGTTAATCAGCATCCGTCTGGCATTTTCTTCACCACAGTAGTTAGTTAAGAATTAAGCATATAACTTAAGGTTGACCAATTGTAATACATTTCAGAATTTTTGTTTGAAGTTTGTTAGAGAGGTACAACTCTCTTCCTCTGTCTCCACTCACCCCTCTCCCCTCAGTGTAGGCAGGGAATACTACAGCTCAGTGAACTTTTGGCAATTGACTCTCAATAAATTTAGAATAAAGCTAACAACATACCAGGAAGAACAAAAAGCTAGAAATATAAACAGATTTGGGACATAATTAAATCAATAAATTAAGCCGACCTTGAATTTCACTTTTCTTCCGGACTTTCAGACACTTGAGTCAATAAATACCCTCATATAATTCCAGTTTGACTCGGTTTTATGTTACTTTTTACATAGAGTGTCCCAATTATCGGAGAGAAAGGCAACGTAATTGTTATATTTCATCTTTCCAGTTAGGAAAGGGATATGACCTGTGTTTGCTTACATTTTCTCCACATGTCTTGGAAATATTTGTTTGTTTTTCTATATATTTCCTTCCATCTTTACTGTCTCTATTCCTAGGGATTTTCCTAGAAACGTCTACTATATTAACTACATTTACAGCATTATTTGTATCTCAAATTTTATATATAATAGCCATACATGTAAAACTATGAAGGAAGGCATTATTAAGAAATTCTTAAAAAATTCAAAATATAGGTAATGTATAAGAAGTAAACTAAGTGTAGTATATTTTTTACTTCTGAGTTATATACATAACAAACTAGGATTGATTTTTTTTATTTGAAAAATTGGAGAAGGCATCCTGATAATGATACATGGCTCGCAAAATAGGAAATTATATTACAAATGATTCAAAATATATTAACACAAATTGTAAACCACAAAGTGATGCTTAAATTTAGCCTACAGATAAAGAATAGGCTTTTTAAAATATGAAATATAAAGGAAATTTAAACTTCCCTATAGTCTTTAGCTTTTGACAGATACAACATTTCTTAAACTGGTACTGTGAAGACAAATTGAAAACTGCAGAAAGCTTTAAAAGCTATTAAAACAATATGAATTGGTGTGAAATTTATATGTTTTTAAAAGAAACATTGGTTTACCAAATTAAGTAATCAGTGAACAAATCTTTTGTTGACTTGGTCATTTGCTGAAATGATCATTTGATGAACAGATATTTGGAAATGGTCCATTTCTGCTGCTAACAACATTCTCTTTGTTCTAAAGCTTACTGTGAAAATTCTTAACTTTTATTCCTTTTACTCTACATTAATATTCAGTAACTGTGCTTAATATTTGTAAATAAAAGTGCAGAGAAATAAACTATGCTTGCTTATTGAAATGTCTATTAAGCACCCTATGATTCCCAAACAATATCTAGTTTGTAAAGGAAGTATAAACAATTCTGAAGTTTTTCTGTGGATGTCTGATTTTGGAGGTGTAGCCTTCCTTTCCGTGTGTCCTGTGTTTTGCCAAGTCCACAGTAAACAGAAAGATTTAACTTACTTCTAGAGTCAAAGTACACAAGCTCAAAGCATAATGTTTCACTGTAATTAAAATAGGCTTCTGAATTGTAGAAAGCACTAAACTACAATTTGGCCCAATGCCTAGTAGACAGATTAATTATACTCAAGAAACTAATTATTTTTCCCATTTTGATGTTTTCAAATTGTAGTGTGGATTCTGTGCCTTTGGGTAATTAAGCAATTGTATATTTTTGAGGATTAACCCAGATGACATTATAGGACTATGTGCTTGGAAAAATTGCTTTAAAGGCAATAATGCTGAAAATGTTAAAATTTTATTTTCTTTTTATTTTAAGCATGATATTTAATTAACTAAAAAAATTAGACACTTAGTAATTATGCCCAAGTTTTTCTTTTAAAATAAATGTTATAGAAATGTCCAGTTTAAATACTGATATTAAGTCAATTTTACAATTATATTTCAATTAAATTCAAATGAGTAACGGTCAAAATACTCTTTCACATAAAGTAGTGGGCAACCAAACTTAAACGATAAACTCATTTATCTAATTATGCATATTTTATAACTTATTTCTATGAAAAAGGTGCGTATTGATAAAATACAATATCTTTTGTTTAATTTAATCTTTTGAATCTTGCTTCCTTCCTTTAAAATTGCACATGTGGATTTCTCATTTTGTACTCTTTTGAAAGTTGTATTATCTTGACAAGATGCTAAACCTGTATTTATATTCTAACTATAATAATAATGTAGTGACATTATTCAACAGCTTATCTTCAAAGGGTTCAAAGACTGTAGATAATATGTTATCACATTCATCACAGCCTTCTTGTGAGTTCTGATGCTTTCTTTTCTTTTTGTTTGAATTAAATGACTCTAGAATAGGTTGTTGAGAATGGAAACACTTCATATTGGAAGCATTATGAAGAGCACAGTTAATTATTTTCTTAAACCCTAAAATAAGAAATTTGAATTTTAAGGTTTTAGCAAAAGTTTCACAGATATTTAATTCAAAAAGATTTTCCAATTAATCTAATTCAACCTCTATCAGAAAGCAGGATGACCTTTTCCATTATTTTATACACAGTATCACTCTATGTACTTAAATTCTCCTATGTAATTAAACGGTATTTCTAGTATGAAATAGTGCTACTTCCCTAAAATTTCTTTTCAGTATTGATATTAATGTACATTTTGCCTTTTGACTCTCATTCTCCATCAAAGAACAATACACAACCTCTAACCATAATCTCAGGTGAATAACTGCCAGGATTGAGGCATTTCTGTGAACAAGTCCAGGCTCAATGGCAGATATAACCTGTGGAAGGCTTGGATTTACCATCTCTGGTCTCTGGGCTTTTTATAGATTGGGCAGCCAATACTTTTTGAGAATGAGGAAGCCACTGAAGAGAGAATGTTGCATTAAAAGGATAAGTTGAATATAGATGAGCCTGAATATAAGCAAAAGGTTTACATAATAACCTAGATAAAAGATATAAGAACCTGGACTAGTATAGTGTGATAGTAAAGATTGAGAAAAGGGGAGGGGTTTGAGATTTTTCAGAGTTAGCTTAGAAGATTTGGTGACTCACTAGATGTGGGGCAGAATAGCATCAAAGATAACTAATATTTTGAGTCTGACTTATATCAAGAATTATGCTGATATCAAGAGTAACTCATTTTCATCAATAGTTACCCTCCTGGTTAAGAGAGCAAATCAGAAGCATACTGAATCCCTGTGGGGAAGGACAGAGTTTAGTGCCACCTTTAAATACCTAAACATGCAGGAGTGTGGGCTCCATTATATTCTCATTTAGTTCACCAATCTTGTCCTTATAAATACCAGAAGAATCATGGAGGATGTCAGTGGTGTCATTACGCCAGTCCACTGTATTAATGACCTCATGCTAGTAACACCAGATGAACAGAAAGTGTCAAGTTGGTTGGAGGCCTTGGGAAGAAACATATGCTTCTGGGTATAAGAGAAGTGGGTAGTATAAGAGAGATTCTAAAGAAATAGAAAGTACCGTACAAAAGGATCAAAGAAGGAAAACATAGATTTAAAGACTTCTTATAAAACAATTATTTAGACATTGTCAAATTATACAATTGTCTTCCAGAATATAAATATAGACCTGGTTCTGTAATCAACATTGGCAAGTCAATTTTTAGATGTCAAGCTTTCTGTATTTTATTTCAAAATGGATTTTTTAAATGAAGACATTTACCTTGTAAAACAAACTCAAAGACCATTAGGAGAAAGTTTAGAAGACAGCTTACAAGGATGTCAGCATGAAATGTCTTTACACTATTCCAAATATGGAAAAATCATATGCATGTTTTGGTGTGGAATTTTAAATATAATTTGGGGGATATATAAGTCATGATATTCAGAAACCTCAGCAGTTTTCACTGGGATTTAAGTTTTGGATTCTTTCCAAGCAAATTCCAATAATTATTTAAAGCAAATATGATATGCACACACAGCACAACATTGTTTTGGGCTGATTATGAAGTGATAGCTTATGCCTCCTGGATGCCATTAATGAATTATTCCTCTCTTAAACTCACCAAATCCAGCTATTCAAATATGTAACTTCTACCTCTGAGCTGTCTTCATTTCCTTTTAGATTTCTCATGCTAATACCTTATTATACTTAGCTTGGGCTACTGCAAAAGCCATTTGCTCTCTAACTCTGGTTATATAATATTATAGTTCAGAGTTATCTTAAGAAAACACAGTTTGAATTTCAGAATTTTTTCTTTTATAATAGAAGACAAAAGAGCCAAAAAGAATGGGAGGAAGGAATACGCTTAACGCATATTAGGAACTGTGAGTCAAAAAGATATGCTGCCAAAGTGTATCTAGGAGATAAGAAAAAGGAGGTAGGATTCAAGTGAATGGCAGATGATGGTATCCTTAATATTGAGGAATCTGGAATAGAAAGTGCTTTAGAGGCAGGAGATATGGAGATGTTAAATAAAAGATGAGAGCAGAATTCAGAAATGGACATGCTCACTAGGCATTTGGGAACTTATGTTGAAACGCAGGAAAGAAATTTTACAAATAATAACATGGAAATCATTCTCATGCAGTTATTTTCTTTGGCAAATTGTGATAATGTCAGTGTTAGAATTTTCAGATTGAGATTCATTGATAAAATAACTATTTTTTGTGTGTGATAAGGTGATTTCTGAACCATCTTCTCTACCCCCATTTTTATTTAGACAAATAATGTTACTATAAATATGACTCCTCACATGTTTAAAGTACTGCTCCATCCTTCACTTATTTTTGCCTAATATAGAAGATTGAAAAATTTGAAGTGTGAGTGTTTTCATGCCACTACAAAGGTGAGAAACCCCCTTTAACTCTTCTACTGTAGCCTTCTGGTTCTACCTGGGAAATTGCTGGATTGCTGCTACTATATAAATTGATGAATGAGATGAGGATACATGTTCTATGTATGGGATTATTATTTGTTTCCCAAACAAATGAGTGACACATTGCCTTAAATGATATTCCAGAAACCTAAAGTTGTTTAAGCAACTTCCTCAGGGTATTGGATATTGCAGTGCTTATTCTGTGTCAGCTGAACTCAGATTGTTCCAAGAGGAGGTTTCAAGGGTGAACCCCAGGGACCTCGCGTAGTTATCCCACAAGCAGTATTACTAAACAATCCAACAGAATGTTCTCCTCATTCTGTCATTGTTTAAATTAAATTTAAATGGTAGTGGGACTTTATATAACCATATTGCATTCCTGGCCACACTAAATAGAAATTGCTTGCAAACAGCATCGATAACTGTCTGAATCCCTATGAATTAGTAAGGTATCTACGGTGGAATGCAAAGTAATTCCCCATGGAGCAAATCAATTATCATCTGTTGTGTATCTTGAGTTTAAATCAACTTATTTGTCTAAGAGTCTTGGTTAAGAAAGATGGGTTCATTAAAAAAAATTATAAAATAAATTAAGGTAGCAGATCCTATTAGGGCAGAAATGCCAACCAGACTCACTTTGTTTTAATGAAAATATTTTCTGTTTGACAGCTCAGTTGGAGCAGAAAATGATAATCTTATAGACAAAGAAAAAATAAATGTGAGTGTACATTTGCATCTGCTTTCTATTAATTCCCTATAGTACAGTTTTGTTGCTTTAAAATAATGAGCTTTGTCATTGAAGAAAACATTTTTTTTTCAGTTTTCACACTGCTATAAAATAAAATAATTTTCTGATAAAATATAAATGTAACTTTGGCCAATATTAGTGAGGGGGTAAAAAATAATCTAAAAGCACCATACAAGGATATGTTCAATTTTTCTTCTTTCCATAGAAATCTTTCTGCTTGAAATTAGTAGTAGACAGGGTAGATTATAAATTCTAAAATAATAATATGAATGTTGACCAAAGCATATATCTTCTGTAGCCAGCTGCTTGGGGATGTTGCCATCAGCTGACGTCTACATAATAATTTCAGGGAACACAGGAAAGATTTAAGTGGAATTCTTCCTGAAATGTTATGAGGAAAATGTTGACATAGAACAGGATGGAATGCTTAGCCAAATCTTATCTTAGAAAAAGGTCTGATTTTTCGATCATGTTTCCTTTCAAGGGGCCAGGGGACAGGAGAGCAGGGAGAAGAAAACAGAGCAAGACTCCTTTTAAATGGTAAGAAGAGCTACATTTTGTTTTCATAAATTGCCTCATCTAAAACTTTCGCAAATACCTATTTAGAAATACAAATTGCATACTGCCTCTTCTACTTAAGCTGTTCAGAAAATCTTACAAGATAGCAGTCCTCCTGCTGTGTGGGGAAATCTCTAGCTGACTGTTTAAGACAGTTCTGGAGGTGGAAATCATCGGCCTCTGGAGAATCCATCAGGGAAAGAAAAACAAAGAGCAACATCGTAAAGAGTAGATTACAGGCTTGATAATATAGAAAGCCTTATGGTTGCAGTCACGTGTGTTAGCTATGGGCATTATAGTTAGTAATTAAGAGAGAAGTCTTGGCCATGAGACCTGAGACAAATTTACATAGGTTCTCTGTGTGTCAATTTTCATATATAAGGTGAAAATAATAATACCTAATTTATAGATATTAATAACTGTGAAGAGGATTAAAAGAGTCAACACATATAATGTATAATGTGCCTAGAAATAATGCCTGGAATCAACCTGTCCACAACCACTGTTGCCTGGGGGCCTTGGGATGGACCCCCACCACCTGCTATTGTTGGAACCTGCACATACCATCAGGGGCCCCGAGGAGAGTCCTGCCCTGCCCTCCACTGCTGCTGCCAATGTCTGTGCCCATCACCCAGTGGCCTAAGGACTGGTCTCCCTGCCTGCTGCTGGCACTCACACACATCATGCAGTGACCTAGGGATCAACCCACCCCACCTGCTGCCAACAGTGCCCTTGCACACCATCTAGAAACCTGAGAACAGGCCTACCCCGCATAGAGCCGCCACTGCCAGCACCTGCACGCATCATTCAGGGCCAATAGACAAACCCACCCCACCCACTGCCACCACTGCCTGCACCAGAGTGTGCCATCTGGGATCCTGGGCTGTCAACCTGCCCTACCCACCACAGCTAGCACCTGTGTGCACCATCAGGAAACCTACGAACAGAACCACCTCCCCCACCACCACTGCCAGTGTCAACGAGCATTGTCTGGGGATCTTGAGATCCATCTACACTGTTTATCACTCTGCCTGTGACCATACATGCTGTCCTGGGGCCTGAGGACAGACTCCCTTTGCCCTCCACTACCACCATGGTGCCTGAAGACTGACCCACCTGGTGTCTCTGTCCCCAGCAAAGCCTCAGCACAGCCCACACTAACAGCTGCAGCCTAAGCCACTGAGAAACTCACAGACACTACTGACACTTATTACAGTCAGAGGAATCATGGAGACCACACTACTGGACCCAGAATCTGACCCTTGTCTCAGCGTTGGGTCCACCCATTCTCACTAAAAGATATTTACTCCTATACCCCCATCTCCTGTGCCCCTGTGAGAAAGGGTAGATAAGGGTCTTACCACATGGGTTATTGGATAATCATTCTCCTCAAATTCCCCCCTGCTATGCACTTTAAAATAAATTTGTGCACCTTTTATTCATATTAATGTGCCTTTGTCAGTTCATTTTCAGCAAACCTTCAGAGGGTGAAGGGGGAAACTTTCTCTCTTCACTCCTACACTATGAATTTTTTTAATTGTTGATGAAAACTGCTAATTCCCCCTCCAAATAATTGTACTAATTTATTCTCTCAACATTAATGTATGAAGAATGACAACTGTACCACATACTTGCCAACAGGGGTATTACAGAACTTTATAATTACTGCCAGTGTAATAGGGGTAAGGTGTTATTGTATTGTGACTTTAATTTGCATTTCCTTGTTCCTAGTGAAGTCAAATATCTTCATGCATGTTCATTTAGCCATTTGTATTTTTTCTTGTTTTAATTATGTACTCATTTCCATTACAAAAGTGTCTCATATTTAATTTTATTATTGATTTTTGAATAATATTATGTTTTTCTTGTTTGTTACTTGTCTTCTAATACTTTTATGTTGTCTTTGCCAAACAGATTTCTAAATATAATTAAGTTCATTTGTCCCTTGTGATTTTTACATTTCATATATTTTCAGAACATTTTATCTAATTCCAGATCATTACATTTTTATTCTGTGTTTTCTTCCTTTTATGCTTTTTAGTATCTTTATAATTTTTTATTTTATATTTTGATCCTTAACCAACTGAAATATATTTTTGTGTGTGAAGTGAATTACGAATTTAACTCAATTCTTCCCCATATACATATAGCTATACATAATAATTTTCTTAAGGATAGTTTTTGAATAGCCCATCATTTCTCTGTTATTTTAAATACCCCATTTATTCTGTACTAAGTGTCTCTCTTTCTCTCCCTCTTTATATGTGTATGGGTGTGTGTGTATGTGTTTGTATATACACACAAATTTTAATTTTAATATGGTCACTTTATTCTATTTCATTTTTCTGCATACTTATTCCAGCAGCAATATTATATTATTAGAATTGCCATTAGCACATTTTGATACTTGATAAGTGTGTTTTTCTTTTATTTGGTTTAGCACTTTGTAGAATCTTTACTTTTGAAGACTTATCTCTTTTATTAGACTTGATAACTTTTGATAAATTAGGAACTTCACTGGTCTTTTAAAAGTATTTCCTTATTCTTTGTACACTTTCTTTTCCAGATGAATTGTTACTTTGCTAGTGTGAGAGGTTTACTTCAAATGACTTGTTTGAAATCTTTTAATTTTTTAAAAGTGTGAGAAAGAATCATTTATTAGATTAAATACTCCAATGTGTTAATATGGCATTTTCCCATTATTCAGCTTTCTTATATATTCTTCATTATAAATTATTCCTCACCCTGGTCCAGACATTTCAAATAGTGGTTATTACTAAGTGACTTATAAACTTTTATTGCATTTATATTAACCTTCTTATTCTTTTTCTTACATTTTTCTATTAATATTAATACTCATGAATAAGAAAACTATTGCGTTTATATGTGGAAATATCATATGAGATATTTCAACTAGTATCGTATGAGATATTTCATATCAAAAACTATTTGTTATCTATCTAAAATTCAAATATAAGTGGGCCACCCTGCATCTCATTTGCAATCTAACACCCAAGCCCTCCGGGATCCCTCCCTCGGCACCCCGGGCCCTCCTGGTGACGGCTTCTCTGGGTCACTTGAAATTCATTCCTATGTGCTTCACAAATGGCTGAGCACCCAGTGCAGACAACCTTGCACCAGACTCTTTGGGGATGAGACACGGGCAGGATCTACCCTGAAAGAACCTGTGGAGGAGGGAGGGAGAAGGGACGTGTGGGAGGTGCCACGTACTGCCAGGGCCGCTGAGTTGATGTGTGGCTGTGCTGGGGCAGAGGGTGCCGGGAGGTATTTCAGGAAACATCATATGAGATATTTCAACTAGTGTCTTATTTCTCTGTAGACTGTTGTATAAATTATAAGTTACATTGATTTTTTTTCTTCCTTTCCAATATTTAAAAGTCCTATTATTTATCCTGCTTTATTGTATTGGAAAATACTTACAAAATAACATACGCGTTTAGTAATTTTGACCAAAAAAAAGAGACAACCACTGATTAGGGGAAACTATTTGCAAAAAGAGTATCTGATAAAGGACTGCGATCCAAAATACACAAAGAACTCTTAAAGTCAACACTAAGAAAATAAATAACCTGATTAAAAAATGGTCCAGAGACCTAACAGACAAGTCACCAAAGTAAATATATAGATGGCAAATAAGCATGTGAAAAGATTCTCCACATTATACATTACTAGGGAAATGCAAATTAAAATAACAAAGAGGTACCATTATACATCTGTTACAGTTGTCAAAATTCAAAACACTGGCAACACCAGGTGCCGGTGAGGGCATAGAATACCAGGAACTCTCGTTCATTATTCATTGCTGGTGGAATTCCACATGGTGTAGCCATTTTGAAGACAGTTTTAAAATTTCTTACAAAACAAACCCTACTTTTACAATACCATCCAGCAATTGAACTCCTTGGCATTTACCCTCCTCTCCCTCAACGTTGAAAATTTATGTCCACACCAAAACCTGCACATGGATATTTATGTCAGCTTTATTCATTATTATCAAAACTTGGAAGGAACCAAGATGTTCTTTTATAGGTGAATGGACAAATAACCTTGGTACATTCAGATAATGGAATGTTATTCAGAACCAAAAAGGAATGAGCTATCAAGCCATGAAAAGTTGTGAAAGAACCTTAAATGTATATTACTAAGTGAAAAAAGTGAATCTGAAAAGACTACATTCTGTATGGTTCCACCTATATGAGGTTCTGGAAAAGGCAAAACTATGGAAACAATAAAAATACTGATTGCTAGGGTTTTGGGAGGAGATAAAGAGGCAAAGCACAGAGGATTTTTAGGGCAATGAAACTATTCTCTATGATACTGTAATAATTGATACAAAACCCACTTAATGCACAGCATCAAGAGTGAGCCCTAAGGTAAACTGGGGACTTAGGGTGATAATGATGTCTCAGTGTAGATTCATCACTTGTAGCAAATGTTCCACTGTGGTGGGGGATGTTGTTAGTAAAGGAGGTTATATATGCTTGGGGAAGGAGGATATTTATAACCCCTCTGTATTTTCTGCTTAACTTTGCTGTGAACCTAAAACTACTATAAAAATTAAAGTTTATTATGCAAAAACATAGAAGTTTCATAGTGTTGGCAAACAAAGAGCCTCGTCTATTTTTTCTAGACTGTATTTGGAATGTTTCTGTGTAAGAATGATTTTTATGATGTTTGTGTCTAGTTTCTAGGAGATAATTTAGGATTTTCCTGCAGCTTCTATCATTATTTTTATTGCTTTTTAGGTCATTAAATTTTGAAGAAGCTCAGAAGAAAGGGAAGGTTTGTTTTTTCCATGATTTGGTATTTTTAGATTATTTGAACTCATTAGAATCTCTAAGAAAAATAACATGCATTTAGATTCATCCATTTTGTTGCAAGTAGCATAATTTCCTTCTTTTTGTAATTTTATCTTTCTAAGGTATTCCATTATGTATATATATATTTTTTATACATTCATTTATTGATGAGCACTTTGGTTGTTTCTTGGCTATTGTGAATAATGCTACAATGAACACAGGAATGCATATAACTCTTCAACATACTGATTTCAATTGCTTTGGATGGATACCCAGTAGTGAGATTACTGAATCATATGGTAATTTTATTTTTAGTTTTTTGAGGAAACTCCATACTATTTTCCATAATGGCTATAATAACTCACATTCCCACCAACAGTGTATAAGGGTTTCTTTTTCTGCACATCTTCGCCGACGCTTATCTTTTACCTTTTTTATAATAGACAATCAAACAGGTATGAAGTGGTATCTCATAGTGGTTTTAATTTGCATTTCCAGGATGATTACTGATATTAAACATTATGCTAAGTGAAATAAGCCAAGCAAAGAAAGACAATTGCTGCACGATCTCACTTATATGTGGAATCCAAAAATGGCAAACTCTTAGAAGTAGGGAGTAGAAGAGTGGTTACTAGAGGATGGGGGAGGGTGGTGGGCCTGATAAAGGAGAGATGTTTGTCAAAAGGTGCAAAATTTCATTTAGACAGGAGGAATAAATTGTGATGATCTATTGTACAGCATGGTGACTATAGTTAATAATGTACTGTATACTTCAAAATTGCAAAAAAAAAAAATTGCTAAAACAGTAGATTTTGAATGATTTTACCACAAAGATATGATTGGTATGTGAAGTGATGAATATGCTAATTAGCCTGATTTGATCATTCCACAATGTATACATGAATCAAAACATCATGCATTGTACCCAGTAAACATATATAATTATTATTTGTAATTAAAAATAAAAAATAGCATGCACTTAGTATGGAACATTGTCAAAATATTTGGTTGGATATTTTATTAAGCACATGTAATAGGCAGGGATACATTACACAAAATTTGGTGATTCTGTTGAGAACTGAACAACTTAAAGGGAGGAAAGATTGCAATCCATTTTGTAGCAACATCAAAATTAACGATATTTTGTAGTCACAAAAACAAACATTTGTGTAGTTTACTGGCCAGGAAGGGGTTACCTCAGCATGCTTGGGTGTCTCACATCCTTTACATTCTAAAGAAAGGTCTATCTTTAGGACTGGCACTTGGCCAGCTACTTGAAGGTGACCTCCTACCCCTTGTGGTATTCTGCCTGATAAGTGTTTTTGTGTCCTTAAGGCCTTGGGCCAGGTTGTACCCGTTTGATCAGATGTATTCATTCTAGCAATGCGATTTTTGGTGAATGTTTATTTTTTCTTTGGGGCAAGAGGCCTGGAGTCTCAGTAGCTGAGGTCTGTGATATGGGTGTTAAATGCCTACATGACTGACCTTCAATAAAAACCCTGAACATCAAGGTTCAGATGAACTTACCTGGTTGGCAAGAGGTTGCATGTGTTGTCACACAATGTTGCTGAGAGAACCGTATCCCTGTGTACTCCACTGGGAGGCAGCACCCGGAAGCTTGTACCTTGCTTCTCCTGGACTTCACTCCATGTATCTCTTCTCTTTGTTGATTTAAGTCTGTATCCCTTCACTGTAAATAAACCATAAACGTGCATAACAGTTATTTTGTGTGTCTTATGAGTCCATCTAGTGAATCTTTGAGTCTGAGGGCAGTCTTGTGAAACCCTGACACATTTACATATGCACTTTCCAAGGTTTTGTCAAAATGTCAATCATAGTATGTTCCCATATATATTTCAAAATGTATTTGTGAAAAACATTGTCATTGCAAAGCTGTGGTTCAAGTGATGGTATATAGTGTGATAACTGTTGTTGCCTAAACAATAGCTGCGTAAAATTTGCCAGATATTTTGCAAGCAGAATTGACTAATTTTTGCATAGAAGTCCAGTTTCAGTTTGTAGTTTAGGTTTATCAGCGTTAGAGTGAAAGATTTTGAGGAAAGGGCGGCGATTTATTTAAGAAATGTACAGAATGCTACAGTTTCTTTTTTATTTGAAACGATCTCCTTTTTTTGGACAGTGTCCATAAAAATATAACAAATAATTTTATGTTAAAAGTAAAGTTTTGATCTAGTTTATCATGAATTTTTAATCAAGGGTGGTGTTGGACACTTCAAAATGTTATTCATGTGCTGCTCAGAGTAGGTAAAGAACATTCTTAAATGTTGGATCACCCTTGAGTTATTGGAATACTACAAATAATAGGGAGCCTTCTAACTAATTCAATCAAAATAAATCAATTTTATAAATGATTTGTTGATTATTAAAGTTTTCCACAACCTGTTATAGCCTTTCTAATTAATAAAAAGTGGTGTTTTTTAATAATATAAAACATTAATTTTTAAAAATAAACTTGCAGGAAGAAAATAATTTCTTTGAAACAGATTTCTATTTTTTGGCATAAAACTATTACAATCATGACAAGAAGGGTAGGTAACATTTTTATAACTTTCGAAATTCTTTTATTCCTTTGTGAGCTTATGTAGAAATTTGTCCTTTCATCAATGTGCTACAGAAATGTTATTTGATTCAAATATGAAATTGCATTGCCGCTCAGTGCCACTATCATGCCTCATTTAAAATGTGTCTCAAACTTGTAATGTCTTTTTAAAAATTTTATATTGCAGCTAGCTGTGGCATTAATTTAGAATGATGTGCAATTTGAGTACAGCTGTTTTGACATTCAGACAGATCATTTCTCCGCTCAAAGGAGCTTCTATGTTGTTGGCATAAAATTTTAGTGTCATGGAAGTTTTATTTTAGAAAGCTTCACAAGAAATTAAAACCTAACTACTTGTAGTAGAAAAGTCTGGAAATTAAGATAGAAATATGTTGGTTATATTTTCCTTGGCAGGAAACAGACACAAACACAATTATACTTTTACCTTTATCCAACATAAGCTAGCTGGCTGCATCACTAATATTTACCAGTTTTAGCAAATAAAATATGAACATAGTTTACAACACACTTAAAATGTCTATTATCTATTACAAAAACAAGAAACATTATACTAAACTTTATATTAAAATGTGGGAGGGATAAAAGAAAGATTTAAGTGTATAAAGATGGCTATATCTATATAAAAAGTAATGATAAACTGAACCGAAATATGGGATTTCATTTTGATTGAATGTTTTGCTTAAATATTGAAAAGATTAAATTATACCATTCATTAATTTTATTGAAGCCATATTGTGTCAGCAAAAAGATTTTCTAAAAACCTCAGGTATCTCTTTTTAAAATATCTGGCCTGGATTCTTTTTGGAGACTGCCATGCCCATTGGGGTTCATGCCCTCATGTAGTCCCCATGCTTTTGGACTTGGCCAATGGAACATAAATAAGCATATTGCAAACAGACACCTGAAAAGCATACACACAATGGGGTATGGGATATGCTATGTTCCTTTGAAATTCTCATTCTTAAAATCCAGACACGATGCAAAGGAAGACAATGTAGCTACATAAAGTTATTTCATAGTGTGATAAAGAAAGTGATAGAGACACAGACAGAGATGAGATACATATATATATGTAGAGAGAGAGAGAGAGAGAGAGAGATTCCAGTCTTCTAGCTCAGAGGGTTTATTTTGCAGTCAAGAATCATTTCTGTTTTGTTCATCCTTTGTCACTAGGGTATAGTGTAGTCTCTGTATGAATGAATGCATGAGTTATTAAATCAACTGAACACATCCAGAGGGGGAAAATAGTTTGTAACTAAATTTTTCTTTTATATTCACAAGGAAAGAAGAATGAGAGAGAATTTTATCTTATTACTTGATTTTTTTAGAACAAATAAAAGCCAACTGAAGAAGATTTAATTTTACACTTCAAAGCTTGTGTAGACTTCAGAATTTCTATTGCCCTTCACAATTTGACTCCAAAGATGACCAAGAATAGAAAAGTCTAGGGTATGAAAACTGAGGATCTAGAACAACAACCAAGAATTTTGCCAGTTTCATTATTCAAAAGCAAGCTTATCACGCCTGTAATCCTAGCACTCTGGGAGGCCGAGGTGGGCGGATCGTTTGAGCTCAGGAGTTCGAGACCAGCCTGAGCAAGAGCGAGACCCCATCTCTACTAAAAATAGAAAGAAATTATATGGACAGCTAAAAATATATATAGAAAAAATTAGCCGGGCATGGTGGTGCATGCCTGTAGTCCCAGCTACTCGGGAGGCTGAGACAGGAGGATCCCTTGAGCTCAGGAGTTTGAGGTTGCTGTGAGCTAGGCTAACGCCATGGCACTCACTCTAGCCTGGGCAACAGAGTGAGACTCTGTCTCAAAAAAAAAAAAAACAAAAAAAAAAACAAAAAAAAACAAAAGCAAGCTTAAATGATACAAATCTAGGGATATAGCTCAGACACATAGAACATAGTATTCATGAAGGTTTTTAAGGCATTGTAAGCTGACAAGAGTGAAAAGTAGTACTCGTTATATCAAATAAGTATATAATGACAAGTATAGACACAGCAAGAGTAGACTAAAAGAAAAATAGCAACTACTGAGCACAACTCTAGAATGGAGATATTTGTACTGAGGCTTCTTGTGTTCTCCTGTCATCTGAGATCAACATTTTCAAATTCATACCTATGTACAATCAGTGAATAAGAGAGAAAGGAAGATTCAGGGCCCTGATACTAGGCTTCAGCTCAGAGAGAGACAAAGGAGCTAGAATAAAATATTCTGAAATTAAAAAAAATAAAATTAAAAAAAAAAGGAAGATGCATGGCATAGTGACTATCCTCTCTTTCCCCTCAAGTGCATGGCATCCTTAGGCATTTGAGTTTTAAGATTGACGTACTGGCTTCTATACAGGAAGAACAATGATTGCCAAGGCCTTGTCACCTGGGGTTGTGATAACAGGGATTAGAGACAGTCCCCACCCAACTGGTCTCCACTTAATTGCACACCGACTATAAGGGAGGGGATGTCCTGGAAGGAAAATGGATGAGCCTACGCTGAAGAGCAAGTGATCTAGAAAAACTCATTGCTCGATCCGTGGGGAAGGGCCTTGGTACATAGAACCTTTGCAGTCACTTCTCCATCTTCCCCTACTTAATCATATTTCAGAGGAATTTGTGAAAGAAAAAAGATGGATTAGGGAAATTGCACAGAATATCAGGATTTCCAAAATGAAGGGCAATAAAAGTTCAGGAATTTTGAGAATGAATACGAATATTTTGAAGCAAAAACAGGTCATATTGGCAGACAGAGATTAAAAAGGTGAAATAGTTCTACTCGCTGTTCTTGGTGTTTCTTGATGCTCCCCGGAAAAATCATTCCTTCAATCCCCAAGATGTGATTCTCAGGAAATGAGTTAGGTATTTAAGTAAAAATATTAATATGAGTCAAAAAGGGTACTTGAGAAAATTATAAAATAACTTATTCCTACATGGAGCTAATTTCAAATTAGAGTTTGAACCATAAAACATCATTTTTTTGACCCCATTGTTAATTTCTTGTTATTAGTATCCAATTTTCTGTGTTTCATTTCTGTACTGGAAGTCATTTTTCTTTACAATTTCATTGTTCTTATTGGCCTCCAAATTCTTTAAAGTAATTTTCCAGAATCAGATAAGGACAGTGAAGACAAGTTTTCTTATCGAGTGACACAGGATATAAGGGCAGGAGAATCATATTGCAATATGTACTATGGTTGTCACTTTAAGTTACATTTTTGAACATAGTAACTAATGTATTTTTTAATACAGTGTAGAAGATGACATCTTTCCTTGGATAGAGACTGGCTTGCTCTTGTTTGTAAGAGCCACTGGGTAACAGAAAGCCAGCTAAACATTTTTGTTCCTACTATCTTTTAGACAAAAGAGGCTGAATTCTTTGAACACCTTCTCATTCTGCCCCCTGCCCATGCCATCACATTTAATTTCCAGGAAAATCTTTTTAATTCATTAAAAAAAGGTCTCATCTATATAATTTCTTTTACAAATTTTTATTTAACTTTTTTAAAAAGTATAGTTCTGTTTGGGGGGTGATACCATTTTCATTTCAGATTAATCTCACCTATATATTGAAGAGCTAGATCTGATTTCCATAACTCCTATAGCTCCCCTACTACCTTATAGCTGTCCTTAAGGCTATCAAAGAGAACTCTTTGTGATGATGGAAATGTTCTATGCCTGCATTGCTCCTTGCGGTAGACACACATCACATGTGACTATTGAGCACTTGAAATGTGCCTAGTGTGTCTGAGGAACTGAATTTTTCATTTTATTGTAATTAATAAAATTTTAATTTAAATTTTAATTGCCACAAAGGTCCTGTGGCTATCATGTTGGACAGGGCAGCTGTAATCCATCTGTAGGGATCTAGATTAGGAAAGGTACACAATAGACAAATAATTGTAGTTTTTTTTTAATTCTGTATCTTAAGCTAGAAAACATAAATTTATTTGACTCTTATTGAGTTTAGCAGAAATTAACCTCCAAGTTACAGAGCAACCTCTGAATATATGTTAACCAATAATGGCAAGGAAAAAAAAAAAGAGTGGAGGGTCAATTTAGAAGTTAGGGGTGGGCACCAGTAATCTTAGGTGAAAATAAGAAACTTTCTGTCATTACTGAATCCAGATAGGGTTCACTTCTATCCCCAGTGTATCAGCCCTTTTATCTCTAAGTGGATATTATATTATACACCATTCCATGTTACCCCAGAATCTTGACTGGGTTGGACCTTCTGTGCTTTCTTGTCATGTCCAAAAAAGCTCACTGAAAGCAAATGCAAATGATAGTAACTATGTAAGACCATGTGATCACCTTTTGGGATCAAGGTTGAAAGCTGATTGTGACATTAAGGAAAATTTCACCCAATCCTAAATTAATCCACACTTTTCAAAAAGCAAAACATTTCCCAAAAGATTATGACAGTTAAATCTATTTTCTGTGAGGTAAAATTCCTTTTTAGGCTTATTTCAATCATGAGAGTAAATAGTAGCATCCTGGATTCTGGACACTTGCTCAAAATTGGCATGGCCTGCCATGTGATGATAATAATGTCATATTTCCCCTGGTTTTCTTGAGGCATGACTTTTAGGACTAATGCTGTTATTCTCCATAGATGGTGATAAATACCTCAAATTTACTAAGCACTCAAAAATTCAGATAAATGAATAGGGCACACCAATGAAATTATGAAGAAATACAAAAAACTTCAAACATCTTCCCACTATCAAAACTGGACCAAACTACATCCAGAGGGAAGAGTAATTACTTATAAAATTAGTACAGAATTGTGGAAAGTAAGCAGGACTGCAAACGGAAGAGGATTTGGAAGTAGGGAGGAAAAGGACCTACAACGTGCAGAAAGGATGAAAGAAAAGCCTTTTGTGTAAAGATTGATATTTAATCTAAGCAGACAATTTTATGAATGGACTTTTCTCTAGAGACAAGTCAATACTTATATCAGTACTTTAGACTTCTACATAGATAATGTATGAATTTGCTAAGCACTGACTTTACTACATCCTGAAGAAGCTAAACTAGAGGAGGTGAAAATGAGAATGGTGAGAAAGAAAAGTAAGAAAGACAGTTCAAACGTGAAGTAAATTAAAAAGTACTTTTGGTATTCCATAGTAATATGCTATGGTTTGAAAATTTATGAGGAGGGGAGAGAAGAGAACAGAGAGAGAGAGAAAGAAAGAAAGAGAACTTGAATAGGACAAAGAAGAACTTTAGGGAATTTTGCAATAATAACTGAACTAATTGTCTTTCTTAGATTTTGCACTTCTGGTTGCTACCTTCTAAGAGCTTGTAACTGTGGCTTTGTCCTCTGTCCCTTGTACTCACACTAGCAATCTCATGGGCACACTACAATCTTTATTCCAAGCCACATCTTCCTTGCAATACATGAATGTGACAGTCTTTGTCCACATGGCTGGTCTTAACCCCAGCTGGCCTTGCCACACTATCTAACATTTCAAGTCTCTGCTTCATAGAGACTTGCAGGGCAATGCCTGAAGACCATGCTCCGTCAGATGCATATCGTCCCTCGTGGGTACCAAAATACAGTGGCACCTCTCCCCTTAGGCACTTATAAGTGCAGCAGAATTTGGACAAAAGCTTTCTCATCAGCTTTACTGTCAAATTTTCCTATTTGTCCTTATGCTGGATGATGGTATTTAATTCTGCAAAATTTCTGTCACCTCCATTTGTGAGCATTGGAATTAATGCAAGGCAAATTCTAGAAAATATTATATTTTTCCAAGATATGCATTGGTGAACTCTTCCACTCCACAGTTCTCCTCAGTTTAATGTAATTTTTCCTCCACTTCTCTCAAGACATAAAGCTTGACATGTTGTTTTTCTTTCCCCAAAACCTAAATGATTCTTTCCAAAACAACCCCTTCCTTTTCCAACATATGGACATTTACTCTTCCTTTAGAAACAAACAAACCTCAGCAAAAGATGACTTTTTTAAATTTAAAAATATTAAGGAGATACAAATGTTTTTAGTGCCATGGGTACATTGTATAATGCTTAAGACAGGACTTTTAGTATGCCTGTCACCAGAATAGTGTTCACTGTTCCCAATTTTTATACCTCATTCCCCTTTCACCTTCTCCCCTTCTTGGTTTCTAATATCCTTTACATCTCTTTGTGCCTGTGTATACCCATGATTTAGCTCCCACTTAGTGAGAATGTATGGTGTTTGGTAGGCTTACCATTCGATCCAGCAATACTACTACTGGGATCTGCCCAAAGGAAAAGAAATCATTCTGTCAAAAAGACACTTGTATCCAAATGTTTATCATAGCACAATTCACAATTACAAAGATATGGAATCAGCCTAAGTGCCCATCAACTAATGAGTGGACAAAGAAAACGTGGTATATATTCATCATGGAGTACCTACTCAGCCATAAAAAGAAATGAAATAATGTCTTCTGCAGCAACTTCAGCAAATTGGATGGAACTGGAGACCATTTTCCTAAGTGAAGTATCTTAGAAGATGATTTTTAAAGAGAAATTTGGAGATATGACAGGAAACCTTCCTACATTTATCAATACTAACATAAAACGGGCAAAAGGTAAAAATGACAAATTTTATACATCTTAAAAATAGGCTTTATATTTTAGAACAGTTTTAGGTTCACAGCAAAATTGAGCTCGAGGTGCAGAGAATTTCGTATACTTCCTGCCCCCACACCTGCACAGCCTCCCGCATTACCAAGACCCTCACCAGAATGGTACATTTGTTGCAATTGATGAACCTCCATTGACATACCATTATCGCCCAAAGTCAATAGTTAACATTAGGGTTCACCCTTGGTGTTGTACATTCTATGAGTTTTACAAATGTGTAATGACATGTATCTACCACTATGGCATCATACAGAATAATTATACTATATAAAAATCTTCTTTGTTCTACTTCTTCATCCTTTCCTACCTCTAACTCCTGGCAATCACTGTTTATTTTACTGTGCTCATAGTTTTTCCTTTTCCAGAACATTATATAGGTGGAATCACATAATATGAAGACCATTTAGATTGGTTTCTTTCATTTAGTAATATGCATTTCGGGTTACTTCATGCTTTTCATGGCTTGAAGGCTCATTTATTTTTAGTAACGGGTAATATTTCATTGTCTGGATGTACCACATTTTATTTATACATTCACCCACCTAAGGACATCTTGATTGCTTCCAAGTTTGAGTAATTGCAAATTAAGCTGCCATAAAGCCCTGTGTGTATGTTTTTGTGTGGACATAAGTTTCAACTACTTTGGGTAAATACTAAGAAGCCTGGTTGCTGGATGGTATGGTAAAAGTATGTTTAGTTTTATGAGAAACTTCCAAGCTGCCTTTGAAAGTGGTTGTACCATTTTGCATTCACACCAGGAATGAGAGTTCCTGTTGCTCCACATCTTTGTCAGCATTTGGTGTTGTCAGTGTTTTGGATTTTGGCCATTCTAATAGGTATGTAAGTGGTATCTCATTGTTTTAATTTGTAATTCCCTAATGACATATGATATTGATCATTTTTATATGTTATGCATTTTTTTCAGAACAAGAAACCGAAGTCCCAGTAATTTGATTAAGCCAATTTATATAACACAAGTGCAGGTAACAACTAACAAGACTACAAAAATGAATAAAGTGATACCTGAGGGAAAAGTGGAATTGGGCTATGATCCCACCTGAAAATGTCCATCCTGTTCCCACTACAATCTTCTGGGGCCACTGGTAAGTGGCAAGTTAAAACATTGAGTGTCATTTGATGATATGGGGCACAAAGAAAGCTGTGCACAACAGGTGATAACTTCTAACATGTTTAATAGAATCATAATATAAAATTTTGATTTATGGATGTTATCTGTGCATGAATTGTAGAACTAAAAAACAACTTGGGGGATGCAAAATACTATATCTATCTATCTATCTCTTAAGGTTCAATTTCCAAGACAATAGAGCAGTAAAATTTAGTATCTTTTCCTAAACTGGCAAGCCTGGGATATGGTATATGCATGCTGGCAGTGCCTAACAATGATTAATTTGTGTGCCATTTCTTCCCTGGAATAGCTAGGAAATATAAAAATAAGTGTTTTTTTTTTTTTCTCTCTCTCTTTCTCTCCCCCTTCTCTCTGTTTCTATTATTCTCAATATTTTCTCTCTTTTATTCCATTCAGACATAATTTATTTAGTTAAACACTGCAATTTGGTTTGGAGGTTTGTTTTGAGTAAATGTCTCTTTCTTTCTCTCTCTCTCTCTCTTCCAATTCTTTTTCCCTTGACTCCTCTTTGTCTACCTACTTTGTGTTTCCTCTCCTAAGAGAAGCATGAAGAATAAACTAGAAAACAGTAACTTAAGATTCTATTTGTAGACCTCCAGTCTAAAGGGAGTGAAGTATTCACACTTTGATGCATTTCCTCTGCTCCAAACAGAAGTGAGCTGCCCATAAAGGAAGAGAAATGCTGGAGGTAGTCTCAGGATTTGTTACTCTGAATTAAAGGGATACAAATTTGCACCACAGAAGGTAAGGTACTGAAGCTAATCTCACTGCCCACAGTCATGTGTTGGGATAAACCTAAACACTGCCTGGGGATTCAAAAATTTTAAAACTGCAGATCTATATACACAGCTATACACAGCGTCAACAGAAATGAAATGTCTCCCTCCCATCTCAGGGTTTGATTTGGCAATTTACTCTTTTTGTTATTATTATTGTTGCAAAAACTTGTAAGTGCTAATGTATGTCCAGGATATGGGCTGAGATCCAGTAGTTGGGGGTTGGAGGAGAACTAGAGATAGAGATTGAAAAAGAGCTACAGTAAGAGACAGACACAGAGAGACAGAGAAACAGAATCAAAAGGAATCTGCAAGGCAAATTTTCAAAACAAGTGATGAATATAAATGCTAATAAGGACTGCCAGTAAAATCAAGAGTTTTATTATAAACTTAGTGTAGATGAAATTAAATTACAAAAAGTTTTACGAAGATGATAAAAATAAGTTCATTTAGAATGTTCAAAAGATAAAAGTATAACATATAGTAGAAAGTTTTTTGGTTTTCTATGAATGCATAGTAAATTACTACAAACTTAGTAGCTTAAAACCACGCTCAATCATTGTCTCACAGTTTCCAGAAATCCAGGCACTGCTCAATTGGGTTCTTTACTCAGGGTCTCAGAGGCTGTTATCAAGATGTTAGATGGAGCAGGCTCTTATCTGGAGGTTTGACTAGGAAAGAATCTCTTTCTAAGCCCATTTTGATTGTTTAAAATTTCAGTTACTTGAGGATTTAGGACTGAAGTTCCTATTTTCTTATTTGTTGTAAGCTGGGTACAGCTTTTAGAGGTCATCCTCAGGTCCTCGCATGTTGGCTGCCTATTCCCAACTCCAGTCTCCTTAGCTGTGTTTGCTGCGCTTAGGTTGTGCAGAATTCTCCTACTTGTGCATGCCATGAACTCTCAATTGAGAATAAATCTGTTTAAGTAGCCAAATATGCCTTGATGCCACCAGTTTATATTCCAGTTTTAAATAAAAATATGACTGTGTATTATAAAATAAGGCAAATGAATAAATATAAGCAAATCATTTCTACTACAATAATATTAAAGACCTTATGTCATAGACTTGACAAGTCAGTATGTCTAGGATAATATCTTTAAAACACAGGCCACAGCAGAACTCATGATTCACAGAGGAACAGAAGTTTCTTTGTTTTTTTTTTTCCTTAAATTTTAAGTTAGTAGAAGGAAAATTGTGCTTTTCAATAAGTTCTTCCTTTCAGATGGTTTACAACTATCCTATAAATTTATTTAAACTACTCTGAGATGCATTTGATATTTCTTTAAAACTTTATATTTTCAGTGAAATATTATTTTGATTTTGATGCTAATGATATTCAACTGTTTAACTCTCTCTAAATGTACCCAAAGAACCCTTCTATTGGCGTCTCCTACTGAGCACAAAATATGCTAACATAGTCATTAGTGTTTCTAATTTAAATCCATTAAGAAAGGGAAGATAATATTGAAGATGTTACCAATTTGCAAAATAACCTAATTTATATGCATTTTCTACCCTATTTCTCAACTATAGCTATGTTGGCAGAGCAGTCAAATCAATTTAAACTGTTCTTTCAAACTATCTTGAGACCATTTAAAATAGAAAGACACTGGTGATTCAACTATTCTATAGTGCTAAAAGAGGAAATATTGGCAGTTTCCCACAAAATCAAAACATAAAAGGTGCATATATACACACGTGTATAGCATAATGCTCTCTTTCTTATGCCTCTTAAATCACTATCCAAAGTTATTTAGCTCATACAACCTTCCATTTGTAGCATATTTATTTGCTTTATGTTCACTCCAGTGATTTCATCATTTAGATTATATACTTTTCTTTGTCAAAAATATTTTTGATGATGTTTAAAGTTGTCAGGTATTAATAGCATTTTAAAGATTTTTCAATTTTCATTCATGTGGATAATAGGTAGACAGAAACTGTACAGAGGTAAAAAAGCAGTATGTTCTAGGATTGTGGATTTTTGGAAGCATGAATTGCAAAAAATAAAGTATGGCCTGTGACAGGTGTTGATTTATCTACGTTATCACCTTACACCAGGGACTATTGTCCCTGAACCCAAAAGCAACATATAAGATTTCTCGAATCAACAAGTTTGAAAATCTTGTTGCAAACTGAGATCGCATTCCTGATTCTATCCTTAAAAATAGTACTCTGAATGACCTTGGAGGAAATTGCTTATGTTCTCCAGTCTTATTTATTTTCTCAGAAAACAATATTTGTTATTGAGACTAGATTATTTTAAAAATTGCTTGTATATAGATAGATGCACTTGACATTTCATTATGTTATTTATGATACTGCCTCAATTTAGGATATGCATAGAATTCTATTTTCCAGATGACAATGTATTATGATGTTTATGTGATGTTTGATGAGACACAGGCAGCTTTATTTTGGATTTTAGTTTAACATATGACTATTTTCCCTTCCAAAATATGCTGAAACTCATACTAGGAACATCAAGCAGCTTGCTATGACATTGAAAATCATGCACCATTTTTTGCTTCTGGTATAAAAGTATAATGCATGTGGAAAATAGAATGCTTTTTATACTAGCTTCTTCCTTCTTTAATGCTTATGAAATATATAATTGACAACTAAGCCAATTTGAAAAATAGATCAAAACGTTTTTTAAAAAATAAATTTTGACTTGTGAAATGCAGAAAAAATATTTTACAGTATGAAAAAGATAATTTTTGTCTTGTTCTTGTCCTATCTTACTTAAGCCACACTATGTAGCATCTTGGCTCAAATTGGAAATGACCACATAGGAAGTTTTGGGAGAACAGGACGTAGAAGTGCCCAGGAAGGCACTAAAAAGAGATGGGGGAAGGGAAGGTTGTACATTTCATTCAGTATAGCATGATGCTCTTCTCACACAAATGCCATTGTTTTTTCTTTTTTTACTAATAGAAATTCTGTCTCTTCTATAATTCAATATCAAATCTCATTTTCTCCTAAAAACATCTCTGAATGCCTTAGTATCATTATAACAATTATAATAGCTGACGTGATGTGGTAGGTATTTTTATAAACACCTTCCAAATATCCCTCATGGCTAAGGGGGACTGCTATATATTTTAATTTATTGTATTTTAAACATACATGTATATTTTGTAATTCACCTTTCCATATCCAATGACTCACCTGACAAGTGAGGTGCAGAGGTGTACTCAGGGCAATAGCTGTCTGCAATGACTTTAGTCATTTCTATGGAATCTAAAATTAAAAGGCACATGTAGAATTTAATTCTCCATTTAAAGAGAAACTCAGTAGTAACTGGATTATTTGAGTAAACCCTCCATGAGTTCAGTGGGCAAGAATGCGATGGGTTATGTATGAGTCGTGTCATCCAAAATAACTGGTGGAAGCCAGAATACAGAAGGAGATGTGAGTAAAAACTGACTCATCTAAGACAATAGCAGTAATGTTCCAGGAGTGAGCTGTAAAGTAATTGAATATGAAATATCATAAAGAGGAAGGGATAGATAGAAACGGTAATCGAAAAAGTTTACTGGCTTAAGGGGGTGAAAAGGGGGCACGAGGATACCTTTTAGGGTGATGAAAATGTTCTATATCTTGATGTGGCAATGGTTACATGACTGTACACAGATCTCTCAAAATTCACCGAGCTCATAACTTAAAGGGTGACTTTTATTATATATAACATACCTTAATAAAGCATTATGTTTGGGGGAGAGTGTCAATGATCTCAATAGCAATCGTGTTAGGTAGTTGATGTTGGAAACGCTGACTCTAGATGTCTCCATTTGGATCTTGCAGGGCAGGCCCAACTAGGTCTGGCAGGAAGGCAGTGCCTCTTGCTAAATGGGCTTCTTTGTAGAAAATGGTCATAGAATATTATTTTCAGTTTTATTTTACTTGGGAATATTTCCTGTAATGATTATTGTGGAGAAGGTGAAGAGTCTGTGACTGATATTTTTATAAGTATTTCAGAAAAGAAATAGTTTAGATTGTTGAATAAAAAATGTGGCATATATTTTGTAAACATATAGAAGGTTTTGCTTGGCTCAGTGTTTTCACATGTTTACAAATCCTCATGTAATAGCGAATTTCTAAATTCTTCCAGATACTACAGTTATAGTTGTTGATTCACAGACTTCCATTGGCAAATGTAAGAATGAAGTAATAATGCTACTACACAAGATTAAATTGCAGATTAATTCATCACCATGGTAACCACATTATATTGAAAAATTTCATCATAATTTATTTTGAAGAACATTGCTTTAAAATTTTTTGTGCACAAATACTACTTAGTTATATTGATGCAAAAAATGTGAGAAATTTTATTATAATTCTTTTGATTTAAGAAAATGTGATTTGATTTTTAAACCTGTTTTAATTTTATATGACCTCATTAATTTTAATAATAAATTCAAAATGAAATATGATTTTGACATTAAAAATTTTATATATGTGTTCTTTAAGTTGAATTCTTAGAATACTTTCTTACAACACAGATGTTTTCCCAAGATTCATATAATTGACCTTTGTTTTTATCATAAAACTCTTATTGAGGTTTATGACTTATATGAACATATGCCAAAGGTATAATGAAAAGATTTTATCAGGTAGTTTTGAAAGCAATGGATGTTGGCATAGACTAAGAATCAGAATAGAGTTAGAAAATATGGCAGGCACTGCAGGATAAGTTTGGCTGACATTTTAGTTGTTAACTACATCTGAGCGACTTCATGGAAATTTCCAGAAATGACAGGGAGTGACTTTAAATGTGACTAGAGGTTCTTATATGAGTAAGTATGGTCAGGAATCTCTTTTTTTTTTTTCTTTGACAGTTATGATAACTACCGTTCTCTCACTTCTACCTATAGGAAAAAGAAGTCGTGGAAAAACTTGGTGATGTCTAATTTATTAGCTTTATTGTAAAAATACATTCCTCCTCATAATATACTTCAAATCCTTTTTGAAAAATAATCTGATATAAGTATGTTATATGACTTACTATTCTGATTAAGCAAAGTTAATCATATATTAATAAAGTTTTTCAGGTCAGAGGAAGATAGAGGTCTTATTTGATAATGGTGATGATGTAATCATCTTGGGTAAATACTATATTATACAAGTGCTGAATGAGGATTGCAAAATTAGACTTTCTAATATTTGATCACATGGTAATATTTCATATTTTAGATTAAATATAGAACAGGCAAAATAATTGAGAAAATAGTCCTGGGGAAAAAATGCCAGTGTATTTAGAAATTTAAGATATTACATGAAAAAAGAGTTAATATGCAAAACATGTTTTTTTAAATGACTTAATTTTAAAATTAATGTAAATCTCCTATAATCAAGAAAATGCAATGTTAGCAAAGGTTAAACATATTGATAGATAGAATAGAAGAAGGAGACCAGAAATACAACCACTAACAAGGTCATTTTCAACAAATGGTGTTGAAACAAATGGCTATACATTGGCAAAGAAAAACTTCAACTCATAGCTTGAACTAAATTCAAAACTAAATCAAAATGTATCATAAACCTAAATTTAAGACCTAAAACTGTAAAACTTCTAGAAAATATAAGAGAAATGTTCATAAATTTTAGTTAGGGAAAAATTTCTAGGCCACAAGAAGCATAATCCACAAAAGAAGAAACTATCTATTATTAATAATAAATTAGAAATCATCAAAATTAAAACTTTATGCTCTTCAATAGACACCATTGTCCTCCAAAGAAAAAAAAATGACAAGCCACAGAAAGAAAATATTTGAGAAGTACATATGTGACAAAGGACTGGTAACCAAGATATGTAAAGAACATTCAAATTTCATTAGAAAGAAAACAACCCAATTAAAAAGGGCAAAAGATTTTTGTTTAGATAATGACATGCCCAGTTTAGTCTCTGAGCCAGTAGACAATCATAGCAACAACAAAAATAAATAAATGGGACCTGATCAAATCAAAAAGCTTCTGCACACCCAAGGAAACTATCATGAGAGCAAACAGACAACCTACAGAATGGAAGAAAATATTTTCACGCTACACATCTGATAAAGGGCTGATAACTAGAATCTATATAGAATTCAGGAAAATCAGCAAGAAAAAAATCAAATAACCCTATCAAAAAGTGGGCAAAGGACATGAACAGAAACTTTCTAAAAGAAGATAGACTAATGGCTAACAAACATGAAACAATGCTCAACATCTATAATCATCAGAGAAATGCAAATCAAAACCACAATGAGATATCACTTAACTCCAGTGAGAATGGCCTTTATCAAAAAGTCACAAAACAATAAATGTTGGAGTGGATGCGGAGAGATAGGAACACTCACACACTGCTGGTGGGACTGCAAACTAATCCAACCTCTGTGGAAAGTAACATGGAGATACCTCAAAGAGCTACAAGGAGAACTACCATTTGATCCAACAATCCCATTAGTGGGCATCTACCCAAAGGAACAAAAGACATTCTATAAGAAAAGACATCTGCACTAGAGTGCTTATATCAGTACAGGTCGCAATTGCAAAGATGTGGAAACAACCCAAGTGCCCATCAATACTTAGCGGATTAATAAAATGTGGTATACATATACCATGGAATTCTACTCAGCCACAAAAAACAATGGTGATCTAGCACCTCTTGTATTATCCTGGATAGAGCTGGAGCCCATTCTACTAAGTGAAGCATCACAAGAATAGAGAAACAGTCACCACATGTTCTCACCATCAAATTGGTTTTAACTGATCAACACTTAAGTGCCCATATTGTAGTAACATTCATCAGGTGTGGGGCAGATGAAAGAGGGAGGAGGGGATGAGTATATACACGCCTAATGGGTGTGGTGAGCACCGTCTGGGGGATGGATAAGCTTGAAGCTCTGACTGGGGGGGAGGTGGAGGGGGGAAAGGGAGGGCAACATATGTAAATTAAACATTTGTACCTCTATAATATGCTGAAATAAATAAAATTAAAAAACAAAAGAACTATAGTTTCTAATCTATTAATGTGGCAACCTGAGCTAAACAGTGGTTATTGTTGTCATTATTTTTTTAATTGAATCTACTTTAAAGAAGAAATATTTCTTAATTTTGGGATCTCACTGGCCCTATTTATTCTCTACATTGGTTTTCTTTTATGTAGATCATAGCAGGTACTTAATAAATGTTTGGGCAAGGCAGGCAACTGAAAGACCCTGAAAAATAAATCAGAAAGTGATTTAAGTTAATGGCAACTGGGAAATATAAAATTGTATATTTCTCCTCATTTCTGTAACTACCACTTGGCTTCCAATCACATCAATAGTTTATAAGGATTTATTTGATAGTAGGCCAATGTATTGCTGAATTGATAGTCTTTATGACTTTTAAAGAATAAGTGATTGCATTGAGAAAGTTTTGTGCTGTTCTGAGTGATATTCCTCGATCTCAGTCTAAGTTTCATTTTAAAGGTAGGTGCTGTGATGTGTCATCTTTAGTTATGCTGCCATATCCCTAAAACATTTACAAGAACCCACTTAAATATCCATCACACACATTTATGCCTCCAATTATTATGTAGAAACTAGCAGTAGACCATAGTTTTCACTATTTAAACTAGGGAAAAATATTATTTTAGAAGACGTTAGAGAGAAAAGATTCTTTACCATTTGAGTGGAAGTTCTACCACCACCCACCCCTTATTTTTTCCTTCTGGAGACATTTGTAGATCTGGGCATGGACTGAAGACCAGGCTTGCCATAAGCAGAATGGCTCTGCTGGGGTACAGATAAGCCAGTGGAGCTTTTGATTGCTGCATTGGCTGGTGTGAAGGTTTGGAATCTGGACGGGCCTAAATGCAGGGCTGCCAATTTTCTCCCACTGGACTTTAGCTCAGTTCTGAGGCAGTTAGGGGTTGGGATGGAAACATGGAATGGAATTCCATGCAGTTTAACAGTCCTGGCAGAGACGAGGGCATTCAATAACACCTGATTAGATGTGCCCTTAGAATTTTGAAACCAGAGTGAAATGAGACTCTAGTGCAAGCTGCAACCCATCCTTGGCTATGCTTAATTTTTCATTGGATTAAGGGTGACCCATCCATCACTCTAGCTGCCTGTAAAAGAAAATATCATGATGTCTCAGGGGAAATGCACATCAAATTCAGCTTCTATGTCATTTTAGAAACAAAGTCTGGCATATGAAAGAATTGAGAGCCATGTTAAGAAGATATGTGACCCAAAGCAAGCAGATGTGATCCAAAGAAAAAAGCCAATAGAACCATATATTTACAAGATTCATACGTTAAAATTAGCAGAAAAAGACTTTAGTGTTACTGCCATAAACATGTTAAAGAACATTAAAAAATGTTAAATATACTGCATAAAAATTGATAATTTCACTAGAAAAACAATATGTATTTAAAATATGCAAACTAAAACCAAAAATTCAATATCTATAATTAAGGACTCATTCAATGTGTTCAGCTTCAGAAGTAAACAGCAAAAGAAAATCAACAGAAACTATTAAAGCTAAAGCTTAGATAAAAATGGGAAAAAAATAAAACATTCAGATACATAGAGGAACACTGTAAAAGATTCTAACATATACATTTTGGAGTTACAGAAGGAAAGGAGAGAAAGAATACAGCAAGAAATTATGTTTTAAGAAATACTTGTGAAAATTTTTCCAAAACTGATAAAGGAGATCAACTACACGTTAAAGAATTGTATTAAATTCCAAAAAAGAATTTTGAAATTGATTTTTAATCAGACCAGAACCAAATTGCTGAAAATGAAAGCTCAAGAGAAAATCTAAAAAGAAAAAAATAACAATTTGGGAAGAAAAGATGTATTATTTTCAAAAGGCCAACACTGAAGCTGATGGCAGACTTTTCGACACTATTATGAAAGCCTGAAGACTACAAAATGACATCTTTAATAAAATAAAAGTTTTGCTGACTAGAATTCTATAACCAGCATTAATATACTTAAAAAATCAAAGTGCAATATAGGAATTTCAAAAAACAGAAGTTGAGAGAATTTGTCACCAAAAGAGCCACACTACTATAGATACTAGAAGATCTTTGAATAGATTAATGTCACAGGTGGAAGCAGAAAAATTAAGGAAAAAATTTAAAAAAAATCCCAAATTGAAAATTATACAGATTTTCATAAAATCAATAATTATTGAAGGAACAATAGTGATAATGTCTTATAGATTTTTCATTTAAAAAAATTACTTCTCAAAATAATAATAATGAATATACTATTTTTTGGTATGTAGTTCTATGAGTTTTTAAAAATGGATAGATTGATGTAACCATGACCATAAACAAGACACAGAGCAATGTCCTCCCTATAGATCCTTATTATGTTAGAGTTCGTTATATATTCAGGATTCAGCCCTTTGTTGAATGCTTGATTTCAGGATATTTTCTTCAAGTCAGTGGTATCTCCTCAAACAGATAGAATATGCTTAACAAATTACATACAAGACCTATATGCTGAAAAGTATAAACCATATGTAACGGTTACTTTTATGTGTCAACTTGACTGGGTCATGGGTTACCCAGAAATTTAGTTAAATGTTATTTCCAGGTGTGTATGTAAGTGTTTCTGGTTGAGACTAGACTTTGAATCAATAGACTGAGTAAAGCTGATTACCCTTCCCCATGTGCGAGGGCAACACCCAATTCACTGAGAGCCTGAATAGAGCAAAACAAACAGAGGAAGGGAAAATTCACTCTGCTTGGCTACTTAAGCTGAGACTTTGGTTTTCTCCTGCCCTCAGACTGAAACTTACACCAATCGGCACTTCTGGTTCTCAAGCCTTTGGACTTGAACAAGAACTATACCTCTGGCTTTCCTGGGTTTCCAGCTGGCAGACAGCAGATCATGGACCGTTCTAGTGCTTCTGAAATCACATGAGACAATTCCTTCTAACTACATGCACACACATGCATATATATATGCACCATATTTATAGAAATTAAAGAAACCTAAATGGAAAGATTTATCATGATCATGGATTGGATTACTCAATAGTGCTAAAATATCAAGTAATTCCCAGATTGATTCATGGGTTCAAAACAATCCCAAATTCCCAGCATCCTTTTTCTTAGAAATTGATATGCTGACTTTATATTTGAAAATACAAAGGAAAATAAATAGCCAAAACAGTTTTTAAAAAGTCTAATTTAAAACAGTATAATTTCTCCAGAATAAGGGGGCTCAAGTCCACCCATAATATACAGTGAATCGATTTTCAACAATGGTATCCAGGTAATCCAATGTGGAAAGGATAGTCTTTTCATCAAATGGTGCTAAAATATTTGAATGTTCATTAAAAAATAAGTCTCACCTCTTTTCTTACCCCAAGTACACAAATAGACTCATAATTAATCATAATCTATTGTATACTTAAATGTGGAAGTAAAAGGTAAAAATTTAGAAGAAAAATGTATAGTTGGTATAGGCAAAGATTTATGACACATTCCACACAAAAAGCACTATCTATAGATAAGAAATATATAGTTAACTTGATCAAAATTAAAATTGTCTTCTCTTCAGAAGGCATCATTAAAAATCAAAAACAAGCTACATACATTGGGATAAAACTTACATAATATGTATATGTCCTAAAGTCTTATATTATGAATATAAAAAATAATTCAATATGGTGAAGACAAACAATCCAATCAAAATAACAAAATACTTGAACAGACATTTCACAAAGTAAGATTAGCAATTAGTCAATATGCAAATAATTATCAAGGACACGTAAATTAAAACCACAATGGAATGCTACTAAACAATTTCTATAATGGTTAATATTAATAGTATTGACAATATAATGTATGGAAATTACGGTGCAATTGGCTCTCATACATTCCTGGAGATATTGGGAAATTGTACGACTTTGAAAAAACGCTCAGCACTTTCTAGTTATATAAGTTTACAATTTATATAACTCAAAAATTAACGTGAATGATAACAAAAAGACAAAAGAATTTTCATAGCATTTTTCATAATGGCCCCAAACTGAAAAAACTGAATGTCATCAACAGGTGAATGGATAAACTGTGGTACATCTTGTATAATTCCATTTGTTTGAAAATAGACAAATCCATACAGGCAGGAAGATGAGTGGTTTTCAGGAGCTGAAAGGAGAGGTTATAGGGACTGATTGCTAAAGGGTATATCTTAGGAAAATGTGTGTGTGTGTGTGTGTGTGTGTGTGTATGTGTGTATGTAAACATCTGTGAGACAAACACTAAGGATTAGTACACTTCATGGAATTTATTGTGTACATAATATCCCTCAAAGAGTCAGTACAATTTGTTACTTTGTGAAATTTTATAGAAAAAATTATTGAGTAAAGCTTGAACAGCTTCAGGTTTAATGGATATCATTTGTTGCTCCAGCTAATACTCTTACTGTGATTCTATTTGTAATCATCTTTCCAAAAAAGAAAAAATTATAATATT
Source organism: Eulemur rufifrons (assembly GCF_041146395.1). NCBI lineage: Eukaryota > Metazoa > Chordata > Mammalia > Primates > Lemuridae > Eulemur > Eulemur rufifrons. Next base: position 88,577,934 of record NC_090997.1, on the reverse strand, counting down.
GGAGCCATGTGTAATAAAGTATACTTAGAACATTACAAATGAAAAATATTCTGTAAAATACAATTTGGTAAAAAGGCATGGAAATATGAGTCCATGGTAAAACATTAAAAATATATATAGTAATCAGTGAGGGTGGAATTCTTCAGAAATAATTCAAATGCTAATGTATCTGGTCAAATCTTTCAGCTGGTAAATGAGTAGACCTGTTTTTGCTGTTTGCTCTGCCAGCGTTCCAATTTCTCTCAGCTGAGAAAATCCTTTTATGAATTAATAAATGCTTTCTACACTGAAAATGGGGGGATATACAGCTTAATGGCTAGACTGTATTGCCAGGATTTTGTAATTTAGACGGTTTGTTATGACTAGAACAATGCTTCAATGCACTGAACTTCACTGTTGAATGTCAGCTTCCTACTGAGCAATGCAGGAGCCAGGCCCACACCTGCTTGCTTCTAGAAGAGTTATCATTTACAGCCACCTCCAGTAAGAAAAATTTGGGAAATCAGTATGATGATAATATTAGACACTTTTCATCTTCCAAATAGAACAAAAACATTTACAAATAAAACCTTTTTAAATCCTAAATGTCCCCATTTTCAACATTGTAAGAAAAGGATGGGCTATAGTTTATTATACATTACTCCAATATTATAATTTTTTCTCTTTTGGAAACATTACAAATAGAGTTATGGTAAGAGTATTAGCCAGAGCAACAAATGGTATGGAAAGAAATCTGGAAAGAAAGTGTCATATAAACAATTGTATTTTATCTTGAATTCAAGCCTTCTCAAAACAATATATTTACTATTCCTGAAAAATACCAGTTTCTTAAGTCATTACTCTTCATGTTGAGTCAGGACTAATAGATGCAGTTCAATTTACAGTGACTCACAGTGACCACATGCAGCTTGATATTAAAGTCAAGCTACAAAGAGTAAAATGCTTTCCATGCCGCCATCTAGGAAACAACCTCTTTAAAGTTCTCAATTTTATCTGTGAGTCACTAGAAGAAATAATTTGACTCATGGGTGAATTGTTATTCTTAAGGAATTTGTAGTAGTAATTCAAAATAAGATTATGTCTATTAATCTGAACTCCATAGCTTTTACTAAGTTAATCATTACCTTCTATGGTGTCCTATCATTTTTACTCACTTGTTCTTAGAATACAACAATGTAGGGAAAAAAACAGACAGGACATACATCTTGAGAGAATGAGGGAACATGAGATACTAGTCATCAGGTGCTACTTTGTGAATGCACAGTGACTAACTGGACATTTGATTCAGACCTAGATGTTAACTGAAACCATATGCATGTGCATTCTTTGACCAGTATTTTGGTGTACAGCAAACCCAATGTGAGTACACATGAATTCACTGAGATTTCCCCTTGACATTTCTTATACATGATTATCCATAGTATCCTATATGCCATTTCCAGTGTCATTTTTATTTATGTGAAGTGAGAACTTAAAAGGAGTTTCAAATCATTCTTTAGAATTATTATTTAGTTTCAAAAATCACCCCCGAATTTATACATTTATTCCTAAGTAGTGCATTTTTGAATACTATTTTCCAGTGGTGACAGGATACAACATCATCGAGTTTCAAACATTCTGTTTTTCTGCCAAACCACTATCCTTTTCCTATTTATATTCAATCAATTTGCATAATATTTAACAAAATCATGTAGTCAAAACAACTTGTCATAAAGAGATGGAACTAGTGGAAGAAGAATATGAATTTATGGGAGAATAACCAGCTAAATTTCAATGTCCTGTGGGCTGCTTAGTTGGTGTCGGATGGGGAATGGATAGGGTGAGTTTCCCTGGCAAACCATTAAATGAATGCCACTTAAGAGAGAATCTACTGTGTAAGTTGAAAATAAACTAAGCCATGTCTTTTTATTATACCTTCTGATTGGGTATGAAATCTTAGATGTGATTCTTAATCAATAATTCGAGGAAGTTCTAAAATGGGGTTGGCTATTATCCAGTTTAGTGAAAACTATTTACTTAGATATGAAATATCTGGGAACTTTGCAGAGAAGATGTTCAAAAAGTACTCAAGAGAGAAGAGAATATAGATGGAGAAGCAAATAAACATGTCTGGTTTCTTAAAATTTGCTAGAATCCTTCACTTGTTGAGGTCCACTGGTGTTCATTTTTGCCCCCATTTTTCCCTGTAATTATGTCTGGTATATGCATATATGCCCAAATATATACTTGACTAGTTTTCAAGAAAAAAAAATGCATGTATTTTTCATTTTCTATTTTCTATGGTTTTTCCTATAATGTCCTAACCTCTCATCATAAGAAAAGTACAAAATACGGAACACTTTAATGTCATTTGTACTTCAGTAAGCTTAGCTAAAGACAGCATAAAAATAGTGAGCATTGTTAAGTTTACTTTAGTACTATTTTGTTAATTGTGTATAATTCCTTCCCTATCCATAATACATATACACAGAAGAATGATAACAGTAACCATTTTAGTGTTTTTTAAAAATAGGTTAGACTTGGAAGTAGAGATTTTGAAGATCCATGTTCTTGTGTTGGAAGGTGAAGGGACAAAATGCAGTAATTATACAGTATTGTGAAAGACATGCTTTAATTTTATATAAGTAAAATGAGAAAGCTAATGCATACAGTGGGAGGAAATTCCAAAAGATGTACTGACTATTGGAATACACAATCCAAAATTAAATGGTATTTCAGCAGAAGATTTTAGGAAAATCTTATAGCAAGTACTATGGTTTGAATGTTTGTGTTCCTCCAAAATTTATGTTGAAGTTTCATCCCTAATACAACAGTATTAAGAGGGAGGGCCTTTTGGAAGTGATTAGGCCATCTAGGCCGGAGGAGATTAGCTCCTTATAAAAGGGCTAGAAGAAAATAAGTAGGTCTTTCTTGCTCTTCCATCTCTTCTGCTATGTGAGGACACAGTGTTCATCTCTCTTTTTCTCTTCTGCCATCTAAGGACACCTAGATGATGGCATTTATGAGGAAAGGGCCTTAACCAGGCTCTCAATATGCTGATGCCTTGATCTTGAACTTCCTGTCCTCCAGAACTGTCAAAAATAAACTTCTATTATTTATAAATTACTTAGTCTTAGGTATTCTGCTATAGCAACACTAAGATAGCAAGTATCAGAGTTCTAGAGCATGGCAAAGAGAACAGCAGAAGCAAAGTTGTTTAGGTCTGAAACTTTAGTCTGCCCAAGAATTACATGGGCTATTCATTAAATATGCGTATCTCTTATTTCTGATAGATTTTCTAATTCAGTAATTGCATGGTGGTGTCTAGGGATCTACAGTTTTAACATTGGAATGTTAGATCTATTAAAATGTAATATTTTTGAGAGCAAGAAAAAATGATTTGCAATTTTTTTTTTTTTTTTTTTTTGTTGAGACAGAGTCTCACTTTGTTGCCCAGGCTAGAGTGAGTGCCGTGGCGTCAGCTTAGCTCACAGCAACCTCAGACTCCTCGGCTTAAGCGATCCTACTGCCTCAGCCTCCCGAGTAGCTGGGACTACAGGCATGCGCCACTATGCCCGGCTAATTTTTTCTATATAGATTTTTAGTTGTCCATATAATGTCTTTCCATTTTTAGTAGAGACGGGGTCTCGCTCAGGCTGGTCTCGAACTCCTGACCTTGAGCAATCCACCCGCCTCGGCCTCCCAGAGTGCTAGGATTACAGGCGTGAGCCACCACGCCCGGCCTGATTTGCAATTTTTTTTCTTCACTTACATAGCCTCAAGACCTAGGGCAGTTCCTGAAATAGAGTTATGTATTCAGTAGGCATTTATTGAATAAACAAATAAACAAGCTCGTAAGATGATAGTACAGGTTGACAACTAAACAAATTTTGAAAAATATTCTTATCTTAGGCAGATAATTAAAATATAAACTTTGGCACTAGGAACTAGACAGTAATTTAGATGGCAAATGTACAATAGGGTTTTGTGTAGTCAGTCTTCCTTCACTTGGGCAAAAATTTCTCATTCTTTAATGATTTTGCTCAGTTAGTGTGTGTCTTAGCTTGTTTTGTGCTGCTATAACATGATACCACAGACTGGGTAATTTATAAAGAGCAAAGATTTATTTCTTACAGTTCTGGAGACTGTGAAGTCCAAGGTCTCGGTGCCTTCACCTGGTGAGGGCCTTCTTGCTTATCATTTCTTGGTGAAAGGTGGAAGGTGGGAGGAAGTGTAAGAGAAGATGAGAGGGAGAGAGGAAGAGGGGGCTAGACTTGCTTTTATAACAAATCCACTCTTGCAATAATTAACCCACTCTCCAGATAATGACATTAATCCATTCACGAAAGCAAAGACCTCTTGACCTTATCATCTCTTATCAGTCAACACCTCTGAACACTGTTGCACCGGGGATTAAGTTTCCAATGCATGAATTTTAGGCAACACATTCAAAACATAGAAGTATGCTTTTGAGGTAGGCAACTCTCCCCTTTTCTCCTGCACCTTGCTAGAAATAGGCATTGACTCTGAGCTCAAGGAGGGAAGACTACTTTCATTTCACCTAATTGGTTCAGTGGTGGGCACATGATGTAAACAAAATTACATCATGGGGCTTCCTGTGTCTTTCTTGTCACCAAATGGAGACAGCCTTTTGGGAAAGAGTAGAATGTGGAGCCTGGAGAGGCAGAGAGATAGAGCCCTGCTGAATATTTCTGGACCCTTGAATCTATCTATGAAATCAAATACACCTGTTTAGTTACATCAGATAATGCATTTAATTTTTTGCTAAAGCTAGTTTGAGTTGTGTTTCTGGCATCTTAATTAAAGAGCACTGATTAATATACCAGAAATGGGCACAAGTTAAAAGTCATCTTTGAGGCTGTGTCCTCAACTATAGTATTAAAATCCATTAACTTTTCTTTAGGAAATATGAAGGTGTGTTGAATTTACACATGAACTATCATGTAGCTCCAGCCTTAGGCAATGAGGAATGAATATCTGTAAGCCAAGAAGATGATTTGATTTTGTTGAAACATTCCCACAAGTTTCAGATCTGCAACTGCAGTCTGAGTACCCTAAATCTTACTCCTTTCCCAACAAATCCATTTTGCAAAACATCTCTCAGTGTTTTAAAATGAGCTGAGGCCACCTAGACTATGAAATCTATTAAAGGTGTATTGGGGAGACTGTTAGTAGAAGCAGAACATCAAATAGTATTTAATAGTTAAATACATATAATTTTCATTAAGCTATTTATAAAAGAAAACATATAATTCAGAAATGTAGTGACAGCATTATATCCTACTTCCGGATTTAGGTGTTACGCTTTGTAATTTATAACTCATTAACACCTTATGCAAATTGACATCTAAAACCTAGAAATAGTTCTAAAAAATGAGCATCATGATTTCTAATTTCATTTATTTATTTATTTATTGCTAATTTTAGTTTATACCAATTTTAGGGCTATTTTCAAGTAATCTTTATCAATGAATGAGGCCTTAAATAGGATTTAAATAGAAATGAATTTTTAGCGACCTTTACATTATATTCAGTCTATTAATAATGTCTACTTAGTGCTAATTTTCCAAAAAGATGTAGAAATACACATAGACAATGACAGAGATGGAGACAGAGACATAGACAAAGATATAAATATAAATGGATATATTAGTATCTATGGATGTGTAACATATGACCCCAAAACTTAGTAGCTTAAAAAAAAAAAATATTATCTCACACAATTTCTATGGTTCAAAAATTTTGAAGTGGCTAGGTTGGTGGTTCTGGCTTGGCAACTCTTTTGAGGTTATATTCATGTCGTTGGCCAGGCCTACAGCCATCTGAAGGCTTTGGCTGGGATTGGTGCTTCCATTTCCAAGATAAATTTCTCACGTGGTTGGGCAAGTTCGTTTTGGTTGTTGGTGAGTGGCCTAATTTCCTCACCACATGGAACTGCCCATATGGCTGATGAGTGTCCTTACCAGTTGGTAGTTGGCTTCTCCTAAAATGAGTGACCCATCCTTAGTTTCATACTGAAATACAGCTCCAAAATAAAACAAACACACACTCCTGCCAAATGTGCTTGGGGTTTATGTTGACCTGCAGACCTAGAAAGGTGAAAAAAACAGGCACAGACCTACCACAGGGCTGCACCAAGTTATCCAACAGCTCCCTAGCTGAATCTGCTGTATATACCGGTGTTACAGCAGGGCCATACCTCCACAGCAATATTGTGAGATCTGGTTTTCAACTGGGCACTGGCAACACAGAGTGCCATCTGGAGGGAATGAAAAAGATAAAATAAACACACACAGAAGAAAGGGAAGATCAAACATAGGTAGCACAAGAAGCTAGAGAGAATATAAGAGGGATTGAGAAGAAAATAAAGAACAAAACAAAAGCTTTCTAAAAATGAGTCTGCAAACAAAATTCCAAAACATAAGTAAGTACCTAAAGATATCTAAAGCTAAGAAAAGTAGAAAATCAACCATTAGAAAATATATTTTGGTCTATGATCATACCATCATGAGAGTGCATGATCTCATCTGATTTTGGAAGCTAAGCAGGGTGGAGCCTAGTTAGTACTTGGATGGGAGAAAATAAAGTTTGTCCAGATTCCATTATGTTTTTAAAGCAGTCTGGCAAAGAGTAACATATATTTGGATTAAGACAGAGAATTGAACACACACGTGTATTTTAGGTTCATCCTGAATTTCTAGGTAAGTTACAGTAAATGGGTTTTTAAAAAGGTGCAAAATCACAAAGAACAGGAATTCAGAAAACAACCAAATATTGTCTCTAGTATGTTATCTTAAGTTCCTTTCTGTCCCAGATATGACAAAAGAAAGTTGATGAAAGAATCTTCACATTTCAAGCACTCACTAACAGCGACAGAAATGTGCATCTATCAGGGCAGCGGAATATACAAGACAGATTCTGTGACCTCTTCTTTGCTAGACTGAAGAAAACATGGCTCTCAAGCTAATGTGGCAGAAACAAAAGTCCCCACAAGAAAAACATAGATTAGATATGCTCTTGCTGGAATAAGTCTTCTTGCCTAATGTTAACCTTAAAATCATCATCTGTATATTCCTATCTATTATAATATCTGTTTATAATCTCCCAAAGCTATTGGTAAATTAGAAAATCAAATTTTAAAGTTATCGTGATAATTTTGAGTATTTTGTATATTTTTTTCATTTAGTCTTCTTTTATAGTAAACTGGCCAATGACACTTTTGCCATACATTTCCCTCTTTAGATTACAACAAAATATTATCATCCCTGTGAGAAGAACAGCTCACATGTATGATTACTAATTTTTTTCTATGTGAAATGATAATTTCTCCATCCTTGACTATTCTTTCAGAGTTGTTCTGAAAAAGTGCTACTTTCAAAATCATTTAGCTTTAGAGTCATTTTAAAAATATGAATTATACTTTTTCAGGAGTTTCAAATATTGCATGCTATATTTTCTATCTTTGAAATAAGCAGCTGGCTTAGTTTATATTTTGATGCTGGCAAACAGTTTTATTTTTTCCAAAATTAGGAATATGAGATGTCAAAGAGTTTTTTTCAATTTCACATATATATATAATTTTTTTTAATAAGCCCACAATCACTCAAAGACACATCAGTGTCAGAGTGAGAGATACTTCCATAGTAAGCAAACATGGAAATACACAAAGGGAAGAGGGGAAAAAAAGGTGTTAAGAGATGAGACAGACAAAAGCCTGATCCCTAAAACCATCAGCTCTCAGGATTTTTGAAGTCTAAATTTTTCATAACTTCACATATATTCTATATTTGTCCCCAGAGATTGTGACTAGCATTGTAATAGGAGATATAGAATAGAAGACTAGGCAATCACAGCAACAAGAAAAATAAATAAATGGGACCTAAGCAAATTAAAAAGCTCTGCACACCCAAGGAAACTATCAGGAGGGCAAAGAGACAATCTACAGAATGGGAGAAAATATTCACATGCTACACATCTGATAAAGGGATGATAACTAGAATCTATATAGAACTCAGGAAAATCAGCAAGAAAAAACCAAGCAACCCTATCAAAAAGTGGGCAAAAGATATGAACAGAAACTTTTCCAAAGAAGGTAGACTAATGGCCAACAAACATACGAAAAAATGCTCAGCATCTCTAATCATCAGGGAAATGCAAATCAAAACCACAATGAGATATCACTTATCTACAATAAGAATGGCCTTTACCAAAAAGTCCCAAAGCAATAAATGTTGGCATGGATGCAGAGAGATAGGAACACTGATACACTGCTGGTGAGACTGCAAACTAGTACAACCTCTGGGGAAAGTAGTATGGAGTTATCTCAAAGAGCTACAGGTAGAACTACCATTTGATCCAGCAATCCCATTACTTGGTATCTAACCCAAAGGAACAAGAGACATTCTATAAAAAACATATCTGCACTAGAATGTTTTTGGCACCACAAAGATGTGGAAACAACCTAAGTGCCCATCAATACATGAGTGGATTAATAAAATGTGGTATATGAATACCATGGAGTTCTACTCAGCCATAAAAAACAATGGTGATCTAGAACCTCTTGTATTATCCTGGATAGAGCTGGAGCCCAGGCTACTAAGTGAAGTATCACAAGGATGGAAAACAAGCACCACATGTACTCACCATCAAATTGGTATTAACTGACTTAACTGACCAACACTTAAGAGCACATATAGTAGTAACATTCATCCGGTGTTGGGCAGGTGGAGGGGGGAGGAGGGGATGGGTATATTCACACCTAATGGGTGCAGTGAGCACCATCTGGGGGATGGACATGCTTGAAGCTCTGACTTGGGTGGGCAAAGGCAATATATGTAACCTTGACATTTGTATCCCCGTAATATTCTGAAATAAAAGAAATTAAGAAAAGAAGACAATCATGAAACTCTTAAATGCAAATGTATCCACTAAAATTGTAATAAAATTTATCCTATACAGTTGTTCTGAGGCAGTTCATGTAATGTGCCTTTTACAGTATCTGGATTGTACTATGTGCTCCCGGCTGGGTGAATGTTTACATCTTCTTCTTAAAGGTTCAGGTAATAACTGAAAGGGTGAAAGAGCCAATAGTGATGTGAAAGAGCTAATATTTAATGTTATCTGTCTTGTAGCTGGGTTTTCAATGCCCATTGAAAAATGCTTAGAATGATTCAGATAATAGATTTAAGACAAGTGAGTAGTCTGTTAAATAATCAGTGGGAAAATCTCACCCAGAAAAGGGGAAAGGTGAGTGGAATAAAAACCCCATGCTATAAAGCATTGCTTATGAATGCAAATAAACCCACAAACAAATGTTGCTATGTTCAAAGTTGGATACAGGAAAGTATTAATAAGATAAAATATTTAAAGAAGAAAGGATATCTTCAAAATCAATCTCATTAACATGTTTACTAGAAATGGAAATCATATTTGAACACTAATACACAAATTTTAAAATATTAACTTCTGGATTTAGAAGTTAGGTTACATTCAACAAGTTTTCCTTTTGGATTAAGGAATCCATCTCTTTTTCCTAGGCCCCCTTTCCCTAAGGTTCACATATAAAATTAATCACTTCTTTGGAATCAGCATTATATATTATTCATATTTTAGTATAACTCATATCATATTCTAATCTGATTATTTGTTTCCACATTTTTCTCCCTTCATATGCTGTGAACTCTGTGAATCTGTTTTCATCATCTTTGTATTCTCAGTCCATAGACTAAAACATTGGAGAGTTAAATGTCTAAATTAATGACTAATATCATGTCTCAAATAAAAATAATAGCTCCATTTTTTTTATAACTGGAGCATTAGTAAAACAATTCCAGTGTCTGGCACTCAGCTTTTTTAGGATTAGCTGGATGAAAAAATACACAAATTATGCTGAAGAATTTGAGGTTAGATGTTCAAGACATAACTATTGCCTCTAAATCGGCTCTATAGGTGTGAAATTTCTTCCAGTTGAGATCAGTTTAGGAAAAAACCCTCAACTTGGAAATATAAGCTCCCTTGGGTGCAAAAATAGAATACATATATATATTTTTAAACTTTCCTTTCATATTTTAAATATTGATTAGACAAGTTGTATATATGAGATTGCTATGATTTAAATACAATCTATATCTCTGTTTTACAATAGCAAATAAAATAAAATCTGTAGGTTAAGAAAACGGCAATGTGATGTAGCTGATGAATTGCTGTGTTTGGAAACAGATGACCAGAGTCTGCTATATGACTTGGGTGAATTGCTTAAGGTTTGATTACATTTCATGTCCTCATTTTATAAAGTAGATTTAACATTAAGAAGGATGTTATCAGTGCTGAAAAAAATATAAATTGCTTGGTACATGACAGGGTTGTACAATTTTAATTGGATTCTACTATTATTTATCTTCATAAAACTTTAGCTTAATATTGTAGCAAGAGAATTAAACTTACATGTTATTTTGCTATCATAAATAAATATATGTGTGTCTCTGTATTGGTGTGGCATTTTTATCTAGAGACTTCTTGAAAGTTCAACCCTGAAAGCCAAAGTCAAATTAGAAGGGTGGAGTAAGTTCCAATGATGGTAAAACACACAGGTGGGAATGGTGTGCAGAGCTCCTATTGGCATTCAAGTGTCTATTTCTTCCGTTAAATGAGGACTGTTACGCTGAACAGTAATAAAAAACTCTGCATATGCAGCTTTTTGCCTTAGGGTTAAACATTTTATACCTAGGGTCACCAGATTAATTTTCCAATTAGTTGAATACCTGTTCATAGTTTTTCTTTTAAATCAAATTCATTGAGACGTATTCTAAGTATATAGTTCTATTTTCTACTTCATTTATTTATATATCACATCTTTTTATTTCCCTTCTCTCCTTACATTGGATTTAGATGTTCTGTTATTTTTAACAGTTTCTTAAAGTGATAGCTTAGGTCATTAATTTTTGCTATTACTTATTTTCTGATAGAGGCATACCTCAGAGATTTGCAGATTTAGTTCCAGACTACTGCAATAATGTGAATATTACAATAAAGTCACATGAAATTTTTGGCTTCCCAGTGCATATAAAAGTTATGTTTACACTATACTGTAGTCTATTAAGTGTGAAATAGCATTATGTCTGAAAAAACAATGTTTGTAACTTAACTAAAAATATTTTATTGCTAAAAAATTCTAACAATCATATTAGCCCTCAGAGAGTTGTAATCTTTTTGCTGGTGGTGACCAGGAGGTCAGGATCTGAAAATTTAGTGTCATCAGGTGCAGCAACCCAAACCGAGACCAGGAATTGCTAAAAAACAAAACAAAACAACAATCCCCCCCAGAAAGGAAACAAATAAAAATAACAAAAGCAAAAAAACCCTCAAAAACATGTGGTGCGGGTATGTTAAAGGGATACAGGAGCCAACTGAAAGACCTCTCAATGGCCAAATCTAGAACAATTTGAGCAACAAAATAAATAAAGTAATAATGGATTAAAATCCAAAGTATAAAATATGTATCTATGATTTCATACCAATACAAATAAATGGGAATAGATACATATACAAATGGGGGGAGACAAATCTCTCATGCATAAAAATTCTTTACCATCTATATAGATATTTTACCCTCAAGGAAGGAGAGCATAACTCCTCACTTCCTAAATGTGAGCTGCCCATAATAACTTTATTCCAAAGAATACAGCATGAAAAAGGGAAAAAAGAGTAACTTAACACTGGTGAAACTTTATAAACATTACCTCATTTAGGTCGTCAGGGTCAACATCAACAGAGATAAGTCATGTTGCTGGGATGTATCTTTGACATTGTGTGATAAAAATAATGATCTTTTTCTCTATAGTCTTCCTTTCAATTACCCATAACCCCAATTTATGCACAGGAAAAACATCAGACACATTCCAATAGTGGAATATTTTACAAAATACCCAAATAGCATCTCTCAAAACTGTCAAGGTCATCAAAAATGAGCAAATCTGAGAAACTGCCACAGCAAAAAACAAGTCTAAGACCGAATGAGCAAATGTATTGTGGTATCCTATCTAGGAACCTGAAACAAAAAAGGGACATTAGTTGTGGGTTTACCCGCTGCACCCCCCCCACCACTGACTGGCACCCAATGAGTATTACTACTATGTGAACACCTTAGTGTTGTTCAGTACCAATTTGATGGTGAGTACATGTGGTACTTGTTTTTCCCTCCTTGTGATACCTCACTTCCAAGGATGGAAACCCACAACTAATGGAAGCGGAACTCGCTGTATGGGAGGAAGGACACGCTTGTAGCCCTGGCGTGGGTGGTGCAAACACATTACATGTAACACAAAATGTTTGTACCCCCATAATATCCTGAATAAATAAAAAAAGAAAAGAAAAAAAAGGGACATTATGTAAAAACTAAGAGGATATAAATAAATTATAGAATATAGTTAATAACAATATATCAATATTGCTTTATTAATCATCATAATTGTATCATACCAATGTAAGATGCTAAGGGGAAACTGGGTATGGAGTGCTTGGGAACCCTCTGTACCACCTTCTCAACTTTTTTATATGTCTCATACTGCTCTAAAAGATAAAATATATTTAAAAAGTATTAAATTAACAAACATAAGAGCAGGTAAGTCTATAGAAGGATTGCCTTATTGAGGATATGCTGATTTGCTAAGGTGTCAGTGGATGACACAGTTTTTTGGTGTCTCTATGGGAACAAAATTTGGATACTTAGGTTAACTACACTAGGGGTAATTTTAAAGATATATGAATGTGTATATAAGATAATAGATACATTTTATTTATAAAAATATTTTGTTTATAAAAATGTTTGCCTTAAATAAAAATATCTTGTTTTGCCAAATTTTGAGATACATATACACATATGAAAAATATATATATGTAAAAAATGATAAATGAGTGGGTATACAGCTTATTGTAAAAACTTGAAGGGAAGGGACTTTGTTTGCAAGTAAGGAGTTTGAGAAACAACTTTTAAAAAGAAATATATTAAATATTGATAAAGTTGGGTCAGTTTTCACAGAGGAATCCATAATATGGGAAAAGGCTTGTGAATAATGCAAAATGTTACATGTGTTCTAAGCAAATATATGAAATAAGAATTTTTTTCTTGTTAACATTATGAATATATCTTTGATTATATATCCTGTTTTTTACATGAAAATACAAGAAAAAGAGATATTCGATAAGATAGACAAAATTCCTTCTATTGTCCAAGTAATCCCACTTGAAAGCCTGTTACATTATGTACCTCACTTTTCGTTTTTTTCAATTGCTAACAAAAATTTTTTACTTTTGAAAAGTTAGAGTTCCTAACAATTATTACTTGTTGTTGTCACCCTAAACTCAAATTAAAACCATTTATTCTCTTTAGATACTTAAAATTATGACCCTGTCTTGTGTCTTAGTATTTTTGATACTGACTTTCTTAAATTCAAATGTAACATCTCAAATCAGAATAATAAAACTGCTAAATTTCTTAATCAAAAGAATGTCTTTAGGATTCCCCAGAGAAGCAACTGAGGAACACCAGCTTCTTTTCCCTCACTTTATAACAGAAGGGATACAAAAAATGTATGTATGCTTGATAGACTCTATTTTTAATTAGTTTAAAATATACACAGAGTGGTACTAGTTGTAAAGCCTTCATTCTGGAATGTATTGACACATCAAATGAAGAAGCTAAAACAGTTTCCCAGGATTAAAAAGATACCAGTGATAATGTTAAAAATATTTCAGGAGTTGTGTCCCTTTCGGGATGAATAAAAGTACAATAATATTCATGCATAAAGAATGTCAATAACTGTCATCAAATTGATATATAAAAAGTATTTTGTAATCTCTTGTCAATTTGTGACAAGCACAACAAACACTTTATGAGATGAATTAAAAGTCTCTGGAGGTTTGTCAATACCTCACTGTTCATAATACCTTCTTACTGTCACGGTTGTCTTTGATTTAATCATTAAAATTTGAGCATTACCTTGGTAGAGGATTCCACTCTCCTTTCTGAAATTTCAGTATGTTGCAACAAATTAAGCAGAATCTTTTAACTGACAGATGGTTTCTTCACTTCCTTCACACTTGTTTACAGACCCCTGCATAAGTATTCTGGAAAAAAAGTTCAAAAGAATAGTAGTCTCAGTACAGAACATTAACAGTTATTTTTCACTATTAATATTGGGAAATTAGTTACATGGGCAATCTTCTTTTTAAGTTTAAGCTAATATTGTCACTATAAAGAGACCTTGTTCATTCTGTGGCACTGAGTCAGAATTTACAAGGCTCTTAGTTTATTGCTGACAGCTTCATAAATGGACAGTCTTAGCTACACCAAGATAATCAGAATAAGAATTAATCCCTAAGAACCTAATAAAGTGGATTTATTGTGGGGAAAGTTCTATTTTCTAATGGATGTAGCGAAACACCTTTTTATCTTCCTCTTTATTACATCTAACATAAATTTAACAGGTTATATTTGTATAACTTGGCTTCTTGTTCAAACTGATCCTGTACAATTCACAATTCAGAAAATACAACATAAAAATTCTTAAGGATGAAAAAAATGAATCAATAGCAAAGCTTAAGAGTAATGAATCTACAGAGAGTAGAAATATAGATTGATAGATCTGCCTTACCTACAAAAATTACTCAGAACTATAGTTAAATATGGAACAAGGTCCCATTATTATTCATGACCATGTGATTATTTACAAAGTTCATTACGAATTCGTGCTTGAGACAAGCACTGCACTTCATTTTAAATGTTCTCTCAGAAAATTAGAATAGTATGTGTTCTATAGATAATGGAAATCTATCTTTACCTGTCATAAAGGATGTTTCTTCCTCATGGGTCAAGTATAATCAAACATACTGATTTTAAAAATAAATAATTACTTAAATACAAGGATATTCTAGATTGTTATGTCCTGCTGGCAAACCCAATAGAAATGAATCATGTCATTCTTCTTCTAGCCTTGAAGTAATCAGGATGAGCTTACAAGGGCAATAAAACCTGTTCGTGGCATATAAATGTGATTGAGTTGCAGTTCTAGGTGCTTTAGAGTTCAGTGCCTAGACAGACATTAACTTTTAAGACCTGGGATCATCAAATATCAAACTCACAATTTTGTTAACCACGACATAGAGTCCTTATGTATTAATAAATGTATCTCATGGCAGCCATGGAAAAAGAAAGAGCCAGAAACAGAAAGCATAAAATTTCTAACGTTAAACAGAAAATTTCTCAATATAGTTATATGGTCAAATCATGCTTTAGAGGTGGAGCTTAACTTCACAGAGAAAATGAAATAGCCAATTGACACTCTGCTTTCCATCATAACTGGTAAGCACGCACATTTCATCCCGCTGTCAAAAGTGAAAGCAAGTAACAAACAAACAAAAAAACACTTTCTGCCTTGAGATAAACAATAGTAAAAACAGCAACTACGTAAAGAAAAACAGAGTTTTCTCATGCCTAGAAAAATGAGAGATCACCCATACCTTTGCCTATCAAAAGGTAAAATAGGCATTATTAATATTTTCTGAAACAGTGTGTTATCTTGCTAAAACTTCCTTTCCCCATTACTTTACCAGGCTCTTCTCTGCTCATGTGAAATCAACTCTCTCCTGCAAAGAGGTTGGTGGCTTCTCTTTATTGCTCCCAGTGTATCTTGTGAATACCTTTAGTAATATGACCAGCATTTTGATGTAAATTCTTTAACTTCTAAGTTTCCCTTATTAGATTATTAACTTCATGAAATTTATGCCTTATTGATGTGTGTCCCCAGTGAATGGCACAATATAGGCTCTTGATGGGTGTTTGCTGAATTATCTAGTGGCAGATTTTCTTGATAATTTTTTTTTTTTTTCAATTTTTATCTTACGTTGTTTATTCATATAGAACACAGGATAGCTCACTGCCACTTTCCAAGACGTTTTCTGTTCAAAGTGTTATTACATATACTTTTCTCAAATTATTTTACCTAAACACTGAGAATGTTTTAAATAAATTTATAGGATGGACTCTATGACAGATAATAAATTATTGCTTTTTGAGCACTTGAAAACATACTTGCATGAGAAAAATGCAAGAATGTGAATTTATATATGTATTTCTCAGATAAAAAGAACACTGGGATTTTATTTGCCTTAATTTGCTTAAAACTGAATGAATACATTTAGTTATGCATCTGTGGTTTCATTATCACCAGGAAGTTAAAGAACTTGTAGTATTGTCATATAGCAATAGCATAATTGAGAAACGAATGCTAAATAAAATACCCTAGAAAATCCTCACTGGGAAGATTCTAGGCTGTGTGCTTAAAGATGGCACAGATTGGATGAAAGAACAAAAAGCAAACAAACAAAAAAAAAAACTTCAGTTGACTGCTGAGTTGTTCTCTTCTAAAACCAGTGCTTTAGAGCAGTGCTACTGAATAATAATTTCCAACACACTCTACAACAGTGAATTATTTATAGAATTTCTAAAACAAAGAAGGTGAAACATAAATTAATGCATATGTCCGGGTTTCCTGTAAACTAAATGACATTTGGTTGCTGTATTAAATCTTCTATGCATTTACCTACTAAGTAGAGTACAGAAGTTATGCAGTACACTATATGAGTATACTAAGAGGAAAAGAAAGTGAGTGTAAGCTTGTTTTTCACTATCCTGATACAGTGTTATACTTACTGAATAATACATGCGGCTCTTCAGTATTTGTTTGCATATTTCATTTCCTTTGCCTGAACTGCTCCCCACTCATCCTATTCCCCACCATACCTCTTGCTGCTCCAGAAAGTCACAAAATCATCTCACTCAGTCCTCAAGCTTTGGCTGAAACATTTGTAGCTTAAGTTTCAAACAATCCTATAATCTAGATTCTTCCTCAAGATTGCTGTACATTCTGAGAGATTTACATTTTCCTGCTCCTGCTCCTGCTCCTGGGGGATCTTGATCTCACTTGCCTCACTGCCGGGATCTGCTACTTTCTTTCAGCCCACCCACACTGACCCATAATAGAAATTCAGCTCTCTTTTTCTTATACACACACACATACACACACCCCTTTATATTGATTATTAGACACTCCTCTACTTCAAAAATTTTTTCACCTATTCTGAACCAGAGCTTCAGTCTGTTAGTATGCAGCCTGGCACTCTTGCTTACTCCTGCTTCTTGCTGGAAATTACAAAATCATTGCATTCTTGTACTTGCAGTATTCAGCATGGAGGAAGTGTTTCATTCATGATGCATCTCAAACACCCTGAACAGTGCCTACCATACAACAGGAGATCAAAAATCCTAGTTAAACTTATATATATGAGTTTATAAATAATAGATTTTCGTAAAAGCCATTTATGGAAAATAAAAATTTAGTTTGATTCCTTCCAATATATTTTCTTAAATATATATTACTACAAATAAATAAGAAAAGCATTGAGTTACTGGTATTTTACTTGCATTTAGTTTTAGTCTACCAATGTACAAATTATCCTCAAGAAAAATACTGTAGCATTAGAAGTCTAAGAATGCTTTAATATATTTTATTATAAGTGATTTTATGCATTATTTCAATGATTCACTTTATAATACTGAGGCTGACTATAATCTTACACAGCTGGAGAATAGTTTTCCCTGTAGTATGTTCAATAAGCATCTGTCCAGCTTGTATTTTACATATTCATGCCTATAGAGTTTATTTGGATACCAGGGATATTATTCTTGAAAATGCCAGTGAGAAAAATAAGCATTTAATGAAACAATGGATTCTAGATTCTTGAAGTTTAAAAGTTTAGAGGAAAAAAATGCTGAAGATATTGTAACTATAATCATAACTGGTGAAATAGTTTGAACTGAACTATAAACTCTTTGCATATTTAATTTTTTTAAGAAAATAGGCCCAATATTCTAAAAAAAGAACCTAATCATAGAACAGAAATGAGATGATTCATTTATTCCACTGCTCAGCTGTCCCATCTGTAGTTGTCATATTCTATACCAGTGTGTCTTAACTCTGCCAGACTTTTGACTTACAGCTTTTTCAAGGTGAATCATGATATTTATATAAAGAAACAGTATCACATTCCCACATCACTATAAGTGTAAAAAGCTTCATTTGAATTCAAAATACATTTAAACAGGCAACGTCTACTCTCAAATCTCTGTTTATTTCTGATGCTGCCAGTTGCAAATTTATGGGATTTACAGCACCAGTGATTTGGGTAAAAAACCTGATCATTAGAATGATTTCTCAGATGAATTAGGACTGTCCATAGGAACATAGAAAAGTTAGCAAAGCTTGTGATTGGTGACCTGACTTGCCCTTTTTATACCCTTTCAGTTCCTTTTTTCCAGAGGTTCTGTCATCACCTTTCTTCTGGCCTTCTTTTTTCTTTTTTTTTTTCCATTTGTTACACTTTGATCATTTAGAATAGGGAAATGATTTGGACATTGTGCAAATACTAACAATTAGAAGCTGATGAAGAAAAATCTACCTCAAGAGAAGTAACCTTCTCAGTTCAGGTTTTATTCTGGAAATTGAGGAAAGAAGAGAAGGATTCTACAATGGAATATCACCCAATGGGAAATGATCTCTGGAAAAAAATCAGCACATTTATCAAAGAGTAAATATATATTTTTATAAAGTAGAGAATCTTTAATAAGTAGGGAGCAATTAAATTAGTTTTAATGCCAACTGGCTCAAAGGGAAATACCTTGTATGAATATGGCTAATTACATACACATTTAAAATTCATATCTTTCAGCTATACTTCATTTATGATATTATAGATTAGTTTCATTTCTCTTTGAAATTTTATAATCTTTTACAAGATTATTTGAATAATGTTTTAAATATGAGGGGACTTCAAAAAGTTTGTAGAAAATGGAATTAAAAGATAAAAATAAAATGTATCAACTTTATTTCTCAAGCTCCATCAAGATCAAGACAATTTTGTAAATGATGATACCAGCCATTTAGTCCACCCCTAAAGAAATGAGCATTCTGGGGAATTAACCATGTTAATGCAGCCTGTTTAGCATTATTAACTGAAAAAAAATGGGTACCTTTACTAATTTTTTAAGATTAAGGAACAAAAGAAGTCAGAAGGAGCCAAATCAGGCTTGTACGGTGGATGCCTCATGATTTTCCATTGACATTATTGCAGATTGCCCTTGTTTGATGAGAGAAATGGGCAGGACAATTTTCATGGTGAAGAAGGACTATCTGGTGAAGCTTTCCCAGGCATTTTTGTCCCATCCAAGTACTAGCCAGGCCCGAGCCTGCTTAGCTTCCAAGATCAGAAGAGATTGGGTGGGTTTTGGGTGGGTTCAGGGTGGTATGGTCATAGACCCAGGCATTTTACTGCTAAAACGTTGGCTAACTTTCTCAAAATACTCTCATAGTAGGCAGATGTTTCATCCTTTGGAAATCCAGAAAGTCAACATGGAAAATGCCTTGGGTATCCCCAAAAAACTGTTGCCATGACCTTTGCTCTTGACTGGTCTCCTTTTACTTTGACTGAACTACTTCTATCTCTTGGTAGCCATTACTTGGATTGTGCTTTGTCTTCAGCACCATACTGGTAAAGCCGTTTTATCTCCTGTTACATTCTTTAAAGTGGTGCTTCAGTATCTTGATCCCACTTTTAAAAAATTTCCATTGAAAGTTCTGGTCTAGTCTGCAGCTGATCTGGGCTCAATAGTTTTGATACCCATCAAGTGCAAAGTTTGCTAAACTTTAATTATTTAGTCAGAATTGTGTAAGCTGAACCAGTTGAGATGTCTATAATGTTGGCCATTGTTTCTGCTGTTAATAACCAGTCTTCCTCAATTAGGGCATGAAAAAGATGAATTTTTTCCTCACAAATTGATGTGGATGGTCTGATGTGATGGGCTTCATTTTCAACATTTTCTTATCCCTTCTTAAAATGAATTATTCATTTGTAAGACTCTTGATTTATTTGGAGGATTGCCTCCATCAGCTTTATGTAAAGCATCAATGGTTGGACCATTCTTTCCCCCAAGCTTCACCATAAATTTGAGGTTTGTTTTTGCATCAATTTTAGCAGAATTCATGTTGCTCTCATAAGAGCTTTTTTCAAACTAATTTCTTATTCTTCTTAGTGCCTCAAACTACATCCTGTTAAGGCTTACTATAAGAAGGTAGTACAAGTTTATATTGGTGCAAATAAAAATTGAAATTCAAGCATAGTTTTTCATACTGTGCATTTTCCATAAACTTTCTGAAGTCCCTTCATATATAGTTACTAAATATGTAGTACTTAAGGCGAGATTTATCAAGTATGTACCTTCTTGTAATTGCTTCTTTTTTATTCTTATTCTATTTTTATGCTGTTTTGCAAGATATCTATTCTAAAGCAATTACTACACATGTAATATTCTACCATTTAGATTATTTTCTTAGGATACATTCCAATGATTAGATTACTAGGGCAAGTTATATGAAAAATTTTCATAGCTTTTTAGTTTTCAAAAGTGAAATTTAATATTTATAAAGGTGCAATTTAATATTTATAAAATTTTATTTACTGAATTAGAGAATTCAACAAAAAAACTCCAAAAAAAAAAAAAAAAACCCAACTGTTCAATGGAACAATTTCTGAGTTCCCTCCCCTCCCTATATTAGTTTAACCTTTTTTGGCAAGCCCAGAGCACAGAATTTATCGACACAATCATGACCTATCTAGATCACAGACATCTTTGACAGAGAAAGTTTTCTGAAAACAAAAAGTAAGATTCAAATAAGTCAAGTCCCATAGTTCTCAGTTCTCTTTGTGCAGAAGTTTCTAACTCTCCTACTAACATCGTACATCCTAAAAATGAAATAGGTAGGTATCAATCTAACAAAATATGTATAAGATCTATATTAGGAAAACTACACAACTCTGATGAAAAAAATCAAAGAACTAAATAAATGAAAAGGTGTTCCATGTTCATGGGCAGGCAGACTCAATAATGTGAAGATGTCAGTTTTTCTCAACATGGTCCTATAGATTTTATGCAATCCAGATCAAAAGCACAGCAAGCTATTTTATGAATATCGATTGACAAACTGATTCTAAAGCTTATATGAAGAGGCAAAAGACCCAGAACCAATAGCCAAGAAAAAACATTAGCAATCTAATTTTGTTGAGGATTTTTGCATCTATATTCATGAGAGATGCTGGTTTTTAGTTTTTTTTTTGTAATGCATTTTACTGGTTTGGGTATCAACATAATACTGACCTCATAGAATGAATTAGGAAATATTTCCTCTGCTTCTTTCTTCTGGAAGAGGTAGTACATAAGTGGTATAAATTCTTCTGTAATTGATTGGTAGAGTTCACTGGTGAACACATCTGGGCTAGGTGCTGGCTATTTTAAAAAATTATTATTTATTGATTCAATTTCTTTAATAGATACGGGCCTTTTCAGATGGTCTATTTCTAATTATGCAAGTTTTGGCATATTGTGTCTTTCATGAAATTAGTTCATTTCTTCTAGGTTATCATAGTTTGGGACATGGATTTATTAATGTCATTCTTTTATTTCTTTTTAACTTCATTCTTTAGAATCTGTAGTGATGTCTCCTCTATCATTTTTGATATTAGTAATTTGTGTGTTCTTTGCATTTTTCTAATTAGTTGGCTTGAGGTTTACTGATTTTATAATCTTTTATAAAAAAAAGTTAGCTTTTGTTTTTGTTAGTTTCTCTATTTAGTTCCTGTTTTCAATTTTATTGATTTCTGCTCTAATTTTTATTATTCCTTCTCTTCAGCTTATTGGGATTTAATTTACTCTTCTTTTTCTAATTTTATAAAGTGAAAGCCTAGATTATTCATTTTAGATTGGGTACTTTTTTGATGATTATATTTTAAAAGGGTGGCTCCCAGGTTTTTTAGCAATTTATTTCTGGTTGTAAAGTTATCAAAAGATTGGGAGAAAATTTACAACTTCAAGGGACAGAGAAAGTGTTACTGCCCAACTGGGTTCTATTGCCTGCTACTCAAAAGGAAGCCAAAACACTGAGACAGCAGGGGTTCCAGCAGAAAAAGAGTTAAATATCTTAAGGTGCCAAGGGAGGAGATGGGAGAAATTTCACAAATCCTTCTCCCCAAGATTTTGGAAGTTAAATTTTTTAAGGATGGTTTGGCCGGCAGGCGGCTAGGGAATCAATACCAACTGTTTCTATGAATTGCATGTCTTAGATAGCAAATACATATTTATGCTCTACTGATATTTTATCAGCTTATGCTGATTTTTTTAATTACCAATATTTTAACACAGTGCTTGGCAAAAAAATTTTCTGACTCTTTTTTTGTTTAAACCTGCTAAAACTTTTGCCTTACACTTGATTAGTAATTTGGTTTTATATAGAATTCTAGTTTTAAATTTATTTTTCTTGAAAATATAAGGAATTTGCCTCATTTGCTTATAATATAAATAATTGCTGATAAGAATTCTTATAATAATATGATTCTCCTTATTTTTATGGAGCAATATTTTTTATTTGTTTTTATTTGCTTTATATTTGCTGCCTAAACTTCATGGTGATGTGGCTGACTTTTATTTATATATTCTGCTCAGCACTCAGGGAGGACTTTCAGTATGAATAATTTTATTTTTGAATATTTTTGATAGTTTTCTATTATACATTTTAAAAAATTCTCTTTTGTAGATATTGGACTTCTTTAATGTTTTTGTTTTTGTTATTTTTCACATTTCTTTCTGTTTTTTAAAGCAATGTATTGAAAATTGCTATGAATTTATTACCCAAATTAATTAGCCAACAACATACAGTTTTATGGTAGGAATATAAATTACACCAAATCTGCTAATTAAGTGTGTGTGTATGTGTTTAATACTCACTAGTTGGTTGAATTATTCTTTTATCTCCTGCAGTCAGGTTTCTTGTTATTTTGTTCTGGTCTCATTTATATTTAGTAATACACAACTGGTTTGGATAATTCATGTTTCTAAAGCTGTTTTTCTGAGCAACCCCTCCCAGATGTAAAAAGGCGACTTGGGTATGTGAATGTGGTGAAGCACGTGATGCAAAGAATGTGAGATGTCATGGGCTGAATTGTGGCTCCCCGCCCCCCCCCCAAGTTTATATATTGAAATCCTAACCAGCAATATCTCAGAATGTGACTGTATTTGGAGATAGGGTCTTTAAAATAGTGATTAAGTTAAAATGAGTTCCTTAGAGAGGGCCCTAATTCAATATAATTGGAGCCCTTAAGAGGAAATTTGAACACAGACAAATACAGACAGAAGACCATGTCAAAACAGAAAAAAGACAGGCATCTACAAACCAAAGCTTCAGTGGAAACCAACACTGCTGACATTTGCTCTCAGATATTTTTGCCTCCAGATGCCTCCAGAATCCAGAAAATAAATGTCTGACTGGTCTGAAAATCATTAATTCCACAAGTTAGAAATTAGGCAAATAACATTTGCCAACATAAATATGTAGTATGACTGGAAACCAATGACAAAAATTAGTCTACTTGGATTGGAGATAAGAATCCTTTCAAAAGTAATTCTTTTATTTTTATTCTTAAAAATAAAAAAATACAAACCAAAATTATAAAATTTCTAGAAAAAATGATAGTAGAAACTCTTTTTGTCAGAATTTTTAAGAAACAGCTAAGGGAAAAAAATTAAAGACAATAAATACACAACTCAAAAGTTAAGAAAAGATCAACATAGACATGAAAAAAGTAAAATAAGGGTATACTAAGAAATAAAAGTGGAAAAATCAATGAATTTGAATAGAAAAATAATTTTAAAAATCCAAGTTATTTAAAAAAAGATGACAAGATTCACAATCTAACAACTAAAAAACTAAGGGAAAGAAAAATGGTAAAATAATAAATACTCAAAATAAGAAGTGGCAAGAAGAAAATAACCCTCAAAATGAGAAATTTTTAATATTCATAAGAAACTACTTTTCCAACTGTACACAGACAGCCTAGAGGAAATGGATAATTTTCTAGAAAAAATATAATTTACCAAATCTGACCCCAGGGAAGAATTGTAAAGAGGCCAATTTTTATACAAGAAACAGAAAATATCATCAAAGAGCTCCCCCCAAATAAACACTTGGCCTAGGTGATGATTCAAAGACCAGATAGATAATCCCAGAGTTACCTAAACTGCTCTAGTGAATACAAAAAAGTGGCAAACTTCCAAATTACTTTTAGGCAGTAAGCTGTCCCATCCATTTCCTGGCATGTTCTCAGGTCTGTTTCTGCCACTCTTTGGTGCATTCCATAGTACAAGGACCTAGTCTCCATTAGCTCCAGTTCCCAGACACCCATGCCAAATGATCTATCTCTAGTTAGGTTCTGCCAATGGAGAACACTCATGGAAGGTTTGACAGAATGTGGAAGGAAGAATTGCTTCTATCCTCCTCCTGTTTCACATGGTATTTCTGGCTGCAATAATAGAAGCAGCAACAACAGCAATCAAGGTGGTGAGAGTGACAGCTGCAGCAGCAAACAAGAAAAAGTCCCCAAACAATAAATGCTGGCGTGGATGCACAGAGATGGGAACACTCATACACTGCTGGTGGGACTGTAAACTAGTGCAACTTCTGTGGAAAGCAATATGGAGATACCTTAAAGAGATACTAGTAGACCTACCGTTTGATCCAGCAATCCCATTACTGGGCATCTACCCAAAAGAACAAAAGACATTCTATAAAAAAGACATCTGCACTCAAATGCTTATAGCAGCACAATTCACGATTGCAAAGATGTGGAAACAACCCAAGGGCCCATCAATACATGAGTGGATTAATAAAATATTATGTATACCATGGAGTACTACTCAGCTATAAGAAACAATGGTGATATAGCACCTCTTATATTTTCCTGGATAGAGCTGGAACCCATTCTACTAAGTGAAGTATCCCAAGAATGGAAAAATAAGCCCCACATGTACTCACCATCAAATTGGTTTTACTGATCAACACCTAACAGCACATTTATAGGAATAACATTAATTGGGTGTTGGGCAGATGGGAGGTGGGGGAGGGGATGGGTGTATACATACATAATGAGTGTGATTTTCTTATTTTCTTATTCTCTGTCTTCATTAGTCTGTTCCTCTAGCATGCTAGTTTTCTAATTCTTCTAGGACCCATTCATATTTACAGTGGTTGGATTGAAAATACCAGCCCAGCGTCCCAGTGTATGTGTTTATTTGTCTTGACTCTAATTCAAACCTGAAGCTAAAAGGGTAAGATGATGCTCTGAAGGCTGTCATGTAGCCGGTCGCCCTCACAAAGATAGGAGACTTCAGAGAAGCATAGCACTAAAGATCATATTTGAAGAACTAATTTGTTGGCAGTGACTTCTGTGCAGAGATGTCTTATCAGATGAGAGTGATTTGTGGTTCTGTCTCCAAATATTTCAAAACTAAGCAGTCTTTATACATTTCTTTAGCATCTTGACAATATATAGGAGTCATCAGATGTCCAGATCTCAGACTAAAGGAAGAAAATTATTTATTTTTTACCTAATTCCCATAATAGGGTTGTTTTCCCCCAGTAATCAAGATATTTCTGGGCTTACAAAAGGAGCTTTTTTTGAAATGTTTACCACATGAAAAATTAAGTTCATGCATTTTAGCTTATCCTATGAAAGTGAAAAGTAAAAATAATGTTTGCCATATTTAAAATTTAATTATACAGAAAAAATATATTTTATAAATTTGCACCCATGAAGCTCAAGATGCCTTTTGAAACAGTAGCAAAAATTAATAGAGGAAAAGAAGGAGAAGTATCCCCCTAGATCTTTAGGATATTTTCTTCATAGGCTTCAAAATATTTCCTTATTGTTTGCTACCCCAATAAACCTGTATATTTCTTTCTTTATTGGATTAGACTTTATTTTTTCAGATTTTCAGAATAATACTATTTCAAGAGAGTCAAATATTTCTTTCACTTATTCTTGGCAAGACTTTAATATTCTTTCTGTGAAGTAATCTCTGGGGAGTTAAAAATAGCATTTAAAAATCACTTGTCCTTTCAGCTTGGACTGGTGAGATGTGTTCAAAATATAATTTCCAAAAAGTGAAAGAGGTGAAATTGAGGTGCTTTATCTTTGCAATGGCCAGTGAGGTTTAAAATTTTGACTTTTGCTTTCCAAATTTATCTATTGTTTGACATGTATTATAAAAAATTGTCTACTCCATTGCTTTCTACCTGTAATCTTCCACACTTAGTAAATAATGTATTTGAGACATGTTTTGATTCTACTGTCTGAAGATGTCCAATAATTTTTGTAAGTGAATTTATAAAACCACACAAATTTTATAAAATGTTTATGGAAAAGCATTTTTCCAGAGTGGTTTGTTTAATGAGCAAAGGATTTGAACAAAGCAGAATCTATTCTTCATACATTGTAACAGAGTGTTATTTATCACTCACAGCTGAATAGACAATAGAAAAGACACAGTTTCTGCCCAAAGAGATGAAGGGTAATATCATTCTTAATACCTTTTGCTTATTTCAGATTAATCTTAATACCTTTAGTTTATTTCAGGCAACTACTGGAAATAGAGCAGAAATTGCCTATTTTTCCACATCAGAGGTTAGATAGCATAGAGTGATTTGCAGATATGTGTTTTTGAGGGATTCATTAGTATAACATTTGACAAAACAGTAATGTGTGGCCAAAGGAATTCATTGGCATGTAGGATTCTCAAGCTGACTTCACCTCCTCCTCTCTCTCCTCCTCCTTCTTTGCCTTCTTCTCTTTAGATCCTATAATACATGATATAGTTTTCCTTCAGATTGTCCATTTTAATCATTTTCATCATCATCATTCTTTTCATAATTGATAATTTTTAAAATACTAATCCACGTAAGAAAACAATTAAATGATGATTAATAATTAATTTATGTAATCTAAATTGAATATAAATTTAAATAGTAATTTTATTATATAGGAGGAAAATAAAGGCAGGCAAATGCTTTTATTTTCCACAAATAAAATAAATTAATAAACATGTTGGATTAGAAAGAAAGATAATTTTATTTTATTTAAAATTTTTGTTTTAGCTGCTCTCTCCAGACCAAGTCATCTTTCTCTTTTAGGCCATCTCTTTACTTTAGCTAGCACTAGTTTCTCCCTTTGTGAAAGTTACGGAATTACAGCTCCCTTACAAGGTAATGGTTTTTCCTCCTCTCATGCTCCATATCTCATTGGAGCTGGGCCAACAAATTGAGAGTGTGGAAGGAGGACTATGATTTTAACCTAGGCAGTGTGGCTCCAAAGTCCGTGCTCCAAAAGCCTACATAATGCTCTTCTTTTTTACTTATTATATTTATTATTTGTCTTTCCATTGAGGCCAGGAATATTTGTCTGCTTAGTTTATTGATGTACCCAAGAATGGTGTCTGGAACGTATTAAACATTCAGTTAATATTTGATCTATGACTGTGTGCAAGGTATTGTAGAAGATTACAAAACAGTTGCAGATTTCCTAGGTCAGGGGAGGGGATAAAATTGACATTAAATGAGTAATCTCAGAAATAAGTTCCTAATTACAAACACTGACAAAAGTTATGTAGGAAAGCACAGAGTGCTCTCACAGGGTTTAACATGGGGACATAATTTAGACTGGGAGGAAAAAAAATGTCTTGATTAAAAAAATTAAACTAGGACTTGAAGGATTAAGTAGAATTTATCTAGATAAATTGTAGAAAAATGAGTTTCTTAGAGATTGGATACTAGACATATTAACTCTAGCAGGTGAAACTCTGTCAGAATTGAGGAATTACAAATACCTTTATATGTAATTTTATTGTTTGGATTAATTCATAAAAGAAAATACAGAAGTAGTTTCTATTTATTTTAAGTCAAGTGTTTTAGTTACTCACAGCCAGTATATAACACAGTCATTATCCTCTAAAATGTATTCGATCTATGATAGTCAGAATCTTTGAAATTGTACGTATGGGAAAAAGAAGGCATGCGGATGCTTCTCAAGCAAGGGTGGCACAGTGTGGACATCTGCTGGGTGTTGTCTGCCAAGAATCTCTTTACCCTTTGTTCACACATCAGCTGGCACAAGGGATATTAACCTACTCTAGGCATTTTAATCAGTTAAGGATTTAGGTGCTTAAAAGTTGCTGAATTTTTCAAAAAAACTGAATCCTTAGCTAGGCCACCCAGAATGATTCACAGAACAATACATAACTGAACACTAGAGAAACTGCTCTCACTGTGGCCATCATAGGACCTATGCTAGAAGAAAGAACGTGACACAGCAACAACTGCCCCTAAAGAAGCCTTACGGTAAATATTGGAAACCTGCTTCAGAGGAAAGAAAAAAAAAAAAAAAAACAACAACTCACGTTTTCATTACACTGTTTGCCAACAGGAACAACTAAAAAAAAAAAAATACAGGAAAACAGCTTCCTTCTCACTTGCTTCTTCCAAATTTTGCTTCAGAGGGTCGAATGTGGGGATCTAATTCATACTCAGCACCCTCATGGCAAGGGACCCTTGGTCTTGTAATTTTAGTCTTTCAACTTCATTTGAAGTGAAGTATGAGGAAACCAATTCAGAGTATCCATTTTACTCTCATTCAGGGAAGAGAACCTCTCTTTGTTGAGCAATCAATTTCATGAAGTGTCAGTGTGCTCACCTCTCTTCCTCTACAATCACAGTGGTGCATAGATAACCAGGCATGGCCAATCATCTGGTCACCCTACCATTCTTACCACAGCTCCAGACAGCCAGCTCACTCCCAAGGAGTTGTGTAACAAAGTGATGGAGGAGGAGGCTTTATTTCCACTCTAACTGCTACATTGCTGGTACATGACAAATGTGCTGCTAGTGGTCATTGTGCATCTTTATGGACATACTCTCTCAAAAAGACAAGTTGAGAAATGGAGACCAGATTACCTCCATTGAGTCTCTTAATGCAGCACATCAGAATCCAGGTGTATTACGTCTCTAGAGAAACAGAACCAAGAGGATAGGAACCAAGAAAGCCTGTTAAGGTATAATGCAGTCTGAGTGCAAAGACCTGAGAACAGATAGGTGTGTCCAGGTAAAAATCTCAGAGTCTGACAGTATAAATCCCACTGTTCAAAGACTTGAGAACCAGGAGCTCCAATGTCTCTGGGCAAGAGAAGATGGATAACATAGCTCAAGAAGAGTGAAAGAGAGAGAATTTACCCTTCCTCCATCTTTTTGTTCTATCTGGGCCAGCGACAGATTGAATGATGTCTGCCTACATTGGTGAGGGCAGATCTTTACTCAGTCTAATGATCCAAATGCTAATCTCTTCTGGAAACACTCTCCCAGACCCACCCAGAAATATTGTTTTATGATACGTTTTATTTTATTCTGCAAATATCATACAATTTTTATTATAATATGTTTTAATATCAGCTATGACCAGTGCTTCATCAATATTTTCTTTTTGTATGAAGCATTTGGAAAATCTCAGACTTTTATTCTTCCACATGAAAATTAAGATTCTAAATCTTAAAAGTTCTGAAATTTAAATGAGAATTACAGAAAATGAACATATTATTTTTTGAAAAATTGACTTTTTTATTTTATTCAGAATTCCGCTCCAGGAATATGACATGCATTTACATTGGTTCAGCAATTGCTTTCAGTCTTTCAACAAAATTTGTAAAAACTCCTCTATTTAAAATACACATCTATATCATTACCAGTTAGCCATTTTCCAAAGTTTTGATATGTATTGATTTCTTTAATATATGAGGACCAATTATTTTAAACTTATCATTATTCTTTCCTCTTAATCATGAATTATTTAGAACTGCATTTGCACATTTCTAAAAGATATATTAATTTGTCCACTACATTGTTATTTATTTCTAACTTATGTATTAATAGAGAGAGTATGTGACATATTACCCATAAATTCTTTCTGTAGAATTTGTTGGGACTTCCTTTTTTGGCCTACAACAAGTTCAGTTACAGATGAATCTATCCTCTGAGTGTACGATTTTATTTATGTCAATTATATCATGTTTGTCTATTTTATTGTTCAAATATTCTATGTCATATGTTTTTTTGATTTATCTATTTCATAGAGAGCTATAACAAAAAACAAAATATATGTTTTTTTCTATTCCTTTTTGTATTTTTGTAATTTTTTTGCTCTGTACATGCTGAGGCTCTTTCATTAGGTGAATACAGATTCATGATTTGTATACCTTATTCTTTGATTTTATATTTTTTCTTTAAGAAATAATTTTACCAGTTGTAAATTGTGCTGCTACAAACATCCAAGTACAGATGTCTTTTTTATAGGATGTCTTTTTTTCCTTTGGATAAATACACAGTAGTGGGATTGTTGAATCAAATGGTAGTTCTACTTTTAGTTCTTTGAGGTATTCCCAACTGCTTTCCATAGAGGTTGTACTAGTTTGCAGTCCCACCAGCAGTGTATGTGTGTTCCTATCTCTCCGCATCTACAATATTTGCTGTTTTGGGACTTTTTGATAAAACCCATTCTCACTGGAGTTAAGCGATACCGTGGAGCACTACTCAGCCACCAAAAAATGGAGCTCTAATACCTCTTCTATTATCCTGGATGGAGCTGGATTAGTTTTATTGAGAAATTAAAATTCCAATATAACTGGAAACTATTGGTCTAGGGTAGTTAGGAATTCTATTGAAAAGCACCTTAAAGTTCATGTTAAGATGGTTGGATTTTATCTTAAGACTGTGGGAAACAATTAGAATGGCAGACAGTGAATTAACATAATTGGATTTACATTTTTCGATATCTCAGTGCAGTTCAAAGAATGGATTAAAAGCAAGCAAGAGAGAGAATGAGGAGGCAATGTGGGAAGCTACCCAAAAGTAGAGTAATCCAGACAAGATGTATTTTCTGGGAGCAGCTGTTTATTTTATGTTCTCTTTTTGAAATCCAATGAAATGAAGGAGAAATGCTGATTATAGATAATAATGTAAAAGACAGGATGTATGTTTGTGTATATATATCTGTGTGAAGGTTAAGTTATGCTTGTATCTACATGATTTTCTGTGAAGAGTACAGTTTACTAGACTCTAAATTTTATTACTGGGCGTTTTACTTGATCATAGGACACTGAATCATTTAGGACAAATATTCTAGCTTCTCTCATTTTGAAGGCATTTGCAGATTTAACAACCAACTGAATACATTTTTAACTTTAATGTCTCCCTAGAAAATGCACTAAATAACATTTATTGACTTAAGTACAATAGTTATTAAAATGTCAACCAGTTCTTCAAATTATACCCCAAAGCATCTGGTAAAGCAAATAAATTCACTCTAACTATGTTATGAAAAACAGCAACTGAGAATCAGATCAATAGCCTGAGTTTAGAGCCACAAAAATATACCTGAGAAAAGGCTGCTTTGGGCAATTTTCAGATAATTGTTTAAATCAAACTAGTTAAGGTGAAGAGTCTTCTAAGAATCAATTTCTAATCACTTTCTAAAATAATGGGCCCCCATTTCCTCCTCCAGGATATATAAACTGAGAATGAGCTACACATATTATAAACAATAAGAACTTTTGAAGGCCAATTGGCCTAAGAATCTGTATTTCATAATAGACATGATGAAATCAATGTCCAACAATTTAAGAAAAAAAATTTGACTCAAAGTCTGTTTATTTCCTTTGTTGGAGATCCATCAATATGAGAAAAATATATTTTTTCTTTATTTTTACTATAGTACTGAAATCTGTTTGGAAAATGAAGAAAAGTGGGAGCTCACTCTGTGTGTAATGTGATCCATGATTCTTAATTTCTGTTCTTTTGTCTCTTCTTAAAAAAATACGATGTGCTCCCTTGAAATCCAAGATGAATTCTTCTGATTTACTATTCTTTAAAATTTTATTTTTTACTCTGGGAGACATTATAGGAAAAGTCCAAGATATAAATATTTGTAGTGACAGTTTTATCTAAATATAATCTATATATTAATACCATAATGTTTACCCATTTACAGTGTACAATTTAGTGGACTTCAGTAGATTTACAAATTTTGCATCAATAATCATAGTCTAATTCAGGTACATTTCATTATCCACCCTCAAAAACCCACTCACTAGGAGTCACTCCCCATTTCTCACTCCCCCCAGCAACCACTAATCTTTCTCTCTGTATGTATTTGCCCATTCTGGACATTTCATGTAAATGGAATCATACAGTATGAGGCCTTTTGTATCTGGATTCTTTTATTCAGCACAATATTTTCAAGATTCACTCATGCTGTAGCTTGAATCAATACTTCATTTCTTTTTATGGTCAAATAGGATTCCATTTTATAAATATATGGTACCTTATCATTGTTCTGATTACTTTATCTCATATACCTTCATTTCATACTTTTTTTGATTTTTGTCCTTAATATTTTATTTCCAGACATTTATCTCATATTTCACACACTCCATGGATTAATCATAAACACTCTAAATACAATCTCTGGTCAATCTTTTCTCTTTTTAGACCAATATCACACTTATTTATTGTTAATGTGTATAATGTCTTTGAATGTGGTAGGAAAGTCTATTTTTGATGTTCCTTTTCAGAATTTTCTTATTTATTTGTTTTACTCTATTCTTTTGTGCAAAGTTTAGACTGATTTTATGAATCTTATCCCTCTCCAATCCTATTGGAATTTTAGTTGAAATTTTATTGAATTTACATATCAGTTTTAGAAAAATACTATGTTTACAATGTTGCATTTCTAAAATGGTATTTTGCACTATTTGGTTATTGCTGTCTCAGTTCAGACTGCTGTAACAGAATATCATAGACCAGGTGGCTTAAACAACAATTTATTTCCCACAGTTCTGGAAGCTGGAAATCTGAGATCAGGTTGCTGGAATGGTCAGGTTCAGGACACTCTTCCTGGTTTATGGATTGCTTCCTTTTCTTCCTTTCACTATATACTCACAGTGCAGTGGGGTGTGGGTTGGTGCACAATCTCTCCTGTGCCTCTACCTATAAGAGTGCTAATCCTATCATAAGGGCTTCACCCTTGTGACCTAATTACTTCCCAAAGACCCAATCTCCATATATAATCACACGGGGATTAGGGTTTCAACAAAAGACCTTTGGGTTCATAGCATCTACTGATTATATATAATTGCTGTCCTTTTATAAATGTCTCTTATCGCTCACTTACATTTTCTAAGTAGATACTCCTAATGATAGAACAGACAACTCTTGTGTTGGTCCCAGATCCCTCAGCTCCATTTATCATTTTGTGTGCTCAGCCCCAGGCTTACGAATGCCTGGCTGGTGTGGGCTCACCCCTAAGGCTTTCAGAGGACTTTTCCGCCTCCCCTGGTGAAGAGCTTAAATTGCCTGTGAGTTTTGCCCCCACTCTCATTAATCTAGGCAGACTATAACCAATAACTATAGGAAGTGAAAATACAACCAAGGTGAGACCAATTCTGAGATATAATTTAAACTCTGGAGCTTCTTGGGGGATTAGGTTGAGGCTGTGATTTCTCATGTATTCATGCTTTTTCCATTTCCCTGCCCTTATTCCACCACTTCTGGTATCTTATAGAATAGTTCCTTAAAAATATCACTTGTGCCTCCATTCTTAAATCAGGATCTGCTTCTCAGAGAATTCAACCTAAGAGTGCTTCATAGGAGCAGTATTGGTTTTTTTATATTCCTCTTGTGTCCAGTAGCAATGTGGGTATTGTCTTAGTTCTAACAGTTGCCTGTAGGTTCTTTTGGATAACCAATGCAGAAAGCAATAAAAATAAAAACACACGAAGTAAAAATACTAGAAGTGAATTCCCTGGTAAAACTGGTCAAGGAAACACACACACACACACACACACACACGTACACACCTCAAAC
The DNA here is from genome assembly GCF_041146395.1 of Eulemur rufifrons. Taxonomy (NCBI): domain Eukaryota; kingdom Metazoa; phylum Chordata; class Mammalia; order Primates; family Lemuridae; genus Eulemur; species Eulemur rufifrons. The sequence goes on along the minus strand of NC_090997.1, from coordinate 88,544,038 downwards.
ACATGCATTTATTAATTCAGCTTTTGTCTGTAGCTCTTTTCCTCTATCCTTGCAATAGAATTCTAGCTAATTTATTTGTTCACTGACTCATTCATTCAAAGACAGGAATGTGTGGTGTGTTGCTCTCATTATCATTCTGCTCACAAGCCTGGCAGCACACATGTCCACAAAATTGAGGTCAACTCATGCAGTCATCCTGGCTCCAGTACTGCATTGCAACATATTGCCCCCAGCCTGCACTGTTTATTCTGCTAAAGTGGATCATTTGTGGGGCACTAACACCAGACGGTTGAGTTTCAGGACAACGCACATGTTCTTATGCAGTTCCTGTTGCTGAGCACTGTGTGTTTCTTCATTTCTGCACCTGACCAGGGAGTGCTGGTGGAGCCAACAAATGCAATAGGGTGGCTCCTGAGACTGAAACTCCTGGCCTGAGATAGTGCAGCACGAAGTGAGGGAGGGACAAGTATGCAGACAGAGCTCTCTTTCCCAATCCTTTCCTGTTCAGTGACATCGTTTCTCTAAGCACATACTTAAGTGTTTAACGTAATTTCCCCTCATGATTAAATGTAACTTTATATTGAGTCAGATCTATGTTTTACGGCATCTACATGAGTTGGAAACATCAAGAAAATTACCTGTATCTTATCCTTAGTTTAAAACCTTTTTTTGATGGGGTAGGGGAGTAAGGAAATTGCTAAAAGTTTATACTACACCTTGGTAATTGATTTGATTTGTAGGTTTTCCAAAACTAAGTATGAGAAAAGTTATAGCATTTTTCTGGCCACAGTGCATGGTTTGGAGGGGGTTGATGTCATCTGGATGAGGCAATGTTTTTGCAGCTTAGATATTAATCTTCAATGAGGGAAGGAATATCTGTGAAGCCTAAAAATCAGGCATTTAATTCCATAATTTCCTTTCTTTATAAAGGACGAATCATGGCTATATTAGTCAGGATAGGTTAGATTATATTGTGGTGACAAATAATCCTCAAACTTCAGTGGCTGAAGAAAACCAAATTTAGTTTTATTCAGTCGACATGTTAATTTTTCATAGACTTGCCAGAAAAAATATTGAACATCCAATCAATTTTGAATATCAAATAAACAAAAATATACTTCTTCAGAATAACTAAGTCTTATGTAATATTTAGGTATTTATTGTTTATCTGAAATTCAAATTTAATGGGTGTGCTGTAGTTTTATTTGCTGTCTCTGGAAGCACTAATTGTAGTCCAGCTGGATTGTAGTCAGTCAAGGACCTGGGTTGATAATATGTCCATCTTGTCACTTGTCTCACAATTGCAGAGACAGAAAGTTAAGAAAAAATATGGCTTCTGTGTGGGGAGGGAATCACAGTTTTAGTTTTCGACAAGTTGCTCAGAGGTTCCAATAAAAGAACCAAAAGGAGCTACTGAAAAATAGCATGATATGCCCATCTGGAATTCTAAAGAAAATCTTTCTGGTTGAATTTGGAAGGAATCAGTGAAATCACTGAATTTTGAATTAGGGCAGAGGTAGAAAGCAATATTTATGTCACTTATTTAAATATAATGCTTCAACTCATTTTTTACCTGCATTGTACTTTTGATTGCTTATGTCATTTCTCATTTGGTTATTTTATTTAATCTACCTATTCATTTATTTATTTAAATTTATTTATTTAATAATACTGTTTATTTTATTAATTTATTTTTTGCTTCAGTGGATATTTCATAAACATTGATGTGTTTGATGGGAGAGGATTCAGGGATTCCTGCATTCTCTGGCCAGATACTGTGTGATACGATCAAACTCTTAGGTTATCCCTCGGTAATGAGATTTAAGTAAGTTCGGGGGTAGGGGGTCATATCTGCCTGTAAAGGAAATAAAAGATGACAAAATGCAGGTGATGGGGACTGGGATGAGTGGGTCAAAGGAGGACATTTTTCAAGGTGTGAACTTTTTTAGCCCATGCAAATACTGATGGCAAAGGCATAATAGAGTGAAACTGGAGATATAGAAATGAAAAGAAAACTAGTGCTACAAATATTCTATGGTTACACGTATGGATTGACTCCAGAGAAAAGGTTGATGATACCACCTTTTACAGGAAGGAAAGAGAAGTTTGTGAATGTTGGGGAGTTGCAGTTAGAATAATTTTTGTTATTTTGCAAGTGGATGTGGGAAAGGTAAAAGGATAAGTCTGGAGTTTGAGAAGAAGGAAAATATACTTTATAGTGCTTAGAAAGTAAATTGACTACCAAAATGCAGCAAGATTGTCAGGCAATGTTAATATGAAATCATAGTCAGTATCAGCTAGAAATATGCAAACTCAGACTATATCAGTAATAAAATAGTGGAAGAAAGATTTTTTTGAACAGATCTTAGCAATGGCTTAATTCCACCCTCTAGCCATCTTCTCGAATAACCTTTTCTCCCAATTCAACCCAGCTATACCAATTTTTCTCTCCCTCTGAATTCAGGCCTCCTGAGGGACTCAGATGAACTTTGACAAGTAGACCCCCTACAGAGAATCCTAGAGCACAGAACCTTCAAATCACTCACAGAACCTCTAGCACCCCCTTACTGAATTAGCAAGCACAACTCCAGGTCAGAGTTACACATTCTTATTGTGTCAACTGTTTATCTTTGACTCCATCCTCACACAGTCCCTAATAGCTGCCTTACATTTTTGTGCCCATGGCTCTAAGCTGGATTTTCTATCTTGTTTCTATCTTCCCGAACCATTTAGTATTTGCCAAACTGGGCCTCAGAGATGTGCTTGCTCTTTTCTTACTTCCCTAAACTCTCTCAACCTTCCTGCTTCAGAATGTATAACTGTAGGGTTCTCTGTTTATACATTCCTTTTCCTAAATTCAATTTTGGCTGGCTTTGATGATGCTATTTTACTCCTCTTCCCGTGACAAGATCTCATCATGCCTCTGTTGGACCAATAAAATAAAAGCAAACACATGTCATTTGTAAGTATGCTAACTTTTCTCTACAAAGTAGTTTTCAATGATTGTCTGAAAAGAAGGAAGCTGAAGAGGGATTTGGGCCTTTGTTAATTTACATTTAATTTTAGCCTCAGAGATTTTTTAAAGGCAATGGTTATGTCTGCATGTGAATAGGGATATTTAATCAGTCTGGGTTGTCAGGCTGATAGTAGTGCTTATCAAGAAATTAGAGAAAAATTTGCTACTCAGTCCATCCTCCTGCCATATAAGGAGCAACAAATCAGATATGGAAAGTCAAACACTATGATTAAAAAGCTCATCTTCCCTAGGGAGTCTTTCATATATATACATTTAATATTCAGTCTGGGTATACTACTGTGCAGACAGCTTTTTATGTGTCTTAGCAGTTTTAATTGCAATACCGCCTGCATTGAGAAGGCAGAGGGTTTTTTTTTTTTTTTTCAAGTAATACTACTGATTAATAGTATTTTAAAACTGTTGAAGAGCACAGAGCACTGTTGGAGGAAGATTTTTGGTGATTTTTTTCAAACTAATATCTTTTACTAGACATAAAATTTCTTTTTTGTGAGGCATAACCTGGTTGTTTTCTCAGAACTTGGAACCACTAGGGCAATTTCTCCTTTGTCTAAGATGCCTGTTACCTTTTCACAAAATCATAACTCCTGAACTCCAATCTGCACTAAACTTCAAAAATATCAATCTTTCCCTTTTCCGAAGCAAGGAATTAAGCTAGTTCACTCTGTCTTCTTTCACACCAGGACTGGTATTAGCCAGGGTTCTTCAGAAAAACAGAACCAAGAGGATATATTTATAGCTCTATCTATCTATCTATCTATATATATTGAGATATTTATTCTAAGGAATTGGCTTAGCCCATGTGATCGTGGGAGCTGGTGAGTTTCAAATGTGCAGAGCAAGCTGTCAGGCTGGAGACGCTGGTAAAAGTTGATGCTGTAATCTTGATTCTGATTTCCAAGAGAAGCAAGTTGGAAACTCAGGTAGGGTTTCTGTGTTACAGTTTTGTGGAGAATTTCTTCTTCAGAAAACCTGCTTTTAAGACCTTCAAATAATTGGATGAGGCCCACTCACATTATAGAGAGTAACCAGGTTATTCAAAGTCTACTGATTTACATGTTAATCACATCTAAGAGTTACCTTCACAGCAACATGTGGACCGGTGTTTTACCAAAGAACTGGACACCATAACCTAGTCAAGTTTGACTCATAAAATTAACTACAACAAGAACATTTTATTTTATAATGTTCCACAAGCCAAATCTGAAAATAATTTGAAATATTTATGGGAAAAGATATAAGAAATAGTGGTGTCCCAGAGAAAAGGAAAAATTTTGCTGTCAGCTTGGTTTTTTCACAAAGGGGTCTTCTAGATTTCTCTTCTAAATGGTCTTTCAAAGATGGTGTTCAGTATGGGCTTGTTGATCCATATAAATAGAATATTAATTTAAAAAAATTGGCAAAAGATCTTCATGAAAAAATCAGGTCAAACAAAATGTAGGATTTTCTGAGATTATTCCTTTCTTTATCCTTAGAAATCTTATACTTTTTTTAAATATGAGATTTAAAACAATTGAACACAGGTTTTCAACTCCTGTTCTATGCTAGGTCTTGATTAAGATGATCAATCATACAAAAATTGGGAATTCTTTTATTCAGTGCTGTTAAAGAGAAAATAGTGTCACATATTCAAAAATGTTGAAGAACTAATACTAATGAGTACCAAAAAATTAAGATGAAAAAAGGATATAGTGATAATTTGGAGATTCTACACGCTGCTTTGGATAAAATATCCATTACACTAAAGCTTATTCTAAAATTACAAATTGGGAGGCATCAATTTACTAGACTTCAAGCTATACTACAAGGCTATAGTAAATAAAATAGCATGGGACTGGCACAAGAACACAGGCAAAGACCAATGCAACAGAACTGAGAACCCAGATATAAAACCATCTTCATATAGCCATCTAATCTTTGACAAAGCAGACAAAAACATACATTGGGGAAAAGAATCCTTATTCAATAAATGGTGCTGGGAAAATTGGAGAGCCACATGTAGAAGACTGAAACAGGATCCACACCTTTCACCTCTCACAAAAATCAACTCATGGTGGATAACAGACTTAAACCTAAGGCACGAAGCTATAAGAATTCTAGAAGAAAATGTTGGAAAAACTCTTATAAACATTGGTCTAGGCAAAGAATTTATGAAGAAGACCCCAAAGGCAATCACAGCAACAAAAAAATAAATAAATGGGACCTGATCAAATTAAAAAGCTTCTGCACAGCCAGGGAAACTATCACGAGAGCAAACAGACAATCTACAGAATGGGAAAAAATATTCGCATGTCACACATCTGATAAAGGACTGATAATTAGAATCTATATAGAACTCAGGAAAATCAGCAACAAAAAATCAAACAACCCTATCAAAAAGTTGGCAAAGAATATGAACAGAAACTTTTCGAAAGAAGATAGAGTAATGGCCAATAAACATAAGAAAAAATGTTCAACATCTCTAATCATCAGGGAAATGCAAATCAAAACCACAATGAGATATCACTTATCTTCAGTGAGAATGGCCTTTTTCAAAAAGTCCCAAAACAATAAATGTTGGTGTGGATGCGGAGAGATAGGAACACTCATACACTGCTGATGTCCCTTTCCACAGGTGGAAAGTATTATGGAGATACCTCAAAGAGCTATAAGTAGAACTACCATTTGATCCAGCAATCCCATTACTGGGCATCTACCCAAAAGAACAAAAGACATTCTATAAAGAAGACATCTGCACTAGAATGTTTATAGCAGCACAACTCACAATTGCAAAAATGTGGAAACAACCCAAGTGCCTGTCAATACATGAGTGGATTAATAAAATGTGGCATATGTATACCATGGAGTTCTACTCAGCCACAAAAAACAATGGTGATCTAGGACCTCTTATATTATCTTGGATAGAGCTGGAACTCATTCTACTAAGTGAAGTATTCCAAGAATGGAAAAACAAGCACCACATGTACTCACCATAAAATTGGTATTAACTGATCAACATTTAAGTGCACATATAATAGTAACATTCATCGGGTATTGGGCAGATGGGGGGGAGGGGATGGGTATAAGCACACCTAATGGGTGTGGTGCGCACCATCTGAGGTATGGACATGCTTGAAGCTCTGACTCAAGTGGGGCAAGGGCAATATATGTAACCTAAACATTTGTACCCTTAATATGCTGAAATAAAAAATTGAAAAAATTAAAAAAAAGAGTATATCGAAAATGTGGTGATTATATTACATGATTACATTATATAGATTATATTGCCTTTCTTGCTGGAATTCTTCACTCACTTGTTAAAAAACCCCATGTTGCCAGAAACTACAGGCAGCCTTTAGACAACCAGTGGGGGAATAAAACTATTAGTCTTAAAGCTATAATGAAATGAATTCTGCCAACAATCTGAATGAGCTTGGAATTAAATCCTTCCCTTGTCAAGCATTCCAATGAGATCCCCAAAGTTAGGCTCATACCTTAATTGCAAACTTGGAGAGGGCAATCCTCAGTTGTGCCAAGATTTCTGACTCACAGAAACTGTGAAAAAATAAATGTGTTGTTTTAAGCTACTAAATTTGTGGTAATATTTCTATGTAACAATTGATAACTAATGCAACTCGGGAAAAATGTTGACCCTACTATCATCTCTGATTGCCTATCTAAGCTCAAATTCTCTCTTTTTAAGTCAAATTACAAAGTGTGTTTTTCTGATTCAAACAAAATGAACCAAGAAATCAGTAACAGAAACTTATCTGGAAAATTTCCAATCATTTGGAAATTAACCAACATCCTTCATAATTAACCTAGATCAAATTTTTAAAAATTCACAAGAGACATTACAGAACATTTTAAAAGAAATGACAGTGAAAACACAACATAGCAAAATTAGGGGAATGAAGTATAATGTGGTATTAGACAGACATTTATAGAATTAAATGCATATTTTAAAAAGAGAAAAGATCTGATAACAATGGACAAAGCTTCCATTTAAGAAGTTGAAAAGGTTATAGTCAGATATTTATATCTATAGTAGATATCTACTGACTTATCTCCCTAAATTATTTACCTATATGTCTCTATCTCCCTACCTATAGTTTCTGAGCAAGGGTCCAGCCTGATGAAAGAATATGCCAGACAATAACTATGACAATTCATTTCCTCTGATTTTTCTTTTGTAGTAAGCATGTTTTGTCTTCAAAAGAATGGGCAGTATTTGGTTAATTTCAATGCAGCTGAATTTTTTTCCTGAATTCTAGGGGGACAAAGTATCAGAGAATGTTATTTCATGATTAGCTTTTCCTGTAATCCCTCTAGTAAGCTTTTCTGTGGCAAGTAAATCATGTAAACATCGCATAGCTGGCAGGCATTCACGCACTTCCTTGTGCTTCTAATTTATTGAACTGTATCTTCTTTGGCAGCACCTTATGAAAGCCACAGCATAAATCAAAGATGCCCTGTCAGACTCACGCCAACAGCATTTGTTCAGCATTGTTATCGACTCTTATTTTATGGGAGATTAGAGATAATGTTTTTCAGAGCTCTGTGATACTATAATTTAAATAAGTATAAAAATCATAACTGTCTCCAGTGTACCACCATTTCTTTAATAATCCTAATCCAAAAAAAAAAAGGCATTATGGCTTATATGTCAGAACTGTTATAAGGCACATGTGGACATTTATAGACATTTTTAAACAACTTAAACATTGTTTTATTTAAGTTACTATTTATTGTGATCAAACTCTGGAGTAGTTTAATCATGCTAATCGTGTCCAATTTAAAAGTTTCTGATATAATCATCAGAAAAGTTGCATATTAATTTAGGTTTCTATGTTTAAGATTTTTGTTACACTGGATATATTTATAAGTACACTTAATCTGAACTTTATGAGAGATCATGGCATCTTCACGGATGTAAGGCATATTTGTTGTTAGAAATATAATTGAATGAATCCATACAATTGGCTGATATTAATATTGCATTTTGGTAATGAAATAAAGGGGTAAAGTGAAAAGATACTATTATGAAGATTTTTTAAATATGCTTGGGGTCTGGACAAAGTTATTAGTGTAGTGAAGGAAATGAGTAGAATTAGAAGCTTTGGAGGAAAAGGTATCAGAGTTTGGAAGACATAAGTGAAAAATTAAAAAAAATGTATAGAAACAAAAAAAACCTATAAGTTAAAAATGGCTCAGAGTTTCTTGTTTGTTGCTCACGAATTTTTTTCTTAATCATTATTTATAAACGGAGGGCAGGAAAAATTTGAGGCAGGAAGAAACACAATAAATTGTGAAAATCAATAGATTTCTTATAAGTAGAGTGCTAGAAGGTATTTAACTGAGGTTTAAAATCCAGGGGAGTGTTAGCTACATTGTGATATAATTGAATTCATGTTGGTGGGTTATTTCCCAAAAGCCTAGTAACAGATAATGATGAGCAATGCGGGTGGAAGTAAACTAACAGTTCTTGAGTGAATGCTTCTATATGTCAAACCCTATGACTCTATTTGCCCTTAGTCATCCATTTAAAATACGTTCATTAGTTCAGCTGATTCTCATAGAGAACCTAACTGGTGGCCAATATTATGCTAATTTCAAGGATGAGGAAAGGTAAAGATCTTTGAGAGACTGGAGAAAACTTCAAGGTCTCAGAATTCATAAATAAAGGAATTTGATTTCTATCTGTATTTTTTCTGACTTCAAAGGCTGTCATTTTATATTGTAGAGGATTTCAAACCAAATTTCACCCCAGAAAATTTCTACCGTATATGGATCATTTACTATATATTCATATCATTTCAATTTAACACCATAATCTCTTAAATTTAAAAAAAGTATGGTTTATTTATGATAATTATTCAGTTTTCCTGGTATAATCTGTGATGTTATTTTTGAATATTCATAAAATTTCTATATATCATGGGTTGAAAATATCGTGGGTTCTGTTCTGGGCCACCACAATAAAGTAAATGTCATAATAAAGCAAGTCACACAATTTTTTTCATTTCCCAGGGCATATGAAAGTTATGTTTACATTATGTATAAAAAGTATGTACATTAATTAAAAATACTTTGAATTCTCAAATAATTATCTGAGGCTTCTTCGAGTTGCAATCTTTTTGCTGGGGGTCTTGCTTTGTTGTTGATGGCTGCTGACTGATAAGGGTGGTGTATGTTGAAGGTTGGGGTGGCTGTGCCAATTTCTTAACAACAAAGGCAAAAATGAAGTTTGCCACATCAATGGATTCTTCAAGAAAGAAGTCTCTGCATCATGCTATGCTGTTTGATAACATTTTACCCACAAGAAAACTTCTTTCAAAATTGGAGTCAATCCTCTCAAACCCTACCACTGGTTTCTCCATTACGTGTATGTAGCATTCTAATTCCTTTGTTGTCATTTCAACAATGTTCAAAGCATCTTCATTAGGAGTAGTTTCTTTGCTCATCCATAAGAGGCATCTTCTTAATCTGTTCAAGCTATCATGAGATTGGAGCAATTAATCAGTCATGTCTTCAGGTTCCAGTAGAATTAGAAGAATTCTACTTTTCTTGCTATTTTTACATCTGCAGTTACTTCCTCCACTGAAGTCTTGAACCCCTCAAAGTCATCAATGATGATTGGAATCAACTTCTTCCAAACTCCTGTTGATGTTGATATTTTGACTTGTTCCCATGAATTGCAAATGTTCTTAATGCCATCTAAAATGGTGAATCCTTTTCAGGTTTTCAATTTACTTTGCCAGATCCATCAGAGGAATCACTATCTATGGCAGCTGTAGCCTTAGGAAATTTATTTCTTAAATAGTAAGGCTTGAGCAAAAAAATTACTCCTTGATCCATGGGCTGCAAAGTGAATGTTGTGTTAGCAGGCATGAAAGCAACATTAATCCCCTTTTATATTTCCATCAGAGCTCTTTGATGACCAGATGTATTGTCAATTGTCAATGAGCAGTAAGATTTTGAAAGGAATCTTTTTTTCTGAGCAGTATGTCTCAACCCAATGGGCTTAAAATAGGTAGTAAACCATGCAGTCAACAGATGTGGTGTCAGGTTTTGTTGTTCCATTTACAGGGCACAGGCAGAGTAGACTTAGCACAACTCTTAAGGGTCCCAGGATTTCTGAAATGGTAAATGAGCATTGGTTTAAAGTTACCAACTGTATTAACCACCTATCAGACTGTGTTTTTTTTTTTTTTTTGAAGCTTTGAAGCCAGGCCTTAACTTTTCCTCTTTAGGTATAAAAGTCCCAGATAGCATCTTCTTCTAACACAGGGCTATTTTTTCTATGTGTAAAATCTGTTGTTTAATGTAGCCACCTTCATTAATTGTATTAGCTAGATCTTCTGGATAACTTGCTGCAGCTTCTATACAAGTGCTTGTTGGTTCACTTCCCACTTTTATGTTATGGAGAAGGCTTCTTTCCTTAAACCTCATGAACCAACCTCCACTAGCTTCCAGCTTTTCTTCTGCAGCTTCCTCACCCCTCTCAGTCTTTATAGAATTGAAGAGAGTTAGGGCCTTGCTCTGCATTAGGCTTTGTCTTAAGGGGATGTTGTGGCTGATTTGATCTATCTAGACCACTAAAACATTTTCCATATCAGCAATAATGCTATTTTGCTTTCTTGTCATTTGTGTGTTCATTGAAGTAGCACTTTTAATTTCCTTTATAAAGTAAGAGATGTGTAACTCTTTTTTCTTGAATACTTAGAAGCCATTGTAGGGCTATTAATTGGCCTAATTTCAATATGGTGTCTCAGGGAATCGAGAGGCCTCAGGAAAGGGAGAGAGATGAGAGGATGGCCAGTTGGTGAAGCAGTCAGAACACACATAGTACAATATCTATTAGTTAAATTAACTGTCAGATGTGGGTTCAGTCCCTGGAGCCCCAAACAATTACAACAGTAGCATCAAAGATCACTGATCACATATCACCATAACATAAATAATAATAAGGAAAAGTTTGAAATATTACAAGAGTTACTGCAACATGACACACAGACACAAGGTGGGAATAACACCATTGGAAAAATGGTGTCCATAGGCTTGTTTGATGCAGGGTTGCCACAGCCTTTCAATCTGTAAATAATGCAGTATCTGGGAAGTACAATAAAGAGAAGCGCAATAAAATGATGTATGCCTGTATAATGCTTGAGGACAGACAGCTTGGAAGTTCTTGGAAGATCATTTTACATCCTGTCAGTCTTTTTCAATATTCAGATTTCTACTAAATTTGAAAAATCTAGTTGACATTGAAATCTCTGTGTGGACTATGGGCTCCAAAATCATGGAGAAAGTTTCACTGAGTGCAATTTGTCCTAATCGGTGCTAATGGATGAAAGTATCTTTCTAAAATTCTGGAAAGTAATTTGTTTAACCTGAAAGATAACAGTTTGCAAATATTCTCTTTAAATACAATCAGCTATCAAAAGTATTTCATCATATTCTATAACCAGTGTTTCCATGTGGATTTTAATTATCCCCAAAGTAGTTGATTGGTTTCCTGAGTAAAGAAAGAGAAAGATCAATTATTAGAAAGTGTGCAATTTTTTTCTACTACTTTTATTAGCCATAGCATACATAAAGAAATTTGCACAAATTATATAGTTTGATAAATTTTCACTAATTAAACACACACCCATAAAACCAGAACACAAAACAATAACAGAACATTACTGTACCCTAAAGCCTGCTTTTGTGCACCCTTCTATTCATGACATTTCTCCCCAAAATATACACTATCCTGCATCCTACCACCATAGATTACTGTGGCCTAATTGAGCATTATGTAAATGAAATAATAATAGATATTTTCTTGTATCTGTTTTCTCTTATTTAACTTTGTATTTGTGCAACCCATCTAAGTTATTGTATGTAGTTATAGTTCATTCCTTTTCAATTCATCATGGTAATACATTGTATGGATAAAACACAATTTATTTATTTACTCTAGTGATGTGTGAAATTACATTGTTCCAAGTTTTGCTTACTACAAATGGTATTGCTAGCACGTGTATTTTGGTGCAAACTGTACTCATTTTGGTGAGATTTTGTATAGGAGAGATATTTGACTGGTAGATTATACATTTATTCAGCCTTTATAGATAAAGAATTTTTCCCAATTATTGTAACAATTTAGATTTCTAAAGCAGTGTATGAGAGTACCAATTACTCTGTTATCTCACCAACATATTTTTATTCGGCAATTCTTAAGGATATAAAAAGGATATTGATGATTTTAATTTGCAATTACTTCATGTATTTACTCATTAATATGAAAATATTTTCATATATTTATTTTATATTCGAATACCCTGTTTAGTGTAATGCATCCACTAGGATCTCTGATTATTTTTTCTGAGTTCTGGGTTTGTACTTTTTTTTTTTTATTTTTAGAGTTTTTATATATTCAGGATACAAATCTTTTGTTAGATGTCTCTGCTGAAAATATCTTTCCCTCTTTGGCTTTATTTTAACTCAAATGGTATACTTTCTTGTTTTTGTGATTAGATTTTTATTTTGGAAAAAAAATTCAGTTTACAGGAAAATTGTAAAGATACTGCAGAGAGTTCTCATTTACTGCTCACCGAGTTTCAGTTTCCCCTAATGTCATCATCTCCATTGCTATGGCATATTTGTCAAAACTCAGCAAAAAATGGTATCTCCTTTTTTTCTGAGATAGTTTCACGCATCCTCAGAGGCTTTGTATGTTGATGTTGCATGCAATGTCTTAGAACAGAGGAAAGATGTATACATTAAAAGGACGTGTAATTCTTAATAAAGTAGTTTTCCTATCACTATTTTAAAATGGCCACTGAACCTTAGGTGTGAAACTATTAGAATTCTAGAAGAAAATGTGGGAAAGACTCTTATAGACATTGGCCTAGGCAAAGAATTTATGAAGAAGATCCCAAAGGCAATCACAGCAACAAAAAATAAATAAATGGGACCTGATCAAATTAAAAAGCTTCTGCACAGCCAAGGAAACTATCAGGAGGGCAAACAGACAACCTACAGAATGGGAGAAAATATCCGCATGCTACACATCCAATAAAGGGCTGGTAACTAGAATCTATATAGAACTCAGAAAATCAGCAAGAAAAAATCAAACAGCCCTATCAAAAAGTGGGCAAAGGACATGAACAGAAACTTTTCAAAAGAAGATAGACTAATGGCCAACAAACATATGAAAAATGCTCAACATCTCTAATCATCAGGGAAATGCAAATCACAACCATACTAATATATCACTCAATTCCAGTGAGAAGGGCCTTTATCAAAAAGTCCCAAAACAATGAATGTTGGCGTGGATGCGGAGAGATAGGAACACTCATACACTGCTGGTGGGACTGCAAACTAGTCCAACCTCTGTGCAAAGTAACATGGAGATACCTCAAAGAGCTACAAGTAGAACTACCATTTGATACAGCAATCCCATTACTGGGCATCTACCCTAAAGAACAAAAGGCATTGTATAAAAAAGACATCTGCACTAGAATGTTTATAACAGTACAATTCATAATTGCAAAGATGGGGAAACAACTCAAGTGACCATCAATATATCAGTGGATTAATAAAATGTGATACATGTATACCATGGAGTTCTTCTCAGCCACAAAAAAAAGTGGTTATCTAGCATCTCTTGTATTATCCAGGATAGAGCTGGAGCCCATTCTACTAAGTGAAGTATCCCAAGAATGGAAAAACAAGCATCACATGTACTCACCATCAAATTTGTATTAATTGACCAACACTTAAGTGCACATATAGTAGTAACCTTCATCGGGTGTTAGGCAGATGGGAGAGAGGAGGAGGGGTATTCACACGTAATGGTGAGCATCATCTGGGGGATGGACACACTTAAAGCTCTGACTCGGGTGGAGCAAAGGCGATATATGTAACCTAAACATTTGTATCCCAGTAATATGCTGAAATAAAAAAATTAAAAATAAACAACAAAATAACACAAAAAAAATAAAATTCAAAAAAACAACAAAAAACCCAAATTCAGTTATCTCTCTGACAAAGTAAAAATAAAATTTCATTCAACAACTTTTATTGAACAATATTCTTTTAACATCATCTATGTGCCTAGTCCACTGCTACATATTGGGATTACAAATATTTCCTTTATCTCAATCCACCTGAACATGAAGACATTCAAGTAATTGAGTGTAATGTACAGTCTTCACCTTCAAATTGACTTTTTACCTTCTCAGTCATGCTATGTCTCCTTTTGATAGGCTAGACAGCATTACCTGTCAGAAATTTATACAATGTATATTTGGGAACACAAAAAATGTCATCAATTAGTTCATTATATTTGAAGTTACTTATGAACATTTTTGCTTGTTGGTTATATGTGCTAATACTAAAATGAATTATATTTTTAATTCAAGAATACAAATAACTCAGTATTATATTGTGCAGTATATTTTAATTTTTAATCATTAGTGAAGTTAATGAAATTTGAAATGACTTAAAATTAACTATAATGACAGGAGAAAAGTGCAAATTGAGTATGTAAACAATATTGAAAATAATTATTAGAGTAAAACTCTTAAACAAATAGGATTTATGAGCTAGAAATATATTAAACTCTTTGAAAACATGAATACTCTTTCATCTTACTATGGTTTGGTTTCTTTCTAAAACAGCTTTAAATTCAAATAGGTTTGAATAGAGCAAAGATTTTATAATCTAATATGTAACAGTTATTTTCATGTATTGCTACATCATCTGGGTTCCAGGGAACACTGAAGAAGTAACAATGTTTACTTTTCAATCCAGAAAGAACTAAACAGAGTGAAAACATATGTAATATTTAATTAAGCTGGACAAAAGCTTTACCAACATCACTCTCTTCTTTCTCCTTACTCCATGTGTGATATTTTCTAATCAAATCTTAAAGGGAAGTTTTTTTACTTTGTCAAGATTGCCTTTGTTCATTCATTGATTTTATTTCCATCTCTACTTTTATTGCTTGGTCTCAGACCTATTTATAAAATGGTTTTTAAGTTTAAAAACAGCCTTTGTCTATCTTACACAGGTTTTTTTTTTTTTTTCTCTAGTTCCTTTTTGGTTTTCTTTTTAACTAAGTATACTCTATTATACCAGTCTATATGATTTTTTTTTTTTCCAATTTGCTCTGCCAAGAATTGTGAATTCCATTGGAGTAGCAACTTCACCTGCCACAAGGTCTCAAAACTTTAGAAAATATCAGGAAAACTAATTAGTCCAATTTAATGATTCCTTAAAAGAAATCACATTATCCAATTTAAAATTATGTGTAAAATTATGTGAATTTGAAATCACATTATTCAATTTAAAAATCAATTTTAAAATTATGTGAAGATGTGAAGAGTTGATTATAGACAAAGAGGCATTGTGAAAAATGTGCAGACCCTGTTCTGAGATGCACTCAGTGCAACCCAATAAGATTACCCAATGTTTTGTGGTGCTGATCAAAAGTCAGTCAAATTTTATGAGGAAATATCCCCCAAATCATATTTTAACAAACATAATATTCTCCATTAATCTATTTCTTGTGTTTTTCTTGAGAATGATGAATCAGAAAAGTAAGAGATGTGGTAATGTTTCTAATTCAAAATAGCTTTTCATCTAACTGGAACAATTTAATTAAAAATTATCTTATTTTGCAAATTGGCAAATAACTATAATTATTACAGAAAATATATTAAATCAAACTAAGCAAGTGTTTGATGGAAGAACCCATTCTCTACCTATTATAGGCTTTTTACGGCTCTACAGGAAGAGTTTGGGAGTTATCCCTTCATGTCAAGTTTTTCTGTTTCTTCGCTTGTGCCCTCCCTTAGGAAAAGGAATGACTTACCTGATTGCTGAGTTGAGCAGAAGCTAACATGCCCTGCGCCATAAAAATGGGGGAACATGTAACTATATGGGATACTATAAAATATACACAACACAGGCTATGTGCTGTGTCTCCTTTTCCTCCTCCCTGTTTCATGGATTACAAGAAGGGATCGAACTGGCCCTTGATTTCCTCTGTTAAATAGTAAGCAGGCATGCTTTGGCAAGCCGTTTTTTGTTTTGTTTTTTTGTTTTTTTCTAGCTTCTCTGGTTATTACTAAATTGATGAATCAGTCTTTGGTGGATCCTTGAGATAAGTTTGGCAATACGGCTTTACTGGTATTAAAGATAATAAAATATTTATATCCAATGTAAATTCCTTGTTCTTCATTACTTACAAATGCAAAGTGTATAATCAGTAACCTTAAACAAAGACAATTTAAGAAAGCTTATGCCAGAACCTTCTAAATAATTCTGGATATTTGACTAAGACTCTTTAATAACAATCTTCAAAAAGGCAGACGGATTTGATGTGTTGTATTTCATGGCCTTTCATGGGTAGTGCACTTTTTCACAATTTAGAAAAGTTAATTTTGGACCTCAATTAAGATCCAAAATATGTGACTCCAGTTGACATGAGCCAAATATGGCATATGTACTCATACTCACCCCTTATCGTCTCTCCCTCGCCACAGAATGATCAAGTGGTAAAATGCTAACATTCGTGAGTGCAGTCAACAAAATATGGTCAGACTTTATATACGTATTTTTGCAACTTTCCTGTGAGCCAGAAATCATTTCAAAATAAAAAGTTTTATAAAATAAATATATTTTTGTTTCATAAAAGCTACGGCGACTTTACTTGCTACATTGACCTTTTCAAGATGAGAAAATAAAATTACAGATATTTCTTATTCAATAAAAACACAAATGATTTATATTATCAAGGTTTCTAATATACTATTTCACATTGTTTTGAGGGCTTTTTGATTCAAAATAACTTTTAACTAAAAAGCTTGCTTTGGTGAATCGGTATTTTGGGCTATTTAATATTTTCCTTCCCTTAAAGAAGTCTTTATAAAGTGAGAATCTATATTATATTTATCTAATTGAGGCACTCAAGTCAAAGATACAAGGTATTTTGGATCACACAAGATAATATAAGACAACCACTGATTCCCAGAGAGTGTTGCAACCATGAATTGAGTTGATATATTTTTTTAAAAAAATCCCATAAGGTGATGGAGCAGATAAACTGAATAATCATGGAAGGCAAAAGACCAAAGTTTAATGTCTCTAATTAGCAGCAATTTATTATGAATCTCATACCTATTACCTTTTGTGCTTTTATTTGTTTGAGATGTGACTACAATCCTAAAATGGAAATTTAAAATATAAATTACAAATTGTCTGAAGAAAAGTAAAACAAATAGTGAAAAGCTTCTTTTTGTTCATCATTTATTTGTTTTGCTATTGTTTGTTTTTAAATGAGAGCTAATTATCTTATACTGCTCTTTTTTCCCTAGAGGGGCATTGTCATTTGATTATGTTACAATGGACCACGTCTTCTCAAATTCTCATTTTCTTTATATGTTCAATGATAGGGTTGAATTAACCCATCAATTATTCTTGACATATGTAACTTTCTGATTTTCTGAATGTTTTAAGAACTAAATTGAGAGTAGCTCACTTATGTTTTTTCAAATAAAGTATTTTGCACAAAGATATGGCTAATGTTTCAAAAGTATGGCACTTTCTAGGCTAGTATTCAAGACATAGTGTCACCAAGACTCCTGGTGTTTGCAATTTAATAATCTTGTGATAATAAGCATGCTTTATAACAAAAAGATTTAAAATGAAGTAGAGAATACTGGATACTTTTCACTATACATGTTAATTCTAGTTTCAGAAATAATGACAGAGTATCAGTAGTCTCTTATCAATTTTTGAGTTGGACCTCTGACTTACCAGTGTGTAGTAAGATACATCTAGTTAATATTATGAATATGTATAATGGAATGGGTATTTACCACAGCTATATCTTAATCATTATTCTTATGAACAGAAACACACACACATAACCTAGGGTGTGTACTATTATTAGATCATTGATTTCTAAATGAAATTAAAATAATTCATTGCATTTTGTTCTCATAGTTCTTCAAGTTATGATATATAAATATGAAGAGCAGAAGACTTTCTGTATAATGATTTCTTCCTTAAAAGTTATGAAGATGCTTTTTATGATGTTTATAAAATACTTAACATAGTACCTGGAACAGAGAAAGTATCCAAAAAATGGGTCAATATTTATTTTTACTATCTTATTACAAGTAAAAATTAAAATATTAGGCTGTCTGCAGGAAAATCTTAAATTTTCTCAATTCTCATTCCAGCATTCCTGTATATTCATAGGGAAGAAACAAAACAAATATAATCATAATTTAAATCCCATAGACTAAATTTGACTTTAATGTTTTACAGAGAGAAATTAATGCTTATCCTCAAAAAATAAAAATATTAGATATTCTCTGTTGGAGCAGGTGTATGTTTTAAAAATCAATCAGTAGAGTTTATTTTTTCAGAGCAGTTTTACATGTATAGAAATATTGAGCAGGAAGTACAGAGTTTCCGTGTATCCCTTTGCTCATTACCCCTGCCAACCGTTTCCCCTATCATTAATATCTTGCATTGGTGTGGCACATTTGTTATAATTGATGAACAAATATTAATGTAATATTATTCACTAAAGTTTATAGTTTACATTAAGTTTCACCCTTTATGTTGTATAATTTTCTGGGTTTTGACAAATGCATAATGTACCATTATAGTAACATACAAAATATATCACTGCCCTATATATTTTGATTTTTACTCAATTTTTAGTGCCTTATTATGCAAACTCATTCGGGTTTTCCTTACTGCTGGTTCAAGAGTTCAAGAAACATTTCTTTTTTACTTCTGAAATCTTCAAATGGGTAGGAATTTTGTCTACTGAGGTTCATACTAAGTTAACTCAAGTTACATATCAGCAGCATATATCTATAAGTTTTCACAGTATAATACTGAAAGGTTTATAGGTCCATAGATCAGTAAAAATGTGTGTGAAAGAGATATTGTGTATCTGAATATTAATAAAGCACTGATAACAAAAGTTAGATTAAACAATGAATTTCATTAATATAATTAATATTCATAAAATCATGAAAACTCTCATAATCATAAAAATATCCACTATTTATTAAGGAATTAATATTTTCAGTTACTCTAGTAGATGTTTTGCATATATTATCTCAGGCTCTCACAGTCCTGGAGGATGTGTTTCCAAAATTTACAGATTAGGAAACTGCTGCTCATAAAGGTTAAGCAATTCATTCAAAGTCACACAAAAAACTAAAATTCAAACTGAAAAAAATGCCTGATTCCAGCAGGGCCTCTGCCCTTTACACTATGGAAAACAGTATTTTTATATAAAAAGGGAGGTGACAGGGAAGAAGTGGAAGAGGAAAAGGAAGAGAAGAGGGAGAATAACAAACATTTAGAGGAAAAATCAAAAGAAGAAAAGGACAAAGAAGAGAAAAAAGACGACGAGGAGGAGAGAGAGGAGGAGAAAGAAGCCCCATAATGAACACCGGTTCTATGCACACTGTTTCAGGAAAACCTTTGGCTTTATTTGAAGTTATAAAAACGTGTCGTGTCTCAATCTATAACATCGTTTATGGGTGTACTACTGATTTGCATTGGCTTTAAAAATTATTTCCCTGAGTACCTGCGTAAAGTCTATTGACTTTCCTGCAACATAGTATGTAGGCTGCGTAAACCAGAGCTTTTAGCAATTCCTCCAAAAACCTTTGCTTTTTAATTCTTATTTTATAGTAGAAGGAGAGTGGAAAGGGGGAGAAGATCTTTAAAGTATGAAATGGCATTTTCATATCTTTTAACAATGTTATGGTAATTCCTTCCCTTTCCCTCCATTACTGAGCCCCCTTGTGGTAAGTATCTGTAACATGTCCCTTTGGGACAGCTTTTTAAAGGCCTGCAAGTTAATACATACACAGTACTTATTTCCTGCATGCATCATATTGCATTTAATATTTTTTGCAATATCATGTGATGATTTGTTTTAAGTCATAATTCACTGTTAAAAGAATGATTAACACAGTTTTATTTTAAAAGTATGTCCTTTAAATATATAAATATATATTTGACATTTAAAAATATGATGCTTCTCTTGTTGAAATGCACATATGTACCTCTATGTATGTATATACACATATATATGACTACATATACACGTAATGATTATAGTTTAGTATTCAGTATCTAGAAGTGAAAAATACTATTGAAAAGTATTAAGGTCATAAAAGGTTTAGCTAAAGTATAAGCATAAACCAGGTATGTTTTGGGTAGAATGTATAGTAGGAAAACCATTTTCCTCAACGTTATAGTCTGCAAGCTATTATCAATGGCTTCTCAGCTAAACAGGCATCAGAAACATCACAGATGCCTTCATGGTATAACTTATAGAATGGCTTGGGGAAATCTACCTCTTAGCAAACATAAATACTGAGAGAACCATCACAGGAAAAGAAAAATAATAGACTGGTAAGCATGTTATTTGATAGTAAGTAGATCTTATATCTTTCAGAGCTCTTTCTCAATTAAGGCCCATAAATGAATATGTAGCCCTCCAGTTAGATCAAACAGGATAAAAGGAATTGATCTGATGTAGCTAACTCAGGTAATGAGAAAACATTGAGAACAGATTCAAGCAAAATAGAAACAAACATTTATATAATATTTATTTCAGTGATCTTAAACAGACATTACCCCAAATTGAAGGGTTTATGCTATTAGCTTACGGATGATGTTTGGTTATGAACGTCTGCTGTTCAATCTTAAACCAATACAGATATCTACATAAAATATCAATATTGTATTATTTACATGAACTGGAGGTCACATTACTAGATTACAGGAAGCGCTAGGTTCTTCAATCTGTATATAAGCATTGCAATTTAGCTCCTTTATAGAAAAATAATATTTTATTTTTATTCTCTCTTTTTTTCAATTATTTCAATCTATCTACAAACCATTTCTTTTTTTTTTAATTCAGGATATTATGGGGGTACAAACATTTTGGTTACATGAAATGCATTTGCCTCGCTCAGCCCAGGCCACAAGCATGTCCTTCCCCCGTACAGTGTTCCCCACCATACAAATCATTTCTAATTTTTTTTGGTTTTTAACAAAGTCAATTGGCTCACATAAACAATATTTTTCAACATCCTGATTGCTGTAAATGCAAAGAAAAGAAACTCCCACACAAAATTTGCTCATTCCAGCAAGGCAAATGGGTAGCACAGATAAAACCCAAACCATGTGTAAAAAAAAGCATATATTACTGTGTCCTATCAAAGCTTTTCTTCATAATTCTTTGACACAATACTACTGCTATTCATGTTAACATCAAGGTTACCAAATTAAAAATCATCAAAACATAGGCATACCTATACTTAATTATGAATGATTCCATTTTCTAGAAAGTAATTGTTATGGACTAAATGTGTATGTCTCCCAAAAATATATATGTTGAAATCTAATCCCAAATGTGATAGTGTTTGGAGGTATTATGGTAATTAGGTCATTAGGATGGAGCCCTCATGAATTGGACTAGTGCTTTTGCAAGAAAGTCAGGAGAGTTAGGTCTCTCTCTTTCTACCTTGTGAAGATACAAGGAGAAGTTGGTAGTCTACAATCTAAAAGAGGGCCTTCACCAGAAAGAACCATGCTGGTACCCTGATCTTGAAATTCCACCTTCCAGAATTGTGAAAAGTAAATTTCTGTTGTTTAAAAGCTGCCATTCTATAGTACTTTGTTTTAGAAACTCAAACTGAGAACTACAGTAATATTGAGATATAATTTATCTGTAATTATATAGGCTCTTGTTATATCATAGAAAATAATGTTGTTTGTTAAACTCACAATGCTTAATTTGCCCAAGGAATGAATGACTGGATAGAACATCTATAAGCTGGGACTGGCATGATTTTGAATAAACCACTGATAAGATACCTAAGAAAAATACAGGGTAGACAATGTTTGATTTTAATACATTTCCCAATCTATATTTAGATGTCAATTATCTACCTTCTTTGTTTGACACAATTACATTCAATGAAATTTTACTGAATTCTGTCATCTTTAACTGTCATCCTGAAGGAAAATCTCTCTAGTTATTTAATCATCAGACTCATGTTTGGTGTTCTTTTCATGGTGCTTCATTTTTTTAATTAATAGACTTTATTTTTTAAAGCAGTTTTTTTTTGGCAGCAAAAATTGAGCAGAAAGTACAGAGTTTCCATATACTATTCCCATTGCATAGCCATCCCCACCATCAACATCCCACACCAGAGTTGTGTATTCGCTATAGTTGAACCCAAATTGACACATCCTTACCACCTATAGTTCATAGTTTACATTAGGATTCACTCTTGGTGTTGTACATTCTATAGGTTTGGATAAAGGTATAATGGAATGTACTCACCGTTATAGTATCATACAGAGTATTTCCACTAATCTAAAAATCCTCTGTGTTCTGCCCTTTATCATTCCCTCTCTCCTAGGCCCTGGAAACCACTGATCTGTTTACTGTCTCCATAGCTCTACTTTTTCCAGAATATTATATCGTTGGAGTCATACAGAATGTAGCCTTTTAAGAATGGCTTCTTTTGCTTAGTAATATGCATTTAGGTTTCCTTCATGTCTTTGTATGGCTTGATAGCTCATCCTTTCTATTGCTGAATAGTATTCTATTTTCTGGATGTACCATTGCTTATTTATCCATTCATCTACTGAATGACATCTTGATTGCTCCCAAGTTTTGGCTATTATGAATAAAGCCAGTATAAATGTCCATGTGCAGGTTTTATTTGTAGACATAAGTTTTCAACTCCTTTGGATAAGTACCAAGGAGTGAGATTGATGGGTCATATGGTAAACATATGTTTAGTTTTATAAGAAACTGCCCAACTGTCTTCCAGGGTGGCTGTACCATTGAACATTGCCACCAGCAATGAATGAGGCTTCCTGTTGCTCCACATCCCTGTCAGCATTTGGTGTTGTAAATGTTCTGGATTTTGGCTATTCTAATAGATGTATAGTTGTATCTCATAATAATTTTAATTTATAATTCCTTAATGACATGATGTTTAGCATATGTCATTTTATATTACTTATTTGCCATCTGTATATTGTATTTGGTGTGGTATCTGTTCAGAGCTTTGGCTCATTTTAAGGTTGTTCATTTTCTTATTCAGTTTTAAGAATTATTTCTATAGTTTAGATAACAGTCCTTTATTATATGTTTTTTGCAAATATATTCTCTCAATTTGTGACTTGTCTTCTTATTCCTTTGATACCAACTTTTTTTCAAGGAAACTGAGTTTTGTTGGGTTATATTAATAAAACATGATCAATGTAACAGTGAAAAGGAAAGTAAAAGAGTTGGGGGGATATTACTGTGGACTGGCTTGCTCAGTCTCGGTTCCATTCTCTTCCAGTTAGAGATGTTGGAAAGTAAAAAACCGCATTTTTCAGGTTCCATTTCAGCTAAAATTCAGTGTGTGAAATTGGTCCATCAAGAAAATGCATGCATATGAGATTTAAAAGAAAAAGTAATTCAGAGGCAACTTTGCCATTGTTAAAGTTGGCAGTGAGATTTGATATTGTGAGCATTTAAATATAATGACAATAGAAGGACTCTGAATGCACGTGTCTATTGCCCTGCTTGGTGGGAATGAGAAGCAGTCGTAGGGAAACAAAGATGGAGGCAACAGCACCCTCCTGAAGCACCCTTAGGATCTCAGCTTCCAGGCGGTGCCAACTCATTGGTTTAGTGGTAACTCACCGAAGACCTGCCAATAATTATACCTGATACCTCATATTAATTATTGTAAGTATCTTCTACTTTGTAGTAATTAACTATTTCTGTTTGAAATAACTAAAGTAATTTTTTCCTTTTTTTACCAAAGACTTTATTTTTTTACAGCAGATGTGGGTTTGCAGCAAATTGAGGGGAAGTTTGGGGATTTCCCATATAACCCAGCCCCCACATATGCATAGCCTCCCCTACTCTCAATATATCCCACCAGAGTGGTACAATTGCTACAATTGATGAGTCTACATTAACACATAATTATCACCCAAAGTCATAGCTTCCATTAGAGTTCCCCTTGGTGCTGTACATTCTGTGGGTTTGAACAAATATATAATGACATGTATCCACCATTATAGCATCATACAAGATTATTTTCATTGCCTAAAAATCTTCTGTGCTCTGCTTACTCATCCCTCTTTCTCCCTAAAGTGAATTTTGTTTCTTGCACTGAGCACTCTTCAGTTATTAAACCATTTGTAATAGTTAAGATAAAAACATATAAATATGTTTGTGACTCTCCGATGACTTTTATAATGTGAAGATTTTATGGAAAAAAAATCTTCATTTTAAAGGAAGTTAGAGTCTTTTTGGAGAGATGAGATAGGTAACAATATTAAATAAAAAATAAAATTAAAATAAGTATTAGAATTTCATATTTAAAAAGTTGTTAAAATTAATTACAAAAATTAGGAAAGAAATATTTGTTGCGGGAAACCCGGAGCATGTTTTCTGTAATGGCTGGCTGGCTTAGTATTCTCTCATTATCTTGACATTTATAACAATGGCAAAATACCAACAGAGAGAAGTGTATAGTTATCGGAACAAGCAAAATCAGTTCTAAACTACCACTCTTATGCACCTGCATTATTCAACTCCAGCTTTGGTTTCCTAATTACTTCTGCCCATCCCTGGGTATGATTATTCTATTTGACATCTTCCATTCTAACTCCTAGTTCACACTTAGTTAAAGTTCAGATTAATGGCGTAGCAGTACTTTTCCTTCTGGCCTAGTCTGAAGATACTTTTCCTCTTTTACTGCATTAAGGGTAGTCTAAATTAGGGCATTCATATTTTTAGGTCTCATTCTTCTAAACAGTATTGATGCCCTTAGGGCAGATGTGAAAGTAGAGTTTTGAGAAAATCTCCTGACCTGCATAAGATTTGAGAAAAAGGGAAGAATTATTCTGTTACAGTAAAAAGGAAATTAGGAGAGGTAGTATAATTTTATTAGTAGCATTCAATATAATGATATTTATTCATTCATCTATCCCACATATATTTATTTAGACATGTCAATAAATGAGGGAAAAAAAGAAATAGCCTATGTGCTTGTGGATTTTAAACACTACAGGGGAATAAAGTCATTACATCAGTAACTACAAATGAGGTGAAGATGAAAAATGAAAGAAACAGTTAAGAAATTTGTAGTAGAAAACTTAACCTAGCCTGATCAATTAGAAACAGACTGATGCTGAGAACTTGACAACATTTGGGAAGGCCTGGAGTCTGGAAAGAGTGTGTCCCTCTTGACAAAATAAAAGATGTACATTTTGTTTTCAGTGCAGCTTGTGAGAGAGAACTTAATAAACACATTAGGCTGGATAAGAAGTCTGAGAATACACCATGTAGGGTTTTATAAGCTAAATGTAGGGATTTTATTTGGCATTTAGGTATAATTAGCAATCATAGGAAGGTGTTATTCGAGGAAGTAACATGATCAAATTTGAGTTAATTCTGGCAGCACTTCAGAGCAAGAAGACAGAAATTTCAATTAAGAAACTAAGAAATCAAGACAGAGATTGGAATAGTTATAACAAAGGTGGTAGCAACAGAGCTGTTTAGAAAGACAGAGCAGACTGGGGAATAATTTAGGAAGTAAATACAACAGTATTTGGTGATTTACCAGATGTGTCCAGGGAGGGAGAGAGAGGAACAAAAAGCCATGGGGCTATCAAGGTAGGATTGCCTGATTAATTTTTAAAAATTACAAGGTATTCAGTTAAATTTGAATTACAGAAAAACAATAATTTTTTTTAGTATACATATGACATTTGTACTATTTAAGGCACATTTATACAAAATTATTCATTGTTTCTCTGAAATTCAAATTTAACTGGGCATTATGTATTTTATTTGGCAACTGATATGTATGGAATTAGAAATTCATAAAAGGGTGAATATTTGTTTAATGTGACAAGTTTAATATTGGCAAAGTTGAGTGGAGGTGCCAGTAAGATATTCAAGTGAAAATTCAGAGTAGGTGTTTTAGATACATGGGTATGGATTTCAGTCAAAGAATTCTTGCTGTGAAAATTGTCTTGCTGTACTAAATAAATCCTAAAAACAATATGATAGAAAATCTCTAAATGTGGTAAATAGGGTGAAAATCATAAAGAATCTGAGGAAAAAACAATATTTAAAGGATAGATCGAAGAAGAGTCATTGAATATACAAGACAATCAAGGAGACAAGACATTGAATATACCAGACAATCAAGAAGAATTGGTGTCACAAATGTCCAGGAAAACAAGCTATTTGAGAAGCAGGGATTGTTAAAACAGTGAAAAGCTCCCTTATTCTTTTTACTGAGCTTTATAGCTTCTGCATGCAGTAGGTGTTGCTGGTTCCCCTGCCACATCCTTACCATTTCAGTGCAGACCTGTTAGAGAGCGAAGTGCTAGCATCTCTATCTCTTTGCCTGTGGACAAAGTCTGTGTGAACCCTCGGGGACAACTTGCCCCAGGCTCACAAAAGGCCAAAGTGCTCAGGAAGGACTTTCTCTCTTCCCCAGGATGGGAGCAGCTCCCATCCAAGGATTGCTGGGAGTTGGTTTGTAAATACAGCAGCACTTTCATTACTTCTGAAGCCCATCTTCTTCATTGACTCTCAAAGTTCCCTAGTTTTAATTAGGTTCCAATTATTCACAATAGTAACTTGTTTGATAACATATTTAACTGTCTTCTTACCTTCTCTACCTCACTTCTTACTCTCTGGAAAATGTTTTTCAGAATCTGCAACCAAATAAACCAATCCTTTTCTCAGGATCTGATTCTTGGGAAATACAACCTGAGATAAAGTACATTGACAGAAATTTGTTCTTTTTTTATTTTTAGTGAAAAATCACAGGGATAATTGGGAGATGTTAAAACCTACCAGGCCATGAAATATTCTAAGAAATTCTGAGCATTAAACTTTCTGAGTTTCCCATCTGTTCAGGCTTCCCTCAAAACATTGAGACATCTGAGACATTGGGAGCACTCCCCTAGCACTTGGGCAACCCCTCTCTGATAGGGCTTAAGAAGTTCCTACCCAAGCCAATGTGGAAAAATTAAATAAAAAGTAAAATCTAAGTAAACGCCAGGGCTTGATTTGATGTTGGTAGCCTTTGGGAAAAGTTCCTAAGCATTTTTTTTGCAACTGAGTTCTGGCTCTTTTCCCTAGATCAGGCAATGAGAAATACTCTCTCAATAGTATTTTGCCATTTTCAAGATTTTTTTGGTAAGACTACTTTAAAATGAAGAGGCAAAGGTGACTAAGGGTTTGCAGACTCCATAGTTCCATTATTGAACAAGGCATGTCATCCTAAAAGCCAACAGAACAGAATATTTGAAGAAGAATGGAGTGCTAAATTCTGGCAAATACTTCTGAGAGATTAAATAACAAAATAAAAAATATGGCTTCAGATTTGGCTATAGGAAAACTATGGGATTTCAGAGAAAGAATCAATACAAAATAATCAATGTTTCCAGAGAGAAAAGTAGATAACCTAAAAAAGGTACAAGAATCCAACTGCAATCTGATTCATCATCAACAATATGAAATGCTAGAATACATTGGATGCTGCAATACATATTCTAAGGAAAATGATTTTTAAGCTTACATTCTGTAAACAGTCAGGCTTTCTATTAGCTTTTCTCACTCAAAGTTTAGGATTCATCTTTTTAGAAAAGTTACTTTTTAGCAAGTATGAGAACAAAACAAAGTAAAAATCAAGAGAAGCTCAGTGAAGGGAAATCTCAAGATAATACTTTGCAATTGACCTAGAAAACAAGAGATATAATTTGGAACCGAAAATTATTGGATTTCCAAAAGGAATGTATTTAAGAAGATCAGCATAAAATCAATCCACAAAGAGAATAAGCAAGCACTAGAAATTATGGGTGCTATAGGGAAGAAGGTATATGACTTTTTTTTTTTTTTAACATTTAAACAAAATACTGACGAATCTTTGGAATTTGGAGGAGGGACTTGAAAAAAGCTATGGTGCAAATGGAAAACAAAATAAATATTTGAGCAAATGGGGGACTGTAAGTAGTCAGAACATTTTCTTTAATGAAACAGATGTTGCATTGTTTGAAAATTAGCAAAGGAAATGAGTTCAGGTATGTGATAAACAATATTTCCATAAACATCACAATGTAAATATCATTTTTTAAGTTTTCAATTTAACCTATCAGTAGAGCACAGAAGAATTGATTATGGTCATAAAATATAAATATTAATCTTATAAAGGAAATCTAAAATAATAACTAAAAAAATTTGAAGGTAAAATTGTTTGGGCAGGTTGAAAGAAAGGTGAAGACATTGTAATCTTTCTTCAAAAGTGGACTCCTGCGTATGTACCCAAAAGAAAAAAAGATATTCTATGATAAAGACACCTGCACTCGAATGTTTATAGCAGCACAATTCACAGCTGCAAAGATGTGGAAACAACCCAAGTGCCCATCAATGTGTGAGTGGATTAATAAAATGTGGTATATGTATACCATGGAGTACTACCCAGCCATAAAAAAAAAATGGTGAACTAATACCTCTTGTATTATCCTGGATGGAGTTGGAGCCCATTCTTCGAAGTGAAATATTGCAAGAATGGAAAAGCAAACACCACATGTACTCATCATTAAATTGATACTAATTGATCAACACTTACATGCACACATGGAAGTAACATTAACCAGGTGTCAGGCAGGTGGGAGGGAGAAGGCAAGGATGGATAAATTCACACCTAATGGGTGTGGTGCGCACTTTCTGGGAGATGGGCACACATGTAGGTCTGATGGCTGTGGAAAGGCAATATATGTTTGTACCCCCATAATATTCTGAAATAAAAAAAGACCACAAGTCTCTTGCTAATGTTAGTTGCATTAAACATCATATGAATACTATGAAAAAATAAAGTTCAGACCATATCGCCAAATGTAAAACAGATAAAAAAAAGGGGACTAGAAAAAAGTAGGAAGTAGAAAATGCATATATTAACTATATTTTAATACTCAAAGAAAAAATAAGTCTATAGCAAGAGGCAGATGTGGAAGTGACAAGTATGAAAATAAAAGCAAATTTTTTTGTTATGTTTCTGTTTTCTGTTTTAGTTTTTGAGGAAAGGAACATGTTAGTCACTTACACGCTTAGCTGAGTAGAAAAGGATCAATTGAAAATATGGGGGAGAAGAAAACTACCTAAGAGTAATCCCTCTGAGAAAGTGGAAAAAATGAAATTTGGAGCATTTTAAATCTTTCCATTAACATGTCATAAAAGCCAAAAAAGCTGGGTATTATTTTTAAAAATACTCCCTTTTGCTTAAACTCAATTTTATTATTCTAGCTAAGAATAAATGTTTTATCTCAAAGAAGACCATATAATACCAAGAATACTGCTGTTTCTTAGTTTATTGTTTTTCTTTTGATTTATGATAACGTAAGAACACAAAAATACATGTCCTAGAATGTGTTCTACTCTGTCTTCATTAGTGTATGTTGGGGCAGCTTTACCTATAAGGAAGTCTCATTGAAATCTCTGAGACAGCTTAAACAAGCAGTATTTTAATGACATTTTCCATATGAATTGTTTTCTATTTATGGAAATTAATTGTCATTGAGACATTAGTAGAAACAGACTTTCCCTGACTATATATATATATATATATATAAGGTTTAGATATTCCGTGATTTCATAGAAATAGATTTTCCTGGGAATAACTTAAATCTGCTTACAGTTCTGCTAGAAAGCTTATTATTGAAGTATAATTAGATTCAGAGTCAATAATACGATGGTAAATATCATGATGGAAATAGTGTGAGATCAGAATTACTTTAAAATAACAACACTCCAGCCATCAATTTGCCTTTCATCAATAATCTGTCTCATAAAAAAGCTATTACATAGGCTACAATATATTTAACATATGTTTCCTTATTGGATAACATTATTAAAATACATTATTATTCTTTCTCCTTTGCAGAAACAGCAAAATAAAGGCTTGATCTTAGCTAATTTATGTTATGTCCAAAAGTAAAACTTGTAATATGTCAATTAAAAAGAATGAATTCAGAGTGATAATTTAAAAACAATAAGCAAGATTTATTGAGGGATGAGTGAATATAGTACAGTTTAAGAATGGATAAATATGTATTATATGATTAAATGACAAAGGTTGAAGTTGACATTAATAGTATTACACGTATGAATTTTCTGGATTTTGAAAAGATGGAGCTGAAAGCATGTTTAGATTTCTATCATCTGTGGGCTTGTATATTGCTATGAGACAAAGTGGATCATTGTTTTAGGATTGACAAGCTGTGTGTCCTGAAAGAAATTTCCAGATGACTAGTCTATACTAACTGTGTAGGTTCCATACTCACATACATGGAATCACAGATGTGTGCTGACTTGAAAGGAACTACCCATAGCCAGCATAACAACAAGCGTAACAGTGATCAATTAGGCATATACATTTTATTTTTTAGTGGGTAAAAGAGGAAAACTACTTATTCTTCAGAAAGGAAATTACAGTTAAAGTTTATTGATCTTAAATATTCACTCTTCTTTTGGATATAAATTATTCTTTACCAGATGGTGCAATAAGAGCATTCTATGTCAAAATCTGGCAAAATCATTGAATGCTTTATGTGATTTTAGGAAGCTATTTGATATATATGTGGGTCTAACTTACAAATATAAGAGTAGAAATAAAATTTTATAAATAGTAATATAATTAATATCATTATGCTACAACCCACAGCTACCCTACCCTTCAAAGCGTTTTATTACAGGCATAGCTCATTTTATTGCACTTTGCTTTATTGTGCTTCACAGATATGATGTTTTTTATAAATTTAAGGCTTGTACCCACCCTAAATCAAGCAGATCTATCAGCACCATTTTTTTCAACATCATGTGCTCACTTCATATCTCTATGGTGCATTTTTGTAAGTTTTGCAATATTTCAAACTTTCTCATTATTATTATATCTGTTATGATGATCTGTGGTCAGTGATCTTTGATACTACTATTATAGTTGTTTTACAGTGCCACAAATCACTCCCTTATAATGACAGACTTAATATTAATAAATGTGTGTGTTCTGACTGCTCCACCAACCCATTGTTCCCTCATGTCTCTCCCTCTCCTCTGACTTCCCTATTCCCTGAGAGACAAGAAGATTTAAATTTGGCCAGTTAATAACCCTACAATGGCCTCTAAGTGTTCCAGTGAAAAAGAGTCACATTTCTCACTTAAATCAAAAGCTAGAAATGATTAAGCTTAGTGAGGAAGGCATTGTCAAGAGCTGAGCTAGGCTGAAAACTGGGCCTCTTGCAGTCAAGTTGTGATTGCAAATAAGAAGTTCTTAAAGGAAATCAAAAGAACTCTGGTGAGCACTTGAATAATAAATAATAATAAATATAAATAATAATAAATATAAATAATAATAAACCATACAGCCTCATTGTTGAACTGGAGAAAATTGTAGTGGTCTAGACAGAAGATCAAACCAGCCATAACATTTCTTTAAAACAAAGTCTAATCCAGAGCAAGACCCTAACTCTCTTCAATTCTGTGAAGGCTGAGAGAGGTGAGAAGGCTGCAGTAGAAAAGTTTGAAGCTAACAGAGGTTGCTTCATGAGGTTTAAAAAAAGAAGCTGTCTGCATAATATAAAAGTACAAGGTGAAGTAGTAAATACTGATGTAAAAGCTGCAGTAAGTTATCCTGAAGATCTAGCTGAGATAATTGATGATGGTGGCTATAAGAAACAACAGGTTTTCCATGTAGACAAAACAACCTTCTATTGGAAAATGATGATATCTAGAACCTTCATAACTAATAGGAAGATGTCAATGCCTCACATCAAAACTTCAAAGATCAAGCTGACTCTCTTTGTAGGGGTTAATGTAGCTGGTGACTCTAGGCTGAAGGCAATGCTCATTTAATATTTTGAAGATCCTAAGGCCCTTAAGAATTATTATAAATATATTTTACCTGTACTCTATAAATAGAACAATAAAGCTTGGATGACAGCATATCTGTTTACAGTATAGTTTACTTAATATTTTAAGCCCACTGTTGAGACCTACTTTTCAGAAATGCAGTTTCCTTTCACAATATTACTTCTCACTGGTAATGCACCTGGTCACCCAAAAGCTTTGATGGAGATGTACAAGAAGATTCATGCTGTTTTCATGCCTGGTAACACGACATACGTTGTGCAGCTCATGTATTAAGGAGTAATTTCAACTTCTATGTCCTATTTGAGAAATATATTTCTTAAGGCTATAACTGGCATAGTGGTGGATCCTGGTAAAATAATATGAAAACTTTCTAGAAAGTATTCACTATTCTAGACGCCATTAAGAACATGTGAAATTCATGGGAGGAAGTCAAAATATCAATGTTAACAGAAGTTTGGAAGAAGTTGATTCCAACCCTTATGGATGACTTTGATGATTTCAAGACTTTAGTGGAGGAAGTAAGTGTAGATATGGTGATGATAGCAAGAGATGTATAATAGAATTAGAAGTGGAGCCTGAAGATGTGAATGAATTGCTGCAATCCTATGATAGAACTTGAAGAGATGAGGAGTTGCTTCTTAGGATGAACAAAGAAAGTGGTTTCTTGAGATGTAAATATTGTTAAAATGACAACAAAGGATATATACTATTATATAAATTTAGTTGATAAAGCAGTTACAAGATTGGAGAGGATTGACCACAATTTTGAAAGATGTTCTCCTATAGGTGAAATGCTATCAAATACCATTTCACGCTACAGACAAATCTTTCATGAAAGGAAGAGTCAACTGATGCAGCAAACTTTATTGTCTTATTTTCAGAAATTGCCACAGCCACCTCAACCTTCAGCAGCCCCTACCCCATCAGTCAGCAGCCATCGATATTCAGACAACACTGCCCATAAGCAAAAAGGTTATGTCTTGCTGAAGATATGTAAATTTTTGACATTATGCTATTGCACACTTATACTATATTATAGTGTGAACAAATCTTTCATATACACTAGAAAACCAAAAAGTTTCTGTGACTCATGAATTTTGCAATATTTGTTTTATTATGCTGGTCTGAAACCAAACCTGCTATGTCTCCAAGTTATGCCTGTATTTAAAATCACTAAATTTTTTATAATTAAAACATGAGAAACAAAATAAATACAGAAAAGTGCACAAATATTTATACAACTTGATTATCAAAATCTAAAAGAACTTGTGCAACTTTCACATGAGACACAAACCAGAATATTATCAACACTCAAGAACATTTTTTGTTGCCTCCTAATCACTAGCTTCCACATTCAATTTTCAATTATTTTGACTGCTAACAAAATATAAAATTGACTATTGTTGAATTTTATATTAATGGAATCATACAAAATAAGATGTTTCTTGAGCTTCAATTCATTTCTTAATTATTTTTTGTGACTCTCCCATGCCATTGCATGTTACAATTGTGCACTTCATTTCATTTTTATATAGTATTCTGCTATTTCTTGAATGTCCCCTTCAAAAATCATGTTGAAATTTAATTGTCTTTGTGATGATATTAAGAGACAGGACTTTTATTAAGAGATGATTAGGTCATCAGAGCTTTGCCCGCATGAAGGGATTAATGCCATTATCATGGGAGTGAGTTAGTTATTATGCAAATCAGTTCCTTTTTCTCTCTGTCTCAAGTGCCAGTTTGTGATGTGATGCCTTCTGCCATAGGATGACCCTCACTAGATATCAGCACCATGATCTTGGACTTCCCAAGCTCTAGAACTATGACCCAAATAAACTTCTGTTCTTTATAAGTTATATTATCTGTGGCATTTTATTGTAGAAGCAGAAAATGGACTAAGATATGTTCCATAGCATAAACATAACATAGTTAATGTCTCTTTTCTAGTAGACATCTAGGTTGCTTCCAGTGTAGAGATATTGTGAAAAATGCTGCTATAAATATGCTTGTGCATGTTTTTTGGTGCACATATACACACATTTCTGTTGGGTGCAACTCAAGAATTGGAATTGCTTGCTCAATGCTCAAGTTTAATAGGAAATTTCATTTTTTTTTCACAAAGTGATTTAATCAAACCACATTATAATCAGAAAAATATGAGAGCATCTGTTTCTCTACATCCTAACCACTGTCTGCATTGCCAGTCTATTTAATATTAGACGTTCTGGTAAGATGGTAGTGGTAGCTTAATGTGATTTAATTTTTAATTTTCTTTTAGTGAGTACTGATGAGGGTGAATAACTTTTCATGTAAGTTTTGGCCATTTGCCTAAGGTCTTTTGTGAACTGCATACTCAATTTTTGCACATATATCTCTATGGGATAATATGTCTTTTCTTACTTATTTTTTAGGAATTCTTTATATACATACTGGATGCAAGCTGTAAATCCTACTCTATTACTTACCTTATCATATTGTTAACTGAGTTTTTGAATAGGATTTCTAAAATTTTATATAGTAAAAATTACCAGTATTATCTACATTTAGATATTTCATATATTTTCACATTTAGACATATGATCTAACTGGAAGTTATTTTGTCCTTTATGTGAGAGAGAAGTCAAGTTTCAATTTTTCTTATAACTTAGTACTCAGAAAACTTTTTCTGAAAACAATTGTGTTATGAGTGCATTACTGTGATTTGTGGTGAGTACCAAGCAGCAGGGAGAAATAATATGAGCACCAGAAATGCTGTTTGTAATTACTCAACTCTCCCATTGCAGCATGAAAGGAGTAATAGATAATATGTAAACAAACAAAAAATATGACTGAGCATCACTAAAACTAGATATAAAATGTTAATGTTATATAATTTTCATGTGTAATGAAATCTTTTTTTGTTTCATGGTTGTTATCATTTCTTCCTTAAATACTTGGTGGAATTCTTCAGTGATGCCATCTGGGCCCAGGAGACTTTGTTATGGGTATGTTTTTAATTGTCAAATCAAATTATTCAATAGAAATGTCACAATTCAGATTTTTTCTATTCTCTTTTGGGAATTTATTTATTTCTGTAGATTTATAAATTTAATAAACTCTATTATTAAGTTATTAATACATTTATAAAATTATAAATTTATTTCTTGTCTATTTTAACAAAGTTGTCAAATATATTGTCATAAAGCCTTTTGTAATATTCCCTTGTTAATATTTAATTGTCCATAGGATCTGCAGTTATAGAACTTCTTTCATTACAGATATTGTTAATTTTATCTTCTCTTTTTCATGTGATCCACTTTATTGATTAAAAAAACTTTTGTTTTCATTGTTTTTTAATTTTTTAAATTTTTTGTTGATTTTTGCTTTTGTCTTTATTATTTCTACCTGTCCTTTTAAGTTGTTTTTAATTTCCTATTTTGAGTTTTCTATTTTATGGTGAAGCTTAGATCATTGATTTTAGGCATTCTTTCCTAACATAATTTGTATTAGTCATATCTATAAATTCCTTTTTAATATTATAACTATTTTTCCACATTTAGTTCATTTTAATAATCGTGCTTTTATTTTTACTCAGTTCAAATTGTTTTTAATTTACCTAATGACTCAGTCTTTGACCCAGAGCTATTTAAAGATGTGTTTGTGAATTTTTAAGATATCTTTCTGTTTTGAATTTCTAATTTTCTAAAACCAGTTCTACTAATATTCAGAGCACATACCTTGTATTATTTTCAACCTTCTTAATTTATTGTTTTATGATGTAGAATTTAGTCTCTATTAGTTAGTGTTTCACAAGTATTTGAAAATAACCTGGGTGCCATTGTTGGTGTTGAGGTATTCTATACATGTCAATTTAGGTGTAGCAGATGAATCATATATTTCAAATCTCCTATAAGCACTTTTCTATCTAGTTGTTCTATCAGTTGTTTTCATCAAAGTGTTAAAATCTTTAACTATGTATTTCTCTTTTCTGTTTTGTCAGTTTTTGCCTCATATATTTGAAGTTATGTTAGGTTCTGGTATGGTTTCTTGATGAACTGGCCCCTTTTACTAGGAAATAGTGCCTTTATCACTAGTAATATTGCTTGCCCTGACGTCTCTTATATCTGTTATTAACATAGCCACAACACCATTCCTAATCTTAGTGTTGATATATCTTTTTTGATTGCTTTAATTTTAACCTATTTGTGCTTTTATATTTACAGTGCATTTCTTATAACCAGAATGTAGCAGAAATTTTTAAATTAGTCTGACATTCTCTATATATTCTGTTAGTTTCTGTCTTCTAATTCATTGGATTTAAGTACTTCATATTGCTTTATGTTTTCTAGATGCCCTTTATGTTCTCTGTTCTTTTTTTCCCACTTTTTTTCCTGCTGTATTTTGGCTTAGTGAGCATGTGTTAGTTTTTTGGATTAATTGAGCATTTATTTCAAATATAAGTTTTTTATATACACTTTTTAAATGTATTTTTGTTAATCTCATGTTTATATTATGTACCTTATCAAAGTTAATCTTCAAATTATTACTATTACATGACACTTCACCTATAACATAAAATTCGCATAACATCAGAGTTCTATTTCTTCCTAATATCCTTCATGCTATTGCTGTTTTCTATTTTTCTTTTACATGTTTACAAACATCACAAAAAATGCTGTTTTTCTGCTTAAAAATTAGTGATCTAAAGAAATTGTAAGTAAGAAACCCAAATTTTATATATTTAGTCCCATATTTACCATTTCTGACACTCTCCTTTGTGCACATAGAAGTTTCCATCTGCTGTCTTTTCATTCTCCTGAAGAATTTATTTTAATGGTTCTTTTAGAGCAGGGATGCCAATGAATTATCTTGGCTTTTGTTTGTCTGAAAATCAATTTTTACCTTGTCTTCATCTCTGAATTATATTTTCTTTGAAGATGCCATTCTATTGTATTCTGGCTTAGACAATTTCTGATGGAAAGTTTACAATAATTCTTATCTTTGTCTGTCTGTATGTAATATCCTTTTTTCCTCTAGTTGGTTTTAAGACTTTTATCACGTTTTCAGCAATTTAGTTATGTATTTGCGTGTGTGTGTGTGCGTGTGTGCATGCACATATGGTGTGTGATCTTATTCCTGTGTGGATGTTTATTCTTTTGGGAGCTCATTGAGTTTTTTGAGTCTGTAGATGTGTATTTTCATCAAATATAAGACATTTTTGTCCACTATTTTTTAAAATACTTCTTCTGTATCCCCTATTTCTCTTCTCCCCTGGGACAAGAATTATTTGTATGTTAGACAACATTTTTAGGCTTTATTCTCTATAGATCCTTTCTATATAATGATTTAATGATGTTTCATATTTTGATGTGGAATTTCTACTTGGTTCTTTTTGTTTTTCTATTTCTCTCTTCATTATGTTTATGTGTCCCTTTAAATACATAAATGCAATTATAATAGGCATCTTACCATTCTTTTCTAGTGATTTAATTATCTCTTTTATTTCAGTGACTTTGCCTCTTGAATAATGTTTTTCTTTGGTTTTGGGTTGAATTTTCCTGTTGTTAGTATGACTGGTCATTTTTATTTGATGCTGCAGAGAGTAGACATTACATAAAGATGTCTGGATTTTTATGTCCTTTAACAATTGTTCAGTTTTCTTTTGGCAGGCACACGTGGGTCAATCAGATACCTTTGAGTCATATTTTATGCTACACCAGGGAAGTGTTTGACTACTCTTCACTCACCAGTAAAGCCAGATTTCTCCAGAATCTGTATTGAATGATCATTACATATTGTTGGATTATTTTACATTTATTTTTGTAAGTGAAATTTTTATACTCTTTTTTTCTTAATGTATTTTTTTTTAACTTCAGAGTACTATGGGGGTACAAATGTTTTTGCTCTTCCTTTTCTAGTTCCTTGAGACTTGTCATTATATTTTTAATTTGTGATCTTTCTGTGTTTTTGATGTACGCATTTAAGACTGTGAATTTTCCCCTTAGGTCTGTTTTTGCTGAATCCCACCTTTTTATAGCTTGTGTTCCCTTTGCCATTAAGTTCAAGGAATCTTTTAATACCCATTTTAATTTCATTATTGATCCAATAATCATTCAGCAGCAGGTGGTTTAATTTCCATGACTTTGTGTAGAATTGACTATTTCTCTTGGATTTGATTTCCAGTTTTATCCCCTGTGATCTGAGAAGATATGTGGTATGATTTCTGTTTTTTTTGACTTTGTTGAGCCATGTTTTGTGGCCTAAAATATGATCAATCTTGGAGAATGTTCCATGTGCTGATGAGAAGAATACATATTCAGTAGTTTTGGGGTATAATGTTCTGTAAATGTCTGTTAGGCCCATTTGTTCTAGAGTCCCACTTAAATGCAGTGTTTATTTATTTTCTGGATGATCTGTCTAGATTTGTCAGTGGGGTGTTGAAGCCCCCAGCAATTACGATGTTGCTGTTTATCTCTTTGCTTAGATCTAATAGGGTTTGCTTTATGTTCGATGCATAAATATTTAGGGTTGTTATGTCTTCTTGTTGAACTGCTTATACTTTTATTCTACTTGCCTGGAATGGTATTTTCATTATTCTATCCTGCATTTTTCTAATTTGAAAGTATTTATGTGAAATTATCAATTTCTCTTTTTTGATTACTTGTCAGCAATTGCCTGTTGAATCTACAGGACTGAAATTTTTAAAATTAGATTTTTTAAATTCTATTTCAATTAGTATAATGGCTAAATGATTATTTTATTTTTCATTCCATATTTATTAATGCCCATATATAGAAATCCACAATTATGTTTGGAGATAAAAAGTTAATATCCATACTGTTTCACTGTTTTTCTTATTAAAAGGCCAATTTGTCCAGCTCATAAACCAGGAAAGAATAAATGGTGTCTCACAGAAGATTATTGCAACCTTAGTAGCGTGGTCTCACACACTGACACCCTCCCATTCCCAATATTATTGAAGTTACTGACTTCATTTAGTCAGCAACCAGTAAATATTTTCCTATTATAGATTTGGCTAATGTGTCCTGTTTTGTGTCTCTTTCAACAGCCTATCAGCCTTACTTTGCCATCACCTCTAAAGAGACAAAATATACCTTCACCTGGCTACCCATTGGGCTAGTGCAACACCTCTGTCAAGACACATAATCTTGTTAAGCAAGCTCTTAGGTGCATCCAACTTTTTTCCAGGAGCACAGGTATGATGTTTCACTGATAACATTCTCCTCCAGGGAGATTCATTTGACACACTAATTAAGGGCATACAAATACCAAAGGACTTAAAAAAATGAATGGGCCATTGTCCCACACATGGTGGAACAATGATCCCATCATGTTGGTTAAAATCTTGAAAATTATTTGGTGAATTGAGGGTCCCATCTCCGGCACTGTCAAGAAATAGCTATTGATTTACTGTCAACTTCTTTCAGGACTTTTTGGCTTCAACATATTCCTTTCTTTTTAAAAATTTTACTTAAGACCATTTATGTTTTTACTTGTAAATCAGCCTGCCTTCCATGGGGCACCTCCAGCTGGCTCTAGTGTCTGTCTGAATGGTCATACAACAGACAATCACATTAATGCTTCCGTGTCTCCTTCATTGGAGAGGTTTTACTAAACCTCCTCTCATACTCCCTGGAGTCTCTGGACCACATACAATAAGGTGTTCAAAGGCTTCTGATGCAAGTGAAAGCCCTCCTCAGCTCAACAGTATATGCCACTAGCACTGTGAAGGCTGCACATATACTAGACTCTTCTGAAAATAGGGGCTTTCACAGGCTCTGAATCTGTGACTGTCTATATCCATCTGTCCTTAATGCCCTAGGTCATGGAATCAGTACCCCACAAGCTCAGCATAGCTACTTAGGCCTCCTTGCTACAGGATGGAGCCAAACCTGAACCTGTTGGCATATTCCACCTGCAGGATGGGGTGGCCTCCCCTGTCCTTAGTCCCTTGCAGGATGCCATGGTGCTAGAAGAGATCAACACTCATCTAGACCCCTTGACTATCTAAAGAGCCCCTTGAGATCAACTGAGTGAACAGAAATGGGGGCTTGATTAGTAGACTTTATGGGGGGTGTTTGACACTATCATACACGATAAAGTTTAGCAGAATGTTGCTACTCTCCATCCCTTAACAAGTATGTCTCTGATAAAAAATAGGATCCAAGGGTCAGCACATTTAGCCAATCAGTCAGCCATTTTAGCACTAGGCCCATCTGCCAACAGTTTGACCTATCTGCACATTTTTACCAACTCTTGGCCATTGCCTAGGAGTATAGCCATTTGGCTAAATATTTCTGGCAATCTCTTGCTTCACTAATACCCCAAATATAAATCAAGGTGAACAATGCTTCTACATATGCCAAGGACACAATACAAGGCCTCATCTGGATATTTGTTTTCTCCTTTGAGGAGTTCCAGACATTACTGATAGTAACTGAGACACTCTTTTTACTTCTTAGAATATAAGACTTTGGGCGGTTAAAGACCTTCAAGGGAAAGCTCATTCCCCTATAGAACCCAGGCAGTTGGCTTAACTGAGAGCATAATTGATTCCTCAAAGAATGCCTACTTAAGTCACAAAGTGGCAAATTGGCCCCCTGCTGGGAGGGGGTCACTATTGTCACAGGCATTGATTAATATAAATTCAAGTCTCTGGAGACATGCTTTTTCTATGTCAATGCCACAGAAGTATCTCAATTGCCTTTATTGGGTGTAAAGAAAGACACCTCTAAAGTTCCTGTTTTTAAGGATTAGTTCACCATTTTGCAGTCTCCCTTGTGGTCAAGTACCTAGTTCACTTCCTAGGGAGGCATTTCCCTCACTGTAAGTGTTAATCATCACTAAGGTTTAAATTGATTTTAAGGCAACACAGTGTCAATGTGATATGAGGTTTGAATTTAAAATTCAGTATTTTGTGCCAACTTGGCATTTGGTAAAATCAGGAGGATCTCTAATGGCCTTACTGTAAGTCACTGTACCCACTCTGCCCCCATGGATAAGGTTTTCTATCTAGTCAAACAACTCTCCTTGTCATGGGGACCAGGTATAGTGTCTGCTTATCCCTGAGTAGCAAGTCTCTGTTAGCCTGCAAAATTATTCAAACAAGCCTATCATCATCTTCCTGCAGGAAGTAGGGATCATCTTACCCTCTTGTTACTTCAAAGTCTGCATCTGATAGCCCCTGCTTGTTCCTTCTGTGCCCAACTGCAACGCCCATGTAACCCTGCACTGTGTGTATGCTCTACCATCAGACTGAGTTTATATGACTAATACCTTCTTATTGATCTCATCTATCCAGTGGTGGATATCATGTGTTTAGCTATCTCCATAACACTTAGATGTGAAAACCTCTGTCACCAATGTGGTGAAGGGTAGAAAATCAAAAGAGAGTCTATGAACTACGTGCCTTTCTCTCCTTTTTTTTTTAATTTTTTTTCCCCTGTGAGAAGCACTGTGTCTTTGGCTGGTACGGGGTGGTCCCTTAAAAGATGAACATCTGAAGAAGACCCAGAGACACATAGGAAGAATTCCACGTGACAACGAAGGCAGGAATTAGAGTTGTGCAGTTGCAAGCCAAGCGATGTTAAAGATTGCCTACAAACCACGAGAAGCTGGGAAGAGGCAAGGAAAGATTCCCCGTCAGGTTTCGGAAGGATTATGACTTTGTCAATACCTTGATTTCAGGCCTCTAGTCTCCACAACTGTGACACAATAAATTTCTCTTATTTAAAGCCACCCAGTTTGTGGTACTTTGTTATGACAATCCTAGAAAACTAATACTCTGGGTTTTGCCTTTAACTTGTTATCCTCTGGGCATTTCCTGATAAATACTCAAAGTCATTTTTTGATTATGTGATCAATTGGTCAATATGCTCTAATTTACCATATTAATATAGATGTTCTATTTCTTTCTTTTTTCTATTGGTATTTACAGTTTTTAAAGCTTGGTAGATATTTGAGAGTAGTCAAAATTTGAGGCTTTTGTTTTTTTAGCCTGAAAGTGTTACTTTAAATTCTAGATAATCAGCAACTTGTTATTTCCTCAATTTTGATTTTTTTAAAAAAAATTAGTTAACTATTTAGGCCATTTATTTTTACAATTTTGTAAAAGATTCTGACTCTTGTATATTTGTGAAAAATATTGTCTTCTCAGAAATAAAAATAACATACTTCTTGAACTACTGAAACTCTTTCAGAGATATGTACATTTTCCTTCACTTTTTTGGCATTTATTATTATAAATAAATCTGGGGCTAACTGATTTCTATGTAACCATAATCTTCTCTGAATTGAGCCCTATAAATATTCATATTTAGGAATTTATTTAATGCATAAAATGATTATTTTCATTACATATTATTACCTTTATGAATTTATTTTATTCTTCAGAAATACCAATAATCCATAATTTGAATTTATATTACCTTTCTTACATGTGAATAATTTTCTTACATTTTATCTTGTTTTTGACCTTGTTTTTGTAATCTGAAGGTCTTCCTGAATTTGGCCTTTTACATAATAATGGCATTTTTGATTTCACACTTTTGAATCTAATAAGACTTGAAACATCTCATTGTTTTTTATTTCTTTATTATCATTTCTCAAGTCATAAAATATCCTTATTTTTTTCCTGCTGCTTCTCACCCAGTTTTTAAAAATATCTTTTTGAATGGCTTTATTCCACCGTTTTCCTGTCTTTTACCTTTGATTTTAAAGATTTCAAGCCTTCTTAAATTCTATTATGAATTTAGAACAAATATTTACTAAATATGTTTGCAGCATTTTTTTCAAAACCACATTGTTCCTCTTCATCACCAAGGCCATAGTCTCATTGTTTTTTAAAATATTTGCTTACCCTTGAATAAGATGCTTGGTCAGGCCGATGTGAATTTTTAAACTCTTTATTCTTCAAAGTTAGTTACTGTTTACTTTTTATCTCTTCAATATCACATATTGTTCTTAATATATTAGAGTATCTCAGGGAGCTTTTGTTGATTTGGAAAGGAATACTCAACATACTTACATTGGTAATTTGTTTTCATATTGGAAATCTGCTTTTCTTGATGAATAGTGCCCTTCTGATATGTGGACTTTCTTCCAAAAGAAAAGAAAGCGTGGGAGTCTTATTTACCTACTTAATACAGTTTCTCCATTAGAACATAAAATTATATTTAATTTATTCTGCACTATGTATGGCTATGCACTGAATCATTTGTCAGTTCCATTCACTTTCTGTCCTCTTTTCCAAGTATTTTAACACTCCATTTATTAGACATCATTCTATTAAAACTTTTTAAAATAAAATTTATTACTAATCACATAGCTAGGAAAACAAAAGCTTTAACATTTTATAAATTATCTCTAATATTGAAACACTGATCACAAGTTAATTTAAAACTTGACAAAACCATAAGTTTTAAGGCCAAGCCATAAGTTTTAATATCAAAAATATTTTAAATATTTCAAAATATAAAATAATTGCAGTGATAAAACATTTTATTTATACATATATATTTTTAAATATAAGCATCATAGATTTAATTTGTTTTCATTAACTCTATATACTGTTTCTTATAACTTTCTGGGATTAAAGTAATGTTATGAAACCAAAAAGATAAATAAATACTGTTTTAGGCTAGTAAAGTTTGCAGATTTTGTTTCAGGTCATAAAGTTAGCTTATATTCTATATGTTATTCAAATCAAAGATAACCATCAGGTTGGCATCTTTTTCATGTATTAAATTAACATGAAATCCTTCACTTGGTTAATTTCCTACAATCTGGCTCTTGAAGTTCTATTTGCCCATAGTGAACACAGCACATTGATATGTCATTATCCCAATTGGCTTTTTCTGTTAGCACTATTGAATTTCCATGTATATGGAGATGGTTGATTTACACTAAAGTAGTCGTGTTGTACAATAAAGAGAGGAAATCATGAACTGTGATACCAGTTATGAAGAATATCACAATTCTTCCTGTCATAGCTCATTTTTACTACTGATATCATACCCACTTATACAAAGTACCCGACCCATCTGTTTCAGTCCCTACTTATATTGCATTTCTGGAAATATTATTTCCAAAGTATACAGTATATACTCCATGCTCTGACTTTGAAAAATTAGTAATTGATACTCTCTGTGTTTAATTATTGTATAAAGAATATTAAACCAGAATATTAGATATTTAGCCTCAAACTGAATAAAAGTGTATTTTATTTTTTTCATTATTATAGCTTATTTTAAAATAATACTTAATAAAAAGTGCTTATCAAAGCTCTAAGACCCTTACTGCATAATAAATATAAATGTCCTAATTCAAATGAGTAATTTCCAAAAAATTATGGTGTTGCTTTAATATAGGAATGTTTTCCTTATCCCCGTTGGAGAAATTCATGGAAATATATGATAATAAAAGCTAAGTGCTGCTAATTAACTAAATATTATTCATATCTGGGGTATTACATATTAATAGAGGTCA
Source organism: Eulemur rufifrons (assembly GCF_041146395.1). NCBI lineage: Eukaryota > Metazoa > Chordata > Mammalia > Primates > Lemuridae > Eulemur > Eulemur rufifrons. The sequence goes on along the minus strand of NC_090997.1, from coordinate 88,499,528 downwards.
AAAATCCAATATTTCATTTCTGAATATTTTCCTGACTAGATGAGTCAGAGATGTCTTCTAAATTTCTTATATTGGAAATGGGATTTTCTTGGTGAATACTCCCATTCTCATAAGTGGACTGTTTTTCCTCTCAAGATAAAAAAAAAAATCTAGAGGGGCACTATTTACCTACTTAATACAAGTTCTCTATTCCAACATAGAATTATATTTATTTTTTTAAATTAGCTTATATATTTATTTCAAAATATTAGGGAGGTATAAACATTTTTGTTTTTGTATAATGCTCAAGTCAGGGCTTTTGCTGTACTCATCACCTGAATAGTGTTCATTGTACCCAGCAGGTAAGTTTTTATCCCTTATCTGCCTTCCCACCCTCCCCACTTCTTGGTTTCTCATGTTCTTTATATTATTTTGTGCCCATGTGTATCTATTGTTTAGCTGCCACTTATTAGTGAGAACATATGGTGTTTGGCTTTCCATTTTTGAGATACTTCACTTAGGATAACGGTCTCCAGTTGCAGCCACATTGCTGCAAACAACATTATTTTATTCCTTTTTATGGCTGAGTAGTATTCCATGTGTGCGTGTGTGTGTGTGTGTGTGTGATATTTTCTTTATCCACTCATGAATTCATGGTCACTTAGGTTGATTCTGCATCTTTGCAATTGTGAATTGTGATGTGATAAATACACATGTGCAAGTGTCTTTTTGATAAAATGACTTCTTATCCTTTGGGTAGATACCCAGCAGTGGTATTGCTGAATTGAATGGTAGGTCTACATTTATTTCTTTGTAGAATATTCCTGTTGTTTTCCATAGAGGTTGTACTAATTTGTAGTCCCACCAACAGTATATATGTGTTCCTTTCTCTCTGCATTGACGTCAGCATTTATTGTTTTTTGACTTTTTAGTAATGGCCATTCTGACAGGAATAAAGATATAACTCATTGTGGTTTTAATTTGCATTTCCCTGATGATTGGTGATGCTGAGCATTTTTTCATGTTTTTTTGGTTATTTGTTTATTTTCTTTTGAAAAACTTCTGTTCACGTCTTTCCTGTATCCCATAGATTTTGAAAACTTGTTTTCTCTGTGTCATTCAGTTCAAGGAATCTTTTGATTTCCATCTTAATTTCATCATTGATCTAAGGATCATTCAGCAGGAAGTTGTTTAATTTCCATGACTTTGTGTGGTTTTTTGTGTCTCTCCTGGAAGAGATTTCTAGTTTTATTCCACTGTGGTCTGAGAAAATACATGGTATGATTTTGATTTTATTTTAATTTGCTGAGACTTGTTTTGTGATCTCAGATATAAATGATCTTGGGAAATTTCCCACATGCTGATGAGAAGAATGTATATTCAGTAGTAGAATGTTCTGTAAACATTTGTTAAGTCCATTTGTTCTAGAGTCCTGTTTAAGTTCACTGTTCCTTTATTCATTTTTGCTTTACTGATCTATCTAGTTTTGTCAGTGGAGTGTTGAAGTCCCTGGCAAATAAGATGCTACTGTTTATTTCTTTGTATATCTAGAAGAATTTTCTTTATGAAACTGGGATCTCCTGTTTTAGGTGCATATATGTTTAGGATTATTATATTTTCTTATTGAATTGCTCCCTTTACCATTATATGATGACCATATTTGTCTTTTTTTTTTTTTTTTTACCATTGTTGATTTAAAGTTTATTTTATCTGATATGATAATGGATACACCTGCTTGCTTTTGGTTTCCATTTGCATGGAATATTTTTTCCATCCCTTCACCTTGAGTCTGTGTGAGTCTTTGTGATTTTTGGAGATAGCAAATAATTGGGCTGTTTTTTTTTTTCCATCCATTCAGTCTATGTCTTTTAAGTTGGGCATTCAGACTGTTCACATTGAGTGTTAATATCAATATACGGGATGATGTTCTGTTCATCATATTGTATAGTACTTTATTGTTTTGTCTTCTCTCTTGTGTTACTATTTTGTAAGAGCTGTTAGCAATAACTTTTGGGTTTTCTACATTGGTGGGTATCTATTGTGCTTTTACATGTATAATTCAGTTTTGAATATTTCCTGTAGGACAGGTCTAGTAGTGACAAATTCCCTTAGTGTTTGCTTGTCTGGAAAAGTCTTTATTTCTCCATAATTGATGAAACTTGGTTTTGCAACATATAAAATTCTTGGCCGTCAATTTTTCTGTTTATAAAAATTAAAAATGGGGTCCTCATCCCTTCTGGCTCGTAATGTGTCTGCTAAGAAATCTACTGTTAGCCCGATGGGTTTTCCTTTGTAGGTTAGTTGTTGCTTTCATCCTTCAGCTTGTAGAATTTTCTTCTTCATTTTGACTTTGGCCAGGTTGATGGCTAGATATTCTATTTTATATGACTCTTCCTGGTGTTTGATGACCATCTTGTATCTGTATATCTGAATCTCTTGCAATACCAGGGAAGTTCTCCTCCATTATTCCCTCAAATAGAGTTTCCATGCTTTTTACTTTTTCTTATTCTCCCTCTAGAAAGCCTAGTATTTGTATATTGACTCATTTCACATAGTCTTATAATTCTTTGAGTAATTTGTTCATTCTTCTTTATTCTTTTTTCTGCATCTTTGGCTGACTAGTTTAGTTTGAAAGCCTTGTATTCAAGTTCTGAGATTCTTTCTTTGGCCAGGTCTAGCCTTTTATTGAAGCTTTCTGCTTTATTTTGTAATTCCCTAAATGATTGTTTCACTTCTTTAAGTTTTGTTATACCTTTATATCTCTTTAATGCATTGTCTAGCTCTTTAATGAATTTTTTAAATATTTTTTATTCATGTCCTGAAATATTTTTTTTGTTTCTTTATGCTGACTTTCAACTTTCTATTCAATTCCACTCATGTTTTATTTTATTTATTTATTTATTTATTTTGCCAGTTTCCTCTTATCTGGAATCTCTTTTCTTAGCTCAGGGCTGATAAGTTTGCAGTGCACTTGTTCTCCTTTGCTGGGAATTCTCTTACTTTGAGAGAAGGTGGAGAGGTCTCTAGATAATGCCTTTTTGTTCTACTCTGGAGGATTGGCCCAGTAGAAGAAGGGTAGAGGGACTGAGAGCCTGTAACACAGCTGTTCTCCTGTCTCTTCTCAATCCCCTGTGGTTGTTGCAGTACAAGGTGATGCTGGGGGATATTTATTAGGATTGGTGGGTTGGTCGCCAGGCCACTGTTGGAAGCTAATAGGAAATACATGTATTTCCTATTAGTTTCTGGTCTATGTACAGCTCTTAACTATGTATTAATAAAATAATAAACTGGGTTTATTTCATCAACAGTTTCACAATAACAATAGACTATGTTTATGTTTGATTGGGGCCAGTACATAGTGGGTTATAAAATTCTGTAACATGAACACTCCTGTAACCATAGAGAGAAATTTATATTTTTCCAAACTTAAGCTACTTCACAGAACTGATTGATGCTGTGTTAACACACAGGAATGCGTGTGAGTACACAAAAACATGACACCTCTATAATGTTTGCTTTCAAAATAGCATAAAATTTAGTAAAACTTTTTCTTAATAGTAATTATATAATAATTTCCTCTTTTTAATGAAAAATATTATACCTTTTGTAAATTAATTGCATTTGCACTGCTTTCTCAGTGTAGATAGAATACAGAAGCAAATAAAGTGGAAAATAAAAACCAAAAAACTATGTCAAGACAGTGGCCAGTTAAGATTTTATGGCAAACTTGAAAAACATTTACAGCTTTTTTATTAATAGATCCAGGTCAGGAGTAACATAGGTGACTGTGGGACTTAATTTGGTTGTGATTGTGGGTAAATTGTATAGTACTTATAGACATTTTAGTGGAAATACATTTCTACAAGTTTGTTAAGAGAATATTACATACTTTTTGTTTCATCAGAAAATCCTCAACTATCTATAGTTTGACTTCAATGAATAAATGATAAAACTATTTCAAGCCTAACGGAGTTCACAAAAGATTTTGAAATTTTTTCTAAACCTTAGTTGTTTTCTTCTAAAAATGGTGTTTCAGTTGAGTAAATCTTTGCAAAACTGCAAATGTATTTGTTAGTTATATTGGTATCTGTGAATATTAAAAATAAATAAAATCAGCAGTAGGGATTTTTGAATAAAAATATATTTGGATAAGGTTGATTTGTTTTAACTTATTTTTTTCCATATGAAAAGGAAAAGCATTTTCAATAGAACATCCAAACACAAGATGTTCCTCCAATGCTAACTGACAACTGAATCAAGTAGCAGGTCATCAAAGGTTCTTTTTGTATCTAAGAGAGTGAAATATATAAACTAAAATAAATTTTCAAGATGAGCAAACACAAAGGGTAAAGCAACTATCAGAGAATTTCAAAGCTGAATTGGTAGAGAAAATAGCTACTGCTTATTTATAGTCCTTTGTTTTTGTTTTTTTTTTTCATTTAGAAACACCCTTGCATGGAAATGTCAAGGAAAGAGAAGATTTAGTAACTTACTTATACTATACTGTCAAATCTCTCCAATACCAAATCTTATCTAAAAAGAAAACAAAAAATAGTTCTAATGACAAGAAGAAGGTGATTCAATTTTCATTTAAAATATTTAATATTTTTCTGAATGATTTAAGAATTAAGGCAGACATCAAAGCAAACACTAACAAGGCAAGTACATTTTTCTACCTGCTGTGTATAATAATAGTGTTACTGTTTGTCATTTGCTAATACAAAGTTATTCAATGATGTATTTTGGCAAAAATTGCTCAACGACTTACATTCAAAATATTAGTTAAAAAGTTCTCACAGTGTACTTTAAGTACTCTGTTTTTGTTATCTTTGGCATACACTTTGCAGAAAATGAAGGAGTTGGATCAGTCTGACATTGTGGAAAGAAGAAAGCAATCTGTTACTAAACAAAAAATAAACAAAACAAAGAAAGAAAAGATAAAAAACCTTAACAACAAAAATAAAAAATTTGAAAACTTGACATAAAAAGTTTTTTAAGTGTAGAATCTCAAATTAGATTTCCTGTAAAGGTTGGTTAATTTTATTCTCTGTGAATTTGAGCTTAAATATAAAAGTTGAAAAGTGGAACAAATATGACCCAGTGTATTTTATTTTATTGACTACATTAAGATGTTGCAGTAGCACCATTTCCTGCAAGTATAATTTAGTATATGTTCTTAAATTTTCAGTTTATGTTAAAATCTTAAAATTCAAAAAATTCTTTATTATTAATCCATCTATGTCTTTACACATAAAGCGAGTTTCTTTTAGACAGTCTATATTTGGGTCTGGCTTTTGTCCTATCTGATAATCTCTGTTCCTTAACTTGGGTCTTTACATCATTTACTTTTAAAGTGATCATTGATATAGTTGGATTAAAATATACAATATTGCTTGCTTCTTTCTATTTATTCCATTGGCACTTATTTTCTTTTTCTAGATTTTTTTCTATAAATAGAATCATACAATATGTGGTCATTTTTTTTAGAGAGAGAGTCTCACTCCATTGCCCTGGGTAGAGTGCAGTGGCATCATTATAGCTTACTGCAAGCTTAAACTCGTGGGCTCAAGTGAACCTCCTGTCTCAGCCTTTCAAGTAGCTGGGACTACAAGCATGCACCAACATGTCTGGATAATTTTTGTATTTTTTGTATAGATGGGGTCTCACTCTTGCTCGGGCTCGTCTTGAACTCCTGAGCTCAAGTGATTCTCCCACTTCTGCCTCCCAGAGTGTCAATATGTGGTCTTTTTTAACTGGCTTCTTTCACTTAGCATGATGTTATCAAGTTCATCCATTCTTGAAGTATTAATACCAGGTATGTAAGGGACTTAATTTGGTTGTGATTGTGGGTAATTCATGTATCAGTAATTCCTTCTTTCTGAATTACAGAATAGTATTCTATTGTGTGTATTCTATTGTATGTGTGTATACACACACATACACACCGTATTTATTTACCCATCATCAGTTGATGGATGTTCAAGTTGTTTCTATATTTTTGCTTTTATAATAAATTCTACTATGTATATTTACATATTTTTGTGTGGGTATAATTTTCCTTTCTCTTGATAGGACATATTCTCTTTCTCAGAAATACATGTGGCATTTCTGGGTCACATGATAACTTTATATTTAACTTTTGAAGGAACTGCCATTTCATTTTCCAAACTGGCTGCACCATTTTACATTCTACTAGCAATATATGAGGAGTTCTCATACACTGTATGTTGTATATGTCTTTCTCCATATACTCATTGACACTTGTTATTGTCCATCTTTTTTATTAGAACTATCTTAGTGGGTGTTAAGTGGTATCTCAATGTAGTTTCTATTTACATTTCTCTAATGACTAATGATGTTGAGCATCTTTTAATGTACTTATTGAACATCTGTGTATCTTCTTTTGAAAAATGTCTATTTAAATCCATTGCCCATTTTTAATGGGATTGTGTAATTGTTCTTGAGTTGTAAGAGTTCTTTATCCTAGAAACAAGTCTCTTATTATACATGTGATTGGCAAATATTTTCTCCCATTCTTGGGGATGTTTTTTTACTTTATTGTATTCACAGAAGTTTTTTAATTTGATGAAGTCCAATTTATCTTTTTTCCACTTCTTTTTTGTGCTTTTGGTTTTATATGTAAGCAACCATTGCCTAAACTAAGGTCACAGAGATTTACTCCTGTTTTCTTCTAAGAGTTTTATAGTTTTGGCTCTTATATCTAGGTTTGTGATTAATTTTGAGTTAATTTCTGTATATGATGTGAAGTAGGGGTCGAACTTTATTCATCTGCATGTGGATATCATTTTGTCTGAGTACCATTTGTTGAAAAGACTATTTTTTTCCCCATTGAGTTGTCTTGGCACCCTGTCAAATTTTAATCAGCCATAAATGTAAGGGTCTTTTCCTTGGACTTTTAAATCTATTTTATTGATCTATGCATCTGTTCTTATGCCAGTATAATGCTCACTTAATTACTGCAGCTTTATAGTAACATGTACTATTATTATTATTATTATTACTATTAGGATTTCAATGAAGACCTTTTTCATGGGGAAAAAATCATCCTACAGTTCAGACAATTGTCTTTCAAGTCACTTACGTGCCCTATGGCTCTACATTATGCGTCATAAAAATGGTATAATTTATTTTGATTTCTGGTGTTCTTTATACACTAAGAATATGAAGCCTAAGTTTGCTACACACATTAAACAACTTTGCAGGCAATTTAAATGCTTAAATTTACCATTAAGGTGACCCTTAGCTAGTTCTAAGTGTATAGACATTTTACTATTTTATATTCAAATAATTTGGAATATAAATTTTATGCCTATGTTGTGCAAGTATTTGTTCTTTGAAAATATAATACTTTTACCATGAGAAAATATAATTTAACAGATTTACTTCCAAATTAATTTTATAATTCTATGAATGAGACTAACTCCTTTTTTATATTAATAAACTAGAGAATAAACAGCATAGAAGTGAACACACCATAGTGTGTGTTCACCATAGTGAATGTAAATTTCAAAAAAAAAAACAAAAAAACAAAAAAACTGTACATTATTGTCTATTATGCAGCAAGAGAGGAAAATTTTTTATTGATTAAAAGAGATCTTTCTGGAATATACTTATCAATTATGGAGTCTGCTAACCTCTGCAACTGGTGTATTCATCAATCCATTCATTCAAATCAAAAAGCATTGACTCAACATTGTCCTAGACCTGGAATATATACCCAATTTGTCTGAATAGTGTAGTTATAAATAATTAAATAAGAACTGTTTATGGTAATAAGTACTAAGATATAGACAAGCAAAGAGAAAAGGCTCCTATACCAGATGGGAAAGTCAGTGAAGGCTGGAAGAAGTAAAGTTTAAATAAATTCATGAAAGTTAAGTAGATCTAGCATGATGAAACCTTCTGGAGAGTACTACTGCTGCCAAGTGAACTTTACATTTCCTGTCTTGCATCAGTAAAAATAATTTGTTTCTATTCCTGAAATTATATATTAATACTATCCAAGAATACAGTGGTATTTAAAAGTAAAGTTATGAAAAAGTAGAGATATTAACCTGAAGATGTTTTAAATGTTAAGACAATGGTAAATATTAACTGAATATTTGTTGAAGAGATCAATAAAGAATTTATTAAGTTGTAAGTTCTCTTTTTGGTGACATTGTATTGAAAAATGTGTAAGAGTCATTCTCATAAAATATCACTGTTGCTATTTAATCTTCTACTCAAATCCTGCGCTAAGTTTTGGAAGTAGTGGAATTAGATGATTGCTTCTTCAATAACCTGTGTAGTCTCACTCAAAGATTTGGGGAAGAAGGTCAACAGACCTTCTCAGGTCTAAGGAATGTCTCTGCCAGATCATGTACATACTGCACATTTTCACAATTCTGCTTTCTGGCATCATGACTTACCTTCATTAAAATTGCCCTATTCAAACTCTGCAAAATTTCAGTCCAACTTAACTGAACATCTCTCCTCACTGTGTGAGAACAGAATCCAATACATATTTTAGAAGAAAATTCTCACCATAAAAATCTGATATTTTTAAATTAAAAATTAATACCCAGAACCAAATTAATTACTCCAATCACTTCCAATAACAGGGTATATTCCTTCTACAAAATGAAGTTGCACTATTATTAGGAGGAAAACCAGATAATATTGCTTAATTCCATATTTATGTGTTTATAAGCACAACTCCCTCAGAGAAAATCAACTACTATCAGGAAAGAAAATATTTTGCTTTGAAAATAAATTTGTATATGAACCCTGAGTTAAATATTATATTTCAGTGAAGTTAGCAAACACTAAATAGCAACAATGAAGAAAAAGCCAGTGAAATTCTTAGAAGGAAATAATCTGCCATTCTCCATTTCTGTATCTGAATGTTATCTGCTCCAGGTATCAGGGAGAAGCTGTCAATCAGCTCTATTGCTGGAATGAAAGAGTAGATGGATCAGTTTAATTTTATTATGGAAATTGATTTGCATCTCTTATATTTCTTGATTGAAATCTTTCCAGGTAATGGCATTGAAGAATACTCATAAAACTGCCATGACTGGGGTAATAACTATTATTGTCATCAAATTTAATAAAAAAAAAACTTGCCTGCAATATGGGAACCATGAATAATTCATGTAAACTGTTGCTTAAAATGTGATAGAGAGGAAAAGACTTGTAGAAAAAATCTTAATGTATCCAGACAGGGATCATAATTGGTTTTTGCAAATAATGAATACTTTATGTACAAGCCTAGACTAACAAGGATAGAGGAGAAGACTCCACACAGAGGAAATAATCCCACATATCTGATTTTTGCAGTATAAGTGGGATAGATGGGTTTTTTAAAAAGAACTGTCAGGAAATACATATTTGAAAAATTATATTTTAGAACATCACAATGCTTCTTTTAAATAAACAAAGACTTGAGAAATATTTAAAACAAGTCTGTATTCATATACTTGTGAATGATCTATGAAAAAATAAACATTGACTTCAGTGCTCAAGATTAATACTTTATATAATACTATATTACTTGACAGTTTCAGAGGCCTAGAAATTTAAGTCAACTCTAAAGATTTTGCACAAATTCAATATCAGAGCAAAGATGTTTTTAAAAGGTTTGTTTTTATTTATTCAGCATATAGAATTTTTGCAAGCATATTTATATCTATAGCCGTGATCAAATTTTCTGTTTCAGTTTTATTTCTATTTAATTTTATTTCTTTAAACTCTGTTAATCTCTTCGCTTCCTGCTTTTATTGGCTACCATCTGGTGGAAAAAAATTGTAATAGCAGATGAAGGTTAAAATATATGTAATAAGACAAAGGTTTTACTTGTAAATGTGATTGTCACAAAATATTGCTAACATAGTAGCATGCTTGACACTAAAATCTTGTTCTTATCACATAAAGTTCCATTATTATTATACCTATTCAGCTTTTAAGCAATTTGAAAATTTATATTTAATTTTTATGTATAAAATAGCTATCATGCAGTAAGATGTTCAAAGAAGGTAAGGGCCAGTTGGTTTTAATTATTTCAATGTAACTAGAATTTCTGGTTGCCATGAACAGACTTGTTTTACATACGTCCTTTCAGCATAATTATTAATAGTGCCTCCTTTCACTTTTAAACTTTGCTAGCTTAGAAAATGAATTGTATAATCATTCTATATATAATCAGAAATTAGCATGGTGCCCATGGACATACTATGCATTAAATATTTTTAATTCTTTCAATATTTCTATTAAGTTTTTTCTCCCCATTTATGTTAGACATTTAGGCATAGAAGCTTTTTTAGGGGGATCCTTCTTGATGATAACATCAAGAAAATAACCTTTAATTGTGAATTAAAATGTAATAGTTGACTAGTCACTTCATACCTCATCATTTTGGAAGTATATGGAATAGTTCATTGCTTATAGAAACTGAAGGTTTTCTTAAGTAGTTCATAAATACAATATGAAATACAAACAAGTATACTTTGGTGATTTCACTCGTAGTATCTTAATATTGACCTCCTTGCACGTTTGAATAAATGGACTGAGAGAATAATTTGACTACAGAGAAAATGTGTTACTATATCTAATACATCTTATAATCAAGGACAAAAATAGATATAATTATATCACATATATTCATATGTGATATGTGTATCATATGTGTAGAATAATTACATTATCCTTTTAATAACTAATTCACTCTCACCATTAATGCAACATCACTCTTTAAGATCTATTCCTTAAATAAAGAGCATATAGTCTTCCAAATTTATTTGTATTTGTACTGTTTAAATGTTATACATTTTAATCTTTAAAATAATTCCAAAATTGCTATTAAGTCATTTTATGTGTTATCATATCTTAATGATCCAAGAAATCACACAGCTAATCTTCTTGATTAAAAGTTGTCATACTCTAATCTGTTGTATATGCGTTCCTTTGTAATTTATAGTAAATATCTTCAAATACTTTAAATAAATAAATAAAATAATATTAAAATTTGTTTCACCTAGAGTTGAACATTCAGATATATTAATATTTAAGTCAAAAATCTATTTTCAAATTGAATTAATAATTTTTAATTTTTTGAGTGAATTATAATCTTTGGTTGTTAAGAAAGAAATTAAAGTTAGAATGGTTATGAGAGTTTTAAAATTATTTTGAATTTTGAAGTATGTAAATCAGGAATATTTCAAAGGGAAAACTATAAATAAAACTGTTAAAAAATGAGGATCTATGTAATGAAGTTAAATAATAAAGATAAATTGTGTTCCTTTATGTGCTTGGATTATATGAACATTTCTCCCATATAATTAAATTCTAAAGATTTTATTATTACATATGAAATTCATATGTTATATATACATATTTCAGATGCTACATATCTTTTTCTTTGCTATATGCATTCATGAATCCTCACATCATATTGTCTGCTCCATTCACGTCTTATATTTTGCAACAGAGAAGTTTATATATCTGTCAATAAAGGTATTAGAAAACCATAATTGATGCCATAAAATTAAAATCATATTAAAATTATTTGTAAAACTGATAAACACTCTACCTGATAGTGTATTAAAAAGGAAAAGCCACATGATCTTATGCATAATTGAGCTACCAAAAAATCCTTTAGAATGATAATTATAAATAAATATTCCTTTAAGTTCTCAAAATGACTGTAGAGATAATTAAGCTATCATTAAAATTTAAGTTGATAGATCAACTTGCACGTAAAAGAAAAACAAGGGCTATGTTTTAAACATGAAATATTGACATATACATACAAACACACAACTTTATTGTTTTCTTAGAAGATGCTGGGGACAAAATTTATTATTCTGAAAAGTGTTAAAAAAAGAATCAAGCTTTTATTCCCTCTTTCTTATATAAACTATATTTTGTGTTAATCAAAGAACTCATAAGGGAAAGTTTCTTTTATTGAAATATCCCAGCCAAGAAATGAATAAGGCATTAGAATTAGAATATTACTATTTTGCAACCCCAGATTTATTAATGTATATAGATAATTGTCGTCAATGCCTTCTAATAGATAACAGCCAGAGATTACGGCCTCCTAATGCAATTACATAGCATTAGGACATAGAATTCTTTTTAAAATACAAAACTGGATTTCTAGATGTATCAATTCACAAAGAATATTGAGAAATGTGTCAAAAGACACCACAGAGAGGCAACCAGGAAAATTTGAACTGTGTGAAACTATTAAAAACAAATAACTTGACTGAATTAACTTCGAAAAATTTAAAGGAAGTTTTAAAAAAGTAAACATATAAAGAAAATCTAAGAGACACACTGATTAATTCCAGTGCATTAACCTTTTTGGATCCTGATTCAAACAAATCAACTATACAACTTTGTGAGACAACTGGGGAAATCAGAAAACTCTCAGTATTTGATGATATCAAGGAATTAATGTTTATTCTTTAACGTAGTTGGTGATATTTTGATTATATTTTTGAAAGATTGCTTATTTTTAGTGATGTGTATAAAATATACAAACAAGAATGATATAATGTCTGGGTTTCGCTCCTTAATGTGAGATGAGTTAAATAGTAGGAATACAGACAATACAAAATTGTTTATGATTCATTGAAGCAAGTGATGGATATAGGGTTACATTACTATCCTCTCTCTCTCTTTCTCTCCATGTAAACAAGTATATTCATATACATATGTGTGTGTATATGTGTGTATGCATCTTTCACGCACATATATACATGTGTACATGTATTTATGGAAGTATGTACATCTCTCCCATGGATATTCTTGCATGGATCTTCCATGAATATTCGTAATGTACTCATACTTCCAGCTTCTTTCCTGAATGATTTTCTTTATTGTAAAATATATAAGTTTTACACTCAATTTGTCAGGGTGGCAGTCTGCCGTGGGTTCTTGGTGTGCTCTTGGTGGAAGAAGGACCAGACACACCAAAGTGTCAGGTCCAGCCTCTTGGTGGACACTTATCCTAGTTCTTTGGCTCCTTGCTTGGAAAAAATATCACAAGCAAGACTGGTGCGATGGTGTGACCACAAGCAGGAAGCAGTTTCACATGAGTAGCTTTTTATTATAAAATGAAACAGGTCTATCTCCATGAGTGGAGAGAGACTGACTGACTCACTGACTTACTGACTAACCGTCTCGCTCTCTGGGAATTCTTGAGTTGTTTTCTTCTATTGGCCTGTTCTGGGGAAGGGTTTTGGGAGGTGTGGGATGTTACTAAATGATTAACAGGTGTTCTCAAGGTGGTATCTGCATATTCGAGCTCCTTCTCTAAGAGCTCTACCTGGAGCGCATGAACCACATGTAGGTTTAAGCTAATGACATAATAATTAACTTTAGATTACTCTAGGTCACTTTCTACATCCTATTATGCCTAGGCTGCGGAATTCCCAGATTGGTAAATCATTCCGTCCTTCTCCGGGTGTAACAGTTGCTTGGGATAGGATTACGGTCGGGGCAACACCAAAAATGAGGTGCCTGCTCTTTTCCTTCTTCCCAGGTGGGGCAATTGCTTGAGGCATCACCAAAGCAGAGCACCCTTGTCCCTAGAAGAGCTGGAGACCCTAGCCATCTATCTAAAAAATGTAGTAATATTCTGTATTTAGATAGAGATGCTGCTCTCTTGAGATCATTATTTTTAATGTTGTAATGCTACTAATTCAAACAGGTGAAAAGAAGGAATTTATAAAAATGCATTTTATGTAAAATAATGACTCAGATAATTTTGTCCCAATGGTTTATTTATGAAACCTTTGAATGACAAAATATTTCATTGACTAGATCTGTAATATTTGCATAGAACACTCTGCTTAGTTGTTTCAAGGCTCCAATTACATCCTTTTTATTCCTCAGAAATTACATTTAAATCCTTAAGATGATGCAGTTCAGTGCATCTCAATGTTGGATTTTGAAAGTCTTTTCATCCCCCAAATTATTACAGTTAGGTAATGATGGGAGCAGCGAAACATCAGAAACAAGAGCAAGTGAATTGCTTGGGAAAGTCACACTGATATATTACTTCATCTGGAATGACATGAGATAGGACGGAATTCTTCCCTGATGAAAGAACTACTGAATATTAGCGCTAAAAACACATCCTTTCTCTAATCATTTCAGTAAGGTAAATATTTTTTTACTTCCAGTTTAAGAAGACATGATCCATCAGATAAAATACACAGCAATAATGAAAGTTGCTTCTTTCTAAACTTTCGTATGTTAATCATTTGTGCATAAAATATGTGTTGCATTAAACATGCTTGCTATAATCAGTTTCTGTGACAACAAAGAAGCTGGAAGATTATATTGAGTCATACACGATGGTTTTCCAGGTTGTGACCAATTTATTAGAACTAATTATTGCATTAAAATGACTGGCAATAGTAACTGTAAAATGAATGATAGCAGCTTACCATTTAAAATATTCTTATACTTCAAAGGATATTTAGATGTTTAAGTAATCTTTATGCTAATAATTGGGGAAGGTGAAATTCAAGAGTGAATCTAAAGTACATATTAAGCTAATGAAACTACAAAAAATATAAGGATTATGATTTAAGTTTAAGGAACCAGATTGGTTTTTATCTGATATTAGGAAGGTAGAAGTAAATATTTATTCATAAAACTATGTTGAAAAATCTTGTTAGTACCTTTAATATAACACAAAAACTTAAACAACTCATGTCACCATAATCTTTATTATTTTGTCAAAACATTTAATTTTTTTGTCCTAGATTGCTTTTAATTTAAAAAAAAAATTTGTTTGACTGTTACAAGGAAATGATAGTTCTTCATCCATTGTATGCAGGTTTCTAAAAGATGTATGTAGTTACCTGTTTTTGAGATTATGGACTGAGTTGAGGAACTTTGTATTGCCTATAAAAATGTAAAATAAAATAATGGCATAGACCTTTTGGCCCTCAGAATAGCGCCATGATGGTAGCAAGAACAAATGCCTTATAAAAGGTGGCAAAAAGGGAACCAATAGTTTGATCAATTTTCTAAGCAATATTGGTATGATCGGATAGCACAAGCTATGGTCAATATAAGTAATACTGGGAAAACACTAGTCATAAGGACTCAAGGAACCAAAATTGCCTCTGATAGCCTCCAGGGTGGTGTTTTTGAAGTGAGCTTTGCTGATCTGCAGAATGATAAAGTTTTATAAAATTCAAGCTAGTTACTGAGAATGTTCCAGGGAAAAACTACCTGACAACTTCTATGGCATGAATCTCATCCATGACAAAATGAGCTCCATTGTAAAAAAAAAAAAAAAAAAAAATAAGGCAGACCATATTGAAGCTCATGTTGATGTCAAAACTACCAGTGGGTATTTGCTTCATATGTTCAGTGTTGCTTTTACTAAAAATTGCAACAACCAAATTTGGAAGCCCTCTTATGCTCAGCAACAACAGGTTCACCAAATCTGGAAGAATATGATGAATATCATGACCCAAGTGGTCATGAAGCCAGCAGGGGAAAAGACATAGAAAGGCTTGCAGTCTACCTATCCTCTCTACAATGTCTTTGATAAAAAAAGTAAAAATGCTAAATAAAGCTTAAGTTCAAGAATTGGGAAAAGTCATGGAGCTTCATGGTGAGAGCAGTAGTTCTGAAAGTCTTCTAGGAATGAGATAAGTGCTAAAGTTGAATGATCTGAAGGGTATGTGCCATCAGTCCAACAATCTGCCGAAAATTCAGATTTTTAATGGTGACAAATAAAGAGTCTTATTTGTGAAAAAAAAGGAAAGGTATAAGTCCAGTCTGGGGAAAAGACTTGAATTGTTTGAAAGAACACATTCTTTTAAAATAATCCTTGGAAATTAAGAATCACCACTTTTAAATGATTGTAAAATCCAAATTTAAACAAATGCCAAATATGGGTGAATTACCATATAGAAAGGTGAATTACCTTTCTAATTTCTCTAGTAAATATTATAATCTAGTAAATATAATAATCAAAATACTTTATTTTAATGTACTTGTATTTGTTCATATTTTTCTTAAAATGTCAGCAATTTCTCTATATTGGTTAAGAAATTCCTCTCTAGGAGACCTTCTCTTATATTGATCCATAAGGATTTTATAGTTTTATTTTTTACTTACACATTTCAGAACTATCTCTAATTTATTAATATGTGGTAAGAAAGTAAACTGAAATTGCTCTTCTAATTTCAAGTGTGTGTGTGTGTGTGTGTGTATGTGTGTGTACACGCATATTATACGTATTTCTGGAGCTACTATTCTATTCCAGTTGTCAATGAAGTTATGCTATTCTTCAGTTTGTGCTTTTGCTTGTATAATTTAGAATCAGCTTGTCAATTTCCACAAAATATCTTTTGATATTTGTATTGGAATTACATTTAGTCCATAGCCCATTCAGTAAATTTTAACATCTTTGTGATCCATCACTATGTTTATTTAGCTATTTTAAAGTCTTTCAGTATAATGCTATAAATATCTTACTCAAAGTTCTGTAATAACATGTGTTGGATTTATTCCTGATTATTTTATAGTTTAAATGTTATTGTTAATGGTACATATTATAAAATTACATTTTCTGTTTGCTGCTGATTTGCAAAAATATACCTGGTTTTTACAACAATTTATACCTGCAATCTTAAACTTACTGATTTTGTGTTAACCACAGTTTCTTTTGAGTTTTCTACGTATTATCGTTATATTATCTATAAATAATTTCATTGAGCATATTGACAGTGGGAAATTTTGCTTTTTTTCTTTTCATCTTAAAGGAAACCATTTTAACCCTTTATCATTTTATAATACCTGCTGTAGTTTTTTGGTAAATGCCTCCTAATATTTTAAAAGAATGACCTATTCACAGATTGCTAAGAATTTTTAGTATGAGCATTCAGGACCTTTATGGATTTTCTGATTCTATTGAAATGTATATTTAAAAAATATGATATTTTTTTCCTTTAATAACGTACGTACATCATTCTAATTGCTTTTCTAATATTTAACCAATCTTGCATTCCTGGGGTAAACTCCCCTTGATCATGATAAATTATATTTTTATGTATTCCTGGGTTTGGTTGGTAAATATTTATTTAGGATTTTGCATCTTTGTTCATGAATTAAATGGGGTTGTAATTTTCATTCTGACACTGACTTGAGATACTGACTCATACATACAGATTTTAGTATTAAGCTTATGCTGACCTTATAAAATTAGCTGATGACTATCACATTTTTTTTTATTGTCTGGAAAAATTTAAGAGAAATAGAATTATGTATTTCCTTTAGAGTTTAATAAAATTTGCAAGAAAAACAATCACAAGCTGCTGTTATCTGTATTAGAAAATTTTTTTTTTTTTTTTTGAGACAGAGTCTCACTCTGTTGCCCGGGCTAGAGTGAGTGCCGTGGCATCAGCCTAGCTCACAGCAACCTCAAACTCCTGGGCTTAAGCGATCCTACTGCCTCAGCCTCCCGAGTAGCTGGGACTACAGGCATGAGCCACCATGCCCGGCTAATTTTTTTGTATATATATATTTTAGTTGTCCATATAATTTCTTTCTATTTTTAGTAGAGACGGGGTCTCACTCTTGCTCAGGCTGGTCTCGAACTCCTGACCTCGAGCGATCCACCCGCCTCGGCCTCCCAGAGTGCTAGGATTACAGGCGTGAGCCACCGCGCCCGGCCTGTATTAGAAAATTTTAATCACTGATTTAATTTTTTAAATTATTGTATGATTACTCAGGTTTTTTCTTCTAGATTCAACCATTGTAAGTTTTAGATTTCATAGAATTTGTTTAATCTAAAGCATAATAATTTGGCAACATTGTGCTTAGCTAATAATTTTTAATGTCTATAGTATCAGTGATTATTATTTTTAAATTTTAATATTATTATTGTATCTTCTTTTAAAATTTCTTAATCAATTTTACCAGAGTTTTGCCAGTATTATCAGTTTTTTTAATCAAATAACAACTTTTGTGTTTGCTGATCTTATCTTTTCAGTCTCTGGTTTCTGTTTCCTTCATTGTTTTTGTTTTCCTAAGTGTTTCCTTCCCTCTCGCATTTTGGTGTACTGTTATTATTATTATTAGTGCTAAGTTTAGTAATTATATATATTTATAGAACTTTAGTCCATTTTATGAAGACATTTATTAATAGTACATATGCATTTTCTCTCTGAGGACAACCATAACCATATAACATAAAATAATTGTTTTTTTAATTACAACTTTACAACATTTATTTACTTACTTATTTTAATTGCTGTAAGAACACTTAACTTGAGATCTACCCTCTTAATAATTTTTTTAAATGCACCATACAGTATTGTTAAGTACAAGCACCATGTTGCACAGCAGATATCTAGAACTTACTTGTCTCACATAATTGATAATTCATACCCCTTGAACAGCAACCCACTCGCCCAATTCCTCCTACATCCAGCCCCTGCCAACCACCATTCTACTTTCTGTTTTTATGAATTTAACTATTTTAGATAACTCATATCAATGGTATCATGTATTTGTCCTTCTGTGACTGGCTTATTTCACTTAACATAGGACACTATAGATTCATTCATGTTGTCACAAATGGCAGGATTTCCTTGTTTTTTTTAAGGGTGAGTAACATTCCATTTTATGTTTATACCAACTGTATTTTCTGTATCCATTCACCCACTGGTGGACACTTAGGTTTTCACCTCTTGGGTATTGTGAATGATGTGCAATGAACATGGGACAGTGGGCATCTTTTTGAGATCCTGATTTCATTTCTTCAAGATATGTACCCAGAAGTAGGAATGAGGATGACACAGTAGTCTATATTTTATTTTTTTGAGGAATCTCCAAACTATTTTCCATACTGGTTGCATCAATTTACTTTCCAACCAAAGTACACAAGGGCTCAAATTTGTCTTCATTCTCATCAACACTTAACTTTTGTTTTATTTTATTTTTGGTGAACAGTCATTTTTAACAGGTGGGGGATGATATCTCATTGTGGTTTTGATTGCATTCTCCATTTTATTTCTGATGGATAGTTTTGAAAGATATAGAATTTTTTGTTGACAGGTTTTGTTTTTAAGCAGTTTTTTCTTCCTTTCTTTGAATGTATTATATCATCCTTTTCTGGTCTACAAGGTTTCTGCTGAGAAATCTGCTGGTACTTTTACAAAAGCTTCATTGGACATGATGAGTCATTTTTCTCTTGCTCCTTTCAAAATTCTCTTTGGCTTTTGACAATTTAATATTTTCTTAATTTTATTATGACTTCTCTTGTACTTAAGTAAAATTATGTGTTACTTAAAATTTAAACCTACAGATTTATATAGTTTTATCCAAAAATTTTTCAATAAGTATCTTTTTGACAGTGAACATAGTCTGTATGAACCTAATCCATTAATATTGGTTGAGAGTTTTTTATTGCCCCATATTTGTTATTTTCAGAAATCATCTATGATGGCATGAGAAAAATATTTATTCTTGACTTGTTGGATACAATAGTTTATGTAATTAATGTTATTAGTTTTGTTTGAATCCTCTCTATACTTAGTGATTAAGAAATTACTAAAAGAAGTGTGCTAAATTCTCTTTATCTCTCCATTATGTTTGTTTCTCTATTGAATTCTGTGAATATTTGCTTTATATATGTTGAGGTATTGTTATTAGAGGTGTTCAAGGTAAGAATTAGTCAATCTTGATGAAATAAACCTTTAATTTCATTATTGCTCCTTTTTCTCTCAATGTCTATTTTAGGTATGTAAAATATTAATAGAGTAATATCTTTTTTATTTTTGTAAATATGGTCTGAGATTATTTTTGTATATATATTTATATATATTATTTTCCTAGTTGACACCCACTGCTTTCTAATTATTTCAATTGCAGGTACATCTTTATTTATACCATGTTATGGTTGCATTCTGTTTATCATGTCTACAGCATTTGATCTCTCTTGTTGCTGTTTTTCTCTCCACTGTGACATTATCGTTCACTCCTTATTCCCCCAGTACTCTAAAGTGATCCATTTTATTTATATTATTTTACTGGATACTGTACAAATTTAACTCCTTTACTTAAGTTTCATATTATATTAATTGGCATCTTTATTCTCTTCCAAGACAGTACCATTTTAAATACTTTAATTAAACTTTTTGAAATACTATAAAGTTGTAGTTTGTTTTCATTCCATATTTTTAAAAAATTATTCTGTTAAATATTATCTTTATTGTATTAAATTTAGATCGTTAAGATACTTAAGACTTTGCTTTGCATTTCACATTTTCCCATAAGATCGTTTTCCTTTTGTTTAAAGAAGATATTTTATTGGAGAGGGGTTCTGTTGTGGGAAATTTCCTGTTTTAATATGTACATTTAAAATGTTCTATTATAAATTTAAACATAGTTTTAAAATATTGAAAATATTATTCATTGTCCCCTTTCTTCCAGCTTTAATGCAGAGAACTTAGTCATCAGTTTTATTGTCATTAAATTGAAAAAAAAAAAAACCTCCATTTTTTCCTTCTGTTTTAAAATTTTTTTCTCAACCCTTTGTTTAATACATTTACACTGTTATATGTATAAATGTGGGTAGTTTATTTCTACTTAATCCTCTGGCAATATTTGGGCTTTTTGAATTTGAGAATTTTTGCTTTTATCAGTTGTACTGATACGTGTTCCAATAGGTAATCTGTGTAATGACTTTTTAGGACAAACACAAAAACTTAAAATTTATGTTAAAATATATGCATATGCTAAATTTGGAAAAATTCTGCCAGATTGTGCCTCCGAATGACTGAACTAGTCTGAAATGCCAGAGAGTATATATTCTCATTTTGTCAGCAAGTTTTGGTATTATCTAGCTTTTAATTTTTTTTCATTTAAGGGGTAATATTCCATTACTTTTTAAATCTTCAATTTTCTTTTTACTAATGGCTTTCCACACCTTTTTATGTGCTTGTTAGGCTTCTGAGTTTATTCTTTGAAATGTGCAGATTTATCTCCTATGCCCATAGTTCTACTGGGGTTGCAGAATTTCTGTTGATAATTTGCAGAAGTTCCTTTTATATTCTAAATATTATTCTCTTTTTGATTTAGACAAAATAAAAATATCTTATAAATCTTCCATGTACCTTTTAACATTACTTTTAGTATCCTTTTTTGAAGCAAAATCCTTAATTTTGATGTATTACATCTATCATTTTTCTTTTGTTTTATGGTCTGTCTTTTGACATTTTCTCTGGTAAGTATTTCATTGTTACCACCCTTATTTCTTTGCCACAAATATAGTCTCCTTCAATTTCTTATATAAACTGTAAAATTTTATCTTGGCATGTTTCCTTTCATCTCTCTGGTGGTCTTTTGTCTGTGAGATTAGCTAAAGAATGAGTTTTCACTTTTCTCCCTATGGTAAGACCTTTTACCCTCAAAATCTGAGGATAACATTTCATTTTACCATTGATTTATGCTGTCAAATTTATCCTGTATTAAATTTCTACATTTCTAAATTTCTAAATTTATGAGTCTGTTTATAGTCTCCCTGTTTTGTTTCAATAATTTATGTTTCCGTTATTGAGAAAGCATCAGTGATTTTTATTTTTATAGCTGTGCCTTACTGTGTGATAGGTCAATGAACATTTTTGCTTTTTGACTTTAGATTAACTTAATTATTTATATATTCTTCCATTTAATTTTACTGTGTCAAGTTTCTTTTAAAAATCCAGGTGCCTTAAAATGTATCTTATAATATTTGACTCATAAATCATAATATATACAACTTATGTATACTATGAAATTAAATACGTGGATCACATCTAGGCTTGCTGCTATTGTCTCTTTTGATTATTGCTTTTATACATTCTCTTTTTAAATATTTATGAATTTGCAAGTTTCTGAATAATTATATCTCAAGGATTTTGTTTAAAAAGTTTATATATGAATAAAAAAGAGAAAGCACACATATATGTGTATAAGTGTAAAAAGTGACTGATTTATTTATCCTTTCAATCTACTCAATCTATTCAGAGATGTATCTTGGTCAGGGCTGGATCACAGCTTTGGAAAGACTTAGTCTTCTTTTGTTTCACCTTTGTTTATAGTTGGACCTTCAAAGT
This sequence comes from Eulemur rufifrons, assembly GCF_041146395.1. NCBI lineage: Eukaryota > Metazoa > Chordata > Mammalia > Primates > Lemuridae > Eulemur > Eulemur rufifrons. The sequence goes on along the minus strand of NC_090997.1, from coordinate 88,477,416 downwards.
ATTCTTGGTTATTTGACTGTGAGTCTCATAGTTTTCTGTCAATTCAGCTCTGAAAATTTGTAAGAGTTCAGACATTCGTTGCTTATCTCTTCAGCTCCCTGCCACATGCAGCGTGTTGAACAGGCTAATGCTTAAGGCAGGTAATAGCACTGTGTTTAAGGTGATCCCTTTCTCCAACATGTCTTTGTTTCCTAAACCAGGAGATACTGCAAAAGATTTTACTCTTTTAGAAACTTTCAAATTAACTATTCAACCTTCCAGACTGTCCCCATAAGAGCTAAAATACCCATAATAGCCATTGTCTCATGGGGAAACCTAGTCATGCAGTTGAAGCCCTTCATGTTTATTATGTGTTACTCCAGCTGTGTACAGCTGGTAAAAAAAAAAAAAAAAAAAAAAGAAGTTTCTTTTTCCCACAGACTCTTAGCCTGAGTTCAGCTAGTACCCAGATTCTGCAAATGCACCCAGGAGAAAAATGTCTGGAGATTATTTAATGTAACTAACAATCTACAAATAGATAATAGTCAGACCCAGTGCTGATCATAATTCCAAAAGATGCAATCCCCAACTCCATGATCTCAAATGTCGAAATCTCAAAACAAATATCAAAATCCCTAAAGATCAAAATCCTTAAAGTCTGAAATCCCTAACCTCTAAAACACCACTGAAAATCACAATCCCAAATAATTAAAGTCCCAAATGTTGAAATCCTGAAAGCCAAATTCTGGAGGAGGAATTAGTGCGGTTTTCGCTTGTATGCAGGATAGTTGCATCATGTTAGTTGCATCAAGTTAGGGGGAGCTATTGCTTTGTCGTTGTATTTATTTGGAAATCAAGTATTGTTTAAGGAGATGTATATGGGTGTCAAATTCACCAGGAGTGGACTTGAGGACTTAATTTTAGGTCTTGGTTTGACTGGATTAGGAAACACTTAGAAACCTGGTAAAATGTTATTTTGAATCTGTCTGTGAGAATGTTTCCAGAGGAGATTAGTGGGTCTAAGTGTGTTAGGTGGGGAAAATCTGCCCTCAAAGTTGGCAGGCACTATCTAATTGGCCAGGATCCCGGACAGAACAAATACAGAAAGTCTGGGGTTTGTTGTCTTCCTTTGAAGCCTCTCTCTGAGAGCTGAGACAGACTTTTTTCCTACTGCCTTGGACATCAGAACTACAGGCTCACTGGCCTTTGGATGCTAGGATTTACACCAGTGGCCCCCTGGGTTTAGAGGCTTTTGGCCTCAGACTGAGAGTTATAACATCAACATTCCTGGTCTGAGACCTTAATACTTGAACTGAGCCACATTGCCAGTATCCCAGGGTCTCCAGCTTGTAGATGGCCTTTCATGGGACTTCTTAGCCACCACAATCATGTGAAGCAATTCCTCTAATATGTAACAAATTACCTCCCCTATATCTAAATACATGTCTTATTAGTTCTATCTCTTCGGAGAATCCCGACTAATAACACATTTGGTATTGAGGAAGCCAAATATCATTCCTACTTACTATATTTATTAAAACAAAATGGAAGATATCTGTAAAATTTTTCCTTTTCAAAATGGTTGTGATAAATTAAGATAAGATTAATGGGATTGCAACTTTCAGGATTATGGCCCCAAACTGGTCAGACCATATGTAATAGCAAACCTCTGACCCACAAACTCTGCAGTAAATAAATAGTCCAGGGAGTGAAATAAAAATCTCTGCCTCAATCAGCCAAGAATGATCTAAATTGTTCAATGACTAATGACTTCCTTAATTTTTGCCCCTGCTTACAACTCAGGATCGATTAAAGACAGTCAAACATGCCCCTCAAAGCAATCACATAGGATGCCCTACTTGTAGTTAGCCAGCTTACAGCTTCTCCATGCCAACAACCACCAGTGAAAGCATACTTAAATGTTCCTTTTTTACTTTTTAATCATAAAGCTTTTTGACTCCCCTGTCTGCCTTCAAGCTCCTACCAAATGCAATGAGTGTAGCTAACTTCCTTTTTATGGCAAGCTCTAAATAAATAGCTTTTGTTCTCATCTGATTTGTCTTGTTTGTTTCCACATAATTTATTTTGGAAAGGTTCTTCTCTCCATGGGATTTTAATTTATCAACAACAGTTCATGATATTAATTTAAAAGGTTTTAATTTATCTGATTTTTTTTTTCCCTTAAGTTGTTGCAGCAGAGACATCAGGCCATGAACTCTCAAAATTCTTGCTAGGAAAAGAAGGCTAGGTCATATGTTCCTAAAGGAATAATCAAAGTCAGGGACTGTTCAAGTGTTGTATATTGGCCAATTGTTTAATTTAAATGAAGTCCAGCTAACATCGCACAAAGAAAAATTCTCGTACAGGCACAGAATGCTGTCCTCGCTTCGAACCTCCAATTCAATTCCTTAAGCACAAAGTATCCTGGGAATTCTATTTGGTTTAAAGCAGGAGTCAACAAATGAGGCCCTCAGACCAAATCCACTTAGCCATCTATTTTTGTATTAATAAACATAGTTTTATTGAAATATAGTCACACTTTGTTTATATATCGTCTATATCTTCCTTAGTGCTACAACAGTAGAGTTGAATAGCTGCAACAGAGAATGTATGGGCCGCAAAGCCTAAAATATTTACAAACTGGCCCTTTACGGAAAAAGTTTGATGACTCCTAGTTTAGAGTACATGTTTCAGATATTATATTTTTCAGCTCTAGAATTTTAATTGGATTGTTTTTTTATAGTTTTAATGCCTATCTTCCTTGAATTAGTTCATACTTTAAATACTTGAACATATTCATAACAGCTCTTTAAAAGTTCTTGACTGCTAATTTCATCACCTCTGTCATTTTTAGTTTTGTTTATGTTGACTAGGTTTTCTCCTGGTCATGAGCCACATTTTGCTGCCTCTGTGTAAATAGTTTTAATTGGATGCTGGATATAATGAATGTTATGTTGTTGCAAGTCTGGGTTTTGTTGACTTCCTTTGAAATGTGTAAGGATTTGTGCCCAGTAGGCAGTTTTTTTGAAGGCAACTTCAAATAAAGTTACATTTTGAGGTACTGAGAGTCAGGATTTCAACATGAATTGTCAGGGAATACAATTCAACCTATAACAGAGGAACAGTTGATCAAAAGCCCCAGAGGCCAAGAATTCATCTTTTTCAGTTATCCAGATGTCTATTGGAAGTCCACTATCAGATTTAGGAAAAGAACTGAATTAGTTTGACCTGCATACAGAAAACACAAAATGTCAGTTGTTTACAAAAGATAGAAGTACAATTTTCTCTCATGTGAAGGAAGCCCAAGACTAGCCTGGAGTCCGGATGGATATCAGGGACCCATCTTTCTCCTACTGTTTTATGTCACTTTCTTGACATATGTGATCAAAGCTACTTCTTAATCCAAGAGGTCTGCTAGATCTTTATCAATCATGCCTATATTCTCGGGCTCTTTCCCAGATAAGTCAAGTTTCTTTAAACATCCTTCTTAGGAGTCCTACAAAACGTTTCTATTTCTATCCAATTGACCAGAATTTGATCAAATGGACTCTTCTAGCTTCAAGGGAGCCTGCAAAATGTAGTATTTCGATTGATATGTCACTTCTCCAAATAAAATTGTTTGCTTTTAGGGAAAATGGATATTTGGTGGTAACTGGAAGTCTCTGCCACATTTGCTAAGGACTGACGGCAGATATGTGGAGAATGGAGAACTAAGGGCCTGCAATTAGACTAAAGGTCAAGGAAGAGATTCTATTTCTTTAGAGAAACCAAAAAATTTCCCAGGTTCTTCAGAGATTTGTCTTTGTGGTAGTTAATGGTGAGAGTAAGAGTTACATTAGCTCCATTTACTAATGTGAAAATATAAATTTCTGAGCTCACCTCTCTAGTGAAACTCTACATGTGTCTGCTACTATTCTGTTCCTACACTCTGTAGTCAGAAAGATAAGGATAGCTAGGTCTGTAGAAGATGTACAAATCCATATAGCTATAATATTGTTGTCAGCGCATGAATTAACACTAAGGGCTCTAGACCATGCTCGATATATTAATAATATCGGTTCTGATGTGTTAAATGAAATTTCTGTGTAGCCAGACCAATAAAAATTATTATGTTTTTACAAGTCACCATTTATGCAAGAACAAAACAAAAAAATAAGTCTACCAAGCAGGTAGACTCAGGTTTCCTGAGAGACACATGTCATGGTTTTCACACTGTTCATGACATATTTAAAAAAGACAATCAATTAAAATAGGAATGTGTATCCTAGAGAAGCTTTTACGGGAAAATAAACTGTCTTTAATCATTTAATAGTCTATGATGTTGAGAAGGCAGCACTCTTTGTTCTGTATGAGCTCAAGAATAGAACTAGGGAAAGAAGGCCAATGCATTCATGTTACAAAGACGTTATTATTTTGTTTACTGCAGTGCTGAGCTTCTGCTGATAAAACTGGTAACATCCTAAAATGTGAATTTCCAATGTCAACAAAAGTATTCAGACCTGGCGGAGTACCCCTATGGTGGGTTGAATTCTATCCTCCAAAAGGTACGTTGAAGTCCTAACCACCTTTATCTGTGGGTGTGCCCTTATGTGAAAAGAGGGTCTTTCAGACATAATCAAGTTAAGACGAAGTAATACTGAACAAGGATGGGCCTTAAATTCAATCACTGGTGTTCTAATAAGAGGAGAGAGATTTAAAGACACACAAACACACACACACACACACACACACACACACACACAGAGGGAAGACGGCCATGGGAAAACAGAGGCAGCACCTGGAGTGATGCAGCAACAAGACAAGGAATGGTAAGGATTTCCAGTGATTACCAGAATCCAGGAGGAGTAAAGAAGGATTCGTTTCTAGAGTCATCAGAAGGAGCATGGCCCTGCTGCAACCTTGATTTCAGACTTCTCGCCTCCAGAAATGTAAAAGAATAAATTTCTCTTGTTTTAAGCCATCTGGTTTGTGATACTTTGTTATGATAGCACTGGGAAACTTACACAGCAACTTTCAAACCTGAAAATCTATTGTCTGCTCTATTGAGACTACAGGCTTTAAAGAAGACAGCCTGAAACAGGGAAGATTCAAAGGATGCAGCCATCTTAGGTTAGCTCATAAAAGAAAAGTAATATTTTATATTATGAAGACAGAAAACAAATAAGAGCAATTGAGGAGAGAGAAATCATGTGAGCCTATGCTCAAAGGTTAAAATAAGATACGATATGAACAAGAAGGAATTAGGAGACCAGTCTGACCAAGAACTAGGGGAGCTAGTTTTGAATTATTGTTTAATAAGCCAGGATAATTAAGTGTGGGAGACTACAGATGGCATGCAATCCACCACAGGAAATTCAAACATGGAGGAGTTTGGGGGACAAGTAAAGGATTAGAAAAAGAAGAACTACATACAGGAAAATGGGGTACAAGATTAGTCTAGAATTACCTGAAAGGTTGGGTAAGGAACAATGATTTAAGGCAACGTCTATAAACTATAAGCTTTCAGAAATGATACTGGAAGATATTCTGAAAGTTTCGAGAGGGGAGAAATGACAGGAATCAATAATAAAAAGAATAAAAAAAGAGGCAGAAAGAGACAATGAGGGGAAGAGAGATGAAAGAGGGGAGAGAGAGAGAATCAACAATGATTGCACATTTTGAATCACTAGGGCAAGGGAAATAATAAAATTTCTGTTTAGATCTGTTGATAAAAGGGTTAGGAACTAAATATTCTAAACTTTGTAGGAATAGGGTCTAGATCATAGCCACTTAACTCTGCTGTTGCATAAAGTGGCAAAGAAATCTGATTTTTAGCTTTAATTTATTTTCTATGGGCCACCTAATAATTTACCATAAGTGGAAAGAAGTGGATTTTACAGATCCCCATTTGATGTCCAAGAATCTTAAAGCAAATGGTGTCGTTGGAATCTGTACCATTTATTCTTCCAATTACCTCAAATATTTTTCATGCTAAAATTTCATTTCATTTCATTTCACTATGTTGTTATATTCTTTAGGCAAGTAATAAAATAATATTTTGGGGAATATCCAGGTATTAATATAGATAGAGGGAGAGTATTTCCTTCTGAGTATTTTTTAGAAAGGAAATCTAACAGTTTCCAAGGTAGAAAATATCAAACAGTACAAGTCAGAGAGAATACATCTCTTCTTTCCTTTTGGTAATAGGTTTGCATTTTTAACACTTCTTTCATGATTCAGTGTCATCTCATTGCAGATGATTGCTTGTAAGCAAGCTCTTCTGATTTAATCTAGATCATTTCTGATGCAGGACATCATGAAGAACTCAATTAGGAATGGAAATGTGCTGTCCTATTTTCATATTTCCTACACAAAATTTAAACTCAAATTCATAACAGCCTGTTAGGTTCAAAGTATAAGACCATCTTTGTTCACTTAACATTTTTGTCAAGAATAACATGTAATGTCTATCATGGTGTATGATTACTGTGATTTGTGTATAGTATTCAATTCCTGATACTCCTTTTATTTATATAGGATTGTTAGAAAATTCTTTTTCCCAGCCTAATAGATGCTTTTCATTCCTGAATATGACTTAAACACATAAATGCTTCACAGACTTTTTTTTCTTTAACCCTATGAAAAGGATTGTTTTCTTTGAATCAAATGAATATGAACAGTCCAGTAATCAGAAAATAGTTTCATGAAACACAGGCTATAAACTAGGCACCATTTGAAGTATTTATATTTTATTTCACAAACTTTAGGCTAGTAACAAGAGACTCAATGGTGTGAGGATGTGGATGTGTCTAGATCTCTTACACCATTTATATGCATTTGACAAAACATTTGGAAGCTTCATTAATTTATGTCAAATTTGTAGTGAGGCTTTAACTGGATAAGCGTACACTTCAACTTGAAGTTGAATTCAAGTGTATCTAGTTGATTGTTTCCCTTGGCAAGAAATCGCAATGCTAATGAGACTGGAAGGGAAAGGATTCCACTGTATTCTCTGCTGTAAGATGTAAGGATTAACAATGTGAAAAAGGTTTTTGAGAATTAAATGATGAATATGAATTATTTGGGTTACTGTAGCATTAGAAAGTAATTAGATAAAACAATCATTATAGTGTTAAAGACTATATCTTTTTTCAAGTTGGAAATGGTATATTTAAATTATTATTATGTACATGTAACTTAAAATAGTAGTTTTTGACTTGGTAGCTTTCTCTAAGTATTCTGTCATTCTTTATAAATATCATCATAAATAACATTATCTAAAGCGGAAGATTTTGGACTTTTGACAGGCAAAATTAAACAATGAGGATATGGATTATTTTATAAAATATGAAAATGATTGGTATGCAAATGCATTCTTTTCAACAGCCAAATAATTTCCTTGTAAATTACACATTTGCTATGCATACAAGTGAGGATATGATACATTCTGTTGAAATAAAAAGATAAACTGGAATTTTCTAGATATATTTTTCTATGATCAACCAGAACTGCAAAACTTTAAATTCTAAAACCAGTAATTATTCTAAAAGGCATGATTACTTCTAAAAAGTAATGGAATAAAAATGCCATTTTAGCCTAGAGTTTCTCATGAGAGATATTAGGCAAGTGAACTAGGCTTTCATTCTTGCTTAGTTCCACTGGGCATTAAGCATTAATTAATTAACCAATCAATCAAATATTTATAGAGTGTATAGTATTTGCTGTAAATTACCCTGGAGGTAAAAGATGAATAAAAAAACATTTATGGTTCTAAGGAGTAGGTGGCCTAGTTAGGGACACAGATGCAGAATTGGGTAATCACAAAGCACTGTGTACATGTAGTGACAGAAAGATACAGGGGACATTGGCCCTTGGAAAAATGGTTCAGAAGATAGAGTTCACCTTAGGAGCACTTCCATTTGACCACTTTATTAATTACCTTTTTATGAGACAAACAGGTTATCCTGTTTCCTATAATGCAGTGCTCCCAGCTGCCATATTTTCGATCATTGATTACAAGTACTGCTCTAAGTCTCATGGCTTGGTTTTCTGGAAATTTACAATTAGAAGTAGAAAAATAAGAAACACAAGAAAGCATAACCTGTAGGGCCTCTGTTTTAGTCAGCTTGGGCTGCTATAACAAAATGCTGCAGAATTGGTGGCTTCAACAGTGGACCCTTTCTTTCTCATAATTTTGGAGTTTGGGAAGTCCAATATCAAGATGCTGGCAGATTTGGTGTATAGTGAGGGCCCTTTTCCTGGTTTGCAGATGCTGTCTTCTCCTATGTCTCCTATGTCCTCACATGACCTTTCCTTTTTGCTTGCATGCTAAGAGAGAGAGAGACAGAGCTCATGTCTCTTTCTACATTTATAATGGCATTGATTCCTTCATAAAGGCTCCATCCTCAAGACGTAATCTAATCCTAGATTAGATCCTTCCAAAGGCCCCACTTCCGAATACCATCACAGCAGGAACTGGGGCTTCAACATGTGAATTTGCCGGGATGCAAACATTCAGTCCCAGCAGCCCCTCGCTTGCTCATAGATATTCCATGGGACTAGTATTTTTGTGAAAGCGATTTCCTTAAAGAGGACCTACAAATTCCATATGGTTCAGGTCATACAAAACCTGGATTCACTTCATTCATAGGCATATATTTTATTTTTTCCTATAACTTAAATGTTATTTCTAATATGTGAACCATGTAATACATATTTACTTAAACCTGAGATATCTACAGGTACTATTTTAATCTAGCTCCCATTATAGGAAAAAAGAATGATATTAGTTAGCGGTAGCTCCAAAAGGAGGAAGAGGCATAGGTTGGCATAGGACTTTTTCCTTAAGATACTCAAAATATGATAAGATGGACTATTAACATCGATGGCATGGAGGAATGGACCAGTGTTTTACTTCCTTGCTACTCTCACTTGTAGAGTGTAAATGAAAGAAACAATAGCTCAGAGCTGAGGGGAAGGTCCAAATTTTGAAGTCCATTCTATTTATATCTCTCCTTACATGCACTTTCACTATAGCTCCCCAATAAATTCATTATCAAAACACCAGTAATTAGAAAAATAAGTGATAGGCAACAAAAACACATCCATCATTTTAAACATATTGGAAAGCTACCCATAATCAATTACATATTAGTATAACAAGAATGAGCAATTATTTCTAAATAAAGTTGTTGTATTAAATTTATCTAATAGTGGCACTCTACCTCAGTCAATCCTAAATTAGAGCATTAGTTAATTAAAATAGGCACTAATTAAATACTTCTGATTTTTATTTGTATCATGAGATCAAATTTTCTAATGAAATTCAGTTTGAAGATTGGATATATTTAAAGAGTTTTGTTTTTTAATTTCATTGCAATAAAGAGAGCTCATTGTACCAGGAAAGGTTTAATAAGACATCGCCACCACAGTTCAGTAGCGGCAATATTGTTTTGTGATTACAGATCCGACAACCCAGGAAAATCAGCGTGACAGTTGAAAGGGTATCACTTCATTTTATGATCTGTGTGGGGTGCAAATTAAGGCTTGCCATTTCCCACTCAGGAAACACACAGTTCTAGAATATTAGAACTGCAAATATCCTTGGAATCTCTGAATACAATGCCTACATTTTGCAAGTGTGTACACTCAGGCCCCTAAATACTATAGCTTGCCCAAGATCAAAGACTTAACAGTGGAGCAGAGCGGAGATAAAATTCATAACTCCTGACTCCCAACTTGTGCTTCTAGCAATGTATCATTCAACCCTCTTCACATTATCACATTTAACTGGCTTAGTTATTCCCTCCCCTTTGTCAGTTAGCCAAGCAAGCTCTTCTTTTGATGTTGGGTTTAACATTGGCTGATGTAGAGGGAGGAGTGTTTTACTTCCTGCAGAGGACTGTGAAAGTTGGTAAGGGCTATCTAGCTAGATAAGGTCTTGATTCTACCTTGGGCCACTAATCTTTTCTTCCACTAACAACTCTAAGGTTTGGAACTCCCTAAAACAGCATATTTCCACAGATGCCAGGCGACAATTACCTTAGGTTTCAGGCTCAATATTTGGGGGAGAAAGCATTTAATGTGGGAAAAAAAAAAACCCAGAAAAAGGAAAGCAGAAATTGTCATTGAAAGAAGAAAGAAAGATCTACTCCTTATTGAAATGGCTTGGATGGTAATAGGCTTCACAATATTTTTAAAATTATCGTGATTGCATGTAAATATTACCTACTCCTATATGTGTTCAATTATATAGTTTTATAATTTCTTTATAGTTTTCCTTTACATGAAGTACAGGAAACTTTTAATATGACAGGAAATACACTTAATTAACTTTCTCAGCATTGTAAAACATACTCACTTTAGACAGATGTAATTAATTTTGGTGGCATTATAAAGAAAACATCTGTGAGGAACAATCATATTCTGATAAAGAGTGAAAGGGTTAAATGCTCCTTAATTTCCTGAATTTGGCAAATCTCGCAAGGCTTTTACTGAGACAGTTTATGTTTTCTGCCAGGTGGATGCAAATTCACTCTACAAAAAGAAATTAATTTACTGAGGTATGATGCATCTTTTCTCTTTTCTATTCTGGTAATTGAATATTCATTACATAACAAGTGCTGCTAATTAGCCGATTATTCCATTTACTCACAAATAATGAACTTGGTATTCCCATCAAATAGAGCAAGAGTTGAAAAAAAATCAAATTTTTGTTTAATCACTACTGCTCAGATAATGTTAAAAATCTTCAAAGCATACAATGCATTTCACTATAATGAATTCTTATTTAGAGACTCTAGGATTTAAGCTTTAATCTCTTCAGGGAATGGAAATTTTAGGTTAACGATTAGTCAGTGTAACAAAATCTCTGATTTTAGTAAGTCTGTGTATTTGCCTGAATTTAGTAGTGTGGCAAAAATTAAAAATGGTTGTGAGAATTTCCTTAATTTGTATTTAAGTTGGATGTTTTCCTTTGGGAGCAGAGTTTGTTTTAGGAATTTTAATTATTTACTTCAGTATTTACCAATGTAGCTACTTAACTATTCTTTCTAAAGGTTAATTGAAAAAGTGGCATATGTTAAAAAATTTCTCATTCTTATAATTATTTGTCCTTTTATCACTTTTGTATCCTATGTCCTACGTTAAATATTATTTCTGTCAAAAACTGGTGAAATGATTGAAAACAGAGAGGCCATCTCTGACCATCCTTTATATAAAGGGAAAGTGGCCCTGTGTACACTTTACCCTCCCCACCCTCACCCACAGAAGGATAGGTTAGGACTCCTTACTGAAAACAGGTACATTAAGTGAAAATCTGGATGCTAAATGATGAGATCAACAGTTCTATCACTTCACTGGGTCCAGGCTTTTCTTCCTAAGCAAGAAATTGGAAAATATAAAAATCATGGTGTGTTATTCTATAAATGCACCTCAATTACTAGTATTTTATATTTAGGACTTAGGGTTTATATTAATAGGACATATTGACCTATATTGTTTTTTCTTTTAAGGTATACTAGCTTACAGTTTTTAGTATCAAGGTTATCCTATTATGCTAGTTTTACAAAGTAAGAATTGTTCTTTCTCTATTTGGAAAAGTTCAAATGACAAAAGAGTTATTAATATTTTCAAAGTTGAAGCAGCTTGCCAGTGATGAGGTATGGGCCTAAGGCCTTTTCAAAGTATTTCTTTGAAAATTTGAACAATTTCTTCCACAATTATTGTTCTGCTCATGTAAGCTAAATTTACTGAGTTGTGCTATTATATATTCTCCTAAAAATTGGCTATTTTGTCTAGATTTTAATGTATTGGTATAAGGTTATATAATGAAGACAATAATTACTTTTTTCTCTCTGTTGATTATGCTCTTGTTCTCAATCCTAAATTTATATATTTATATTCTAATTTTTACTTGATTAGGAAAGCTAGAGAAATACAGTTTTGTTGATTGTATTTTCAGCTATTATATTTGGCTGCTTTTGGTTGTTGTTTTTCTAAAAACAAGAGCAGTTTATAATTATCAAACAGCTATAACATTTCTCTAAAATTGTCTTAGTCATTTTTTATAGTTCTTTGTGCATTTGAGGTTATGATAAAGAAATAGTAGGGAAACAGTGCTACATCATATTTATGAATATGGCCTGACTGCCTGGGTTCAAATCCAAGCCCTTCTACTCACCAGCTCTGGGACTTTGAAGAAGTGACTTCATCACTTTCTGTCTTTCTTTTTTAAATTCCAAAATAGATTTTAAAATAGCACCTAACATTTAGGGGTGGTTTGGGAGTAAGTTAATTAATAAATGTAAGGAGCTTACATAGTACTGCCACATGTATGATTTCAAAAAACATTGAAAAACAAATCAAGATAGTTTTAGCTTAAATGCATATTGTATAGACTTAATCAATATAGTGATTCTCTTTGTCTTATTTACTTATTTATTTTTTAACTTTAGATTGCATTTTGTCTAATATTTATATCTCATTTTCTGCTTTGTTTTTTGTTGACATCAATTTAATTCCTTAATTCTTCAGTGTTGGCCCACAGCAACAGGAACCTGGCCATTAGCCAGGCCCAGGGCTGGTTCTGCTAGAATTCACACAGAATGTCGTGATGAGTATAACTAGAGAAACAAAACTATGTGATTATATAAATTATTGCTTATACATATTTGAATAGAATAAGTGAGAGAAGCCACAGGGCAGCAGAATCTGGATGGTCCCTCAAGAGCACAGGCTCAAAGCTTTCTGCATAAGTAATGTGCTTCCTCTTTGAAACATTTCTTCTCTGTGATACAACCCCTCTCCAGACCTTCACTAGTTGTATTCCCACCACTGATTACCATTTATTTCATCAGATAGTATATTAGGGTTCTCCAGAGAAGGGGATGGGGATGCAGAGAGAAAAAGAGAGAGAGAGAGAGAGAGAGAGAGAGAAAGCTATTTTAAGAAATTGGTTCACATGATTGTGGCAACTGGCAAATCTGAAATCTGGCAGCCTGAAAATTCTGGCAAAAGTTAATATTATACTCTTGAGTCTGAAAGTAGTTTGGAGGCAGAATTCCTTTGTCCTTGGTACTTAGCCTTTCATCTAGAGGCCTTTAGCTGATTGGATAAAGCTCACCCACATTGAGGGTAATCTGCTTTATTCAAAGTCTACTGATTGCAAATGTTAATCACATCTAAAAAAAAATACCTTCACAACAACATCTAGACTGGTGTTTGACCGAACAACTGGGCATCATAGCCTAGTCAAGTGGACACATAAATTAACATCATAGATGGGATTTTTGTTATTAGATTGCCATTGCTCTCAGGTGTGGAGTTTACTGCTAGGGCTATTTTGTGCAGTGGGGCTATGTGCTTTGTGCAGTGGGGCTACGATAGAACCTTTAACTCTACCTGATCAGATTCCTTTGAAGTTGGATTATCCTCACTCTTGTGGCTTAGTGTGGCACATTTCACCACTTTGCTTGTTTTCTCCACCTATTATGGCTGACACTCTCTGAAACCTGAATAACAATCTTTATTTTTTCACCAGAAAATACCTATGAAATAAAATGTAAAAATGAAAAAAAAAAAAGCAGTAAAGAAATTCAGGTATCTCTGGAGCATATAAAGTACAAATACAAGTTACCCTGAATGGCCAAGCCAATGTAGGTGGTATTTTATTGGAATCATTGAAATTAAATTTAAAAATTTTTAATTATGGCATTGATTTGGTAGATAAAAATAGTATCATTACACTATTTAATTAATACACAAAAGTTTTTAACAGAGCTAAAGAAAAGCAGAAGACAAATTGAAAGCATGTTGAGATCACCAAAAACAAGGAAAGTCTGAGAAACTGGCATAAACTACAGGTGCCTAAGGAGACGAGGTATCTTGCATGGGATTCCAGAACAGAAAAAGGACATTAGGAAAAATTAATGAAATCTGAATAAACTGTGGACTTTAATTAATAAGAAAATACCAATACTGGTTCATTGGTTTTGACAAATGTACCACAATAATGTTAACAATAGGGGAAACTAAGTGTGAGATATGTGTGAATTCTCTGTAATATTTTTGTAACTTTTATGTAAATCTAAAACTATTCTAAAATATATCAAAAATTTTATTGATAAAGAGCAAATTGTTGAATTTTGCCCCCAGCTATGACAGAGTAATAAAGATTAGACATAACCTCCGTTATAAGCAGTGCAAAATTAGAAAAAAAAATATATAAAAACCATTTTCAAACATTCAAAAACTGGCAGCACAGAAATGTGATCCCTGAGAAAAGGAAAACAACTGAGCGAAGCCTATGATTCCCCTGCTTTTCTGCCTGGAGGCAGCTTCTGGACCCCAGGTACATGAAAAAGAACCCCCCAAAGAGCCATATGGCCTTACTGAAGTGAGGAGATGAAGGCTGAAGTTTGGGGAAGCTGGGGCACATTTACAGGGAAGTGTGACAGAATGCAGAAAGCAATGTAGAAAATTAAGATCCAGAAGAGAGAGTAGGTATCTCTTTGTGTCCTTCTAAGCAGAATGTCTTATATGTGTAGACTCAAAGTCCCCAAAGCTGGCAACAAGCCACCAGGGAGTTATAAGTTCAATAATTCTCAGAGCTCACAATGTTGAAGAGCTGTTTGAGCTCTAATCAGTCAGGGGACATAACCTTCACTGATCACTTGCAATCAAGAAGAGACTCCAAGTGGGTCATACCTTAGCAGCAGAACTAAAATATCCCCGGAGTAGAGGCTGCTCCAGGCTCTCTCTAGAAATGTTTTTAAATAGACCTAAAAAGAATCAAACTCATTTGCCAATAACTGCCTGCCAAAACAAAGCCTAACATTCTCTACAGAAAAATATTTTTAAAAAATGATACTCAACAATGCAGTTTTTAAAAAGTTCAGTACCCAATCAAAATTCTCTAAACATGCCGAGAAGCAGAAAATTTTGACTCAAAACCAGGCATTTTTTTAAGCCAACAGAAATAGACCCAAAAATGTCAAAGATGATGAAACCAGCAGACAAGAATTTTAAAAGAGCTATTATCTTTTTGTACAGATATTTAACTGATAATGTGAACATAGAAAAGAGAGAAATTGAATATACAAAAATAAATAAATAAATAAAAGACCTACTGAATTTTTACTCTCTATTATATGGAAAAAAAGGTAGGAATTTTTACTCCTATTGTTTCTATTCAATATTGAACTGAATATTCTAGCTAGTGAAATAAAGCAAGTAAAAGAAACCTAGGCAAAGATCTTAAAAAGAAAGAAGTAAACAGCCTTTATTTTCAAAAGACAATTTTACATATGTAGAAAGTCTAAGGAGTCTAATAGAGACTACTGGAACTAATAATTGACTTTAGCAAGATTACAGAACACAGAATACATTTAAAAAATTCATTTGGGCCGGGCGCGATGGCTCACGCCTGTAATCCTAGCACTCTGGGAGGCCGAGGTGGGTGGATCGCTGGAGGTCAGGAGTTCGAGACCAGCCTGAGCAAGAGCGAGACCCCGTCTCTACTAAAAATAGAAAGAAATTATATGGACAACTAAAATATATATATATACAAAAAATTAGCTGGGCATGGTGGCGCATGCCTGTAGTCCCAGCTACTCGGGAGGCTGAGGCAGTAGGATCACTTAAGCCCAGGAGTTTGAGGTTGCTGTGAGCTAGGCTGACGCCATGGCACTCACTCTAGCCTGGGCAACAGAGTGAGACTCTGTCTCAAAAAAAAAAAAAAAAAAAAAAAATTCATTTGGAGGACTATATAACAGCAATAGATACAATTTTAAAAAATAAACAATAACATTATCAAAGACATATTGTTGGACATGTTTAGTAAGATATGCTTAAGAATTTTGCAATGAAAACTGTAAAACATTCCTGAGAGTAATTAAGGATGGCCTAAGTAAATGATATATTTACCACGTTCCTGTGTTGGAAGACTCAATATTTTTAAAGGGGCAATTTGACTGAAGGTGATCTATAGATCTAACACAATCCAAATAAATATCTCAGCAGATGTTTTGTTTCTTTGTAGAAATTGATAAGCTTATTCTAAAATAAAGATGGCAATACAAATGCTTTAAAATAGCCAAATCAATTTTGAAAAAAATTAAAATGTAAATTGGCTAGTTTTAAAATTTACTATAATGTTACAATAATTGACACATCTGTGTGAATCAATTTTTGATCAAGGTGGCAAGGAAGTCACAAAAGAGAAAGAATGGTCTTTTCAACAACTGGTGCAGAAAAAACTGGGTATCTATATGCATTTTAAACAGTGAATCTTGACTTTTACCTCTTGTGTGCACAATAATTTAACTCAATATGAATCACAGATCAGAATATAAAAAATAAAATTGTAAAATTTGTAAATGTTTGGTAGATTTTGCCAGTGCAACCTTCCAGATCTTGAGGTTTCTTTTCTGATAGAATAGAAGATGGACAACTTTTACCTAATGTATTTTAAAGATCTGTTGTTCAGTGCTTACATGTTTAGGACTATTATATCTTCCTAGACAATGTACCCCTTCATCAATATGTAATGGCTTTCCTTAACACTGACAATATTTCTTGTTCTAAAGTCTATTCATTTGTTCTATAGATATATAGCTTTCTTTTAATCAGTGTATAACTTTCTCCTTTCTCTTTTAATCTATGTCTTTATATTTTCAGTGGTTCCTTACATCATATAGATTTTTTGCTTTTTCTACACACAATCTTTGTCTTCTAACTAGTTTGTTGAAACCATTATTATTGCAATGGTTGGATTAAAAATATATCATCTTGTTAGCTGTTTTTTTCCACTTGTCCTTTGTTCCCTTTTTAATCACAGTTATTTTAAATAGCTTGTCTGATTGTTCCACTGTATGCATCATATCTGAGGCCGGTTCTGACTAGGGCTTTATCTCTTCAGAGTGTTTTTTCCCACTGCTTTCTTTTAATTGCAAGCCTGGATGTCTTGTATCAAACAGTAGACACTGATGTAAATGTTTTTATGCTTGGAGATGAGTGAATGTACCATTCCTTCAGCTAGGACCTTAGTAGCTGGGCTGAGTTAAGGTGTGTTACTCTTAAGAATATTCACAGTGTACCACAGGATTAAAGTTTGTCTAGTGGTACCTTGTATTTAGCGTGTTGCCTGGTTTTCCAGAGATCATTTTGTCAATGACTGCTTCCTTCTTAAATTGGGTCTTCCTTTTTCCCTACAGAAAATCTGTCTCTTTTTGCTCTCCTAGCTATAGTTCATTGTTATTTTTATCCAATACTGTTAGCCTAATGGTGAGGGTTGGCCGAGAGTGTACTACTATGTTCTGAATAAGCCTTGGTCTAAGTCAGGCCCTGTGTCTCTGGATTTCAGAACATTTATGCATGTCCCTTCTCTTGCTGTAGTGCTAGGCACAGTAAATATTCCTGCCCCTCCCCCAAGTAGGTGATTTATTTTCACTTTCCTTCTTCCACTACAAGTGGCTTGTTGTTGTGCCCTAAGGTAACATTTTCTTTTTAAAATGTTCTTTCCCCTGCAGGTGAAGGCACATGCTCTATAGGAGAGACAGGGAGACAGGTTTGTGTTGGTACTGGCAGTGATTGCTGTTTCTTCCTTCAACTAATACCATGAGGAAAGCTCCCAAAAAATTCTCCCTCATATTCCCTCTGACGACCTAGTGGGGCTCCATGGGTTAAAGAGCTGCAAGAATAGCAGAACCTCTTCTCTCTGTGGCCTATGGGGGCTTCATACTCAATGTTTAATAATTAAAAAAAATTCACCTGTATCTTATTTACTTACATGGATCTAGTGATGTTTGCTCCATTTGAGCAAATGTTCAGGTCCTCTTTCTCCCTGCAAGCAACTGTCTTTTTCTAGATTTATGGCCACTTGGTTGCCCTGAGACCTCAATTCTCTGGGATATTAGAAAAATACCATTAATTTGCAGTTTCTCTAAGTTTTTCTTATTATAAGGATAGGACCTGAACTATTTACAGCTCTTTATATCTATGAGCTTCATTACATTTTTGATTGTGTTCATGAATTGTCTTTTTAAAAAATTACAGTACTACCTAAGTTGATACATTAGTAACATTAAGATTATTTAGAGGACAAATGAACAAGAATTGAAAAAGAAAAGGAATGTGGTAGTTTGTGGAACTTTGGAAGACAAAAATTAAAATATAACTTCCAATGTTTTCTGTAATTTTGATCAATATAAATTCCACTAATGGCTATAAAATGTTTTGTTCAGTCCTTGTTACTTAGAATTCTAATAATTGATTGTATTGTGGCTATTTATTATCGATAACCTTGTATTGCCAGTAAAGGTTAACTGATGCTTGTTGTCCCCTTTGAAATTTAAAAAAAAACCTGAATGAGTCACAAGCATGAGAGACAAATTCCTCATCCACGTAGCTCATTTAGCATCATTCTTCTCTCATAGGATCCTGTTTTTAGAAATAGAGATCCTAGTCACCTTGAGAGACTATGTTGGATGCTTTCATTATTGTCCTAAGGCTGTTTCTATTTTTACAGTTTTACCCAACATTCATCTGGCTTTAAACTGGGACATCAGCCCTCTGATTGTCTTGCTCAGCATCCAAATTCCCCTTTCCTGAGTACCAAAGGACAAATGTAAATTTAACCATCCACTGCCTACACATTAGCATTGCACTGAGTAATCAAATACAGACAATGATCACTTTCCAACTGTGGTCCAGTTTAATTTCCAGTAATATGAAATTGCCAACAAGCCAAGGTATGATATACCTCCTGTCTACCTTCTTGTGTATTGTTTTTCATAAAATTTAGAATCAGATGTCCCAGCTTTTGTTAATATCGATGAAATAAAGTATCAGTTTAAGAAACCATGTTACAGATTTTCAGCCTCAAAAGTGGCATTTAGAGCACTGCAGTGATGCACTAGACAGCAACTTATATTCCATTTTTTTCCTTCTTTTTATTGCTCTCTCTCTTTTTATATTTTCTGGCCAAAACCTTAACATCTAAATTTAATTCATTATGGTAAAAGTTATCTTTATAGTGTACCTAATATAATGTCCTTCATTTTAGGGCAAATGAATCTAGCAAGTTATTGAATTTACGGTCATTATTCAAGGCTTTGCTTCTGATATTATGTCTCTCTAGTTGTGTGTGTGTGTGTGTGTGTGTGTGTGTATGTGTGTGACACAGTGTGTTTTAGTTTGTTTTCAGTCTATGATCAAATGGAAAATATATTCAAAGAGAGATAAAGATTAGGGAACCAAACCAAAACCTTAAACTATCAATGTTACTGAGTCTATATATTTGCTTAGACTGATTTCTAAGCCTGCAATCTCAAAGAGGTTGTGGTAGTAAACTGCATTTGCTATAGATTTGTATATGAGTATTTTAACACATTTGGTATTTTGGTGCTTGCATTTTTATTGTCATATGAAAATTATTATGACAATTGGGATTAGGTTTTCTTATCCTTAAATGTTTCATTTGTTGTTTTGTTATTGAACTAGTCATTTCCATGCTATAGATTCTGTTTTAGTGAATTTAAAATCATGTCTCATGAACATATTTGTCTTTAAAGTCCTATCTCAATGAAAACCATGAATCCTTTGATAATTTAACAAGTGCTAAGCTAATTAAAATCTTCTGTAAAATAATTTCATTTACTAAAATTTTTATCATTTCTACCTTATTATCAAATGGATATTTTAAATATATTGAAAACTAACTTAATAAAAAGTCTTATTCCTATGGCATACATTATAATAAGATAAAACCAATGCAAGATTTAGTATCAGGAGTATTGAGTTTAAGTATCAGGTCCACTTCTATATCTATGTGAATTTGATAATCATATATTTTTTCAATAGCCTTGGTTTTCTCATTTGCAAAATCATTAGAAACAGCATTGCCCTACTACTTCATAGAATTTTGTGATAATTACCTTATGTAATATGTGTAAAAAATTTATTGCTTATTAAACTTACATATTTTCATTATTTAAATTATGTAGATAGATGAATAGGTATACATATATATGTATATATAGTTAGACAAATGGATATGTTCTAGGTTTTGCAACTGTAAGTATAGTTTTGCTGAATGGCTCTATTTGGTAAAGGATAAAGATAACAGGAGATATTTTCATTCTCCTGGAACTTCATTCTACTAGAGATAATAACTTAATGAGGAAGATACTTCAAAAATTATAAGTGATTTGGATAATATTAATAAGGGTAAAGTAAAAGTAAATGAATAAGGTTGGGTAGAGGCTATTTTAGATTGGGTAGCAGGAAAGCTCTTGCAAAAGTGTGACATTTGAGTAAAAAACTAGATGACAAGATCAGATAGCAAGTGAAACAGTTTTAAGATGAGAACAAGGGTGTTATTGAGCAGGAATAGAAAGAACAATGAGTTGTGAGTTGGAATCATAGTGAGGTAAAGGGATGGTGAAATGAGAAAATAAAAGGTAGGCAAGATTTATAATGGGGGATCCATAAGATGCTGAATACTTGTAAATACTTAAAGGCTAATGTAGGGATTTTGAATTTTCTTCCAAACATACTAGGAAGCCATTGAAAAGTCTCAGCCAGATCTTAAAAACGTAAAGAGAAGACAAGGAGAGAAGCTAGAAGGCTATTGCAGAAGTGCACGTAAGAGGTAATGGGAGCTTAGAACAGGGTAGAGTAACTGTTATATGGGAAAGCAGGAAAATTATAGATGTGTTTATTTTGGTAGTGAGAAAAAAAGAATGATTAAAAAATCACTTCTAAGTTTTTGGTTTGAACAACCTAAATGGGGTATTATTGTAGTGAAAACATTTATATTAAGAAATTAGCAATTGTAAATGGAATTTACTATGTACTAATACTTTCCAGCTTTATTCCTAGAAATATTATGTACTTAGGTATTTAGACAAAGCCATACAAATATTTATTTGATTGATGACTCTTTTGCTACAGGAATCACCCAGTGTAGATACAAGTGACTCTCTAAATGATCTACAGTGTTTTCTGGTCACTGATATTGAAAATGCTTTGATTGTCAGAAAAGATCAAAAAGTACAGTTTGTAATAATCACTAGGATTGAGTTCTCGGAGGGATACAAATATAAAATTCTTTCTTCAAAATGGATAGAATTACATGGACAAAATGTATATGTATAAACAAGCTAAATACTAGCATACATAAATAAATAAATAATGTTGTTATCAAAACAAGTAAAGAAGATATTCAGTTATCTGAGGGGGTTAACTATCAACAGTTTTGAAGTGTGAATAGTTCATTTTGTTCATTTGTTTTATACTTGCTGGATATAATATTTAAGCAAGCTGAAAACATAACGATTACCAACTAATATTGAGATGGTAGATTTAAACGTCACCAGATGATCATACCAAATGTAAGTGGTCTAACAACTCCAATTAAGAGGCAGATATTTTAGACTGGGTTAAGCAAAGAAAACAAATACATGCTACTGCCAAAATACTTAAAATATAACGACACAAATGGGTTCAAAATTTAAAAAATGAAAAAAGATATACCATGGTGATAGTAAAATGTTAAAAATAAAGCTATAGTGTTTATATAAATATCAGATAAAGTAGATTTTAAAGCAAAAAATTATACCAGGTTCCCAAGTTTGTCATTTCATGAGTTCAGTTTATCTAGAAGACATTACAGTATGAAAATTTCATGCACCTAAGAACAGAGCTCCAGAATATATGAAACAAGACTAATGAAATTGAAAGGAGAAATGGACAAATTCACAATTATAATAGATGATTTCAACAACTTCCTCTCAATAATTGATAGAACAAGAAGACAGAAAATCCAGGAAGTGTATCAAACAGTTGAATTATATTATCACCTACCTGAACTAATTTATATTTATAGTAGACTCTACCTAACAACAGCAATACACATTCTTCTCAAGTGCATACAGAACATTTATTAAGATAGATTATATTCTGAGTGATGTCTAACAAATTTTTAAAAATTCAAGTTATGCAAAATATATTCTCTTCCAAAAAGGAAATAAAATTTGAAGTCAATAAAATAAAAATCCTTAGAAAATCTCTAAATATTTAGAAACTTAATTAACACATTTTTTAATAATCCATAGGTCAAAAAATGAATATGAAAATTATAGTGTAACCATATTTAAATAAAAATATGACAAAATTTTTCTCTGATCACAGTGAAATAAAAATTAGATTCTAAAAAGAAGATAAACAAGAAATCCCATAACACTTGGAAATTAAACACTTCTAAAAATTTGTTAGTTCAAGAAAAAGATTATAATAGAAACTAGAAAAATATTTTGAACTAAATAACAATGAAAGTACAACATAACCAAAGTTGTGAGACAATATTAAAACAGAGCTTAGAGGGAAATATTATAGCTTTAAATCTTATGTTATGAAAGAAGAAATTTCTCAAATTCAATGAAGTTCACTTAAACTGTAAGACACTGAAAAACAAACAAAAACCTCAGCAAGTTAAATCCAAAGCAAACAGAAAGAAGGAAAAAGTACAGATAAGAGGAAAAATCATTGAAATAGTAAACAGAAAGTGACAGACAAAATTAATATAACCAAAAGATGGTTCTTTTTTTAACATTAATAACTATCTAAACTCATTGATCAGAAAAAAAAAGAAAGAGAGAAACACTAGTTGCCTATATCATAGATAAAAGAGATGACATTATTATAGACCATTCAGAAGGATAATATGGGTCCCATTAAATGTGGGACAGAATTGTATGCCAATAAATTTGCTTCTCTAGATTATATGGAAAAATTTCATGAAACAATAATAAACTACCAAATACTAACAGAAGTTTTTTGAAGAAATTTACAAACAGATTGAAAAATTTACATGGAAATGTAGAGGAACTACAATAGCTATACTTTAAGAAGAACAAACTGGAGTACTTCATCTAATTTTAGGGTTTATTATAAAAGCTACAAGGATCAAGATAGAGTGGCATAGTCATAATCATAGTTATATAGATTAATGGAATAGAATGCAAAGTTCGTAAATAAACCTACACTCATGTGGTCAATAGCCAATTGATTTTTGACAAAGATGCCAAGGTAATTCAATGTAGAAAGGTCATCTTTTCAAAAAGTGGTGTTTGAACACCTGGATATTTGTTTGAGGAGGGTGAAAACTTCAAGTCTTATTTCACTCTATACATAAAAGTTATCTTAACAGCTACCACGGATCTAACTCAATAAGCTCAAACTATTAAAATTTCAGGTGAAAATGCAGAAGAAAATCTCTGTTACATTCGGTTAGCAATATAAACAGGTCACTAAATACACAAACAGAAATTAAAGTAATAAAATGGATTTCAGAAAGATAAATAATTTGCCAGGAAAAGACATACTTAAAAAAACAAAAAAACACAAGCCAGGTACTGGGAAAACATTTTTATAAAGAATATATTCTAACAAAGTGCTTATATCAAGAAGATACAAATAACTCCTACAATCCGTAATAAGAAATAAAGCAATCCAAGTGAAAATACACAAATGATTTGGCACATCAGAAAGATGCGAATTCACACCACAAGTAGATGCCATCATACATCAACTAAAATGACTAAAGTTAAAGAGACAGTAGTATCTAGTGTTGCAGAGAATTTGTAGTATTTAATAACTGGAAATCTTGTACATTGCTAGTGGAAAAGCAAAACGGTATGCTCTCTTTAGAAAACAGTCCGGCATTATCTTAGGTAAACGTACATTTGCCATATGACAAAGCAACTTCACTCCTAGTTATTTATCTAAGAGAATTGGAAATACATGTCCACAGAAATGTACATAAATGTTCACAGCAGCATTATTCAAATTTGTCAAAATCTGGAAACCACCCAAATGTCCATCCACTTGTGAATGCATAAACATACTGTGTATATCTATTCTGCAAAATACTCCACAGGAATAACACAGCAACATGAATCAATCTCACAACATGCTAAGTTTAAAAAGTCAAACAGAAAACACTATGTATGAATCCACTTATATGAAATTCCAGAAAAGGTACAACTTTGAAAAAGAAAGCAGATAAGTTGTTGTCTGAGACTGTGATTATGGGGAGAGGGATGAATGCAAAGAGATACCAGAAAACCTTTTAGGGTTTTGGTCTTTGTGATGGTTTTGCAATTATATACAATTACTAAAATTTCTCAAACTGTACATTTGAAACTGATGAAGTTGATTGCATGTAAATAATATATTAACAAAAAAGTAGAAAAAAATCCCAGTAAATATGTCACCCCCAGGGAGGCCTCCCTAACTACTCTATTGAAATATTTCCCCTATGCCTCAGAAATTTAAATGTTGGCTGTCCATCTCTGAAGTGAGTGTATGCTATGAAGGTTTGTGGCCTGTACATCTTCCAGATAATTCCTCTGCATCTTACAATGAAGGAAAAATACAAATTAGAAATAACTATACAGGCAAATCTGGTAGAAAAATAATAAAGAAAAACCAATAATGACAACTAGGAATGTCATTGTCTAAAACCAAAGATATAAGTATTAATGCTAAATGTTGACAGAGAGGCTAAAAATACATTGTGCAGAAAGGGGCAATGATAGAAATGATGATTGATTTCTCATCAAAGACAATGGAATCTTTAAAATGCTGGAGAAAAGGTCAACCTATCCTTTGTCCTTAAAAAAAGATTTGCTATCCATGGAAAACATCCTTTAAAAATAAGGGGAAGCACATATCTTTATAAAGGATTGCTATCCAAAATATACAAAAACTCTCAAAACTCAATAATAAGAAACCAAATAACCCAATTAAGAAATGGGTGAAAGATCTGAACAGATACCTCACCAAAGACAATACACAGATGCCAAATTAGTATATGAAAAATGTCCAACATAATATATCATTAGGGAATGGCAAATTAAAACAACGGTGATATACCACTGCACATCTACCAGATGGCTAAAATCCAAAGCACTTGACTTACCAAATACTAGTGAGGAAATGGAGCAAGAGGAGCTCTTATTCATTGCTAGTATAGAAGGAATATTCTACAGACATTTTATAAGACAGTTTGACAGTTTCTTACAAATTTAAACATACTCTTACCATGCAATCCAGCAATCATACTCTTTGGCATTTACTCAAATATGATAAAAATGTCTGCCTACACAAAAAGCTACACATTAATATTTACAGCAGCTTTATTCATAATTTCCAAGACTTGGAAGCACCCATGATTTCTTTCAGTAGGTGGATGGATAAATAAACTGTGGTATATCCAGACAATGGAATATTATTCAGTGCTAAAAAGAAATAAGTACTCAAGCCATAAAAAAAAATAGAAGAATCTTAACTACATAAGGCTCAGTAAGAGGAGCCAATTTGGAAAGACTCTGTATTGTATTATTTCAATTATATGACATTCTGAAAAGGCGAAAGTACAAAGACAGTAAAAAGCCAGTAGCTTCCAGGGGTTTGGGGAAGAGGGAGGAAAGGATGAATAGGTCGAACGCAGGGGATTTTTAAGGCAATGAGACTAATCTCCATGATGCTATATATAATGATGATATATGTCATGATATTAATACATTTGCCAAAATTCATCTCTGGTGATGACAGTATTAAATTAGATGTAATTTACAATAAGGTACTGATAAAATCCATAAGTATGTTTAACTGTTTAAAAATGCTTATGAAAAACCATGACAAAAAGTTTTTAGAGAATTTAGAAAATATTTTGAACTGAATAATAAGGGAAACACAACATAAATTTGTAGATTAAATTTAGGCAATGATTAACAGAAATTATGGTATTAATTAATAATTAACATTTAATGTAAGTTCCATTAAAAGTTCTTTCCTAATGCCTTATATTAGAAAAGAAAAAATTATTTATCTAAGCTTCAAAAATAAGAAGCTAGGGACATAAAATCAACTTAAATCTAAAGAGGCCATAATAAAAATAGAGGTAGAAATCAACAACATAAACAAATTGAGATACAATTTTTAAAAAACTGTCAACATTGATATTTGATGCAATTAATAAAATTGATAGGCCTTGAGTAAGACTGTTTATGAAGAGTAAAAATATAAGTAACAGAATCAAAAGATCCTACATACACTAAAAAGACGATAAAAGGATATTATAAGCACTAGGGCCACTACTGATAGAACCACAATATACTATAACCTGCACCACATTTTGTTTAGTGAAAGAAGCCAAATATAAAAGAATATGTACCACATGATTGCATAAATACGAATTCTAACAATGGGCAAAGCTTATCTGTGGTAATAGTAACCAGAAAAGTTGTTACCTCTGAGTGAGGAATTTATTGGAAAGTGACACAAGAGAGACTTTCTAGGATGATGAGAATGTGCTCTATAATCCTTTGGGTGGCAAATACATGTGTTTACTCAACTATTAAAATTCATTGACTGGAACACTTAAGATTTTTGTATTTTGTTTTATGTAAATTTTACCTCAACTAACAAAAGATGTTTTTAGTTAATTCCACCTCACTTTCTACCATCATACACCAGTCACTTATTAGTCTCATGGTTATTAATAGTCTTATGCTTTATTTTTCCATTAATATTTCTCCTTTGTGTTTGTGTGTCCGTGTGTGTGTTTTCCATAGAGTTGATATTGAGACAACGAAGGGAAAAATATTTCTAGATTAAGAGACCCAAAACTGTGGTTGACTCCTGTTTTTAATTATTAGACACTTGATGTGAATTTTTTCAATAAAGATTGATGTATGTTTAATAAAGATATTTCTGTAAGATATCTAGGTATTAGAATTAAAGCCTGTTTGGGTTTTTTTCCCCTTTATTAAAGTTACCCTAGTGCTCCAATAATAGTATATGTTCCTATTAAATAAATTAGAATTAATTAATTGTGTATGCACATAGATATCTAAGTCTCCAGTTGGCTTTTTATTCAATACAGAGAAAATGGAAAAGAAATATATCTAGCCCTGTTGTTAACAGTTACAAAGGTCCTGTTTTCCTATATGAATGATAATGATCCCAGTGAACTGAATAACTATTGTTCTCATTCTCCTCACAGCTGGCAGATGATATAGTAGAGACAGTCCTAATTACCTGATGGTCTATGAATAAGCAAGGGAAAGATCAGTAGTTTGGTGATTTAATCACTGAATAAAATTAGTGTGGGACCCATTAATTTCCTTTTATATACAAACTACCATAAAAAGGCTCTTCAAACTGATTTCAGCATTATTACTACTATTTAGAAATTTTAAATAATATTATAGCCTCTTTCTCCCAACAACAAAAGTGCTGAACGCTTTCTCTGCTGGAAATGTTATTGAGGAGCTGTTTAAATTACTGAAGCATTTAAAATATCAACTTAATTGAAGTATAATGCACCACTTTTAAGTATACATTTTGATGAGTTTTAACAAATTCATACACCCATGTTACAACCACACAATCAAGAAATAGAACATATCTATTATTGCCCTTGTGCCTGTTTCTGTCAATTCCACCTTCCCTACCCCCAGGCTTAAGCAACCACTGATGTGCTTTCTGTTCCTATAGATTCTGTCCTTATAGTAATAGAATATTTGGATATTTTTCACATCCATTTTCTCTCATAGTAAAACCCTATTCTGAGGATAAGAAAATCAATCAAAGTTAGTTATGTCTGAGATCCAAATAGACTACATTATCTTTTTTTAAAATTTTATTAGATGTTATTGAATGCCGACTCTTTTCTCACTGGTCATCTATAGCAGCTTCAATTGAACCTATTATAACATCTTGATTGGATTCAATTACAGACTGGTCTCACTGTGTAGCCCAAACAATATTTATTTGACAATTATCTACTGAAAGTGTACAGTGTTTTAGACACTCTATCAGATGATGGTGTGCAAAGTTAGGAAAGACATATTATCTCTTAAAGTACAGCAAGCACAGGGGGAGACTGTAGTGCAGGTGGACGTGTGAGTGCAGGCACCATGGAGGACAGGCAGGAATACTCAGCACAGGCTGGGGGCTCAGAGATAAATTTTTGAAGGGAGTAGTGACATCTCACCTGAGACTTGAGGAAATTACAAGGATTTTCAGGGGAAAATGGCAGGAAAATAATTCAGTTGGAATAAGAACTTGAGCGACAGCCAAGAAAGAGCCAAGCATTCAACTGAAAACCAGAGATAGGTAAAGAGCAGAGGTCTTGAAATTTGCTTGAAGGCATTTGTACTAATGATAACAGGAAGCCCCTGAAAGCATTTCAAGGGTGGTGACATCATCATATTTGATATCTTGGCAAGATTATCTTGGCTTTCATGAGGGAAATTAATCATAGTTGTGTGAGATTATTTATCGTTCAAAGATGATGTTAGTATAAACCATGGTATAGGTTTTGCAAGGAGCAGATACATTTGAAGACATTTAAGAGCTAAAACTCAGCAGTAATTGGAGGCTGAGAAAATATGTGTGTGGAAAGAGAAAGCTGTGTTTCTCAATTTCGTAAATGAGTGAGAGATTAAGTCGTTTCTGGAATGAGGAAACCCAGTAGACATGTACATTTTGAGATGCCTGTGGAATTTGTCTAATGGGTGAAGAGAACATCCATATACCCTTTTCCTAGCTAGATCCACCAATTAACAGTTTTTCATCTTCCCCCCAACACACAAATTTGAAAATAAGTTATAGATATCATGACACTTCAGCCCTGAATACTTCAGCATGTATCCCCTAAGAACACAGTTTACTACAGAAATATAATTATCAAAGTATTCAAGAAATGTAACATCAGCACATTACTTTTATCTAATTTGCTATAATTTATTTCAAAATTACCCATGTTCCAAATATGCCTTTTATAGCCATTGAATTTCTCTTTTACACACATGCATATATATAATGTATATGTGTATATATATAATTTCTTATCTAGGTACAAAAAAATCAATGTGGTAAAATATTTTTCTTTATGTAGTAACACTCATACTTTTCAAATTCTTATGAAGTCTATGATTTTCATAGGAAAACAGATTATGTCCACTTTTAGAGGGTATGGATGATAGTGCAATTTGGAGATAATAGAAACAGAATGAACTGGACTGTAAGATTCCTCATAAAATATTAAAAGTCCATGTACAGAGTTTCACATACACCAGTATCATATTTAAAATAACTCAGTTTTATAATATATTTTCACACCCGACAAGACTGTCTGCATGTTTTATTGTCCTACAAGAACATCATACTGAAGGAAGGCTCTTGACCTTGTATGTATCTTATTTTGAAAACATTTTGCTGATTAGAGATGTTAGAAATTTGAAAAGTTGTTATTTTCCAACCCAGCAAGTTCTGGACTGTATGTATGTTCTAAATTCTGCTTACAAAGTCTTTTGTGAGCTCATCTCTTCTTTTAGTTTTTATTTTCTGCAGCTAAAAGGGCAAAGCCCAAGCTGTCAACATTTTATTTTCTCTGGAGGTCTTCTTTTTCAATTCTAAAAATTCATTAGGTACATTTTCAATCTTCTAAATAACCTCACGTGAGAGTTTTTACCAAATATTTCATCACTACAAAACACATGTCTCCAATTTTTCATCCTCCTAAAACAGTTCCCTTGGCATTTTCCCAACCTCTTGTAACTGTTTCCTCAGAGCTGCTGCTTGCTGCAAAGGCAATGCCAGACAATTTAGTTTTTTATAATGTTAGTATCCTTTTCTGGTACCAATTTCTGTATCAATCAGCTCTTACTATAAAAAGGTGCTGTGTTACAAACACCCACAAAAGCTCAGTGACATAAAACAATAACCATTACTCAGCTCCTGATTTTGCAGATAAGCTGGGAATTAGGCTCATCTCAGCTGTATCTGTCCCTGGAACCAGTGAGCTAGTCATGGCTTTGTCATGGTGAAAGCAGCCGTATTGCGTGCATGCTTTTCCAGCCTTTTGTCAAATTACCGCCCTTAATATCCCATTGGCCAAATTATGTTGCCTGGCTGACCACAAAACTAAGGGATAGGGAAATATATTCCACTTCTTTAGCAGGAGGGGCTGCAAAATCATATGATATGAAGGGTATGAATATATAAGTTAATACACTCTAAGTCAACTTTCAACTTGCCTGCTTGGCTTGTGCAAGCTTTTTAAATTTCATGCTCACATTGAAAGTATAGATGTTTGACATTTCATCTTTATAAATAGAATTTCTCTAAAAGAGAAGAAAATCTACTAGGAAATAAATGAGTAAGATAATTTCAGAGGGTTATGCATTCTAAGATATTACAGATAAGGGTGACCGAATACTTCAGCAGCATAAACTGGTAGTTAAGAACATGCTTTAAGACACCAACTGCCTTGGTTCAAGTCTTATTTTTCTCAGTGACTGAGTTTACCACTTTCTATCTGCTATTACAAACTTCTTACACTTTGTTTGTCTCCTTTTTGCCCTTTAAGTAAAATAATATTATGACAGTACCTAGCTCATAGGGTTTTCATCAGGATTTAATGAGCTAATGTATGTAAAATGCATACAGTGGTGCTTTGCATATAGTACTAGTTCAACAAAGGCCACTCTGAGATGATGTTTCAGTTGATAGTTAAAAGATGCCAGCAAAGGAGATATGAGTGAGAACATTCTATGCAGATGATAGAGCAACATAAAGGCCCAAAGATAAAAGAGATCTTGAGCAACAAAAAAGAAAGTCAGCATATTATTCACTCATTCATTCACATAAGTACTTCAAACAGTTCTTCAACATAGATAAAGACTAATGTTTCATTACCAGACTTACCATTTTAACATTAAAAAAAAAAATCTTGTGCCTTTTAATTCCTCCAAGACATGTTTGTTTTGTTGTCTTCACTTTCTTCAAAGCTTAGTATTCTGAAACTTGGAATCATCATATTTTCCTCAAAATGTTACCTCTTTCCTTCTTTAATCAATATAGAAATATTATTCTTCAAGTACTTCATTGTCCTAGTCTGTTTCGGCTGCTCTGACAAAATACCTTAGACTTGTCATCAGGATAAAGGCTCTTGCTAATGCCATAGAAAAGAATTTCAGGACACACATACAACTGAGCGATAGTGGCAAGTTTATTGAGTGAAAGTGGACAGGCTGAGGAAAGGCTTGTGCAGAAGCAAAAGTACCATCTCAACAAAGATAGCCAGCAGGCTCCAAAGGAGCAACTGTGCCAAATCCTGAGCAGTTGCTATTTTTATTTGTTGAAATCAAGGAACCCTGGGTGGCCAGTGTTCACTCTGTTCTTACTCACATATAATGGGGAAAGGTCTCTTTGTATCTGTGCAATGCACGGAAATTAATGGCTCTTTTCTTCTCTTCAGGTCTGTTTGTTCAAGGAGTGTTTGTGCCCCACTTGAGTAACTTTTCTGTTCCCTCCTCCCTTGCTTGTACCTAACTGACTTCTTACTCTAACAGACTGAGTAATTTCTAAACATCAGAGATTTATTGCTCACAGCTCTGGTGGCTGGGAAGTCCAAGGTAAGGGTCCCAGCAGATTTGATGCCTGGTGAGAGCCTGCTCCCTGCTTCATGGATGGCGCCTTCAATGTATCCTAACTTGGTGGAAGGGGCAAGCAAGCTCCCTTAAGCCTCTTTCATATGGGCACTAATCCTATTCATTAGCACAGAGCCCTCATGACCTAATCACCTTGCAAAGGCCACATCTCTTAATGTCACCACACTGGAGACTAGATTTCAACATATAAAACATTCACCAAAGCACTCACACAAATACTTCTTGGGTTTCTTTTGATTTCCTAGCACTCTTTTCTAATTTACCCACTTAGTCACCAGAATTTTTAGATTTCTCTGAAACTATAAGAATTCTAGAAGAAAATGTTGGAAAAACTCTTATAGACATTGGCCTAGTCAAAAAATTTATGAAGAAGACCCAAAAGGCAATCATGGCAACAACAAAAATAAATAAATGGGACCTGATCAAATTAAAAAGCTTCTGGACAGCCAAGGAAACTATCAGGAGGGCAAACAGACAACCTACAGAATGGGAGAAAATATTCTCATGTTACATGTCCGATAAAGGGCTGATAACTAGAATCTATATAGAACTCAGGAAAATTAGCAAGAAAAAAATCAAACAACCCTATCAAAAAGTGGGCAAAAGACATGAACAGAAACTTTTCCAAAGAAGATATACTAATGGCTAAAAAACATGAAAAAATGCTCAACATCTCTAATCATCAGGGAAATGCAAATCAAAACCACAATGAGATATCACTTATCCCCAATGAGAACGGCCTTTATCAAAAAGTCCCAAAACAATAAATGTTGACATGGATGCAGAGAGATAGGGGAACACTTTTACACTGCTGGTGGGACTGCAAACTAGTACAACCTCTATGGAAAGCAATATGGAGGTACCTCAAAGAGCTACAAGTAGAACTACCATTTAATCCAGGAATCCCATTACTGGGCATCTATCCAAAAGAACAAAACACATTCTATAAAGAAGACATCTGCACTAGAATGTTTATAGCAGTACAATTCACAATTGCAAAGATGTGAAAACAACCCAAGTGCCCATCAATACATGAGTGAATTACTAAAATGTGGTATATGTATACCACGGAGTTCTACTCAGCCACAAAAAACAATGGGGATCTAGCACCTCTTGTATTATCTTGGATAGAGGTGGAATTCATTCTACTAAGTGAAGTATCCCAAGAATGGAAAAACAAGCACCACATGTACTCACCATCAAATTGGTATTAACAGATCAACACTTAAGTGCATATATATTAATAACATTCATTGTGTGTCGAGCAGATGGGAGGGGAAGGAGAGGTTGGGTAAATATACATGTAACCTATGTGGTGCACACCCTCTGGGGAATGGACATGCTTGAAGCTCTGACTCGGGTGGGGCAAGGGCAATATATGTAACCTAAACATTTGTGTCCCTATAATATGCTGAAATAAAAAAATAATTAAAAAAATAAAAGAGAATTGACAGTTTAAAGCAAAAAAAAAAAGTAAGATTTCACTTGTGAGGTATATAAAATACTGTTTTCTTTCTCTTGGTCTCTTCATCTACCATACTAATCTAGTAATTATTTCATTCGTGATCTGCCTGTTTCACAGCTCATTTTAGTCAGTATCTAAGCATAAATTAATATTTAACTCACTGTCATCTTGTTCCTCTATAGCAACTGTTACTCCCTTATATATTACTCTTACTCTTTCTTACATGGTATTTTCACTGATAACTCAGAAAAGATCTGCTGTAGTGAAGAGTCCTTAGCTTGGCAATAGGATCATCAGGGTTTCCATTAATGATTCTTTACTTCATGTCATAAGCCTAAATATCTTTCTTTTTAAAACAGAAGAGGAAGAGACATTTCATTCATTCATTCATTCATTCATTTTTCAAGGCATTTATCCAGTCATACACATACTCAATAAATATTTATTGCTTACTCTCTTCCAGGGACTCAACTATGAATAAGATATACAAAAATAAAAAATATATGTACATGAATCTCACCTACAAAAATGTGTCTCAGTGCTCAAATTTTTGTTTCTAATTAAAAGCAAATCAAACAATAGGCAAAACTATGTACATATAATAGTTCAGTAAAAGTTTATCATTAATATATGAAACCTAGATAGAATTGTGGAAAATAGAATTTCCTTAGACACCCATTTAGAAGTTTATTCTTTGTCTAGCTAAAAATTGAACATTTTCCAAAAGGTTGATTTTAATTTTCTATTTATTGGATAAAGAACAATTTAAAATGTACTAATTATGGTTTTTCCTAATTTATTTCTATGCAATGGTTTTGTAAGTAACTAAAGAGTAAGTCATTTGGTGGTGCTTAATTTTTAGGTTTGGCAGTGATTAAGTAAAGTATTGTTTTAAACAATTAAGTTGTTTTGTACCTTGCCAATGCATACTTTAATTAAATTGATATCAATAAAGGTAATATAACATAAAAATAATATTACAGTGGATTTAATGTTCACTACCTTCTATACTGTTTAGGTTGGGATAATTAAATCTGGCATATTTATTAAAAGAAAAAAACATCAATTTAAGATTACTCTTTAATGAATTTATTTGCTAGTAAAATCTTTCACATTAAATATTTAAAACTTTTTATGAATATATTTTATTCCCTGGAATATACTAATGAATTTTTAATACAAAACAAATGTTCTATTTTATTTCTTTTTTTAAATGTGTGTGTGCATGTGTGTGTTTTAGACCATCCTGCAAAGAAAGTATGCTAATGTTAAAATTTATTTCAACGGAGTCTACTTATAACTCATAAAAAACCTTATGGTAGACACATATTTTTTTCCACATAGGTGAAATACTAAACCCTACCTTTGAAGACTTTAAGACTAAATGAAAAGATTTGAAAAAGGACTTCATCCTTTTACAGGGCAAAGACCTGGGAAGTCACATCTTCAAATGCTCTGCTATTCGGTACAAAGTTTTCTTGCTTTAAAGATAAGATACTCATGAAATCTTCATATTCCTTTGCTAGACTCAACTTCATGCTCCAAAATGGAATTAACTTAAAGAATCTATAAAGTATCTGGCTAAAATCTACATGACAGTTCATAACAAGATCATGAATTAATCTGTTTCTAGGCAAACCTGTCTGAACTACACAGAGAGGGTTCTTCCATGTTACCAAGTTTTGGCAGACAGATCCTGATATCACAGGCTTGCTTTTCATTGCCATCATCTTCTGTGATTTTATTGACTATTTCTGTCTTTTTTCATTTGGCCTCAATACTTTAGACCTAGTAGAGTTTGATACATAATCTGTACTTTTATTATTTATACTTATAGTTTGTGAAATGCTCCTAAAATTGAATATTTATTCTTCTTGCAGAAAATTCTCCTCTTCTTAGTTAGGAATTGTGTTCTGTTAAGTAGAGACATGGACGACAAGAGACCCTCTAAGGATCATGATCCCAGGTAAATGATCAATCAGAGTCTAAATTTGTTTGGTTTTGCCTCTTGTCCTTTAACATAGTGAATTTTATTAAACCTCTGTCAATTTACAAACTGAAAGCATATTAAATTATTTGTATTACATTATTTTTGGAGCTCAATTGTTTTCTTTAGAAGAGAATGTGTATACTGTATATTTTTCCATTTTAATAGTACTTACCTTGCAAGTTATGAGACACTTTTGTGTACATGATCTGTTCACTGGTGATTCCTCTACAAAGGCCACTGTTGAAAATCTATAACTAAACTGTATCTAATTGTGAAGTTTGAAGAATATTAAAAAAAACATCTGAGCTGTAGCTATGAGAGGGATATATTAATACAAACATTGTTGATTCTAAAAGTAGCAAGGGGTGCATGTTGATCATATAAACATGACCTTTGGACTTAGTGGCTTCAGAGCACTTCTTCCTGGGTATTTGTTAGTTATACATATCCCTTCAGTTATAAGAAATTCTTACATTTAACTCTCATTATTTGTTTCACCAATAATAATAATACAAGTATTTTCTGAGATAGAGACATTTTGCATACCTTTAAATTCTGTTAATTCATTATCAGCTTAATTCTTAGGAAGCTCAAGAATTCACTATGCTTTGTCTTGAGGTTCATAATAATCGTGACTGATTCGTCAAATATTTGCAATTATATGAACATAAATGATAATGAATGCTCTATACTGTTTTATTTGGTTCCACTGTATATTTACTTTCTTCACTTCCTTTCCTCCTGCTCTCTCTTGAACTCACTCCAATCATGGTTTCTTCCAGACACTCTACAGTACTACTCTTGTCAAGGTCATTAACGATCTCCACATTGATAAATCCAACGGTCAGTTCTTAACTTATAAGCAGCGTTGACACGCTGAATCCTCCTCTCTCCTATAACTTTTTGATTGGCTTCCGAAATAACACTCTTTTGTTTTCCGACTATCTTTGTGGCCACACTTTTCAGTGTTCTCTGCAGATCCCCCCTCTTCTTCCTTATTGCTTAATGATGGAATGCTCTAGAATTGTAAATATCTCTAAAACTCTGTTTTTGCTATCTATATTGCACCCTCATAACTTGAAATACCATTTGTATTCTGAAAACTCCAAAAATATCTCCAAATCTCTCCACCTAAATCATAGGTTCAATATAGAACTGCTTACTCATCCTCTCCATTTTCATTTCAAATAGACATCTCAATGTATATATCCCAAGAAGATCTTTCCCCCAAATTTGCTCAATCTTCCCCTTTACCATGAATGAAAACTCCCCCTTTCCAGTTTTAAAGATCAAAACCCTTGAAGTCATCCCCTTCACTTCTGTCTTCTTTCTACATTTCAAATACAGTTGTTAGGGAAATACCAATGGATCATCAAATACAGCTTTAATTCAACTATTTCTCATGTTACCAACTCAGTTCAAGCTATTGTAATACCTTACTTGTATTTCCTTCGTAGCTTCCAAATTTTTGCTCACAAAATGTCAATTCTCAACACAGGAGCCTCAATGATCTTGTTTTAGCAGGACAATGTCATCCGTTGTTCAAAATCTTCCAAGGGTACTCGAATTCCCTAAGAATATAAGCCAATGTTTTTATAAAAGCTAATAAGACCCTACATGATACAGAACATGTTAATGCTCTTCCTTCAATGTCTACTACTTTCTTTCTCACTCACTTTCAGCCTCGTGTCTTCCTAACACCCACTGACAGTTCCTTATGTCTGCAGTGCTTTACTCCAGATTTCTATGGGTCTCAATCAATCCCTTAAATAATTCAAACAAGGCAAAAATATCTATCAAAGTTTGCAATAATTTGTACCTAGCTCTTGCAATTTTCCTTGCACTGTTCTATTTGACATTTACTGTCTACTCTTCCAAAATTTAAGTTCTATCAAAGAAAGATTTTTGTATTGGTATATTTACTGATATAGTCTTAAGAGGCTAGAACAGAGCCTATCCTATAACTGTATGTTACACACTCATGCACACACATACAGACACATATACACATAGATGTTAGATCATTTGTTGAAATAAACAAGAAATAGAAAAATATAAAAAGTAGAAGATAGAAACTATTGAGAAGTTCCTGTATGCCAGGCATTGTTGTTGTTTTTTGGTAATATTTTACTGCTTTTTTGTAAAAACTGTATAAAGAATATACTAATATTATCATTTTCCTCAACTAAGAACCTGATGGCAGAAATAAAGACAGTTTAAGTTTATGTGACATAGATACATCATGAAATAAAGCAAAAGCAAAATCAAGAATTTTAGCAAATAACATAAATCACATTAAATTAAAATAGAACTAACTAAAATTTTTAAAATCAGTGACAATGGTATTTAAGAAATTTGTGGATTTTATAATTGACTTTCAATTATTTCCATATTAAGTAATACTATATACTTTAAGTCTGTGGTCCCCAGTAGACCAGTAGCGGTCTGTGGCCTGTTAGGCACCAGCCCATGTGGCAGGAGGTGAGCAGGTGGTGAACAAAGCGAAGCTTCATCTATATTTATAGCCGCTCCCTATCGCTCACATCACTGCATAAGCTCTATGTCCTGTCAGATCAGTGGGGGCATTAGATTCTCAAAAGAATGCAGCCCCTACTAAATTGCTCATGCGAGGGATCTAGGTTGTGTGCTCCTTATGCCTGATGATCTGAGCTGGAGCTGAGGCGGTGATGCTAGCACTGGGGAGCCGCTGCAAATACAGACTAGCAGAGAGATTTTACTGCACAATAAATGTAATGAGCTTGAGTCATCCCAAAACCATCCCCCCATTCTTCCAGGCCATGGAAAAATTGTCTTCTTTGAAACTGGTCCCTGGTGCCAAAAAGATTGGGGAGCACTGCTTTGAGTGAATAATTTTCTTGCTAAAAAATGATAGTGCCTGATCTTATTTGGCAATTTTTTTTTCTAATATAATCTAAGTATTTTCCACCAAAAGGTAGTATCTAGAGAGTACCAATGAAAATCCAGAGGCTTAGCAAGGACAAATAATTCTGGCAGGGGAAAGGACGTGTATTAGTTAGCAATTAGGGAGAAAGTTGCCTGGACTCTTTACACCAGACTTCCTCTGTTTCTAGGCTTAAACCAAAGACAAAAAAGGGAACAAGTTGATGTTGCATTGGCATCCAAGAAAATTAAGGCCTCGTTCTTGCAACATTTTATTCACTTGGTTCCCAGGATTGAAGAGTCTTTCTTTTCCCCTCCGTCCATGCACTACTCCACCTTAGTTTCCTTTGCTGGATCCTCCCTTTCTTCCGAATTCTAAGGTGAAGTCTCCTCTCTTCTCAAACTATACCTGATTATAATTTCCGTTGACATCCTTGTCACTCTTTAGTTTAAGATTCAAAGCAAAGGCACATTGTGACACTTGTGGATCTTAGGCAATTTTGCCTCTGTGGGTTTCTTCCTCCAGAAAATATATTAAAAATTATATTTCACAACTGCCTTGGTATAGAGAGAAATATATTAATAGCATATATTAAAAACTTTGATTTAAAAATTCATTTTTGTCTTCTGATTTAAAAGAAATTAAAAGATTTTTGTGGACCCCTAAATCACTGTGGACCCTAGGCACTGTGGCTACTGCCCCTAATGTAAAACTCAGTCCTAATCCAAAGGCCCTTCATAGTTGGACCTCTCTCTACCTTTTAAACTCATTCTCTTTCCACTATGTCCCTTGTTCATTATGCTCCAGCCTTCGCTGGCCCTTAAAGATATCATCCCATCTTCCCCATGGCTTTGGCAAATGCTGTTCCCTCTGCCTATACCATTCTTTCCACAGACATCCATGTGGTTCCCTCCCTCACTTTATTGCCTTCCTAATGACTGTATCTGAAATAACACACCCTTCCTCTTCTTATTCTCACCCTGCTATATGTTTTATAGCACTCATCACAAAACAACACCTTTATGTAACACATTAATTGTTTTCTTTCGTTATCTTGCCCTCCTCTAAAAAGCAATGATGCAGGAACTTCATGACTTCATGTTGCTCACCAGTCCATACAAGAGGGCCTGGTACATGGTAATTGCTCAGGAAATGCCTTTGAATAAAAGCAAGTAACTACTATATTAGTATTTGAAAATAAAGAGATTATATGAATTTGTTATTTAATATTTATCTGTTCTACTGAACCTATTGTTTTCATGGGCAGAACTTTTCTTCATTCAAAGGAAAAGTGAGGGCATCCTCAAACTTTCTATTAACACATATGAAATATTTCTGGTCTGACCTCTCTTGTAGAAATCACACCACCCTCCCCTCATCTTCCAATAACTGACTTTGCAACCCCCCAGAGGTGAAAGGAGCAAATGTTACAGAGAAACGTTTTTCCCATGGTTGTCATCTCATGATGCCACCAGATTTTCTACCAAACACTAGCCCCAGTACTGCATTCAAGAAATAGCTTGGATAAAGAAGGCTGAATGACATGGGATCTATTTTTGGTGCAGCTATTTGTGTGACAAAGAGCCCTCCTAATCTTCAGACTGTTAACCTGAAAAATGAACATGATGGTTACCTCAACATTTTTGAGAGGCACCCTACATGATATGCATGGTGTGAAAGAAAGCACTAAGTGAAATCATGCAGATAATGGCATAATCCCATGCTAAGGATGTTTTGAGAGAAGAAGCTCAGTTTTGAGAAGAGAATTATGAAATCCTTCTCTAAGGAAGCAACTTATTATGTGTAAGAATCAGCGTCTAGCTAGGTATAGGAAGAGGGTGCTATGA
The DNA here is from genome assembly GCF_041146395.1 of Eulemur rufifrons. NCBI lineage: Eukaryota > Metazoa > Chordata > Mammalia > Primates > Lemuridae > Eulemur > Eulemur rufifrons. The sequence goes on along the minus strand of NC_090997.1, from coordinate 88,437,728 downwards.
GGTAAATCAGTTCAGTGAACAAGTTTTGAAAGGTTTTGAGTTTGACTTTTTAATTTATCAACCAAAACCAACTTTTAACTAGGGACAACATGATTCTGACTAAAGTGGCAAGAGTGAATTTGAATTGCAGTAGACACAAACTGAGCATAGATTGACCTGAAAAGCTAAAAATAAAGAGGATCTGAATTAAGACAGGCAAGAGGATTGAAGTAAGTGAGCTGATTTTAGATACTGTGCAATACATACACATCATTTCTTATTTTAGCCTGCATGGTGCAGAGAGATGAGGAAAAAATCAAATTAACCTGTGTCAGAACCCAGCCATATTGGGTTCTGCTCGTAGCTAGGTAAACCTTGTGCCTATTACAGGGGATGGCTTATACTTAACTCTCCAATTAATATTGGATGAATAAGTGACCATATCATTTTGAATACAATCTAAGTTTTTTAAAAAAATGAAACAGGTTTGTTGAGTCATAAATCCTATATTTTCTTGTATCACCAGGACTCCAAACGCAATCTTGAAAACAATAGGTACTTAGAGTCCTTATGAACAATGGCAAATTTTTTTACTAATTTTCTCTTCAGATAAAATATGATAAGCAATTTGCAGTTACAACATTGCAAAGTGTACTAATACAACACTAAATATTTTCACATCGCATTGAATGCTTTATTAAAAAGGGTGTAAATGTGACCCTACACATCACTTACCCTAATGATTCCAAAACTGATTACCCACTCTCTATACAGGCAATTACTTTGCTTTATATCTAAAAGGATTTTTGCATGGGGGCGTTTCCTTGCTCAGTGACACAGGCTGTAATGCCAGGCTGAGCAGCTCATGGCTGCTGCCTTAATGTTTTGGTGAAGGAGAAGATCAGCTACTCTGAGATTTGGGCATTGTGAATGCCTTTCATTTTACTTCCATTCCCTGGTTTTAATTAGCATCGGTGATACAGGGTTGACTACATTTTTCATCCAAGTTTTTCTTTCAAGTCACTGATCAATAACTCGTTAATGAAGCCAGAAAAAGAGAATGAAGCATTCTTAAATGTCCACTACCACTCCCAAAAGCAAACAAATAAACAAGCCAGGAACTGCACTGAAGAAATTCAGTTAGCTAAATCGTGCAGCTGCTACGAGGAAGGATAAATGATTTAGTGGGGAGGGTGCTAACATCCCTAAATATTAAATCCAAAACATAATACTTAAAATATTTCTTGAAATGGTATTAATATTTGCATTATCATTTTCAATTTAACTTTCATAAAATGGCATGTAGTCTTAATGAAATAGTTTTCAAGCTACAGTTCATCTTGAGAGCCATTAATTCAGCCTTTTCTAAATAGAGTTCTTTAGAAGACCATTACATTTTGAATCTCCAAAGGAACAGGGCAGTGTGTGATGCATACCCTCAATATTCACGCAGAGACTAGAGAAGGTCATTCATTTGCACTTGTGTGCTAGACATTTCAAAAATAAAGCAAAAATGTGGAGGTCTCCGAGCACAGTTCCGGAAACTGACCACTAGGTGGCAGAAGCGCTCCTTCAGCTCTTCCGCCTCTCCTGGTGTGGCTGTAATTAGGTCAGTGTAAGTTAAAGTAGGGCTGAGAGATGAATAAAGTAGATTTTTCTCCTCTGGAACACACTGCAGTTTAATTTCACTTCTTTCTACATTGTGCGATGAAGGTGGATTTAACTTTTAAAGGCAAAGAGACAAACCTCTACCAGGATAAATGAAAGGACTCAGGGAGGGCAACTGGCACAAAACATAAAAGAAAGGAAATGCTTTCTGGCTGTTTCCTAATTTTGATATCCGGGTCATCATCAGAAATAATTTTCAGAGGTAAAGTGTTATGTATTATATAAGGAGGCGCGTGACTTCTGAAGCCTAAAGGGGCCTGCTTGCTGGGTGTTAGTGTTAAAAATTTCCCCTACTGGTGGCATTAAAGAAAATAAAGCCATTTTATCCTTGAAGCTGTTTTGCTAATTTTGCCAGCAGCCAGAAGCATGTTAATCTGAGGGGAAAACTCCACACCCAAACACCAATTTCCCTTTCCTGCTGAATAAGGCACTTAGGAAGGAAGTGGTACTGAAGGTGAAAGTTGAAACCGGGTGTTCTACCTAATGTTGTGTGTTAGAGGCTCCAGAACACCTCAAAAATAGGGATCCGGCTGTGTGTACAAAGCAGCCATGAATGTACCAGGCCACAATGGAAGAGCTTCACTTTCAAAGAGCATCGGGAGTCATGTGGTCTTTATATGAGAATTGGGCAGGGGGCAGGAAGGAGGAGAACAATTACAGGAAAATGTATCCTCTCCTCAATTGCTGATCATGGCATTAAATGCACAAGAGTCTGTTTTTTTTTTTTTTTTTTTTTTTAATAAAGGCAAATAAGATATAAGAACAGATATGGTATAAATAGTAATGTGTCTGGATTTTAAGTTCTTTAGAGGTTGAGGGTATCTGGTTAATTTGGATTTAGTTTCTTTGCATTACAAGTCATGTCACAGGTAATCCCACATTCAAAAAGGAGGGGCAGTTGGCAACCTAATAAAATGGGTGCGTGCTGCTATAGTGGTAAATGAGAAAATAAGCTAAGTACACAAACAGGTGGCTCAGATATAATAAGATTTCCCAAATAATTTTTGAATTTTCTGAAAAATGTTTAGGCTTGGAGTTGATCGTGCCTTCTGACACCTTTTCAGTATTGCCCAGTTGCTAATGTCTGTGTTACCCAAAAATTTGTTCAAACATATTGAAACTGGAAATCCACCTGGTTAACAATACCTCCTGTTTGTGCAGGCTGTTTTCCATCTGTAGCCGCAGATGATATGACTACAGACTTTGTGTGCAATTCAGTGTTCTTATGTTTGCCTACGGAATCATAGACAATCACATTAAAGCTATGTGCAAACATGGCACATGACTAAATTCTCCATTCTTGAAATGATGTTCTGTGTATGTCTCAATATTGAAGAAAGGAATAAAGAGTGGTAGAGAGCAGAGAGTAAGAAGGCAAGGAATAAAGAACCTGAAAAAGAAACTCTTAAAATCTTGTTTCAAGGGCACAATCGCTGTATTGTAGCTTCTTGTTCCAAATATACTAACAGTTCCATTTGTTGACAGACATTAGTCAGATGTGGGACAACTAGCTACTATACATCTTGATGAGATTGGAAACAGAAAACACAGTCGATGAATTGTAATTTATAAAGACAGTGGACTGATCCCTGATGTATATCTCAGAAATCAGACAGATAGTTTATCCTGGTTAGGAATTTGGAGACAAAAGTTTGAAAAACATTGTTGGTTAATCAAAATTTGTTGAAAGAATGCAATGTAACCAAAAAAAGTAAGTACATTCACATCCACACACACACACACACGCACACACACACCCCCAGGTTGGATTTTAATTGAAATTTATGTTAGAAATCCTCATTTCTATGTTTAAAATTTGTAAACTTAACTTTGTTCATTTGTTTTAGAATATAATTTCAAACTGAATTTTAGGAAGCAAATATTTTATTCATTTGTGAAATGAGAATAGCCTAACTATTCAGTCTTTTAAAAGCATGAGCCACAATCTTGCCAAGTCTATAAATCCTGAATTAGAAGCTGCATGAACAATCGTTGGCTGTAGTATAGACAAGAGCAATCTTTTGTAGTTTGTAGGCCCTAGGGGACCTTGTGGATTCTTATTCTTAATAAATATTTTATGATCTTTAAAGTTTTAGTCATCATAATATCTACTAGCTATTTTGTGAAAGGTAGTGAAAATACTAAAGGTATCTAAAAGAAAAATTCTTTCCTACGAGTATTTCAAATAGTCTATTTTCTTAAACGTCCAGCATTGAGTTCAAATCCAATCGTACAAGTGGCATAGAAAGACTGAAGACTCACAACTGGGCTTTGGCCTTCACCCCACTGTTATTTTCTTAGGTGTACTCCTGTGGACCTTTCTGCGTACCCTACACTATTATTCCCCAGCATTTAATTATTTCCATATCCACGAGACTGTGAAACTGAGAATGAATACTAATTCTATTTATTTTAAATCCTCTGGCCTAGAAATGTCTGCCACATAGTAGGTTTTGATAAATATATGTTCAACTAATGAATAAATAGCAAGTATGACACGTAAATCTAAATTTTGTAGGTAGAGTTAGAATTAAATCTCAAGTTTCTAGTTTATCCATCTCTAAGTTTTTGTTTTTTTTTTTTTTTGGAGGGGATATTATTGTTTTTCTATTTATCACCACACATTGGATAGTGATTTTTTTTGCTTTGCTCATAGGCTTATTCATTATGTTTATCTCTTTGGGGACATATAATCTAGGTATACAAATATGGACACTGATGGATCTATTGTGTTCCTTTTTAAGAAGGTTGTTAATTTTCTTATACAATAAATGTTTATAAATTAATCTTGTGCATAGTAGAAAATAATCCCAAAATCAAACTTCATTTTGTTAACTAATATGAATCCCAAAAAATTTTTACAAAGAGGGTCAATTCTGACACTAATTATATAAGTGTGCTCTTTAATAGGTATTCATTCTGGAGGAGCATATTATTCACTTTGAGAAATGCGTGTATTTCCAATAATTTCTTTTCTTCAAACAAAAATTTTGTAGACAATAACTTATGATCCCAATATAATTCTCATTATAACAAGACAATTAAATGTGTACAATTAATTTTAATGAGAAACTTCTGATATTTACTGTTAGAAGTAGTTATAATATTTATGATTGATCCAAATTACAAAATGTTTTCTTCTGTAAAAACACAATTATTGAATATGTTTTTATTAGGCTATAGGATATTTCTATACCCATAACCATGCATACTTTTGAGCTAATTATTAATAATTATGTTGCATGGTAGAGTGTTACATGTAGAATTTACTACAGTAAAGTTCATTAAATGACTTTCCTTTTTATGCAAAACTGTTACTAATGTGTAATATACATAAACCAAAGTGCATAGATAGTAAATGTACAGTTTGATTAATTCTCATACACTGAGTGCACCTGAGAAAATCAACATCCAGTTGAGAAACAAAATCACCACATAAGCTCCATCCTGTTCCTTCTCAATTATTATTTATCAACTTCAATATAAATGAGACACATTTGTATTTGGACACTTTGTGCCAGCTATAAAATTTCTGTAGGCTAACTCGTGTCCCGACTTCTATCACTGTAGATAATACTCTGTCTGGTTTGTTTCTTTCACTCAACATCTTATTAGTGTGATTCATCTAGATCAGGGGTGGGGAACCTGTGGCCACCTGTGATCTAGATTGTTGTTTTTAGGTGTAGTTGGTTTATTCCCAGAGCTGTATAGTGTTTCACTGAATTAGTATAATACAAGTTACTTATTCATTTTATAAAAATAGTTGTTTTGTGATATTAAAGATAATGCTGTTATGAACATCCTTATACTTGTCACACAAATGTGAAACTTATACTTGCTCACATTTGGAAAGTTTATATATAGAAAGGCTGGGTAAAATATGCACACTTTTAATTTTATGACATATTGAGAAAGAGTTTAAAATGGTTTCATCAACTGACATTCTGATTAGCGATATATAAGTAAAATCGATCTATGCCCTTGTCAGCACTTGGTATTGTCTATATTTTCCATTTTAACCATTCTGTATTTTTCTCTCTTTCCACAGAAATAATGAAAAGACCAGAGAGATATTAAAAATGATACAGGTGGTAGAAGCAGTTAGTTAATTCAAAATAGGTTACTCATTTTATTTCAATTAATTGGTCAACATTTTACATAATCTTCTTTAGGCTATCATAGTGACTACAAAGAGTATGATTATGAATATTCTTTATGTAAGAAATTAAAAAAACCCTAAAATTTAAAAAGACAGTGTTTAACTTTATGATTTTCAATATATGAACATCAAATTAAAGATCAAATGAACAATTCCCTTGATATTAAAATAATCACAATTAAAGAAAAAACAAGTTATAACACAGAATCCAAAAAAATGTTGATTATGCCTCTATCACTTCTGGTAAATTAGGTCCCAAGAGTGAAGTCAGTGTGAAGCATGTAGAACATTTCCAATCATGAAACAAAAAATTTTTCCCAAGAGATTCTGGGAAAACTAAAATTCAATCTGACAATTTTTTAGCTTGCAGAAAGTGTCCAAATACAAATGTGCCTTATTTATATTAAATTAATTGAAACAATCTCTTTTATATTAAATATATATTAATATTCTTTCATAACTGAAGACCACAGATGAAATTCTGAAACTATAATCAAAGCTATTCCTTTTATTTTCTAGTGTGATTAATAAATTTTATTTGATGTATTTTCTATAGATTGATAGCCAAAGATCCAACATCTATAAAGTCATTCAGCATGGCAAAAGTGTTCTCTTCAGTCATTCATTGGCAAAGGAGTTACAGCAGTCATGAATGATCTAAATTATAAGATATTTTCTCATATAAGCACAAGTATTTGATTAATAAAATTTTGTATTATTAAAATAATTAGAGTAAAATTTTTAATGTATAGGTTAAGAGGCCTTTGGGCAAGTTTTTATGGAAATAACTCACACCTCTTCCTCCAACTTGCTTCACTGTATATTGTGAAAATATAATTAAAGTCCTATATTTAAGTAATTAAATTTCAAATGTCCTATTCCATAATTTAATTAATACTGAGTCAGAATTCATTATATTCAAGTTACTGTGCTAAGTGTTTTCCATGTGAAGGATACTTGTTGCTGAGGAAATAAAAATTTTGTAAAGAATATAAAATGTATCTAAAACAATTGGCCTTTATGTATTTAATGTCAATTTCTATCGCTCTCATACACTTTATCCAAGTCATTAAAAATAAGTGCATATTTCAATAAATATGTTTGATTTTCAATTATTTTATATATTTTGAAGATTGAAAATTACAGTGAGGATTCACAGAAACATGGTGAATGCTTTAAAAGCTGTGCTGCAAAGCTATAATGGACGCTTCTTTTTTTGCAAGAATGTTAAGAAAGTTGCAAATAGCAGGAGTTATTTTATTAGCTCTTGCAAATTCAATAAAAAAAATTTCAAGCTCTCAGTGTAGAAAGTAGTGATCTTGGTTGGTCCTACAGCTCCATTCAAACTAACCATTTAAAGTCACTTTTAATATCAATACCTTCCAAAATGTTGATTTATAAAATAAAATAATTTTGAAGAAAAATGGCTGATTCATTTAACATCTTTAAAAACATGAGAATATTGACAATTCTCTACTATATCTGCTCCTGTGTTTTCTCTAATAACATGTTTGATATCAAGGGACTGAATTTCTCATTGTTCACTAAGTTGGGATTTTAATGGACACCATGTGTAATTAAAACTACATAAACATTTTTTAATGGAGAGAAAATGATTTGCTCTATAAGTTCTTATAATACAAATGATTAACAGAAAGCGTGTGTGTGTGTGTGTGAGTGTGTGTATGTGTAAGGAAGGTAAAATAGTAGAGAATAAAGGCCCTAAAGAAAACAGTCTTTCCTGATATAAAAAAGTCAAAGCTTCAGAAATTATCAGCTATTTTATACATAAACCAAAAATACATTTCATGCTTTCATTTATTCATTGCCTTTTATCTGAATATTCTTTATTATTTTTATAAATAAGATACTATAGTTTTGAAATTGCTGGTTGAAAAACACATTATTGACCACTGAAATTCCAGGAACTTGGTTCTTGTATTTCAATGAAGTATGCTTACTATAACAAATATCTCCCATGTAGGTTTCAGTGTTCCCTGGAGCTTAGAAAAATCTTTGGCAGACAAACATCAAATGAAATTTGATCTCCAAGCAGTCAGAATCTTGTCTGACCTTCATTCCCACATGGCCATGATAATTATTAAAGAATTAGGCCATTGTTTTACAACAAAGAATTCTCTTACAAATACAAGTTTACTGCATCTGTATGGTGGTCTAACTTTAAACTGTCAAAGACATTTTGATTTTCCTATTTTTGAGCAATTTTTGTCATTTTCTGGTCTACCACAATTCTTTCTCTTTTTCGTTAATTATTTTTAAATGGATACATAATTGTACATATTTTTGGGGTACAGTGTGATGTTTCAATATATATATTGAAATATTGTGTAATACTCAAGTCATGGTATTTAGCATATTCAATATTTCACACATTTACCATTCCTTTGTGGTAAGTACACAAAGAAATCTTCTCTTCTAGCTATTTTGCAATATAGAATACAATATTTTTAACCATAGTCACCCTACTGTACAATAGAAGACCGAAATTTATTCTTTCTAACTGCAATTTTGTACCCATTAATGAATCTCTCTCTACTCTCTCCTCTCCTCTACCCTACCTTGCTTCTGATAACCACTATTCTATTCTTACCTCTATGAGATAAAGTTCTTTAGATTACACATATGAGTGTCTTTCTGTGTCTGGCTTATTTCAATTAACATAGTGTCCTCCAGGTTCATCTGTGTTGCTGCAAATGACAGTATTTCATTGTTTTTATGGCTGACTAGTATCCCATTGTGTATGTATAGCACATTTTCTTTATCCATTCATCTGCTGATGGACACTTAGGTGGATTCCTTATCTTTGCTCTTGTGAATAGTGCTGCAAGGAATGTGAAAGTGCCTATCTCTTAGAGGTACTGATTTCACTTCCTAGCTGGATCATATGGTAGTTCTAATTTTAATTTTTTGAGTAATCACCATACTATTTTCCAAAATGGCTGCACTAATTTACATTCCCACCAACAGTGTACAAGTGTTCCCCTTTCTTCACATCCATGGCAGCATTTGTTATTTTTTGTCTTTTTGATAGTAGCCATTCTAATCGGAGTGATATGATATCTCATTGTGGTTTTGATTTGCATTTCCCTGATGATTAGTGATGTTGAATATTTTTTCATATAACTGTTGTCCATTTGTATGTCTTCTTTTGAGAAATGTCTATTCAGATCTTTTGCCCATTTTTAAATTGGGTTATTTGTTTTTTTGCTTTTGAGATATTTGAGTTTCTTAAATATTCCGGATATTAACCCCTTATCAGCCGTATGGTTTGCATACACCCCATTGCATGCCATAAAAGTTTTTTTTTTCTGCCCAAATTCTCATTTTTTCTTTATATTCTTGAACATAGTAAGCACAGTTATTTAAAAGATGGTTATAGTTAATTTCAAAATAGGAATTATCTGCTGTTGTGTTTCTATAATTTGTTATTTCTACTGTATTCTGTTAATGTTATTTTGGTTAAACTCTATGTTATACTAGTCATTGTGTTTGCAAAATTGTTTGTAGAATTATAATGCAAATGAAGGTGGTGGTCTTTCCTTTAGAGAGGATTTTCTTTAACTTCAGATAAGCAGTAGCAATCTGGGATTACTTCAATTTCATTTCATGGATTGAAATGATTAAAATCTGAACTACAGTTTCTGCTAGGACCTGTGTATTTCAGATTTATATTTACTCATAATTTTTATCCATTCCTTGTCCTCCTTATTTTAATTCCTGGCCCCCTAGCATTGACACCATCAAAGTACAATTCAATTTTGTTAGCCTATAAGATGCCCCTCTGAAATAGTTAGTAGAAGGAAAATCTTCCAAAAATACTAGCCTCATTTTTCTGAATGTCTGTCCTTTCTCAAATCATGACCCATTAAATTTTACTATTTTTTAAGTTGTACAATGCCTTCAATCAAATTTGTTTTTATATTTTTATAGCTTTTCTATTTGTTCTCCATGATTATATTGGTCTGAAGCAATAATTTTAGCTTGTTAATTCCACCCACTTAAACATGAGGGGACAGGCAAAAAGATGAGAGTATAGAAAAATCATCTGAGATATGATATATACGCTGAGATATATACCTTGTTTTAAACTCTGTATTTCATAAAGTTTAAAACAAATGGATCAAAAATATCTTGGAAGAGGCAGAAACTGTGCAAAAAATATTAAAGAAATAGTAATATTTCCAGAAATTCATGACAGTATTATAACAAAAGAGCATTCAAGAAACAAGCAAACAAGAACACATCTATTTTAAATAAATTTATGGTAACAAAAGAAAACCTAATAGAAGTTCTGAGAGATGAAGTTGGAATATTCTCTCAGAGATACAGCAAAAGATAATAGAAAACAGGAAAAGATTGATAAGAAAATTATGTAATCGATCAATAAGAAAAACATTTTAAAAATCAGAAAAAATAGAGAGGACAAAATAATAATAAAAAAATAATTGAACTTCTGTTTTTAGCTCAGAGATGCAAAATGCCAGTAAGAGCTTCACTCTTAAGCTCACAACAAGGAGAAAGCTAGATAGACTGCAAATAAACAGCTTTTCTTGAATCCATCAGAAAACTGAGCTCACAGGGCATACAATGAACCCGGAGTTGAGAAGTGAGCTGTGAAACACACCTGAATGGAAAAACAGGCACTGAGCATTTGCCTACCTTGGACAAATGCCAAGAAATGACATATAAGCCAAAAAGTAGATTCAATTGGAAATTATTGATGAATTGGAAAAGCCCAATATGGGCTAAGGTAAAGTGTAAAGCTATTGGGAGAGACAGACATAGCAGGGTTCACACACTCTTGCAGGCTTTTTTCTTCAGGAATTCCCCTTCCCAAATCCTCCCCAGGTGTTCACAGAGAAGTTGAGGTAGAATCCTCAGGAAGCTTTTGCCATAGTGCTGACTGGAGTGTACAATAGCAGTTACTTCTAAAGCTTTATTCAGAGCCATCTATCACATCTTCCCCTAATCTGTAGGGGGAAGCTCATTGAAATACAGGTTTCCTAGTGGAAACCCATTGCCACTTGAGAAGGGAAATAAGGAAAGAAGAAATAAAGCTGCATTCCTTGGAGAGGGACAGAGATACATGCTAGACCTGGCATTACATCCAAAAGACATTGCAAAACACTTGAGAAGATGCAACACCTCTGAGATTCACATTTTCAGTGCCTTTATAAGCCAGAGGTTTAAACAGAACATCAGAAAATCCCCCCCACAACTCCCCAAATCACACTAACAAGTATGAAACCATCAAATCAAAATAGCAATGGAATACAACTAAAAAGTACTGCAAGGAATAGATTCTCTCTAGGGACCAGCACAAAGAAAAGACAAATCCTAAGTGGCAGAGACAAAATCAAGACACACACACATGCACACACACAGAGAGAGATATCAGTATATATTGATCAACACAACATGTTCAACTTTCAGCAAAAAATTATGAGGCATATAAAAGGCAATGATAAGTATAATCTTAAGAAAGCAATTAGGAGAATCAAATTCATATAAAACATATGTTGGAAATATGAAAAAGAGAGCTTAAAATATCTATGATTGATAGATCAAAGACTAATGGGAGGAAAAATAGATGACATGCAAGACCAAATAGGTTATTACGGCAGAGATATGTAAACTACAGGAAAGAATCAAATGAAAATGTTAAAAATTAGAAACACATTAACAGACATGAAGAAATCTTAGAGAATACTAAACAAAACAAAAACAAAAATTACCAAAACTTGATATATAATAAGTCAGGCTACTAATAACCAAAAATAGTGAGAAAATCTTCAATGTAGGACAGAATTCCAAAAAACAAGGATAAGAATTTCAACAGACTTTTGTAAGAAATTGTGAGAGCAAGAAGACAATAGGAGTTTTTTACACTGCCCAAAGCTAAAACAAAAACAGAATTCCATACTCAGTAAAAATATCCCTTTAAAGGAAGAGAGTAATAAAGGCTTTCTTGAACACAAAATATAAAAGATCTCCTTGCCAGAAGACCTACTCTGTAAGAAATATTACAAGATGTTCTTCAGGCGGAAGAAGAATATGATATAGGTCAGAAATTTGAATATACACAAAGAAAGGAGAAATGTAATGAATAAAAGTAAAATAAAATGTCCTGTTATTTTAATACTTTTAAAGGCAACTGACTGATTAAAGCAATAATAGTAACAGTGTATTATGTATGACATTTGTAAAAGTGAAATGTAGAATACAATGTCATACAGGGTGGGAGAGAAGTTGAGAAGGCACAATGATAATTCCCATGCACTCTGTGTGAAATAGTATACTATTATCTGAAAGTACCTGCAAATTATTTCAACATGTGTATTTTATATCCTGAGGCAACCACTAAAAAGGAAAAAAAAAGGAGTATACATGATAAATCAATAAGGAGGATAAAATGAAATCATAAACACACAATTAAAATTGGAGAAGCAGAAAAAAAGGAAATATATATGTAAATATATATCACACACACACACATAGTCTGTCGGAAAGTATCCAGACATTGTTAATATAATGAGAACAGTTTGTGCAACATCAACATTGATGTAACCTGGCAGCCAAGGAGAGCAGACTGAAATGCGCATGTGTGAACGATGACCACTTCATTGTACTAGTCAGTGGGGCCCTAGACGCCCTTGAGTGAGCATGTGTACTGTGTGGCTGTTGCATTCAAAATGACTGAGTGAGTAGAGCAACAGATCTGCCTCACATTTGTGTTGAGCTTGAACATTCCTCCATGGAAACTATTCAGATGATTCAGAAGGCTTTCAGGGATGATGCAATGAGTGCACACAAATAAAAGTGTGGCATAAATGCTTCAAAGATGGTCGAGAATCTGCTGAAAGTGATTCATGTTCTGGAAGGCCTGCAACAAGTAGAACACCTGAGAATGTTGAACGTATATGGGTTCAGTTAAGAGATGCTGGGAGAACTGTGTGAGGTCCCAAGGTGCCTACTTTGAAAGGGACTGATGCTCATTGTCCTATGTAAATGTTTATTTTATCTTGTATCCTCTTCAATAAATGTCTCTATTTTTCATATTACATGGCTGGATGCTTCCACACAGACCTCTTATATGTAAAGACCACCAAAATATATGAGGCAAAACCTGTAAGAATTTAAGGAAGAAACATAAACAGTAATATTTCTATTACAGTAATATTACAGATACTTCTGTAACTCACTCTCATAATGCCAGAAAACAACTAAATAGAATTCAGAAAGGAAATAGAAGACTTTGACAACACTATGAACCAACTTGACCTAATGATATTTCACCTAACAACAGCAGAATAAATATTCTGTTTAAGTGCTCAAGGAATATTATTGAGAATAGGATATTTTAAGGTTATAAGACAAGTTTCAATGAATGTAAATGGATTGAAGTCATTCAAACTCAGATTTTCTACTACAACACAATTAGAGTTCAACAGCAGGAACAAAGTTATGTTATCTTCAAGTATTTACAGGCTGCAGATTAAACACTTCTAAATGACCCATAAATCCAGAGAAATTACAAGAGAGTTTAGAAAATATTTTTATTGTAGTGAAAATAAAACCTCAATATATTAAAATTTAATGAATGCAGTTAAATTAGCGCTTGGCCCGAAATTTTAGTTTTAAACACCTTGTCTTAGTCCATTAGTGCTGCTATAACAAAATATCTAAGACTGCATTATTAATAAAGAAAATAATTTATTTCCTTATAGTTGTAGAGGCTGGGTAGTCCAAGATCAAGGCACTGACAGATTAGGTGTCTTGTGTGGGCTAGTCTCTGCTTTCAAGATGTCATTTTGTTGCTTTGTCCTCACATGGCAAAAGAGATGGAAGGGAGGGAGGAGGGATGGGAAGGGAGACAGCTCTCTGAAGCCTCTTTTATAAGTAATTAATCCCTTTACCAGGGGAAAAGCCTCATGACCTAATCATTTCCCCAATACCCCACCTTCTTAATCACCTTGGTAACTGAGTTGTAACATATGAATTTTGCAGGAGACACAAACATACAAATCATAGCATATCCCATTAGAAAAGAAAAAAAAAAACAAAACTCAGATCAATAGTCTAGGCTTCCACATGAGAAAGTATAAAAAGAAGAGCAAATTAAACCTACAGCAAGAAGGAAGTAAATAACAAATATGAGAGTGCAACAGAAAACAGAGAAAGTCAATGAAATCAAAAGTTAATTTAAAAAAAAATCTATAAAAATGGCTTAATCTTTAGCTAAAAAGATTTCAAAACATAAAATAGAAAAGGCACAAACCTCTCAAAATGTGAAAAAGGAGATTTCATTACAAACCTTACTTAAATTAAAAAGATGAAAGGGACACAATAAACAAAACAAACAAATTCTTAGAAAAAATTACCACAATTAACTCAAGAAGAAACATAGCATCTAAATTACTTATAAAAATAAATTTAGTAATTAAAAATCCATCCTAGGTCCAGATGGTCCACTGATGAATTTCATCAAACATTTTAGGAAGAAATAGTACCAAACTTCATAGACTCTCCTAGAAAGTAGAAGAGTGAAGGCTTCCAAACCCATTCAATGAAGCTTGTATTGTGCTGACACCACTGACATAGAGATACATCACAGGTTAAAAAATGTAGACCTATAACCTTCATAAACATAAACTCAAAAATCTGCAGCAAAATATCAACGAAGGGAAGACAGAAATATATAAATATGTTAATATATTATGGCCAAGTGGGGTTGATTCCTAGAATTCAAGGCTGTTTCAACACTCAAAAATCAATCTATGTAATTCACTACATTGACAAACTAAATAAAACAACATGGACATCACAATCGAAGCAGAAAAACATTTAAGAAATTCAATATTCATTTGTACAAAAACTCCCTTCCCACTAAGAATAGAAGCGGTATTCTTTAAACTAATAAAGGCCATGATTGAAAAACATTAGCTGACAAGATACTTAATGATGAGAGACTGAATAATTTACCCCCAGGATCAGGAACAAGGCAAGGATGTCTTTTCTCTCCATGCCTATTTATATTTGTTCTGAAGTCTTAGCTAGTGTAATAGGTTAGGAAAAATAAATTAAAGCCAGCGAAATCATAAAAGAAGAAATACAACTGTCTCTTATTAAAAAGAACTTGATTGTCTATAAAAAAAAGTCCCAAATAATCCACAAAATGTTAATAGAAAAAGTTTGGCAATTTCATAGGACACAAAATTATTACACAAAATTCACTGTATTTCTATATACTAGCAACATAAAACCCATTTGAAGATTTATATGCAAATGTTTATAGCAACATTATTCGTCATAGCCCCAAAGTGGAAATTATCTCAATGTCAATGAACTGATTAACAGATAAATGAGATATGGTATATTTATACAATAAAATATATTTAGCAACAGAATATTTTTGACACATGTTGCAACAGGGAGCTACCTCATACTCTAAGAAAAGAAAGACAGATGCAAAAGTCCACATACTGTATGATTCTATTTATATGAAATGTCTACAAAAGTCAAATCTATAATAAGAACGTAGATTAACAGTAAGCTGAGTGTGGAGATGGAAACAAGTGGTAATTACAAGTAGGCATGAGGGATCTTTTTGGTGTAATAGAAAGGTTCTACATTTGGATTGAGTCGATGGTTGCTCAACTCATTAAATTTATTAAAAGAAATCCTGTTACAGTCTTCTACAAGTGGCTAACCAATTCTCCCAGCACCATTTATTGAATAGGGATTCTTGTCCCCAGAGTATATTCTTTCCTGCTTTGTCAAAAATTAGGTGACTATATGAGGATGGTTCTATATTTGGATTTTCTGTTGTGTTCCACTGGTCTGTGTCCCTGTACTTGAAGAATATACTCTGGGGACATGAATATACTCTGTCCCTGTACTTAAGAATATACTCTGGGGACAAGAATCCCTATTCAATAAATGGTGCTGGGAGAATTGATTAGCCACTTGTAGAAGACTGAAACAGGACCCACAGCTTTCACCTCTCACAAAAATCAAATCACGGTGGATAACAGACTTAAACCTTAGGCATGATACAATCAGAATTCTAGAAGAAAATATAGGAAAGACTCTTACAGACATTGGCCTAGGCAAAGAATTTATGAAGAAGACCCCCAAGGCAATCAAAGCAGCAACAAAAATAAATGATTGGGACATGATTAAATTAAAAAGCTTCTGCACAGCCAAAGAAACAGTCACAAGAATAAACAGACCACCTACAGAATGGGAAAAAATTTTTGCATACTACACATCAGATAAAGGACTGATAACAAGAATCTATTTAGAACTCAGGAAAATCAGCAAGAAAAAATCAAGCAACCCTATCAAAAAGTGGGCAAATGACATGAATAGAAACTTCTCGAAAGAAGATATAAGAATGGCTAACAAACATATGAAAAAATGCTCAACATCCCTAATCATCAGAGAAATGCAAATCAAAACCACAATGAGATATCACTTAACCCCAGTGAGAATGGCCTTTATCAAAAAAACCCAAAACAACACATGTTGGCGTGGGTGTGGAGAGACAGGAACACTAATACACTACTGGTGGGACTGCAAACTAGTGCAACCCCTGTGGAAAGCGTTATGGAGGTATCTTAAACAGATTCAAGTAGACCTGCCATTTGACCCAGCAATCCCATTACTGGGCATATACCCAAAGGAAAAAAGGTCATTCTTTAACAAAGACACATGTACCCGAATGTTTATAGCAGCACAATTCACAATAGCAAAGATGTGGAAACAACCCAAATGCCTATCAATACATGATTGGATTAGTAAGCTGTGGTATATGTATACCATGGAATATTACTCAGCTATAAGGAATGATGAAGATACGACATCTCTATGGTTCTCCTGGAGAGAATTGGAACCCATTATATTAAGTGAAGTATCCCAAGAATGGAAAAACAAGCATCACATGTACTCACCAGAAAATTGGTTTCCCTGATCATCACCTAAATACACATCTGGGAACGACACCAATTGGATGTCAGACTGAGGTGGGGAGCGGGGGAGGGGATGGGGGTATGCCTACACAATGAGTGCATTGCGCACCGTTTGGGGAGTGGTAACACTTGAAGGTGCTGACTCGGGAAGGGGGGGTGGGGAAGGAAGGGATATATACCTACATGATGGGTGCAATGCGCATGACCTGGGGAACAGACACGCCTGGAGCTCTGACTTGGGGGGAAAGGCGGTACAGGAGCAACGTATGTAACCTGCAATTCTGTATCCCCCATAACAAGATGAAATAAAAAAAAAAAATAGTTGAAATAAAAACTTGTAATGAAAAAAAAAAAAAAGAAATCCTTAAATTGTATGTTTAAAATGAGTGAATTGTATGGTGTATAGACTATACACCAAAAATGTAGTTACAAATTACATTTTAAAAAGTTAACAAAATTGTTAAACAATGTAGATTTTCCAGGTGAATGGTAAATGATAAACCTTTCACTTGAAATGTACATTGAATATATTTACTGATTTTAACAAAATCTCCGTGTATTTTGTTGTGAATGATGCATCTGATATCTGACTTCTGACATTACTAAACATGGACTAGCTCTCCCTATTTTCTTCTCTTCCCTTTCTATTGTGACACAAGTTATATACATGAGTCTTTGGAAATAATTCTATCACTGTTCCCATTCATTCAGATGTATACCTTCCCCAACCACAAATATTTACATGCTAAATCATTTTACCAGGTCAATATTTTTTCCAGAATATTCAAAACAAGCTAAATATTTTAATGAAATTAGCACTAATTTATTAAAAGTAAGAAATTAGAGACTGGCATTTTAGATGTTTAAAAAACATTGATGAATCAGAACAGTGAGGGAAGTAGGCTTTATCAAAAAGGTCATATGACACTATTATTGTCCATTTGACACTTCTACATTGTGTGCTGTCACTACTCATCAATGTAACAGTTTTCATAATTTTAATAAGGTAACAACACCACTTTATTCTTTCTTTGAACCAAACAAAATAATGTATGTAGATAAAGTAGTAGACGTGTTTGCAGAAATAATTATTTTGGTGCTCGGTTGGTGGCATGAACAATATGTTGTTAATTACTGGGGAAGGTGCAATTAAAACTTTTTTGCTATGAAAATTAGTTCCACGTTTATGAATCATTGAAGTGATGGCATAAGGAAAGTTTTGAATTAATCTGGATTACATTTTAATAATATTTTTAAAAATCATTCTTCTATGGTTCATTGAAATCAGGGGCAATCCAGATAATTTGGAAATGGTTAATTATCTCAAGAAGCCAAACAACATATGCTCAAAGGTTTTATTTTATTTTAATTTTCTTACTCAGGTAGAATTAACTGTTTGAGTATATAAGTTCTGAAGATATATAATATTATTAAGGACCTATTGACAAGAGAGTATGCAAGTTGAGTTGAAGTAGAAAGATCTTTTCTTATAAGCCTAATAAAATGTTTCATTGTTCATTAGTCATATTTCATATTAGTTTGAACTGTAGGAAATCTCAGCTTTTATATGTCAAAATAAGATAATATTATCTATTCTCAATGGTTCAAACCTAATTATATACTTGCTGTATAAAATATAAAAGAACCAAATTATATTTATTGTAAAGTGAGAATTTATATTAATGCATTTTTGCTTTTTCATTAATCTAAAGATTAGACTTCAAACAAGTCTTAGTGAAACCAATTATTTAGCAATATATGCCATATTGCATACTCCATCAATACCTCCACAAAGAATCAAATAAGACATTTTTATTTTGTGTTCTTTGTAAATGATTGTTAATATCAGTGCAGAGAATAATACATTTAATGAAAATATAGGTAAACAATAATTATTCTCTTAGACAATTCATTTAAATGTCATCTGCTTAGAACAATTATTTTATTAATATCTTGGTATTTGCATGTTTAAAGAAGATGAAGGAGTAAAAAGAGAAGATAAAGGAGAGAATAGGGAAAATGAAATAAAATCTTTTAGCAAACTTTCTAGACAATGTGATAGAATTTTTTTAACTTATCATCTGGGCATGTCAAGAGTAAGTAGTAAAATCATGTCAGGATATGTGTGGGCTAGTATATTTAAAAAGAAATACACCTGATAAAATGTGGCCATCTCATAATAAGGATAATACAGGGTGACAATTTTTTTCAAAGTAATGATTTATAACTTTTGGACAAATTGTATTTTCTACAAAGACAGATTTAGGTGTAGTTTTAAATAAATGTAATACTGTGGTATAGATAGCTTTATTATTTAAAAAAATATAGTAAATACATTAATGGCTATCTCCATTGCCTTTAACTTTGTAAATAAAGCACTTTTTTTCCTAATTAGTAAAAGAGTTTAACATAAGCAATTTCTGTAATTTAGCAAGACATGAATTAATTTTTTATAGTAATTATAATTTTGAACAAAACACTTATTTTTATTTTCTTTTACAAATGCTTATCAGAGCTAAGAAATAACTTTCAAGGTATAGGAATTTTGAACCCATAATCTATATGATTTATACTAGAAAACATTTAAAATAGGTTTTATTCTCACTGAACAGCTTTTTAGGCACTCTAGGAGATCTTTAAAAGAAAAGGAAAAACTAATTTATAGATGACATACCTTTTATCTCAACTCTTTCTTACTAGGGCCAAGTAACTTTTGAATTTTGATGAATTATATGTTAAGCTTGAGAGAACAATTTCATTATACTGGGAAATAGCATGGATAACTATTTTCATGTTACCCTGGGTAAATATCTTACTGAGTATTACTCTTTGATTTGTCTAACATGAAACTTAACATGTTACTAAAAAGTACAAGTTAAAGTAATTAAGAATTTTTTATTACTAAAAAATATACATTTAGTACTTATGGTACTGAGAGCTATAAAATGAAAACTAACATTCATTTAATACATAACACTTTATAAACATTTTTCTATACATAAACATTAATTGGTATATACCTTTGAGAAATCTTTGTCCTTTGAATGGCCGTACTCTCTTAAGATTAAAATTTTAGAGTTATTGATATTATTGAGAGAAGAGGACATTGTGGATGTTTAAATGTCAAAGTGGTGCAAAATCCAAAGTAATCTTGTAAAGTGATTTCATCAGAATAAAACTGAACATATAATATAATTTTAATAAATTATCACAGAGACATAGAAACAAACAGAAAACAGATTTTAAAAATATCTTCCCTAATTTCCACACAAGAAGCAATTTAATCAAAGGGCCACCAAATTTTAAGAAAACACATTTCCCTTAAGGGAAAGAAAGTTAGATGTTTATGGGACAGAGCCAACCCTAATTCTTGGAACATAGACGATGAGTTCTTTATTGGCTCCTTTTTGACATCTTTCCTTCTACGGATCTGTACACAGCTGTGATCTATGACACCAGAGAGCAGGAGATGAGCCTTAGCGAATGTGAAAAAAGATATTTCTTTTGGTTACAAGTACAGGGTAGAGTAAGATGTCAGTTTCCTCTGTGATGAGAAAGAATGCCAGTTGAATAATTTCATGGACTCCTTTTGGGTCCAGAAGCTTTCCTATCATGCTTTTCTATATCACTTGAGGGAAACCAAGAGACAAATTAAACTTTGACAATTTCTTTTTTTGAGCAGCTATGTTACTGTTTGTTTCAAACTCCAGATTAGACCATGATCTACATAGATAACTCTAGACTTTTTAAGACAAGAAAAATTCCTTCACTTATTTCAAAAGATCCCATTATAACCCCTATAAAAACAGTTCAAGCCCTGAAGCATGAAATTTGATTGCCAACTCATCTACTTTCATTGCTCCCTACACAGTATCATGCTAATGTATCCTCGAATTTTAGTGAGATTTATTTCCACTACAGATTAAAAACCAGCCATTCCCTTCAGAAACACATTTGCCACTATACTTTTATATTAGAGAGAACTTTGTTAATAACATTTAATGTTGCTGCATCTGGGTACAAGTTTGTTTATGCATTTGGAAACCAGGAATACCATAATGATACTTTCTGGTATTTGTAAAACTCCACAGAACACAGAGCTATATGCAGAATTATGCAACATCCGAAAGACACATATGAGTGCCACATTTGTGCAAAAAGAAGGATCCGTTGTATTATATCCACATCAATAGGTCCACTCCAGTCCTAGAAATCTGAGGCTGGAGATGCCAATTCAAATGTCCATGGTTTTAAAGTGGGACTAGCTTGCCTACCTGCTTCACTAGAAGAAAATAACGTTTTCAAGAATAAAAATAGAAGCCATTATTAATGATTCACATACCCAGAATATTCAACCACCTCGAATTTGTAACAGAAGAGATTTCTATTTATCCACAGGAAGAGATGGAAAATTTATAATGCTAGAGTTTCTAGCTACTGAAATAAAACAAACAAACTAAATAAAGCCATGAATATTAAAAAGAAAGATTTATAGGCACTGTGATCTTGTATGTGGAAAATTTTATGAATTTATAAAAAGATACTAGATTTAAAATAATGATTTTATCAAAGTTACAATACTCCAAGTCAATACATAAAAATCAATTGCATCTCTAATATTTAGAAATAAACATTTAGGAAATAAAACTAAATAAAAATAATTCCATTACAATAGTATGAAAAAGTATGAAATACTTGGGAATAAATCTGACAAAAAATGTGAAAATCCTGTACCTTACAAACTAAAGAACTAAATACTTGTAAAGTTATACCATGTACATGAATTGAAAGGCTCAATATTATTAAAATATCAATTCACTGCAAATTTATCTGTAGATTCATTGCTGCATAATTTCAAAATCATAGAGGATTTTTTGGGGGTAGAAAATCACAAGTTTATTTTAAATATATTTGGGGACACAAATGACCTACAAGTTAAAGTAAATTTAGTAAAATTAAGCTGAGGAATTGACATTTGATAATTTCAGATTTAGTAGGAAGTAACTGTAATAATACATTATGGTATTTTCATAAAGATAGAGGAAAAGACAAATGGACTAGAGCTAGGCTGACACATACGTGGCCAATTAATTTTTGTCAAAATAGATGCCAAGGTGATTCAGTGGGAAAAAGATTGCCTTTCAACAAGTAATGCTGAAATGATATTCAGTCACAGTACCAGCACAGTACCACACAGTCACAGTTACCACTGAACAGATCTAAGAAAAAGAAAACATGAATTGTAAAATGTAAAATTGATGATGAAGAGAAAAGTAAGTATGCAAATACGAATGTTGCTAATATAAACAGTGAATAAAGATTGCTGACAACAAAGTGAAAGAACGCTGAATCAAAGACGTAAAAGGTGATATGTTGTGAATCTCTTCTTTACATCTCTTTAGTATTTAAAAAGGAATATTATAAAAAGCAGGTAGATGTAGATCGAGTGAATTTGGGCTTTAAAGATCAACAGAATTATAATGTTGCAGTCAAATGGAAAGGCATTATATACAAAGTCAACTTATAGCATGCATTATCTGGAATCATACAGCTTCTTTTACTGTTATTTTAAAGGTGTATTTCACTGGCTCACAGCCCACTGTTAAATTCTTGAGTACCTAGGGACATATTTTGTTCACCATACCTGTGGTTTTTTTGTTGTTTTGATTAGGTTTTTAAAAGTCTATGTAGGGTTCTCATTAGCTCTAGCAAAAAATGGCATCTCCTTTTTTTCTGAGATAGTTTCACACCATACTCAGAGGCTTTATATGTTGATATTGTATGCAATGTCTTAGAACAGGGGAAAGACGTATACATTAAAAGAAAGTATAATTCTTAATAAAGTAGTTTTCCTATCACTATTTTAAAAAGGCCATAGAGTGGTAGTTTTTCTAAAGTTATGCTAAAATTGCTATGAAGACTAAAAAAAAAAATAAAATAAAGAAAACTTAAGAGGGAAGAAACTTCCACTTTTAGAAAGATGGAGTACATATCTTTTCCCTATTTCTCCCACTAGGTACAGCTAAAATGCCGGGAACATTATATAAGAAAGAAACATACGAAAATTCTGAAAGGTGTTAAGAAGCAAACAGACCAACTAGGACTTCAGGACCTGAAGAAAGACATGGTGGTGGGCTCCCTGAATTTTCTTTTTTGCCTTATATATCCCCCAGCAGTTATTGAAAAAAACAGTGACCTGGAAATGCCAACAGTTACAGACAAAAACAAACAAACAAAAAAAAAAACAACAAAAAACAAAAACAAAAACAAAAACAAAACAAAACACAAAACCTCCCAGAAAAGCCTCCTGTCTTAAGTTGAAGGAACTGGAGAAAGGCAGCCTGTCAAACATAGATCTTTTAAAAAATAAGTGTTGTACTCCAGATAAACACTATAAAATAACTGTTGCACCACCCTCATGAAAAAAGGTCAAGCGGAGAGCCTAGACTTCCACTGTCACCAGTTTATAATGAGGTGACCCACACTGGTTACAGAGTGGTGTTAGAGAAGGAAGAGTGGAAATCAAGAACGCTTATCACCAGGGGTGGGTAACAAGGACTTCTACTCCCACCTAGAGCTAGTGAGCTACTTCTCACCCTCCTCACTGGGAGGTGTCAGAGGAGGCCCAGTAGACAGTCAGGATTTTCAACATCATTTAGCAGCAGTGGGACCACCTTCCACTCCTGCAGAGTCATTGGAGGCCACATGAAGAACAATGGGACAACCCTTGCTCAAATAGCCAAAATGGTATTAGTGAAGGCCAAGTGAAAAGCATGAAACCCGACCCACCTCCCTCAGTAGCTAGGAACTCCTTCTCCCAGAGGCACCTCTCCGCAGACATCAAGTAGAAAACCTGGACTGACTGCCTCACTTGGCAGTAAGGAGGTGGCATCACCCTTCCCTTCTGGAACAGAGAGGAAAGACTGCTAAAACACGAGATTTAAGTAAGATCAAGGGTCTTGCAACGTATTACTTAAAATGTTCAGGTTTTAAAAGAAAATCACTCATTATTCTAAGAACCAGGAAAATCTCAAATTATTGAGAAAATGCTGATAAAACATGAGTTATAAAATGTAAAATTTATGATAAAGACAAAAGTAAATACATAAATATGAATGCTGCTAATATAAACAGTGAATAAGATTGCTAAAATCACTAATATTACAAATTTTAGAGTGAATATCACTACAGACCATGTAGACATCAAAAAATAATAAGATATTATTAGAAAGAACTCTGAAACCATAAATTTTACAACTGAGATGAAATGCACAGAATTGAAAAAGTAGAAAAACACAACCCACCCAATATGAAATAAATAATTTGAATAGTTCTAAAACTGTTAATGAAATCGAATTTATAATTTAAAAGTTCACATAAAAAATGTTCAGGTCCCTGTGGTTTCACTGGAGAATTCTGCCAATCATTTGAAGAAGAATTAATACAAGTTCTCTGTAATCTCTCCCAAACAATGGAAGAGAGAACTCATCAGACTCAACTAAACTTATTTTATGTGGCCAGGATTATCTGGATACCTAAACCAGGTAGAAATAGTATTTAAAAAAATACCAATATTTCTTGTGAATATCTACAACTACAAAAC
This sequence comes from Eulemur rufifrons, assembly GCF_041146395.1. Lineage (NCBI taxonomy): Eukaryota > Metazoa > Chordata > Mammalia > Primates > Lemuridae > Eulemur > Eulemur rufifrons. The sequence goes on along the minus strand of NC_090997.1, from coordinate 88,413,328 downwards.
CATCATACCAGTATCTTGGTAGAAATTGCACTGAATTTGCATATCAAGTTGGAAAGACTTGGCATCTTTACTGTGTTAAGTGTACCCATGAACATAGTATGTCTCTTTATTTATTTAGATTTTCTTTGATTTATTTCATCAATATTTTGTAGCTTTCAGCATACAAGTCCTATATGTGTTTTGTTAGATTTATACCCTTTTTTCTTTTTGTTAGCACTACAGATAGTATTGTATTTTTAATTTCAATTTCTACATGCTTTTTGATATAATAGTGTATACAAATAAAATTGATTCTAAGTGTTGGTTTTGAGATCTTGAGATCTTCCTGAACTCACTTATTAATTCTAGGCTTTTTTTTTTTTTTTTTGTAGATTCTTTGGTGTTTTCTACATAGATCTTCAAATCATCTGGAAGTAGAGACAGTTTTATTTCTTCCTTTCCAAGCTGTATATCTTCAATTTATTTTTCTTTCTTTCTTGCACTAACTAGAACTTCCAGTACTATTTTTAATAACAGAGGTTAGAGTGGACATTCTTGTCTTTTAGTTGATCTTAGGGGGAAAGCATTAATTGTTTTGCCTTTAAGTATTAAGTTGGCTTTAGATTTTGTCTAGGTGTTCTTTATCAAGTTGATGAAATTCTCCTTCATTCCTAGATTTCCAAATTTTTTTTTAACATAAGTGGTTATGGAATTCTGTCTAATGTGTTTTTTGCTTTAAATGGTATGATCATGTGATTGTTAGCCTGTTAATGTGGTGGATTACATTTTTTGACTTTTAAATATTAAGCCAATCTTGTATGCCTGGAATAAATCCCACTTAGTCATTTGTTTGATAATATTTTTTTAATTGTTTTTAATTTCAGTATATTACAGGGATACAAATGTTTAGGTTACATATATTGCCTTTGCCCCACCTGAGTCAGAGCTTCAAGCATGTCCATCCCCTGGCAGTGTGCACTGCACCCATTACAGGTATATATATCCCTCCCTTCCTCCCCCTCCCATTTGCCCATCACCCAATGAATGTTACTACTATATGTGCACTTAAGTGTTGATCAGTTAAAACCAATTTGATGGTGAATACATGTGGTGATTGTTTTTCAATTCTTGTGATACTTCACTTAGTAGAATGGGCTGCAGCTCTATCCAGGATAAGTCCCAAAACAACAAATGTTGGTGTGTTTGATAATATTTTATCAATTTTTTTGTACTGATATCATAAGAAACATATTTGTTTTTTTTTTTTTTTTTAGAATATCTAAAACTTATATGGAAAGGTAAAGGAGCTAAAATAATTATGAAGAAGACACCAAAAGCAATCACAGAAACAACAAAAATAAATAAATGGGACCTGATCAAATTAAATAGCTTCTGCACAGCCATGAAAAATATCAGGAGGGCAAATGGACAACCTACAGAATGGGAGAAAATATTCGCTTGCTACACATCCAATAAAGGGCTGATAACTAGAATCTATATAGAACTCAGGAAAATCAGCAAGAAAAAATCAAACAACTCTATCGAAAAATGGACAAAGGACATGAACAAAAACTTTTCAAAAGAAGATAGATTAATGGCCATCAAACATATGAAAAACTGCTCAACATCTCTAATCATCAGGGAAATGCAAATCAAAGCCACAATGAGATATCAGTTAACTCCAGTGAGAATGTCCTTTATCAAAAAGTCCCAAAACAATAAATGTTGGCGTGGATGCGGACAGATAGGAACACTCATACACTGCTGGTGGGACTGCAAACTAGTACAACCTCTGTGAAAAGCAATATGGAGATACCTCAAAGAGCTACAAGTAGAACTACCATTTGACCCAGCAATCCCATTACTGGGCATCTACCCAAAGGCAAAAAAGACATTCTATAAAAAAGACATCTGTACTAGAATGTTTTATAGCAGCATAAATCACAATTGCAAAGATGTGGAAACAACCCAAGTGCCCATCAATCCATGAGTGGATTAATAAAATGTGGTATATGTATACCATGGAGTTCTACTCAGCCACAAAAAACAATGGAGATCTAGCACCTATTATATTATCCTGGATAGAGTTGGAGCCCGTTCTACTAAGTGAAGTATCACAATAATGGACAAAAAAGCACCACATGTACTCACCATCAAATTGGTATTAACTGACTTTACCGACCAATACTTAAGTGCACACATAGTAGTAACATTCATCAGGTGTCGGGCAGGTGGGAGTGGGGAGGAGGGGATGGGCACATACATACCTAATGGGTGTAGTGTGCACTGTCTTGGGGATGGACACCCTTCAAGCTCGGACTTGGTTGGGGCAAAGGCAATATATGTAATCTAAACATTTGTAGCCCCCTAATTTGTGGAAATAAAAAAATAAATTTAAAGAAATGCAAATTAACATTACAATGGAAAAAGAAAAGAAACTTGATTTTAATGATCAACAATGATATATTCACAATGCTGCAAAAATAAGATATAATTGACTTTAGTGTTTTTTTTAATTGTAAAATAACAATAGTGTTATTTATATATTACCTTGGAAAAATACTAATATAAATAAAAAATAATTATAAACCATTAAGATAATATTTTATTTTTAATGGCTGATAGAACTGGAATATCATCCTCACAGCTATCCAATATAAGTTCCAGAAGTAACTACAACTGAACATTTTGTGTCACATATGTTGTTACACATTTTGCAGGAATATGTAATTTCAAATAAAAACGTTTCCAGAGTTCTACTTAAAAATATACACTAAGTGATAGTCATTAATACAGATTTTTCAAAAATTACACTAATATTCCCATGAAGACTCCCTAAAAAAGAAAATTTAAAGTGAATATTTTGACTAAGATTAATCACACGTATACATAATCACACATTTTAAAGAAATAATTATCTTTATTTTTATCTTACATTTATGTATGGATGGACATATGACAGACATTTTTATTCAGTTAATAATTATAATTTACCACTTTCCTGTTTAGCAAATATGGATATAATTATTTCTTTTTAATGACTACATAATTTTCTAATAATTGATACAACATATTTTATTTAACAATTCCTCTTTTGATGGGCATTTAGCTTCTTTTCAAGGATGCTAACAGGGTTATACTAAGCATTGTAATATTAATATATTACCTCCACAAATATACTGTGGCTGAATCTTCAAATACAATTTCAAATTTTGTACCTTGGTAAGCAGATTTTTAAACATGAAAATTATAGAAATATATTTTTACATATGCTTTCTCACAAAATATTGCCATCCATTTGCCATGCTTTAAAAAATGTTTAAAAAATAGTTAAATTTAGAAAGGAGAAAAAATATATCTTATACTGGTTTGAAGACTATAATAATAATTATTTTTAAGAAGTTAAGGAATTAAGTTATTTTATGTTATTAATAAAATAACAATAAGATCAGAAACAAATTAATTTAGCAACTTCTTTATAAAAGTGGATGGAAGAACACATCCTTAATATTTAATAATACATTTGTCTTTCAATTTGTATCATATGGAGTAGTGAATCCTACAGTCATTCCCACTCAATAGAAGAATGGTATTTTTATCCTTTATCATTGGAAGCTGATACAAATTCAATAAAGTAGAAAATCAAGATATAAATATTGAAAATACATGAACCAATATCTCAATTCAGATGGCACACTTATAGCAAAACAACTGGTATCAGGTGATAAACTGTCAAAAATTCTGGCAAGTTTTTGGTTATAGAAAATCATAATTCAATGGTTTTCGATGTAATGTTCATAACAACTTATAATAAAAATAACTAATTACAAGAATTATTGAGGTTTAAGTTGGTACAATATGTAATAGCCTTCATTTCTCCACCTGAGTTTATAATAAGACAGAAAACAAAGATGTTAAATAGATAGAAGATGTAACAACCATCTTTATCACTGATAAGCTGATGTTAAATAATATGCAGAATCTGCAGGAAACTGGCCTTATTAATGCTGATCCCAAGAATTAAATATACTTAAAACCTATAATAGTGCCAAGTCTCTTCAGAGCTCTCAATGTTTACAGTGCTCCGGTAAAACATACAGTGTGAAGGATCACAGCAGAACATGCTATCTCTATGTAAACTTCATTCCCGAGAAGCAGTGGAAAAGTCTGGGATAATTGCACCAAGTTTCTCCTTGCAAAATCATGAGTCAAATTAAGTCACTCTTGCTCAAATTAGCTTAAGGGACAGAAAGGGGAAAGAAGTGAAATGCTAGCTGAACTTCTTTCACTTGGAAGGAAATATTAGAAGGTTGGGGAGAAGCAAGGCAAACCAACGATGAACATGCATAAGAACACAACCAATGACTTTGTATAAGATAAATATGAAGATATGTACAAAAGTAGAGAGCAAAAATATAAAATGAGGTTAAATCTTGAGAGGTAACTAATGTTTCTCTAGGGAAAACATTTATTGTAAAGCTATTGCATCACCACAAATATATAATAGGACATTGCATTCAGCCACCTCTGTTGCATATCAGCTTAGTTGCCATCTCAGAAGAATAACCTTTCTGTGACTTACAGGTACTGGTTGCAAAAAACTTTAAATTTTGGCTCCAGTTCAGCACTCAAGGTATGAAATAGAATCATGAGGCATTTTTGTAAACTTCTCCAATTTTGAATTATTTCACCTTCAAATTTGGAGATTGCATAAAACAATGTATGTCAATAGAAACACCATCATTTTTAAATATGTGCATATACATTTATGTTTCTCCACCTTACTGCAGTGCTATATTAAATTATAGTGCTCAATTCCATATTTCACTTGAATGATTAGAGGGTCTTGTTTGAGTACAGAAAAACAATTAGGATTATACCACAGAAAACTAATTAGGGTTATACTAATCAATGGAAATATCAGTGTATTTTTAAAATTATAGTTCTTGATGGAAAGTTGAAGAAAATTTTAACTTCAGTTTATCAAAACACTTAAAAAATACTAAGAAATAGATGCATTTGATTGAACTGGAGTCCTACTTCATTGACTGAGTGTGAAAGAGAAAGCAATCAATGCTAAGATAGCTTCCACAGTCAAGGGAGTTGTTGAGTATTCTGCCTCCAACTTGGGAAATATATCTAATTAAAGGAAGTTTGCCTTAATGATTTTGCCTTAGGATCACAATTAGTAGAGATCTCTAGGGACTTTGGTTTCCACTTAGGTCCCTCCAATTTGACTATACTGCTATCCAATATTGAAAATTAATGAAAGTTTCGTGAAAAAGATATATTGTCTGCCCTACTGAATCAGTTCTTTTTAGGACTACATTTCCCTTCTTAAATGTTTAAGTGTCTCTCTACATTTTAAAAGGAAAACTTTGAATGTACTATGACTTTTTAAATTTAATTTATGACAGATGGCAGCTGTCTTTAATGGTCAATGTGAAGATGAATGATTGCCTAGAGGTTCATTTTTGTTCAAAATTTTTTGACAGCCAACCATGCAAACTGATTTTTCATATCAGAAGGACAACAGAATACTGGTTCTAACTCATGTTTCTAATAGTAATGTATATTATACAGTAGTAATGTATAGGTTTATAACAGAACAAAAACATTGTGATAATCAGCTTACAAAATGATGCCTAATGATCTCTACCACCTGCTATTTGAACCCTTTGTAATATACTCTCCATGACTGTGGACTGGACCTACTCACTTGCTTCTAACAAGTGGAATATGGAAAAAGAGAGGGAATGTCACTTCTGAGATTAGGCTATTAAAAATTATGACTTCTGTCTTGCTGTCATTCACACTCTGAATCTTCCCAGATTGTCCCCATGGGAGTAGCCCACATGGCAAAGGACTGAGAGCATCCTCCAGTGCATGATCAGTAAGGAACTGAGGTCCTCTAACAGCTCACAAAGAGCTGATTCTTGCCAATAACCATATAAATGAGTTAGCTTTGAAATCTGACCATATCCCCGTTGAATCTTACAATGACTGTAGCCTTATCAGACACCTTGATTGTAACTTTGGGGGACACCTGAGGAACAAGAAAGGTTGAGCCCGGATTTACAACCCAAAGAAACTGTGAGAAATAATGCTGCTTAAGCCATTAGGTTTTAGGGTAATTTGTTAGGTAGCAATGGTTACATATATACACATACACACTTACAGTGTTTAAAATAGATGACATTGTCCCAGAGAATAACCAATATGAAAAAAAATGGTATTATTGTTGTTACCAAAAATTCCTCAGGATCATTTGGGTTCAAGTGGTGTCCTTTCAGTTCGTGTTGATGCTACTATAACAGAATAACAGAAACTGAATGGCTTAAACAACACGTTTATTTTCCACATTTCTAGAAGTTGAAAGTCTAAGACAAAGGTGATAGTAGGTTGGATTTTTGGTGAGAGTCTTCTTCTTGGTTTACAGACAACTAGCTTTTTGCTGTCCCCTTAGAGTAAAGAAAGCAAGCTAGGTCTCTGGCATAGTGGCACCAACCCCATCTACGCAAGCTCCATGAACTAGTAACTTTCCAAAGGGTCCACCTCCGAATACCATAAAATTGAGATTAGAGTTTCAAAATGTGAAAACTGCCAGAATCAAAATGGATTCACTTGTGTTAAAATAAATAAATCAAAATTAAATAAAAATCACCCTGACAAATAGAGCCAGGGAAGGATATGAAGAGAGCGTTCTCATGCTTGTATGCCTGGTAGCAAAACTACCACAAAGGACGCTGCAAAAACAATAGGCTTGCACAAAAGCCATCACAACTTTACACGATAAGCAGTCCCATGGGGTCGTCTCCCCAGTAATCACCTGTTCAATCTTAGACTGGCATCACCCTGGTTATTGATCCTTTCAGCCAAGGATAATCATTTCAAAATATCATGTAGTCCTCTTCATTTTTCCTTTAAAATTCTTTGTTTCTCTTTACCTTCCGGAATGTGCACATAGTTTGCTATGGCACATGTATTCATTCCCATTACAATACCCTATCACGAAATGAATATATTTTCCTTTGAGAGAGCCAGTCTCTGTTTTTTTATTTAAGTTGACAAACATGAATTTTGGGGAAACACAAACATTTAGTTTATTGCAAGCAGCTATATTAAATATTAATTTACATAGTTTATTTATATTAGTATCACACTGTCTTGGTAATTTTTTTTTTTTTTCAATCAGGGTCTCTTTCTGTTGCCCAGGCTGGAGTGCAGTAGAGCTATCATTGCTCATTGCAGCCTCAAGCTCCTGGGCTTAAATGATCTTCCTGCCTCAGCCTCCTTAGCTAGGACTACAGGAAGCTGCCATCATGCCCAGCTAATTTTTAAAACAATTTTTGTAGAGACAGACTCTCACTATATTGCACAAACTGGTATTAAACTCCTGGTAACAAGCAATTCTCCTGACTTGGCTTCCCAAAGTGCTGGGATTATAGGTGTGATACACCGTGCCTGGCTGCTTTATAAGAATTCCTAACATAGGATAGTGTTTTCAACTTTGTTGTTCTGTTTTGTCTTGGTTTTTGTTGTGTGTTCTAGGTCTTTTGCTCTTCCATATAAACTTTAGAATTAATGTGTAAATATCTACAAAATAGATTCCTGATAATTTGATTGAGATTGTGTTGATTATCTATATTAAGTTAGTAAAATTAATATTTGTGCAGTACTGAGTCTTATAATCCATGAACACTGAATATCTCTCCATTCGTTAGATTTACTTTGAGTCCCTTCATCAGAGTTTTATAGTTTTCTGTTGGTAGATCTCATACATATTTTGTTAGATTTAAACCCAAGAGTTTTGGGTGGTATTATAAATGGCATTGTTTTTAATTTCAAATTCCAATTTTTAATTGCTAGTATAAAAGAAAACAATTGAATTTGGTATATTAACCTTATACTCTGAAATCTTGCTATATTCACTTGAGTTCCAGAAGTATGTGTTTGTTTGTTTGTTTATCTAGTCTTTGGTCAATAATCATATCATTTACCAGAAAAGATAGTTTAACTTCTTATGCTCCATTTTTATAACTTTTATTTTCATATTTTGCCTTATTTCACTAGCTTGGACCTCCAGTATGATGTTGAAGACAAGTGGTGAGAGGACCTTCTTGCCTTGTTTTGTATCTTAGGGGAAAAATATATAGTTTCTCACTGTTAAATATGATGACAGCTCTAAATTTTTTGTAGCTATTCTTTATCAAGTTGAGGAAGTTCCCTGTATTGCTAGTTTGCTGAGAATTTTTATCATTAATCAGTGCTGGACTTTGTCAAATGCTTTTTCTTCATCTATTGATATGATTACATAATTTTTTTCTTTTTTAATCTGTTGTGATGAATTACATTAATTGATTTTTTGCATATTAATCCAGCCTACATACATGGAATGAATCTCACTTCATATTCATATATAATTCTTTTTATATATGATTGAATTCAATTTGCAAATATTTTGTTGAGGACTTTGCATCTATTGTTCAAGAGATGTATTGGTTTATGGTCTTATAATGTGTTATTATCTGGTTTTATTATAAATATAATGCTCTCCTCATAGAATAAGTTATGAAGTGTTCCTTCTCTTATATTCTGAAATAAATTATGGAGAACTGAAATTATTTCTTCCTTTAATGTTAATTATAATTCAAGAGTGAAATCATCTGGACTGATGCTATTTACTCATTTGTTTATTATTGTGGCTGGTGCTTTCTTATGAGAACTCCTAATTATTAACTCAATCTTTTTTATTATATATAGACTTATTCAGATTATCTATTTCTCCTTATGAGTTTTGGAAGTTTGTGATTTTCAAAGAATTGCTCCATTTCATCTGCCTTATCAATTTGTGGGCAAAACGTTGCTTGGTGTATTCCTTTGACATCCTTTCAATATCTTTGGGATCAGTAGTGATGACCTCTCTTTTATTTCTGATGTCTGTAAATGTGTGTGTTTCCTCTTGTATTAGTCTTCTCAGGATGCCAAAACAAAATGCTAGAGATGGGGTGGCTTAAACAACCGCAATGTATTTTTTCACAGTTCTGGAGTCTGGAAATCAAAGTGTCAGCAGAATCGGTTTCTGATGAGACCTTTCTTCCTGTATTGCACATGGCTGCCTTATTGCTGTGCCTTTCCTCTGTACACCTTATCTTTCCTCTGTGCAAATATATACAGAGATATCTCTGGTATTTCTTCTTCTTACAAAGATGCAAGCCCTATATGATTGAGGACCCTACCTTCATTATCTTATTTAACTTTAATTCCCTTCTTAAAGGCCCTATCTCCAAATTAAGTCATTGGTGGTTTGAGTTTCAACATATGATTTTGGAAGGAACATGTATTAATAATTTTTCCTGGTTAAACTTGCTAGAAATTTATCAATTTCCCTTTTAAAGAACCAGCTTTTGGTTTTGTTGATTTTGTCTATTAATTTCCTTTTTTGTATTTCATTGATTTCTTTTCTAATTTTTATTGGTTTCTTCTTCTTGCTTTAGACTTAATTTGCTCTACTTTTTCTAGTTTACTAAGGGTGATAGATTATTCATTTTTGATCTTTATTTTTCTTAATATCTACTTTCAATGCTATAATTTTTTCTCTTAGTACTGACTTCAATACATTCCTCACATTATAATATGTTGTATTTTCATTTTCATGTAGTTACAAATATTTTTAAATTTCCCTTAAACTTGTTTTTTGACTCATTTTCTAGAAGTATTTTGTTAACTTTCCAAGTATTTCATAATTTGCTAGCTGTCTTTCCATTATTGATTTCTAGGCTAATTTTATTGTGATCTGAGAATGTATTTTAAATGACTTCTGTCTTAATCCATAATATCCAAAATATCATAGACTTGATGATTTATAACCAATAAACATTTATTTCTCACAATTCTAGAGGCTGAGAAGTCCAAGATCAAGGCACTGGTAGATTCAGTAAGTGGTGAATACATCTTCATCTTCTCTTCCAAGACAGTACCTTCTCTCTACATCTTTATGGAAAGGTAAGGGGTCTTTCTTGGTCTTTTTTCTAAGAGCAGTAATCCTACTCATAAGGGCTCTGTTTTCATGATCTAATAACTTTCCAAAAACCCTACCTCCTAACACTATCACCTTTGATTTAGTATTTCAAAATACGAATTATGGGGGGACACAGACATTCACAACATAGAAATTTCTCTTTTTTAAAATTTAAGGTGTGTCTTATGGCCCAGAATGTGATCTATCTTGGTGAATACACTATGTGATTTTAAACATAATACATATTCTGCTTCTGTTGGGTGAATTATTCTATAATTGCCAATTAGGTCATGTTGATTGATAGTGCTGCCCAGGTCAACTATATCCTTACTCAATTTTTGCCTGCTTGAACTGTCAAATACTGAAATAGAAGTGTTAAAGTATCAACTATAAGAGTGAATTTGTCTATTTCTTCTCGTAGTTCTATCATTTATTTCCTCATGTATTTTGATGTTCTTTTACTAGGACATACACATTTGGTGTTGTTATGTCCTTTTGAAGAATTGACATTTTTTTCATTATTTAATGATTGGTTATTTAATGATTTCATTATTTCATTGGTGTTAGCATGGTTTCATTTTCCATCTTCTATAGGAAAAAGCATAAAATGATGCAAGGTTTGATATTATAATATATATTATGAAATGTCTGTTTTCCTTAAGCACCAGGTATGACAGTTGATATCTCTGACATTTCACTTTGACATATCTTGTTTTATTTCTATTGTGAAGGTACATTCTTAGTCTTGTAAATGCATGTTTTGTTTTGTGACTATCTTTCAAAAATTTTTTCAGAGCAATTTTTTGTGAAACCATGGATAAGTCAAAAGTTCATGTTATTTTCAAACATGAATTCTGTCATGGAATCAATGCAGTGCAGACAGCTCAAAATATCAATGAAGTGTTTGGGAAGGATGTGGCTAATGAACACACAGCACATGGATAGTTTGAGAAATTCCATTCTGGTGACTTTAATCTTGAAAATAAGCCACATGAACTACCAGAGACCAAAGTGGATAATGATGAGCTGAAAGCTGTAGTGGAAGAGAATCTATCTCAACCTATGTGTGAATTAGCAGCAAGGTTTGATGTTACTATTCCAATAATATTGGACCATTTAAAGCAAATGAGCAAGGTAAAGAAGTTGGATAGATGGGTTCTGCATGAAGCAAATGAGTGTCAGAAGAGAAATAGTTTCGAAGCTTGCCTTTGTTTGCTGTCATGACATAAAGGTGAATCATTTCTGCACTATGGCTGGATAAAGATGAAGTGTCAAAACATAGTCCAAAACTGAATAGTCATCAAAAAAACCTAATGGTGTCTGTTTGGTGGTCCAGTGCTGGTATTATCCACTCCAAGGACAACTTCATGAAACCTGGTCAGTCAATTACAGTGGATGTTTATTGCAACCAATTGGACGAAATGATGAGGATGCTTGCAATGAAGCAGCCGAGATTGGTTAATAGACACAGGCCAATCCTTCTGCAAGACAATTCTCAACCACATGTTGCACAAACAATGCTGCTCAAACTACAGAAGCTGGATTTTGAAACTCTCTGTCATCCACCGTATTCACCAGACCTTGCACCAACTGTCTACCACTGCTTCCAGGATTTGGATCGTTCCTTGCAAGGAAAAATATTCAATGCTCGACAAGCTATGGAAAATGCCTTTGGTGATTTCATTGCTACTTGCTCTCCAGGCTTCTTTGCTGCTGGCATAAACAAGCCACAATTAAGTTGGCAAAACTGTGTCTCTAGATTAGGTTCATACTTTGATTAACTGTATTGCTCCTCTTTTGAGATATAATAAACTACACTTTTGATTCGAAATCAGACATATTATATTTAATGACCTATTATATAACCGTGATTTTTGTCCACAGTTCCTGGCTCATAAGTCCCATAGTCCTTGTTATAATATAAAATATCGGGGTGCTTTAGGCCTCAGGAGCAGGCCTCAAGAAACAGAAAAACAGCTCTTTTTCTGAACTTCTCCTGCCCCCTTTTATCTGTCCAGGGCAAGACTCTAATCTGATTGTGGATCCTAAGACCTTTAATCCAGAGAGGGTCCTGCTACATACCCTGGAAAAATAAATACTGCACAGGGAGGCCACAAAGAATCTGAACATGCAGGCCTTACTGGGTTTTCCCACTTAGTCTGCTAATATGATACCCTTTTTATCCAATCACATTTCTACATGGCTGTCAATCATGCCCATGTCATGATGCCTCTATAAAAACCCAAAAGGATTGCATTCAGAGAACTTCTGGATAGCTGAACATGTGGAGTTTCCTGGAGGCTGGCACACCAGGAAGGGCATGGAAGATCTGCCTCCCTTCTCACATGCCTTGCCCTATGCCTTTCATCCTCCGTATCCTTTGTAACACCCTTTATAATGACTTATAAATGTGTTTCCCTGAGTTCTGTGAGCTGCTGTAGAAAATTAATAGAACCCAAAGAGCGGTTAGTGGGAACCTCAACTTGAAGCCAGTCAGTCAGAAGTTCTAGGGGCCTGGACTTGTGACTGGTGTTTAAATAGGCTTAGGGGGGAGTCTTGGTTACTGATCCATTAACCTGTGTGATCTAATGCTATCTCCAGGTAGATAGTGTCAGAATTGACTTAGGGAACACGCAGCTGGTGTCCATTGCTGATTGTGGAAAAAATCCTCCACACATTTGGTCACAGAAGTCTTCTGTCTTGATTGTTGTGGGGTGAGAGCAGAGGACAAAAACACTTTGGGTTTTTCCTAAACGCAAGGACACAATGAAAAGGCCATCTACATGCCAAGGAGAGAGGCCTCAAAAGAAACTTACCCTGCACACAGCTTGTTCTTGGGCTTCTAGACACTGTAACTGTGAGAAAATAAATTTCTGTTGTTTAAGCCACTCAAGTCTGAGATATTTGTTACATCAGTCCTAGCAGACTTGTACATTTGATACTATTATTTAAAATAAGGTATTATTTTAAATAAGGTAGACCTCTCTAGGATTGCATTAAAATAAATAACCAAATTTAAAATTATTAGTAATTTTCATTCCTATTTTCAATGATATTTCTGCTTGCGAAAAGAGTGTTATTTTATCCTACTTTTGAACTTTTCTGTTGTTTTATTTTTAATTTATCATAGTACAAGTCATTTATCACAGCCCAAATAGTTCCTTAAGTAAAATATGGAATCTGTAATTTTTCTGTATTACTTTTTTAAAGAGATCTTTCTGTCCACATCTTAAATAGAAGACATCTTGTGTCTAAAATCACTTGGAATTTATGTTGAGGTCACCGCCATTTTATGTTTGCTGTTTGCTTTTGCTATAAGAATAATTATAAATAAGCTTGTCTTCTTATATCTTGTAATTTAAAGATTATATTAGAATTTATTCACAAATGGAAATTTTTTTCTCATGGTCTACCTATTAAGGTCTTTCTTCAGTGCAGAAAAAACAATATTTCACAAGGTTGCTCATAAATCATAGCATCTGATTCACATGCAAGTGTTTCTTTTCAAGAACTGCAATCCTCTATGTATTTATATATTGCCACTCTTGCTAAGTCTTTCTGTACTTCACTTTTTTTCACAATGTCTTTCTTTTGTCCTTGCCATTTGAGATTTTCATATAACTGACTTAGGCTCAGTGTACCCTTACAATCCAGTATTTGCTTAATCCTGTTTTTGTGACAATTTTTAAAAATCTCTTTTTGTTGCCTTTTTATTCTTCCCAATAATCTCAGTTGCCTTTTTAAAATTTCCTTTCATGGAAGCATCATCTGAATGCTAAATATTTCTAATTTTTTGAATCTTATCATTATATTATTTTTGAAATGAAAGGTTTATTTTGGCCTTCTGAGCCTTATTCTCACTCTTCTGCTATATTTTTACAAGGCTTCCTGTGAGTATTTTTCTCTGTCTTTATAGATGTTTAATTACATGTGGTGAGATTCTTTATTGCGTCTACTAGTCTGGCAATATTTTACATCAGAAGATTTTTTTAAAAAATGGAGCATAGAAGATTGACAAACCAGCGTCTATCCAAAACAAGGTCACACTGCATTGTGAAGTGACAATTATTTATGTCCTATGAGGAGTTATAAATCTGACAATTGTTTATTTAGGAGAAGAAAGAAGATGTTGAAAAGATATAGCTGTCTAAATATTGTCAGGGCTGTAATTAGAAAAAATAAGATTATTTTTCTGGACACAGCAAGTGCAGATTGCAGATTTCATCTCAATCTACCGAAAACTGTGTTACAAAAAGATCTAATGTTCTTTGATTTAAATTGCTGAGGGAGTTAGTTCCCTTACGTAGGTATTCAAATATAGCCAAACTGACCTATTGCCAAAGGGCCTTTTGAAACAGATTCCTAATTTTGGTGGGTATTTGATTAGATGGTTTTTTTCTAGTATGTGCTTGCATGTGAAAAGCAAAAATTGATCTAAACTTGATTTTGCAATTTATATGGGCTATTTGAAAAGAGAGGCTTTTAAAATTTTATATGCCTTTATTAAAAAACCCACATTTCCAAAATGTTGGAGTTTGTTCTTAATGATACAGTTGATGAATGCAAATTGGATTCTAAAGTAATTATGCTTTCCAGTCTAATAATCATAAACAGGTTTAACAACTTTCCTTTTGCTGTAGATCAAAGTGAAATATATTTAATTCAGTTATTTAAAAAAAGTATGCACAAAGAACATATTTAAAGGAAAGTAATGTCTAAAAAAATGAAATTTTATTTATTAGGCTGAGGTAGATCTTTTCATATGGGCAAAATGTGTAGCTGTCAAAATATTTATTAGCAGTATCAACTATACTTTTCTTTGTTTTTCAATCATCTCTTTCTGAAATATGATTTTAAAATTGCTACCTGAATTTCTAATCAAACTTAGTATGTTATTCCCTTCTTTAAATTGTAATATTGCCACTGATTTTCCAGGGTAAGAAGTCTAATCCTTATTTTAATGACTACTATTTATTTTATTTATTGAAAGTAAATAAAAATTATACATGTTGATTAATTATTAACAAAGTATAGTTAAACTCTATATACTGTACTTTCTTCCAATTTAGAAAGTAATCAAATAATCTCATTTGAGGTTACCCCGTAATATTACTTCTAGATATACTTCAGAATTATTTTCCTTTCAAGCCAGTACAAGAGTCCTTTTAGTTATTTTAATGAATAAAAAGAAGTTTCCCTCCTTGCTGTAACTCCTACCTGTATATGATTTCAGAAATGACATAGTCGATGCCCTTATTAGCCCAACTGTGCTTGCCTATAATGAAAGCTGCCCACAATTTTCCACTGAAAATTGCAAAACTTTGATTAAATTGAATTTAAATCTACATCATTCACTTTTGTGGGTAATTAAGGCTACAATTGAACATATGTATGAAGTTTTCACTTAGTTTTAAAGACATGTATATTTGTGTCCATTTTTATTTCCTTTTATTCCTTTAAGACTGAGTTAAATTTACAGTGATAGCATAAATGCAAATACAACATGTCGTTCAATTTGATTAGATGTAGTTTCATATATTTTTAAGTAAAACTATTATGTGTTTTATAAGTTATTAAAGTTATTTTGACACAAAGTATACAGATGGAAGATATTTTAGATTCAGTTATGAATTTACCCCAGGGCCACTTATCCATGAGTCTCAATGCTGTAGCAGAGAAAATGCTGGCATCTGGAGCAGAGCATAACAAATATTCTTTATGAATAAACTGAAATGAGGAAAATAAGCCCCTGATCAGCAAATTGAAAGTCATAAACTCCATATACTAATAATCTGTACTTTTTTTCATAGAAGATTCTCTGGAGTCATCAATTACAAGTTACATGTTCTTTATGGACAATTAACAAATTTAAATGACAAGTGTTAGGGTCCTCAGGAGTTCAGAAGGAGTATAAATTATAAAGGGGGTATGTGATAAAGCTCTTAAAAGAGAGGTTTGTTATATGCAGACATATAACAACCCTGAGGAATAGAATATGATGTGGTTGATCATAAAAACTTGGCACCATTGGTTGGGAGGTGGAGGGTGTCGTAAAGAGTCCTAGATATTTCTAGAACTCCAGATTGTTTCACTAGTGAACTGCTTAAATTTAACAAATAATGTTTATCAAGTTATATTACAGCTCAACATATTATGTTTCTGAATATAGAAACATGTCTAACAAGTTGTAAAATATATCCATGAGAAATAGTTAAAATATTTGCATAATATGGGGTATGGTTCCTTTACCTTTTACATTTTCATATGAGAAATATCTCATCTTTCAATAATACTAAGCATGGCAGATGTATGTATTTTATCACCTGCAGTTGTAAAATATTCTTGATCCTTTCTTCTTTTCCTGGTGTTCAAGAAAATAGGTATCTCTCATAAATATATGTTAGTAATGCAAATAGTTATAAGGTAAAGTAGGTAATTTGTATTCATTATTTCCCCCTAGTTCTTAGGCTACAAAATTATTTTGGCTTTGGGGAGTTCCAGTAATATTCAGGATGTCATACTAATTAAATAAGCAAGAAGATGTCATATAGTTATTATTTTTTGAAATCTGGGCACTTGAGACATCTGTCTTCTAAACAAATTGAGTTTTTGCTTCTAGACTGCTTCACAGATCTTTTGTACACATTTTCAATATATATCAATTTTTGCATTTTTTATGTTAGTACTTTGATAAATGTGTGCTTTCTTTTTGACACCTTTGTTCAGCAAAATTTACATGCTATAAAATTTACCCAGGTTAAGAGGAAACATCAGTGGTTCTAATAAATGTACACAGTCATGCACCCTTCACAAAAAAACAGTTTAAGAACACATCCCTCAACCCCAAATTCCTTCATGCCTATTTGCAGTCAGTCACTGCTCCCAACCCTAGCCTCAAGCAATTGTGATCCTGTGTGAATGTATGTTTGTGAGTGTATATGTGAGTGGTACATTTTTTCCTTTTCTAGAAATTTTACATAAATGGAACTGTACAGTACGTAAACTTTTGTGCCTGGCTTCTTTTCCTTAACATCATTTTTAGAGAATCATCCATGTTTTTTGGTGTGTTGATACATAGTTCAAAATTTCTTGTAAGTACACATATACATCTTATTTTACCCATTTACCAGCACATCGATTGTTACAATTTGGGGCTATTAGGAATATTACTATGAGCATTCACATATAGGTGTTTATGTGGACATATGTTTTCATTTCTCTTGGATTCCTTGGAGTGACATTGACTGGTTATATGCTAAGTGTATGTTTTGTTTTAAACAAACACACACACATACACATACTGCCAAATTATTTATTTTATAATGCCAAATTATTTTCTAAAGTTTCTAGACCATTTTATATTCCCAGTCGCAATGTTTGAGAGATCCAGGTTTTTTATATCCTCCCTGACACCTGGCAAAATCAGTCCTCTTTATTTTAGCTATTTCAGTGGGAATGCAGTGGGATCATATTGTGCATTTAAATTCCATTTCCCCAATGACTAATTCTTATGAGAATCTTTTTATGGGCTTATATGCCCTTTAAACATTTTCTTTGGTTATGTGTCTGTGTAAATAGTTTTCTATTTATTTATCAAGTAGTTTGTCATCATTACTTCATATGAATTATAAATATATTTCAATATAAGCACTTCATAAGATTTACACTTTTTTCCTTTTTTGTTTTGATAGAATTAGGGTGTATAAGTTGAATTGCATTACATGCACATATTATACAGTGGTGAATGGAATCTGGGGAGATTTATATTTTGAGAACATTTTTATTTCTTTTCTCTGATTATTTTATTGACTAGACACTCCAGTCCAATGGTGAGTAGCAATGTGGGAGCAGATTTCCTTACCTTGTTCCTACTTTTAGCTTTTTAGTAGTTGCCCTAAATTTTATAAGATACATTTCTAACTTATAATCTATTTTAGTTAGTATTTACTGGTTAAAATATCAAAACTTATCAACAGGATAACTCCATTTCTTTGTCCATTTCTTTCTTCTAGCCTCTTTTGCTTTAAATAGTCATATAATTTTTAAGAAATCAAGAAAAAAAACAAAACAATATATGGCAATATTTTCTAATTACCCTTATATTTACCACTTGCAGTGTCCTTTATTTCTTCCTGCCCAGCTGGGTTACAATCTAGTGTCATTTCCTTTCAGCCTGAAGGGATTTCTTTAATATTTCTTATAGAACAGGTCTCTGTTTACCTTTTACTTTTTTAAATTTAAAATTTTCTTTATTTTACCTTTTTTTTTTTTTTTTTGAGACAAAGTCTTGCTCTGTTGCCCGGGCTAGAGTGCCATGACATCAGCCTAGCTAACAGCAACCTCAAACTCCTGGGCTCAAGCAATCCTTCTGCCTCAGCCTCCTGAGTAGCTGGGACCACAGGCATGAACCATCATGCTTGGTTAATTTTTTCTATATATTTTTAGTTGTCCGGCTAATTTCTTTCTATTTTTAGTGAAGACGGGGTCTCGCTCTTGCTCAGGCTGGTCTCGAACTCCTGATCTCAAGTGATCCTCCTGCCTTGGCCTCCCAGAGTGCTAGGATTACAGGCGTGAGCCACTGCACCTAGCCTTTTACCATGTTTTTTAAAAGCCAAGTTTGCTGGCTATAAAATTCTTGGTTGACAGTTGGTGTTGTGTATGTTTCACTTTCTACTTGTCATCCCATTATATTGTGTATGTGCACCTGTCTGTGTTTCACTTTGAACTTGTCATTTGACTACCTCCTGCTCTCTATTATTCTGATGACAAATCAGCCATTAACAAATTGTTGTTCTCTGTATGTGTGGTGCCATTATTCTCTTGGTGTTTGGTACTTTTAAGATTTTCTTTTGGTTTTGGCTTTCAAAAATTTGATTATGGTATTTCCGTATCTAATTTTCTTTGTTTTGGTCTTTCATGGCTTTTATTGAGTGAATTAAATTTTTAAATTAAAGTTTTCATCCAAATTTTGGATTTTTTCATCCATTATTTTTTCCAATTTTTTCTGCTTCTTTTTTTCTTTCTCTTTATTTCTGAGAATGTTATCCATATATGGGAATGCATGATATTGGTCCACAGTTCTCTGAGGCTCCATTCATGCTTCTCACAACTTGTGTTTCTCTTCAATTTTAGACTAAGTAATTACAACTAATGTGTTTTCAAATTCAATTATTCTTTATTCTGCCATCTGCAAAATGCCATTTAACATATTTAATAACATTTGCATTTCAATTATTCTACATTTCACCTCCAGATTATCATTTCATCATTCTAGTATATTTCCGATAGTTTTAAAAATATTTTCATTTAATCATGTAGAGATATTTAAATTAGTTCCTTTGAAGTATTTATCTGCTTAGTCCAACCCATGTGCCCACGTTGAATCAGTTTCTATTGGATGCTTTTTTAAATCTAGTTGATTATAGGTAACATTTTCATAATTTTTTTACTAACCATTTTTGGTTGAAAATTGTATATCATAGGTTATACTTTGAAGCAACTCTACCTTCTTCATTATTTTAAAAAAGTTATTGGTTTTTTGTTTGCCTGGACTCAAACAGCAGAGGAAGGCCACAAACTTTCACCATTCCTGCTTGATGAAGTAACAGCTTTTCCACAAAATGTTTCTAAATGTGTGGGTTTTTTTTTTTTTTTTAATTTTCAGTGCTCTGAAAAACCTTTTTTGAACAATTTGGTCCAGTTCTATATTTTCTTCACAGGAGAATTGTCCAGGCATATTTATGCCACTATTAGAAGACTTAGCTCCCTAAATAAGGTTTTTAATCAACACATTGAAAATATTTTGAAGAGAATCACAATGTATTTTCACTTATAGATCTTCTGGGATAAAGAAAGTAATGTGCTCACAGATACTAAATAACATTGAATTAACAAAACACTAAAGATTTCATGCCTTAGTCTTTTCTTGCATAATTTTATACCAAAAGAACATTTGCAACACTAATAATAGAGTTTCAGGTTGCCCTCTAAATAGTATTTCAAAATTGCTTCATTCAGACTGTGAAATCTTTATTTCAATAGTTCTCCTCTCAAATTATCTAAATTTTTAAACCAGTTTTTATAATAATGAGATATTACAACATATCTCTATCTTTCTGTAATAGTGCACAAAAATCTTTATTATTTTAACAGAAGAATATATCTTTACATCTATAATTTATCTTAGAGATTCCTTGATTTGTTAGTTCTGTTCTGCATGGTATCTGGAGATAGTATTTTTTTCCCACCATGTATTTTATAGACAGAAACATATAAATTAATCTATTTCTTAAGTATTCTGAGAAGTTTCCACAATTGGTCTCAATATTTCACTGCTTGACAACCGGTAGTTCCCTTAGATCTTTAATAAATCTCTCAAATGCCAGGTTTATTTCTTTTTGCCATAATATTAATAAGTATAGTTAGGTGATTTCCATCTTTGAATCGGAGTTGATGTAAAATTTTATTTTGCTTTATTTTGGTAAGGAATTAGTTCCCTGGAGTATTTCTTAGACCCAAATTGATCAATAATTCAAATTAAGTTATTTTATAACAGTGTTTTTAAAACATTAGGTAATGCAAGGAATATTTGAAAGTATGTTTCAAAGAGGATACAATACTTGTGTTAAAGTTAAAATTACCCTTGTTTCTCCTACAAAAGGATCTTTTGTAATAACTTGCATCCTCAAACTTGCAAAAGCTTCTGTTGTAGCCAACCCTAACAGGGACTCATCCAGGGACTTCCGGGAAATGTGGTTTGAGCATAGCTAAGTTGACAGCATAGAGCCACCTCTCCTGGATCCTTTTCTCTAGAACTTAGTTAACACATAATCAGCTTGTTATATGTGGCATTTCTTAGGGTTGTGTGTGTTCAGCTAATATTGGTCTCTGAGAAATGATTTGATGCTATGTTTCAGCTGTGATTAGATCACATTCCCAAGGAATTTGACTATATTTTTCTTTCACTAGCCTGAAGAGTAGAATAGTTACAATCACAGTAGAAATCTATGAGACATTAAGAACTTAATCCTAGAGAACTAAAAGCAATCTGGGACCTCAGGGTTATCTAAAGATAGAATTTCAGGGAAAACATTATGCTTTCACTGTTAAAGAAGCTAGTTATTCAGATAACTTTATATTTTTCTATATTAACCTTATTTGAAGATTAATGTAAATATGAACTTATAATTCACTTCAAGTTTAGAAATAAATTGAAAATAAGACTTCTCCTTCAAATCTATCTAAACAAGCCATTCCTTATTCTAACTTGTTATTCCCAAATTGGTAGTGACTGACCAGTTTTAATTAATGGTACTTCTCAACAGATCTTCAAACCTAGATGGACACCACTTTACAAGACGGTTCAGTCTCAATATCCTGTAGAAATCTCAGACTGAAAATATAAAACATTTTCTTCCTGAAGAATTCAAGACTAAGCCTTCAGACCAGTGACAAATTCTCATTTCCAATTTATTATCTCCATTGAATTCAGAATTATCTCTCTAGAGCTCAAAGATGAGTATCCTTAGTAACATCAAGCTGGTCACAATTTTTTGTACATCGTGTCCCTATTCTTTTATATTACTACTATCTATACATCCCTTCTGCACTAGAAAACATCTCCTCTAATTCAAGATGTAGTTCAAATGTTACTTCTTCTGAAAGACTGTATTATTGATACTCTTTCATTTTGCAGGGAAAGGATATTCTCACATCATTGTCAGCAATGTTAGTTTATGGTAAATTTATATGGAAAGTTCAGGCATCAGTTATTTAGCTGTATAGCTAAATAAACCTAAATCTTACTGCTTATACATAGAAGGTGCATGATCAATGAATGGAATTGTTAGCTGTTTTATAACTATAATAAATTTTTATATTTTTTAATATATCAATTTCTGTAAGTCCATTCTAGATAAACCCAGGGTAGTTTATATACCCAAATAAAATTAGAGAATAGTACTTTATTCTTAAGTAACATATACTCTAGGACACTTGAGGGATGAGATATTCACAATTCATGCATTCTCCCCCATATTTATGTACTCATCCAGTAGCTAGCTATTTCTTATATTTCTTCTGGATGTGCTTAAGGATAAAGAAAGATATTCTGAAAGAAATATGGAAAATGCAGTATGAAAAGACTATCAAAACACAACTGAGCTCTGAACATATGTAAAATAAGTTTCCTAAACCCTGATTTAACTGTCTTGAATGATATATTGGTTAGGGTTTGAACAGGGGAGTATACCAGTAGGAGTAATATGAAAGAGTGGTTTACTGTAGAAATGGAATTACAAAAATGTGGAAGCTGTTAAAGAATTCTAGAGACTTGCATTACTGTGTCTGATGGTAAATCTAAAATTACTGTAGGTCAGCACAGCTGACAAGCAGAAAAATGTTTGACCTGAAGATGGAGGAAAGTAAAGACAATGTAGAACTGAGAAGGACAAACTGAAGCCCTGAACTTATGTAAAATAACTGACTCAGTTGGACTATGTGTGTATGTCTTTAACTGCCTCCAACCTTAAGGATGCTGGTCTGACAGAAGTTGCTAGCACCTATACCCACTGGGCTGCATGGGTGCCTGACCCATGACTGGAGAAGCTGATGCAGGAGAGTTTGGAGTATCTAGAGTAGCTACAGACCTAGAGGGTGAATTAATATATTGACCACCTATGTAAACTCTAGTGATGCACAGAACATTATGAAAACCTTCAAAATGAAGTGTCTCATGCTTCTTTTGCATCTTCAAACTTGCAAAAATTTCTGTTGTGGCAAACCCTAACACAAAATCGCCCACGGGCTTCTGGGAAATGTGGTTTGGGCATAGCTAGTTGACAGTATGGAGCCACCTCTCCTGGATCCCTTTCTCTAGAACTTAGTTAAAACATAATCAGCTTATTATATGTGGCACTTCTTAGGGTTGCTATTGTTTAAATTCTTCAGAAAATATTTCCAAACAAATAGGGCTGTGAAAAGTGGGGCTTTTAAAACAGAATTTTTTTATATTTATTTATTTTTATTTCAGAGTATTACAGGGTTACAAATGCTTTGGTTACATAAATCGCCTCTGCACTGCCTGAGTCAGAGCTATAAGTGTGCCCATCCCCCAGACAATGTGCACTGTATCTTTAGGTATGAATTTACCCAACCCCTCTTCCGCCCACCTGCCTGATGCCCTACGATTGTTACTTCTCATACCTGTACATTAGTGTTGATAGATTAGATTTAATGGTGAGTACATGTGGTGTTTGTTTTTCCATTCTTGCATTACTACACTTAGAAGAATGGGCTCCAGCTCCATCAAGGATAACACCATAGGTAGTTCACCAATTTTTTATGGCTAAGTAGTACTTCATGGTATACATATACCACATGTAATTAATCCACTCATATATTGACAGGCACTTGGCTTGTTTCCACATCTTTGCAATTGTAAATTGTGCTGCTAGAAACATTGAAGTACAGATTTCTTTTTTATAGAATGTCTTTTTTTCCTTCAGGTAGATACCCAGTAGTGGGATTGCTGGATCAAATGGGAGTTCTACTTTTAGTTATTTGAGGTATCTCCATTCTACTTTCCATAGAGGTTGTACTAATTTGAAGTCCCACTAGCAGTGTATGAGTGTTCCTATCTCTCCACATCCACGCCAACATTTGCTGTTTTGGGACTTTCTGATAAAAGCCATTCTCACTGGGGATAAGTGATATCTCATTGTGTTTTTGATTTGCATTTCCCTGATAATTAGAAATGTTGAGCATTTTTTCATATGTTTCTTGGCCATTAATCTATCTTCTTTTGAAAAGTTTATGTTTATGTCCTTTGCCCACTTTTCAATAGGGTTGTTTGATTTTTTTTTGCTGATTTTCCTGAGTTCTATATAGATTCTAGTGATCAGCCTTTTATAGGATGTGTAGCATGCAAATATTTTCTCCCATTCTGTAGGTTCTCTATTCACTCTAATGATAGTTTCCTCGGCTGTGCAGAAGCTTTTTTAATTTAATCAAGTCCCATTTATTTATTTTTGTTGTTGCTGTGATTGCTTTTGGGTTCTTCTTCATAAATTCTTTGCCTATGCTGATGTCTGTAAGAGTTTTTCTAACATTTTCTTCTACAATTCTTATGGTTTCATGCCTTGTGTTTAAGTCTGTTATCCACTGTGAGTTGATTTTTGTGAGAGGTGAGAGGTGGGGATCCTGCTTCAGTCTTCTACATGTGGTTATCCAATTTTCCCAGCACCATTGAATTATAATTTCTCTGCTAATCATCTTATTTTAACACAATAAAAGTAAAGGGCCTTGTCTCGTATCAGCATTTCAATATTTTTCTTATCTATCAATTTCTCTGTCTAGTAGGACTCTTACCTAATGTAGATATACTGAGCAGTTTAACTTTATAAAAATAAGTGCCTGTTCATAATTACATGATGAGTTTGAGTATATCCAGAGTTTAATTAGCGTTTAGTGTCACTTTGAAATCTGACATTCCATTTCGTACTTATGTTTTCTAATGCCAAATATACAAAAGCACCATTTATATTTATGTGGCCAAATCAGGAGAAAAAGATACTATATTATTTATGAATAGAACAGAGTATAATCTGATAATGATTTTCTTCTACAAATTGCTGGCATAAAATATAATTTTGTGTGGAAAAATAATCTAGCTGTATAATCTTTTGTTCCCATTCTAGGAGTACTTTATTTTATTATCATTTTAAGTGAATTAATAAGTTTTATTATTTATGGTTGTATTTGTTGTAAAGTCAACTCATGAAATGAAATGAAATATCTCTCAATATTATAAATTACTAATAGCCTTTTATAATCAGAGAGATCAGTTAATTGGCATATTTATTTCTACTTGGGTATAATAAATAAGATAATTTTCACTTATTAAAATAAGACATTTTATAAGAGTGTGAAATCTGATTATTTCAGAAAATAAAATAAAAATTTTAATTCCTATCATAGCCTGAAGAAACAACAATAATAAAAACAAACTCCGAATCTTTCCCTAAGTTTACTTGTTTGATACAGTAATTTTAAACTGGTCATAAACATAACTTCAAGCTCCCCTCTAATTATAAAAATACCAAAAATTCATATAATTTTTGAAGGTAAAAATCTCAATTTCATAATCAATGATTACATATATATGTATATACGTAGGTATACTATATGTTTGCTTCCATCATATATAATGTGCATATCCTTTTTTTTCAACTACAAGGGTAGAATACTAGAGTAGTTTGGCAGATTACATTTTTAAAAGATAGTTAAAACAATATCTCCCATTATACATCCCTTATTTTAACCCACTTTTCTCATTAGACGCTCTTCTCATTGTGCAGTGGAGTCTGTTTCTTACTCATGAATCAGAGTTGCTTTATGGATATTGCAAAAGTGATGGTACGTGACTTTTAATGCTGGGTCATTGAAGACAGACTAGTTTCCATTTGATTCTACTGAGACAGCTTTTCTTGGAACTGAATCACCATGTCTTGTGTAAGTCCAAGTAGATTGTGGAAAGGTTCACATGAAGAGAAAATGAGACCTCCCTCCCTTCCCCCATCTCACTTCCCAACTCTCTCTCTTTCTCTCTCTCTCCCTGGTTCTAGCTGAATTCCCAGGCTATAGTCAGTACCAATTTACCAGCTATGTGAGTGAATCATCTTGAAAGTGGATAATCTGGTCCCCTGTCAAGCTGCCTCAGATGAAGCCATATGGAAAGAGATAAAACATTCTTACCAAGTCCAAATTCAGATTTCTCAACATAAGTGACTATTTTATGTCATACAATTAGAACATAAAAGGTAACTGAGTTTCCACCTGGTGAACTTGGAATACTTGCCTTTGGAGCCCTCAGTGCCATGTGAGAAAATCCAAGGCTACTGTCCTGTCAGAATGCTCAGACCACATAGAAGACCATGGGTAGGTGATAGATCATCAGCTGGTTGACCATTCCAGCTGAGTGAGATCACCAGAGATGGCCATCAACCATCAACTACCAGGCATGTGAATAAGGAAGTCTCCAGAAGCTGGCCATTCACTGCCAATCTGTGACTCCTTCCTGCTTAGTGTCACATAACAAGGAGCAGAGAAGCTATCCACACTGTGCCCATTCTGACTGATGTCTCGCAGAGTCTGTGAGCATGATAAAATAGATGTTTTAAGGCATTAAGTTTTGAGGTAATTTTTTAAATGTAAGTAGATAGCCAGAATAGATCGTAGTACCAGGAATGGGATGCTCCCTTTACAAAACCTAACATACATTGCAATGGTGTTGGTATTTGTCAGTGGCAGGAGCTGTGTGGGAATTGAGAAGACCATCAGGGAACTTGTGAAGGACATCAAAGAGAGTGTTAACAAAAGCTTAAAGAATCTGGAGAGACTGTAGGTGGGCTTAAAGGAAACTGAAGAAAATGTTATTGTAAGCTAGAGGAAAGGATACTTTATATGCGAGACAGAAAATATTAAACTGGCAACTATAGTAACGTAGAAAACGGGGGCTATGTTAATGAACTTGATGATCTAGCTAAGGAGATTTCCACATAAAGTTTTGAGTGTGCAGTCTGTCATCTTTTAGCTGCCAAATATAAAATTAAAGAGAAAAAAATTAGCATAAATATAAATGATTCTAGATTTGCTGAGTTTGTAAATAAGACTGTTTCTCATTCCTTACCTCCCCTAGAAGAAGATTCATAAAGTAAGAAATAGCCGTAGGTCATAGATCAACTCCAGTTTACTGTCAAAAAATGTCTCATGGTAGAGATATAACTAAGGGTACAAACTTAAAACCATTTGTTAAGACCTCAAAAAGGCCTCAGACTCTTTAACACCACAAAAAAGGCCTCAGAGGACCCTAATGGCGTATTCCATGGCCACCTATGTTAAAAAAAATAGAGATCTAAGAATTTGAAAAGGCTTTATGCCATAGTAGATTCAAAGGGGGCACTCAGCGAAAAGTTTTTGTGGATGTGGCTTTTGTTTACTAGATTAGATTATAAATTGATACCCAGAAAGCCTACAAGTTTTTAAAAGAAATTATATGATATTGAACTGAAAGTTGGAGAGGAAGTATAAAATAAATGGAGCCATTCACACTCTTTTAAAGGATACAGGAAGAAAGCAGGTAGAGAAAAATAGTTGCAAACACAGGCCATTTTAATGGAAAAAAGAAGGATGCCTCAGAGAGCAAAACCAAGAACTTGGAGCATGGAGCCTAGACTCACCTTGAACTCTCAGGCAGAAGGATTTTGTCCTAAACAATAAACTGGCAACATGTGCATGGCTGGCTTCTGAAAATTCTATGGACCAATTACTGTTGAGCAAGACCTATTTTAGAATGGGAGTGTCTACATCAGCTATTTTGTGCCTGTCCTGTCATTGCATGCTTCCTAGGGGTGGGGGGTGGGGGACTGATAACTTGTTTCTTTAGTTCATAAGATGTCAGATTGAGAAAAATTGTATTCAAGAAGCTCTAAACAAGGTATGAAACCTGAGGAGTTTCACCTATAGTTGAACCTGATTTACCTGATGAGATCTTGGATTTTGATGAACCGATGTCATAATAGGATAAGCTTTAGCAGTTTAGGGGTCAGGTACTGCTATATTTTGTATATGGGAGGAAAGTGAATTGTTCTAGTTAGCAGGCAGACTAGCAGATTATATTCTCCAAAGATGACCACAATATCTCCAACACCATAAGTTCTCCTTATGAAGTGATTTGACACCCCTCCAATTGAAAGTTGGGGTCTATATTCCTTTCCTTCAAATTTAGTCAAGCTTGTTAGTATGACAATAGTAAGACTATGTTACCTCCAAGGGTAGGTCAGAAAGGCAATATGGCTCCCCTGTGATTATTTTGGAACACTTGCATTTATAGCTTTGAGCAACCATGTAATATGTTGGAGGCCGTTACTCTGTGAAGAGGCCTAGGTAACATGGACAGGTTGTGTGTAGGTGTTCTAGCCAACAACAGCAGGTGAGGCTGTCACCCTTTGTATCATTAAATTTAATTGATTTGCATTTATAATAATTACTATTAAGATTTATGTCTCATTTTATATGTAGTGCATTTATTATTTTCTCATGTTAAGAAAATATACAGTTTTCTTTTGCTTCTCCAAAAAATGTCTGTTTTTAATTCTGTGGTCATTTATAACTTACTAAAACTTTATTTAAGTTTGGATTCCCTTTCAATTTTTCAGTCATTCATTTCTATATTTTTCTCTTGAATCAATGTAGACACTACTTTAAGATTCTCTTTAGTCCCTGTTACCTCTCTATCTCACAATGTTAATATCTACTGTGGTTTTATTCTACAATAACATGGATATAGTTTTCATTTTTTTCCAATTTTATTCTTGCTGTTTTCAGATGACAATAATCTTTATTAAATTGTTGACTCACCCTTATTTCACGTTTCTTTTAGCACATCTCTTAATTAATTTTTATCCATTCAGTAGGATCTCCTCCAATAAGTACTTTGTGTATAATATTAGTAAAATTCTTGAGGTACCTTTAATTACATCTTTGTTTTATATCTCAGTTTAGTTTGCCATAAAAATAGAAGTATCATATAGTTCTTTATCTTTTATTCTTTGAAAATGTTACTCCAATGTCTTCTTGCCCTTAGTGTTGTTTAAAATTCTAATATTGATTTGATCAGCATTGTTTTCATTATTTTATAAAATTTTAGTTTCACTATTATGTGTCTCATTGTGGCTTTTTAAAAGTTCCTGTCTTTATTTTATGAGACTTTCCAATATCATATATATTTAATATTTGGATCTGTTCTATCTTTACTGCTTCAAATATTTCTTCTGCTCCATATATATATTTGAACTCCTTCTAGAACTCTTATTTCAGCCAGTTACATGTCTGGTTCTATCCTATAGACACCATAAATTCTTATTCTTTGCATATTTTTTATTATTTTCTGATTTCTCAAAGAGTTTTTAAACTTAATCTTCCAGTTCAATAATATACCACTTTTGGCTCTTTTATTCTGTTATAAGATCCTTCTACTGTGGTCTTTATTTCCAGAAGTATTTTATTTTTATAAAAACTATTTCCCTGTGGTGGTTCTTTATAATTTTATCATCTTATTTTATATTACCAGTAATTTTTATAGTATTTTTGCTCCCTTTTTTCAAATATTTATTTTTCTTTATATCATAACCATTTATAATCTCTAGCTGATTATCAACCACTAGAGTAGGAAATAACGTCCAGAAATAGGGGCTTAAGCCACAAACTTTGGCTTGTCTTATGAATTTAATACTGGTCAAAAATAGTCAGGAACATGCAATCAACTGTTCTGAGAATTTTCTACATCCACATTTCCTACCACTTTCCAAAAAGTGAACTAACTACTCATCAACAAGATTATGTATATGAAGTGAATTTCTCTATTTTCTGTTATTCCTCTAGCCCTTGAAAAATGGAGGGAACAGGGAAATAACGAGAGCTTGGTGGTCAGGAAGCCTATTTTGATTATGTTTTATGCTTCTCCCCAGAGCTCTAGCAGCATCCTGGTGCTCCTCTATGTGAGGGTCAATTTACACTAAGCAGGGATAAGTACTAGTAAAATATATTTCCTCTTTGCTTATCCAGTCTATTGTTTACATTAAAAAATGCATATTTTAAATAATATATTTAAGTAGTTGCTTTTATACTCTTGATTGGATTATTTTTTCTCTTTAGACTTAAAGAGCAATATGCTTAAAAACGAAAAAAAAATTGAGAAAACTAAGCTCCAAGATTTTGTATTTATATAATTATGTTTTACTCTAGATGAATTCATCCTTTTATCACTGGAAATTACTCTTTTTTAAAAATTTTAGTATCTCTTTTGGTTTTTTAATCTGACCATAAATTTTTTGATACTCCTCTTTTTAAGAGGTGGAGCCTGACTCTCCAACCCTCTTTGTATGGGCTGGACTCAATGACTCTGTTGTAACAAATAGAATGAATTTGTAGCAAAAGTGTATGCTTTAAAGATGAGATCATAAAAGACATTGTGTTTTTCTTCTTGCTCTCTCTATCTTTTGGACTGCTCACTCAGGGGAAGCAAACTGTCAGGTTGTGAGGATACTCCAGCAGCCCATGAAGATATCCACAGTGTGAAGAACTGAGGACTTTTACTAACAGTCATATAGTAAGTGATCTTAGAGCCTTCCATCTTCCAGCCCCAGGCGAGCCTTCAAATGACTGTTGCCCTGGCTTAAGCCATGACTGTAACCTCTTGAGAGATCCTGAACCTGACCCACCCAGTGAAGCTGCTCTTTAATTCCTGACCAATACAAACTCTGGGATAATAAATGTTTGCTGCTTTAAGCCACTCAATTTTGAGGCAGCAAATTTGGGGCACTAAATTTGTTAGGCAGCAATAGATAACTAATACAGCATCTTGACACTTAGGAAATTAGTTCTAATTTATTAATATATTTAGAATGTCTGTTATTTCTCATTGTTTTTTGAATTAAGAATAATGATAAGGTTATGGTTAGTTTGTAAGAAACTGCCAAACTGTCTCTCAAAATGGCTGTACCATGTTGCATTCCCATTGAAAAATGAGAGTTCTGGTTATTCCATATTCTCCCTAGCATTAGGTGTCATTGTTTTGTATTTTGGCCATTCTCGTAGATGTGCAATGGTATCTTATTGTTATTTTAATTAGCAATTCTCTAATGAGATAGGATGTTGAACATCTGTTCATACACTTATCTGCCATATGTAATCACTTTTGTTGAGGTGTCTATTAAGATTTTTGGTCCATTCAAAAAATCTGGTTGTTCATTTCTAATTGTTGAATTTTAAGAGTCCTTTGCATATTTTGGATAAAATTCCTTTTTCAGTATGTCTTTTTATTTTCCCCTAGTCTTGGCTTGTCTTCTTATTCTCTTGATAGTGTTTTTCACAGAGTAGAAGTTCTTAATTTTTAATCAAATCCAGTTTATTATTTCTTTCATATTTGGTATTGTATTAGAAAAATCATCATCATACCCAAGGTTATTTAGATTCTCTCCTCTGTTATCTTCCAAGAGTTTTATAGTTTTGTATTTTACATATAAGTCTATGATCCATTTTAAGTTATTTTTTCTGAAAGGTGCATATTATATGTCTATATTCATTTTTATTGCATGTCAATGTCTTTTGTTAAAAATATTCTCTTTTCTACATTATAGTGCCTTTGTTTAGTATACTTTTTAAAATCAATTTTATTTAGGTATAGTTTATATATCATGAATTTCATCAATTTTGAGTGTAAGATTAGATGAGTTTTGATAAATTATTATAGCATGTGTATAACATCATAATCATAATAGAAAATATTATCTTTGTTACCTGAAATATTTCACTGGAGCCTCTTTGTAGTCAAAGGGAATGATTCCCCTTAACCCTGGTCTATGGCAAACAGTGACTTGATTTCTGTCACATATTTATTTATCTTTTAGCAAATTTCATATAAAAGAAACCATACATATTATCTTATATGTGCCTTTTCCCTTAGAATTATTCTTTAGAGATTCTCTTAAATTGAGTGAATTGATTATTGTCTGGGGTTTCAACATTTGAGGGAAAATCTTTCTGTGAACATACACTATTTTCATTTTCTTCTGCAAATATTAATAACTAGGGTGGGATTTTTCTGAGTCTCATGATAAAGAAATTAACTGTATGAAAATTTTTAAAAGGAACTTCCCAAATTACCATTTTGCATTCTCATTAACAATGTATGAGAGTTCCAGTGACACTTCATTCTTACCTATGCTTGATAGTTTTAGACTTTAATTTTAGCCATTCTGCTAGGTGCATAGATTTCTCACTGTGGTTTTCATTTGTATGTCCCTATGTATGGGCATTTTTTTAATTTGCTTATTTTCTATAGTAATTTTTCCATTAAAATCTTTACCCATTTTCACTCTTTATTAATGAGAGTTATTATTTGAAGAGTTTTTTATACATATTTTGAGTAGAAATCCTTTACCAGACATGATTTGCAAGTATTTCCTCGCATCTGTGACTTGATTTTGCATTGTCTTCACAGTGTCTTTTGAAGAGCAGAAGTTTAATTTTGATGATGTCCAAATTTGGTATTCTACATAAAGAATATTTGCATAAACTAAGGGCAATTTTCTTCTCTCTTTTCTTTCTACATTTATTTCTATGAGTAGGTACATTCATAGTTTGAGTTTTGAGTTCCTACGTTCATTTCTATGATGCATTTTGTGTTCATTTTTGTCTACAGTGTGAGTTATGAGATGAGATTCATTCTTAAGATACAGATGTCTAATGAATCACTTTCTTTTTCTGTAAATATGATACTTTTCTTATTTTCTTGGCACTTTTGTGAGAAATAACTTGACCCTATATGTCTCATTCTAGATACTATATTCTGTTCTCATTTATCTATATGAGTACCCTTATTCCAAACCACAGCAGATTACTTAAACAATATAAATTATTTCTTAACCATTAACCATTAATATTTAAGGCAATAGTGCTATACTTTGTAAAGCAAACCAACAATCAATTTTTTAAAAAGAAACTGGACTAGTAAATACAATAAAGTTATGTAATGATTATTAGGAATCATTTAGAGAACTGTTGGGGACTTTTTGTCCTTTAAATATAGAGGGAGATAAAAAATCACTTAGCAGTTTTTAATTACTAAAAGCATAATCATGAAATAACAAATGTTTTACTCTTTTGTATTTCCCTCAATGAAGGTATAGAATATAAAAACCTAAATATAATGACTACACTGGCTCACTGTGAATGATCTATATTAGAAATAAAAATAATTATCTGATTTTACAACCTCTTAAAAATCTTAGTCATACTTCTCAGAAATAATTATAATAAAAGTCATTAAAATGTATACTGGCTATGTATTATTTTCCACCAAGGAAATAAAATGGCATAAAATTTCTAACTTTGAACTTTGGTACTCTATGTCAGATATCCCACTGAACTCCTAAATTTTTCTCAAAAGGCACATCTATGTGTAATATAAATACAAAATTAAAGGCTTGCTTCATTGATTTCCACATTTGTTTATCTTACAAATCCCTGTTATTAACAGAAAGGGCAAAGGGAAAATAAGATACAATCTTGTTTGGAATGAATTATATTAGATTGGGATTCAGTAAGCTTAGATTCTGGCTTTGTTTTTCAAATAAGCAACCATATTTCTTCATATAAACATTACAGTCTCAGTCTTCACACTGGGAAATGATAAAATTGGACTCAATATCATCTCTTAGTTATTTTCCATTTTAAATAATACTCAGTATTATGGTTTTAGCTGAGTTATGTATAATGAAAACTTGGGAAGAGGTTAACTCTCACACTTAAAACAAGAAAATGGAAGAACACATTGAAAATTACTTACTTTCCTTGAAACTCTAAGAGACTGAGATCATAGGAAAAACAACTGACCTGGACACAGACAGGGGTCTTTAGAAAGAAACAGACCTTTGGCATTTGTTTACTTGGCACAGATACCACTTAATACCATCTAAGCCAGTAAGAAGATCCAGCTAGAAATTTTTAAGACATTGCAAAAGGCCAATTGGGAGCCACAGACATAGAGGAATTTATACTCTGTTGCAAGTTTTCCCCCAGGAATACTGCAAGAAGCATAAAGGAACATTTTGGAAACCTATGAAAAAGCTAGCCTCATGGTGCTGGCTGGGGGATAAAAACAACAACCACTGTCAAATTTGGCCCAGAGCCCATCTTTCTATCTTCCCTATGGAACAAAATATTTAATCCTCATGGTGAAACACAACAAAACTGTAGCTTGAGGGCATTCATGGGAATCCACTGCAGCTGGGGGTTGAGGAATAGGATAAAAACAAATACCCAAACCTGGGGGAGGGAATGGCATACCTACTGGAGCCAACATTGTATCTGGAAGAGAGGCAGGAATTTTCAGAAGGCTATATTAGAACATAGCCTTCTGAGACCATGTTTAGAACACCAAAGAAGTTCCATCTATTCTCCCTCTCCCCAGAAAGGAGACAACCACAACCAGAATAAGTGTTGAGAACACATAATATTGGAATACAGTGGGACTCTGGGAAGAGACTCTCCTGAGGAGCAGCAAAGGGAGAAGATCCAAAGTCAAGGAGCAATATTCACAACCGAGCAACCTAAGCAGTGATCGAACTGCAGATCATGCCTAACTTCTATCTAGGTAACAGCATACCCTCACAATAAAATCCTGAAAGAAAGACTTATTTACTGATCACACTTACAATAAGAAATTCACAGTTTCAGCCATCAAAAAACCAAATGTATGAAGCATACAAAAAGACAAAAAAAAAACAAAACAAAACAACAAACCACATATAATCTAAAGAGTCAAAGCAATTATTCAAACCATGTCTAGGTATGATATGGATTTTGGAACTATCAGAAAGGCATTTTAAAATAACTCTGATTAAAGTCTGTAATTGAAAAGATGAGCAACGTGACAGATCAGATAAGTAATTTTAGTAGAGAGATTAAAACTGTAGAAAAGAATTAAATTGAACTGGCAGAAATTTTTAAAAATTGAGAAATAGAAATATTGACTGTGTTATGTATGCTCAGTAAACTTAAAGCAACCTAAGAAAGAATCAGCCAGTGTGAAGACAGATCAACAGAAATTTCCAAAGGGATAAATAAACTAAATGCAGAGAAAAAAATAAGTGAGAAAAAAAAAAAGGATAAAAAAGAGCATCCAAGATCTGTGGAACAATGTTAACATAATGTGGTCTAACATAAATCTAGAACCCTAGAAGCAGAAGAACGACAGAAGAGGGATGAAAATATACTTGAAGAAATAATTGTAAAATATGTTCTAAATCAGTGACAGACACCAAAAAAAAAAATCCAATATTCTCAGAGAGCAAGGAGGATAAATATAAAAACCAAAACAACATCACACAAACAAGCAAATAAAACAAAAATCCAGGTATATTACATTCAAACTGTGAATATAAAAGACAGACAAAATGTTAAAGGTGAACAGAGAAAAGACACATTGCTTCAAAAGAAACAAGGGTAAGAATATAGCATACTTGTCACCTGAGACCATGTGAAGAAAAATGCAATGAAACGATATTTCTAAAGTGCTGAAAGAAAAACTTATCCATTTTTGATGGATATGCAAAATGTCACAGCCACTTTTTAAAACAGCAATTTTTTTTCTTTTTTTACTTTCATTTTTTTTTAACTCTTTATTTTGAAGTAATTATATGTTAAAAAGAAGTTTCAAAGATAAAAAATAATACAGAGCATCTAAAACAGCATGTTACCAGCATAAGAACAGAGACATAGACCAATGGAACAGAACTGAGAACCCAGATATAAAACCATCCTCATAGAGCCATACAATCTTTGACAAAGCAGACAAAAACATACACTGTGGAAAAGAATCCTTATTCAATAAATGGTGCTGGGAAAATTGGAGAGTCATACGTAGAAGACTGAAACAGGATCCGCACCTTTCACCTCTCACAAAAATCAAATTATGGTGGATAACAGACTTAAACCTAAGGCATGAAACTAAACGAATTCTAGAAGAAAATGTTGTAAAAGCTCTTACAGACATTGGCCTAGGCAAAGAATTTATGAGGAAGACCCCCAAAACAATCAGAGCAACAACAAAAATAAATAAATGGGACCTGATAAAATTAAAAAGCTTTTGCACAGCCAAGGAAACTATCATGAGAGCAAACAGACAACCTACAGAATAGGAGAAAATATTAGCATGCTACACATGCAATAAAGGGCTGATAACAAGAATCTATATAGAATTCAGGAAAATCAGCAAAAAAAAAAAAAAAAAAAAAAAAACCAAACAACCCTATTAAAAAGTGGGCAAAGGACATGAACAGAAACTTCTCAAAAGAAGATAGACTAATGGCTAACAAACATATGAAAAAATGCTCAACATCTCTAATCATCAGGGAAATGCAAATCAAAACAACAATGAGATATCAGTTAACTCCAATGAGAATGTCCTTTATCAAAAAGTCCCAAAACAATAAATGTTGGCATGGATGCGGAGAGTTAGGAACACTCATACACTGTTGGTGGGACTGCAAGCTAGTACAACTTCTGTGGAAAGTAATATGGAGATATCTCAAAGAGCTACAAGTAGAACTACCATTTGATCCAGCAATCCTATTACTGGGCATCTACCCAAAAGAAAAAAAGACATTCTATAAAAAAAGACATCTGCACTAGAATGTTTATAGCTGCACAATTCACAATTGCAAAGATGTGAAAACAACCCAAGTGCCCATCAATATGTGAGTGGATTAATAAAATGTGGTATATGTACACCATGGAGTTCTACTCATCCCCAAAACACAGTGGTGATCTAGCACCTCTTGCATTATCCTGGGTAGAGCTGGAGCCCATTCTACTAAGGGAAGTATCACAAGAATGGAAAAACAAGTGCCAGATATACTCACCATCAAATTGATATTAAGTGATCAACACTTATGTGTACATGCACATATAGTAGAAACATTCATTGAGTGTCAGGCAGGTGGGAGGGGGGAGGAAGGGATGGGTATATTCACATCTAATTGGTGCGGTGCACACTGTCTGGGGGATGGACATGCTTGAAGCTCTGACTCGGGTGGGGCAAAGGTGATATATGTAACCTAAACATTTGTACCCCATAATATGTTGAAATAAAAACAAAAGAAAAAAATAATACAAAAAGGATATAGCTATGATTCATTATAAAGTTAAGCATAGACTATTTAATACAACCAATAACTATACCCTTCATACTTCCCAGTAAATTGGAATGTTGTAGTCACAAACAAAAATCCTGTGTGGAATGTTTATAACAGCTTTATCCAACAGTAGGAAACAAACAAGATAATCCTTTGGTTAATGAATAAAGAAACTTCAGTATATCCATATAACAAATGCTACTTCTCAGCATTAAAAGGAAAACACTATAGATACCATCAACAATATGGATGGATCTTAAATGCATTCTTCTATGTGAAAAAATACCAAACTAAAGGCTATATTTTGGATGATTCCATTTATATAAAATACTTAAAAATGTAAAACTAGGACGGGCGCGGTGGCTCACGCCTGTAATCCTAGCACTCTGAGAGGCCGAGGTGGGTGGATCGTTTGAGCTCAGGAGTTCGAGACCAGCCTGAGCAAGAGCGAGACCCCATCTCTACTAAAAATAGAAAGAAATTATATGGACAGCTAAAAATATATATAGAAAAAAGTAGCCGGGCATGGTGGTGCATGCCTGTAGTCCCAGCTACTCGGGAGGCTGAGACAGGAGGATCCCTTGAGCTCAGGAGTTTGAGGTTCCTGTGAGCTAGGCTGACGCCACGGCACTCACTCTAGCCTGGGCAACAAAGTGAGACTCTGTCTCAAAAAAAAAAAAAAAAATGTAAAACTATAAGGATGGGTAACAAATTAGTCATTGATGGGACTGAGTGAAGGGTAAGAGTTTGACTCTCAAGGAACTGCCCAAGAGAATTCTAGGGTGGTGGAACTGTTCTGAATGGCAATTTAGTGGTGAATACAAAACTAGGATTTTTCAAAACTTATAAAACTGTACACCACAAAGTGTATACTTTATAAAATTTAAAAAAGAAATTTATTATGACATTGTGGGATGCTAGGATGGCAAGAAGAATGTGATAAATGAATTTAGCTGTATCTCTTATGTATGGCATGACCTCACTGAATGGGGCAAGATAAAAAGGACCTGACTAAAGTAATTTTCGAAATCAGTGTTTTATTGAATGCTATGAGGATAAATAAACACTGAATAATACATAGATACTGTTATCTTCTTGATAATTTTTTTCTCAATTCTGAAAATATTTTATATATGCTTAGTGTTGATTAAATACATAAGTATATGTAATTGGAGCCAAATTTCTTATTGTCAGAGAAAAAATAAGATATAAGATATGGAAGAAGGCTAGAATAAATCTTATTGTGCTGGGTAACAATGGGAGATATGAATTCATATTTTTATATAGAGAATATATTTATACACACAGATATATGTTGCATACTTGTATCTTATACATGTGGTAATGTATACAGATGGTAGATTAATAGAGATATGCACATAAGATACAAAAGAAAATACAGATGTGTATGTACCTATGCATTAATATACACACATATGTTGTCTAAATTTGGCTACTCAGAGGACCTGGCACACAACAACAGAAGTCTTCTGCTCAGTTCTTAGTTACTAAGTAACATTTCCCAATTAAAAATAAAACAAAAACAAAACTTCCTGGAGTAATTGATAATTCTAGGCCATGGGCAGGGACACCTTGGCCAGCAAAATAAATAACAAGACTGAATTTTGCTATAAAGAGTAAAATAAATATCTATGAGTCCAAACTGACTAAATAAATAAATAAACAAACACAGTAGAATGGCTTAATCTTACAGAATATTTCCAAATAATAAATGTAGAAGGAGTGAAGGGACAAAAAAGTAATTATTAGAAAATCATAGTTATCATTGCTTCAAGAAAAATCCACTGATGAATGCTAAATTACTTGACAAAATTTTAAGAAGAAATAGAATAAACAGCTTCAAGTTATCTCCCCCATAATATTTGTTAAATGCTGTGATGTTTTCAATATGTCTATACATTCTATGATACTGTCCCTTCCAGGAGATGGAACTTAACTTCCCTTTCCTTTTTTTGTAGGTTGGACTTAGGGACTAGCTTTTATAGAATAGAGTAAGAGAAAGGAAACTCAGTAGCTTTATAGTGGAGAAAATTGTCAAATAGCACTTTAATCAAATGATCAAAGTTAACATCATGAGTGATAAAATATATTTTTTGAGTGATATTTTATCATGTGCCCCTGATATGATAAGATGAGAAGAAAACTACAATTCTGTGGAATTTTCTCCCAAATTTTCCATGATAACATTAGATGAATCATGAAAAATAAGCAAAACTGTTAATATCATCGAAAAAAAGGAACTGAGTAACTGGCATAGATTGGAGGAGACTGAGGAGACATAATGACTAAATGCAATGTGCTACTCTGGAAAAGAAAAAGGATATTAGTAGAAAAACTTGTGAAATCTGAACCAACTTTAGTTCAGACTATTGTACCAATGTTAATTTCTTAGTTTCTATAAATGTGACATGGTTATATAGGTTGTGATATTGTGACATATACATATTTAGCCTTTATCTCTGTTTTCTGTCATACACCTAAAATTTTGGGAATCTTTATAATGATAGGTGTCTTTATGTATGCTAATAAGTTGATTTTTGATTGGCACCCCTATATAGCTGCAAGATGGGGGCTCGTCACCAGAAAGAGTAAGGTAGGATTAGAAGGTTGGGATTTTAAGCCCCAAGCCCCAACATCAAAGGAGGGAAGAGGGGGTAAAGGTCAAGTTGATCACCAATGGCCAATGATTTAATCAATCAAGCCAATGAAATGAAGCCTCCATAAAAACCTAAGAGGACAAGTTTTGGACAGCTTCT
Source organism: Eulemur rufifrons (assembly GCF_041146395.1). Taxonomy (NCBI): domain Eukaryota; kingdom Metazoa; phylum Chordata; class Mammalia; order Primates; family Lemuridae; genus Eulemur; species Eulemur rufifrons. The sequence goes on along the minus strand of NC_090997.1, from coordinate 88,373,795 downwards.
GGAAAGCTGCACACATAGTAGTTCCTGGATAGTGGAACACATGGGCGTTCCTAGAGCGTGGCACTCATCAACTCTACAGAGACAGAAGCTCCTGCATTAGGGACCCTTCCAGACCACACTCTATATGTCTCTTCATCTGGTTGCTTATTTATATCCTTTAAAATATCCTTTGTGTAGTATGAACATTTTCATAATGTTGATTCTACCAATCCATGAGCATGATATGTTTTTCTATTTGTTTATGTCATCTGCGGTTTCTTTCCTCAGTGTTTTGTAGTTCTCTTTGTAGAGATCTTTCACCTACTTGGTTAAGTATATTCCTGAGTATTTTATTTTCTTTGTAGCTATTGTGGATAGTATTGAGTCTTTGATTTGATTCTCAGCTTGACTGTTTTTGGTTTATTGAAATGCTACTGATTTGTGTACATTGATTTTATAACCTGAGACTTTGCTTAATTTATTTATCAATTCCAGGAGTCTCTCGGTGGAGTCTTTGGAGTTTTCTAGGTACAAGATCATATTGTCAGCAAAAAACGATAGTTTGACCTCCTCTTTTCCAATTTGGATACCCTTTATTTCTTTCTCTTGCCTGATTGCTAAGGCCAGGACCTCCAGCAATATGTTGAACCTAAAGTGATCTACAGATTCAATGCCATCCCCATCAAAATACAGCATCATATTTCACAGATCTAGAAAAAATAACTCTATGCTTCCTTTAGAACCAGAAAAGAGCCCAAATAGCCAAAGCAATCTTAAGCAAAAAGAACAAATCTGGAGGCATCACATTACCAGACTTCAAACTATACTGCAAGGCTATACTAACCAAAATGCCATGGTAGTGGCACAAAAATAGAGACATAGACCAATGGAACAGAACAGAGAACCCAGATATAAAACTATCTACAGACAGCCAACTGATCTTTGAAAAAGCAGACAATAACACACACTGGGGGAAAAAAATCCCTATTTGATAAATGGCACTGGGAAAATTAGATAACCACATGCAGAACAATGAAACAGGATCCATATCTCTCACCACTCACAAAAAGTAATTCAGGATGAATAAAAGACTTAAATGTAAGGCATGAAACCATCAGAATTCTAGAAGAAAATATAGAAAAGACCCTTCTAGATATCAGCCTTGTCAAAGAATTTATGTCTAAGACCCCAAAGACAATTAAAGCAACAACAAAAATAAATAAATGATTGATTAAATTAAAGAACTTCTGCACTGCTAAGGAAATAATCAACAGAGAAAATAGACAACCCATAGAATGGGAGAAAATATTCACAAAGTATACATCCAATAAAGGGCTAATATTAACTATCTACAAAGAACTCAAAGAAATCAGCAAGTAAAAAACAAACAATCCCATTAAATAGTGGGCAAATAATATGAACAAAAGCTTTTCAAAAGAAGATAGAAAATGGCTAAAAAACACAGGAAAAAATTCTCAAGGTCACTAATCATAAGGGGAATGCAAATTAAAACCACAATGAGATATCACCTTACCCCAGTTAGAATGGCTTTTATTAAAAATTCCAAAAACAGTAGATGCTGGTATGGATGCAGAGAGAAAGGAATGCTTATTCACTGTTGGTGGGACTGCACATTAGTACAACCTCTATGGAAAACAGCACTTACTATTTTGTGGTATGGATTGAATATGTCCCCCAATTCATATGTTGGAAACTTAATCCCTAATGCAGCAAGGTTGAGAGGGTCATACCTTTAAGAGGTGATTAGGTCATGCAGGCTCTTCATGAACTAATTAATGTCCTTATCATAAGAGTGGGTTTGTTATCACAGGAGTCTGGCCCCTTTTTTCCTGCTCTCTTGCCCTTCTGCCTATCCACCAAGGGATGATGTAGGGAGGCCCTCACCAGATGCTGGCACCATGCTTGTGAACGTCCCAATCTACAGAACCTTGAACCAAACAAATTTCTTTTCTTTATAAATTATCCAGTCTAGGGTATCTGTTACAGTAACAGAAGTGGACTAAGATATTTTGGGTTAGCAAATCAAATGCAAGCCAAAAATATTTGACAGATATGTGTACTTATCAAAAGTCTAAGAATATTGATTTTTTCACAATTATGTGTTTTCTTTGAAAACATTCAACTAATTTTTCCTACATTTAATTAATCAACATGCAGAGAAAACATAAATAACGAAAAAAATGGAAAAGTTACTGGAAATTTAAATTATATAAATTAACAAATTGATAAGAAAAAGAGAAACAACCCTTCCAAAATAGAAAAAAAAAACCCCACATCTATAAATGTCATTTCAGAAAAGAAGAAAATGCAAATGGCAATTAACACATGGAAAAAAATGGTCAAGCTCATTAGTAATCAGAGAATATTAATTCATAATGACAAATTGTCAACAAACTCAAAATTCTAACAAGAGTGAATATTAATAAAAATTTCAAGCCACTGGAACATATCTTACTGTTTGTAAAACTGTCTTTGAGCGGCACAACCTTGAGGAGCAATTTGGCAATACCTTGAAAAGTTGAAGATGCAGCCATAAGACAATTCAATGAAATCATTACTAGGTGTGTACCCTGAAGAAACTCTTGCATGTGTGCATAAATCTTTAGTAAATGCAGCTGATATCCTGCCCCATGTCACTTTGGCCTAATGGAGTTCACCTACTGCTCCTTTAAACAGCTACTGACCTGTTGCCAAACTCTTAACTTCATTTTCCTGGGTCCCTATCCTCTCATTGTCCCCTTTCTCTGGAAACAAATGAGAGAGAAATTATGGACACAGGAGCAATCCAGATGTGCCTGTGTTAACTCCACTTAAGGGCAACCCTCAGCATAGAGGATTGGAAGGCAATGGTTAAATCCTCCAGCTTCCTGTACCCTGGAATAATAGAACAAATCCAAGGCATGTTCCACACAATCCCCAGTGGGATTGTATCTCAGTTGCTAACTGTGGTACTCAAGGTTGTTAAGACATAACTTTATTGCCCGTTCTCTCTCGCCTGTTTCCCTTTCTCTCCTTCCTCACTTGTGGTGCCTGGGATCGCCTCCAAAATAAATTGTCTGTGTCCAAATCCTTGACTCCATTGGATTTGGTGGGGGAAGCATTTAAACTAAACAGAATTTAAGAATGTCCATTGCAGCATGATTTGTAATAGTAAAAAAATGGCAAAGTTGAGGCTTTTCTATTTCATTGTTTCATACTGTCTTAGCAAAATCAGTTAATAATTTATTTTTACATCTAGAATAACTGGGAGTTTTTATCAGTTTAATGCTCTTTAAATTGGAGAAATTAATTCTTATAGCCAATTTATAATATCTTCTTATATGGGGACAATACTGGGAGTATTACTATTTGGTGTAAGGGTAGAGCATACATTCAAATGACTACCAAATAATGGGATTAAATGCATGCTTAGAAACAAATACAGATATTAAGTTCAGAGTAAGTGACCATGATAATGTCCATTCCCAGATAATTCCAACAAACCAAGAAGAAATGAAATATTATATTTCTTAGGTGAATCTACAATTCAATTTTATTATACTCTGTATTAGTCTGTTCAGGCTGAAACTCCAAAATGAGGGTGCCAGCATAGTTAGTGTCCAGTGAGGACTCGCTCCTTGACCTGCAGATGCATGGGGACTTCTTTGTTACATGCTGTTGTGATCTTTTTTTTACATTCCTGGAGGCAGAGAAAGAGAGAGAAAGGAGAGAGAGCAAGAGAGCACTTTCTGGTGTCTTATTATAAGGACACTGATTCTGCTGGATCAGGATTTCCATTTCATGACCTCATTTAATCTTAATTATTTCCTTAAAGGCCTATTCTCCAAACATAGCCATATTGGGGATTAGGACTTCAACATAAGAATTTGAGGGAGAGGACACAAATACTTAGTCCAAAACATAACTCACATTCTATTACTCAAGTCTTCTTATTAGAATAAGTTATAAGGAGCCTATCATCCACTAATTAACAAGAAGCTTTGGAAACTATATGCAAATATTTTTTCAAGAAAAAATATTGATCCTTCTAAGACTTTTTCTACAAACTGTGTTCATACCTAGAATATAAGATTTGATATAAAACTTTGAGATTATTCACAATAACCACAATATACAAAAGATATTTTTATTTGTTTACTGGCAAGGTGCCAAAATCCTACTCTACTTACAGGCACAGGAAATAGTGCATTATATTTACTTAAACATTTAGAAAGTCTTCCTGATATTGACCCATAATATTTATTCTTATAATGTCCATACATTAGATGTAGATCTGCCATCTGGAGAATGCTTGACCATATGTGTTCTCTGATTTCAAGTATCACATAATTCATCTTCATGGTAACCTAACTCCAGAAAACTCAATTGCTAAAACTGAACACTGTAATATGAATATTGCTTGTCAATTAATAGATAACTCTTTCTGTGATTTCCTCATAAAAAGCGTTAGCACAATATAGAAATCCCTATCTTATTTTATGCCATTTGCCATTTCAAAAGTGAAACTGTTTGTTTTGTTGTTGTTATTGTTGTTTTGGTAAAAGGAAGAGGAGGAAGAAGAAAAAAATCAATCACATTATATTATTCTTCACCTCCCTCCTTATTTTTTGATTTATTGTTGTTGCTATTGCTGAATAGTTGATATAGGGTGAGTTTGGAGAAAAATAAATTAAATGGTAAGGACAATTCAACGATTATTAAATTGAACAGCTGTACATGGTATATTGTCATTATTGGTATTACTTTATTACTTTTAGGGTTTGAATTCCTGTTGTATTCAAGTGCAGTTCTTCCAGGCATTGTTGTTGTATTAACATCTCTAACTTTCTAAGTAATTTCCTATTTCACAAGGACATACAGATTGGAAACTGCAAACTCTGAGCTTTCTTGCCATTGGAGTTCAGTTGTATTCAGCTGGTGAGAGGCAATTTCATGAGATTATACAAGACCAGAAGCTATTGTTCTCAGATGACAGATGAGGGTAAATGTGTGAGCTTTGGTAGATGGCAGACATGAGTTTTTGTCCATTGATCTGGGGGATTTTCTTGAGAATCATCTTTTTAGTGTGGTAGACAACTGAAATAAGTATTAATGGCTTCCTGAGATTTGTTCACTTAAGAATATCTTGAAAGCAGCCTCTGTCCTTCATCTTACCAACTCACAATAGTTGTATTGGGCTACAGTTCTGTATGTTAAACTCTTTTAGATGTAAAATACCTACAGTGCCTTTGATTTTAATGACTAAACTCTGACCTATGCGTTAGTGTGTATTTGTCATTCCCTTCCAGCAAATGCTACTGTTTTACTGATGGGTTATATGCTTATGTGAGAAAAATCCCAGAATTTTAAAAAAATTGATTCTAAACCTCCATCACACCCATAGCTTTCATTGTTTTGCCTCATTGTTTCAAAAATTCTTCTTTATAGTCTCAAAACTCCATGCTAATGGTTTTCATGTTTTGTAATGTCAAAAATTGAGAAAATATGTAATGAAATAAAATATATAAATAACATAAAATATATAATGAAATAAAATTAATATAATTTTAATACATTTACTTTATATTGTTTTATTTATTTTATTTTACTTTTTTTTTTAGACTTAAATTTTCTGATAAAAGTCACAATGAAATTCTTCAAAAATTGGAAACAAGTTCTAGGTAGATTCTTGTTATCAGCCCTTTATAGGATGTGTAGAGAGCAAATATTTTCTCCCATTCTGTAGGCTGTATATATGCTCTAATGATAGTTTCCTTGGCTGTGCAAAAGCTTTTTAATTTGATCAGGTCCCATTTATTTATTTTTGTTACTGCTGTGATTACTTTGGGGATCTTCTTCAAAAATTCTTTGCCTAGGCCAATGTCCAAAAGGGTCTTCCCAACATCTTCTTCTAGGATTCTTAAGGTTTCATGCCTTAGGTTTAAGTTTGTTATCCATCTTGAATTGATTTTTGTAAGAGGTGAGAGGTAGGGAGTTTCAATCTTCTGCATGTAGCTATCCAGTTTTCCCAGCACCATTTACTGAAAAGAGATTCTTTTCCCCAGTGTATATTTTTGTCTGCTTTGTCAAAGATTAGATTACCATATGCGGATGGTTTCATCTCTGGATTCTCAGTCCTGTTCCAAAGGTCTATATCTCTGTTCTTGTGCCAGTCCCATACCGTTTTAGTTACTATATCCTTGTAGTACAGCTTAAAGTCTTACATTTTCCTGGATAGAGCTTGAGCCCATCCTCCGAAGTGAGGTATCACAAAGACGGAAGAATAGGCTCCGTATGTACTCACCATCAAATTGGCACTAACTGATCAATGCTATGGTGCTCACACGGTACTAATATTCTCCAGGGATTAGGGGGGTGGGAGGGTAAACTCACAACTAATGGACAAGGTAAGCATTGTAGAGGGGAAGGGTATACCTCTAATCCCTGCTTGGCTGAGGCAAAGTCATAAAATGTAACCAAAATGTTTGTACCCTCATAGTAGCCTTAAAAAAAAAAGAAAAGAAAAGAAAAAAGAAATGGAAACAAATTAAAATGAGATAAAGTATATTAATAGAAAAACTGTAGACAAATTAAATTTAACAGAGTTTAATTTCGCAAAGAATTATTTGGGAATCCAGCAGTCCTCAAACCAGCAGAGGTTCAGAGAACTCAGCCGTGCCATGTAGGCAGCTGGGTATTTATGGACAGCAAACATAAGTAAAGTACAGAAACAGTTTGATTGGTTACAGCTAGACATTTGCCTTATTTGGACACGGTATGACCAATTGACAGCCTGTGATTGGTTGAAGCTCAGCTGCTGAGCTTCAACTGAGACCTAGATATTTGTTGACTGAGACCTAGATATTTGTTACAAAATATACTCCTAAATTAGGCTTTGGGTTTGTTTAGTTAGGTTGCAGTTTGTTATGAAGGGATCCAAGGTACAAAGGCAGACTCAAGCCAAATTTAATCTAATTTAACCATTATCATCTTGATCTTAATCCTGGCAAAAGAAATATTAAGATAAGATGGGCCATGAAGGAATTTTTGAGTCTTCCAAATAATATGACAAATTTGAGGTTACACTGCATCACTGGAGGAACTGAAGAGATTAATGTTCTCATTGAAGGCTTAAAAAGATTGCTATCCAGTGAACAGGTATGTGCTTAAAGTTACCTCTGAGGCGGGCAAATATTTAATAAATGACAGCAATGAACCCAAGTTTTGCTGAAACAATCCTGGCTTGAAATGTTAAGTGGTTTTTTAAACTATGTCATTAAAAAAAAGGTAAACTAATTTTAAGATTTCATTTTATTCATGTGGAATTGCTGATTTCACCTATATTGTGGCAAAGATTAATCAGAGACTCTAAACTCTGAAAGATGTATTTTAACTATTTTTCTAGAACTCCCTAACCACAAGTCCTAGAAAACTACCAAGGGCAAGTGTCACATTTCTGGCCTCATTTTGAAACAGAAAACATTTTGGGGGAAATTCTGAAGAGTTTAAAGAGAAGCATCCAAAATTCCAATTGCTTCTCTGAAACCCTGGAATCCTGCCTGTTAATAATCTCCATGCTCTTTGCTTAGAATTTAACCACAGAATCAACTGACAGGAAACTGCCCATCACTTTCCACCATCCCAGCAAGACTGTGCCAAAATACTCATCAGAAACCACAATGACAAAAATAGATCCAATTGACTACTATGCAGTGACTAAGAAACGGATGTACTGATTTAAGCTATCTTTGTTATTTTTTTTCCTCCTTTTGATGGTGCTGATAAAAAGAAAGAGAAAACTACGTAATAGCATCTGGGTAAAACAGCTTGTACACCAAGTTCGGCTCTATATAATTTAAAATATTTGAGTTCTTATACCATCCCTGAAAAGCATGGCTTTTAATACAAACACGACAGACATACAGTACAGAGCATCTAACTATAGTCATGCTGCTGGGCAGAGCTTGCAGCAACAGCAACAATAATAAAGAAAATTCTCTTTGTACAGCTGAATGGCTGCACTAGAATTTTCAGTGTTCAGATGTAATTAGAAAACAGCTGTGAAGGAAAATCAATTGTTCCTGGTAGTCAATGGCTAATTTTCCACAATCAAAATAAAGAATGCAATATGACATGTTTGTAATGAGCAAGTAATTGTTTCTCTTTTGTTTATTGTTTTAACATTTTTTCCCTTTATTTGTGGGCGCTTTCATTTGCTTGCTTTAGGACAACTTCTCCCAGTCTTTGCTTCTCCCATCCATATTTAAATACTAGCAACTGCCAAGGAGGCTGTGTAGTCTAGCTCCGTTTATTCAAGATTGCCTCGCTTATGATGGTGATTTGTGGACTAGCAAGGAAATGTTGTCCTTGCTTTCATGAATTCACAATAAAGCCTCCATAAATGGAATGATTATTAAACACTAGCATTTATTCATGGGATTTAACTTTGATTCATTTCACAAAGGTCTCATGTGTCAAAAAGATGCAGTTTCCAGAATTCATTGACCTACTGCTCCAAGTTCGTCTGCACTGCAAAACAAAACAAAACTGAAACAATGACATGGCCCTTTTTAAAAAAATATCCTTCTTCTATCATTAGCATAGACAAGAAGTATTGGTGCAGCAGATGGATAGAAAAGTAAACCTCTATGGTGCAGATTTGGAATTTAGATGGATGGAAAATGAACTTAAATGCTAGAATAGGCCAGTGAGAGTAAAATTGTTTTATCATGCAAAAGAGTCTGGTTGCTCAACACCAGGAGGAATAACACTCCCATGCTGCTTCCAGCTGATTCAAAAAGAAAAAAAAGCTTATATTGTTTAGTGAAATTAACCTCTATAATATTCCTTTTCCACACATATTTTTCTGGAACATTCTTTGAAAGCTAATATAATGGCAGTTTAAGAGAATGAAATGAATAGTAAATAAGGATTAAATCTCAGTTACTGTGTGATCTTGGGGCCATGTCTTAGTCTTAGTTTACCTCTATTTTTTTTGTGTGAAAAATGGTAACTAATATGTAACTATGGAATCTTTCTTTTTCTAATAATTATTACATGAAGTACCCATACATTAATTGATATTTGCAAGTTTTAAAATTTTCAAGGAAAGCTATACTTCCACCCTTCAAAAGTTCATGATGAGCTACCAGTAGTCTCTAAGTGATAACTAGTTTAATCATGCCCATTTATTTCTACCTGTGATTGACAATTGTTTGATAGTATAGTTGAATTTTTCTCAATCTTTTAACTGCAGAAAGCCTATTCCAGAATTTGTATGGTATTTGTAACATTTATCCATTTCTGGGCCCTAAAAAAGACATTATGGTTTGAAGTAGCAGGTTATGAGAAGAGAATTCTATACTTTTATGAAGCAGACTAAATTACTGATTGAACTAAACTTTGAACTGAACTTTGAATACCACTAGTCTAGTTTATTTTTTTGTGGATAATAGACTGGAATACATATTTCAAAAAGCTAAGGTGTCATGCAGCTTTCGTTATGAAATTTCAGGAGGTGCTATCTTCTGTGATTCTATTAATATGAATATATCTATCCTCCTTTTGTTCCTTGCCATTTTAGATAGCATACTGATAATTTAATATTCACATTTTCCCCTAATAAACCTCATACTTTCATACTTCTTTACCTTTGCTTTTTCTTACCCTCAGCACAGAAAGTCCCCTTTTCCCCACTTCTCAATCTTTTGAAAGGCACCACAGGCAAGGTCAAATGATGCTTGTCTGTTTGATTTTTAATTGTTTTTGTTTGTTTTGAGACTAGAATATCGTATGTACAGTGTTAGAAGTCATACAAGAAAGTCAATGGAAATTGGATTGGGAGATGAAATAATAGAAGACGGATAACATTCATTATTTCATAACCATAGGAAGAGACAGTGTAATTAAAAGCTATTTAGATGCTATAATTAAAATATATTTCATAAGACCTGACAAACAATTGAAGTGAAGGAGGAAGACAAAAGACAAAAGGATAGTAGACTTCTCTAATTGTCCAAGTTGGAAGGTATTACATTATCTCTATATAATGGTTCCTATGTGCAACCACAAGCCACCCACCCACTACCCTGGCCATATATTTGGTAATAATCCCCTCTTCCTTGGCCACAAACACAAACATATCTGATGCTGTGTCAATTATACATTGTATTTCAAAAATTTGAAAATTGTGGGACTACCCACAAAGAGTGAAGGCTGCTAGAATTGAGTTGACACTTCATGATAATCTTAAAGGGAGGTAAACATCAAACTCCTGCTGCTGAGATCCCAAGATTTTCCCTTTTCCTTGCTCTTCTCAGAGGTTGATCCTTCAGCTTTCTTTGGTTTTATAATCAACCCAAGAACTTTTCCAAGAAGTCCTCATCACCCTAATTTCTCCCCTTATTTTATTCAGGATTCTCTTCTGGTACATGGTTTTCAAATAAGTTAAAGTAACAAATCAACTAAAGTAATACAGAAGCTAGTACCTGAAAGTGACTTGCAGGCAATTGATGCCAAGGAAAAGTGTGGTTGTAGGATAATTCAATAGACCAAGATAGAACAATCAGAAAAAAACTACGATCTGGCTGGTAAAGTAATAGCCATGTTTGACAGTGGTAAAATATCCAGTCAAATCTTTATTTTTAACCCTGAGACTATATTCCCATTGACAAAACCTCTATGGAAATGATAGCTGTTTCCATAGACTGGTTTTTATAGGATATAAGCAATGGTAGAACTGGAGAGAGAAACAGTTGCTTTGGATATATTGTAATATATAATAACAAAGAATAAAAAAAAACAATTCTGAAATTCCTGCATCAAATAAGCAAGTAAGACTTGAGTTAAACACTAAACAATTATTGACTATTCTTGCAACAACAGGAGTAACAGGAAAAAATCCAAATTCAAAGACTGATTCTAAATGGTGCTGAAATATTGCAAGGATTAATCTAGTACAATGCTCAACCAGGTTTGTTATGCAAAAGTTAGGATATTGATTAAAATACGCTGTGAGTAAACAACATCAAGGATATCTTGGAATATGCAAACAATTTGGAGAAGTCTCTCATCTTCAATGAGGTCTATTTTCTGCATCTAAAGAAATTTCTATTAATATTTTATCTTCTTTATTATCAGAAGATGTATTAATAATTATGGTGGAAGGAGAAAAAAATATTCTCTTAAGTCCAAAATCCAGGGCTACATCTCTATTGATGCTTTCTTTACTGGGTTAATAAAATCCAATTTCAACAAGGTCATAAAAGTAAGATACATCACTGACTTGGGAAGAATTATGCACATAAGCAATTGTAGGAATCTGGCAATGAATGTCATCAAAAACCTTATAAGATTTTGCCTAGTGAGAGAAAATATAATTTTTAAATGAGTTGAAATTTTTTCTACATATCCACTTGGCAGATAATTATGTATTTGCTTGGGAAACTATGTACCTAGAACAAATTGTAATGGAGATTGATTTAAACTATGTCACATATTTAAAAATTTAAAATTCTGCAAGTGAACTAGAGAAAGAAGGGTAATGACAGGAGAAAGTAAGAATATTGAATTAATTTTATCTTCTACATATCCTACATGGTCTACATCCAATTCTTGCATCTATACACATGTGCTTTGCCTTTCCTTCTGTTACATAAGTTGAAATGTCTCTGATGTTACCTAAGACCAAATCTTCTTCTTGTACTCTGAACTTTGTTTTATCTACTTAAGGATGTTGTTTCTGTAATTATCCTTCTGCACTCCTTATTCACTGAGTTCTCCTGTCTACTGGTCATTTTTATCACTTACAAACATTTCCAACCTTAAAAAAATTAAAATAAAATTTACCATATATGCCCCTTCCCACAATTCAACCCTGATTCTTAGCTTTTGCTTATAGCAAATCATTGAAACATTGTCTTACTTTCTCTACTCCTCTTCCTCTCATTTTCTCTTGCACTCTGTCCAATTCAGGTTTTATTGCCCCCACTTAACAGGAAGAACTCCTGTTAAAATCACCAGTGATATCTGAATCACCAAATTTGAAACTCAATTTTTGGTCTGCATCCTAAAAGTTACTCCACAACCTCAATGGGAAACAATGTCATACAAACTTGAATTGCATCATATGGCAATTTCTCAAATTAAACATACACCTACCCAATGAGTCAGCAACTCTTAGGTATTTGCCCAGTAAAAATAGAAACATATGTCCACAAAAAGAAATTTAAAAGAATGATTATAGAAGCCTTATTTCTAACCCAAACCGAAAACAATCCAAATGCCCCTCATGAAGAAACTGGATAACAGTTAAATATACCACTCTGTGGTATATTTGTACTAATGAATAATAATTAGCAATAATTAAAAAACAGGTGATTCTTACATGCATCATTCTCAAAAGCATTTCATTGAGTGATAGGATAGGAGCCAGGAACAATAGTGTGCACGAGTAAGTTTAAAGTACTAGAATGGGCAAAAACAGAAATTAGAGAAATTATCTCTAGGAATAGGTAGAAATTTTTTTGTTTGTTTTTTTTTAAATTTTTTATTGATACATAATAATTGTACATATTCATGGAGTACATGTTATATTTTGATACAAGCATATAACATATAATGATCAAATCAGGGAATTGGGACACGATTCACCTGAAACATTTATCATTGCTTTATGTTGGGAACATTTGAAAACTTCTAGGCTAAAATGTGGAAAAGGAATAGGTAGAAAATTGACTAGGAAGGACACAAGGAAAGTTTTGCTGCATTGGAACTGTTCTAAATACTAAGTGAGATGGTAATTATAAAACTTGTATACTTTTGTCAAAATTTCTCAAACAACACAATTAAGGTCTGTGCATTTTTCTATAAATAAATCTCATTAAATATGTTGATAAAAATAAAAAATAAAAAAAGATGTATGCGAAACATGATCACTCACCTCTTTTATTTTCTTTTTGTCTATTACTGGTATATCAATAATTTATGTAAATTGGCCTTCTATTTAACAACTTACTAAATTCATTTATTTATTCCAGTAATTTATGAATTCATAAGAATTTGTATTTTTCCAACCATATCTGTATAAAAAATTGGTTTTATTTGTTTCCTTCTAACCCTTATACATTTCACTTATTTTATGCATTTAAAGAAACTTTCAGTACAATGTTACTTGGCAATGGCGGTAGAAAGTATACTGTTGCATTTCTGATCTCAAGTGCAACATTTATGCTTTCATTATAAAGTACAATGTTTGAAATAGGTCTTCTGTAGTTATGTTTGAATGGAAGTTTTTAAAAAATTTTTTATATTGTCTAGGAGTTTTCAACAATACATATTGAATTTTATAAGTTATTTTTGTGTAGCTATTGAAACGAAAATAGGACTTTTGAAGTTTATATTCCAATAAGTAAAGTTAAATTGATTGAATTTCAATTTTATGTGAATCTTGCATTCCTAGAATACACGAAATTTGGCATTTTCTTTTTTATAGGTGACTGGATTTGATTTGCTAATATTTGTTTAAGACTTCTCCTTTTATAGGAAGATTGGCCTATGATTTCCTGTTTTATAATAATATTTTTATGGTTTTTGAACCAACAGATATATCCAGTTTCAAACAATGACTTGGAAAATCCTTTCTTTTTTTCTAATTTCAGAAGCAGTTGATTTAAGATTTCTGTAACTTCATCCTAAAAACATGGAAATATTCTCTAATAAAAATAAGTGGTTTTATAGATTACATTCTAAGAAATTTGAAAGATGCAATATCTTTAATAGATAATATCTCTTCAGATATTCTGTATCTTTTTGTCAATAATAGAAAATGTATTTTTCTAGAAATCTGTTCATCTCATCTAAATTTTAAAATTTTATGTAAATATATTCAGACCCTCTTATCATGTTTTTGTGTCTGTTGGATCTATAATAACACAGGAGGCCCCCAGGTTACAGATAAGATATGTTCCTGAGAATGTCTTTAGGTCAGATTTGTTTGTAACTCAGATCCCTGAAGAACAGTCCATATACAGTAATAATAATAACAAAAATATTATAAAGGCTCATATGGAAATAAAATTCATTGTAAATCAAGCAGGCTGTGTGGGAAGAGGGGATAGGTAAATTCACATCTAATGGGTACAATGCACACTATCTGAGGGATAGGCACACTTATAACTTTGACTCAAATGGTACAAAAGCAATTTATGTAAACAAAATATTTATACCCCCATAATATTCTGAAATTTTAAAAAAAAGAATATTAAAGGTTAACACCTAATTTTGCATCAATGCTAGGCTAATAGGAATGTTACACTTATTTTGACCTTATAACCTAATAAATAATAACCTTTCCATTTCAATAATCAATCCATTATGCTGCTTAGTAATAATCAATGCTTTCATTGGAGGACTGCCTTTCATATGTTCCATTATTCTTACCTCATCCTTTAAAATTGTTCCAATAGTTGAGTGACTGAAGCCTAATGATTTCCCACTTAATGATGGCATCTGGCCTTTCTCCAAATGCTTAATTATTTCTACTTTCATTTCCATCGTAATCACCTTTCTGTTTGCTGCAGGGCACCTGGACATGTACTGTGGACTTTCTCTTTGGAGGCACGGTCATGAGGGTAAACAAAGACTCACAAAATTGAATACAAAAGTTAAGACAAAAGTGATGCTGTGTGTAAGTGACCATATAAACAACGAGACTAGCTGCTATCATAAAGATGCAGTGGCAAGGAACTGCTTACACTATGCGGCTTTGTCCACATGTGCAGAAGTTAGTTCCTGAATTATTAACTTAATTATTCAATAGGGAGCCTTAGGAGATTTGGGAGCCCATTTGTAAGTATGGAAAGCTGTAAGTTGGGTCATCTGTAACCCAAGGACTGCCTGTATATTATATTTCATATCAGTTATTTGTGATTTGTGTTTTTATTCATTTTTTAGACCAGTACTGCTAAAAATTTATAGTTAAAAAATATTTCTTTAAACCAGATTTGATGGCTTTTAATTTTGTATGTGTCTCGTCATTCATTGAGAGGTATGTAACAATGTTTCACAATATGATAATAGGTTTGTCTATTTAACCATTTTGAAGCTATATTCTTAAGTACATATAAGTTTAGAATTGTTTAGAATAATCTTCCTAGTGGATTAACCATTACCATTATGAATTGTTATCCCATATCACTTTTTCAATTATGGTTAATGTTTGCTGTTAATATAACTATTGCTATATTAGTATTAATATTTATACTATCATTTGCCTGCAACCTTTCTGAGCTTAAGTGGGAAACCTGAAGCATGCAGGACTCCGACCTACTTCTCTTTGCCTCTCCCTTCCTGAGATCTCAACTTATCTCCATGTTCTTACTTTGTTGGCAGCTCTTACCTTCAATTTTGCCTATTTAGTCATGTAAGATGTCCAGTAATTTTTCCAGCTCTGTGACTTTGTCATTGGCCCTTGCAATGACAAAAATCAGCAAATTTTCTTGGAGATGAAGCAGATGTAATATGTCAACTCATCTCTCTGTAAATTCCTTATCTCAAATCTTTTTTTTTTTTTTTTTTTTTTTTTTTGCAAAATATCCTTTAATAGATGAACGGCTAAAAACGAAAACAAAACAAAACAAAAAACTGTAGTACATCCATGCTATGAATCTCCAGTGAAGTATCTTGAGTGAAAAAAAGCCAATCCTAAAATGTTACATATTGCAAGAATTCATTTATATAACATTCTTTAAATGACAAAATTACAGAGATAGATAACAGATTAGTGGCTTTCAGGAGTTAGGGATACTGAGGAGTGGGTGTGTGTTACTATAAAGTGGTAACACCAGGGAGATCTTTGTGGTGATGAAATAGTTCTGTATCCTGATCACATGATTCTGCACATGTGCTAAGATGACAAATACCTATGCATACACATTGTACCAATGTCAAATTTCTGGTTTCGATTTTTTTTGTTTGTTTGTTTTTCTGCTCATTATGGGGGTACAAAAGATCAGGCTATATACATTGCCCATGCCTCCCCATCCCCTCGAGTCTGAGCTTCAATTGTGTCCATTCCCTAGACAGCGCACATCACACTCATCATGTAGGTGTGCACCCATCCCCGAACTATAGACCAATTTCTCTTATGAATATAGATGCAAAAATTCTCAATAAAATTCTAGCAAATCGAATCCAAGTGCTTATCAAAAAAATAATCCATCACGACCAAGTGGGCTTCATCCCAGAGATGCAGGGATGGTTTAACATACGCAAATCTATAAATGTAATTCATCACATAAATAGAAGCAAAAATAAAGATCATATGATCCTCTCAATAGATGCAGAAAAAGCATTTGACAAAATTCAACACCCTTTTATGATAAGAACACTTAACAAAATAGGCATAGATGGGGCCTATCTAAAAATGATACAAGCCATATATGACAAACCCACAGCCAACATCATACTGAATGGGGAAAAACTGAAAGCATTCCCACTTTGAACTGGAACCAGACAAGGCTGCCCACTGTCCCCATTACTTTTCAACATAGTATTGGAAGTCCTTGCAAGAGCTATCAGGCAAGAGAGCAGAATCAAGGGAGTCTAAATAGGGACAGAAGGGATCAAACTCTCACTCTTTGCTGATGATATGATGTTATATCTAGAAAACCCCAAGGTTTCAACCAAGAGACTCCTGGAATTGATTAATGAATTCAGCAAAGTCTCAGGATACAAAATCAATACACACAAATCAGAGGCATTCATATACGCCAATAACAGTCAAATGGAGAACCAAATTAAGGACTCAATACCCTTCAAAATAGCAACAAAGAAAATAAAATACCAAGGAATATATTTAACTAAGGACGTAAAGGACCTCTATAGGGAGAACTATGAAACACTGAGCAAGGAAATCGCAGAACATGTAAATAGGTGGAAAACCATACCATGCTCATGGATCGGTAGAATCAACATTGTTAAAATGTCTATACTGCCCAAAGTTATCTACAGATTCAATACAATCTCTATTAAATTACCAACATCTTTTTTCACAGACATAGAAAAAATAATTTTACGCTTTGTATGGAACCAGAGAAGACTTCGTTTAGCAAAAGCAATCTTAAGCAACAAAAACAAAATGGGAGGTATTAATTTGCCAGACTTCAAACTATACTACAAGGCTGTGGTTCTTAAAACAGCCTGGACTGGCACAAGTGCAGGGACACAGACCAGTGGAACAGAACAGAAAATCCAAATATAAAACCATCCTCATATAGACTTATCTCAAATCTTGATGCCTCAAATTCTGTGAGGCTCACCAGTTCTTTTACATATTTAATTTTTTAAAAATTTCATTTAGCTTTTCTTGTTCTTACTGAGAACATTGGTCTAGTGCAAAATATTATGGTCAGAAAAAGTACTGGAGTAATCATTTAAACATATGTCATACCACATCATTACTCTGTTTACATCACAATCAAATCAAAGTCAAAATCATTGCTAAGGCATAGAGTCCCTATATGATCTTGACCTTCAGATCTAATATTCTAGCACTTATCTCCCACTTCATTCTTTATTGTGCTTCATTTATTTTGACAACTTTTTCTTATTCCTTAATATTCCAAGATTAGCACATATTGTTTGTTTGTACTTCCTAGAATGTTCTTCTCCCCAAAATTTGCAAGACTCATTCCTTTTCCATGTTTATTTCTTTGTTCTAAAGACATTTTATACAAGGCCTGCAACATCCGTCCATATCTGTCTGATGCTGTTTTATTTTTCTTAATATCTCTTATCTCTACCTGTCATGATAGATATTTATTTCTATTTTACAGTGTTTGTGTCCCTCTCTTCAGTAGATTACATACTCCATGAAAACAGAGACCTTGTCTGCTTTGGTCACTGCTCAATAACCAGCACTTGAAAAATTTTGTGGTAGTATATACAAAGTATTTAATAAATATTTGTGTATTATGTCAGCCCTCACTTTCACCTTATTTTGCTTTGTTTTGCTCAGGATTATTTTTTTCTAGCCAAGATAAATATATTGCACTGAAAATCCTAAAATCTTTATCAAAAAGAAAAAGAAAAGAAAACACACAGGAACAAAAACAACAACCCAACAGCTAACAAGAAAACAAATAAATACATTCTATTGTAGATTGTGATAGAAATTCTGGCATAGACACTGTCATTAAGTTGTGAGTTCTTGAACAACATAGTTTCAGGACACATCATAAATATCACCTATCACAGTGTGTAATAATTTGAGCCAGGAAATAAAAAAAGAAGACATTCAAAGGCAAGACTCACAAGATTTGAGACATAAAGCAGAACTCTATAGAAAATAAGCATTGTATAAATATATAATAGTAGGAAAAATAGCCAGCAGAAGTATATGATCTATAATAAAATAATATTATGTAGCATATAATAAGATATGTAAATATAAAAATATCATTAGGATATATTTGAATAATATCCTATTCTAAGAATAGCATAGAAAGTAAAAGCCAATGAGCTGAGAACTAAATAGAAGCAACAGAAGCAGAAAGAGTGAATATAGAGTATTTTTCTCACCAAATCCCTTCAGGAAAAAGAATAATGAAATCACATTGCTGGAGAAAAGTGGAGGGAGGTTAAATGGAGAGTTTTTATTTAGGGTGTTATGCAGACATGTGTTATGAGTTGAATTGTATCCCTCCAAAATTTGTATGTTGAAGTCCGAACTTCCAGTACCATAGAATAGAATTGCATTTGGAGATAGGGTCTTTAAGAGGTAATTAAGGTTAAAGGGAAGGCATTCTGGTGGGCCCAAATTTGTTGTGATTTGTGTCCTTTTAAGAAGAGGAGATTAGGAACAAGACATGATAAGAGGGAAGACCATGTGAAGGCACAGAGATAAGAGAGCCATCTATTAGTCAAGGTTACAGGCCCTCAGAAGAAGCCCTGCTGACAACCCGAACTTGGATTTCTACTCTTCAGAACTGAGAAGAAATAAATTTCTGTGTTTAAGCCATTCAGCCGGTGATACTTTGCAGTCCTAGCAAATTGATACAGTATGTTTTTAAACTCACGGGAAATATTGAAGAAATAAAATGAATGTAGCAATGTAGAAAGAGGATAATTTTTGGATCAAGGACAAAAAGATAGTAGGGGGGTATCAAGAGGTATAACAGTGAGGTAGAAATTGGTAAATGCATTTGTCAAATCTTACCATGACTACTTTGTAGGTATTTAATAGTCATATCAATATACAGATTAAACTTCAATTTCTACCTATTGATCTTGAATGTCTCAGGCTAGTTTGAAACGCTCTATATTCTACATACCCATTAGGGAGTTCGGGCTCTGGATTCTCCATCACTTACATGGATGCAGCCACAGGGGCATTTCTTTTGTCCTGGAGGACAAATTGGTTACTTTCACATATATCTAACTCAAATCCAGTGGTAAATATAAACAAGAATAGTGAATTGACATTTTTAACAGTTATATATATTTATAATTGCATAGGAAAATAAAAAAAGATAACAATATAAGTGAGAAGTACTAAAGAAACCAGAAGGACAAAAAGAAAAGTAGATAATTTAAATAAATCCAGTGAACCTTGGAGATTTAGAAATAATAACAAATAGATACCTAAGTATTTAGCAGAATTTAGAATAAAGCCAGAAAATAATAGCCAAATAGACCAATTACATGATAATTTTCACAAAAATACAATAGCTTTTTGTTTTGTTAAAAGATGGTCAAAGGATCACTGAAGGATCTGAATAATTGAGTGGTTATGGACCACTACATTGGACCAGTATGAGATAGACCAGAACCTTCATTCTCAGCAAAGGTATAAACTCTAGCTGGAGATATACTGTACATAATTTGCTCACACATATACAAGTTAATAAAATCTCTAGTCTTCAATCTTATCATGATATTCCTTTTTGCCATATGGATTATTTAAGAATATTTGGTTATGATTCGAAGGCTCCTAAGATCACTATCTCATTACAAATAGTAAATGGAAAACTAAGATGTTTTCTCCCTTATTTATTTACTTTCCACATTGCTGGTTTGTGTTTACCAACCTATTAACTAGACAGATGTGCCATTGGTTTCTGAATAATTAATTTTGGAGAAGAAAAAAGCCTTCATTGTTTACAGATATGTTTGAAAAATATTTTCTGTCTTTTTAATTGATAGCAATCTGTATCAGTCAGAGATTCCAAGTTTAAAGTTCCCAACTTCTCTTCTTTTTTCTTCTGTTTCTTAGAGAATTTTGACCTCTCTGTCTTTTGCAGGTGATGATATTTAGATTTCAGAATGCACAAGAGGGTATTGCAATTCTCTGCAGGCAGTGAATTTCTAGCCATTGATCTGTGTGTCATTTTACCAGACTCTCAGGGACAGCAATGTTACTGTCTGGCAACAGATCATGAAGACCTAAAACAACCTCCCATTTTGATTAATAAAAGAAAGTAAATAGTTTAAATCTGTTTATTTTCTGCTAGAGGTAGCCTGTAGTTGAACATATATTACATTTTGAAAATCAACAAAAATATTTAGTTGATTCCAGTAGCACTTGGAATAGTAGATTCATATGTAGAATATTAAATTAAAGAAAAAAAAATACAGCTTCTGAGTATAAACATTGAAAAATGGTGGAAAATGAAGAAAGCAGGGGCGGGGGTGCATAAAACAGACACTTGAGAAATTTTTCAAGCATGATTCTTTGTCTTCTTGAACTCTGATTTAAAGGTTGCTTAGCAACAGTGGCAGTAACAGCTGGGACACCCTTGATCTTGTTGTGTAAACTATTAAAAATAGGTGATGGAAAGTGGCACCATGGAAACAATGACTCTACTGAAGCAGGTGTCTGTAATGCAGCTTTTCAGTCTAATGCTAGAGGTGTAAATTACATAAAGACAAAAATAAGATAACTATGCCTTTCATTTTCTTTGACTTTGACAAACTATATTTCTTCTTCCCTTTTATATTTTTCTTGCAATTTCCCAAGCACATTGGTTCAATAAATTGTTGATTTTAATTGATTTGATATTGAATTTTGATTTCTAAATTTGAAAAATTAGTTTTTTAATAACTAAGGACTCATGCAGTCTAGATTGTACATATCCACTTAAACATGAACCAATATAAAATGCTGTAAAATTTTTATTGTACATGCATCTTTTCAGGTTTCTAATTTATTAATTGTTAAAGGCTGATCATCATGTACTTGTTTATTTTAGTTTAATAGGGATCATTCTTGAAGTTCTCCCTGTATCTTGTTTTATAATTAAATATCTTTAATAACAATATAAAAACATACTCATATACTCCTATTACATATTTTTCAAGGATTGTCTTTCTTACGTTCACAAAAACAACAGTATGCAATGAGTCAGTTCCTACTTTCTGATAGTTTTGTAGGCTGCCAGAGGGCTTGGTGACCTATAGGGCCAGTGTAAACTTCAATATTGATCAAAGTCGAGGGGGGCACCTTTCCAACAATGTCACTTAAATCAAGCTTTTCCTACCCTTCAAGCGAATTTACTTTTCCACATATTCAGTGGAAGCACCACCAAAAGAAGAATAAATGTTAAGAGAGTTTATATTTAGAGTATTTAAATAAAATCCTTAGTAACTAGAAGGGTCTATAAGACCATTCTTACCCTTCTATCATACATGGGAAACTGAAGACAAAAAGCAATAATAACCTTACCTAAGGGCAGAGACTATAATTTGTAAAATATCTATTTAGTTGGTGATAAAACTGAGATTTGAACCTTTGCTTCTGCATTATATTTCAGAGCTCTTTGAGCTGCATTGTGATTCTACATTTAGCCTATTCTACTAAAAATTTTGGAAGCTTGGGAAGAGTTGATTATTACTGAATAATATTTAACTAATGACAAGTTTCATGGGAATTTCTGCTCATTTTAATGTTTAAACTCATGCATTAAATCTTTGTTTTCATAAAACTCATGGAAACAAATATAAAACATAAACTAAAAATATTAAGAATATCATATCTTTGTTCAATCCCAAGATAATCCATTCACCTTAAATTTGAGTGAAACACAAAACAGAGAGTGTGGCTGAGCCCCCTCTCCTTCTGAACTCTGAGTTTGGAAACAAGATATGGCTGAAAGCTTGGATTCTGCAGAGTGATGGTGAAAATAATTCTTACATATTAGGTAAGCATTTGGAGCCAGGCTCTGTGTTTGGAATAAAAGAATACAGTGGGGCACTTCTCACAAGAAGGCAGAAACAATTGCCTATGCCTCTGGCTTATATTACCACATAGAAAGTCCACCAAAAAAAACCCAAAAACTATAGAAATAATAAGTTCAACAAAATCCATAACTTCCACACAATGCAATTTATAATTTAGAAATTAAAATATAAAAATCATATATGTTTTAATGTATAGCACAATGAATATGTAAATACATATAACAAAATATTTTCTAACCATGTATTGAGAAAATGATCAAATATTACTGTAGGTCAGTAAAGATGTCATAAATAAACAGAGAAAATGTGATTTTTATATAAAGTAAAATTCAGTATTATAAAGATAGAAATTCTCCCCAATGGTTAGCTAGTAATATAAACTTAAGGAAAATCCAGTTAACCTCTCAATAGGATTTTTCAGGGAACTTGACAAGCTGATACTACTAAATCATCTGGAAGAGTAAATGGTCACTAACTGCCAAGATGATTTTGCAAAAGAATGTGGTGTGTGTAATGGTCCTACCCCACCCAGGTCAAGGGAATTTTGGTTTGGCCCTTTTATCATACCAAATGTAGTATCAGAAAAGTTATTAGATTGGATAGATTTCTTAAATTAATGAATTCGAAAAATATTCACTTAGCCCATAATTATATTTTAAAACCATTCATTAAAGTTTTCAGCAGAGGTAAACTTAACTACTAAGAAGTCAGACTGGCTTGATAGAAATTAAGACAGTTGTCCTTTCTACTACTGTTTATTCCTATAACATTATAAAGCAAAATTTTCCATAGCCTTTTTATTTCTAGGACTAATTTTAGACTTTCCATTATTTTGAAGAAAAAATAAATACAATAACAATAATATAGCCCTTCTGAATTGTTTTGGAAAATGTTTGGGTATTATCCTGCCCTACTTGTACAGGTGGTTCAAGAGACACTTTTGTCCTGTGTTACTATTTTCAAATGCAGCAATCCTGTCTGCCTAGGTGATTTTAAAGGGCATTGGCAACTGTTGCTTCTGTACTTCTTGTGTAGGCAGACTCCCCTATTGCTTAAGTCACCTAAAGACTTTAGAATCAATTTATTACTGATTAACCCTCCATGAATCTATGATCCATTTGATATTTTTATATACATCATTGAGGTTTTTATTGCTGAACTAATTATCTAATTCATCCACAATAAGTATCTTTCTCTTCTAAAAGAGCAATCTCCATAGGACTAGGTTTCAATATGCAAAACCTAATAATACTCCAGTAGCAAGTAAAGAAAGCAATTGTGTCTTTCAATATTATAATGCATTTAAAAATATCAGTAGCTCCTATAATTCTCCACATGGCCAAGTTGAACTTCTTCTTAGGTTTTAAATATCATCAAATTCCTCAATTTAATGCTTGAACAAAAATTCAAAATTCTCTAGGGATATTTCAGTTGTTACTGAAAAAGAAGGGACTGTTCCCAGGTGATGTGAAGATACAGTTTCTTAGTTAGAGGCATTGGTTAAAAGCAGACTCTGGATCCATCTCTTATTAGCTATGTAACCTTGGACAAATTTTTATTCTTCAATTTTCTCATCAGTAACAGAGATGATAATAATACAAACTACTTCATATGGTTCTTATGAGGGTTAAACGAGTTAGTATATGTGAGCCTTATGGAAGAGTGTCTGAGGCAAGCCAACACCCTACAGGTCAGCTGTGATCATTCTGATTGATGTTGCGCTAATTATCATGCTCAAGCTCCAGGTGTCCCTTCAGAAGAATTTGAGATTTTTAGGATAAGCATATGAAATCTAATGAAACAAAATCAGAACTTCTCTGTGTTCCAAACTCAAATATGTATTTTATTGAAAAGAGAGCTAATCTAGATACAAAGTATATGAATTGCTTCTAATCACACCAATGAAACAATTTTAAATTTATCTTTTTACCCTCTTAATTTGCCTAAAAGTTGATTGCTAATTTATATCATTTCTTTATAGCTGGAAAATTTCTAAACATATGTCAGCAGGAAATATATACACATATATGTGTGTAAATGTATAAATGTATATACACCATGCTTCTGATATTTATAGCATGATAATTGGTAAATCTTAGGTAGACAGTGGGGGACCTCCAGCTTTCCTGGGGAAAAAGGCAGGCTCCTGAGTAATTGCTACACCTGAGGAAGGATGGAATACCCTACCCATCTACCATTCAGAACTTAGCACACCAACTGCAGAAGAATACAGAGGTACAATAGGGTCTGGAAGGTGACCTAGAACAACCTGAGGCTAATTATCATGTCAGTAGCTTAAATCTACATTGCGGTTCAGCCCCCAAAGGGGCTTTCAGGGAGGCTCATGGGAGATCCACATGCACAGGAAGACTCAGGTCATAAAACTCTCATCTGCCCATCAAAGTGGTTCGATGGTGACTCCTGAACCATGAGGAGGGCCCAATCCAGACACTATGAAACAAGACGCCGGACCATAACCAAGGCCCTTTTAGTTATGACAGGGGGTCCATTCATTGTCTGTGGTGAGGGTATCTTGCTCTTGCTCTGTGAACCTATCTTGTCCTTCCTTAATAAACTTTGTTTCATACTTGCCTTGCTTTTGGTGTGTCTGGTCATTCTTCAGCCAAGATCACACCAAGAACTGAGGACAAGTATGACCTGACAAAAGGACTGAAAACACACAAACAAATTGGGAAAAGTGGGGGAAAAAGCAAATTTAAACATATCACCTCATATCTTCTTCAGTCTGTCTCTTAGTTCTGTGACTAGATCAGTTCAGTATCTCATTCCAGGAGGTGGCATCGCAAACGAGTTTTAAAACAGAAGAAAAACCAAAGGTTTTGCAGCAGTTTTTAAACTAGATATCTTACAGTTTGAAAGGCGTGGTCACACTTTTGGTCTTACAGGAAAGGAAAGGGAAAACATTTTTCTAGGAGCAGAGATGGAAAGAGGGGTAAGAAATGTAGAAGGAGGAGGTAAGGTAGGGTCGACAGTAGAAAGAAGAATCGACTTTAAATATTTCACATGCACCATTTTTTAAAGCTTTTTGTAGTTTATGGAGTATCTTGGTTTAATTCTAAATTATTCTCTTTAAGGAAGGCAATGAGAGACTCCTGATTTTATTTGGAGGACTTGAAATACAAATTATAGAATGATCTTCATTGTTTTGGGAGGTTTGCTAGCCTCTTTGTTTTAATTGAGCATGTCATAAAGTAGAGATCTTTTAAGATTTTCATTGTGGCCAGCAAAGTGTTAAATCATCTCAGGTTCGCTCTATTTAGAATCCCAAAAATTTACAAGAATGTTTACACAGTTTGTAAATATGTTAGCCATTGGAGTACCTGATGGCAGCAGATCAGAGATGTCTCCTTAGAACCGAACTCTTCCGTATAATCCCTTAGTTTTCTATACTATCCCCTTAGAACTAAGGTTTTTATAACTACACTTACCTTCTGAAGGCACCTCTTCTGTGCCTGTAAGGGGAGCATCCTCACAAAACCTTATGGAGCAGCTGAGTCCAACTAGGTTCTCCTAAACCCAGGGCTGACAAAAGACATTCCCTCTGGGGTCCCAATGGAGGGAACCAGAACAGGGGAGAAATGAAGGAAAAGGGTGGACAGAAATAAAGTCTCCGTGATCTTCATTCTAAAAGCAGGAGATCTCAGATCAAGGGGAGTGTATCTGAATTTCTCCCATTGAGACTGGGGAGACAACTGAGCTCATGCCCAGTTTTCAGATTTCTCTGGGGTCCCCTTGTTCAGTCAGTGGGGGCTTAGTCCACATTTTCTTTTTTTTTTTTTTTTTGTTGAGACAGAGTCTCACTTTGTTGCCCAGGCTAGAGTGAGTGCCGTGGTGTCAGCTTAGCTCACAGCAACCTCAGACTCCTCGGCTTAAGCGATCCTACTGCCTCAGCCTCCCGAGTAGCTGGGACTACAGGCATGCGCCACTATGCCCGGCTAATTTTTTCTATATAGATTCTTAGTTGTCCATATAATGTCTTTCTATTTTTAGTAGAGACGGGGTCTCGCTCAGGCTGGTCTTGAACTCCTGACCTTGAGCAATCCACCCGCCTCGGCCTCCCAGAGTGCTAGGATTACAGGCGTGAGCCACCGCGCCCGGCCTGCATTTTCTTAATAATATTTTTTCTCTAGCTTACTTTATTGTAAGAATATAGTATATAATACAAATAACATTCAAAATATTTGTTAATTGACTGTTTATGTTATCCATAAGGCTTTCTGTCACAGTAGGCTATTAGTAGTTTTGGGGGACTCAATAGTTAAATGTGGATTTTTTTTTACTACACAGGGGAAGGGTGTTCTGTGCCCCTTAAGGACATATATAGTGAAAGTGAAAATGTTAAAGATTTGACCATTGAAATTAAGCACAACGAAGATGCTCAAAGCAATAAAATTAGATAAAGCAAAATGAGAAGCAAAAAAATCTCAGTAGACGTTTTTATCTAAGTTTTGGGCTCTAAAATTAATACACAGAAACAGAAAAAGTACAGATTAGGAAGATAAAAATTAGTCTTTATTCTCTATTGTATTTTGGAGACCATTGGAGGATACAGAATTATAACAAATGATTCTGTCACACACAGTCATCCTTGTCTTTTGCAATTAGACGAACTCAGCAATGACACAAACTGGGATACATATTGGAATTTAGGTAAGAATTTAAGTAAGTAATTGTGAAGTATTTCCTATGCAAGAGAAAGTAATCAGTAAGGGGTAGTATTTTCTACATCATCATGGAGGCATGTTCATTTCCTTATAGGAAACATCTTTCACACTCTGTGCAAGGCCCTGTGTTAGACAGTGGGTATAGAATGGAGAATAAAACCCACATGGCCACTAACATCATGAACCTCCAATTGGTAGGGAAAGTGTATGCTAAAGAGTTGGGGACTCAAGCAATACTTATGAAATGTGATAGATGAAGAAAAATATTAAATATTAATATTTAAAAGAGAACAATCTGAATGGATTTATATTTAAATTAGGTAGTCAGGGAAGACCTCACTTAAGTAAATATTTAAGCTGACACATAAGGAAAGGTTGACTTTTCAAGGAAAAGAAAGATAAGGAGTTCTGAAACTTGAAAAGGAAAGAGAAGTTGTAAAACATTTTTTGTAGAGTGGTTACTAGAAATATTAGAAAATGTTGAGCATGTTAGAAATAACTGAGAGCCTGAGTGTTCATTGATAATAAATTTGATCCATTCAATATAATGAGGTGATGAATTTTACATTAAGAAAGAAAACAGAAAATACTAGAAGTATGTCTAAAAAAATCCAATGACTGGAAAAATGAGTTTTATGCAAAAGATACTTGATTTCTCACTCTTTTTTTTTTTTTTTGCTTAACAGGAAAACAAAACTTTATAACAGAATTTACAATCTTGACTTCGCTTTCCTATGGTAGAAGCTCCACTACAGAGGTTTATTAAATATTTGTAATATAATCATGGTAAATATTTTGAACAATTAATGTGAAATGTAGAAATTAAGAAATAAAAAATTATTCTCTATTGTATTAGATTCAGAAAGTGAAGCATTTAAGCAAAGAGTAGTTACACCATGATTTATGTTTCGCTTAGGCATATTTATATATTCCTTCCTTAAGGCATACTTCCACTGGTACATTGGAGAAAGAGGTGATTGATTTTCACACACACTAGTTATCCATCTGAGAATGGCCTCTGTATGTTTCATATTCAATTATTAAGTTATATTTATATATATTTTGGCTTACTTGTTAATTTTATTTCTTCTCCTATAGAATGTAAACTCCAAAATTGTGCCTACCTTTATTTTGTTCACTGTATATGTATCTTTAAGAGGACTTTATAAATATTTGATGTATAAATAAATGAAAGCATTATTTTTTAAGATTTAGTGTTAATTTAACAAGATATTTTCACAAAACAGAAACAATAAAAGTGCAAAAGTGCACATGTTAACTTTAAAGCAAATCCAATTTCAGAACTATGTTAAGGAAAAGTCTATGTACCTTTGATTCCAGGAAAGGTAATTCAATTATCATTAGAGAGTTTATAAAACTGAATTTGAAAGACAAATGACTTACTTAAGGTCATTTAGCTTTAAGTAGCAAGATTGGAAGTAGACACCAAGTGTTCTGTCAGAGACAAGGGTTATTTCTAATAACAATTTATCTTCATTCTGTTAATTGAGCTTATGTAGTTTCCTATGCAAACTATTAGATGAAAACTACTTACTGTTTTCATAAACTAGATTCAAGGTTAGTTATACATTTTTTCCTTCCTACTCTGCCTTTCTAATTCATAATGTTGCTGCATATTTGAGTTATTATCATTAATATTATAATTATTATTCTCTCCTGAACTATCTTTACTGTTCTCTTGATAACTGTTGCTTAATCAACCTGATGAGGCTTGCCTAATAAACTCCTCTTGACATTATAGTTAGGAGCTCAGTGGGGGGCAGTTTATTAATATTATAAGGGTTAAAACTGTAGGCTGTGGCACCAGACTGCATGGATCTCACTTCTGGCTCTATCACTTAATACTTGTGCAACTTTAGCAGGCTGTTTACTCTCTCTGTGCCTCAGTTCCTAACAGGTAAAACAAGGATAAAGAAGGTATATAGCTCATAGAGGAGTTGTAAAAATTACATAATTCATGCTAAGAACTGGAAGAATTTCTGACATATAATAATCACTATATATAGACTTCTCTAATCTTCCTACAAGGTTAAATTGACTATATTATAATCTTTCAAACATTGACTATCCTTTGTAGCACTTATAAAAGTGGTAATTATAATTTCACATTTATCTGGAGAAACTTTGTTAAGTTTTGGACAGCCCTAATGCTATAATTTCCATGAGAGTTTCATTTCTTTTTGTTGTTGTTGTTGTTGGTTATTTTTGTGTGTGTGCACTCATCATTACATACCTGATAGCTATAACAATATTTAACATATAGTAAATGCTCATTGTCTAAGTGTTGAGTGAATGAATGAGTGAATTCACATAATTGGTAGCATCCTGTAATTGTATCATCTTCCCTATTCCATATTGCTAAGAACCAAGTTATGCTATGCAAAGTGTCAACTACTCTTTTCCCTTCCTGTTCTCATGCTATTTATGTTTGGATGTTATTGCATTTGAATTCAATTAAGAGTAAAAGGATGAATACTTTTAATATTTTGACATGACTCCAAAGACAAATATGCAAAAATAATTCACATTCCCTTTAGAATCCAGGTGCCAGTGATGTTTTATAAAAGTGTATCAATGAAGATAATAAAAACTATTTTTACCTCCTTCTTTATAACAACAATGAACCTTGATGCTATTGAATCTCTTCCTTAGAATTAATTTTTAGGGAGTTAAGACAAGATGTTCTCAGTGGTCCCTTAATTTAATTGTAGAACAAAGCTTAATTTTCAAACCTCAAGACAAGCAAATATGCATTTGCTTTCTTTTGTTTATTTTGGCTGAATTAAATTCCTCAGGTCAAGTAATACTTCAATCTTTAACACACTTTTCAAAATCATTCTATGTTCCTCAGTAGGAAGAAGTCCTTACAGGCATGCTCTATTTTGAAAATCTAAAAATAAAATAAACAATGTAGCTTATCATTAGTCAGGTGTTAATTGAACAACAACAAATAAACATTTCCTTTTAACTGAAGAAATATATACTCCATATTTAAACTTAACTGCCCATATAATCTTAAATGGAATTGAAATAAAAGGAAAAAAAGTTTCATGATTTCATTAATTTTTAAAAAAAATAAGTATTAAAAACAGCCATAGGCATATATATATATATATGTATGTGTGTGCATGTGTATGTGTATGTAAAACAGAGATACCTATATATAAAATTTTAATAAATTTCAGAATAAAAAAATGTTTTGGATTCCAAAATTGTCTGAACATATTTATGATTCTTATCATAAATGAAAATATCTTTTAAATGTACTGAATGTTTTAAAAAATAAAATAATATATTATAGAAGTTATCCAGTAAAATAAATCTTCTGTGAACCAGTTAGCTGATTGCTAATTTTTGTTGGGATTCAGAATGCTGTAAAACAGTAGTCTATCCTGACTGACTGTAAAAAAAAAAAAGAAAAGAAAAGAAAAATTGGCATTAGAAGGATTTTTCTTGGTTAAATTTTTAAACATTATCTTTTTTTCTCAAAACAAAATTTTCCAAAGCTCTATGGTTTTATTCAAAGTTCTTTCAAACTCCTAGGGAACATACAATTTTCATTTTACATAGCTTATCACAGATTGTGGAAAATGAAGTAATATTGACTATTCATTTTATGTACTTAACATAATAACTTCATTACAACAAGAAAAATCTAAAAATATCTAAGAGAGAAAACAAAATTATAGTAGTCCAATGAAAATTAAAATTACCCTGAAATTTGGAATGTTCTGGGTAATGATATCCTTCCTCTAATCTTTACACCTTCATTGAAGGGAATACAAAGGGGGTCCACAGACCTCTCTCTACTCCCAGATACTTCCTCAAGTCTCTAAACCTGAGCTGACAGAAGAGGATTCAGATGAGAACAAACTAGCAAAAGAACTCTGGCAACATGAAAAAGCAAAATAGTTTGACATCTCCACTGGATCACAATGGATCTATAGTAGTGGACCCCAACCAAAGAGAAAGAGTTGAAAATGTCAGGAATGGAATTCAGGATATGGATGACAAATAAGATGAACAGTATTAAAGAGAAAATTGAAAACCAATAAAAGGAAGCCAAAACAGTATTTCACGACATAAATTAAAAAATGTAAAAATCACTTAAAGAGCTCTAGACAATATAAGAAAGGATATAATAGAACTTAAAAAAATGAAAGAGGCATTTAGGGAATTTCAAAGTACAAAAGAAAGCTTCAGCAACAGGCTAAACCAAGCAAAAGAAAGAATCTCAGAGCTTGAAGACAAGGCTCTCAAGCTAACCCAGTCATTCAAAGATGGAAAAAAGAGAATTAAAAGAATTAAAAAGACTGAACTATCTCTCAGGGAAACATGGGACTATGTTAAGTGGCCTAATACACGAAATATAAGTATTCCTTAGGAAGAAGAAGAAAAAGCAAAAAGTATGGAAAAATCTATTTGAGGTAATTACTGAGGAAAAACTTCCCTCATATTGCCATACACTTAGATATCCAGATACAAGATGGTCATCAAATACCTGAAAGATTCAAAGTAAATAGGACATTTCTAAGACACATAGTCATCAACTTGGTCAAAGTCAAAATGAAGGAGAAATTTCTATAAGTAGCAACACAAAGGCAAGAACTAACCTATTAATATACAGGAAAACCTATCAGGATAACAGCAGATTTCTCAGTGGAGACCTTACAAGACAGAAAGGATTGGGGCCCCATCTTCAGTCTTCTTAAATAGAACAACTGCCAGCCAAGAATCATATATCCTTCAAAATTAAGTTTAATGAATGATGGAGAAATAAAGACTTTTCCAGACAAATAAGTGCTAAGGAAATTTGTCACTATTAGACCTGCCCTATAGGAAATATGCAGAATTGCATTATATATAGATCAGCACAATAGATACACACCAGTATAAAATCATCCAAAGCTAAAGCTCACAGATCTTATGAAACAATAGCACAAGAGGGAAACCAGCAATAAGGTACCACCGAACATAATGAACAGAACAACATTCCACATATCAATACTAACACTTAACATAAATGGTCTGAATGCCCCACTTAAAAGACATAGAATGGCAAAATGAATGAAACACACACACACACACACACACACACACCAAGTATCTGTTGTCACCAGGAAGCACATCTAATCCACAAGGAATCACACAGACTCAAGATGAGGGGATGAAAAAAAATATTCCACCCAAACAGAAACCGAAAGAAAACAGATGTAGCCATTCTCATATCAGATAATATTGACTTTAAATCAACAAGGGTAAAGAAAGACAAAGATGGTCATAATATAATGGTAAAAGGAGCAATTTAATAAGAAGGAATAACAATCATAAATAAATATGTACCTAACACAGGAGTGCCCAGATTCATAAAGCAAATTCTACTAGATCTAAGCAAACAGATAAATACTAGCATCATAATTTCCAGGGACTTCCACACTCTACTGACAGAGGTAGATAGATAACTGAAACTGAAAATAAATAAACAATGGACTTAAATGGAATTCTAGAACAAATGGAATAGACATTTACAGAACATTCTACTCCCAAAATACTGAATAAACATTCTTCTCATCAGCACATGTGATATTCTCCAAGATAGATCATATTGTAGACCACAAAACATGTCTCAGCCCATTCAAAAAATCCAAGCATGCTATGTATCTTCTCTGACCACAGTGGAATAAAACTGGAAAGCAATTCCAAGAGAAACATTCAAATCTACATAAAGTCAGAAGTTAAATGACCTGCTGAGCAATCCTTGGGTCAATGAAATTAAGTCAGAAAACAAAAGATTCCTCAAACTGAAATACAAAAGGGATACAAGCTATCAAAATCTATGGAGTACATACTCAGCTATAAGAAACAATGGTGATATAGCACCTCTTGTATTTTCCTGCATAGAGCTGGAACCCATTCTACTAAGTGAAATACCCCAAGAATGGAAAAATAAGCACCACATGTACTCACCATCAAATTGGTTTCACTGATCAACACCTAAGAGCACATATAGGAATAACATTAATTGGGTGTTGCGCCAATGGGAGGGGAGGAGGGGAATGGGTATATACATACATAATGAGTGCCATGCACACCTTCTGGGGGATGGACATACTTGAAGCTCTGACTCGGCGGGGGGCAAGGGCAATATACGTAACCTAAACTTTTGTAACCCCATAATATGCTGAAAGAAAACCACATTTGTGCCAAATAAAGCCTGATTTTAATGAAAAAAAAATCTATGGGGTACAAAAGAAGCAGTCCTAAGGGGAAAATTCATAGCCTTCAATTCCTACAGAAAAAAAAAAAAATCACAAATTAACAACCTAATGCCACACCTCAAAGAACTAGAAAAAGGAGAGCAAATCAAACCTAAATCTAGAAGAAAAGAAATAACAAAGCTCAGAGCAACATTAACGAAGTGGAAACCAAAAACACCCCGATATTTTATATATATATGTTATACATATATTGTGTGTGTGTATATATATACATATATATATATACACACATACAAAGGATAAATAAAACCAAAAGTTGGTTCTTTGAAAAGATAAAGTCAATAGAACTCTTGCTAGATTAACCAGACATAGGAGAGAAAGGACCCAAATAATCTCAAGCAGAAATGAAATGGAGATATTATAACTGAGACCACAGAAATGTAAAGTATCATCCATGAATACTATAAAAATCTCTATGAATATAAACTAGAAAACATTAGGAAATGAAAAATTTTCTGGAAACACACAATCTCCCATTACTCAATCTGGAAAAAATAGAACCTTAGACAAATAATGAGGAACAAATTGAAGCAGTAATAAAAAGCTTTCAATAAAGAAAAGCCCTGGACCAGATTGATTCAAAACTGAATCTAGCACATTTGCAATGAAGAACTGGTGCCCATCCTACAGAAATTATTACATAACATTAAGAGGGAGGGAATTGTCCCTAACTCATTCCATGAAGCCAATATCATCTTGATACCAAAGCCAGGAAAAGAGATAACAACAACAACAAAAACTATACACCAATAACCCTTATAGATGTAAAAATCCTCAACAAAGTAATAGCAAACTGAATTCAATGGCACATCAAAAAAATAATTTATCATGATCAAGTGGAGTTGATTCCAGTGACACTAGCCTTCTCATTGGTAAGAGAATAAATATGTAAACTAATCAATGTATAAACACATATTTATAACTGTTTTAGTGTCTATCCATTTATACATTCCTGTTAAGCTAAATATAAATTCATCAGAGGTCTGTAACTCTAATACAGTACAGTGAGGTTTATTCTAGCCTTCCACTCTAGCTTATGTGTAACTTCCCTTTTTGACAGTAAGAAACCTGGCTACAACCAGGTTTACTTATTTGTTCAACCCTTATATACAAGTATAATCGTTTCAGAATTGTTAACCTATCCCTCTAATTTACCAAGTAGAGTATATTTTTGTATAGTCACGTATTTTTCCTTTTGTATTTAGCCTTCCAGCTTCCAACTAAAACCTGGTTTTCCAAACTTACATTAGATAAACTGCTTTTTGCATTTTTTTATGTGTTCATTTTTTCTCATCTCCTTCAGTATGATTATATCAAACAACTGTAGTACAGTTAAATTCATTTGTCATTCTCTGTGTACCATTCTAGTATTGTCCAACATCCTGGTTAATATTTTTTTCAAATCATATTTTAACTTTAAAAAAATTTAAGTTAATTGTTTTGGATTATCTAACTGTATGCAAATTTCAAACATGTATTCATCCATTTTTTAAAAAATTACCAATGAGAAGGCTAGAGGCAATGGCATTCCAGTAGCAACTTGCACACTCATGCTCAGATCTTGGTTCCTAAATTAAATTATATTCTCCAATTAAAGGAGCTAGAGCTCCTTGAAAAAAGAAAAATCAGATTCTATGACTGGAACAGAAAAAATGGAAGAGGATCTTTGAGCATTTCATGGTATCAGAAAGTAAGGAAGTGCTCAAACAACTGTAATAATAACAACAACAATAGTGTGGGGGTAGAAAAGAGACAGACGAGGCACGTAAAGAGCTTCCAATGGCCAAAGCTAAGAAAAAAAAAAAAAAGGAGCAATATATAACATAGATTGGATTATAATTCAATGCATAAAATAAAAATAAATGAATCTATGCTGATATATGAGTGAATAAATAAATATGAGAGAAGAGACAAGTCTCCCTTATAGAATAATTTTAAATATTGTATCTAGATAGTCCCCCTTTGAGAGGTAGAATTTAATCAACCCCCAAAGTGTATGTGTAGGGAGAAGGGGGATGAACTTAGAGACCAGCATCCAAAGAATATAGAAAGGTAAAAATGGTAACTTTAAGGTAAAAAAAGCTGGAAAACATTACCTTAACCAAGTGATGAAAGTTAATATTCCCGATGATACCATCTGAATGTCATGTAATCCCTGCTATTGTGATAAGGACACATTGCCTCTTTACTATCCTTTCCAAAAATTCATAACCCCAGTGTTATTATGAAAGAATTATCAGACAAAATATAATTGAGGGACAGCTTCAAAATACCTGATCAGTACTTTTCAAAACTGTCAAGGCTAAGAGAAACAAAGACTGAGACGCTCTCACAAACCAGAGGAGACTAAGGAGTCATGAGTTAAATGCAATGTGGTAACCTGGGTTGGATTATGAGACAGAAAGAAGAAATTCCTGGAAAACTAGTGATATATCAATAAACTCTGGTATTTAGTTAACTATGATATACCTCTGTTGGTTTTTTAATTTCGATAAATGGATCATGATAATATGTCGACAATAGGAGAAACTAGCTGATGAACATATGGCAATTCTCTACACTACTTTTATGACTTTTATATACAGAATTATAGCAAAAGGTAGAGATGACTTAAAATAATAATTTAAACAGTAAAATAAAATTATGTAAATCAATAACTAAATTACAAATTAGAAAAAAGTCAGCAAATCAAGTCAAAATATCTAGAAGTAAATTAATTTAAGAGTAAAAATCAATAATTTGGAAAATAGAAAAAATAGACCATAGCAATAAAACCAAAAACTGGGTCTTTGAAAAATATCAGTAAATTTGATAAGCCTCCAGCAAGACAATGGAAATGAGTAGAGTCAAGATATAGACTGACGTGATGCAGACAGATTCCACTGATTTTGGAAAAGGTTTCCAAGTTATTCAAAGGAATGAAAGGACAGTCTTTTCAAAATAATGGAACAAATGTACATCAATATGAAAAATGAATACAACCCAATTCTGACCTATTAGCATACCTGTAAACTGACTTGAAAGGGATTATAGACAGAAATATAAAAACTAAACCTATAAAACTTCAGGAAGAAAATCACTCTTTGAAAGTTTGACAATTTACTGTTATTGTGAATACATTGTTACCATATGACTCAGTATTTCCAATCCTAGGTATTTATCCAAGATAAATGAAATATATGTGCATACCAAGACTTGTACATAAATATTCAGAGAATGTTACAATAATAGTTGAAAATGGGAAATGCCCCAACTGTCCACCAACTGAATAACAGTTAAACAAATTGTGGTATATCTATAAAATATAATACTATTCAGAAGTCAAAATGAATAAACTT
Organism: Eulemur rufifrons; assembly: GCF_041146395.1. Classification (NCBI taxonomy): domain Eukaryota; kingdom Metazoa; phylum Chordata; class Mammalia; order Primates; family Lemuridae; genus Eulemur; species Eulemur rufifrons. The sequence continues at coordinate 88,337,258 of NC_090997.1, read as the reverse complement.
GCAAAATATAGATGAATATCAAAAAGATTATGCTAAATGAAACTGAGCTGAAAAGTACATATCGTATGGTTACATTTATATGAAATATATGACATTACATTATATTATATGACTAGGAATAACTAATTTAAACTTTGGTGGCAGAAAGTAGATCAATATGTGCCTGGGGTGAATATATGAGTTTCTTTATTGCGGAGTTATGCAAGGAATAGTTACATTATAGAGATGTAATATATTTAATCTGTTAACAAAATTAATATAATTAATTACATCTTATAGAGATTTTCATGTTCAATTTTAAATTTATTTATATTTAGTCTTTATTTTTAAAAAATCACTATAATAAATTGTACAACACAGAAAGAACTTACATGAAGTGTTTTGGGGGAATGTCACTAACTTTGAGACTGTCAAGGAAAGAAGCAAATTTATACATTTGTGGCTTCACAGTGCTAAACAGCGTCAGAATGTATGGGTTAGAGGCATCATCCATATATTGAACTAATTCCAACAGAATTGGGAGCTCAGGGACATGCCATTCAGAAAGCATCATCCCTTCTTGAATGTGATGGGAGATTGTGTAGTACAGGGATTTCACTATACGTAGGAGAGAATATAAATCAATTTTGTTTAGTCTCAACTGGATTTGAAAAAAAGAAATCAATGGCAGTAGTTATCTCTATATGCAAATTAAACAGGAAGGAGCTGTGATTCCCCCAGTTTCACTACCTAACTGGAAAATTTTAACTATTTTTAAAAAACATTCAGTTTTGGTGAAGGATGGTAACTTGGCACAACGTTGCATCCTTGAGGTTATGGGTGATTTACATTGTTAAATTTATACATATCTATATTTTATATATACTCAGCAATATTTATATATTTTATTAAAAAAACTAACCTTTTTCCATTTATTATTTAAAAATTTCAAGAAAATGATACTCATCACCATTTTTGCTAGAAATGCAAGGTATACACATCTATAATGCATCCATCAATTGAATATACAATGTATAATCAGTATCCTTTCCATGATTAACAAGTGAGTAGACATGTGGTTTAGTAAATGGGAAGTATTCTAGGCTAGATTAATATCTACCACTGCAGATGAGAACACATTGATTCAGTAAACATTTACTGAGTTCCTGCTATATTCCACGCCTCTTAGACGCAAAAAACCTTTCAGAATTTATTTCCTCTTTTTTATAAGTGTAGGTAAATGAGATTTACCTAAAGGGTAAAATTATATAGTTTATATTCTTAATCTGGTGCTACATCTATCTTTGAATGACTGTTAAATATAATTTCTATAGGATAGAAGATAAATTCCTTAGATAATTGAGCCTCAGTTATCTTATTTGTGCTAATATTATTGAAAATTAATAAAAAATTTAAACTATTCTATTGAAAAACACATACATACATGTTTATAAAATGTGAAAATTTCACTTATGGCTTTGCAACCATGGATAAAGATTCTGGTTTATGCTACTTACAAAAAATTACTTCAAATCTTTCACCCCAAAGTAAAAAAGGTGGTGCATATAATTTCAGGTTATTTTTTCAGTAACCTACTATTTTAATATCATTTATAACATTTGAAACTGCATCTGATCTCTAACTTCTATTTAAAATTCTTTGTACCTGTGCTTAAGTACCATGCATATTCATAAGTATGTAAATCCATTTTCAATAGATTATCTGGTTTACAAACTGTTCTTTTTTAACTCCTAGAATTGAGTTTTTTAACAAGCCTAAAATAAAAATGTATTTTCTTACCACCCCTTACAATTCTAGTACAACACACTATATTTGTTTTTTGTTGCTGCCATAACAAATTATCATAAACTTTATTATTTATTGCCTTATAATTCTGGAGTCAGAAGTCTGAAATTGGTTTCTCTTAGCTAAAGTTAGCTGTTTGCAGGGCTACCATATAAAGCAATATATTTACTGGCTCCAGGAATTCGAGCATGAACATTTTGGGGAGCTTATTATTCTGCCTACCACAGACATAAACAACTAAATCTCATTCTAAAACACAAGTCACACTGGGAGAAAATATTTGAAAATACATATCCAATAAAAGATTATATTCAAAATGTACAACAGACTCTTAATACTCAACAATAAGAAAATAAACAACCCAATTAAAAAATGGGCTAGAGACCTTAACAGGCACCTCATCCAAGAAGATATATAGGTTATAAATAATCATATGAGAAAATGCTAAATATGTCATTATGGAATTACAAATTAAGGCAACAATGAGATACTATTGCATGCCTATTAATGGTTAAAATATAAAACGCTGACAATACCAAAGCTGGGAAGCAAGAGGAACTCTCACTGCTAGTGGGAAGGCAAAATGATGCAGCCCCTTTGGAACACAGTCTGGCAGTTTCTTATGAAACTACACACACTCTTACCATATGATTCACCAATAACACTCCTTGCTATTAACTTAAATAAGTTGAACATTTATTTCTACACAAAAACCAGCAATGAATATTTATAGTAGTTTTATTCATAATTTCCCAAACTTGAAAGAAATCAAAATGTCTTTAAATAGGGGAATGGATAAACAAACTGTGGTACATTCATATATTGGGATATTATTAAGTGACCAAAAGAAATGAGCCATCAAATGACAAAAAGATATGGAGAAACTTTAAAAGAATATTGCCAAGGGAAAGAAGCCAATCTGAAAGGGTGCATACTATAGGACTCCAACTGTATTGCAGTCTAGAAAACGAAAGACTACGAAGACAGTAAAGAGACCAGAGGTTACCAGGAGTTTGCATGAAGGGAGGGAGTGATGGACAGGTGTAGTACAGAGGAATCTTAGGGCAGTAAAACTACTCCATATGATACTGTACTGGTAGACACATGCCATCATACATTTGTCAAAACCCATAGAAGATACAACACAAATAACAAACCCTAATTTAATCTGTGAACTATAGTTAATAATACTGTGTCAATATTGACTTATCTATTGTGACAAATATACCACACTAATGCAAAATGTTAACAATAGAGGGGAGTGACAGCTAGCAAATGGTATATAGGAATTCTTTGTATTCTTTGTTTAAGTTTTTAAACATAAAACTTTTCAAAAAATAAAGTTTAATAATCAAAAACAAGATGATAAAATTAGTCATTTAAAACATCAGTAAGTTAATGCACAAAACAGACACTACAAACTCTTTTTCAGGATGGCATTCTCACCCACATTTTGTTGCACAGAAGTATTTCCCAAGGTATTAAACATGAGAGAAAAAATCAGGAAATAACTGGCCAGTTTGCTAGTAGTTATGAAGAATAATGAAGAGATACATAATTCCAAGAAACTTTAGGGGTAGATAAGATAACTACTTCTCAGTCCTGCACCGAAAAAGGTAAAATTTAGGAATATTTTAACTGCCAAAGACACCTTAAGACCACTGAATGGATTAAGTTGGTGCCAGTAATTCCTTTCATTTGGATTCATGACAATGGGAAAAGAGCCTAAAGTTTTCTCTCCCGTCAAAGATTGGCAAGTGCACAAAACCACAGTTAAATTGAGAAAGATAGGCAGAAGGGCAATAAAACAATAAATGTAACAATTATAAGAACTACATTCAGAAAAGAATTATAGGTAGATCTGACTGGAATTCAATAGATAAGAATCTTCTTTATTTCTGAAGGTTATCCCATCAGAGGAACTATCCCTCTGAACTAAAGAAGCCATTAATTTGTGGAGACTTACAAAGATCCCAGGGATCCCAACCTTGCAGGCAGAAATAGGTTTAAAAAGTTGGTCAGTCACACCACAAAATGTTTATTCTTCAGTGCTCACCTTAGATAAATTCAATGTAAAAAAAAAAAATAGATGGAAGAATCTTCCAGAGAACAAAATAATGGCCTTAGTAAAAATTTAAATGGAAAATTACTCCCAAGGAGAAAATTGGATCATAATCAAGGAATGTTTTTCAAGCTCAGGGTAGAAGAGATTTCAAAATTATTCCAGCATATTTCACAGTTGTTACATATGAGTGACAGTAGTCACTGTGTATCCATCTTTTTAAAAATAGAAGAGTTTTGTGAGAATTCAGAGGGAGTTAACTTATTTACTTATTAATTAATTTTAGTTGATTAAGAGAGTGTTTAAATAGTTTGTTTTAGTTCATCAAGAGAGTTTTTATAGTTTGTTTATTTTAGTTAGTTAAGAAAAGCCACTATCACAGATAACTCAGGATTAATAGATTTTGGCTTGATTTTGTGATTGGATAGAACTTAAGGTTTGTTTAGCCTGAAAAGATACAAATGATTTTTTTCTGAGGAACAGAGGGTACAATGAATATACTGTGCTCAGAAATGTAGACTCTGGTAATTATTATGGCTGTTTACCAAATATTTCTGGTTATCTCACTTTGAATCGTATGGTAGTGTTACGCTTCCCTGATTGCTTGAAGATTTTTGTGATGGCATATGTTATTTTGATCAATACATTATGAGGAAAAGTGACATATCTCACTTCTGGCTGGAAATGTTAAAAGCTTGTGTGGGATTCACCATATTCCCCCTATCTTAACAAAAACACTGTAGATGCACATGTAAAAGTGGAGGGTCCATCAACATCTATCCTTGAGTAACTTGAATAAGCAGCATTGAGTAAGCTTCTTGAATAAGCAGTCTTTTCAAACTGCATTGGACATGAAGGAACGAACAAGACATTTTGTTGTGTTAACCAACTGAGATTTTGGGTTGTTTTCTTACTGCAGCATAATCTAGTCCATCCTGATCAAAGATTACTAGATTAATTATTGAAGATGAAAGACTCACTTCTTTTCAGTATCTATTCCCTTCATTCATTTAATTTTTCTTACACAGATTCCCTTCTATCATAAAGAAAGAGTGAGGATTAGAGGGAGTCGAAGTGTGGCAAACAAATTAATAATTTAAGAAAAACATTACTGACAGTTAAATATCAATCAGAAGGTAAAAGTCAGCCTTAATTTTAATGCAATGAAATTTTAATGCAATGGTCTTAGAAAAAACACAGAAGTGTATATTTTTTACAAATATTTACATATTTGTAAAAACGATATTTTACAAATATATTTGTAAAAAAATATATTTAATGAACTGTATATTTATTCCTTTTTTTTAGTGCAGTAGGAGTATAATCTTTGTCTATCTTAAATGATCCTGGTGATATGTGAGAAACAGCACTTCTCCAACTATTGTCTTAATTTAGTACTATTTTAAAAAGTTAGGTGAAGAATCTACTTTTTTAAAAAGTTGAGTCTATGGGATATTTTTATGATGTATATATTTGCTTTCCTTTCCTAATTTATGATGAAAAATTATTTTGTATATCAATCTAAAAACATTTAGCCAATAGAGAGCCACATTCAAAATAATAATACAACATCAAAATACTTACACATTAGTTCTACCTTTTAATTTTCAAGTCATAGACTGTTTTGAATGACCCAATTATGATAATCAATACGTGGTACAGCATATTCCTATGAACGCAAATTCCACAGGATTTGGCCTATGTATTGTTTAGGCATTTAGCTAATCTGCTGTGCTTCACATAAAAAAGTATTTGGAAATATTTTCTTATGTATAACTTTCTAGCATTGATGGATGAATTAGCTAAGCATAATAAATGTAGCACTTTAAGCAGATTTGTATGTATCAGTTTTATCATCTTTTATTTCGTTTAAAGAAATTTGGAAGAACTGTATTAGAATAAAGGGAAGACAGATAAATTCTGGCATAAGAAATTAAACAGGGTTTACCTTTGAGATTTCTTAAAAAGCATTGGCAGAAGATTTGTCCACTCTAAAAGGAAAATGATATTAATCATAGTCGTAAGTCTGATAAGTTTTGTCTCAATTTATAGAAGATAAAAATTGAAAGAATAAAACTAAAATGATGATTGATGAAAAGTGTCTAATTACTGTGCTTATTCAATAGTCCAAGTAAGTATTAAACATGTAGGTGGTTTAAAATATGTTCTTGGGAAGAACATATGTTTCAGGTTAAATTTATTATACATACTGCATATATATGTATTAAACACATAAGCCCCTTTGATAACAAGTGAGATAAATTATAATTCAAAAAGTACCAGCCTGTAGGAGGGAAGTAAAGAACAGGCCAATCTACTAAAATTAAAAAGCTTCAGTGCCTATTATTCAGCCTGCTAGTGATTTAGACATGTAGAATTCTCTTTTAAAAGTTATTTGCTGTAATATCTTGTCAATACTTTGGTGGATTTCATTTCTGTATCTCTGCAAATATCAACTCCATTCACTCTTGTGAATATTTTACTATATAGCAATTTGATGAAATTATAAAATGCTTAATATTTAACATTTACTTCTATATACATATAATCCTTGATCAGGTGACTTGTTCCTGATTTGCAATAAGTAGTTATATGTCTTAACTAAATATAAGGCCAAGATAGAATATTATTCCCTTTGCAACATTAATATTTCCGATGGCAATTTGGAGATACTGAATTTCACAGTCTCAGGCAGATTTGCCCATGGTCAAAAAGATTCAGCCAAAGTATCTGTTGCCATGGTATTTCACTGTAGGGTATCCTGATATACTGTCTATTTTATTATTCTTGTGGAAGCTAAGTTACTTTTCAAAAAATGAAAAACATTTTGAAGGACATTGCCTTTGAAAGAAAATAAAAAATAGGTATAGTCAATTGAAATGACTTTTTTAATACTGAGCTACCAAGATCTCCTTGTCAATGTGCTACACACACACACACACACACACACACACACACAAATACCCCTAGGAAATAAAAATGATATGTATTTTGATGATTTTATTTCTTTTTAAATAGCATTCTTTGTCTTTTTTAGAAATTAAAATTGCTTGTTAAATTCCAAACTGTATGTATGTATACATGAAATATTGCTGATACTAAACATCTCATATATTACAGGCTAGTGATACAATGAAAAACTTTAAGTAAAATTTATATTGAAATATTATATACTTACATATCATAGTAGTACAATTCAGGCAACTTTCAAAGAGCAAATGCACCCATAGAATCAATGCTCAGATCAAGAACTAAAATAATACTTGTACTCTTTCTGTGACTACTCCCCAGCAAAGGGAGCCAGCATCTTGCTGTTTACCAATATTGACTGGTTTTGCTGAGTTTTGAATCTATAAGTAGGATTATGAAATATGTCCTCTTTGTTTCTGGCTTATTTTTTTCAGCTGTATATTTGTTAAAGTAATCAGTGTTTCATGTATGGCACTAATTTCTCAATTCTCAATATAATATTTTATTGTATAAATCAGGGTTTCTTAACCTTGTCATTAGTGTTTTTGACCAGATAATTATTTGTTGTGGTGTCTGCTTTATGCATTGTCAGATGTTTAACAATGCCCTCGTCTCTACTCCTTAGATGCCTGTGACACTGTTCTCTCCCATCCGCTTATGTTTATAACAATTAAAAACATCTTTTACTTCACCAAATGCCCTCCAGAGGGACAAATCACCCCCTGTTGAGAACCACTGGTAGAGATATACCACAGTATTTATTCAATCACCTGCTTAATAGACTTCTAGAGAGTTTCTGGTTTAGGGCTTGTACAAATAATGATGCTACGAAATTCTTGTATTTTTCTTGTCCATATACACGTTTTTTGAGTATATATCATCAAAATTGCTGGGTCATAAGAAATGAGTATTTACATCTTCAGTAGATAATGCCAAGCATTTTTTAGAGTGATTACACCAGTTTACACACTCTCTAGAAAGTCCTAAGTGCTCTATATCCTCACCAACATTTGTTATTTTTTAGCATATTCTGAAATAAGTATTTAATGCAATCTTGTCATGGTGTTAATTTTCATTTGCCTAATGACTCTAATAAGTCTTTCATTGTTTATTGACTATTTGGATATTTTCTTTGTTCATTATATTGAAATGTGAAATTAAGTTACTTGCCTATTTTATGTTATCTATTGTGTTACTGATTTACAGGCATGCGTATATATTCTGAATATAAGATTCTTTGTTGGATACAGGTATAGCAAATATCTTATCCCCTTCTGTAATTTGCCTTGCCATTCCCTTAATGATATGTTTTGACTTAGCATGTTTTACCCCTGGTTTACACCCACATCTACAGTGTATCCTTTCAGGGTCCAGATAGAGAGTCTGTTGTAGTGTTTAACGAGGTCGATTGTGAACTGCAGTTTCTGTCTTTCTGGTAACTCTCAAATATTACAATCAGCTTTTCAACTGCTTTCTAACATTCACAATGTATAGACTTAAAAGGCAAATGCTACATGCTGATAACTAGGGCAGTGTTGAGCTTACTTCATTAGGCTTCCCTAATGTCTGGGATTTTAGCCCCTCAAGTCTGTGTTGTTTTAGCATCTCCAGATTTCCATTGTTGTCTCCCCAGCTAGCTTTTCTTCATCTTAGCTTTTCTTGTCCTGCACAACTTCAATGTTACCCAATGGCTCAAGAACAAAAGCATGGCACAGAGATTCGACTTACTTTAATGAGTTTCCTATTTTCTGGTTTTCTGTCCCCTCAAGTCCTGGATCTCAGCTCTCCAATGCTGTTAAACACCCTTATTCCAGCTGTACGTAGAGGGAACACTGTTCTTCTACAAGGTACTCCATCATTGTCTGAAGTGGGATTTTATCAATAAGTAGTTCTACAGTAGAGAAAGTGTGAATATGAGACAATAACTGATATTCATAAAAATCCTTTCACATAATTTCTATAGTGACATCCATTTTAATGTCAGAAAAATGAGTGACTGTAACAATTCTCTACTCAATGCTCCCAAGCAAATAGTTTGGATTTGGATTTTACATGTTTTAAATTGTTTCTTTATGGTTTAATTAATTAATTGGTGGCACTGGCTTATTTAATGTTTTCAACCTTGATATTCTTTGTAAGCTATATCACTTAAGGTAAACGTGACACTGTAAGATGGTGACACATATTACTGTGACAGCTTTAAAGAAAATGTTCCTTTTTTATTGTGGCCTTTTTGGAATTCAATAAAGAACTAACTACTTGTTCTCTTTCAGATATCTGATGCTTTTTGTTAGGTCCATTGACTGTCTATCATGGATTAGGTTTAAATCAAAATATAAAAATAAATAATAAAAGAGGAGAAGATGAATGAAACTTTAATCTTCCAAATGAGAAGAGCATATCAAGATATATAAATAGATCATTGTATGACTAATTTTAAAATACTAATTTTAAAATACTAATAACATTGGAAATAAAATGTTCAATGCAGCTTTGAAATTGTATATTTACTTTTTTCTTTATCTTTTACTTTCCACATCATTCTTTTAATCAGGAAAATGACCTTCACCATGACTAAAGAGTCCTTTTACAATTATATAGACATATCTTTGAGAGTGCTCATAATTATTATTGTTACATTACAATTAAAATGAAATATATTAACATGTTATGCTATTAGCTAATGTACTTATATTTATTACCTAACACAAACTTCATAATAATATGTTACACAGGAATGAACTATTATTGGCATCTATTTTATGGGTAAATATGGCTCAGAGTTTTAAATAAGATCAAACAGTTAATACATGCAAAGGTAGCACTGAAACAAAAGATTGAGTTATTAAGAGTAAAAAAGTACATGAGAAAAATTATTACATAATCAGCATATGGTCAAGAATACTTATGCATGCATTTTTCTTATGGTGTGAAATAAATTATGGATAATTTAAAACATTATTCTAAATTATGTCAGCATATCAAATGCCCTGTTTTACTCTTCATGCGGGGATGCATAATGTGCTAGGCCAAGCAAATGCTTGTATCTGGTCTCTTTACTTGCTGGGAGGGAAAAGAGAATGGATCTAAAAGAAAAGCTTAATGTAGAAAAAACATAGTATGCTCTTTTATCGTGTATTATTGCTGTAAATATGAGCCAAAAATTTGAAATTTCATGTAATGGCAAATCAAACATAAAAATGCATATATGATAAACTCTGATATAAATGCTAACAATTTTTCATAAACTTTCAAATTCCTACTATATCCAATTTCCTCATTTATTTTAATGTGCTCCAACCCCCTCCCAAACTATATCATTTCTGATTCTTTCTCATATCCATGGCTATTTGGACCCAATGCTGGCCCAAATTATGCTAATCAGACTCCATTTCTAAAGAAAATTGTATCTAAGCTGCAAAAAGATTTTAAATGGAGGGCTGTGACCACTTGAACTGAAGGTCTTGCAGTGTTGTTGTTGGAGTGTACATCTCTATCATTTGCATACCATGCACAAGTCAATGTGATGTATACACCAAGCAAATAGTCACAATAATAAACCAGAACACCTTGGACTACTAAAATCCATTAGAGGTCCACATGTACTTAAAACTCTTTGTGACTTTCTTTTATTGCTAAGAATCACAGATAATTTCTTCAAATCCAGAGCTTCTTGCTCAACTCATTAATAGTTTATAATGTGATATAGTAGTTTTCAGAAGGGAGAGTTACTGGTGATGACTATTTTACTTGTTCTATAATCCTCATCATTTTTTCTGCTAGTTAATATTTTATATAAGCAAGAATACCGATTGAGTAGTGCAAGATTCTTTGAGAGTTAAGAATAACAGATTGTACTAAACGGTAATTTTTCACAAATAACTTTGAATTGTGTAGGCATGTTGAAGTCCAGAACTACCTTAACATTTTAAAATCATAAATGTTATAAATAGCCAGCACTAAAATGAAACATGAATAAAAAAGAACATATATCTAAATTTGATTCCAGAAAACTAAGCAAATATGACCTCAATAATAGTCAATATCTCGTATGAATCACTCAGAAAAAAAGAAAATATTGGATTCTTTTATGACTGAAATAAAATGGTATATCAATTCTACTTCTTACCTAAAATGTTTTCTCTGAAACATAACCAACATTTATATGTGCAATTTGGTGTTGGTATTAAGTGGCCTTAATAGTATTTTCTTATAAGTTCTAAATTTTATTATTCTAACTTCCTCTATTTTATGTTATCTTTATTGTATGTCCTAGAATCTACAAAAAATTTTATAAAAATAATAAATAAGTCCTAATCATGTATTTGTCTAATTTTCTTATCATGTAATTGAAAGAATCTCTATCACTTCTGAGAAAGCACAATTTAATTTTGTTTAGGCTTCAAATAACTGAGAGAAAGCAGAAATCATATCAAGGTAATGAATAAAATTACTTAACACTTCAATGGCCCACACGGGACAATGTAGATATCTAAGAATGATCTTTCATATAGTATATTAATTACAAGTGATACAAATGAAGTAAACTTTCTAGTTTTATAAAGAATTTATCCAAAAAGAAATAAATGCAATTTAATTTAAACTATGTCATTTCATGAACTCATTTAATCAAATGACAAATAATTGGTGGTAAACATAAATCACAAGTATACTGGAATAGGCACAGTACTTTTGTGTTCTTTGAGACTCTTGCCTCCAGCTATTCCATCACCTTTAGAAAATATTCATTCACCTTTATTTTCATAGTCTATAAAGCATATTGATTCATTGGATATAAGATTATTCATCTTTTCAACTTTAGTTGTGAATCTGGTTAATTAATGATCTCAGTTCAAATATGTATATATAGCACATAAACAGCTTGAGAGATGATGGCTAGGTGGAAAGATGGAAAGATGATAATTAGATAGATAAACATAGAAGTATGTTTGTTATATCTGAATCACAAAAAGAAAAAATTGGTTACATTTTAATACATTTTTTGACACATAGAATTTACTTTTTGGAAGACGGTTTTGTAGGACATAAATTTCACTTTGAATTTGTTCTCACTTTAACAATGAATAGATAACAAAAATGATGCACTTATGGTTAAAATATTTGATGTGACCTCAATAGTTGAAAATAGCAAAATGATGCTAAGAAAAATATTGTATGTTATTTATTTATAAAGAATAAATATATGTAAGTTTTTATATGAAGAAGAAATAACATAAATGCATGGTCCTAAAAAGCATAAATCTTTTATATCCATTTTTGAGCTTTAATATCCTTTTATTTCTCAAACTTGAAATATCTTTTGAAAGAAGCAAATACACTACCCTTAAAATGTTTTACATGAGTACGTGGTAGACTATTACGCAACCCTTAAACACGTTGATTATGCAGATTATATAAAGATATAAAAATGTTAATGAAATTTAGGTTAAGTGAAATAAAAATATATGTATTGTGTTTGCACACAACATGCTAATTCTAGACTCCATTTTTTTTTGTTTTTGATTTCATTACACTTGGAATCCTGCAGCTGACACTACTTTCAGCCTAGATAATTCCCACACACACTTTAAAACTTATTTCAAGTATCAATCACTCTTTCTGAAATACTTACCCATTTCTACTACTGTAATACTTGGTGAAGAATTCATTATTACACTTGTCACACTGCACGGTAATTATCTATGTAAAGTCTCCCTTGCTTCTAGGATATCACTTTCATGAAGGTTGTAATTGTCTTTTTTCATATTTGTAACCCTAGTACATAATACAATACCTGACATGATCTAAGCATCTGGGAGATGAATCCATTAAATAAACCACAGTTTTACCAGTGCTGACCTCTGCAAGCACCTAGCTTCTGGCAAGCAATGGTACTACTGCTACTGCTCTTCTGAGCGATGTTAGAACACAGACAAAAGAAACAGGAGATTACTATCCTACCCCCAAGCTTCATCATCAGGTCATTCCCAGAAAAATTCTTTTGAAAACTTTATAGTTAGTCAAACCCACAGTGTATCACACCCTTACAATTTTGTCATGACCCAGATGCAAGATAAATATAGAAACCAATGATTTAAAGAGATTACTTGAAAAGATTAATGAATTGATAAACATATATCCATACACATTTTTTTTAAAAATAATGTTCATAACGACTTATTTATAATAGCCAGCAATTACTATATTTTTATAAAAATCCAGACAAAAATAAATCCATCAATGGTGAAATAAATCAGAATATTGACAGCCTCCTGGGTTAGAGACAAGGATTGCCTGGAAACAGGACTAATGAGCATTCTGAAGTAATGAAAATGTTCTGTATTTTGAATGAATTGTGGGATACATGTGCATTTGTCATAACTCATCAATTTTCTGTACTTTACTATCTGCACAATGCACTGTATGTAAATTATACCTAAATTTAAAAAATGAAAATAAAATCCAAGTGTACATGATAAGGAGAACTAGGAATGTTTATTTTAAGATTTATATGGAAATGTAAAAGATCTAGAATACCAAAACGATATTAAAAATGAATTTGCAGAACTTACACATGTGATTTTTAAGAAGCACTATAAAGGTACAGTGAGGAAAAAGTGTAATTGTAGAGTAAAATAGACAAATAGATGAAGGGACTAGAATAGATAGTTGAGAAAAAATCTACATAAATATGATGAATAGATATTTGACAACATCATCATGGGAATTTTTAGGGGGAATGAACATGCTTCATTTTCAATAAATGCCATGGAATCACCAGCATATCTGTATACAATTATATGAACCTTAAGCCTTACTTCACTGATACACAAAGAATAATTCAAATCTGAACCTAAAAACAGACACAAACATTTAAGAAGAAAACTTACACAAATATTCTTAATAACTTAGAGTAGGCAAGGGTTTCTTATAAAATATAAAACAAAGCATTAGACATAAAAGAAAAAAGCTAAAATTTCTGCTCATCAAAAGACATTGTTAGGAAAATAAAAAGGGCTTCACAGACTGGAGGAAAATATTCATAATCTACATATCTGACAGAGCACTTGTATACCCAGAATATATGGACACTTCCTAGAACTGAATAATTAAAATAAAACAACTCAGTAAAAAAGGGAAAAAAGACATAAAGACATTTCACAAAAGAAGATAATTATATGGTCAATGAACACGTGGAAGGAGCTCAACACCATTAATCATCAGGGAAACTTCAGTGAGAAGGCATTTCACATCTTCCAGAATGGCCAAAGCTAAAGTGACTGATAGCGTGCTGGGAAAAATGCAAGGAAATTGCATTTTTGTAAACAAATTGCTCTAATATTTATGAGTATGGAAAAATGGAGTTTTTAAAATAAAATTACACATACACTTAATATTATACCTAGAAATTCTATAGCTACCTATTTAACTAAAAGAAATAAAAGATGGTATCTACAAAGAGACACATAAAAGATTTCTACAAAAAGACATGTACAAGAATGTTTATAGAGTCTTTGTCCTTAATGTCAAAATATAAAAAAATGTCCATTAACATGAGAATGGATAAATTTTGATAATAATACTTCTCTGGTATAAAATCATCTTGATGCTTCCATTGATATTAACTATAAATGATTTTTAAAAATACTATGATTAAAAAACGTAGGCACAACAAAGTTTGATTTTCTTTATATGATCAAGAACAGGCAAAACTAATTCATGATGGTAGATATCAAAAGTGTAGTCTGATAATGGTGGAAATTGGCAGGGAAGGGGCACTTGGTAACTTCCTGTGGCCAAGGAAAAGTTCGAGATCTTGCTTTATATGGTATTTATACAGGTGTATATGCTTGTGAAAACAATACACAGTACATTAAGATTTGTACATTTGATTGAATGTAAAGTATACTTCAATGAAAATATGCTTAGGGATTATACAATTTTTATTTTTTCTCTGCAGAATATGTTTAGACTCTCTGACTATATTTTCTTTCAATTACTTTATTGTAAAGAACAGAGGTAGTCACATTGAACATTTTTTTCAATTAAAATGATAAGTGGATTTTCTTTTTTTCTCATCATCATCATCCACACTGATCCTGTCAGAGGTCACTTTTATTTTTTTAAAGCTAGTGTTTTAGTTGATATAAACTGATGTTACTATTTCAAAAGTCTAGCTATAACTATGATAGTCAATGCAAGATTAGTTCTCTGTGCTTTTTTTCTTTTTTAACCTAGATTTTTGGTTAACTGTTATTTTCACCATTTAAGTGTCACACTGCAGTCTCCAGAGTGAACTTTTGTTCACACTTTTATCTGCTTGCACAATGGATTTTCTTTGGGAGAACTCAATACTTCACTAAACTAATTAGAACCAAGATAGCATGGAATTCTTGGTGGGTTAGCTACATGAGGGAGCTACAAAGGAGTGAATGCTGCCAAAAAGACAGAGAGAAAGAAGCAAAGGATTCATAAACCTGGGCATGAGACAAATTTTGAAAACTGAAAGTTTTTAATTAAGGAGATTTGAATGCTTGGCAAGCATTGTAAGGTTATGGAGTGAATATACATTGTCTGTGGACCCTAAAAGAGTTACATTTAACCTTAGTTTTCTCATTTATTAATCATGTGACCTCTCTCTGTTTCAGATATGTTGACTATACACTAAAGCTAGTAATATTCCTATTTTATAACTGTGGATATTAAACACGATACAAAATGTAAATTACTAATAGTTGGCACAAAGTAGAGCTTATATACATAATTCCCTTTTCTTTTACCAGGGTGAGGCAGTCTGGAGTTAGTAGAGAGATGACAAATAGAGGCACAAGGTGTGGATCTGCTGTTTAGCCAGGAGATACTGAATATAAATAGATCTACTTAATTTAGCCAGGAGTTGAAATTGACACTTATATAATCAGATGGGAAGTACAGGAGATAAGTATAACAAATTGTTGGCCTAAGGTTTTCTTTCCATCTCTGGTTTCTTACTTTTAAAATAACACTGAAGCTTTTATTTTTAGTATAAATTTAGACTAGGGAAAATACAAACTATAAAATATTCAATGGGTTATTTGAAGTACTGGAAATAAGTGCCAAAGTTTTTGAAGTAAATTATGGCTTTCAAAATGAGCTTGGGTATAAAAATAAAGATATTTTGCACCAGAACTTCCAAGCAAGTCCTAAAAATCCACAAAGCCTTTCACTGCAGAATTACTTTTGGCCACATTTGCCAACACCACTTTCTCTTCCTTCTATCCATGCCAATCTTCTCCTTTTGATTTTTGATAGCTTTCTACATTAGAGGATATTCTTATTTGTTTCATAAAAATGAATTCCCAGAAAAAGGGAATTCTTAGGACGGAGAAATAAATGAGCTTACTAAAGTTCATTGCAGTAATTTGCGTTGGCTCAGACATCAGTCATTCTTGGTCCTTAAAAAGTGAGAGGGGGAAGCAAGCAAGGGGATTGGATGTGCTCCAGTTTCCATGGCAGGGCAAATGTAGGTGAAAGTGATCTGGCTATAGAGATGCCAAGAAATGGGGACTGGGACTACTTAAGTACAATATCTATAGAAGTGTATTAATGGGGATATTTTTTCACAACTTATTATGGACTGAAGTGTTTGTAAAATTGAAGAGAAATTAATTATCAAAAAATGGCCATGCATATAAATGTAATGGCAGTGTCAAAATGCTCTAAATTTTCCAAAATGCTCATGCTCAATTACTGTAGTTATTCCAAGGTGGAATACCAACAAACAGTTCAGTGACGAGCATTAGTCCATGAACCACAATTTGAGTAGCACTAACTAATATATCAGTCTTCACCAATGGTCAGCTAACAAAGCAAGCATTCAAAATATTTTTCAAAGGCAAACAAGACAAAATAAAAACCTGATTTGTAGTGTTTGCTGATGTTTATAATGATAAACTTCCTTCATGGCTGATTTCAAGTTATATAATAATATGATGTTACTGAATGCATGGTTGGGGAGAAAAGTGCAGAATCCAACCTTGAGCCTCTTGAGGATAT
The DNA here is from genome assembly GCF_041146395.1 of Eulemur rufifrons. Lineage (NCBI taxonomy): Eukaryota > Metazoa > Chordata > Mammalia > Primates > Lemuridae > Eulemur > Eulemur rufifrons. The sequence goes on along the minus strand of NC_090997.1, from coordinate 88,320,406 downwards.
CACTTGTTTAATATTAATTCAAGTAAGGGTCAACAGAACTTTTAGAGCCTATCTGTTATATCCCTGAGAAATGTGGCTGGCAGTTGAGTTTTTAAGAGTAAGATCCCAAGGCACACAAATGTTTGCTGGGAAATGTGTTTGTTCTTAGTAGATTCCATCACAAGGCAAATTACTGTGTGCTATCCTGGGAAAGAGATTGAGAAATAAGATCACCAACTGCGTTTGGAGAGGGATCAAATCAAGGAGTTCAAAAAGCATTTTAATATTAGAAGGGGATTAGGGTTATTCATTAGAGAAGTTGGGTCAGAACCACAGACAGGTATATTCTATTTTCCTAACATACAAACTCTTATTTACTCTTGCCTTAAAACATGAGATAGAAATTGTCTTCATTTTACAGAAGGCCAATTCAAAACTAAGGGGATCTGAAAAACATGCTCATGATCTCAAAGCCAGAAAATGACAAAGCTAGGATTTCAAAGGTGGTCCATCTGACGGACTCCAAGCCTATCATCTTGGCCTGTACATTATACTTAGTTCTTAGAGTGTAGCCTATAAAGGGAGAGAATTTGAGAGGAGGCTTTTTGATTTACAAGTGTCTTTAATTCTTAAATTTCAGTGTAGATTTTTCAAGGGTCACATGGGAACCCAGCAAAAATGGCCTTTTATAATTCACCAAAACCTAGGTTAAGTCACTTGTTGAGCGAATTGGTTATGTCACCTCTCTATTCCTTGTTATCCCATCAGTAAAATGGGGATAATAAATATATTAAATTGTTGTTTTAAGGCTCAAATAGGACAATAATTATACATACCACATAAGTTAAAAACTAATAAACATTACTTTTTTTTTTTATTTCAGCTTATTATGGGGGGTACAAAAGTTCAGGTTACATACATTGCCCATGTACCACCTATCCCCCCAAGTTAGAGCTCCAGGCGTGTCCATTCCCCAGACAGTGCGCACTGCACTCATCATGTAGGTATACACCCATCCCCTCCTCGCACCCCCCGCTCCCTGAGTCAGCACCTTCAAGCATGATCATTCCCCGATGGTGCGCAACGCACTCATCATGTAGGCATACACCCATCCCCTCCCCCCACCCCCCCACCTCAGTCTGATATCCGATTGGTATCATTCCCAGATGTGAGCTTGGTGATGATCAGGGAAACCAATTTCTGGTGAGTACATGTGATGCTTGTTTTTCCATTCTTGGGATACTTCACTTAATATAATGGGTTCCAACTCTCTCCAGGAGAACCAAAGAGATGTCGTATCACTGTTATTTCTTATAGCTGAGTACCACTCCATGGCATACATATACCATAATTTACTAATCCAATCATGAATTGATGGGCATTTGGGTTGTTTCCACATCTTTGTGATTGTGAATTGTGCTGCTATAAACATTCGGGTACAGGTGTCTTTGTCACAGAATGACTTATGTTCTTTTGGGTAGATGCCCAATAATGGGATTGCTGGATCCAATGGTAGGTCTATTTGAATCTGTTTAAGGTATCTCCATAATGCTTTCCACAGGGGTTGCACTAGTTTGCAGTCCCACCAGCAGTGTATGAGTGTCTCTCCGCATCCACGCCAACATGTGTTGTTTTGGGACTTTTTGATAAAGGCCATTCTCACTGGGGTTAAGTGATATCTCATTTGGGTCGGCATTAGCTCAAGCGGTTACTTCCTCACGCTGGACTTTCCATCCAACATTACTTTTTAATCATTGAATCACTATGATGATTATCAACTCAGAAATTAGGCTATTTTCAGCCTATAGGTGAGGTACAATGGATTTAAATACAAAGTACAGAGAAACCATAGGTAGGAAAATGATTGCTGGTATAGCTTTGTCATTGATGTCATAAAACATCCAGTGTTTGATATATTCTTCCAGTGTTCTTTGCTCACATGCACCTAGTCCATCAAACTGTGCTCAGATAAAAACCTACACTAACAATAGGAATAAAGTAACTGTAATTTTTTAAGTAGTTCAGTCTCGTTCTTCATTGTATATTGTTGCTCATAAGCATGATTTTTCTAATTAACTGAAACTTGGGACACATGGAATTATACTATTTAAAACTTTGAATTGTATCAATAAATACATATGATTAATGTCTTCATATACACTAATGTAATGTAATATAGAACCAAATCAAAAGAACAAAATGAAATATGAAATGCCAAGGTCTTAGAGTCACAAAATTCTAACTATTTTTAAAATTATAACTATTTTTCTATTGTTTTAAACTGCTGAATTTGTGGTAATGTTAACGAGCAACAGAAAACTAATACACTATAGAAATTCCATAATCTATATAACGGCCTCTTTACTAATAAACTCATTAAAATCAGCCCTAAGCCTTATATTAAAGTAAAAAAAAAGGTGCTTAATTCCAAGCTTCCTCTTTTTATATCATTTTTTTCCAACTCCTGTCTTTCAGGTACCAGGTGCTCTCCTGACCAAAAAGTGCCATTGAGGGAAGTTTTCTATTGGAAATTGATTCTCTAAGAGCTTTTAGTTTCATGTAATTAGCAAATATTGAGTTATGTCTTTCTTGGTATAATTAGACACATTATTTTTTTGATCCCTCTGTCAGTTCATAAGAGAGTCAAAATCTACAAAGCTCTGTATAATCATCACTTGCTTTTTTGTGGTTTATTTCAAAATCATCATCATCATAACACAACAAACCAAAGACTCATCTTTAGATGTATATAGGAGGGTAAGAAAAATATTATAGTTACTGCAGGTACCATACCTTTTTCCTAGAAAGGATTCTTTCGGTTGAGAAAGAAAATCTTGATAGACTTTTTAATATGGAAGTTAGAGCTCAGAAGGCAAGGCTGAGCAGTGTTCTAATATAGAGGGACAGAGTAAGCACATGTTAACCCAGTAAGGTGAGAGTCAGTGGGATAGATATACTCGTCTTTTTCTCTGCCACCCTTTAATTTCCTGCTGGTATCTCTCATAGCTTAAAGCCAGCTGGATAGCAGAGAAGAAAGGAGCCCTTGCAGGCAGTCTCTATACATCAGACCCTCAGGATACCAAGTAAGATGACAAAGGATGAAGATGAATTAAATAGAAACTACTGCACAAATTAAGAGCTAAAAGCTATGAATAGCAAATTAGTAGGAATGTGTAAGTGGGGGCAAATAGTCCAAAGAAGAGTAAAGTACAAAATGGAAGGTGTACAAAATGGGAAGTATCCACAGGCTTTTGGGGACTGCTAAAAAATTGGGCTAATAAGAAACATCTGACAGTAAAGTGGCCAAAGGCCTTGTAATAATAGGGATATAGAATAGTCATTTTTGCATTGTCAGCTTAGCTATTATGTAACCTGCCTTCACAGCCACAATCATGTCACTATACACATCTTAAGTTAAAATCTGCCACGTAGGCTTTTTTAAAAAAGCTCCCAATGTGGAGCAATTTGAAAATGAGACACGAAGACATTAGATGACAAGAATCAAAAAACAAAAACAAAATTAATAAATAGGAGATTCCAGAGATACTCCATGCTCTGTCCCTTGAACCAACAAATCTCTTCAAGAATTTCCTGAGATGCTGAGACGGATGTTACTGGGTCATGCATCCATGTGGAATGGGGGTTCTGATAAAATTTTATTTGATTATCAAAGGACAGAGTGAACCTATTTGGCATCTAAGATGCATAGGGACCGTGAAAATTCACATCAATATTTTCAGGTCTACTACATATTCTGATGGTTAAAATACTATCATTTTTTAATATAAAAGAGAGAATGTAAGTGTTTCGGAAAAAATGCAATCATATTGTTATTTCTAATAATTTGTTAAACTCTAAGACTGAATTAAATGTTAATATAATAAATTTTAGCTTATTATTATTTTCCCCAAATGCAGGGAAATGTAGTTCAGTGTAAAGTGAATTTTACTCACACAAGCAATTTTTCCAGAGCTTATAATACTGGTAGCTATATTTATAAAAATAATATTTATGGAGTTGGTAAATTATTTGTGGGCTTTTTCAAGTTCATACAAATATGTATTAAATTTTGTTGCACAGTTGATGATCAATGACATAATCATAAGGCTATTACATTTGTATTGGCTTTTAAATGGAGAATTAAGAAAGTTTCTAACATAAGATGTATAAAACACCCGCACTCTACTTCTTAACACTTGGCTTATGTACCACTGAGTAGATGTAATAGATTTTTGTGTCTCATGCTACTCATTATGAGTCTGATGTTTTAGGTAGGCTTAGTACATAAATAAATAGAAGGTAATATCAATATGAGGCCAGCAGACTCTGTAGTCACTCAGAATACAAATTGCTTTAATGATCATTTCACACAGGTGCATAGTAATCAAATATATACACTCAATAGATTGGCAAAATGTGGCTGTTTCTAAAATTGCAGAATTTATTTAATGAAATGGTATCTTTTCTCTTGAGAATTTATTAGCATAAAGCAATATCCAGAAAGTTTTATATTAAAATCATCACAGCAATGATACGTAAGCCAAGTCAATTTCCAGGGGAAAACAATGTTTTTAAAATCAATGATTACCAAGAAAGGGTATAGAAGTTTAGCTAAATAGTAGCGTATTAATGACATTTTATTTTATTGAGTAGTGAAAAGCTGTTCAAATGCCAAAAATGTCTTTCTTTTCTTTTTGGTTATTCTAGGAATATAGATTTATTTTTCATCTAGTTAAAAAAATACAGCCATCCTGACATGACTTACTGAATGTAAATGTTATAAAGATGAATGATGACAGCTTCATTTGGAAAGTACAATCAACATTAAAATACATTGGCTATGAAGTATTAAAGATGGTGATATTCATAGTTTTTTCTTTGGCTACCAGATAATTTAATAATTACATAAATCTGTAGGGAAAACGGGGAAGAAACTCACTGGTAAATAGGGAAAATAAGGCCGGGCGCGGTGGCTCACGCCTGTAATCCTAGCACTCTGGGAGGCCGAGGCCGGTGGATCGCTCGAGGTCAGGAGTTCGAGACCAGCCTGAGCAAGAGCGAGACCCCGTCTCTACTAAAAATAGAAAGACATTATATGGACAACTAAAAATCTATATAGAAAAAATTAGCCGGGTATAGTGGCGCATGCCTGTAGTCCCAGCTACTCGGGAGGCTGAGGCAGTAGGATCGCTTAAGCCGAGGAGTCTGAGGTTGCTGTGAGCTAAGCTGATGCCACGGCACTCACTCTAGCCTGGGCAACAAAGTGAGACTCTGTCTCAACAACAAAAAAAAAAAAAATAGGGAAAATAACCACTCCTATAAATTTCTTCAAGGATTGCATGACAAGATAGTCCCTCTTGTAATTACAAGTGGTGACAAATAATTAGAGGAACTTGTGCAATGGTTGTGAATTTTCAAGGAGCTCACAGAAAAAAACCTAATTTCTACTCTTTGAATAATATCTATAATTTTATTATAAAAATGCTTTGTTTCCATGTCAGGCCGCAGAAAGTAGTTATTTATCATTTTTGTTTGGCTTACAAAGTTCCCTTTAAGAAAAGATAAATATTTGATGTTAATAGAATGTGACCATTTATATAATCTAGGTTTCTAGTGAGAAAGACTATAAGATAAAGACTGTATCTATTTTCTACTGCTCTCTAAAGAAATGTTGTTTTAGGGTAATCTGGACTTTCTTCCTTCATTGAATCATGGTTTTAAAATTCATGCAGTCTAGCTTCTACCCTTTTACAAATAAAAGGCATCAGTGACTCATGTTTGCAAAATGAGTTACCTTAATAGTAATAACAATTTTTATGTTTGGAGCTCTAACTATGCAAAATTTCTTACACATTATAAAATTGTGAATGGTTTGCACTTTATAAAATACTTGATAGAAGTCATCAGACATAAAGCTATCTGCACCTAAGATTTTCTTTGAGGGAAATTTTTAAAATACTCATAAATTTCATTGTTTTCATACATCTATTTAGGTTTCCTAGTTCTTCTTCAGTCATTTTTGGTAATTTGTTTTCTAGAAATTTTTCCTTTTAATCTAAGTTACCTAATTTGTTGACATAATATTGTTCATAGTATTTCATTACAGTCCTTTCAATTTGTGTAACGTCAATAGTGTTGTCCCCTCTTTCATGCCTGATTTTGTAATTCTCTATTTTCTGATGTTTTATATTTCTTCAATTCCTGCTCTAATGTTTACTATCATCTATCTTTTGCTGGCTTTTTTTGTATTAGTTTGCTCTTTTTCCTCTTTTCTAGTTTCTTGAGGTGAAAGCTTAAGCTAGTCATTGAGATCTTTTCTCATTTTTTTCCTAGAGGCATTTAAAGGTGTAAGTTTAGCTATATTCTATGAATTTTCATATGTTGTGCTTTGTTTTTTGTGATCTTGAAGTATTTTACAATTTCATTTGTAATTTCTTTGTTTAACCATGGATTATTAAGAAAACTGGTGTTTAATTTACAAGTATATGTAAATTGCCAAATATCTTTATGTGATTTCTAATTTGTATTATAGTTGCAGCACATTTTGCATGATTTTAATCTTTTGACATATGTTGTCATGTATGATAGCCTTGCATATTTGCTCTATCCTGGAAAAGTTCTAACTTCACTTTAAAAACACATGTTTTCTAATGTTGTGGGTAGAATGTAGTATAGATAAAACTTCAGTCAGGTTGGTTGATAGTGCCCATCTACTATCTACATGCTTGTTTTAGGTCTAGTAATTTTTTCTTTTATTCAGGAGTGTGCACTGAAATCATCATTATTGTTAAATTGTCTGTCACCTCCTTAAATTTTGTTAGTTTGTGACATATATTTTGAGGCTCCATTGTTTGTGTACATGTTTAAAATTGGTACATATTCTTCATAAGTTGACCTTATATATCATTATAACATATCTCTCTTCTTATCTAGTATCTTTTTTTTTTCTTAAAGCACATTTGATATAGAAACTCCAGCTCTTTTATTTACTCTTTTTAGGATATATATTTTCTGTCCTCTTACTTTCAATCTATTTTAATCTATGAATTTATAGTGTGCCTTATAGTTAGTGTATATGTGGACCTTTTTATTCTATCAAGTCTAATAATTTCTGCTTTTTGATGCAGTGTTTAATTCATTATATCTTTAATATAATAATTGATATGGTTTGCTTTATGCCTCTGTTTTGCTATTTGTTTTCTGTGTGTATCAGAACTTTTCCCCCCTTCTGTTCTTACGTTATTGCTTTATTGTTATCTTTTGGTTAAATGGATATTTTTCTAGTGTACCATTTTAAATCTTTGTTGACCATTAAATAATTTTTCAGTATATACATCTTAACTTACAAAATTTTACTTTAGAATAATAGTAACTTCATTCTAGTAAAATATAGAAAGTTTGATTCAATATACTCTTTCTTTACTCTTCTATTTATATACATTACATCTTTATATATTTTAAATATAAAATGCCTTTTCATTATTATTGATAAACTGTCATTTTATATCAAGTAGAGAAAAAAGAGGAAAAAAATACATATATTGTCTTTTATTTTCTATGATATGATCACCCCTATGAGTGCTACTTCTCTGTTTAGATTCAAGTTATCATTGGTGTCACTTTCTTTCAGCTTGAATTTCCTCATTTAGTATTTTTTGTGAGAACACTTGAGAAACATCACTTCTCCCAGTCTTCCTTTACCTGAATATGTTTTTATTTTGCCTTCATTTTTTTTTCATTTTTGAAAAATGCTTTTGCTGGATATGAAATTCTTTACTGAATTATTTTTTTACTAAAAACATTTCATCCCACTGCCATCTAGCCTCTCTCCATTGTTTCTGAGGGAAGTTAACATTTAATCCTTTTGAGATTCCCTTTTATACAATAAGTAGTTTCCCTCTTGCTACTTCCAAAAATTTTCTCATTGTCTTGGGCTTTCAACAGTTTGACTATCATGTGTCCAAGTGTGGATATTTTTGTATTTATCCTAATTATAGTTACTGATCTTCTTAGGTATTTAATACTTTCATCAAACTTGTGAAATTTTTGCCCAATATTTCTTCAGGTTTTTTTTTTTTTTTTTGGCGTTTCTTTCTTCTCTCTTCTCTCCTGGAACTCTCACTATGCCTATAGTGATACTCTCAATCACGTTCCCTAGGTCTCAGTGGCTTTGCTAATTTTTATTTATTCAGGCATGTGGTTGTACTTTACTCTTTTTTGACATGTCTCATAATTTTTGCTTAGCATCTCAGTGTTTTAGATTATTTATATACACACACATATATATGTATATATATACACATATATATATACATACACACACACACACACACACACACACACATTGGTAATTCTGGATTTTGTCCACTGACCTACTCAGGTATTGTTGTTTTTTTGCTTATTTTCTATTATGTTAGAATTAATTTTGTAGAGTCTGTCTTCCCCACAGTGAGTCACCACTGATGTGTCAGTTAATTTTCTTGTTTCTTGTTTTTATGTTTCAGTTTGGCTTCCAAGTGTTGTCCTTGGGTCAGTATAAATTAGTGATAAGCCAATGACTGGTCAAAAGTTTTTTTTAAACACTTTGATACAATAAATCTTCCATACTTTTTGAGATGATCTATGGATAAGACAGTAATTTATTCAGGATATGTACCTCTTTGTATAATTGTTACCTTTGTCAAAAAATGATGACAAAAATTATTTTTAGTACATTATATTCAATATCTTGATTTTAAATCATTTTTTGACAGAAGTATACATTTTAGTAGTTTTTCTATATCCATAAATTTTTTAAAGAGTGCCATATCTTTATTTATTTCAGTCACTTTCTTTTTTTATATTTTTCCTTCCTTTCTGTTGTCCTATACATGTGTTTCTTTTCAGTTGCCATATGCTTTTGAGTCTTTTTGAATGAATTGGGCAGTTGTTTCCTAAAATTTCATCTGTTTCTTATATCCATATTCATGGCCAGTATTCCCTTTCCCTTCCTTACATTTCACTTATCCTTGAACTACTACCATGTAGAGGTCAGTAATTACCTTTTCTACAAGTATGGTAGGTGATTGTTTTTCTTCCTTATTTTCCTGTTTGGTTACCCATATCCATCTGCACTTATATAAATTGGAGATTCAGGTTGATATCTATGATTCTTTGTTTAATTTGAAGTACCTAAATTTTAATTATTTAATGTAGGTGTATACTAAGTTATGAGAAAAGCTGCTTCTGCTTCAGCCATTGCAATACATAGTAAAAAAGCAAAATTCAAATTAATATTCTTCCTTACCAATAATTTTCTATTAGTTTGTTTTACCTGAATATTTATTACTTCTGTAACAGTATTTCGTATGTGGCCTGCAGGCTTGTCCCCTGGGCCACAGAGATTAATACCTGACCCTGACAGGGAGAAGAATGCTGGTCTCAAGTCACCCAGGGGTTGCCCAGCCTGGATCAGTGTCTCTCTGTCTCGGGGTTGCCGGGTTCTGCTAGAGTCACCAAGAAGGACAGGCAAGTAGGGAGCCCATAATTCTAGTACCCCTGGGTCTGCTGCAGGGCCCCCAAGGGAAAGGTCCCATTCCCTGTGGATGCCTCCAGGGCATGGCTAAACTGTCTCTATCGGCAGCCTCCGGTAGTGGAGGGGAAAGTGTAAGGGAAAATGCATTTATATAGGCAATAGGTTTCTTAGGCCAAACTAAGATGACTGCTGCAGTGTTTGTTTTCTGGCCTGCCCCTCAGGTAGCCAGCCTTCTGGGGAAGCATGAGTCAGCACATTTATGTAACCAAGGTGTTATCTCCTATGTGAACCCATGTGATCTCGCTTTCTCACAGTATGTTGCCACCGTTGTTCAGACCCATGTACTTGGCCATGCTTTTCCGCCTCTGCTGTGTCCCCCCCATAATAAACAGCATGTCTCACCTGCCAGCTGCCACTCGTCTTTTCTTCTAATTTCTGAAGCCAGCGCGGGAGCAGGCGCTAGCCATAGAGCTTCCTCCTCACAGAAGGGGAGAATGACGTCATATGGCGCCTGCCCGCTGGCTGGGGTTGAGAGGCCGTACGTGCCCTGAGGGAGCTGGGAGTCCCGTGCCCTGTCAGCCAGAGGCTCACCGCAGGTCTCTCCCGCCCAGTTCTGCTCCACAACCTCTTCCTGTGGAGTCTCCTGTAGGTTCAGGCACCCTTCCTTCTGACCCTTATCTGATCCAAGTTTGTCAGCCTGTTTATTTTTTTTCACTTTCATCTAAAATCTTTCCTTCCTGCTGAGACACGCTGACTGGAGGTGTCTCTCGTCCACCATCTTGTCTCTATCCCTTTTGTGAATCAACATTTTAAAAATAACTGAGACGAATTCATATTAGGCAGGTTTACCTACTATCATTTTACTCAGATGTTTATTATTGCGAATTTAAATATTTGAAATGAAATTATAAGCAAGGATTTCCGTGACTTGATGAATGAAGGGTAATTTTCTGATGCCAGCAGCCAGTGCTTGCTACTTAGACACAGTTCTGCCAACATATTCTTGCTGAGCTGTACTATAAACTCTATTTCAATTGTCTGAATTTGTTTCATATCCTATTTTTTCCTCACTTAAAATATCATTTTCAAGTTCTATGTTCACTTTTCAAATGTTCACAGAATCCAAGTCTGTGAGGAGGAAGCTCTGCGGCTAGCGTGTGCTCCAGTGCAGGCTTCGGAAATTGAAAGAAAAGGCAAATGGCAGCAGGTAGGTGAGACATGCACTTTATCATTGGGAAGATACAGCAGCAGCGAAAAAGCAGGGCCGAGAACATGGCAAGAGCTTATATATGGCTCTGAACAATAGTGACAACATGCCATGGGAAAACGTGATCACATGGGTTCACATAGGAGATAACCTCTTGGTTACATAAGTGTGCTGACTCATGCCTCCCTGCAAGGCCAGCTAGCCAGGTGGCGGGGAGGAACACTGTGGCAGTCATCTTAGATTGGCCTAAGAAATCTATTGCCTGTACAAATGCTTTTTCCCTTACAAGGTCAGTCTCCACTTAGAATGGTTCACCTCATTATAGTTTGACTTTATAATGGATTTATCAGGGCATCAGCCCATCATAAGTCGAGAAGCCTCTGTAAAGTGTGAAACATCATTTACAAAAGACTTGTTTTGAAAATTGTACACTTGAAGGATCTGCACAACTTAGCTGGACTAGCCAGAGAAAATCAACTCTATTAAATTATATTCATTCAATTGTAAACTGTAGGTATTACATGACTGTTCTGTTGATTATTTGCTATGATGTGTTTATCACAATCCTTGACATAGAATAGATGCTTGGGAACTCAATGGAAATTACTCCCCCAAAACATGATACCATTGGATTCATGATTTGAAAATAATACTTTCATATTCTTAATTTCCAGACTTTAATTCTCTTTTATAGTTTATTACAATTATCTCTAAGTTTGTCACCAGTTATTTATAATTTTAAATGTCTTAATTTTCTGCTGTTTTTCATCCTAATAAGGCACACTTTTCTTGGGATTAAGGGCTTTCTTAATTCCCTCCTAAACCTAATTGGTATCTTTTTCACTGTTGGGGATTGAAATATTTATAGACTAAAACATTAATTTGAACCAAGTCTACCACTTTCTTAATCCCTTCTTTCTTTTCTTTCTTCCTTATTTCCTTCTGCATGCATTATTGGTCACATTCCCTGTTTAATAATACTTTAAATATGCAGAATATTTTAATTTAAGAAAAGTATGTACTTCATTGCATTGATTTTCATTTTATTAACTCATATCTGACAGTTTATATACACACACACACACATTAATGAGGGAAAATACAGTGAGATATTTTGTTTATGCTGGTAACTGGATAAGACAGAAAAGAGAATAGGAGGAGGAGCAAGAAGAGAAGTACAAGAAGGAGAAGGAGAAGAGAGGGAGGAGGGAGATGAGAGGGAAGAGGAGGAGGAAAAAAGTAGAATCAGGGAAACAAAAAGAAGACAACCTCAGTAGTGTAATAGAAAAAGCTAAATAAAACACAGACTATCTATGATAAGACAAACTTTTTTTCTTATAGAAATGTCTTAATGCCATAAATAAATTATATTTGATATTTTGCAGAACCATCTGAGTTAAAATGCATTAATTGTGTATGAATACCGTATAAAAATAGTGTTTGGAGATGTTCAAAGACCATGCTAAATGAGGATGTAAAGTTTAACCCAACTAGAAGAAATTAATGTCATGACTTATTTTAATTAATCTGAGAATATTTTTACTTCATAATTATAGGATGAAGATTTGACCTCACTAATTAAAAAATGAATAACAGTTTTATAATATTCCAAAGAATATTATATGGTGTGATTATTCTTCTTAGGAAAAGATAACAATTGATACATGTGTCTGTGTTTACTTTTCAATAGAATGGATTTCTTTTCACCATCTCCAATAAACATAAACAACACAGTATCCTAAGGACTATAAATGTACTCTTTAGTAAGGAAACAATTTCTTCTTCAATTACAATGATTTAAATAGAACTACTGCTTTAAAAATGTGAGGATGAAAATATAATTCATAATTACCTAAATAAAAACCCAGAGAAATTTTTATATGACCTTCCTTAAAATAAAATATATGTAGATTTGTGATAGTATAAAGATTTTTCTAATTTTGTAATCAATATTATTAAAACTAAACATTCCCTAACTATAGAAAATTAGAGTTAGGTAAATTGCATCTCTATATAATCTAACTACCATGGCCCCTTTACCCTTTTGTACCTTATTGCCTTTATTCTGTTTCTTCTGAAGCTCATCTAGCAGATCAGGTACCGAACAACCATAATGGAGTAGGAACAGGAAGTCGATCATCTTAGCTCAAAAGAACCATTCAAAATTTATTTACAACCGCTGCACTGATGTGCCTGACCCTTTGAAACCTCCTGTGTAGGTGAAAAAATATTCTTGTCTTCTATGGCCTCTGTCAAAATAGGACAAATTAATGCCAATTACAAAGGCTTCCTTTGCTTGAGATAGTCATTTTGCTACTGAAATATAGGCCACTATGGTTATTGTAGTAATTGTTTTTATTCAGCAAATTTTAAAAAGGTAATATTTCAGGTATATAGAAATATTTTACTCATCAACTTGATAGCTAGACTAGTAAATGAGTCACACTGAATTAGAACAAAAGTCTACAGTTGATAAATTAGAATAACATAAACATTTCCCTAAATAAAATTATAGCTGCAAAATAAAAGTTATAATAAAATTATAATTTATGTTAATGGATATTTGAGAAGCCTCCACTCTCATTCTCAATTTGTGAATTTTTTTCAAATTTGTGATCTGTGCAATCTGAGTCGTATGGATTAATGTTGCTCAATATGTAAGTAATCTCCTTAGCAAATTTCCACCCAACTTTTCCAATCAAAGAAACACAGCCTTATGCCTGGGGCAGATACATGATTAGCCCTGACCATTGGCAGCTGCCCTAAACATCTCTGTGAAAAAATGTTGACAAGAATCCCCACCTATATTTATTAACAATTTGTAGTTCTCTAACAATTTCATTCAAAGAAATATGACACCCATTTTGAAATAGTTTGTAAGTATAAGGCAGATAATTGAATGCATACTTCTTGGAGCATTTACAATGTCTGTTGGAAAATTTTCAGCTATGTTAATATAAACATAATGCAGAAAGGAAACCATAGATAAATGCTATTACCTCACGTTTTCTATTTGAGGAATGTAGCTGATGATCACTTACTGCTCTACACCACAGGAAATTTACTTGAAAAGTGTTTTTTAAATGCTTAAAGAAGGAAAGTACTGAATAATTACAAGTTTAATTAGTTAAAATATGTAAAGACAAATCTTTTGCATTCCAAAACTGTCAGCTCTCAACTGACTTAAATTTCTTGATTGGGCTTAGAAAGCAATTAGGCTGAACTCTTCCTTATTAAGCTACATTTACATGTTAAATTGCATTATGATCTGTCTTACGTTAAGAATATTTGTGAGAGAAACAATATTTCCACAAGGATAATATAAGATTATGGATGTGCTAATGTAACAAATAAACATGATAATATTTTAAATATTTTAAATATTATTTTCTGGGACAATCCAAAGCTTAAATGTAGAAATATGTGTTGAAGTCATGAATAAAGTGCTGCTTCCTATAGATAAGCAAAGAAAGTGGTTTCTTGAGATGGAATCTACTTCTGGTATAGATGCTGTGAACATTGTTGAAATGACAACAAATGATTTAGAATATTGCATAAACTTAGGCCATAAAGCAGGAGGAGGCTTTGAGAAGACTGAACTTTCGAAAGAAATTCAAATTGTGGATAAAATGCTATCAAACAGCATTGAATGCTACAGGAAATCTTTAGTGAAAGGAGGAATCAATCAATGCAACATCTTCATTATCTTATTTTTAGAAATTGCCACAGCCACTCCACCCTTCAGCAACCACCACCCTGATCAATCAGCAGCCATCAACATCAAGACAAAACCCTTCACCCCCACAGAGGTTATTACTAGCTGAAGGCTCAAATGATCATTAGCATTTTTTAGCAATAAAGGGTTTTTAATTAAGGCATGGGCAGTTATTTTTTAGACATAAGCTATTGCACACTTTAATAGACTACAATATAGTGTACATGTAACTTTTATATTCACTGAAAAACAAAAAAGTTTATGTGCCTTGCTTTATTGCACTATCCACTTTATTGTGGTGGTCTGAAACTGAACCTGCAATATTTTCTAGGTATGCCCATATGACTCTATATCTTATGTAGGTATTTGGTAGTTATAAATAAAGTCAATATGCTATTTAACACAATATTTTGATACTCATTTTTTAACAAAATCTCTCACAAAAACCTAAAGGATGAGTTTTACATCTAGGTTTCTCATGCTCCCTGTCATGATAGAAATTCTCATGAATTCCTTGTCAGATAATACTAGTATGTGCAGATGTGACCACCAGATACTGTCCTGCTCCTTTTCTTTTCCCATTTCAGACTCTAGGACATACTGTGTGTCCTGTTTCACACGGTTTAGAATCACAACCCATATGAAAGGCTCAATCCACATACTGCAAAACCAGATGCCCCTTGACAACTCTTTGACCTAGGAGTGATCATAAGGCATTTCCCTCTGTCCTGTGGGTGCTAAATACAAGTAAAAGCCCTGGACATTATATGTAAAACAAATATTAGAAGATTCTGAAAGTTGGCCAAAACAATGCAAACCCTATAGGGATATTGGGACACAAGGAACAACATGGTAGTGAGCTTTTTGGGTTTTCTAGCTCATATATCCTAGACCTGGAGCTAAAGAAGCAGACAACCTAGAAATGTCAGTGGGCACAGAATAAACAAAAGCCTACTTTCTACAGCCCAGGAACATTGAAAGGGGCATCCTAGCAAATCAGCAAACTTTTACATAATAACCACTCTATTCTAACTAAACACCACAAACAAACAAACTCTTTTTTTTTTTTTTTTTTTTAAAGGCAGGGTGTCCTGAGAAGGGACAGAGTGAGATCCTCCTAAAGCATAGGATTCAGACAAGGAGTTCCACCTACCTTGGTTTAATGGCAGAATTAATAAGCAGTTTTCAGTATTCTTTTTTTTTTTTTTTTTTTTTGGCAGATTAGCAATGTCATGAGCAACATCAATGTGTTCCTTTTGGCCTTCTACTTGTGTCTGAAAGACGGCCATGGCTACTCAACTTATTACATTCCAACAGCAGGAAACATATTGCAGTGTGTGAAAGAGAATTTCGCCATCTGCGCTTTATTGTTATTAGGGAGAAAAACCTTGTTCTGAAGAATCCAAGAAGACATTTCCTAACATTTTATTGGCCAGAACTAGATGGCCCTAGTCCAGGTGCTGGAATTATTTCCCCAGAAATTAAGATGTTTCTGATGAATAGAGAGAAATTTCTTTAGATGAAAAAATTTGAGAGGATTAGGAAAGGGTGAAAGATAGCATTTGGTATAATTAAACAACAATGTCTACAAGCTGTATTAATACAGTTTTCTATTTTAACAATTCCATATGTTTTCAGTCTACTGTGGTCCATCATTAATTCTGTAAATTGACGAGCTTCCTCTGAAATAGCAAATTCCATCTCCAGGTAAGAGGGCAGGGGTCCCTGTACAAAGAGATCAATCATTCAACAATTTTTTTTTTGTAGCTCTGCCAGCCTCCTGGGGACTTAGATAACACAGAGGATCTAATCTCCATTCACCAGGATCTAGAGGATACATGCATTTATCTCTAATATTCCAAAAATCAAAGCCCCACTGGCATATATATTCTAACATACTTAGTGTTGTCACAGTACTTTCTTACTCTGCCAAGAATCATGCACTTCCCCCACTCCCAACTTTTCCCACTGTGCCTTGTGGAGTCCTCAAACTGATACAAATACATTATCCTATATCTTCAACATATTCATAAAATACTATCTTTTCACTCTTGCCTTAAGTTGAACCTGCCCTATCTTTCCCCCAACACCACTGTTTTTGCTCATCACTATTCACAGTGGTGGTATTTTCCTAGATCTGCATTGTGAAATTTATATAATTCAATTTTGATCATTTTAAAACATTTCTTTTTCTTTAGCTTATGTCAATTGAATATGGTATCTAGCCTACTTCATTATTGCTAAATATTACATTTCCAGCTATCCTTTATTATCTATTGAGCCTTTAGCATCTGGATAATAATTGTTTACAATTCTACAGTTCACATCAACATTGACTATTCCTTTTTAATGTATTTAAAAATAGAAAATCTCTATATATTTTGAAAGAAGTAATGCATGTACACAGAGATAAAAATCTTAGCAGTAGAGAATATCTAACCAGTTCAGTCTAACATCTTACAGGTACAAATAGATTAATTCTTCTCTTTGTATTTTCTACACAAATTACCATAATATGCTAGAAAACAGCTTTACACATCTTTTTTGAATTATCAACTTTAAATTAAGTTGGTGTGTTAAAAATCTAATGTTAATTACTATTTCTGCTCCATGGATAACCCAGAAGCTTAGAACATTTTACTCCCATTGATATCACTCCAATTTACATATAATTTTGTCATTTATTTTAATTATTCACTTAGAACCCACTAAAATATTATAGGTAGTACTTTATGGAGATTCTCTCATATTTATTCTTTCCATTTTTCTTCATTTTTTTCCTGCATCTCAGAATTTCCACCTTGGACGATTTCCCTTCTGCCCATAAAATAGTCTTTAATATTTTTTTAATACAAGTCTTTCAGTGATAAATTATCTATAGTTTTGTCTAAAATTTTTTTATTTCATTTATATTTTGAAATGTATCTTTGCTATATATGTAATTATACATTGGGAGTTATTTTTGTCAGGACTATGACATTTTTCTTCTGGCCTTTATTGTTTCTTTTGAGAAGTCATCTGAAACTCTAATTGTCATTTTCTTTGAAGTTAAATTGTCATTTTCAGGGTGGGATACTGGAATGTCTTTAGGAATTTGATTGTCTTTCATTTTTAGCAGTATCATTATGATAAGGGTAGATAAGGCTTATAGTCATTTATCCTGTTTGAAATTTGTAGAGCTTAAATCTGTGGTTTGATTTCTTTTATCATTTTTGAAAAAGAAATCCCATTCATTATCTTTTCAAATATTGCTTAGGCCCCATTCTATTTCTTCTCTTCTTCAGAACTTCATTTAAACCTCAATTAGACCCTTTAATTTATTGCTTATATCTCATATATTTTCTTCCTGTATGTTCATTTCTATATAATTTGATAAAAAGTTCTAAAATTGCATTAAACCATTTGAGATGCATGATGAATGCTTTCATGTTTATTTTTTTGCTAGTTCCCTCAGAGTTTCTTTTAAAATTTAGAGTTTAATTGTAGTAATTAGTCATTAAATACTGTTAAATAAATTCAGCTTCTGTGATACAGATGTTTAATAAATCTAATTTTGAAGCTTTATTATTACTTTAGGCTAAAGAAATATTTTTCTCTTATATTATGGAAATGATAAGCTCATATTATTAACATTAAATTTAACAACAGGAATGTTCTAAACTCTTACCACACATAAGACATTATTTTTCAATTATTTTTCACAATGGAAAAATAATTAAATATGTCTCATGTTTATGTGTTTGGTGTATTTAATGTCAATAATAGCTTTTGTGGAAAATTATTGATTCCTGTCCCTTTTTTGAGATGACAAATTGAAGAAAATTTCAAGCTCTTCTTATTTCTAATAGTTCTTTGATTTTTCCAGTAAATATAGTCTACTTAATGCTTTTTGAAGATATTATGTAAAATGTATACATGGAAACATTTAAAAATCTAAGCATGGAAATGATTCTCAGGATCCATTTTGCTTTGTGTACCTTATTTCTTTGTGTTACTAAGAGTCAAGAAGTCATTCTGATATTCTGTACCTCATTCCAAGTCTTGCTCCTTGGCTATTATGGTTCTCTCATTTTCACTTCTTACTCTTCTCTCTGGTTGAATGAAAACATATAGCAATATTGGCACTCAAGAGAGTTCACTAAACGTATTAATCACAACTCCTTTTTTCTTTTTTATGTATAAATTTGGTTATTTTTTTTTACCTCTGCATTAAAATATAGAAACCTGTTATTTGCACTAAACCAAAGAAGTCTGAACCATGAGTCTAAAGCAATGTATTTTGTAAGTCCCAGATCTCACAGAAATGCTGTTCTGATCCTCAAACTCTTCATCTGTATAAAAGAGTAAAAAAAAAAAAAAAAGGTAAACAAAACGGACATTTATTTTATTTTCATCATACTCCAGGACTTATGATTTCTTAACATATTATTTAACTCAATGTCACATTAATTCTGTAAGATAAATGCCAGTATACCCATTTTAAAGATGAAAAAGGAAAGGGAATGGAAGAAAAGAAAAATAGGTGTGTTTTCTATTATGTAATTCATCATTTAACAATGGATAATAACTATAAATGGTGAAGTTTGCCTTGTTACAAATAATATGGTGGTGTTTCATTTTGTTTTGTTTTTTGCATTTGTTACCCTCTGTGTCTGTCCTGGTGTTGGTATTTACAGTTACCATTTACTCTCTACCTCTTCCTTTGCTGAACTCTTAAAATCCATGGTTAAAAATTTAATGACGTGTTCTTGCTATATAATTTGGGGTTTATCATTTGTTCATTTTTTTAAATGAAATTTAAATTTAGGTTTTATTATTGAATTAAAAACATTGATTAATATTTATATAACATGTTACTTATTCTGTGAAAAGAATACATATAATACAACTTTTACTATTTATTATATAGATTCTTCAAGAATTTCAGAATACAGTCATCCCTCACTATCCATGGAGGATTGGTTCCAGGACCCTCCCGTGAATACAAAAATCAACAGACACTCAAGTCCCTTATATAAAATGTCATAGTATTTACACACAATCTATGCACATCTCCTATATACCTTAAATCATCTCTAAATTACTTATAACACCTAATACAATGTAAATGCTATATGAGCAGTTGTTATACTGCTCATATAGCATTTACATTTTATTTGTGTGTTTTTTCCAAATATTTTCAATCCCTAGTTGGTTGAATCCGTGGATATGGAATCTGCAGATATGGAGGGCCAACTGTATAATTATGCATCCAGAAAAGCATAGTTTTAAATGAGAAAAATAATCTTGATATTTAAGTATAGAAATGATAAATTTGTTATTGAAATACCCTTTTCCTTTTCCCAGATAAGAAATGTATTATACAAATGATATTTTTATTATAAAATATTTCTTTAGTTTTAGTCTCAGAGAAAACCTCAGAACATAGAGAAATCTTCCAAGTATAGTTAAGAATGAATTATTTGGACATTTTTAAGACCATAAGGAATAAATGTATAGTCAATTGATTCTAGTTTATTCAAATTATATAAATATACATCAATTTAT
This sequence comes from Eulemur rufifrons, assembly GCF_041146395.1. NCBI lineage: Eukaryota > Metazoa > Chordata > Mammalia > Primates > Lemuridae > Eulemur > Eulemur rufifrons. The sequence continues at coordinate 88,300,444 of NC_090997.1, read as the reverse complement.
ATTTTATTACAAGCCAGACAGTCATTTAAGATGTATAATACACAAAGGATATCACTTGAAATAAAATGAACACATGCACACACATACACACACATAATACTATTATATATATGTACACCAAGAAGCATATGCATACACATACATACATGCATAAATGCACACATATATAATTATGTACACATAGAAATACATATATATTGAGTAATGGCAGTTACTAAAATGTTGAAATGTAAAATCAAGCCCCCTTAGATTAAATCCTAACTTTATCAGTCAGTTTTTCACCTGTAAAATTGGACCACAATAATTTTTACTTCAACAGGTTTATATTAGTATTAAATATAATACAATTTTTAGAACAATGTTTGGCAAATCTATGGGAATGGGACTGGATGGGGTGGGGTCAGGGGGAATCTCAGGGGGCTATGTTTAAGGCTTTTGCTATGCCACAGAATTGTGCCGGTGTTTCTCTTTGGAGCATCTCGGCAGCTTTAACAACTACTTCCATGTGATTTGCTCAAGTAAAATGTGTGCACTGGCTGGATCAAGCCAGACTTCTAGCCAAGCTGAGTTTAAATCTCCATTTTTTTCCTCCCCCCACCAATTTGTCATTACAGTGAAAATGAGAGGTAGGTCTTAATGCCTCAATTTGTAAATCAGGAAACTGGTAATTGAAATAGTTATGCAAATGCATAAAATTAAATTTTTGTGGCTGTATTAGTCCACTTTCTGTTGCTTACAACAGATACCTGAATCTGGGTAACTCATAAAGAAAAGGAAATTATTTCTTACAATTATGGAGGCTGAGAAGTCCAACGTTGAGAGGCCACATCTGGTGAGAGCCTTCTTGCTGGTGTAGAGTTCCGAAGTGTCACAGTGTATCACATGGAGAGGCAGTTAAGCATGCTAACATGATAGCTCAGGTCTCCATTCCTCTTCTTATAAAGCCACTAGTCCCACTCCTATGATAACCCATTAATTCATTAACTCATTAATTGATTGATCGATAAATGGTTTAATCCATTCATTTCATTCATTAGGGCAAGCCCTGATGACCCGGTCACCTCCTAATGACCTCTCAATACTTCCACACTGAGCACTAAATTTTAGCATGAGTTTTGGGGGACATTCAAATCATAGCAGTGGCTTTGTGTTAAATTAAAAGTATGTTATATAAATTGGTGGCAAATATAAAAATAAAGAAGAAATTATAATTCCAGACAATGGTGGGTTGTCCTTGGCTCAGTGGTAGTAGAAGTTTCCCTAACTACTACTGCATATATATATATATATATATGGTATATATAGGACAATATCTTCAAGTGATTGCCTCCCACTGTATTTATATATAGAAGTTAGGGGAAAGATCTCTAAGAAGGGTCTTTTAAATATATGCCTGATTAGGTAAGAATGAGTCAAGTATGTGAAGAGAGAGAGGGGTGAGGCTTCAGGGGAGGAAAGAAGTAAGACGGGCATCTACCAATGGAGAGAGGGCTGCCACAGTTATAGCAGAGACAGTGAAGAGGTCAATGGCATGGGATGAGGTTAGGAAGTTATGTGAGTGCTAAACAATTCATGGTTTTATAAGCTATGCTCAATCATTTAGGTTTTATTCTAAATGAAAGAAGAAGCAATTAAATGATTTTAAGCGAAATAGATAATGATAATATTCATGTTTTATAACATCCATTCTGCTCTTGTGTGAGGAATACATTGACAGTTTGCAAAGGTTAAATTTAGTGGAGGAATTACGGGGTCTTTAAAGGAAGCCTGAACAGAAATAATATAGGCTTGGATACAGGTTGTGGAAAAGAACATGGAAAGAAGTAGAGAAGCAGAAAATACATTTTGGAGGTTGAGATAGCAGAACCTGCTGATTTACTGAATCTGAGATATGAGGAAAAAGATGCCTAACTGAAGAAAAATAGCTAACTGGTTCAATATTGGTGTTATATATCAATATAAGAATGACTGAAGAAACATTAAGAGGAGAGTCAAAAATTCAAGAAAAGTCAATAAACTCTCCCAAGTCTAGAAATTGCCCTTGCAATCCATAGGAACACAGAGTTTGAGAGTTTCTTTAGCAAATCAGTAAATTACTGACTCATAAAATATTATTTATATAGCACGATTACATATAGGTCATTTATACTGTGTGGAGATTTTTGCTAAAGTTCTAAAACTGAAGATAATGCTGAGACCCTAACATTCTAAAGTGTTGCTAGACACTCTGACCAGAGCTTAGCAATGGGTGACCCTGAGAGGCTTTCAACTCACCCCCTCACTTCATCAGAATAAGCATTAGTTGCAAGAGATAACTAATTTAAACCATAAATTTTTAATTGTGATATCTCTTCTCCACGAATACTAGCCCACCAGTTAAGAGAAAGAGGGCACTAAATAAGCTTCATCTGTGGAGCGTGATGCTGTGTGGACAAATGGTAAACCAGCATTTCATTCTCCAGATGGCTGCTTAGTGAACTGTAGAATCACAAACATCCACCCTGGTACAGCTAAGCAGAGTGTGGTAGGAGATCTCTTCAGATGGTTTGGCATGTGTCACGTGGAATTTGAGAAATCATAGTGAATGGTGTCATTTTCTTAACCTGGGGAGATTCTAAAAATGGGATGATAAGCAGTGCCATACAACCAACACTATCACCAGAAAGAACAATGCCCAATTATACAATATGGACAAGAGAAAACAACTCGAAGACACAGTAAGACTAAAAATGAAAAGACATATATAGCATAAAAATACTAACCAAAGCCAATTCTTTTAGCTCTATTAACACCAGATGTGATATTGTCAAGTAGAGATATAGAGAGATATTTCATAATTTAAAAACTTTGAGTTTATCATTTAGATATGATTTTGAATTTATAACTCTCTAACTGTGGCTAGAAAGAAACTATAGTTTTTAAATATATCATAATAAAGAAAATTGAAAATGAGGTAAATATCCATCTCAATAAATAATGTAAGAAACATAAAAAAATTAAAATCAAAGACTATAGTCAATCTTAATGTATTGTACACTTAAAATTTTTTAAAGGATAGATCTCTTTTTAAGTGTTCTTTCCACAACAAAATTTAATTTGAAATAAATTTATAATTGAAATCTTATTCTTAAAAATAAATCTTTAACTCAAAAAGTTTGTCATCAGTTTCTACCAAAATGTATTAAACAATACCAATCTTACACAAACTCTCCCACAGAATAGAAAAAGAGGAAACATGGAACAACTCATTTTAAAAGGCCATAATAATCCTGAGACTGAAACCTGATCAGAAAGGAAAGGAAGGCCGGGCGCGGTGGCTCACGCCTGTAATCCTAGCACTCTGGGAGGCCGAGGCGGGTGGATTGCTCGAGGTCAGGAGTTCGAGACCAGCCTGAACAAGAGCGAGACCTCATCTCTACTAAAAATAGAAAGAAATTATCTGGCCAACTAAAAATATATATAGAAAAAAAAAAAGTAGCCAGGCATGGTGGTGCATGCCTGTAGTCCCAGCTACTCGGGAGGCTGAGGCAGTAGGATTGCTTGAGCCCAGGAGTTTGAGGTTGCTGTGAGCTAGGCTGACGCCATGGCACTCACTCTAGCCTGGGCAACAAAGCAAGACTCTGTCTCAAAAAAAAAAAAAAAAAAGAAAGAAAGGAAAGGAAAAGTATAGGCCAATCTCACTTATTGGAATAACGTCATACTCTAAAGAGATTGTAATCCAAGTTTGTTACAACAGTATACATAATTTATTTAAAAATGAATATTTAAAGTTGGGTTTATTCTGAAAATGCAAGGTTTATTTAATATTTTTTAAAAAATATGATTGGTCACACTAACATAATAAAAAAAAAAAAAGAAAGAAAGAAACCTCCTCAGTGGCAAAGAAATCATCTATGGAGTTCAAAATCCATTAAGAGAATTTCTTAACAAGTTAGGTAAGGAAGGTATCATCATTATTCTGATAAAGGTTATCAAGTAAAATTTCTACAGAATATCATTCTAAATGGTAAAATGTTGAAATCATTCCCTCCGAAATCAGGAAAAAGACAATGACTACTGTCACTACTTGCATTAACATTGTGAGAATATAATAAAACAGGAAAAAGAAATAGAAGATATTAAGACTGGGAATTAAGTAAAAATCATGTCTCATTATCTAATAGAATATATTCTTAGGTCATTAAATATGAAATTTCTAATTTCCAATCAAAAGTGTAGTTTATTATATCTCAAACATGAGGCAGTACAATTAATCAAAGTATGAGCCTAAACTATCAACACAGTGCTGACATCTTAACTGTGGCTTGTTTATGCCAGCAGTGAAGAAGCCTGGAGAGCCAGTGGCAATGAAATTGCAAAAGGCATTTTCCAAAGCTTGTTGAGAATTGAATATTTTTCCTTGCAAGAAGTGGTCCAAAGCCCGGAAGAAGTGGAAGTCAGTTGGTGCAAGGTCTGGTGAATATGGTGGATAACAAAGAGTTTCCAAGTCCAGCCTCTAGTTTGAGGCTGCATTGTTTGTGTTACATGTGATCAAGCGTTGTCTTGTAAGAGGAATGGCCTGTCTCTATTGACCAATCTCAGCTGCTTAATCACAAGCATCCTTATCATTTCATCCATTTGGTTGCAGCAGACATCCTTTGTAATTGATTGAGCAGGTTTCATGAAGTTGTAATGAATAATACCAGTGCTGGACCACCAGACACACACCATTAGCATTTTCTGATGAATATTCGGTCTTGGACTGTGTTTTGGCACTTCATCTTTATCCAATCATTGTGCTGAATGGTTGCTATGGTCAAAAATAATCCATTTGTCATCACACCTAACAATATGCTGTAGAAATGATTCACCTTTATGTTGTGACAGCAAAGATAGGCAAGCTTCTAGATGATTTTTCTGCTGACATCTCACTTAAATTCATATGGAACCCATCTATCCAGCTTCTTTACCTTGCCCATTTATTTCAAATGGTCCAATATTGTTGGAATAATAACATCAAACCCTGCTGCTAATCCACACATAGGTAGAGATGGATTCGCTTGCACTACAGCTTTCAGCTCATCATTATCCACCTTGGTCTCAGGTCACCCACATAACTCATTTTCAAGATTAAAACCACCAGATTGGAACTTCTTAAACCATTGACATGCTGTGTGTTCATTGGCCACATCCTTCCCAAACACTTCCTTGATATTTCAAGCTGTCTGTGCTGCATTGGTTCCACGAAGAAACTCATATTCGAACATAACACGAATTTTTGACTTGTCCTGGTTTCACAAAAATTGCTCTAAAAAAAAATCTGAAAGATAATCACAAGCCAAAATGTACATTTGAAAGACTGAGGCTGTACCTGCACAATAAAAATAAAACAAGAGGTGTCATATTGAAATGTCAAAGATATCAACTATGAAGCTCAGTACTTAAGGAAATCAGACATTTCATATTTAGTAATAACTGGATAATTAGGAAATTCAAAAGAATATACAGGTATATTATTAGAATTAATAGCTGATTTAGCAAGGTTGCTTCATTTGAACTCAATATTTTTAAAAATTGCATTTTATGTACCAGCAATAGAATAGTAAAAAGGAATTTTTTTTTAATTTCAGCTTATTATGGGGGTACAAAAGTTCAGGTTATATATATTGCCTATCCCCCCCATGCCCCCTAGTCTGAGCTTCAAGTGTGTCCATTCCTTAGACAGTGCACATCGTACTCATCACGTAGGTATACACCCATCCCCTCCCCCCAACCCCGACCTCTGTCCAATACAATTCACAATTGCAAAGATGTGGAAACAACCCAAATGCCCATCAATTCATGAATGGATTAGTAAAATGTGGTATATGTATACCATGGAGTATTACTCATCTATAAGAAATAACGGTGATATGGCATCTCTTTGGTTCTTCTGGAGAGAGTTGGAACCCATTCTATTAAGTGAAGTATCCCAAGAATGGAAAAATAAGCACCACATGTACTCACCAGCAAATTGGTTTCCCTGATCATCACCTAAGTGCACATTTGGGAATAACACCAATTGGGTAAAAGGAATTTTTATGATACTATATACAGTGGCATGCAATATATCAATATCTATATAACAAGTCTAATGAAAATTGCACAATAGAGAAAAATATATTTGACAGAAATTAAAGAAGTCCTAAATAATGGTGAGTTACACCATGTTTATAGATTGAAAGAAGCAAAGGTGTGAACTTCTGTCTCATCTACTGTTTCAGTGCTCCCCCAGCACAATACCCAACACAATTTATTTTTTATTGTTTCTGTAATTGTTTGTTCATGATAAATATAAAACATAGTAGTTCAAGAATAGCTAAGACACACATTAAGTAGATCTCTGAGTTTGGTGAACTTGCTCTACCAGATACAAAGATTTCTTTTAAATCTACAATAAATCAGTTAAGATAGATTTGTCAAAGAATCTAAAGAATAGAAAAGTGACAAAATAATATAGAATGCCCCCAAAAGAACACTCACTGTAAGAACTTGATATTTAATAAAAAGTAGCAATCCATAAGATAAAAAAGTAACAGGATTTTCAATAAATTGTGCTGAGGTGTTAGATTTCCATATAAAAAGGTAAATCTTGACCTCTGTCAAATCATACACAAAAATGTATTCCAGTTGGGTTATAGATCTAAATATGAAAGGGCAAGAGATAGAGTTTAAGAAAGTAATACAGAAGATTTATTTATTATCTCAAAATATGAAAAGATTGCTTAAGCAGGACTCAAAAAGAACTAAACATAAAAAAGAGATAGATAACATTAACTGAAATAAAATTGAGTGTCTCTGCACCAGAAAAGAGGAATGAAAAAACTCACACAGAAAATATATTTCCAAAACATGTTTTTAAAAAACCCCAAAAGACTGCATCACGAGTATTTTTTTAATTCCTTTAAATCAGTAAAGAAAAATATACAACTCAGGAAATGAACAAGCACATAACTTGAATAAATGTTTCATAAAAGAGGATAACCCTATCCAACATATGAAAAATTGCTAAGCCTCACTAATTATTAGGTAAGCAAATTAAAAGCCCCCAAATTACATTATTTACGTGTTGACAAAATTTAAAAATTGTTGAAAAATCAAATATAGCAAGTATATGGAGCAATAGACTCAAAATTACAATTTGATTAAATAAATCTGACAAATTTATTGGAAGTATCAACTGAAGGTGAACATAAGAATACCCTATCCATAGGCAAATACTTAAGTAAAATGCAAACTGATGTGTACCAAAAAAATATGTACAAGAACAGTCCAATAAGTGCTGTCTGTGAGAATCCCAAGCTGTTAACAACCCAATTGTCAAGTAATAGTGATACTTAACGCTGTTCTGATAGCATGAAAGCAGCCATACACAATACATAAGTAAATAATTATGTCTGTGTTCCACCAAAAAGTTATTTAAAAAACAGGAAGGAGCCAGAATTGGCCCAAAGCCAGTAGTTTGCTGATTCCTACCATACAGCATACAATAACAAACTGCATCTAAACACAACATAAATGAGTCTTGCAAATAAAATGTTGAGCAGAAGACAGACATGAAAAAAAAAATCTATAATGCTAATAAAAGAAACCATGGCTCCTTGGAGAAATGGCTGATTCCAGGTTTGAAGAAGGCAATATAAAAAATGTGTCTGGAGTGTTTTATAGTGCCAGAAAGTATGAAAGTACTCAAAAAACAAAACAATGGTAGAAGGGTTTATCAAAAGGACACAGAAGCCAACTGAAAGAGCTCCCAATGACCAAAGCTAGAAAAGTTTAAGCAACAAAACAGATAACATAGTATTGGATTATAATCCAAAGCATAAAATAAATGCCCATGGGTCCATAGTGATAGAAATAAATGTTTAACTAAATGAATAAGTGAGGGATAAGAACCAAATCTCCCGTGCAGAATTCCAAATAATTTATGTCGATCGTCTGCCATCAAGGAAATGCAGCCTAACTCCCTACTCTTTAAAAAGTGGGCTGCACATAATGACTTCCTTCCAAAACATACATTTGGGAATAAGGTGAAAAAATACCTTGAATAACTTTAAAGAGGGAAAACCTGACAAACCCTACTTCAGCTAGGCGACCAAGCCTAACAGCATCACTGAATAGTCATGTTGTTGACAGTATGCACCTTTAGTATGATGCTATGCGAATAGCACTTCACCTCTGTGGGCTTTCCTTCCAAAACCCTAGCTAATCATCAGAAAAATATCTGACAAACCAAAACTGAGGGGCATTCTATAAAATCCTTGACTGATACTCCTCACATCTGTCAAGGTCATCAAAAACAAGAAAGTCTAGAAAAGGGTTACAGTCTAAAGGAGCCTAAGGAGACATGATCGTTAAATGTAATGTAGTTTCCTGGGTGGGATCCTGTTATAGAAAAAAAAGAGACGTTAAGTAACAGTCAAAGAAATACAGCTGAAGTCTGAACTTCAGTTAATAATAATGTATTAACATTGGTTCATTAATTGTGATAAATATGTCATGCAATGTAAGAGCTAAACAACATGGGAAACTGGGTGCAGTGTATACAGAAACTATCTATACTATCTTTGCAACTTTTCCATAAATCTACAATTATCTTATAATACAACTGTACTAAAATATGTAATTTATGATTGCATTTACATAAAGTTCCAAAAAAGCAGTCAAAACCAAACTATAGTTTTTCGATATACATGCTTGAATGGTAAAATATAAAGGAAAGGAGAAAGTGATTTTTCTTAAAGTCAGGTTAATAATTACCTTGTGTAAAAGGAACAGAGAGCAATTGGAGGATGGAATGAAGTGGGTTTTTTGGGTACCGGCAATGTTCTATCTTTTGACCTGGGCGTGGTAACAAAGTATTTGCTTTGTGGTAAATCATTGAGCTGTATATTTTTGCATGTTTTTCTATATTTCTATCCCTACGCCTTAAATGTAGTCTGCACATAATGACTTCCTTCCAAGATAGACACTGTGGAAATGGGGTGGAAAAAAAGAGTAAATTTACATAGGAGAAACCTAACAAACACTGCCTCAGCCAGGTGACCAAGATTAACATTACAAGTGAAAATCATGTTGAATGTGTGTCCCCTTATTATGATACAAGGTAAATTGCACTTCACCCCTGTGGTATCCTTTCCAAAACCCAAATTCGAGTCTAATCATGAGAAAAACACCCGACAAACCAAAACTGATGGTCATTCCGTAAAATACCTGACTAGTAAGTACTCTTTAGGGAAGAGTCCTTGCAGAGATCTTCCAAAGTAATTCTGCTTTATGATTCATGAGAACTAAAAGGTGAGGGCTTACTATACAGATGGCATTGAACAAGGTTATAAAAATACCATCTGAGGAAACTCCTTTTACTCCTCTCTCTTCCTCTCCTCAGTTGTGATCATTGAGAAGCAAGTTGCAGAAGAAAAAAAGAAATAGATAAAGCAGATTTAAAAAACAGACCATGTCCCCTCTTCCCAATGAAGTTTCCAGCTATGGCTCAGTTTTCTTTCTTGCATAAACCTCACTCATAATAAATTTTCTATCACACTTTTTTCTATATCTGGTTCCTTTGAAATTGGAACAAAATAACAATCCTAGAAATTACATCTTAGTTTTAAATCCTTCTTGATGTCTGTAATTTTCCCCCAATCATTTTCAGCTTCATAATTCATATGTCATTAGATAAGTTGTTTTAGCAACTCACATTTGTCCAATTTTCCCAAAGCATGAATGTTAGTTTTCATTAAATGATAGCTTCCTTATATTCATATTTCTTATGTTTTTATAACGTGTACCTAAATCTCGAACCTATTTGGAAACAAGTATCAATGACACACTAATCATTGACAAGTTTTCAGTTAGCTAGTGTGGAAGATGTATTTTGAGCTTCCATTAGTAGTTTCATGGAGTCAATAAAGATGAAACAAATTTAGCATGTCACAAATGGAAATCACTTAAAAGGTTCCCACTATGTGAAGTTTAAGTTACCTAGAAGCTTCCCAGTGGTAATATCATGGATGAAATTTGATATCTCTGGAGCTCTGGAGGAAGGTCTCAGATAGTATGTATAAACTTGGGCAATGCCTGCACATAGATATATTAAGCTATGAGAATGGATGAGATTACCCAGGAACAGAAAATAAAGAAGTGAAGAAAGCCCAAGAGCTAAGCTCTGAGGAACAGAAAACATTACAGTCAGCAAAGAGTAGGCAAAGTCAGAAAAGTGGAAAAAGAGCAATGACGTAGGAATAAATCCAGTATAATTTAATATCAGCTAAATTCAGAGGGATTATTTTGAGGAGACAAAAATGAATGTTAACTGTGAAGCATGCTGCCAAGAGTTCAAATATGATGAAAACTGAAAAGTGACCATTGAACTCAGTGCCCTTGTGAAGATGTGATCCAGATAAAAGTTTAGAAAGATAATGAGAGAGAGGGAAGTTCAGATAGCAGTGTAATCTGCATATTCAAGCCATTTTGATGAGGAAGGAACTAGAAAGTGGCTAGGAGAGGAGAGAATGAGAAATATTTAAATACATACATAATTTTAAGGTAATGATATAGTAGAAAGGCCCCAGTTTAAAATGCCTAAAAGAATGCAGATAATAAAAGAAACAACGTCCTAAATAAAGCATAAGAGGGAGTACTAGCTTTTAGGGAAAAGTTTAGTTCCTGATAACAAGAAATAAATGGTAGGATGAGCACACTTCCAACTAAGATAGTATATTTTATGGAAAGAAGTTCTAGGAGTCTGTATTTAATGGTTCCTATTTATGCATTAAATATGATACAATGTCATTTGCTAACAATACATAGGTCTTTGTAGTGGGAACAAAGGATGTATAAAAAGTTGATCACAGATGAGAGAAGGAATAAATAATATTGCCTTTTTAAAGGTCAAAAGTAAGCTTCTGGGGAGATATTTTAGGGCTGCAATGTTTAACACCTATTTGAGGTTTGACATCATGTATTTAGAGTGAAGCTAGTTGGTAAGTTTATTCCGTAAAGTTCAACTGTTTAGTTGCAATCAAATAGAAAACAAATATTTGGTTCTAGACAGAGTATGGTTTTTCCAGACTCTACCTGGAAAATTTCCATTTAGAAATTTTTGGATATTTGTAAGGGAGAGAATGTGATGGTGAACCATAGACTATAATCTGTACAAGAAAGACAGTGGAGTGCATTGTTGAGTTAAGAGACTATAGTGGAGTTACTGGAATGGAGTTTAATATTAAATGTTTTAAAGTTAAATAATTTAAGAGAATCTTCTTACTATTCCATACATGAGGACATACAATTACCAAACTGACTTTTTCAGAACATCAGGGACAAAACTATTTATTATTCAAATATCTCCCTTCCTTTCTATTTAGATGGGTGCCAAAATACAACTTAAACCATTATGTGAACAGGTGCATCCATATAGCCCCATTGTAGACATTCATCCATTTAAATGAGAATGCAGATTCATGAAACATGTCCAATACTGCCTAATGTTTGACAAATAGGGCATGAATGGGTATGAGTGTGCTTAAACTTGAAACCAGAAATTATTTGGAGCATTGTTTTGTAGAGAAGGTTAGTCAAGAGAAAGATGCCATTAACTGCTTGGAAATATAAATGTTGCTGTCATAGTTCTAGTTTTAAAGATTAGCTTTTTGGTTATAGTTAAATCCATATTAAAAAGTCATAATATTGCTAAGATAATGTTTGATTTGGAGCAGTCCTTTTAAATTTGTTCATATTCTCTCCGCCTGGAGCATTGAACATGGTCTAATTGCAGCTCCTTTTGCTTCCAATTGTGTGTTCCCATTCATTTTTTTTTCTACAGGCAGCTTTCAGCCACATGCATAATTGTATCTAATTTTAAGAGTCTCAAATTCAGATTGCAATGACTAAATGAGATCTTTTGTTTTTTGCTTGTTTAGTCTCCCCTCCAAAATTTCTACAAATAATTAGTCGTTCTTTTTTTTTTTTTAAGAGATTGTTTTATATATTAAAGCTTAATGCATACCAAGGTCCAACTGAAATATCACTTTGGAGCTGGAACAGCATTTACCGCAGAATCTGCTTCCACACAGAAAGACTGAACATCTTAGTATTTCTAAAACTATTAATTAAAATGATATAAGATACGTAGCTTTTGAAGGAGACAAATTTGAAGGACATTTTTCAATAGTCCCCTAGATTAAGCCTGTCGTCTCCGTCTTCGTAATACCAATCACATATCACATATTTAGGGAAGGAATATCCAGGCATATGGATTTGGTACATATGTCATCCTATAAAATTACTGTCAAAATGCAAGATGAGAATTACAAGAAAAATGCACCAAAATAATTTCAAAAAACAGTTATCTCTCCCAAGATCCTAGGCAGTCACCGTAGAGCTTCCTGGCAGCATGAAGCAGCGGGAGCCAGCTAATGAGGCAAGTCATCCGTTATCATTGCTGTGCTTAGTCTGATTTAGTTATCCGAATCAAAATGACAGATTCAGGAGGAAGGCTCCTGGGAACTTGACTGCAAATGTTATGTTGATGTAACCATGCATTGATCAGTCTAGTGGAGTGCTTCTTAGTCACCATGCCAACAATAAAAAAGAAACAAAAAATACTGGGTTAAAGGACATGCTTTAGGAAAACGGATATTGGGCAAGATATTTTCTTTATAAACAGGCTGAGTTAAACATTGAAATAAGCTCCATGCCCTGACCAACTTAGGGCTTCTCAACATATAAGAGGTTTTATAAAGTAATTTCAGCTTGTCAGGAACAATTTTCCTCTTTCCCTTTAGGATTACTTAGAACTTTAGCTTTTGCAACTATAACCCATGTTATTGGCAGCCTATTAACTTTATTCCAGTGTGAAAACTCAAAGAATTAACTCTTTCCATCCTCTCCTAATCCTCTACTGTTCTCCAAAGCCAGCAGTAGACAGCTGTTTTTAAAGTGCATTTGACATGCTAGGCATGAATTTAAGAGGCTTGATAAAAGAGGTACTAAAAATAAGAAAAAGAAAGAATCCAAATTACCTGAGGGGAATACACGCTGTTGACAAATAGCTCTGTCTGCCAGCCCTCAGTTTGAGAAAGATTTTTGGTATTTTTGATCAGTGGGCTAGACAGATTTTTCTCGTTATGGGCAAACTATCAACATTCAGAAAATAGCATAAAGGGTACATTAAAAGCCACATATGATGAAGAAAAGATTGCTCTTCTAAAGATAGAATAGCTCATTGCACAAACCTCATTCAATCAAAGATAATAGAACTGAAGATGGTTTATAAAAAAGAAGGATTTTTTTTTGGACATATGCACAAGTTTTTCATTATAAGACATGAACAGAACCAAGAATAGAGAAACTCACACATATTCCTCCATTTGATGTGTCTGGTTTATTTTATGCTAAAGAGTGGAAATGTATAAAACATCTTTAACTACTCCCCTGGAGTCATTTAAGTTGATTTGGGCATCACATTAGGATTTAACAATTTTCTAAACTGATCCAATTTAATGCTTTTTAAAGAACTCACTTCCTTGGTCTTTCAAGCAACTTCTCTACAGCTCCAAAACAAAGTGCCCAGCTGTATAAATGAATGAAATAAGGACCTGCAGGAAACCGAAAGCCTAATTTTAACCACATGCTGGAAAGTAGGAGAATTTATGTGTTTCGTCCAAGTTTTTCCTCTTTCTTCAATGGGAACTCTGCTTTTGTTGGTGATTTTTTCCCCTGGACCGTTAACTCATTATTTAATCTAGGCTGAGGACAGTAAGAATGATACGTTAGCAGTACTTTATCTATTATACCTCTTTCCAGGATACCCTTCACAGTGGATACTTACAGCCCCTGACTTCTTCACATCTAGTCATACGGCAGGGGTCTCCAGGTATCCTCTGAAAACCATTAAAAATGTTCAGGCTTTTGGGCAAATACTAGAGCAAGGAGCGGTCTGCTCTAAACCAGGGGTGGGTCAGATGGATATTGGTAAGTTATGTTGTTCTGCATCCTGTTCTGAGCGCAGGTTTCCTTGTGGTGGTCTGTCCCAACTTCCGAAGTCCATCTCTTTAGCTGCCAATCACATCCGCATGCTGTAGGAAAGATCCGTGCGTCCCTGGATAGGCGTATCCAAAATAAGCACTGAGGAATCCTATCCGGCTCCTCTGTGTGGTTATTCTTTTAAAGGCTTGCTCATCTCCTATGGCCTTGATGTTTTTGTTGTTCGTCTTGATTTTTCTGTTTTATTAACTTACTGTTTCCTTGCCTTACACTCTCTTTACCCAGCTTTCATTATAAAACTCCCCGGGAATTCAATGGGACTTGAGGGCTTTCTCAAAAGTACTTTAGGACAACTAATTTTAAAAAATGTTGATAAAGCACATATTATGTGTCCTTTGCAATAGTAATCAGGAAAGGAACTGAAGAATATTGAAGGTTGGTTTCCTGCCCTAAAGAATAATCCACTAGGTGAGCTAAGAACTATACACAATGAGTTATGAGACAGGAAAATACACAATAATGGGAAGAATAAGATAAAAGGTATCATCATTTCTGAGTTCCCCTCAAATGCTTATCAAAGCAATTAAAGCTAAGAGCAAAACTCAAACTAAAGCAAACAAGTTCGGGGGTGGAGGAACTGAGGGGGTGCTAGTTCTGCTTGGAGCTTATCACACAATGCAATGAGCTTGAGTGCCTACAAAAAAAGCATTCAGTTTCAGGTGCAGGAGGTTCTACCCCAGCTGAAGTTAGCTAACAAGCAGAGAGAGAAGGAAGGATAATGCTGAATGTCCCCAAGCTCTGTGGTGGCCTCTATAGGAATTCTTCAATTTAACAAATCAAAGAATACTAAAATTTTAAATTCAGAACTTTTGTCTTTGATTTTTATAAGAGAAAGAGTTTTCTGAACCTTAATAATTACTTTTCTTTAATCCTTCCATCAGCTCTTTTCTAAGGAGGCATCTTTTTTCCTATTTCCTAACACAATCTTCACATCTCCCATCCGGTTCTCATCTCTAAATCCTTTATTACACCATCTGCAAGAACAATAGCCAAAACAAACTTTGTCTTCTGTTTCCATGAAAGATTAATAGATTTATTCCTCTTAGAGTTTATGTTTAAATGATGAATGAGAGGTCACGCTGAAAAATCGTTGGAACATACACATTTTGATTAAATTCTAGCTCAAATCTCCACGAATATCAGCAATTCCAAAACAATCCAAACCTTTAAGAGTTACAATTTCATGCAGGGATATTTTACAGAGACACCTGGTCTCTGCTGGACAAAGATAACTACGGAATCTTCATTGTTTTAGGTTCCCTGTAGCTTT
Organism: Eulemur rufifrons; assembly: GCF_041146395.1. Classification (NCBI taxonomy): domain Eukaryota; kingdom Metazoa; phylum Chordata; class Mammalia; order Primates; family Lemuridae; genus Eulemur; species Eulemur rufifrons. The sequence continues at coordinate 88,285,107 of NC_090997.1, read as the reverse complement.
ATGTTTATGACAGCAAATTAAAAACCATCGCATATTTTTATCATTGCATTTCATGTGCTATGTATTTAAAGACATTCTAACCTTGACCCCAATGATCTTAACACTATACAAAAAGGCATACCACCCAAAATACAAACTGAACTGATATATGCTGGTAAAGTGAAAATTGAATTCATATTTACTTTTTAAGATGTATTCTCTAAAAGAACACAGTGATCAAAAGCCCCATGAAAAAGCATTTGGAGTTTCAAACATGAATAATTTAAAGCACTTTTTATTTATAAGACAAAACAAAAACCAAAACTATTAATAAAAACAAATAAAATAAATGAGAAGCCACCTTGATTTATTAAAGGAGAAGAAGATAAGTATTAATACATGGCCTGCTAGATAAGAAAGCTCCCATGGGATATGTGCAAACTGTTAAGAGAAAATATTCCAAATCTGGAGATTGGCTGTACAGACATAACTTTTTTCCCCCTCTCTCTTTCCATTCGTCTCGTCTCCTCTCGTCTCGTCTCTTCTCTTCTCTTCTCCTTTCCTTTTTCCTTTTCTTTCCTTTTTCTTTTCCTTTCCTTTCCCTTCCTTTCCTCTTTTCTTTTATTCTTTCTCTGTCTCTCTTTTTCTTTCTTTTTTTCTTCCTCTCTTTCTCTCGTTTCTTCTTCCTGTCTCTCTGTCTCTCTGTCTCTCACTTTCACTTTCATTCTTTCTGTCTTTCTTAGAAAATGTCAACTCAATGCTACCTCCTTTAGAATACTAGTAAACCAGCCTAGATGAAGAAAAAGAATTCCAATGAAGAACTAATGCATTCTACCCTAGTTTGGGAGATTCTGAATTTTCGAATACGATAGTAACTGAAAGAATTATGCATTCCCCTTTGAATTCTTTTTTTCTAAATAGATACTTTGAAAGAAATCATTGTGCCAAAAGTTACAACAGCCCAAAAACACTTTCCAGATGTCTCCACTTGCCAGACTCAAGTCCAGATGGATTTAGCCATTTTATGTTAAACATGAAATTTTTACACTTAGTAATCTTTAATTGTTTTTCTTTCTTTTAGATCATTTGGGGATGCAGAACCCTTACCTCAGAACAACGTAAAAGTCTAATGTAACATAGAAGAACTTATTGAATTAAACAGTTAGGAAAGTTGCTGTTCAGTTCCTCTTTTCTATGATACTGCATGGGAATACTTGAAGTTAAGTCTGAATCTATTTCCTATTACCTTCCAGATATGCTAAAAGCAGTCTACATTCCTTCTAAATGAATGTATTCAGTTGCATCTTGGATCAACACCTGATTTCATATGTGACTTTTTAAATATACAGCTGACTTGGCATTCCTTTCTATATTCTAGGCACTCCTTGTAGAAAAGAACACTTGTTTTTCTTAAATTGTTCCAAGGCTTGTTAACTCTTCAGATTCAATCTAAGAATTCATGTTTTGTAGTCAATATTCTAAGAGGGGAAAGGAAAAACATCCTGACAGATTATTTTTCCTTGGAGGATTTTGGTTTAAGCCTTTATGCAAAGAGAATACTAGATCAGTGATAACCGAGAAGCAAGAAATACTCTTTCTGGTCTCTGAGCAGTGAAAATGACACATGATAGTGTGTGGTGTTATGTAGATGCCTCAAATCCCAACAGAAATTCAAAGACTTGAAGTCAGCAGTGTATTGCTTTTTCTACTGCATGATTGTCATTTTAAGTATTCAAACTTGATGGTTCTCTACCAAGAAACACCATTTTAAAGCTTTTTTTATCCTTATATGTGAAAGAACCAAAACACAACAAAGACAATAAAAGTTCTTTTGAGGGATATGAAGAGTCCAAATTGTACTGCTATATATATATATATATATATATATGTATTTTTTTTTTTTTTTCCAGCCTCAGCCCCAAATATGAAAGCCATTCATTGTCTAGTCTTGAAATATTATCTAGCCTTTTAGGACAAGTCAACCCCACACAGCAAGGTTGGCTGATAGTTTTCATGTTGTAGAATGAATGTGACCAATTGATAGTGGCTTGTGAAGTATAAACTGAGAACTCTTTGAAGGTATATCTGTGCTCCAAAGGAAATGGTGCTAACACCAATTAGCTTTCCCTTTCTGTCTACCTGAATATAAAATATTTGAGCAAATCTGTTTAATTATAAAACTTTTTAAATTAACTCATTAACTACTATCTAAAACTGTGGACTTGTAGTAGCATGGTGATAAGAAAGTAAGTCTTGTGGCCATGGTGCTTGTTCTGGATTCCTGACTCCAAATTTCAATATAAATTGAAATTCATATTTAATATGGTGATGATGAAAATAATAGTCTGATGTCACATGATTTTTATGAGGATTAACTGAGTTAATACATGTAAAGTGCTTAGAACAGTTCCAGGCACATAATAGCTAACACATACTCAGAAACTGTTAATTATACTATTATTTTAAGTGGTTGAAACTAGGAATAAATTTTAAAATATATGAATATATATGTTGTTCCTTCGTTTTTCCCACCAATGTTATAATTTCATGAAATAATGCTTATATACTTTTAGAAATAGTTTGATTAAACTAATAAAATCACAGACATGCATATTGTAGTGCAAATTACAATATTAGAAGACAGAACATGATATGGTTTCCTGATTCCTAATATTGTTGGCATGATTTATTTTTTTACTTCATATGATGTCAAATATTCCTTACCAATACTGCAACCTTTATCTTTCTAGCTTTAAAATTTTAAATAGATAGTTTGACCTCCTCTTTCCCAATTTGGATACCCTTTATTTCTTTCTCTTGACTGATTGCTCTGGCTAGGACATCATTTAGGTAGAGGAACATAGGGCTTAAGGATGAAAATAATGGGAATTGTTTTTAGAATAAAATAATGAACTGAACTGGCATATACATGTTAAGGACAAATTTCATTTTTAAGTAAAATAAATATTTGGGGAGAATACCACTGAGAAGTTGGGTAGAAGAGAAATGTTAGGTTGAATGTGAACAAAATTGTGCTTGCTTTATATTGTCCATGAGCTAGACTTTCTAAAACAAAGTTTCCTCTTTATATAAATTTCTGCTTTCCTACACTACACCTCACTTTCTGTTATCAATATTTCTGAGATATTATTCAGTCAATTTCCAGAAGGCATATTTTTTATTACTGCAAATCAGGCAACTCAGATACTGCTATAGTAAATTTTTGTGTTTGCTCTTCTGTATTTTATCCAATCACAATTACCAGGCACTACATCGGAGTCATTCATTCTTAAATATAATTCATTCTCTTTAGTAAGCTATTAGAAAAACCCTGAAATATGGCAAGCAGTTTGGGATTTACCTGATTATTCTCCCTGTCAATAATATGATACTAGTACTTGTGAAACAAATTAAATATAAATGTATAATTTTGATTTCAAATGTTTAGACAAATGTTCAATATCTACAGGATGCATATCAAAGAAGTAGACATTTACCAGCCTATTATACAGTACTTCAAAGGTTAGAATTATTTTGCTTTTGAAATTCCTCAGTAAGAGGCAAATCACTCTCTGAAGAAAAATAAAAATTGAAGCAGATTCCTCATAGGCTAACTCAATAATTTATAGTAATAACTGAGTTAATTCAAAATTTAACAGAGTTATTGTTTAATAAGTAATCTTTTTGCCTTCAAATTACTATATAAACCAGTGTAGAACTGGGAGCTTGTGAGGTAGCCAACAATGAAAACCCGTCCTTAACTTTGGTAAGTTCTCCCATTTTATTCCATTTTCTTCATAAGGAGCTGAGTTATCCAATTTGGTCTCCGCCAATATTTCATAAAGTAAAGCATACATACAGTGCATGAATTCTACAGTGCAAAACATTTGATAACATATTCCACCCACATGTGCTTCAGTGATATCTCTCAGCCTTTATGGATCTACTCCTCCTCCTTAGTATTCCTATTTACTTATTATTTTACTTATCAACCATTCATTCCCAGGGTAAAACTTTTGCATTATAAACTGTCACATAAAATAATTGTGTTTTTGTTACTCATTGTTTGTTCAATAAGTTGTTATTAAAGCCATCTATATACCAGATACTCGTGTCAAACTTTGAAATCACAAAGCAAAGAAGGTACTGTTAACCTTCCAAGAGTTAACAGTTGATGATTGTGAATGCTTTTATTGAGTTACAAAAGCCATTTAGAGAACTGGTTAGAAAATATGGATGCCATATATAATGCCAACTTACAGTTAGATCTGCTTATGGTTGTTGACTGGTTATGTTCCATAGAACACTGTATCTCACACTTGATTCTTACGAAAGGAGAATGGTCAGATAGGCTTAAGAAATAGGTTATGACTTTTCTTGACTCGAAGTCTCTAAGAAATCTTGTAGCATTAAACACTTTATCTAGAGTTACAGTTGCGATTTAAACATATAAAGAGCTTAGAAGTCATAATTCCTATCCATATGAGAAGAAAACAGAGAAAAAACTAAAAAATAATGATTTTTTTTTTTTTTTGGATCCATCATAAAATTGCAGTCTCAAGGAAAACCAGAATCCTAACATCTAAGACAGGCAAAACAGAGTATCACAGATGAGATCAGCTTACCTAGAATAAAAGTTACTGGAACCATAATGATATGAGCATATAGTGGTAATTTTAATGAAATACTGGAAGCTGTTGAGAAACTCCTTAGCGCCACAGTTTTAAGGGCATATACATGTTAAGGCAAATCCCTCACACTTTTGTGGCTTTTATTTACAAGATATGCCACCTGGTTTTCAAGGTGTAGAGCCAAGAAAAGTTTTATCTGGCAGAAGGAGTGAAAAAGTAACCATTTTGAAACACATCCAAAGCATTCTATGTGAAAAAAGTATTACTCTTCATGGCAAAAGTCTTTGTACAGCTAGAGGGAAGGGCAGTGACCCACCTTCAGCCCCTTCTAGTCTTCCTGTCTCACATAACAGAGGGGAAAAAAGCTAAGAAAAGCTTGTGGATCACAGTCCAAGTACAGAGCCCCACTACTATACTGAGATACAATCATAATATTACAGAATATGTCCCCTCCCACATACTTCCCCACCAAATAAGCAGTATAATAGCTGGATAAAGCTAAAAGAACGGCAAGGCACAGGCTCTATTTGGGAAGAAGTACTTAGGACACCCCATAGGCAAGAGAGGAGACAAAACCTAGATCACTAGTGGAAATTGATGCCACAAGAACTTTCAACTAGAGCAAACATTTAACACAGACCAATTCCTAGCCAGATTAACATAAAAACTCACTTGTTGACTTTTTACCTATTACCTAATACATCATTCCATATCCAGCTTCAACCAAAAATTATAAATCATACTAAAAGGCAAGAAAAATGCTGCCTGAACAGACAAGGCAAGTATCAGAGACAGACTCAGATATGACTCGTATTTTGAAATTATCAGGCAAGGAATTTAGAAAAGAAAAAGCAGCTATGATTAATATGTTAAGGGCTATAGTGGAAGTAGTAGCAACATGTGAGAACAAATGGGTAATATAAGCAGAGAGATGGAAACTTAAGAAAAATTCCAAAGAAAATTCTCAAATTCAAAAACACTGATTCAGAATTGAAGAATGTCTTTGATAGGCTCATCAGCATACTGGACATGGCCAAGGAAAGAATCGGTGAATTTACAATGCCAATAGAAACTTTCCAAACTGAAATGTAAAGAGAAAAAAGAATGCAAAACCAGAACAGAATATCCAAGAACTCTATGACATATGATATACCATATGCTTAATTGGAATGGGAATTGTGCAAGGTATACCATATGCTTAGTTGAAACACCAAAAAGAGAAAACAGAGCAGAAGAAATATTTGAAGAAATAATGACCAAATTAATTTTTCCAAAATAAATGACAGACACCAAATCACAGATGCAGAAAGTGTAGAGAACGCCAAGCATGAAATTACTAAATAATCTGTATGTAGGCATAGTATATTTAAATTACAGAAAACCAAAGACCAATAGAAAGCGCGAAAGAACCCAGAGGAACAAAGCTCCTCATCTACAGAGGAAAAGAGATAAAAACCGCATAGGACTTCTCAGCAGAACCTGCACAAACAAGAGGAGAGTGGAGTGAGATATTTAGACACCCAGATATTTGGTCAAACATTATTCTAGGTGTTTCTGTGAGTTTATTTTTGAATGAGATTGACAACTCAAATTGGTAGACTGAGTAAATCAGATTGCTCACCATAATGTAGATGGGCCTTGTGCTATCAGTTGAAGGTCTAAGTAGACTAAGAGGCTGCCTCTCCCCCAAGTGAGAGAGAATTATCTGTCTGAAAGCCTTAAAACTGGACTGTCAACTCTTCCCATTTCTAGATCAGTTTCCAGACTCCAGAATCAAACTGGACATCAGCTCTACAGACTTTGGACTTGTCAGCTTCTATAATTGTGTGAGACTATTCCTTATAATAAATTAGATGATTTTGGTTCTGTTTCTCAGGAGAACCCTGACTAATATACAAACTATATAAAATACCTGACCAGCACTCCTCAAAACTGTCAAAGTCATCAAAAACAAGGAAAGTCTAGGAAATTGTCACAGTCAAGAGGAGACTAAGGAGACATGGCAACTAAATGTAATGTAATGTCTAGATGGGATCCTAGTGCATAAAAAGGACATTAGGTAAAGCTAAGAAAGTCTGAAAAAACTGTGGACTTTAATAACTTATTAATATCTGTTCATTAAATGTGCTGCACTAATATGTTAATAGGCAAAACTGGATTGGGGGCATATGAGAACTCTCTGTACTATCTTCTCAGGTTTTCTATAATTTTTTCAAAAAAATCCTATTAAAAACATTTAATATGACTTAAATTATCCGTAATTTGGGGGCCTTTATTGACATTAAACCCATTAATAGCTGTTGGACATTGATTTCATGAAATATACCAGGCTGAAAAATTCTCAAAGTCAAGTTAAGCAGTAGGTCTACAATCCATCCCCTCCCTTTTTTAGCAATTTTGCACAAGGAAATTTAGGGACCATCTCTAATATTACTGTATTAAATAAATATAATACTTACAGACCCTTTGGCAAACAAACAAGTTGTAGCAGGAGGAGTCTTATCTTGGTCTGAACATGCTGCTCTAACAAAAATATTGTAGGTTAATTGCCTTACACAATAAGCATTTAATTCTCACCATTTTGTAAGGCTGGGAATGACAACACAAATTCGCTTACAGATTTGGTGTCTGGTGAGGGCCTGTTTCTTGGATCATGGATGGCTATCTTCTCACTGCATCCTCACATGGTGTAAGGGACAAGATATCTCTCTGGGGTTTCTTTTATGAGAACACTAATCCCATTCATGAGGTCTCAACCCTCATGACCTAATCATGTCCCAAAGATCCTGCCTCCAAATACCATCACATTGGGGATTAGGATTACAAAAATACAAATTTTAGGGGAGCACAAATATTCAGTCCATAACAATCCTCACTAAAGGAATATTTATACTGTTATTCATAGTATTTGGGCTGTTTAGGATGGCTGATCATAAGCCAACCTAGAAATAGTGGATTTATAATACATAGAAAATACCACACAAGCTGTGTAAGTATAAAATGCAGATGTTTTATCAACAAAATGTCTCCATCTTTTGTAAGCTATATAACCCCATACATTGATTAAATATCTAACATGTTAAACCTGAGCTAGAGAACTTCTTTTTATGACAAGACAGGACCTTGAGAACTAGATTGGCTTTCTCAGTCCTTCCACTTCTTTGCCTCTGTTTGGAGATTATTTTTCGATTTATTAGTGAAGCTTGACACTAGGCAAAATCTCTGAATTACATGACTTTGCTTTGACAACTTGATCTTTTGTGTTTTCTCTCACACTGGGAAATTCTGAATTATATTATTACAAATATATAATTATTTTGTTTTTCTTTTATCAATCTAGCTTTATGCAGCCCTTGTTCATCTCTGGCCCGGACTGTTAAAATTAACTTCTGATTTTGTTTGTTTTGATTTGTTTCATTTTGTTTGCACCCAGGCTCAGCTGTTATAATGGTTAATTATATGTGTAAACTTGGCTAGGCTATAGTGTCCAGTTGTTTGTTCAAATACCAGTCTAGATATTACTGTGGAGATGTTTTTTAGATGTGATTTGCATTTATAATCAGTAGACTTTGAGTAAAGCAGGTTACCCTCTCCAATGTAGGTGGTCCTCCTCTAATCAGCTGAAGACCTTAAGAGCAAAGACTAAAGTTTCCATAAGAAAAAGCAATTCTGCCTCAAGACTGAAACACAGAAACTCTGCCTAAGTTTTCCACCTGCTGACCTGCCCTGTGTATTCCAGACTCAAGACTGCAACATCAGCTCTTACCTTGAGTTTCTAGCCTTGTCAGGCCACCCTACAAATTTCAGACATGCCAGCCCCCACAATCACATGAGGCAATTCCATATATATATAAAGAAATAGAGATAGGCGAGATAGTCCTGTTAGTTCTGTTTCTCTGGAGAACCATAATATGGTCCTCTTCCATGAGCCACCTGTCATAATATCAGTCAATCCTAAACCCTTCAGTGATATTCCTCCTGAATTAAAATCAGGTTCCTCAAATTACCTAAAAGACTTATTTCTGTTCAATTGCTATCTACTTCTTGATATTTAGCTTCTAATACCAGGCTTCATCTTATTCTCTAACATTATTGTACTATATGTGGTTCCCTAAATAAATCAGTCCATTTTATTCATCTCTCAACAAGAAATTCATATTTGTTGGCTACCATTTACTTGGCAGCTTGTAAGGAATAGCAAGAATAGCTAATAGGAAGAATAGCAAGGGAAATCAGAAACAGTCTGATACCTCAAGACCTTTAAGACTGCTGAGAGTATTTTATTTCTGGAAATGTTATGGACTAGAGAGCCAGAGAAGTCCCTATTGCCAAAAATTAAAATGCTCCTTAAAACACAAACTTCTTTTTTTTAGCTTCAGAACAGAATTCAGAAGGGAATACTGGTAAACATCCAAGGGTGGAAAGAGAAAAATTAAAAATTTGAGCTGCTGGTAAATGCTAAAGATTTTGCCTACCCTTGGGGACTCTTGCCGATCACTGTAACTAAGGGACTTGGAAATGAAGGGTTGCACAATGCAGGAGAAAGGCCTTGGGCAAATTCAAGAAGGAAGTTGTAATTGAAAAGACCTTTACATGAATCCAGGATACGTGAATAACGACATGTTCAGTGAAAGCCTGGACTGAAAAAAAGTCTATCATTAGAAATGAGAGATGAGAAGGAAGCCTTTCTGACTTGGCTTCATTTGGGTGCTAAAATTAAAAAAAAAAAAAAAAAAAAAAAAAAAAAAAACAGAAAGAAAGAAAAAAGAAAAGTATTTCCCAATCATTTGTAAATACCCTTATTTGAGAGTTTGGTTTCCCAGTGGTATTGAAACCCATAAAATGAGAAAATAACCTAAGAAAGTTGTTCTTTTTTGCAAGTGTTTTAAGACATCTAATGGAAACAAATGTAAAAACATCTCTGGAGGGATGGAATCTGGGGCTCACTGTATTTGCAAAGATGAAGCCTGGAGGAATTTCAGGTCTCAACACATACAAAATGTTAACCAGAGTACACAAGAGCTTGCAGCAAAATTATTCTTGTTGAAAGGTCAGATGATAATCTCAGACAAAGATTATATAAAAGCATATTTAATATGATAAAATAAATATAAAATTGCATGAAAATTTTTGAAAGGAAAAGCTATCAAATAGCCAGGAAGTTGTAAAAATAACCTTAGAAAATTTAAGAAATAATAAAAACAGTATTAATAGAAATTGAAACTTCAATGGGTAGTTTAAACAGAAAAATAAACATAACAGGCCGGGCGCGGTGGCTCACACCTGTAATCCTAGCTCTCTGGGAGGCTGAGGCGGGCGGATCCTTTGAGCTCAGGAGTTCGAGACCAGCCTGAGCAAGAGCGAGACCCCCATCTCTATTAAAAAATAGAAAGAAATTAGCTGGACAACTAAAAAATACATATATAAAAAAATTAGCCGGGCATGGTGCCGCATGCCTGTAGTCCAGCTACTTGGGAGGCTGAGGCAGGAGAATCGCTTGAGCCCAGGAGTTTGAGGTTGCTGTGAGCTAGGCTAACACCACGGCACTCTAGCCCAGGCAACAGAGTGAGACTATGTCTCAAAAAAAAAATAATAATAATTAAACATAACAAATGATAAAATGAGTGGACAGATTAGAGCTGAAAAATTACTAAAAATGCAAACATGGGGAAAAATAGATGTAGTATTTTATAGTATATGTACCACATTTTCTTTATCCGGCTGGTGGCCACTTAGGTTGATTCCATATCTTTGCAATTATGAATTGTGGTGCAATAAACATATGGGTGAGGTGGTATCTCATCAGTGTTTTGAAGTTTTGCTTGTAGAATTCTTTCACCTGCTTGGGTAAGAATATTCCAAGGGTTTTGTTGCTGTTGTTTGTTTGTTTGTTTTGCAGCTATTGTAAATTGGATTGAGTTTTTAATTTGGTTTTTAGCGTGCTTGTTGTTAGTGTATAGAAATGTTACTAATTCATGTACATTGATTTTGTAACTTAAGATTTTACTGAACTCATTTTTTAATTCTAGGAGTCTTTGGAGGAGTCCTTAGAATTTTCTAGGTATAAGATCATAACATCGGCAAACAAGAATAGTTTGACTTCCTCTTTTCAGATGTAGTTGCCTTGATCTCTTGCCTGCTTGCTTTGGCTAGGACTGCTGATACTATGTTGAACGGAAGTTGTGAAAGGGGTATCCTTGTCTTGTTCCAGTGCTTAGGGAGAATGCTTTCAACTTTGCCCATTTGGTATGATGTTGGCTGTGAGTTTGTCATATATGGCTTTTGTTATTTTGAAGAGAAGTTATTTTTATAGAGATAATTGGGACTTTATTAGAACAAATGGAAGATATGCATCCTCAGGTTTAATAATCTTACAAAATCATCAGACACGTTGTAATAAAACAACAAAATGTACTACACTTGTCCTTCAGTATCTACTGGGGCTTGGTCATATACCAAAATCTGCACATGAACTCAAGTCTCACAGTCAGTCCAGTGGAACCTGTATGTGCCAGATGCTGGCCCACCACATATGAAGGTTTCACATCCCAATAACACTGTATTTTCATATGCTTTTGGTTGAAAAAAATCCATGTGTAAGTAGACCTGCAAAGTTCAAACCTATTTTGTTATCAATTGTACTTATAAAAATAGAAAAAAAAAACATTGCCTACAAAGAAATTATTAGATTGATAGCAGATCTCTCAAGAGCAACAAAGAAATTATAGAAATAATACATTCAAAGAGTTGGAAGTTAAACTATCATTCAATGATAAAGGCAAAATAAATGCAGCTATAGACAAATAAAAATTTGAAAAAAATCACTTTGGAAAACTGCTTGGCAATATGTAATAAATCAAAACATAAGCAAACCCAACAGCAAACCAATTCCACTCCTAAATATATACTCAACAGAATGTGTTCTTATATATAATTCCAAAATATATGTGCAAGAAATCTCATAGCAGCCTTAGTTTTATAGTGAACATTAACTGCAAACTACTTCAGAATTGATAAATTATGAACTATTCCTATGTTATAATATTTTAAAAGGAGAATTAAGTTTTTTATAATCCACAGGGTAAATTAGTCTCAAATAGATTCACAAATGAAAGAAGTCAGACACAAAAGAATACATAGTATATGAGTTTGAAAACATGAAAATTACTAATGGTTAAACTTGAAGAGAAGGGAAGTAATTACCACCTGGGGTGCTTATGGCAATATTCAATTCCTTGATTTAGGTGGTGATTATACAATTCTCACTTTGTGAAAAGTTATCAAGTTGCTTGCTTAAGATCTGAGTACATTTCTATAAAATATAATTAACTTCAAAAGTTTTACTTAAAAACAGAAAAAGAATAAAAAGAAGCATTTCAACAACACAAAAACATTGACAAAGTGTTCATCCTCACTGATAAGAAGAGAGATATATTTTATTCAATGCCAAATAATGTTATGTTTCATTAAAGATTAATGGGAAAGAAAAGAGTGTTGAGAATTTATTCTTTCAACAAGTACTTATTAAGCACTCAGGCACCAATTACTCTTCTAGGAGCAGGGGATACAGTAGTGAATGATTTGAGACCAGTCGGTCCCACCTCTCTATACCCATCACTCACTGAAGTTTGGTTACTTATCCTATATGCCATCCAAAGTCTTTTCGTTAGAAAATTATCCAAGTGCTGTACTTGTTAACTCAGTTATCCATACACAGCTCTAAGGTAAGTAATATTATAATCATTTTACAGATAAGGACATTCAGATTCAAAAGATTATGGTATATTCCAAAGATTAACTATTAATAGTTAGTTATCAAGTAGCAAAGACTGGATTTTAATCTACAGCTTTCTGATTGACTTAGTTGCCTTGCAGATTATAAATTATTGAATGCTTTCTCTACATGAGCTATACTCTGAATATTCTACATACCAGTATATTTTATTTTTTTATTCATGTTTCCATCTATACTCTGATATGTAATGAAGCTATACACATAGATGTACAATAAAAATGAACAAGGGAATAATAAATAGAATAATTTTTATTCTTAGCTATAGGATAATATGATTAGGAGTGAACACATAAAAGGCTTCAAAAGAATTGACGCTCGGCTATTTCTTAAGATGCATAACAAATATCATCTTATAATCTTTTGTGATATATATATACACCTTCATTTAAAAATTATTTATAAAATATTAATGCTAATGCAAGATTTTTTTAAAAAACTAGTTCAGGTATAATACACAAATGTATAATCACAGTAGATGCCAAAGACACTATATTCTCAAAATGAGACAATTAAATAGTAAAAAGAAAAGGAAAGATTAATTCACGTGATGTTTAAAATGTAGACTTGAAAAATTTCAATCACTTATAAAATATGGAGGGTGACAAATTATGTGATGTTTAGCATTATATAGCAAGACACTCACTTAAGAAATTTGTCAAATGCTATTGCTTTTTATTTTTTTTTTATTTTATCTTACTATGGGGGATACAGAATTTCAGGTTACATACGTTGCCCATGTACTGCGTGTCCATTCCCCAGAGAGTGCACGTTGCACCCGTCATGTAGGTATATATCCATCCCCTCCCCCCCACCCAAGTCAGCACCTTCAAGCGTGACCATTTCCCAAACGGTGCCCAATGCACTCATTATGTAGGCATATACCCATCCCCTCCCCCCACCCCCACCTCAGTCTGATATCCCATTGGTATCCTTCCCAGATGTGTATTTAGGTGATGATCAGGGAAACCAATTTTCTGGTGAGTACATGTGATGCTTGTTTTTCCATATTGCTTTTTATTCGAACAGTGGCTTTCAAACTTCAGTGGGCATCAAAATCACCTAAAGGACTTGGGTGGAAACTACCTTAGACTTTTTGATTAATTTTTTTCTAGAATGGAGCCCCAAATTTTACATTTCTAACAAGTTTACAGATGCCGCTGGTACAAAGGGAATACATATACTTTGAAGGATATATCTTTGCAGGGTTATGAACAGATTTGAGGATTTGTTACATAATGTACGGCCGTTTTCTTTATCAATGAAACCCACACATTTGTTTCTATCATGCACCCGAGAAATCTCTACTTAGATCTAAAGAACCTCCCCTGAGAAATAGGTCAAAAAAAACCTCCCAGTATAATTTATTTGCTTCTATCCTCCCTTTGAATATTTCTTGCCTTGTTGAAAAATCTTTCTTTTTCTTTGATGATATAATGCTCTTTTAATTTATTTCTTGCCAGACCCTTTAAATCTCTTTTGGCTCTGCACTCCCACGAATCCTTGCTTCTATCCTAGAGCCTCTCTTTTTTCACTCTGCAAAAGTTTTTAGGAGATCTATTCCATTCCCATGGCTGTAATTAGATTTACATACAAATAAATTAATCTTGTCAACTGCATTGAAGCATCCTCATGTCCAGTTTCAAATTTTCAAGGGAGAAAGATGCTGAAAACCCTTCCTCATTATCTATCTGCATGTGGTTCTTTCTATAACCCTATCCTACAGAATCTAATTACTGTATTTGTCGTCACAGAATCATCATAATATTTAAATTTTATTCTAAAATTGAAAATATTTAAATTTTATTCTAAAGTTTAAACAAATGTTTAAACTTATTTAAATATAAAAATAAATACTAAATAATATAATACTAATTATAGACATATAGAAATATAAATATTTTATTAATATCTACTTTCATTTCTATACTCTAAAACTAGGAAGCATGATTTTTTGTTTTATCAAAAATTATAAGAAGGATGAGAAAGAAATACACATCTAGACATATCAAACTTAAACTGGAAAACATTAAAGATAAAGAAAATATTTAAAAATTATAAAGTAAGACAAAAATGTTTCTTACAAAGAAACAAAAAAATTGACAGAATTGTCAACAGCAAGTATAGAAGCAAATGGAACAAGATATAAAAAACACTGAGAAAAAGAACTGTCAGCCAAGAAATGTAACCTCAGTTAAATATGGGGAACAAAATACAGACATTTTGCAGACAAACAAAAAATTTATAATCATTAAAGATAGTTCTAAAAATGTACATCAGGAAGATGGAAAATCATCATAGTAGAAAAGTTTGAGATACTAGAAAGAATACTGATTTTTCAAAATGGTGAATTTGTGGTTAACTAATAAGCAACACAATGTATAATAGGATAAAAATAATGTTTGCATTGTGGAGTATTTATTTTAATGAATAATATAGTAAATTTGGCATTCTGATTCAAACAATTCTAAAGTATTAGATTGAGGGCAAGGGAAAGAATGTCTATAGACATCAATAAATTCCCTCTTACATATTTTTATCTTAAATATGAATGACATAATTTTTAGGGTAATTACTAAGTTAATAGAAATCAATCTTATAACAAATAGATAAAATTTATAACCAGGAAACTGTAAAAACAAACAAACAAAAGAACTAATGAAAACAATAGAAAGAAAGAAAGATGAAGCAGGAACAGAGCAATTGAGAGAAATGCATGAGGGAAAATGTTAAAATAGAGTGAGAGTAATCCAAATATATTCACCAGCATGCCCCTTACAAAATGTCTTCAATAGAGCCAAAAGTAGAAAAAGGTATGTTGAGAAATTCACAATCATAGTGGAATTTTACATAATTTCTCTTGGTTAGTCAAATATCAAACAAATCAATATCAATATACTCAATAGATATTCATAGTATTTCTCTTTTTCAAACACACACATACACAATATATTACATATTTCTTTTGATACCATGGTACATTCAAGAACATTGGTCATATTCTAGACCATAAACCAAGTCACATTTTGAAGAATTGTTAGCAAATACACCACATTTACTGACTATGACACTGTTAAATATAACTAGAACATACATAAAAACAGCTTATACATTTTAAGTTTTCATAAAACATACATCTAAATAATTTATGGGTGAAGTCATAATAAGTTTAATTACAAAATATATACTTAAAATGGGGTGACAAAATGCATGCTCTGTAACTACAGAAATATTTACAGATAAATACATATATAATCTTGGCTATCTTTGTTAGAAAGAGAGATTAACAATGAATGAGTAAGCATCTAACTTAAAGAAGTACCAAACTAAAAAAGAAAAAAACACGGGGATAACACTTATAACATAGAAGGAAGGATTAAAAGCGGAAATTAGTGAAACAAAATGATGTATGAAAAAAGTCAACAACATTAAAATTTCTGTGTATAGAATAATAACAATGAGAAACCTCTCACACAATAATCCATTAAAAAGATATAAGGCAGAAGGTAAATAATGGAATAGTTTTAAAAGCTTAAAAACAGTTTCATCAAAAAAAGATAGATTAGCCAGGCATGGTGGCACACGCCTGTAGTAATAGCTACTCGGAGGCTGAGGCAGAAGGATCGCTTGAGCCCTGGAATCCAAGGCTACAGTGAGCTATGATCATGTGTCTACACTCCAGCCTGGGCAACAGAGCGAAACCCTGTCTCTAACATATATATGTAATATTGTAAATAACTATGTATCAATACATTATAATATTAGATGAAATTGAAAAGCTTTGAGAAAATGTAAATAACCAAAATGTTCTCAAGAAAAAGTACCACATCTGAATTGTCCTATTACTTTGAAAGAACTTGAATCTCTAGTTTAAAATCTCCCCACAAAGGAAAAACAAAGCCTAGATCATTTTAAATGCACATTCTATTAAATTTTCAAGAAGCAAGTATTTTCAATCTTATATAAAGCAAAGTAAATACCCTGCAACTTATGTTATTAACAACCTTGTCACCAACATCAGACAAGGACACTCATAAATATAGATGAAAATATATAACCAAATATTAACAAACTGAATGTAACCATACCGTACAACTTAGTACGTCATGATCAATTAATTTCAGATAAGCAAGGTTTGCTCAACATTACAAAATTTATTCATGACAATGATATTGAGGACAAATATTTAAAAAAATTTTAAAATAGAATTAAAAGACAAATAATAAGCCAGGAAAATGTATTGCAAAAAGTCAACTGAAAGGGATTTATATTTTTATATAATTTCATAAAAAAAACACAAATCAATAGAATAATAAGTCTCAAAATGCACAATTGAACTTTCACAAAAAGGAAACACAATTATCCCATAAATAAATACATATATAAGTACATATATACTATCTAGAAGTCTTCATATATAGTGGTATTTAGCAAAAATAAAATGTGATATTTCATATCCATCATATTGGCAAATACTAAAATATGTATCTTCTAGGGGAACAAGGGAGAAGGAAAAAACAGAAATTCTCTGTATTTTTGCAAATTTTCTGTAAATTTAAAATTTTTCCACAATAAAAAGTTTATTTAAAGAAAAGTAGCACCTACTACAGCACCTAGTACACAGAAGGCATACAATAAGTATTGTTGCTTGAAGAAATGTGCTAGTGAGAATGTGGCAAAACATTCACTAGCACAGGCTCACTTGTAGTGTAAATTTCAGTTTTGAAAAAAAATGTTCATTATTTGCAATGGAGCTGAATGTTTGTATCTTCTCAGAATTCATATGTTGAAACAATAACTCCCAAGGTGATAATGCTAGGAGACAAGGCCACTGGGAGAGGATTAGGTCATGTGGGTAGAACCCTCACAAATAACATTAGTGCCCTTATAATTTGGTGCCTGGTGACAGTCCGCCTTCTAGGTTCATGGGTGATTCCTACTAGCTGTGCCCTCACGTGATGGAAGCAGCAAGGAGTTTCTCTAGAGCTGTAGTCTGAATGTTTATATTCCCTCAAAAGGAGGTGAGAATTTTGGTTGCTGATTAGATTATGGGGGTAGGGCCCTCATGAAGAGATTAGTGCCTTTTATTTATTTTTCTTACTGTACATTAACAATTTATAATTGTATAAATTTAAGGAGTACAAAGTGATGCTATAATTTATAAATATAATGTGGGATAATTAAATTAAGCTAGGTAACATATTCATTACCTCAAATACCTAACATTTTTGTTGAGAGGACAGTTGAAATTTTGAAATGTACAATATTTACTATGTTCAACATGCTGTGCAATAGAACTCAGAAAAAAGGAAAAAAAACCCCTCATTTCTCCTATCTGAGATTTTGTACCCTTTGACCATCATCACCCTATTCCCCCAGCCCTCAAACTCTGTGACCACTGTTCTACTCCCTGCCTCTATGAGTTTGATTATTTTAGATTCTACATAAAAATGAGAACATGTAGTATTTGACTTTCTGTGCTTGATTTATTTTGTTTAGCACAATGTTCTCTAATTCCATTCATGATGTCAAGAATTATAGAATTTCTTTCTTTTTAAAGGCTAAATAGTATTCTGTTGTGTATGTATACTGCATGTTCTTTATCCATTCATCCAGTGATGGATACTTAGGTTGATTTCATATCTTAGCTACTGTGAACAGTGCTGCAGTACACATTGCAGGGCAGATATCCCTTGAACAAACTGATTTTGATTATTTTGAGTAAAAATCCAGAAGTGGAATTGCTGGATCATATGGTAATTCTATTTTTACTTTTCTTGAGGAACTTCCATAGTGTTTTTCTATTCCCACCAACAATGTGCAAGGGTTCCCTTTTCTCAACATCTTCACCAACACTTGTTATCTTTCATCTTTATGAGAAAAACCATTCTAATAATACGAAGTCATATCTCATTGTGTTTTTAATTTGTTTTTCCCTAATGATTAATGATTATCTCTGCACACTGATGTCCAGATGCTTTTTAGTCTGATGTAATCACATTTGTCTATTTTTGCTTTTGTTGCCTGCACTTTTGGGGTGAAATTGAAATAATCACTGCCCAGACCAATGTTATGTAATTTTCCACTATGTTTTCTTCTAGTACTTTCAGAGTTTTGGTGTGATATCTAAGTCTTAAATCCATTTTGAGTTGATTTTTTAATATAGTATGAGATAATGGTATAATTTTATTATTCTGCATGTGGAAATCCAGTTTTCCCAAGACCATTTATTAAAATGACTGTCCTTTTTCCATTGTGTATTCTTGGAACCTCTGTGAAAAATGAGTTGACCTTACATGCATAGGTTCATTTGTGGGCTCTTTATTATGTTCCATTGGTCAATGTGTTTATTTATTTATTTATTTATTTTGCCAATATCATGTTGTTTTAGTTACTACAGCTTTATAGTATACTGTGAAATCAGGTAGTGTGATACTTCCAGCTTTGTTTCTTTTGCTCATGATTACTTTGGCTATTCTGGGTTTTTGTGGTTCTACAGTGCCTTTTTAAAAAGGCTCAAAGGAGACTCCTTCCCTCTTTAACCATGTGAGGACATCACTTGAATGTACTTTCTATAAACCTGAAAGTGGGCCCTCACCAGACACCAAATTTGCCTGCACCTTGATCTTAGGCTTCCCAGCCTCCTGGGAACCTCCTATAACTGTGAGAAATAAATTTATCTTATTTATGAGCTATTCAGTTTATGCCTTTTCATCATAACAGCCTAAACAAACTAAGACATCATCTAATGAAGTTAAACACATGTGTCCCTTAATGAACTCATTTCAAAGTGTGTGTATATATTGAAATTGTCAGTATGCACACATGCATATACATACCCTTATCCAAGTTTTTGCTTTCTGCAGTTGCAGTTACCACTGCAGTCAACTGCACTCTGAAAATATTAAATAGAAAATTCTGGAAATAAGTAATTCAGAAGTTTTAAATTGTGCGCCATTCTGAGTAGCCTGATGAAATATTGCACCATCATGTCTGTCCTGCCTGGAATATGAATCATCCTTTTGTTCAGCCTATCCACTACCTGTATATAGTCATAGACATCGTCACAGCTTGATGGTCCAGGATCATCGAAAGCAGATGATCCTCTTTGTAACATATTTTAAGAAGATCAACAGTAGCCTAGCACTACAACTCCTACCTTATTCACCTCACCTCATCTCATCACATAGGCATTGCATCATCTCACATCATCACAAGCAGCAGGTGAATGCAGTACAAGAAGACAGAGAGGGAGAGAGACAGAGGCAGAGAGAGAAGGAGACCACATTCACATAACTTTTATTTAGTTTGTTGTTATAATTGCTCAATTTTATTATTTATTGTTATTAACCTTTTGTGCCTAATTTATAAATTAAATCTTATCATAGGTATGCATGTATAGGAAAAACAATATATATAGGGTTCAGTACTATGTGGTTGAGGCATCCACGGTGGGGGGGGGGTCTTAGAACATATGGTCTGCAGATAAGGGGAGAATATTGTTTATAAAATTATAGGTATGGGCCGGGCGCGGTGGCTCACGCCTGTAATCCTAGCACTCTGGGAGGCCGAGGTGGGCGGATCGTTTGAGCTCAGGAGTTCGAGACCAGCCTGAGCAAGAGCGAGACCCCATCTCTACTAAAAATAGAAAGACATTATATGGACAGCTAAAAAATATATATAGAAAAAATTAGCCGGGCATGGTGGCGCATGCCTGTAGTCCCAGCTACTCGGGAGGCTGAGACAGGAGGATCGCCTGAGCTCAGGAGTTTGAGGTTGCTGTGAGCTAGGCTGACGCCACGGCACTCACTCTAGCCTGGGCAACAGAGTGAGACTCTGTCTCAAAAAAAATAAAAAAAAAATAAATAAATAAAATAAAATTATAGGTATGCATATATATTTGTATGTATATACATACCTTGAATTTTATATATTTATGTACTTTGAATATATAATATATGCAGTATTATGTCTTAAATATATCAAACTTCGGAAAAGATATAAATAAATTATAAACTGTATATTGTTCTTATAAGGGGTAGAGTGCATTAATAATTCTTGGTACATTCAAATTATATGTTCTATTGCATTAAATAATGAATTCCTGTTGCATATTGAAATATGCATGGATTTTTTTGTAAAAAATAAATCAAGAATATAGCCAGTACAATACCATTATTGTAATATTTTTAAAAACAGGTAAAAGGGAATAATAAATTATGTAGAAATACATTTGAGATTGGTAAGATTTTATTTAAAAAGCATAAGAATAATTATTTCAGTATATTGGTTATCTAGAGGTGGAGGGATGGAGTTACACTATAAGACACACAGAATGAAATTTAAAATATTTGGCAATGTCCTGTTTCTTAAGCTGTGTGGTGAGCACAGGTCAGAAATATTTACATTTACATAAATATGTATGCATGTAAATATGTTTATATGTTTATAAGTATAGATAACGTTTTTCATAATTAAGATTATCATATTTAGCAATGATGAATAAATTTTAGTGCAAATTTATCCCATGCAGTATTGGATTATATCTATGCTAAAAATTTATTCATTGCTTATCTTAAATTCATATGTAACTGAGCATCCTGTATTTTATATGGTAACTCTGTTCACAACAAATATTATGCAAAAATCTTCTAACTTTACTACATTGATCTTTTATGTGGCAACCTGATAAACTCTTGCATTATTTCTGTTTTCTATGTTGATTCACTTGATACACTTTTAAGTAGATTTATATCATGGGTGTTCATTTATTTCTTTCTAAATTTTATGATTTTTACTTTATTCTTTTTAAGGCATTGATTATTTCTACAAGTACAAAATGAAAAGTAAAGCTCGTTTGGATTACATTGTCTTATTCTTTACTTTAATAGTAATTACTGCACCACTAGTGGAGTAAGGTTTGCTTAATGTATGGTGGTTAAAGAAAAGCAAACTGGTCCTAAATAGTCTGGGCCAAAATACTAGATAAAACCATATTGTAGTGACACAAGCATGATCATGGACAGCAGTTTGGAAACATCCTGGGAGTTATACTGGTTTCCCTGTGGTAGGCACTGGTTTAAAACTTAGTTGACTTCAAAAGAGGAAACAAAGAATATGGGAGTAGTGGTTTTGAATAACTATAAATTCAAACAAGCAAATATCCATGGTTCTTTTGACCTGTTTTTTGCAGTAATCCTGTACCAACTGTAAATAAAACACTTTTACTAGATCCTTATTTGTTTTGTTTTCTACCCATTGTATATTGTTGACAAGACTGACACACATATGGAAAGATGGGGGATCCCATTCCTTTGAGGATTTGCTATTTGAATTGAAATTATTGTGGTTCCAACAGCCAAGGACTACAACCAAACCACTCTCCTTGTTATTTTTTGCCACTGAAAAGTAATGTGCAACAGCTCTATCAACAGATAGGAAGACACTGCATTTGTACATAATGCATTATTCTTTAATATCCAGCTGACTTTGCCTCACTTTATCTAGAATTTATTTACATTGAGGTTTATAAATGAGATGAGAGTTTTCTTTTCCTTTGCAGTTCTTGTTTGGTTTCAGTATTAGGGTTTTAGAAAAATATGTGAAAAAGATGTATATTACTTTCCCAGAAGACACTATGCTCTACAATAGTGCAAATGTTTGAAATTTTGTTTTGAAATTTGGGGGTGGGGGTGGTATTTCATGTTCATCTGGTATCACAGAGCTCTAAATTGTGTTGATTCAATATTATAAAGCTCTAAACTGTTCAATGTTGTTGGTTATTTGTCATTTCAGTTATTTAAAATTGAATAAACAACACAATAGACAGACACACCATACTTCATTTTAATTATTATCTACAATTGTCATTTTGAATTTGGCATTTTGTTACACTAGGGATATACTAGTAATTCAGAAGCTCCATGAAAATAAATTCTGCAACTATCCTGAGAGCAAATATATTTGAAGTGAGCTGTTACTTGTTAGTGTTATCCTCTCTATGTGTTATCCAAACCTCAGTGGACAGCTAAACAGTTGAGAAGTCAGGTTTGTCTGTTTATTCTCTTACTGAAACTGAGAAAAGAAAGAAAGGGACTTTGTGGACTATATTGGGCACTGTAATTTTTAGAAACAAATCTTCAACAGATTTTATATAAACTAAATGGATATTTTCTTTCCTCCTCCTTCCTATCTCTCTCCTCCCCAAGCCCATTCTCAAAAATCCTAAAAGACGACTTAGAAAATTGAAATAGAATTTCCCTAAAGGGATAAAAACTTCAAAAGTTTCCAAATAAAGAAACAAACCTTTGGACTGAAAACAAGAGACTGTTTAAATTCTTTTTCTCACGTACATGACCCCATGAAAGGTTCCCTTTGGAAAAAATAGCAGGATTTGCAAAAAGAAAAAAAAAAACAAAAAAAAAAAAACATTGTGCCCTGAGGGTCAGAACTTTATTCCATGGATAGAAACCTCTAATGAGGTTTCATTGGCTAAGGGCCTTGTCAATTGGTAGTCAGCAGGACAATTTGGTGTTGAATGGTGGAAAACTTAGCAGAAAAAAAAACACTCTAAGAAGTCATTAAAATATGGAACTATTAAATCACTGTTCACTTAAATTTATTTATTTTCAACTTGGTGAACAGTCTCCAATTAACATTTTTACAAATGCTAACATTTCATTCTTTTAATTTTAATTTTTATCATTACAAATTTCTTATCTGTGTTCTTCCATTTGTCTTTTATTTTCCAACTACATCATGAATCATTTCCACTTTTTAAACCACTTTTTCACTTTGTTTCTTTATTTTGGCTAAAATGTTATTTCTTTAGAATTGCTGTAATTTCCTCTCCTTTGCCTTTTAATATCTTGCCATGTAAGTTTTATATGTTCATTTTCTGCAAATTAGGTATATGTTTAGAAGACTTTAATTGGCTGATTTAAATTTGAGGGCCAAACTAGATCTCCTAAACCATCAGGTTTTACTTTCTACTTTAAATTATGCATGGCAGTGAATATAGAACATAATTGTTTTATGATTGGCCTAAAATCACACTTACTTTTAATTAAAACATTTCAGAAGCTGTTGGAGAAATTTTTTTAATGGAAAAAATGTTTCTTGAACTATCCATTTTCGCAGCACTAGAAATTGTGTTACTCCAGCTTCCCTATCATTCAGGACTCCAGTTACAAACACAATTAAAAAATTCATTGCCTTATTTCTTCCCCTGGATTCATTTATTAAAAGAAAAGGAAAAAGAAAAAGAAAAAAACTCCATTGGTGTTTAGTTTTGTTTCCTATGAATTACCAATAAAGAGGTGAATAAAGACCTATATAATATATCATGTCATATAACCAGTATGTTTTAGGTAGACTAACCATTTTAGCATTTTTAAAACTTAAGAGAATAATACTAGAGGGTGTTTTACAATGAATATGCAATTATTTAAGGTATTGGCTTTAGAGGACGTGATTACTATAAAACAGAATGCAATGATTTCCAGTCACAACTCATTTCTAACAACTCCACTATTTGATTTAATAAACAGTGATTGGAATGCTATTTAAAATATTAGTTTTAAAAACTGATGATAAAAATCACTTAAAAATGAATCTAGAAGACGGTAGAATAAGAAGCCACAAACTCCCTTTCCCCCACGTAACCACCAACTCAACAATACACAAATCAATTCTTTTTGTGAGAATTTCACAACCAGTTAAGAGGCTTTTGCACACCAGGAGAGAATGAAACCAGCCACATTGAAGCTGGTAGGAAAATTCCTGGCACTCACCATCATCCCCCAGGCACTGCATGGTGTGATTAGAAGGGAACTCTGAGCTCTTCACTTTTCCCAGGGGAGCAAAGAGAAAAATGGACCATGCTGCCAATGTTCTGACTTTTTCCTGCATGGGGACCTGGCTGGGAGGCTGGTGATTGTGTTGCCTGAATCGAAGTGCTGACAGGAAAGGATGCTAGTCTGGAAGTCACTGAGAACAAGGACAACAGTTGGTCTAGCATGTACTTACTCACCACAGTCCCTTCCCCCAGCTGAGAGCAGCATGATTTGGAGAAGACTCCCAGCTTCCTGCTTCTACCTAGGGAGGGAAAAAGAAGAATATAAGATATGTGTAATATTTCAATTTTAGGGGCCTTCCCAAGGGAATGGTTCCTGTCTTGCTTGAGTCCAAGTGCTCATTAGGAAAAGTATCAGATTGGGGTTGATGAAAGCAAAAGCAATAATCTTGACTAGAACACACTCACTAAAGTCCCTCCCACTATCTCAGCACAGAATAAGTGGAAGACAACCCCCAAATGCCAACTTTTCTTTATGGAGCATGTGCCCAAAGTTCCACCTTTTTTGGGGGGGGACTACCCAAGAGATTAGATGCCTGTCTCAGAGTGCTGACAGGACATGGCATACTCTAGATGACTGGAGGCCACTGAGAGCAAAAGATAGCTGGGTGGCTTGCTACTCAAGAGGACCTGCAATACAACAGACAGAGGCTGATGCAGCTGAGTGAATGCTCCCTTTGTAGGGAAAAGAGAAAAGTAGCGCATTCTTTTAGCATGCCAACTTTTCAAGGGTCTGCTCAGGAGATTTGTTTCTGCCTTGTCTGACTGAGAGTGCATACAATACAGACATATTCTAGAAAACTGGGGGAATGCTGAGAACAAAACAGACATAAGCAGATAGTGGAAACTTTAGAGAACCTGAAGTATTGTAGACAATAGCTTAAAATGTGCTCCTGAAAAAATAAACCAGTAAATCCTTCTAATTGGAAATTTACATGTACAAGTCCAGAGAATACTCAACAGAAAAGGATTCAAAGGCATCTATAATTTCTAGGTGGGTTGACTACTAAAGGAATCTCCTTGTATAAAGCCAGTTCATAAAGACTGGGAGACTTTTGTTTGTTTGTTTGTTTATCAAATGCACAGTTTCCAACACAAAGTTACATATCACATGAAGAAACAAAGAAACATGACCCTATCAAGGGAACAAAATAAATTTCCAGAAAACAATCTTAAAGAAATGGAGGTATAAGGATCACCTGACAAAGAATTCAAAATAACTGTCATGAAGATGTTCAATGGCCTTGTGAAAATGATGAAAATATCATCAAGAAGATAGATAATATATTTTTTAAAACAGAGAAATTTTGGAGCTGAAGAATATAATAACTAGATTGAAAAATTCACTAGAGGTGTTCAACAGCAGACTTGAACAAGCTGAGGAAGTATGGGTGAACTCAAAGACAAGTCATTTGAAATTATGCAGTCAGAACAACAGAAGGAAAAAAAAAAGAAAAAGAGTGAAGAAAGCCTAAGGAATTTATGTGACACCATCAAGCAGACCAATATACACAGTATGAAATTTCCCAGAAGGAGAAGAGAGAAAGAGAAATGAGTAGAGAGCTTATTAAAAGAAATAATGACTACAGCTGAATGCAGTGGCTCACTCCTGTAATCCTAGAGCTCTGGGAGGCCAAGGCAGGAGGATCATTTGAGCTCAGGAGTTTGAGACTAGCCTGAGCAAGAGTGAGACCCTGTCTCTACTAAAAATAGAAAAATTAGCTGTGTGTTGTAGTGCATGCCTGAAGTCCCAGCTGCTAGGAAGGCTGAGACATGATGATCACTTGAGCCCAGAAGTTTGAGGTGGCAGTGAGCTATGATGATGCCACTGCACTCTACCCATGGTGATAGAACTAGACTCTGTCTAAAAAAAAAAAAAAGAAAAGGAAAGAAAAGAAAGAAAGAATGAGTAAAATCTTCTCAAATCTGAGAAAGAAAATAGTTTTAAGAAACTCAATGGACTTCAAACAGAAACACATTATAATCAAATTGTCAAAAATCAAAAACAACAAAGAAATTTGAAAGCAGCAAGAGAAAAGTAGCATGCCATATATGAGAGAGTGCCCATAAAACTATCAGTGGATTTCTCATTCGAAATCTTGCAGGACAGAAGAGAGTAGAATGATATATGCAATGTGCTAAAAGAAAAAAAAAACCTGTCAACAAAGAGTATTATATTGGGCAACAATGTCCTTCTGAGATGAAGGATAAATAGAGACTTTCCCAGATAAACTAAAGCTGAGAGAGTTTTTCACCACTGGATCTGCCTTACAACAAATACTAAAGAGAGTTCTTCAAATTGAAATTAATGAATACTAAGCAGCAACATGAAAGCATATGGAAGTATAAAGCTCACTGATAAAGGTAAATATATAAACAAAATACAGAATGCTGCAATACTGTAATGGTGGTGTATAAATTACTTTTAATTCTGGTATAGAAGTAAAAAGATAAAAAATATTTTAAAAACTATAATTGTATAAATATGTTAGTGGTATACAATATTAACAGATGCAATCTGTGACATTAATAATGTAAAGTAGAAGAGGGAGAAGTAAAATAGTAGCGTTTGTGTATGCAATTGAAATTAAGTTACTATCACGTTAAAATAGATTATTATAAGATGTTTAATGTAAGTCCTGTAGTAACCACAAAGAAAAAAAATATAGAAGATACACAGAGAAAATTAGAAAGAAAGAAAAGCATGTCACTACAAAAAATATATTTATAGCACTGATGCCCAAAGGAAGACAGAAAGGAAGGAACAGAGTGACAAAAAAAGTATAAGACGGCAGATAAAAATCACAAAATGGCCATAGTAAATTCCTACATATGAGTAATTACTTTAAATATAAACAGATTTATCTCACCAATCAAAAACATAAGGTGGGTGAATGCATAAAATAACAGAGACAACTATATGCTATCTAAATGAAATTCACTTTATATTTAAGGACTCACATACGCTGGAGATAAAGGGATAGAAAAAGACATTCTCTAGAAAGGGTAAGCAAAAGAGAGTAGAATGACTATACTTGATTAATACAAATAGACTTCGAGTAAAAAACTATCATAAGAGACAAAGAAGGACATTATGTAAAGATAAAAGGGTCAATCTACCAGGAAGATATAATAGTTTTATTACATGAAACATCAGAGCTCCCAAATATTTGAATAAAACATTGACACAACTGAAGGGAGAAATAGATAATGACACAATCATAGCAGGAGATTTCAATGCTACACTTTCAATAAAGTATAGAACAAGACAGAAGGTCAATAAGAAAACAGAGGCCTTGAACAATACTATTGACCAAAGGGATCTATCTCTCACACACACACACTCACACACACACACACACACACACACAGAGAGAGAGAACTTTCCATCCAATAGCAACAGAACACCCATTCTTCTCAGGTGCACACAGAACATTTTCAGTGGTAGATCACATTAGGTCAGAAACAAGTATTAACAAACTTAAAAAGATTGAAATCAAACTAAACATCTTATCTGATCACATTAGAATGAAACAAGAAATAAATATCAGGTGTAAGAATGGAAAATCACAGAGGGTAATTACACAGTCAAACAATAAATAAGTCAAAGAATAAATCAAAGGGAAAATTAGAAAATATCTTGGGATAAATGAAAACAAAACCACAACATAACAAATTTATGGGATGCAGCAAAATTAGTACTAAAAGAGATGTTTATAGTGATAAATGACTGTATTAAAGAGACAGAGAGAAAGAGAAAGAGAGAAATTCAATATAAACAACCAAAATTTATATCTTAAGGAACCAGAAACAAGGCAACAAACTAAACCCAAAGCTAATAAAAGAAAAGTAAATATCAAAGCAGAAATAAATGAAATAGAGAATAGAAAATCATTAGAAAAAAATAACAAAACTGAGTTGGTTTTTAGAAAAAAATCAATAAAAGTTAAAACCTTCAGCTAGGCTAAGAAAAGAGAGAAGACATAAATAATGAAAATCATAAAAGAGAGAGGAGATATTACAACTGGTGCCATAGGAAAAACAAAGAATTATAAGAGACTTCTAAGAACAATATAATGATTACACAACATCAAATTGGATGATGTAGAAGAATTGGATAAATTCTAGAAACATACAACTTAACAAAACCGAATCATGAAGAAAGATTAAATTTCTACAGGCCTATAACTAGTAAAGAGATTGAATTTGTAATCAACCTTCAAAAACTGTTAGAATTAATAAACAAATTCAGTAAAATGGCAGGATATAAAATCAATATAGAAAAATCAGTAGCATTTCTATACACCTCGATGAACTATCCAAAAAAGAAATCAAGAATATAATTCCATTTATGATAGTATCAAAAACAAAATAAAATACAAGCATACTCTGTTTTATTGCACTTTGCAGATACTGCAATTTTAAAAATTGAACATTTGTGGCAACCCTACATCAAACAAGTCTATCATCACATTTTTCCAACAGCATGTGTTCACTTCATGTCTCTATGTCACAATTTGATGATTCTCACAATATTTCATGTTTTTATTATTATTATTATATCCCTTATGGTAATCTTTGATCAATAATCTTTGATGTTACTACTGTACTTGTTTTGGAAAACCGTGAACCATTCCCCTATAAGATAACAAACTTAATAAATGTTGCCTGTATTCTAACTACTCCACCAGCCAGCCATTCCTTTCTTTCTCCCTCTCTTCCTACCTCCCTATTACATGAGATGCAACAATATTAAAATCAGGCCAACTAATAACCTTATAATGGACTTTGAGTGTTCAAGTGAAAGGATGAGTCACACATCGCTTACTTTAAGTCAAAGGCTAGAAATGGTTAAACTTAGTGAGGAAGAATATCAAAAGCCAAAATAGCCTGAAAGGTAAGCCTCTTATGACAAACAGTTAGCCACACTGTGAATGCAAGGGAAAAGTTCTTGAAGGATATTAAAAGTGCTACTCCAGTGAACACATGAATGACACTAAAGCAAAACAGCCTTATTGCTGATATGAAGAAAGTTTTAGTGGTCTGGATAGGTGACCAGCCACGGTATTCACTTAAGCCAAATCCTAATCCAGAGTAAGGCACTGACTCTCTTCAATTCTATAAAGGCTGAGGGAGGTGAGATAGCTTCAGAAAAAAAGTGTTTGAAGCTAGCAGACATTGGTTTATGAGGCTTGAGGAAAGAAGCCATCTCCATGTAGACAAAACAGGCTTCTACCAAAGCTTCAAAGGGCATGCTGACTCTTTTGTTGGGGCTAATGCAGCTGTTAACTTTAAATTGAAGCCAATGTTCATTTACCATTCCAAAAAATCTGGGGCCCTTAAGAATTATGCTAAATCCACTCTGCTTTTGTTCTATGAATGGAACAAAAAAGCCTGGGCAATAGCTCATCCATTGATAGCATAGTTTACTAAATATTTTAAGCCCACTGTTGAGAACTACTACTCAGAAAAAAATATTTCTTTCAAAGTATTATTGCTCATTGACAATGCACCTAGTCACCCAAGAGCTCTGTTGGAGATGTACCAGGAGATTAATGTTGTTTTCATGCCTGCTAATACAACATCCATTTGCAGTCCATGGATCAAGGAGTAATTTTGGCTTTCAAGTCTTATTACTTAAGAAATAAATTCCATACAACTAAAGCTACCATAGACAGTGATTCCTCTGATGGGTCTTTACTAGAATTAGAAGTGGAGCCTGAGGTATGACTGAATTGCTGCAATCTCATGATCAAACTCCAACAGACAAGGAGTTATTTCTTATGGATGAGCAAAGAAAGTGGTTTCTTGAGATGGAATATACTCCTAGTGAAGATACTGTGCACATTGTTAAGATGAAAACAAAACATTTAGAATATCTATTACAGAAACTTAATTCTTAAAAGAACAGTAGTTTGAGAGGATTGATTTCAATTTTGAAAGAAGTCAGCATCACAATCTACAAAGAAATCTTTCATGAATGGAAGAGTCCATCAGTGAGGCAGACTTCACTATTGTCTTGTTTTAAGAAACTGTCACAGCCTACCCAAATTTCAGCAACCACCACACTGATCAGTCAGCAGTGATCATTGAGGTAACTCCCTCCATCAGCAAAACATTATGACTCTCTCAGTCAATCCTTAGCATTTTTTAGCCACAAAATATTTTTAAGTAAGGTGTGCACAGTTTTTTAGACATAGTGCTATTGCACACAAAAGACTACAGTATAGTGTAAACATAACTTTCATGTGCACTGAGAAACCAAAAATATTTGTGTGACTCATTTTATTATTTATTGTGATGATCTTGACCTGAACCTACAATTCCTCATTGGTATGCCTGTTATCTTATTTTGTGCTAATGTAAAATTACTATAAAAAGAATACATATTGAGAAGAATGTTTCTTTCTTTGGAAGTTCATATTTTTTCCATTCTTCAGATCAGAGTTAATACAATTTAAATGTAGAAATTGATAAGAAGAACTCTTTCAATTCTTAAGACGAAGTTCAATGTGTGTATTATATTTATATTGGTAATAAAATTACATTTGCAGAACTTACACCCCTAAGTTTATAGTTAATCTATAGTTAAATCTATAAGGCTTCACTTCACTGCAAACAGTTGCAAACTCGGTTAATAACAGTTAGAATCACAAAGGACCATGCTTATGTGTATGGAAATTATTTTTGATCACAGCCTGTTTTCATTTGCATCAGACTACCCAGTTAACAGTTTATCTTTGGAAGCAACATTTTTCAGTATAACTCTGTCTCCCCTACTACAAAGCCTTAATGGTACTGAGGAAGAATTCCCTGGTTCCCTTCCCAATCAGTGGAAACCAATCAACCATTAATATCTGAACTTCTCACAAGCCTTTTATGCTTTTATTTTCTGATAAATCTTTAACAAAGATATTCCCTAAAAGTATTACATATGAGCTTACTAAGTACCAATTATATTTATTAATTTTGTTTTTCCTAACATTACCTACTCTAGTGGTTATACCCTAGGGTTGTGGGTCTGAAATTCATTAAATAGGCTCATCTATATTCAGCTCTACACATCTTTCTTGAGTTCAAATGTCTGTCATATCCTTCCTCAGTCTTCATTTTTCTACACTGAGATCTGGTGTTTCCCATACTTTCCCGATGATGGGAAGTTTAAGATTTAAAATATGAAGCCAGAGGATATTTTCCATATTGTAAACAAGTACAAGGTCCACTTGTATTGTTTTCCATTTTTCTCTTAAACATGGCATTGTATTTCAAAGTCTTTGCAAAGACTAGATACTGCTTTAGGAATATACGCACAGAATGTTAAACCCACAAAATCAGACACATATTATTTCCTTCTAATTATTAATTTTTCTGCTATTTAATTGATAGACTTTCTTGCCCACTCTATCATTATATAGCATAATAATATATGCTATCATTTTTCAGTATAATGTTCTACTAATCTTAATTATTACTGAATCCCTAAAATATAGATTTTTGAAACAATAAATACTCTTGTATGTTTAGCTTCTTTTTAGGTCAAAACATCTATAGTTTAGAGATGGAAAAATGATTAATTTTCCATTTGTTTGGGGACAGACCACCATTGATAAAGCAAACAGACAAATCACTTCAAACAGAGAAGACTTTCAAAGCGAAGTGGTGTACTTCTTCAACCGATACCCCATGACCTTTCAAGATGAAAGGATAATAGTCATCCACTCAGAGAAGAGGGAGAAAAGTTCTATGTGCTATTTACAGGGTTTAGAGGTCACTTGGTTATGCAGAAAACAGGATACAATAGAAGTTGCAGAAAACACTAGAGAGAAGAATCATGGCTGCGTATTTTCCTAAGCTTCCTATTCACCACTAGTTTTCATCTTTTAATAAGCTCCTCTGTTCCCCAAACTAAGGACACATTCTGTTTATTGTGTGGCTGGGACCCCCGCCCCCCATATTCAGCTGTCTATCTGTGCCCTCTTTAGACTGCAAGTAATTGGCCTAAATCAAGAGCCGAATGGCATGTCTAACTCATTCAGCGTTCTGGTGATCATATGACAGAGCTTGGAGAATTTGAGGGAGGTCCCAAACAACAAAGCAGGATATTATTTTCAGTGAAGTCTTGTGGCTCTGTGCACCTCTGCTGCAAGGACAATTAGAGTCTTTGTTTCTCTTATGATCCTAAGAGTCAGTTTGACTATCCTACTAAAAAAAAATCAAAGGAGTTCCCATAGCCTTTCCAAAGTATCATAGGCTATATAGAGACCACTCTGTATTTAACCTTCCAGAGCATATGTTTAGGAAAAATGAGAGATTTCTCCACTCCACTAATAAAAAATTTATTATATTTCCAAATAAAGTATAATCATGATGGCAAAATCCTGATTTAAAAGGCACAAAGTAACTAAAATGTACTAAGTGTAAGTTTTGTTTTAGAGATGTTCCAATGTAAATTTTAGAATCATGAATCCAAACTTTAGGCTGAGAACTTATTTGCTCTTTAATATGCTCATTATATTTTTTCTACATGAGTTTATCTGTTCATATTTTGAAAACAATTCTTGAATTGTATTCAAAGACTTCTTGGAACTATTCAAAACATACTTTTTTTTCAGAGTTGGTGGAACCAAATATAAGATATAATACTATGAAAATTTAATGCTATGGTGGTTTTGGCATATATAAAGGTATTGCCTTTATTTTTTAAAAAAACAAAAAGGTAAAATAAACCTTATTTGGTAAATATCAGGGTTAGAGGGAAACTGTGATGATCACCAAGGACTACAAACTTATTTTATAAGTGAAGTTTGACAATTTGTTTAAAGTCCCAGTTGAGAGGTCTAGAATTTAATACTATGATTCTTATTTCACTATTCTCCCCACACTACTTTTTCTCTTGCTCTCCAGAGTACTTGGTAATAATCAGGGTAGAAATTCTTATATTTTCATAAATTTTTATAAATTGTATGAAGTGTTTATAAATTTCTACCTCAAACTTAGGTAATCTAACATCATATTTTAAAAACTTGGGAAAAATACTTCCATTTGCATAAAATCCTGAAGCAACAGAGACAGCAAAAGTCAAAGCCTCAAGAATCTTCAAGGCATATCTTAAAAGACCACCTCAGACCAAAGTGTTCAGTAAAAGCTGGAAAATGGCATTTGTGAATTCATGATATTATTATTATTACATTTTATTTTACAGACAGGGTCTTGCTCTGTTACCCAGGCTGGAGTGCAGTGGCATGATCATAGCTCACTGCAACTTTGAACTCCTGGACTCAAGTGATCTTCCTGCCTCAGCTTTCTGAGTAGCTAGGACTATGGGATAATTTTTAATTTTCTTTGTAGAAATGGGGTCTTGTAATGATACTATTTTTAGATAGTGTCTTTAATTTTGAAACTTAAATATTCCTCAGAGAAAAAATTTACTAAATTAAGAAAATATTCTATAATTATATTTTGAAAATTTATTAGTGCATGTATTCAGTAAACTTGGAAGCAAATACTATATTGTACCCAAAAGTTTATGGCACTAGATTGCCAGGAAAGAGAGTAGAAGGAAGTGCAGGCTTTTGTATTATAGATCCACTGTAACCCAGAGCTGTTCACATACATATTAAAAAAATTTATGAGTACTATTTCATAACTGGACAGATTTGTGAAGAATTTAATGATTGTATATGGAAATCAAATCATTACTTTTTCCATTTATAAAAAAACAAAAATAGTCACGAGATAGTTATATCTTGGGTCATGACCACGCTGAAGCAATATATTCCTAAATGTAAACACTAGAAAATTATAGAGTATCTTTTCAAATGCCTTGAATAAGTGTCTTAACCATACCATTTCAGGCTCAGTTTATTCTTTCTGTTAAATTAAGGAATTGAACTAAATCGTTTCTATGGATTGGTCTATGCCATCAAACATTATTATTTTATTAAAAATTTTAAAATGTATAAATTACCACCTGTTATGAAAACTGCTTTGATTTGTTCTCACTTTTTTTTTTTTTTTACAAATGTCAGAAAGTGTTACCAGTCTTTTAGTATGGTCTGACAGAACAGTATTGAGTTCTCTGGGCCCTAGACTTAGACTTTTCTCTGTAAACACACTGTGTGCAATGCGTATTCAAAAATTAAAGACTCTACATTTCAAAATCATATATTTCAATCCATATATTTATCAGTGTGAGATCTAAAAGAGATTGAAACACTTTAAGAGAAATAAAAAGATCTAATAATTAAGGTAAGAAATGCATACATTTATTTCATGTATCAGGGATTTTACAAACCACGGCCTGCAGATCAAATTTGGCCTGCCATATCTTTTTTCAAATAAGGTTTTATTAGAATACAGTCACACTCATTTGTTCACATATTGTCTGTGGCTGCTTTTAAGCTATGATGGCAGAATTGAATATTTGCAACAGATACTATGTAGCCTGCAAAGCTTAAAATATTTACTATCGCGCTCTTTATAGAAAAAGATTGCTGATATTTACCATATAATATAAAGCACAGGGAAAAAAGGCCATGAAATTAAGGTTAATATTGGAAAATAATGTGAAAAATTGTATAAGTTTTAACATCTATTAGAAAGTCTAGAACTTGTACATAACGAAATTAACAGTAGCAACTTAGTGAAAAATTAGTTTTAAGGGACTTATTTTGAAATTGTGCTTCTATAGCAATAACATTGCCTTGGAATTAATGCTATTTACATGTATTAGAATCCACAATAATGTATTTTGCTTAAATCCATTTATATTATCTATAATTGATAATATTTTTCAATAAATTTTTTATGTTAGAACAATTTGGGATTTACACAATTATTGTGAAGGTAGTGAAGAGAGTTCCTGAATACTCCACACCCAGTTTTCCTTATCATTACCATCTTACATGAATATGATATAGTTGTCATTTAATGTAATACACTTAATGAATTCATATTGATACATAATTACAAACTAAATTTCTTACTTTATTCATATCTCCTTAGTTTTTAAACAATGTTCCTTTTCTGTTCCAGCATTACATTTAAAAGTCAGATTTTCCCTTGGTTTCTACTCGTTTTCAGACTTTCCTTGTTTTTAAAAACCTTGACATTTTAAGGAGTATTGGTCAGTTATTGTGTAGAATGCTTAAAATTGAGGACTGTCTATTGTTTTCTTATAATTAGACCGGGTAAATGTGTTTTGGGGAGGAAGACCCAACAAGTAAAATGGTCATTCTCATCACATCCTATCAAGGGTACATACTATCAACTGACATTACTACCTTGATTACCTGGCTTGAGATAGTGTTTGTTAGGTTTCTCTACTGTAAAGTTACCTTTTTTCTTCCTTCATATTAAACTCATCAGAAGAAGTTACTATCCAATGCCCAGATTTAATGAGTAAGAAATGCTCCACCTTCTTAATGGTGAAGTATCCATATAAGTTATTTGGCATTGTTCTACATGGAGTATTTGACTATTCTTCCCCAATTGTCTATTTATTCAGTAATTTACTTATGTGAGTAAAGACCCATGGACATTTATTATACACTTTGGATTATAAATCAATACTACTTTTTTGGCATACTTTGGCTAATTTGACATATTCCCATCATTGTGCATGTGTGTGTGTGTGTGTGTGTGTGTGCACCAAGCACTTTCTAATTTTCTGATACTATAAGATTCTCTACATTTATCTTGTGTATTTTCTTCCCCAGTCCTGGCATCTGGCATTTCTCCAAGCAGCCCTAGTTTCCTTTATTGGAGAATGATATTAGAAACCAAGATGTGGGTGCTAGGTATTCTCATTACAACTGGAATGTCATTGCTTCTAGGCCCTCTAAGTTGAAAAAAGCAAGAAAGATATATGTGTGTATAGTAGCCTGTATATATACATATCTATAAATTTGTCTGTATGTAATCATCTGTTATCTTTATTAAGCCAAACATGAGTTCAAACAGATGTCTCCAATTCTCATCCATTAACACATGGATCATTCTTGCCAACGTCCTTTAGTTCTCTGTAAATTCCCTCTTGAAAAGTGAGAAACTTGGCTGCCACTATCAATCATCTTTTTAATTACTTGTTCAATTCTAGTATGTAAATCTACACCATTGTGGGAGGTAACTTTACCAACTTTGCCAACTAGAACATAGAGTACAGTTTTTTTTTTTTTTTTTACCTTTAGCTTTATAATAATAGATTCCGTTCATTTCTAAAGTTACTCATAACAGCACTTTATTTCCCTGCCCCATACATTTGTAATATATTAGATTCTTTTGTCACATTCTGTCTTCTATCCTGGAATTCTTTGACTTCCTAAATCATTTTTTAAATTGCATACTTTAAGGTTTACTCTGTGTTCTGTAAAGTTCTATGGGTTAAAAATATGCTTCCTGACTTGTATTCACCATCACATTATCATACAAAATAGTTCCTACAATCTAAAACCTCCCCTGTCTTTGACCCATTCAACCCTACTCTATTAACATGTTTTAAAGGATAATGTAATATCATCAAGTAGGTTTTTTGTTGTTGTTCTCTTTCCAATGCAAGATCTTTCATCAATAGACAATCTATCACTTTAATAAAGTTTAATAGATAAACGGAAGAAAAAAATGATCATATTATCATTGTTGCCCTACAAACACTTGAGAAATATGCCAATCATTCTGGTTACAGCATTAGGATGGGTAAACATAGATGGAAAATTCTCATATATCATAGAGATTAATCATCAATAACTAAATAATAATGAGAAAAAATATGGAGGGATATGACAAAATTATGAGAATCTTGCATAGGCAAAGGGATTATTTAGAATTAGTGTAGTGTTGAAATTGATGTTATCATTTGGCTATTTTACTAATCTATAGGAACAGAGTTTATCTTATAGATTTTTATTCAGTAGAGAACCAAGTAATTTTTGTCCCATGATAGAGATAAACCCAGTGATTACTCTTTATATCCTTGCTGGCCATTAACCAGTTTTGTATCTAACCCAGCAATTGAATTCTAACATTTCTTTGTTATATATGCAATATATTAATATAAAAATATATATAATGTCTCAAATTTTCTTTGAACTAATAATAATATTTTACTTGTTTCCATGTGGGTAATTAGGGCTACGATAGAATCAATCATAGAACCATGGCCTTCTTAATTACCCCCTGAAAGACGTATCTTTGTTCTCATCTCCTTAGGACCAGAGTTTCTGATAATGGCACAGTACCCAGCAATAGTTTACAGATTTTATGTTTGGTCCCCTCTCATGAGCAGAGCAGTCCCACTGAAACCCCAACCTTCAGTATGTTAACCCAGCTCATCTACTCCTCTGTCCTTCACCAGGGAGGGGCTGAGCCTCTGGGTCCTAGTGCCCCAGGAGAGCTGGAAGCATCAGTCCTGGTCAGTGTGTTTTGTTTCTGTTTCATGCCCAAACATTTTGCTTATTATTATCTGTTTATTAGTTGGTTTATTTTTCTTTTGGTTTGATTTTTGTTTTTTTCCTTATGTTTGATAAACTGTTATACAGTTGGATTAAAAGGGATTTTCAACATCTGTATTGTTTGTATCATTTTTTAAAATAATTTAAGGTTCAAGTTTAAAAAAATGAAATTCTGATTGGAAAGGTATAAAATTTGTATATTCATGTTTAAAATATGTTCAACCTAACTTTTTTATTTAAGATAAAGATATTCTTCATTTTTTCTGATCATAGTTTGTATACTTCTATAGAGAAATGTAGTTTCTGTAGATAGTTTTTAGATACTTTAATTGCACATTTTTGTATTTAGAAGCACCGAATAAGTAGACGAGGTGGAGTTATGCCTGAGGAGACAGGCAGTGGAACAAGAGTAAGAGAAATCATGCAATAGGGAATGAAGAACAAAACCTAAAATCTTTCCATCTTTAACTTACAAACCAACATTGTAATGTGCCTGAAGAAATATAATGCTAAGGGAGATAGTCAACAAAATAAAAATAATACCCATTGTTGCCTCTAAATCAAGTCTATTTTATAGAAAAATTGACAGTTTATAAACAGATAATGAAGTCTTAGATTTAATTTAAAAATAATTGAATATGAAACAAAAACATCCAGAAATGAAACAAGCTAAAGTGGGTATAAGAAAAGAAGACATTAAGAATTTAAAAACAAAATATATAGTCATTGAAATAAAAACTAGGATAAATGGATATATACTGTGGTATACAAAGAGTAAATCAATGAACTCAGAAGATTGAACTAAGAATGGATGAGACAAAAAATTTGAGAAAAGTTTTAAGAAACATGAAAAATAGATGTAGACAACCAATAATTGTCTCATAGGTGTTCTTAAAGAAGATAGTAGAGATAATGGGATGTAAGGGACATTTGATGAAATAATTGTGAAAATCCTCCAAAATGCAAGAAATAGATGAATACATAGGTACTGTACTCAGAATTATCTATAAGACAAATCAAAATAAATATTCACTTAGAAGGATTATGATAATAAAGCTATATAACATCAACAATAAAGAAACAATCTTAAAAGATACCAGGAAAAAGTCTTACTTTCAAAGAATGACAATTAGCCATATCATCAGTAATATTTTAGAGTAATATTTTCAAAGTGCTGAAGGAAAATGACTCAGCTGTCAATCAGCAAACAAACATTTATATCCAGTGAAATTTTTATTCAAGAGTGAGGGCAAGGTAAAGATATTCTCAGATGAGAGCTAAGGGACTTTATCATTCAAAGAAAGACCCTCATTAAAGTCACCAAAGAATGATGTACATCAGCCAGAATACAAATGAACACAGCTGGAGGATATGGATTATAATCTAAATATTGGCATATAATGTTTGATGAAATAATTTGGTAAATGTAACTAGTGAGTATAACAATGTTTAATAATAACAAATATGTATATTTTATGGAAGGTAAGACTAAAATATAAATAGCAATAATGTGTTGGGAAAAGTTGCTAAGCATGCAAAATTCCCTCTAAATAGCCGAGTCATTAAAATTAAAGTAAATATATAATTAAGGATAATATACAAATGAATAGAAATAAAATCTTATTTACAAAGGAGTCAAGGAAAAGAAAACGGTTAAAGGATATTTAATCAATCCTATGGAATGTGGGATCAAGAAAGAAAAAAGCAAGAAAATAGGCTAATGAATATAAAATACAAAATAACAAGGTAGAAATATGTCAAAAATACATCATCTTAATAAAAATATATTTAACTTGTTCATTAAAACCTTGTATAATCATATTGGTTTTAAAAAAATTAACTCTATACTACTTCTGAGAGTCACACATAAAATAAAAGTGAAACTAAAGATTAAAATAATGAATATCAAATAATGAATACTGCTTGGAGTAAGAAGAATTAATACTCCTCTGTTAGAAACAGAGAAATCAAGGAGACAAGCCTGTTTGCTTCCAATACATACACAATAAACATTCTTTGGAAGTACATATAAAACCAAGTACTAGGTCACAAAAAAAAAAAAATCAACAAATTTAAAAAAATCAGTGTCATACAAAATATTTTTAGGACAACACAATTAAATAAGAAATGCAAAACAAACATAGCCAATAAAAACACACATATGTTTGGACATTTTAAAATACAAATCTAAATAACTCATTGGATAAAGATGAAATCAAACTGAAAATTGTGAAACTTTTACTAAGCAATTACTTTAAGATAATTGAATCTATACTCAAAAATTTCTTGCTGCACAAACTCAGGCCAATCTATCTTAAAAATTCCAGGAATAGATATTCCCAATTTCTTTCAATATGATTCTGGAAAAAAAGCTACCTGACCCATTTTATGATGCTTGTATAACCTTATAACTAAAACCAAAGACACACAGGAAAATAAAATTATAAGCCAATGTAACTTCCAAACAGATGAAAAAAATCTGAGGCAAAGCAAAAGTGCACAGAATAATACATCAGGAAAAAGTACACTTCATCCAGAAATATGTGGATGTTCAACATTAGAAATTGTATTCAACTGATAAATCATTTAGCAAATTTTTAAAAATTCTCATGATTATCTAAAAGATGCAATCTCATTCTTGATTAAAATATTTTTAAAATTACAAACAAGGAATAAAAAGAATTTCTTTAATATAAATGGGTATCTGTCAGATTCTACAGCAAATAAAATACTAACGACGTGGGTAGAAACGTTTTCTATAAAATCTGGGATATGAGTATTATGTACACTCTGCATGCAACCATTAATTATTGTGTGATGATTCCTATACATGTTAAGAAAATGTAGAGAAAGACATTAGAAGTGAAGGGAAAAGAAAACAACTTTTTTCCCATAACAAAATGTCCACTCATAAAACCCAAGAGAATATGGATACATGCTATTAGAACTAATTAAAAAGTTTAGTGATGTGCAAAGATTTTATGAAGAAAATTACAAAAAGAGGACATAAAAGATCTAAATTAATAGATAGTTGTACTAAATTGACAAACGGAAGAATCATTAGTATTACAATTTCTCTCTGAAGTAGACTAAATTCTAACATATTTTTAAAATCATGGCAGCAAAGAGCCAAGTGTAATCAAGAAAATTTTGAAGCGAGCAAGAACGTGAATGAGATAGGACACTGTACTCTATGGTAAACTATAGTAACTACAGTGTTGGTACAGTCATGAAGAAACTGCTAACTGTACTGAATAGAGCACCTTGTCTATGACTTATGTTGCCTTATAAATCAGCAAAGGCAGTATGTCACTATTCAAATATATGATGCTTGGACAATTGGCTATTCATAAGAAAAAAAATAAATTTAGATTGTTGTCATACATATTTCTTGCATATTTTCCCCAGGAGGATTAAAGACATAACTATCAATATTGGGTCAAAATAGGAGAATTCATATATGAATCTAGAGCAAGAAAAAAAATTATAGAGGACATCAAAGCACAAAGAAAAAATCATAAAGATAATTGTTGATAATGTTTACTGTAGATAAATATTGACAAAATTATCTAATTAGCAGTTTCTAATAGAAAAATTCAGGATTTGACACATGTAAAGGGTGCCATGACAACGAGTGTGCTGTCATTTATAGACTATCTGATATGGTTTAAAACTGAGAATCTTAATGCTATGTATACTAACATGTCATGGGGAACTATAATTCATTCCTATGATTTTAAATTATATATGAAGTCTTTGTTAGATAGAATCTCTTAAAGTTCATGTCTGTTTTATTTCTTTATACTTCCTGGTGTGTGATTTGTTTGGGGATTTTTATCTTTAAAAAATGTGGCACTTTATGCAGAAGCTACAATAATATAAGAATAACTCTGGTCAGCAAAGAAAATTATAAATAAAATTCAAAGAAAAATTGCAACTGGTGGAAGATAGTGTAATCAAATTATTACACTGTGAAGCATTTATTTTATTTTTATTTATGTATTTCTTATTTCAGAATATTGTGGGGCTACAAATGTTTTGGTTACACGTATTGCTTTTGTACTGCTTCAGTCAATGTTGTAAGTGTGTCCATCACCAGGATATTGTACACTGCATCCGTTAGGTATGATTTCACCCATCCCGTCCAACCCCCTCCCACATGCATGATTTCTGTTGAGTTTAACTTCCATCTGTGCACGTGAGTGCTGATCAGTTAGTTCCAATTTAATAGTGAGTACACGCGGTGTTTGTTTTTCCATTCTTGTGAATACTTCACTTAGGGGGATGGTCTCCCTTTTCATCCAGATTGTTGCAAAAGGTATTAATTCTTTTTTTTTTTTTGGCTGAGTAGTACTCCATGGTGTACATACACCACATTTTATCAATCCACTCATGAATTGATAAGCACTTGGATTGATTCCCCATCTTTGGGACTGTAAATTGTGCTGCAGTAAACATTCTAGTGCAAGTGACTTTTTGATAAAATGACCTTTTTTTCCTTTGTGTAAATACCCAGTAATGGGATTGCTGGATCCAATGGTAGGTTTACTTTTAGTTCTTTGAGGAATTCTCCATACTATTTTCCATAGAGTTTG
The DNA here is from genome assembly GCF_041146395.1 of Eulemur rufifrons. Lineage (NCBI taxonomy): Eukaryota > Metazoa > Chordata > Mammalia > Primates > Lemuridae > Eulemur > Eulemur rufifrons. Next base: position 88,242,808 of record NC_090997.1, on the reverse strand, counting down.
CACTAGTTTGCAAGGAGAAAATCTTAAATATTTCTGACCATGTAAAAGCCTAAAAACTCTATTAAAAATTGATAAAGAAGAGATGAGTCCCATGATAAGAAATATAAATTGCCAATACACATATCATAAGATCTCCTCAAATTTTAAAGAGATAAATTATTTGCACTTTACATTATCACAAGAAAAATATATAATATCCAGTATTGTTAAAGGTTTCCAGAAACTGACCATCTCATAAGTTGTTCATTATTTTTTAGTTAGGAAAATATCTTTGCAGCAATCTGGCAATGTTTGTAAATATCTTTAAATGGATTTTGACTTCAAAATATTGGTGCTGGAAATTTATCATGTAGAAACAAATATATGTATTTATAGTCAACTATATTGAATACATCCTATCTCTAATATCAAATGTTTGGAATCATCCAAATAATAATCATAGTAAATTATGATAATATGTAAATAGACTAAAGAAATCTTTTTTTTAAAAAACTGTAATGTCTATTAATAGATTATAGTTGAAATATTACACTTTGCCATTATACATACAAGTGCAAAAAAAAGTTGCAGAATAATATGAAGGGCATTGTTTAGGAAGAGCAACATCAGGAATCTGTGGTTACAGAGGAAAAAATAAAGTAACTTTGATGACCTTATATTCCAAACAGAGACATATTCAAAGTATTTGTTTGGTTCACAGAAATTTTAAAAAGCATTGCAAATTCAAGTCTCACAAAATGCAATGACAACCCAGTAACGGTAGAACCTTAATGGCTCTATTTTTATCTGATCTTTCCTTCTCTTCAAGTGTTGGCTTCATTATCTCAAAAATTTCTCTACGCACAACAGTAATTCTAGGGTTGCCTCCTATATACTTTGAAACTAAAGAGGATATGTTATTTTTCTACTAACTTCAGTTCAATTTTTTTCTGGAGGAAAAAACTCTTTTTGGCCAAGTTGTATCTAACAAAACTAATCAGAAAATTAGAGTGCAATGATTGATCCCTCTTGGCTTAACTAATGTCAGTAGCCAAAGAGACAGCAAAAGTATAGAGGATTCTGACTCCATAGCTAGAGTGCAGGATTTTCTGTTGCATAATATGTAGTAAGATACTAAAAATCTAACTCCCAATGAGTTACTGTTTAGTCAAGGAAATTTTTTGGCATGCACTACTGAGAAGTCTATTTAGAGTGGGATTCACAATTGAGTTGATTCACCAACTCAACATGTTATTAAGGACCCATCTCCAAACCATTTCTCTAGTTTACCTTCTCCTGCAACAACTTTGCCCTCAGGCTGGTTGCAGGATGACCGTAAATAATTCTGCAAGCTACATGCATCCTTATCCTTGCTTAGAGAGAGAAACCTCTTCTGGAAGTTCTCTCTGGAAGGTGAGAAAGCTTCTTTCCCAGAAATTCCCACTGCATTCTTTTTGCATCTCATGGGTTCACTCTATGGCTGAATCAATAACTGTGGCTGAGAAATGGGATTATGCCCAATATCTACAGCCAGTGAGGATGCCAACTTTCCACAAAAAGTCCTGGAGTACATGTGGAGGGACAGAAAGCCCAGTAAAAATGAGTAAAAGAGAGAGAAGAGAGAGAGAAGAGAGAGAGGATTGTCAGAAGACGTCCTCTCTCAATGTCACCAAATCATTGTGAGCCCACGGTATGACTTATGAAAATATAAAGGATTTTCAAATGGATAGATCTCAGTAGGACTATAATGATACATTTTTTTTTCTTTTATGTCCTTAAACACATTCTGTTGGATCTCCTTTCCCCAAATGTGGAAGATATGTGGGCAGCTCCTCAAGTGCTTCCAGTCACTTTTGTCTTTTGGGATAATATTTCATGTCTCCAAAATCCAAATACAAGCAAACTGAATATTCCGTCTCTCATTACACACACAAGTGTTCCCTTTTCCTCTCTAACCCCACATTCTCAGCCCTATTTCCGTCCTCCTCCTCCCACCACAGGGCTAGCTTATGGCAGCGTGTGTCCCCCTTCCTCTCCTTGATCCACCTGCTTTCCTTTTTGCTGCTTGTGTTTCCAAGTTGGGGCAGACAGGAGGAATGAAAGGACAAGGAAAAAGGTATTTCACTGATTCTTCAAAGATAACCTTCCTAACATCAAGAAGGCCCATGTCCTGCTCTCCTAAGAACTCTGTCATCACGAGCCATTCTGGTCCAAGGACACCGTAACAATTTCTTACATGTATCAATAAATGTGAAACCATAGTAAGATGCTTACTCTCAGTGAAGCATTTCAACTTTCTGCACTGTTTTTGTTTTTGTTGTAAGTTCTCTTAGATTTTTCAGAAGAAAACAGCAAAATTCTTATCCCTATGGCATTTTCTATCTCTAACAATTTCTTTGAACTATGTTAATTTCAATATCTCATTAGCACAAAGGTTGTGGGTTAAAGGTTATTGATAAAGTTTTATGGTCAATACATAAGTTAGTCTTGCATGTACCTTTAAAGAAACACTATGTAGAATGTAGGGGCTTTCTTTTTTTCACCTAGGTTCTGTAGTGTTTAGTCCTCATCTCAAACTCCCATGCAAAATAAACATTCTATTTTCATTTAAAAATTTGTGTAGCAACTTGAATTAGAAAACTGAAAAAGAGGAATTCCTTATTTTATTGAAATTGAAAAAATAAAAACTATTAAATTTTTAAATATTTTTAAATATACTTTAATTTTTTTCCATAGAGAATATGTGCAATTTAACAATCAGAAGAAATATAAGAGTGTATGTCTTGAAAATATTCTATCTTAAATAAGTATTTATTCTCCAGGGTTTCATAGAAAACCTCAGGTTTCAGTTCTTTTCACAAAAAGAACTTTTTAAAATTGAGTTTGTGCTTTGAATGATATCTATAGACCATCAGCAAGTTTTTGTGGGGCACAGATAAGGAATTGACAATACATTTCAACAAGCTTAATTTTGAATTGAGAGTTCTAAAGAAAGTGCATATCTAGGCTATTTAATTCCATTTATTTCTGGGAAAACTCAAATCCTAACTTTCTTATGAAAAGTAGTTAATTTCAAAATAAAAAGATAAAATGAAGTAATTAAAGTTCAAACAAGTGCATAAATATCCAATGTGGACTTTCTAAACATTGTTTATATGTAAAGAAATATAGACATTATAATTGCTAACTTATTCCTGTGCCAAAATGATAATGATATCTGATACTGTTATTGACAGAGTTAAACATGAAGAACCTGCATTTATTAACTAAGTGATTTCTGCAGCTCAGCTGGCTTGCTTACTGACGTAGCCATGAAACTACTCATTTGTCTACTACAGTTAATTCTCTCCAAATATTATCAGAAAAATAATTTTCTCTGATATGATATTTGAGAATACATAGATATTTCTATAGAAAGCATGCTTTGTACAATTTGTATAACCTATCTGACAAAATAACTAAGAAAAGCTCATACTTGCATTGGAACAGTTGCAAATTGAGGCCTACTGTGTCCTGCCCCAGTCCCAGGAGCTCACCTAGACTCTCCTAATGCTTTGTTTCTCCCCTTTGTGCTCCTGCAAATCTCTGGATGGATAATGAACACAAAACAGCCCTATTTACTTCCAAGCTTGATAACAACTTCAGAAAACATTAGATTCTCTTATAAACTCACACTTAATTGTGTGATTGCCAAAAGTCAAAACATGTGCACATATGGACATATGAATTTATATGTATACACATACAGACATATGAATTTACATATATACATGTATACATGTATCTATAGAGAACTTCCTTTTAAGAAGTTAAAGTTTATTCTAATGATAAGGAAATCTTTTTCTATAAGTCCTTATATATTTCTTATCTTGATTCTGATGACACATAGATATTTATTAATGTCAACTATTAATATCTGGTAATAATTATCTATGATTTTAGTAGTTTACATGAATATAGGCACTTTTTTGAAGTATTTAATAGCTGCTAATCTTTATTTGTTGTAACAAATGCTAGAAATAACATGCAAAATTCTACTGCTTCTATATGATTTATTGAATGCTAACATATATATTCAATTGGTATATGTTGATAGACAATAATTTAAACTAATGGGAAAAATGATACAGAAAGAAAGAGACAGAAATAAAAAGAAAGAAGGGGGAGTAGGGAAAGAAAGAAAGAAACAAAGAAAGAACGAATTTTCAGGTTTCCCAAAAGCTATATAATGGTGTGTTAAAGATGTATCAAATTCTCATTTCTGAATTATGTATTTGCCTTTAGCAGCAATGCAGTTTTCATCTGAAATAATTAATGAGGGAGATTTCATATAAAGTCTTTCTTCTAATACATTGCTATTATGGAAAAATTTAAAAATGGTAATTTTCCCCTACATCTGTATATATCAGTATAGATATATGTGCACTTACAGTCATATAGTAATTATTTCAAAATGTTTTATCTTAAACTAAGAATCATGAGAGTAGCATTTATTAAGGACACAAAAAGGGTTTTTTGGTCATCATGACTTGTTTGATTTACTGCTGGTAATCAGATGAGAGCCGTCATATGGCAGAAAACATTAGACAAATGGTCTGGGGTAAGGTTACATACATTTGTGCAGTAACCTCCTGTCTATGTGAATAGTTAATTGGACACCTATGTGAAACTCTATTGAAAAATGGCAGTTCCATTAAGCCCTAAGTCAATAAAAACAACCTAAGCCTAACTTGTTTTTATTACTACACAAAAGGAAATTATGTAAACATTTAAAATCTATAGGAATTCATTGTAGAGTATAAATATGCTTACTTTGTTTCTCTTTTTTTTTTCTCAAGTTCTAGTCTATGCTCTTCACAGAGGCTCATTAATATTCAGCATTGACATTTTTGCAAGGTAAAAGTTAAAGTAAAATATTTGTATAACTGAATTCCCAATCTAGTAACTGTGGGGACCAAAGAGAGTGTTCATTTCAGAATTTCAGTCATTCAGTAAAATTTCTCACTCACTCAATATTGCTGAAGACTTAGGATACAGTATAAGACACCACAGGTGGAGAGTTCAAGAGCCTCTTGTTGTCTGACTCTCTTTCTCTCCTGAAGCTCTGCCTGTTCCCTCTCCATATATGGCATCTTTGAAAATGGGGCTAAACTGAAGACTACTTAAAATACTAGGATGTAAATATGATGCTGATCTTTATTTGAATTTTGACATTCTATGGCAATAAGAGAGATAATTTGATTATTTCAGGAGAAGGCCTGTTGTACAGTGTAAAGACTATGGATTTCTAAAATAGACTCCTGAGTTCAAATTTGCTGCCAGATAGCCAGTTTTTTTTTATCTGCAAAATGGGGATGATAATAAGACCTCCCTCACAGAGTTGTCCTGAGGACAAAATGAATTCGTTTATACAAAATGAGTAAAACAGTGCCTGGCCCATTATAAACACTATTTAATATCATACTATTATTAGCCAGAATTGGTTAGGTAAACACTCTGATTATAAATGCAAATAGTTGTGTCACAGTATACACAATGTCTTTACTAATATGAACACTTCAGTCAGGCTAAGACATAAAACTGTAATATTAACCATTTAGATCAACAATGCTCCTTCCAATAGAAGATTTTTAAATTATTTTAATTTAGCAAGCTATTCCAAATAGGCAAGCAATTCTGTGGTTGTAGATACTGCCTAATGTATAAACATTCTACAATTCATATATGAAAATAGAAAAATATCTAAGAATGCTAAATACTCATTTCATGTCTTCATGTTTTATTGCAGCTAAAGCCAAAAAATACAGAGAATGTGCAAGAAAATTTATTATAAATGGTGGGGATTAAAAGTAGAACGCATAGTTCCTGTCTTCAAAGGGTTTACAAAAAGATAGAGGGGAAGGCTAGTAAACAAAAGAAGGAAATTTGAGTCAGAAAAGTGGTAAGTGGTTTACTAGTGGCTAAATGTATTACAGATGAATAGAGAAAGGAGAAATGAAACCTAGAGCAAAGATCTCATATTCATTGACTACTTAGCCCCTTGTCTGTTTGAACAATGATCCATGAGCAATAGCTTTAAAATAATGGAGATTATTTCATGGTGCTTTAGAATAGTAGAAACAGCACAATACTGTATATTTGCAAGGTATAGTAAGTTAATTCTTCCAGTAAGCATTTGTAGATGGATAATACCTTGTAGCTCATCTACATAGCACAAAACAAACTAAAAATGAATACAAAGAAAATATGACACTGTCAATATGTAATATTTATTATTTAGTGCAGTTCACACAAATAGAACATATAAACACACACATACACACTGAGAAACTCCTCTTTATTTTGTTTCAAAATCTTATATTCTGGCCAAGTTTCTGTTGAAAACAAAAGCAGGTTAGACCAGTATTAGCTAGGTAAGTAAAATGGAAAAATGCTAGAGTCATTGCTAATAAAACTACTACAAAAATATATATACATTGAAAATTGTATTAATATTGCTGTGTTTTTAGTTTTATTCAATCATTAAGGGCTTCTGTACTCAGTGTCTGATAGAGGGTATGTAGTTTCCTTTCCATGAAAACTGGAAGAGATTTATTTTTGACTGGGGAAAGAATTATCAATTGTTTTATGTACATCAGCAGCATTATGGTGATTTAAATGTCATTGTATTTCTGCTTTTCCATGAGGTAAGAGATATATTAGCAAGTAGGAGTGAATGAGAAAGAATCTTACATGAAAATAGCTACTTGAAAGCACTATGAAAGCCATTAAACACCTGTCTGATTGAATGGGAAGCAAATGAGTTTTTCCCACTAGGGTTACACAGGAGTGAGTAGAAGCAAGAGAAACCTGGAATAAAGTGATTATGCAGAAGGTTGAAAGACACAAAAAGGGAAATTCTGAAGTTTCAAGGTACTTGCTGGGAAGAGAATTCTCTAAGTACCATAAAACTAGGAAGGCAGTATGCAAGCATAGGGAAGGCAGCTGAGTACAAACATCAAGGTGTAAGCAGGTGAATCCAGAATTTTGAAGGTCAAAGTTAACATGAGAGACACTAATGAGGGGAAAACACCAATCTCAGTTTTTCTCCTGGGGAAGAGTCTATTTTATCCCCGATTTTATCCTTCTGGTATTTGTGGATAGGTAAAACTTCAAAATATGTGTTTGCATGCCAGAGGGAAAAAGAACACCCAGAAAACAGACTATAAGCTTCCACATTTGATGACATAGAGCCACATTTTTTCTTCTATTTTAAGCTAGAAAGAAGATAAATAAATAAACATTGAGATAATTTTTTTTTTAAAGTCTTAGGTATAATTTAACTAGTGGCTCTAGAGTAGATTAATGAATATCTTGAAATAATTGTATGACTTAGAAAGATCTATTTCAGTGAAGCTGGAGCAGGAAATAAAACTGTGTGTTTAAGTTACTTTAAACAGTGAATAGTAGTAGCAATGATTCAAAGGAATGGAATAAAGTTATTATACCATTATCTTTGAGCTCTAAATCTATCTTTGGACTCTGTTTTGTGATATTGGGGCTGGAATCCATCAAACTAACTTTCTCCTTTGCCTCTTATCTGTGTTTCAATAAAAGATTGGAAGGCACAATGAGGGAGAAGTTTTACTCCTTCCTGCCTGTTTTTGCCTCTTGTGGGCATTGCCCTAATATAAGCACTTCCCCTCAACAATAGCAGTTACCTTCAGCATTTAGTGTACCACAGAACTCACAGAATCATTCTCACTATGCACTTCTGAAGTTCCACTACCACATAGGAAGCTATCTACTCTCAGGGACCTGGACCTCAATCCTGCAGGAACCCATTTTCATGTTCTGGATTCTTGAAATAACACCATTTTTCCTGATATTCATCTATTCTTTCTGCAGCAGTGTTCAATCTTAGTGTTAGCTCAGTATTCTCCTTACTTCTTTTTTTTTTTTTTTTTTTGGTCTTCCTTTACTTGTCTAACCAGTTTTTCTACATTAAAGTCTTCTGTTGAATTAACTAGTGGAGGTATTTCTACTTACATGAGGGATATAATAGGTTTAGTAGAACAATGCCCCCATAGGAAACTAGAAAAAAAATGAAAAAAATATATTTTAAAATCATCAGAGAGCTATAGATATAATGGAAACTAGATGGACAAAAGAACAGAGAAGGCAGAACCATTCGGAAAAACATGCAGGTATCAGCAGCCACACACTTTCCTTCTTGGCGATTAACAATCCTGGATGCAATTGGAAAATAGGGGCTTAATGCAGGCAGAGGAATACTGTGAGGCTAAAGAGAAACCAGAAAAAAATTTGGACACTGATACAGGGTTGGGTAACATATTTAATGGTCCCTTTAAGTACACAGTCAGTTGCCACAAAATAAAGTTGCTGAATTCTGAAGGAATTGAGTTCTTCAGAGGAATTGCATACAGGAAAAATACTTAAGAAACTTAGTGACTTTCAGTGCACTGAAAGGTTAGAATTCCAGGAAAGACTTTCAGCAGAAGGAATGGATACAGGGTTTCAATTTTGATAAAGGAAAGAGTTCTGGAGATTATTTGCACAACAATGTGGATATACATAACAGTAGTAAATTGTGCACTTAAAAAGGGTTAAAGTGATACATTTTATGCTATATGTATTTTACCACAATTAAAAATTTTAGAAAGCCTAATTTAAAAAAAAAAAAAGCAAATTATAAAGGATTTGAGCAGACATTTCACCAGTAAGACATATGGATAGCAAACAAGACTATGAAAAAAGAAGCGACACTATTAGACATTAGGGGAAAAAATTAAGAGCACAATAACCTAGTACTACACATTTACTAAATTGAATAAAGCTAACAAGACTGACAATACCAAGTGTTAGCCAGGATTTGAACGGGAATTTTGCACACCGCTGACAGGAATGTCAAATGCTACAAGCATTTTGTAAAACATTTTGTCAGTTTGTTTGTTTGTTTATTTATTTATTTATTTACTTAGAGACAGAGTTTCCCTCTGCCAACCCAGGTAGAGTGCAGTGGCATCATCATAGCTCACTGCAACCTCAAACTCCTGTGCTCAAGCAATCCTCCTGCCTCAGCCTTTTGTCAGTTTATTTAAAAGTTGAACATATCTCATTGTGGTTTTGATTTGCATTTCTCTAATGATTAGAGATGTTGAGCTTTTTTTTATATGTTTACTGGTCATTATTTTGTTTTCTTTTGAAATGTTTCTGTTCATTTCCTTTGCCCATTTATTGATGGGGTTGTTTGATTTTTTCTTGTTGATTTTCTTAAGTTGTATATAGATTCTTGTTATCAGCCCTTTATCGGATGTGTAGAGAGCAAATATTTTCTCCCATTCTGTAGGCTGTCTGTTCGCTCTAACGATAGTTTCCTTGGCTGTGCAAAAGCTTTTTAATTTGATCAGATCCCATTTATTTATTTTTGTTGCTGCTGTGATTGCTTTGGGGTCTTCTTCAAAAATTCTTTGCCTAGGCTGATGTCCGAAAGGGTGTTCCCAGCATCTTCTTCTAGGATTCTTAAGGTTTCATGCCTTAGGTTTAAGTCTGTTATCCATCCTGAATTAATTTTTGTGAGAAGTGAGGGGTGGGGATCCCCCTCTCACCTTTCAATCTTCTGCATGTAGCTATCCAGTTTTCCCAGCACCATTTATTGAAAAGAGATTCTTTTCCCCAGTGTATATTTTTGTCTGCTTTGTCAATGATTAGATTATCATATGCAGATAGTTTCATCTCTGGATTCTCAGTCCTGTTCTAAAGGTCTCTGTCTCTATTCTTGTGCCAGTACCATGCTGTTTCAGTTACTATAGCCTTTTAGTACAACTTGAAGTCTGGTAGACTGATACCTACAAGTTTGTTCTTTTTACTTAAGATTGCTTTGGCTATATGAGCTCTTCTCGGGTTCCAAAGAAAGCGTAAAATTATTTTTTCTATATCTGTAAAGAATGATGATGGTACCCCAGTGAGATTGGTCTCTATCAAAAAAAATCCCAAAATGACAAATGCTGGCGAGGATGTGGAGAGACAGGAACACTTGTAAACTGCTGGTGGGACTGCAAATTGGTGCAACCTCTGTGGAAAAGAATTTGGAGATACCTCAAAGAGCTAAAAATAGAAATACTGTTCGATCCAGCAATAGCACTATTAGGCATCTACCCAAAAGAGCAAAAGACATTCTGTAATAAAGACATCTGCACCCGAATGTTTATGGCAGCACAATTCACTATTGCAAGGATGTGGAAACAACCCAAGTGCCCACCAATTCATAAGTGGATTATTAAAATTTGGTATATGTATACAATGTAATATTACGCTATAATAAGAAAGGACAATGATATAGCACCTCCTATATTTTCCTGGATTGAGCTTGAGCCCATTATCCGCAGTGAGGTATCACAAGATCAGAGGAATCAAATTGGTACTAACTGATCAACACTATGGTGCTCACACGGTAGTAATATTCTCCAGGGGTTAGGGGGTTGGGGGTGGTAAACTCACAACTAATGAACAGGGACACAGTGAGCACTGTAGAGGGGAAGGGCATGCCTCTAAACCTCGCTTGGGTGAGGCAAAGACATAAAACGTAACCAGAAGATATTTGTACTTCTGTGTTTATTGCAGCATCATTCACAATGGCTAAAATGTGGAATCAGCTTAAGTGTTTATCAAGGGACAAATGGATAAAGAAGATGTGATATATGTACAGAATGGAATATTATTTAGCCATGTAAAAGAAGGACATTTTGTCCTTTGCAGAAACATGGGTGGAACTGGAGGACATTATTTTAAGTGAAATAAATAGGCACAGATATTGCATTTTCACACTCATATATGGGACCTAAAAAAAAAAAAATTGATTTCATGGAGGTACTAAATAGAATGGCAGCTACTAGAGGTTGGTAAAGGTAGTGAGAAGGGGTAATGAAGAGGTGCTGGTTAATGGATAATACTGTTAAATAGAAGGAAAAAGTTCTAGTATGCAATAGTGCAATAGGGCAACTATAGTTAACAATAATTTATTATATTTCAAAATAGCTAGAAGTTGTCAAATATTCCCAACATAAAGCAATGATAAATGTTTCAGATGAATCATGTCCCATTTATCCTGATTTCATCCTTATATGTTATATGCTTGTATCAAATTATAACATGTACTCCATGAATATGTACAATTATTATGTATCAAGAAAAAATTAAAAAATAAAAATAAATAAATAAAGTTGAACATACACCAACCATCTATTCCAGGCATTCTACTACTGAGATAAATAAAAGCATATGTCCATACAAAGAATTGTACACAAACATTCATCCAGCAGTATATGTAATATCCCAAAACAACACAAATACCAACAGTATATAATGGTTAAATGAACTATGCTGTATTTATACACTGAAATACTACTCTGCAATAAAAAGGTAACTATCAATATAAGCAGCAGCCTGGATGAATCTTAATTATGCTGGGGAAAGAAACCATATAAAAAAATAAGAGTATACAGTTATAATTCCATTTATAAAAAAGTACAAAATAATCTATAGTAGCAGAAATCAGATTATTGGTTACCAGAGAATTGGGGTCAGGAGAATGTTGGGCAGGGAAGGGCAGAAGGAAAGGATTATGAGACAGCACAAGGAGAATTTAGAGGTAGAAAAATATGTTCATTACATTAAATGGGGGGGATAGTTTAATGGGTGCATAAGTATCACAACTTATTTAATTGTACATTTTAATATGTGCAATCTAGTATACATCAATTATACTTCAATAAAAATAAAGAAAATAAAATTAAAAATATCTGTAAAATAAGAATTTATTCTATAATATTGCTAAATGCAAAAAGCAAGTTACAAAACCTTCTGCATAATAAAAATAAAAATATTAAACCAAGTCTAAATTTTGGCAAAAGGAACCAGGTAGTTAAAACAGAAACTAATAAAAGCTATTAACAATAGAGAGTGAGTTAGAACTAGATGCAAGGATAGAAATAAGTACAAGGTTTTCTTTATATTATTATATAATTTTAACTTTCAAATCATAAAAATTTTATTTTTATACATTAAGGAAATATCAACCACAACAGATGGAAAATACAAAATTGAATACAACAGAAACAAATTTTGCCAGGTTGATAACAAAGCCACACAAACACAAGCATAAATTTAAGTAATTCTCTCTTATATATTCTAAGGATAGAATACTACAAAGAAATTTCAAATTTTTTAGCAGATATGTTTGCATTTCTAACATAAGGTTATTATTATAATTTCTACTTATATTATTATATTACCCTAAAATTACAATTCTACTTAGCTTCAATCTGAACACGTGTATCACTAATGTAAACAGCAGTTAAACATGTTTAAAGAAAATTCAAGATGACTTTGAAATATGAGAAATATATCTTGTTGTGCCTCTAGTTCTTCAGAAGAAAGGTAGACTCAGCTCTGGACAGATCTACTCCTTTTTTTAGAAAAGTAGAGAAGGAATAAAATCTCCCAAGATCTTCTAAGATTGGCTACATTTTGTGAGTTTGCCATTGGCTGAAAAAAGTGTATTAACTTGCTAAGGGAATTTTTTCATAGCATAAAAATAGCTTACCCAGAAGTATAATGTGCCACAGAGTACCACAAGATAGTAAGTTTACCATATACTAACACTAAATATATAAAGTCACAGACCTTGTTAAGTGTGTATTAGATACGAAGATTGTTAGATGCAAACAGATTATTTGGGGGGGGGTAGTTTTTATGCTATCCTCAAGGGTTGAACAAGGAAGCATATATATGAAAGGCTACAAACATAAGAAGATAAATCCTTTGTATATCTTTACAAAGAAGTGATATTTTAGTCATGGCTCTTCTGGAGTCACAAGATCACCTATAGAACAGAAATGAAAGCTCTAAGTTTAATTTTTGTACCACAAGTCAGAAATGCCAAATGGAATTCTAGAATTTTGGATTAAACCTATTTTAAACAAGTGGCCATTAACGTAAAACCCACTGCCATATTAAATATCTGATATTCTTTTTCATCTATCATTTACAAATAAGTATGACTATACTATGCTAATACATTGTATTTTAAAAAACACTATATTTTAAAAAATATATGTACTTTGGACTCATAGGACACTGTGAAGTAAGTAGGGCCATTAAGAGTAATGTATTTAGAAGTAAGACATAGAAGAAAAACATTTATTGACTGAGAACTCAGAAAACTGAAATTCCTTTTTAAAATACGAATTCATTTTCTTAAAGCTCTTTCCTTTAATGAAAAATGGATTTTAAAAATTTAAAAAATTAAGAATATAAAACTCAGAGTCAAGACTCTAATATATGAAAAAGTAGAAACTAAAAAGAGCAAGGTCACTAACAGGCCATATTTTCCAAATAAAGGTATTACATTTAGAGGAATAGAAAAAGTTTTATACATTTTTTTCATCTTTGTTATTTGTGCTTAATCAGTGGAATGGCATTTCTACACTGAGGAAAGCCAAATTTCCAAAAGTCTGTTATAGGCTTTCAAGACTCATTTATTTTAGTTGTTATTACACTTCCAAGCTGCCAGCTCATTTCTCAAATAAGAAGACTCAATAGATGTCAGTGTTGAGGGGATTTAAAATTCATCCCAAAATTTATGGTTCTCACTTCAAGGATGAAAGATGATCCCTACAGCTAAAATGACAGAAAACAAAATACTTGTTTAGGAAAGAATCAAAATTTAATGAAAAGAAAACTTAGATTCTTCTGACCCCCTCAGAATAAATATATTTATAGTATATATAACTAGGAGTTGTTATAATTTGCATTAATTATTCTATATTTGCACATTAAGTATAATTATTCTAGTTCTAATTATTCTTGGAATTTTATACTATTTTTCAAGTCTAATAAATATGGATTTTGGCTTTTTAAAGTAACTTTTCTTCATAAATAAAATGTTCAACTGTGTGTTAACTTTATATAAAAATAGAAAGTTGTTACCTTACATATATTTTTGGGTTTTTTAAAATAAAATTTCTTTGAGTCACTTAAAAAAGATAATGATTGTGCTGCTATAAACATTCTAGTGCAGATGTCTTTTCTATAGAATGTGTTTTGTTCTTTTGGATAGATGCCCAGTAATGGGATTGCTGGATCAAATGGTAGGTCTACTTGTATCTCTGTAAGATAGCCCCATATTGCTTTTCAGAGAGGTTGCACTACTTTGCAGTCCCAGCAGCAATGTATGAGTGTTTCTATCTCTCCGCATCCACGCCAACATTTATTGTCTTGGGACTTTTTGATAAAAGCCATTCTCACTGGAGATAAGTGATATCTCATTGTGGTTTGGATTTGCATGTCCCTGATGATTATTTCATATGTTTGTTGGCCCACACCATCAAATTGGTTTCACTGATCAACACCTAAGTGCATATATAGGAATAACATTAATCAGGTGTCGAGCAGATGGGAGTGGGGAGAATGGGATAGGTGTATACATACATACTGAGTGCAATGTGCACTGGCTGGGGGATGGTCATACTTGAAGCTCTGACTCAGGGCGGTGGGGGACAAGGACAATATAGATAGCCTAAACTTTTGTACCCCCGTAATATGCTGAAATAAAAAAAAGATAATGATTAGGAAACATTATCAATGTTATTTATTCTTAAAACAATCACAATATTGGAGTTTGAATGACTGCTATGGTTTGAGAGAGTCTATGTCAACATTATCCATAGCATAATTAATAACCATATACTCCTTATAATGAATCTATAATAGAACCCAAACTGTGTCTTAGGCATACTTTTTTTTTTTTTTTTTTTTTTGGTTATTGACAGTTTAACATTTTTAAATACATGACATCATTTTATAAACAGAACATATAACTCTTCTATGATATTTAGCTCATTATACTTTTACCTATTCACCTTGGCAGCAGAGTGGAAATAATTTTAATATACATTACACAGTTATTCCTCAGACGGCAGGAGACAAAAAGGACAGAATAATTTTCTACCAATGCTTTCTCATATATTGTTCCATTTTCTACATTCTACATCCCTACTATGACTGTAACTATGATTATCAAGCCTTCTGTAAATAGAGAATGCTTTAAGAGTGATATCAGCAAGATGGCAGAATAGAAGTTTCTAATGCTCATCCCCTCACAGAAACATCAATTTGGACACCCATTCACACATAAAAATACCTTCACAAGAGCTAAAGAATCCAGGTAAGAGATTATAACACCTGGGTAGAGCCCACAAAAATAAGAAACAAAATGCATTTTTTTAGGGTTATAAAAGATAATTTTGCATTACCCATATCATCACCGCCCCCCAAGCCCATGCAGCACAGTGTAAGGAGAGGTACCTTTCATGTGAGGGAAAGAGAAGAAGGTGAGCACACAACTTTACCTTGGACACCACCCCCCACCCCGCCCCAACCAGTGAACCTTGTCACCAGGTTGGCCCCTGCAAACCCTGGCTCTAGGCCTTCTCCAGCATAAGGACAGGTCCTCTGGTCCCAGTCTCTAGGCCTGCTTCTCTGTACCCCAGCTCCAGATATTTCCCAGCACCAGGGCAGCCCCTGTATCTTCAGGCCCCAGGCCTACACCTATAGACCTAGGCTCTATGCCAGCCCTTGCATTCCCAGACTCCAGGCTTGTCCAAAAACCAGGCTATCCCCTAAGCCATGAGGATCCAAGCCCAGCCTGTGGACCCAGGCTCCATGACTAACCTAGTGCCAGGCAGGCTCCTGAAGACCCCAACTCCAGGTTTGCCCCCACAGACTCAGGTACCAGGCCAAACCTAGTGGATCCTGGTGCCAGAATGGCTTCCACAGACTTAGAACAAGTCTCATTTTTGAAGAATCATGTGCCAGGCTCACCCCAGAAATAAGCCAGCCCCTATGGACTCAGGCACAATATCCATCCCAGTGCCAGGCTGGCCCCCATGGACCTAGACCTCAGACTCACTTCCATGGAGCCAGACATCAATCCTGTAGCAATGGACACAGAAACCAGGCCCAATCTAATGGACCGTGGTCAGGTCAAGCCCCATGGACTCAGGACAAGGCTCATTCCTGCAGACCCAGCTCAATATCTGCCCTTGCCCCTGTGGACCCAGGCTCAATGCCTGCCCCACTGCCAGACTGGACCCCTGATCCAGGCTCTAAGACTGTACCTGTGGGCCAGACACTAGGCCCCCCATGAGGAACCAAGCTCCAGAATCACCTCAGTGGGAAAAGACTCAAACACTGCCCACATAGACACTACTAGTTGGCCTACTCGGAATCTCTGGATGGGCTGACAAGGAACTTTTCCTGCCATAGCCAGTCAGTAAAGACTAGAAAGACCCCACTTCTTCAAATGTCCAGACACCAGCTAAAAGTTTTTTTTCTATTTTTAAAGATACACAAAATTGAGAAACGTTTACCTCGACTAACAAAGAGAAAAAGAGAAGACCAAAATAAATAAAATTACAAATGAAAGGGAGACATCACTACTGTTACTGCAGAAATACAAATGATCATAATAAATTATTATGAACAATTATACACCAATAATTTAAATACCCTAGGAAATGGATATATTCCTAGAAACATACAACCAACCAAGAATGAATCATGAAGAAATAGAAACTTTGAACAGGCCTATAACTAGCAAAGATATTGAATCAGTAATTAAAAATTTAGCAACGAAGAATAAAGAAGTAACTTTATTCTTTCTCAAACTCTTCCAAAAAATAGAAAAGAAAGAAAGACTTCCAAACCCATTATATGAGACCATTATTACTTTAATACCAAAGACAGGACATTATAAAAAAAGAAAATTATAGACAATATCTCTGATGAACATAGATGCAAAATTCTGCAACAAAAGACCAGTAAACTGAATTTAAGGGCTCATTAAAAGGGGCATACACCATGATGAAGTGGAATTTATTCCAGGATCCAAGATTGGTTCAAAATATACAAATCAGTAAATGAGATACACCATATTAACAGAATGAAAGAGAAAAACCATATGATCATCTCAATATCTGCAGACAAAATATTTGACAAAATTCAACATCCTGCATGATGAAAACTTTCAACAAATCAGGCATTGAAGGAAAGTACCTCAACATATTAAAGGCCACGTATGAAAAGCCCACAACAAATATCATATGCAGTGGCAAAAAGCTTTTTCTTTAAGATCAGGAACAAGTCAAGAATGCTCACTCTCTCTCTTGATTTCACTATACAAGGAATTTCTAGCCAGGACAATTGGCAAGAAAAAAGAAATAAAAGACATCAAAATTGGAAATAAAGAAGTAGAATTGTTTCTGTTTGCAGGTGACATGATCTTATATATAGAAAACCTTAAATATTCCACTAAAAAATTAATAGATCTAATAAATAAATCCAGTAAAGTTGCAGGATACAAAATCAAAATACAAAAATTAGTAGTATTTCTGTACACTAACAATAAACGATTTGAAAAGGAAATAATGAAAACATTCCCATTTATAATAGTATTCAAAAAATCAAAATACTTAGAAATAAATTTACCAAGGGGGTAAAAGATCTATATACTGAAAATTATAAAACATTAGTGAAAGAAATTGAAGAATACACAAATAAATGGAAAGATATCCTGTGTTCGTGAATTGGAACAATTAATTTTTTTAAATTTCCACACTACTCAAAAGCAATCCATAGATTTAGTGAATTCTCTATAAAAATTCCAATAGCATTCATCATGGATATAGAAAAAAAAAAATCTCAAAATTTTGTATGTAAGCACAAAAGGCCCCAAACAGCCAAAGTAATCTTAGGGAAAAAGAATAAAGCTGGAGGCATTCTGCTATTAAATGCTTGATTTCAAAACATACTACAAAGCTATAGTAATCAAAAGCCTATGATACTAGCTTAGAAATAGATATAGACTTATAGAATAGAATAGAGAGCCCATAAATATGTTCACGTATTTACTACAGTCAATTGATCTTTGACAACAGCGCCAAGAACATAAAGCGGAAAAATGACAATCTTTTCAGTAAATGGTGTTGGGAAAACTGGCTATCTATAAGCAGGAAAATGAAATTGGACCTTTATTTCACATTATATACAAAAATAAACTCAAAGTTGATAAAGACGTAAGGATAAGATCTGAAACTGTAAAACTACTAAAAACAACATACAGAAAAATCTTCTTGACATTGATCTGGGTAATATTTTTTGGAAATGACCCTAAAAGCACAGGCAACAAAAACAAAAACAGACAAATAAGATTACACAAACTAAAAAGCTTCCTCATAGCAAAGGGAACAATCACCTGAGCAGAGAGACAGCCAACAGGATAGGAAAAAGTATTTGCTAATAATACATCTGATAAAGAGTTAATATCCCAACCATATAAGGAGCTCAAAACACTCAATAGTATGAAAAAAAATTTGACTTACTTCTCAAAAGATGACATACAAATGGAAAACAGATATTTGAAAAAAGATCAACATTGCTAATTGTCAGGGAAATGCAAATCAAAGCCCCAATGAGATATTACATCAGACCTGTTTGAATAGCTATTTTCAAAAAGACAAAGGATCACAAATGTTGGTGAGGAAGTGGAGAAAAAGTATGTAAATTGGTACAGCCATTATGGAAAACAATATAGGGTTTCCTTTAAAATTAAAAATAGAACTATGATATAATCATGCAATCCCACTCTTGGGTATATATCCAAAAGAAATGAAATCAATACCTAGAAAACCTATGCACTCCCATGTTCCTTGCAGCATTATTCACAGTAGCCAGATATAAAATCAACATAAGTGCTCATTGATTGATAAATGGATAAAGAAAATGTGAGGTATATACTTATACATATGAACAAAGAAGGAAATCTCGTCATTTGCAACAACATGGATGAACCTGGAGAACATTGTGCTAAGTGAAATTAGCCAAGCACATAAAAAGATATATTCTATGATCTCACTTTCATGTGTAATCTTAAAAATAATCAAACTCATAGTATCAGAGAGTAGTAGAACAGTTATTTCCAGGGGTTGGAGGGTGGGGAAAATGGGTAGAAGCTGTTTAAAGGATACAAAGTTTAGTTATACAAGATGAATAATTTCTGGAGATCTGTTGTATGGTATGATGACTATAGTTAATAATACTTTATTGTATACAGTTAGTCCTCACTTAACATTATTGATAGGTTCTTGGAAAGAGCGACTTTAAGCAAAAGGACATATAGCAAAACCAATTTTACCATAGGCTAATTGATATAGCCTTAATAAGAGGTAAGTATTTATGTTGTATTTCTAGTCACCAAACTTCTAACTAAAGACCCAAAACACATCTGATATTAAACATTGAAATAAATGTCAGCTATACATACATTTTAAAAAGAGTAATAAAAACAAGTAAAATAATTATTTACCCAATTTTTGGTGAATCATTGAGTAACGGTGTCACAGTGCTGGCGGCTTAAATCAAGGAAGAGATGTTTGCAAAATGAAACTTGTGAGGATGCCCCCTATCACCATACAGTTCAAAAACAAACAATAGCAAATATTGTGATCTTGCTGAGAGTGTTCCTACCACATCTTTTACTGTCATGCATTTGTAAGATTATCATATAATTGTGTGTGGCTGCAGCCTGTCCCGGCAGCTTAGGGTGCCGGGCAGGCACCAGGCCCGGACAGGATACCATTCCTTTGCAGGGCACACTCACACACACATCCACCTCGCTCAGACTGGGACAATGTAAATACACTGATTAACCTAAACGGTACATCTTTGGCTTGTGGGAAGAAACCAGAGTACATGTAGAAAACCCATGCAGACACAGGGAGATCATGCCAACTCCACATAGACAGGGGCATTAGCCCCTGTCTTTTGGAATTTATCCTTTCTTTTGCATCAATGTTACTAATATAACAAAATGAGTTGAAGGAAACAATGTTACTCAATGACCTGCTGTACTTGAGATTTGCTGAGGAAGTAAATCTTAAATATTCCCACCACACACACACAAAATAGTAACTATGCGAGGTAATGGATATATGAATTATCATGATTATTGTAATCTTTTCACAATGTATGCTTATCAAAACATCAAGTTGTACACTTTAAAAATATACAATTTGGTTTTGCCAGTTATACCTCAATAAAGCTGGGGGGAACCTCTTCTATAAAGGATAAAATGATTATTAAACCTTCTAAATGATATTTTTAGAATTAAAAATAATTATAAAAACTCTCCCTTCTTGCTCATTATTTGTTTTTCCTAATTCTTCTTATATACCTTTTGCTGTTGCCTACTCCTAAAACATTTTCAATAAAATGTATTTATTATTAACTGAAGTTTAAAAGAAATTGTACATGAAAAAATACTAATGAAATATGCCAACATGTTAATGACAACCCTTGTTTCTTTTGGTTGATATTTTTGGCCTTTTTCCTTTGTGTTCTGAGTTCTCTAGAATAAATATGCAATACTATTGTTATGAAAATTCAGTTAGTTAAAAGGAATCTATCTCATCACTATAATGCTCACCTGTGCCCTATAAATTTAAACTTTCTTTTTCTTATTAAAAGGTTATATTCTATTTATCTCTTTTACTTCTGGCCCTCTGAGATGAAGATCTCGACACTAGATTAAACACGTCATGATTTTGGGGGGGAGATGCCTGTGTAAAAGAAAATAAGATAGAGCTAGGATAGGCTGGGTTGTCTCTCAGACCACTTACCAAGCTCTATCCCAAGGGAAGGAGGGAAGAGACTGGTTGGGTGGTAGAGACCTAGACTGCCTGCACTCTAAAGAACTTTCAGAAAAGACACTGAGGATTCCTTAACAAAACAGGGAAGACGAGGCAGATAAAGGCTTTCTGTGTCTTCCAGGTGTGAGTGTGCTTTACTCTGCCTTCCATATTCAATAATGGCTAGAGACAGCCTATGGGAGGTTTGTATTAGTACTTTGCAAACACACAGGAATGAATATTTAAGGGTATGGTAGTTTGGTCAATTTTGCATCTTTGATTAGGTTTGCCTAAACTGTGGTACTTTAAAAAATCTAATTACGGAGTTCTCTTCTAAAACTTAGAATATTTTATTTCATGTTTTTGCCCCCCGGTACCTATAGTTTTATTTTCCTTCCCAGTAAGAGCATAATACTTTCTTTAAGTATCAGTTTTCTCTCCTTGCTATCTGTTATTTTTGCTTTCATTGTCTTCACCCCAATATCCTTTTTCCTTGTACTTTGAAAACCATTAGGTTTACTTGCCTAATAGTTTAATACACCACTCTGCCACTTCTAACTTGCATTATCTGTGAAGCTGACTTAAATTATGTCTCATATTTTACTTTCATGCTTACTTTTCTCACCTATCTCACTTTTCTTGGTAGATTTTTTTTTTGGTTCTAATTTTATTTTTAATTTATAATGGGACAATATTAATTTTCTAAGATTAATGTAAATTTGTTAATTTGTTGTGTTTGGGTTTTTCTTCCTATTTACTTATCCTTGAACAAGAAAAAATTTTACAAGCTTCAATTTTCCAAACAAATAATGACTGCCCACATTACTTATGGTCCTCATTGTTTGCTGATATATCTATTTCCTTGATCAACAAAAAAAACCCAGCATGTTAATGTGAGTAGGGCTTAGTCCATTTTAGATCTAGTGTTTGCATTAAATCCATACATCTGCACTGTGCTTTGTTTGATATTCTTTCAGCATTTCTAGTTACTTAACTGTCTAAATAAAGAGTATGTGAAACTCTGCATCACTATCAGACATGTCAGAGTTCTCCCAATTTGTTTCTTTACATCCAGTTATTTCTGAAAATTTCTTTCTTTCAATGGAGACGGGTAGGGGTAGATGGACACTTACTTTTTCACTCCATGTGTGTATGTAGGGGAGAAGCATGGATGAAAGCCTGGGGTCTGGTTGGCAAAGACTGTAGATCTATGAGCCAAAGGACAAAGCAAGGTAGAATGGAACAAATGCCTTTTTTCTTCTTGCTTAATGACAGGTCTGCTTTGTGTCACATGAAAATTCATAAGTAGGTCACAGCTTGTACCGCAAAATGTAGCCTTATGGAACTTAAAGCTACTAGGAAGATCCTACTTCATTCTAGCCATGGACTCTGGCAGTCTTTTGTTTGGAGTAGAGATGTGAGAGCCCAGCTCTCTTTTTGTTTTCATAGGCAATTTGGTTAGAATTGGGAGAAGTTGCATCAAGCTGTCTGCCAGATACCAATTTAAGTTGAACTTTGAATACAGCTTTTTAAATCTGAAACCTAATAAAAGAAGTTTCATTTTATATAGTAAGCATAATATTAAATAATTATAAATGTTAATATGAAAGCATTTAATAGAGTTTCCCTCACAAATCACAGGAGTATAATATAGAGAATCCATTGTATTATTTGATCTAGATATCTGTTTTACTTAGATCAGCTTTTCAGAGGTAATGAATAAGCTTATCATTGTTGTCTCTTCTTCCCCATAATCTTTTATGGGACTGAATAAAGCTTGACAGAAATATGCTACGGTTGAAGAAGTAAATTGACTTTTTGTTGCAATAGCATTATTACTTAATTCTACATGAAGTCCTCCTCTTTTGCTTTATTTTTTAAAGAATATTTAAATAATAGTACGTAACGTATACTGTTACGTTTTGCTTTTGTTTCACAAAATTTATAAATAATATTATGGTTTATTTGGTTAAGGTCCATTTTTAAATGTTCTTAGAATTGCCAAAAGCAAATGAAGCTGACTTCATGCCTACCAGAAACTCCTGCTTTTAAAATTTCAATCCCAGTTACAAGTTGCTGCTCTAGGACACCACAATACTCTTATATAAATATTTTAATACATACAAACAATTAAATTATTGAACAATTTTTCAGGCTTTTGAAAAATAAAACCACACCAAACAAAGAAACACAAAACAAAATTTCCCAGGAAATAAAGAGCCAACGTAATGATTGATTTATCTAATAATTAAATTTTATTGAACTTCCAGTATTTTACAAATGATTAGGATTTTAAATACAGCATGATGTAATTTGACCACATGAAAAGAAGATAAGTTTATTCAAGAACACCTGAACTTAATTATTAAGTGTAATATTTACTAGAAATCTGAATCCAGAGAATGCAGCAATATTAAAATATTTATTTTGAATTTTTTAGATGAAATGATAATGGCAGAACATTATGCATGCTCAAACTGAAAAATAGTTACTTTTATTCAAATGCCTGTGTAACAGAAATGACACTTTTATAAAATGTATGGGACTGAAACGGGTATAGTCTTAATTTTTGTCCTTTCATTTTAATCTTTGTCCTTTTATTTTAAAACTGCTTGGGGACCCATTTGAGAAGGGGTTTGTTCTCAAGAAAATAAGTGAAGAATATAAGAGGTGACTTATCTTTAATGTTGCTATTTTATTTGCCTTTTCCACTAGCTAAACTTTTTCCCATGCAGATCTTGCTGTAACTATGTCTCATTCCTTGTCATCTACTGACCCACCCCCACAGCCACTATGTTTGTCTATGAAGTCCTGGGATCCCTTTCTTATTCAAAATTTTTCTTATAAAAAAACTCATATATGCTTTTGATGTATTCCGTAAAATCATTTTATTACACAGTGTTACTGATTTAACTGTTTAATTCTACCTACTTAAAATTTAAATATTTTTGATATTTATAGAATGAGATATAGCAAGGAAAAATTTATATTCCTAATTGATAGTATTATGTCTATACTTTATGTTATGAATATATTTTAAAACTTTAAAATGAACATACTTTATATTACTAGTATATTTTGAAACCATATCATATCTTTATACTTCCATATTCTCATTTTATTGAATATCTTTAAAAATAATTAATATTTGAAATCATGAATTTGCATACATATCAGTAGACTTAAAAGTTCAGAAAATAGATACTAGGTCTTCTGCTATAATTTAAATATGTGTTGCCCAGAACAAATTTGCCAGTTTTTGTTCTCCACCTACATTTGACACAGATATTACTACTGTTTTTAAAAAGTAAGCCTTCTCAGGTCCACCTGTGGTAGGCTGAATAATGGCTCCCGAAAAGATATCTACATGTTGACCCCTGGAACCTGTGACTGTTACTTTATATTTCAGTAAAAGGATATTGCAAATATGATTAAGTTAAGGATCTTGATGGGGAGATTATCCCATATTTCAAGGTGGGCCTTTAATGCAATCACATGTATCCTTCTAAGAAAGAGTCAGAGAAGAGGAGATATATTATTCAGGGCTCTTCAGCAAATCTATCTATTTATCTATCATTTTCTCTCGGGTGGGGGGGGGGGAGAGAGAGAGAGAGAGAGAGAGAGAGAGATAGATTGATTTGTTTTAAGGACTTGGCTCACACAGTTGGGGGCTAACAAACCCAAAATCTGCCAGGTAGATTTCTAGCAGGTTGGAGACATAGGAGGGAAGAGTTGATGTTGCAGCTTGAGTCCAAAGGGAGACTGGTGGCAGAATTCCCTCTTCCTTAGGGAAGGTCAGCCTTTTTCTGAAGGCCTTAAAGTGATTAAATGAGGCCTACCCACATTATAGAGGTTAATCTGCTTTACTCAAAGTCTACTGATTTATTTATTTATTTATTTTAATTTCAGAATATTATGGGGGTACAAATATTTTGGTTATGTGTAATGCCTTTGCCTCGCCCAAGCCAGGGCTAGAACCGTGTTCTTTCCCCATACAGTGTGTTCCTTCTCCATTAGTTGTGAGTTTACCACCCCCCAACCTCCCCACCTGACTAGCAAACCATGAATTTTACTACCATATGAGCACCTTAGTGTTGATCTGTTAGTACCAATTTGATGGCAAGTACGTGTGGTGCTTGTTTTTCCATTCTTGTGATACCTCACTTTGAAGGATGGGCTCAAGCTCTATCCAGGATAATATAAGAGGTGCTAGATCACCATTGCTTTTTGTAGTTGAGTAGTATTCCATGGTATACATATACAACATTTTATTAATCCACTCATGATGGGCACTTGGGTTGTTTCCACATCTTTGCAACTGTGAACTGTGCTGTCATAAACATTCAGACAAAAATATACATTGGGGAAAAGAATCTCTATTCAATAAATGGTGCTGGGAAAACTGAATAACCACATTAAAACCAGAGCCCCACCTCTCAGCCTCTCACAAAAATCAACTCAAGATGGATAACAGACTTAAACCTAAGGCATGAAACCTTAAGAATTTTAGAAGAAAATGTTGGGAAAACTCTTATAGACATTGGCCTAGGCAAAGAATTTATGAAGAAGACCCCAAAGGCAATCACAGCAGCAACAAAAATAAATACATGGGACCTGATCAAATTAAAAACTTCTGCACAGCCAAAGAAACTTAAAGTCTACAGGTTTAAATGTTAATCTCATCTAAAAAGTCCCTTTATAGCAGTTTCCAGATTTGATCAAATTCTTAGATACCATGGTCTAACCACGTTGAGACATAAAATTAATGAAGGCAATGTAGCCAATAAGGAAGAGATTGCAATAACCACAACAAAAGAATGAGAGCAGCCAACAAAGAGACAGATAATTGTTTCTCCCCTAGAGCCTTCGGTGGGAGAATATCCATGCCATCTTTTTTATTTTAGCTCTGTGACATTAGTTTCAGACTTTTAGCCTCCAAAATTGTGAGGGAATAAATTTATCTTGTGTTAAGCCACTAAATTTGTTATATGCATCATAGTAAACTAATGTTATTAAAAATAAAAAAGAATTCTACTCTGCAAAAGACCCTGTTAATAGATACAGAAAGAAAGCCACAGACTGGGAAAAATATTTGCAAAACACATATCTGATAAAGTACTTGTATCCAAATATAAAAAGAACTTTTAAAGCTCAACAATAAGGAAAAAAAACTACCCAATTAAAAACTGGGCAAGAAATCTGAACAGACACCTCATGAAAGAAGATGTATGAAGGAAAACAAGCATATGAAAAGATGCTCAGCCTCATTTAGGACTTGCAAATTAAAACAAGAAATACTACTCCACACCTATTAAAATGGGAAAATTGCAAAAATCTGACAATACCAAATTTTACGTGCTTTTATACAATTGGTAGTGCAGTAGGCTTTTGTACACCAACATCACCCCAAACGTGAGTAATGCAATGTACTACAACGTTTTGAAAGCTACAATGTCACTAGGCAATAGGAGTTTTTCAGCAATGTGGTAATCTTATGGGACCACCGTCATATATGCAGTCTGCTATTTAGGGAAAACTTGTTATGCTGTGCATGGCTACATATCTATATATCTATATCTATATCTATTTTCATAAATTCAATGTTCATCAAAATATGAATGATAAAGATGCTACTGGTGAGGTTCAGAAGGAAATGAAAAACTTCTTTTGGAAACTGAATGAAAAAAAATCCTTGTTATATAGTGGCAGAAAAGCTAGCTGAATATATTCTATAGTTATGTGGAAAGCAGAACTTGTAAGTTATGAACTTAAATATTTAGCTGAAGAAATTTCTAACCAAAATATCAAAGGTGTGGCCTGGTGTATTCTTGCTGCTTATATTGAAATTCCAGAGGAGACAGATAAATTGAAGAAAATACTGGTAAGCAAAAATAAACAATGACTTGGTAGTTTGGGAAAACATCAGCCTATCCAGACTGCAGAAGGCACTAATATTACAAGACTTACTGTTAGGAAGGTGTGAGAAAGGGAAAGGCATGGGCGTGAGTAGGCAAACATTAACTAGTGCCTTAAAAAGATCAAATGGTGAAATTAAGCCTGTGCCTTACGGATCACCTCGACTATCTCAGCAGAAGCCAGGAATACAAATGATATTACTCAGAAAAGATCTGTAGAGGTACCTTTTGTCTAATTATGTGAATCCTTGTGACACACAAGAGAACCACAAGGTTTTTGAGAATTTTATAGCATCAGGAACACTGCAAGCTTCCAATGAAATGGACAGAGTTAAGAAAAAAGGAATGACACCTGTTGGATTCCCCAAATTCTGCAGGTAGAAAACAGAATGATAAAATTACTTGACTGCAATCACATGCTACCTTTCATGGAAAAAGAGGTCTTCAAGGGCTGAGCCTCATTCTCAAGGATGAAGCCTCATTCCCTAAGAGTGGTCCTGGACCCTCAGGGAAGAGCCTTACTTCACAGATTAATAGGCCTTGAAATTTAATGGAATTTGCCTTGCTGGATTTTTAGTTTACTTGAGACAGTGATTCCTGTCTTCCTTCAGCTTTTTGCCTTTTGAAATGGCCATGTCTACAACTTTTTTCTTGTGCCTGTCTCACCCCTGTTCTTTGGGAATAGGTAAATTGTTTTCTAGTTTTATAGCTCCAGAGATAGAGAAGAACTTTTCCCCAGGATGGATCTTACCCAGCATATCAAGTATCTATATTTGGTTTAAATCTTTTAGGTGATGAGACTTAGGACTTTTGAGCTTAACATTAGATTTTTGCACTTGAGTCAATACTATAATGAGTTGAGAATTTTGTGACTGTCAGGATAAGATAAATGTACTTTGCATGAGAGATGAATGTGAGAGCTAGAAGTTGCACAGTACACTGTAGGCTGAACAGTGACCTCCAACACACCAAAAAAAAAAAAAAAAAATATATATATATATCTCTCTCTCTCTCTCTCTGCATCCTGATCCCTGCAAATGTTACCTTATATGACAGAAAAGGGCTTGACAGATATGATTAAATTAAAGGTATTGAAATAAGGGATTTGCCCTGGATTATCCAGGTAGACCTTAAATGTAATCACATATATTCTTATAATTGGGAAGGAGAGATTTGACACAGATAGCAGAGGAAAAGACAATGTGGCCATGGAGGCAAAGATTGCAGTGATGTGACCACAAACCAAAGAAAGCCAGCAGCCACCAGAAACTGAAAATTGGGCAAGGGGCAGATTTACCTCTAGACCCACCAAAGGAAGAAAGCCAGGCTAATCGCTTGATTTTAACCCAGAGATACTGATCTAGGATTTCTGGCCTCTGGAATTTTGAAAAAAATATACTTATCACTTCTTCAGCTACCAGGTTTGTGGTAATTTGTAGCAGCATCCACAGTAAACTCATACAGCACTTTTCTCATCCCTTTCTTTGTCCATATAACATGATAAATTCAACATACTTTTCTTAAATCAGGATGAGTATTGCTGCAGAACATCCATTAATCATGCAAATAAATGTTAAAGTGTTAAGTCATGCAAATTAAAATTCATATGGCTGAAGAGGATATTAGTGAGAAACCCATTTATCAAAGTAAAAATATGTTTTTAATTTAAGTGCTTTTCATTTTTTTTAATGTAACACTTAGGAAAAATATTGAATCCATCAATATGTTTATCCTCCATTCATACACATCTAATTTCAAATGAATTGTATCAATTCGGAATGCAATTATTAAATGCTTTCCTTGGTATAATTGAATTAATTTTATATCAACAAAATTTAATTCTATGAGGCAAAAATACCAACCTTCTTGATTTACATTTAGGTATGAAGTATGCATATATTAAAAGTGATTAATAAAAATATGTATCAAAACCATAGGTATCACTCAAACTACAATAGCCTAATATGTATTAAAAGGAATTTATTAAAAAGTTTATACACTATAATCATATTTGGTGATGATATTACATAAATTTTCATTTAATAAATTATCACATGGATAAAATAAAAATATAATTTGTAGCTATAAATGCATAAATAATGTTATTTATTACATGATCTATATTATAAAATTTAAAAGCAGAGTTAAAAGGATTTTCTCACTTAAAATATAGAAAGAACATTTTGTTTTGAAAATATTTTGAAGTGCCCTAAATATATAAAATTCAAATTTGCAAATATGATTTATTTATTTCTTTAACAAGCATTTTCAAATTCCCTCTATGTGCCAAGTATTGTTGGGTAATGGTGGAGACACAATGAGTAAACAAAACAGAGCAACATTTCTGCCCTCACTGTGTTTACATTGTGGTGAGTTACAAAATCAGACTGAATCATAGAAGCATATTTTAAATAATTTAAAAAATTGATTTGACTCTTAGCTTAACTGTTATTGGTGTATAGAAATGCTACTGATTTGTGTATATTGATTTTGAACCCTGACACTTTGCTGAATTTATTTATCAACTCCAGAAGTCTTTTGGTGGAGACTAGAGACTGGAGTTTTCTAGATATAAGATCATATCGTCAGCATAAAGCGATAGTTTCACCTCCTCTGTCCCGATTTGGATACCTTTTCTTTCTTTCTCTTGCCTAATTGCTTTGAATAGGACTTTGGGCACCATGTTGCATAGAGGTGGTGACAGTGGGCACCCTTATCTTGTTCAAGTTCTTAGGGGTAATGCTTTCAACTTTTCCCCATTCAGTATGATGT
Organism: Eulemur rufifrons; assembly: GCF_041146395.1. Taxonomy (NCBI): domain Eukaryota; kingdom Metazoa; phylum Chordata; class Mammalia; order Primates; family Lemuridae; genus Eulemur; species Eulemur rufifrons. The sequence continues at coordinate 88,213,398 of NC_090997.1, read as the reverse complement.
TGGCTGTGGCTTTTAAATTTTGAGATATGTTCCTTCTAGTCCTAGTTTGTTGAGGGTTTTTATCATGAAAGGGTGCTGGATTTTGTCAAATGCTTTTCCTGCATCTATATTAAAAGTAAAAAAAAAAAAAATAGATGCTGGCATGGATACAGAGAGAAAGGAATTCTTATACACTATTGGTGGGACTGCAAATTAGTACAACCTCTATGGAAAACAGTATGGAAACTCCTCAAAGAGCCAAAAGTAGGCCTATTATTTGATCCAGCAATCCTACTACTAGGTATCTACCCAAAAGAAAAGAAGTCATTTTATTAAAAGACACCTGCACTTGAATGTTTATTGCAGTACAATTCACAATTGCAAAGATGTGGAATCAACCCAAGTGCTCATCCATTCATGAGTGGATTAACAAAATGTGTATATGTATACCATGGAGTACTACTCAGCCATAAAAATGGAAGAATTAATGGAACTGGAGTCCATTATGCTAAGTGAAGTATCTAAAGAATGGAAAATAAACACCAAATGTATTCACTATTAAACTGGAACTAACCAATAAGCAGGTATGTTCACAGAGGGAAGTAAAACTCAATGGAAGTCAAGAATGGGGTAGGCGAGATGAAGGAAGGGGTGGAAACCTACCCAAAGTGTATAATGAACACTATCTGAGTAATGGACACACTTATAGCCATGACTCAAGCATTACAAAAGTGATCCCACATAACCAAAAACATTTGTACCCCCTTAATATTTTGAACTAAAAAAATTTTAAAAATTGAATTCAATGAGGAATAATTTAAAATATAATTTCAAATCATACTGAACTTTTAGCTAGTATCATTGTAAATTTTCTCTAAAGTAAGAGAAGTGGAATTTTGTAAAGATCCCTTCATATTGTTTGAATGACAAGTAGACCACTCATTGGTCATGTATGTCTCTTGTCTACACTAAGTGTTGTGTCAACCTATGTGGCAATAATTACTTTCAGAGACATGACTGACACTAGTGCAGAAAGTTATATGTTGAAGTAACATTAATTTTTGTAAATAAAATCTGACCCCTGTTAATTAAAAAATATTGAAATTTAAATATGTCAGAAGATTATTTTGCCAAAGAATAAGTCTTGTTTTAATTTCAAATCAATCAAAAATGATAGAGGAAAACTAAGAACATCTTATTTAAGGACAAAATTATAAATAACATATTTTGTTTTTTGCATGTACTATATGTAAATGCTCTAGAATGTTCTAGAAATATAATGGAAATTCAGGGAAATGAATCATCTTATAGTTAATGCATTTTAATTTGACATATGTTAAGAATATGGCAAAAATTTATTTTATATAATGTATACATACAATATATATACTAATATATATAGTATATATTATAGTATATATATAGTATATATAATGTGTACATACAATATATATACTAATATATGTATTAGTTTGCTAGGGCTGTCATAACGAATTACCACTGACTAGAGGACTTAAATGACAGAAGTTTATTTTTTCAAAGTTTGGGAAGCAAGAAGTCCAAGAACAAGGTGTCAGCAAGATTGGTATCATGTGAGACCTCTCACCTTGGCTTGTAGACAGCTGTTTTCTTCCTCTGTCTTCCCATAGTCTTTCCTCTATGTGTGTCTGTGTTAATCTCTTCTTCTTGTAAGGACTTTGATTATACTGGATTAGGGCCTACCCTATTGATCTCATTTAACCTTAATTACCTCTTTAAAGATGTTACCTTCAAATACAGTTATATTCTGAGGTACTGGGGTTTAGGACTTCAACATATGAATTCTCAGAGGACACAATTCAGCCCATAACACTATATATGTACATATAGAATATAAATATTACATATTGCAAAAATGTGTAAATTTATAAAATTAAAAAAGAATGATCATCAAAATAATGATTGCTTCTAAAAAAGTGGGAAAATAAAATGTATTCCCTGGATCTCCACATTACATTACTATTTCTATCCATATTGTAATGAAAATTAACTCAGTGTAGAAGAAATACATTACACGAATATTATAAACATTGGAAAGAAAGGAACATAGTTGTCTTTGTTCAAATATAGCCACGATGTCTACAGATACTATATTATAAATGATAAAACAGAGAATATAAGACCAGAATTGTAAGCTTGACATATTGAAGGGTAATGTCTAAGAATTTTCTAAAACTGAATTAAGACATCAACCAGAGATTTAGGGAGTGGTGTCAACCTAAAGAAAGATAAATGTAAAGAAAACCAGATTAAGTGGTTATCCAGCAAACAATAAAACTGTATCTTCAAATTGATGACATAAAATAGCTATCAATTTAGACTTCCTGTTAAAATAGGCTTCAAACTGAGGTGAAATAGATTTCAACTGAGTAAAAAGTGTAAGCAGCAAACACAAAGAATAAAATATGAAAGGATATTTTTCAGGCAAAATGAAAATGATAACACTTGAGAACATGGATTATGTATAAAGAAATGAAAATAGAATACAGCAAATATGTGGGTAAATCTAAATCAATATTGACTTATAAAACAAAAATAATAATATCCTAAATGATTTAAAATACATACATTTAAAATTTCAACAATATTACAAAAAAAGAGAGGAGTTAAATGAAGCTAAATTGTTGTATTTATATTAGACATTAATAAGTCAAAGCTGGATCTCAAATACCACAAAAATTGTAAATCGATGTATAACTAAGAGCTCGTTGAGGGGGAAACGGAATATGTTACAAATATACCAATAGATAGGAATTATGTGTCAAAACAAAAGGGTAGAAGTGACCCTGCTTACCATCAATCCCAAGGTTCTTCAGAGATACCCTGAATTGAGATAAGGGGAGAGAGCAAAATCTCTGTACCCCTTCATCAACCGGTCATTAGATGCTACCCCAAAGGAGAGGGCAGACACCTGGGCAAAGCAGCTGCTTCTTGCCAAGGGCAACACCTGGTGAATGACTCAGGTGTGAGCCTTTAGCAGTCAAGCGTCCTGGCAAGATGAAGGAATAAACACCTGGACCCAGAATAAGTGATCTTGGAAGCATTCCACCGTACTCACTACAATGATTGAGAATAAAATACTGAAAATAATCTATTAATCCACTAAAGGATAAAAAAAGGAAAGGATATAAAAAGAATGGGATGACAAATAGGAACAAATAGCCAATGGGTAGACTTGAACTGAGATCTATCAATGGTTACATTAAATGAAAATTGACCAAAGTCCAGGATAGATATCAAAATAGAAAGAAATAAAAACCTAATTATATGATGTTAATAAGATGCACGGACTGAATATTTAAAAAAAGAGAAAGATAAGTTGAAAGTTTGAAAATTAATATTTATATTGGAATCACTAACAATAAGAAAGATGGAATGGCTATACTAATAACAGAAAAAGCAGATATCAAAATAATAACTATTCACACAGATAAAGAAAGTCATTTCATAGTGATATAAGGATCAATTCACAAAGAACATACAAGAACCCTAAGTGGGTAAGAAACTATTAATAATAACAATTCAAAATATAGGAAGCACAGCTTGTCAGAACTAAAAGGAGAAATACAGAAACCTACAAATATAATTGATGATTTTAACATTGCTCTTTCAGTAATTAAAAAGTAGATAAAAAATAATAAAGAATATCTAGAAAACATTATGCAATATTCATTCTTTAAAAGTAAACAGAAAATTTTTATCAATACTTTTCATATACTGGGATATAAAACAAGTTTGAATAAACTAAAATGATTTACATAATACAGAGCAAACTCTCAGACAAAAATAATGTATTCAATTAGAATACAATATGACATTTTGAAAATCACAAATACTTAAGTAACAAATTTCAAAATAACACAGGAGCTAAGAAGATAGCATAAAATCACTTTTAGAAAAATCGGTCATCCTAAAGGATCAAAATTTGTGAGAGGAAGCTGAAACAACCCACAAGAAAATGTTTATGGATTTAAAAGTTGTTTTTAAAAGAACACAAAGGTGGCCAGTCACAATGGCTCATGCTTATAATCCTAGCACTTTGGGAGGCTGAGGTGGGAAAATTGCTTGAAGCCAGGAGTTCAAGACCAGCCTGGGCAATATAACAAGACCCCCATCTCTATAAAAATTTTTTTAAAAAAATTAGCCAGGCATGGTACCTATAGTTCCAGCTACTCAGGAGGCTGAAACAGGAATATTATGGGACCTAGGAGTTTCAGTTTGTAATGAGCTATCATGATGCTACTGCACTGTATCCTGGGCAACAGAGTAAGACCTTGTCTCAAAATAATAATAATAATTACAATAATAAAAGAACAGAAAGGTTTTAAAATTAATGATCTAAGCTTCCCTCTAAGAAACTGGAAAAAGACTAAATTTCAACCAGAGTATAAATAAAACCAAGTAGAAGACATAAAATAATAAAGTTCACAGTTGACATCAATGAATTATAAAGCATACACCAACATAGAAACTAAAAAGAGTACAATTGATAAACCCCTATAAATATTAAAGAAAAAAAGATGATAAAACAAATTTCAAAAATAAAGACTAAAAGGGGGATATTGATATGGATCCCAACAGCATTGAAAATAATAATGAGGATATTATGAGCAATATTTTGTCAATAAATGATAAACAAAATGTAATTTTTTAAAAAAAAACCCCATAACTTATCAAAACTGACTCCAAAAGAAGGAGAAAACCTGTATGATTCTACATCACTTTAAAATACTGAGCTTTTAACTGAAAAACTTTTCAGAAAGTTCTAGGCCCAGATGTCTTTACTAGTGAATGTTGTCAAACATTTAAGACAGACATAATAATCTTGCAAAAATACTTCCAGAAAATAGAGAAGAAAGGAGCATATTTCAACTCATTATATAAGAATACCATATTTTGATGTGTAGTATGCAAAAATTTTTTCCCATTCTGTAGGTGGTCTGTTTATTCTCGTGACTGTTTCTTTGGCTGTGCAGAAGCTTTTTAATTTAATCATGTCCCATTCATTTGTTTTTGTTGCTGCTGTGATTGCCTTGGGGGTCTTCTTCATAAATTCTTTGCCTAGGCCAATGTCTGTAAGAGTCTTTCCTACATTTTCTTCTAGAATTCTGATTGTATCATGCCTAAGGTTTAAGTCTGTTATCCACCGTGATTTGATTTTTGTGAGAGGTGAAAACTGTGGGTCCTGCTTCAGTCTTCTACAAGTGGCTAACCAATTCTCCCAGCACCATTTATTGAATAGGGATTCTTGTCCCCAGAGTATATTCTTTCCTGCTTTGTCAAAAATTAGGTGACTATATGAGGATGGTTCTATATTTGGATTTTCTGTTGTGTTCCACTGGTCTGTGTCCCTGTACTTGAAGAATATACTCTGGGGACATGAATATACTCTGTCCCTGTGCTTGAGAATATTCAATAAATGGTGCTGGGAGAATTGATTAGCCACTTATAGAAGACTGAAGCAGGACCCACAGCTTTCACCTCTCACAAAAATCAAATCATGGTGGATAACAGACTTAAACCTTAGGCATGATACAATCAGAATTCTAGAAGAAAATGTAGGAAAGACTCTTACAGACATTGGCCTAGGCAAAGAATTTATGAAGACCCCCAAGGCAATCACAGCAGCAACAAAAATAAATGAATGGTACATGATTAAATTAAAAAGCTTCTGCACAGCCAAAGAAACAGTCATGAGAATAAAGGACTGATAACAAGAATCTATTTAGAACTCAGGAAAATCAGCAAGAAAAAATCAAACAACCCTATCAAAAAGTGGGCAAACGACATGAATAGAAATTTCTCAAAAGAAAATATAAGAATGGCTAACAAACATATGAAAAAATGCTCAACATCCCTAATTATCAGAGAAATGCAAATCAAAACCACAATGAGATATCACTTAACCCCAGTGAGAATGGCCTTTATCAAAAAAACCCAAAACAACACATGTTGGCGTGGATGTGGAGAGACAGGAACACTAATACACTGCTGGTGGGACTGCAAACTAGTGCAACCCCTGTGGAAAGCATTATGGAGGTATCTTAAACAGATTCAAGTAGACCTGCCATTCGATCCAGCAATCCCATTATTGGGTATATACCCAAAGGAAAAAAGGTCATTCCGTAACAAAGACACATGTACCCGAATGTTTATAGCAGCACAATTCACAATAGCAAAGATGTGGAAACAACGCAAATGCCCATCAATACATGATTGGATTAGTAAGCTGTGGTATATGTATACCATGGAGTATTACTCAGCTATAAGAAATAACAGTGATACGACATCTCTATGGTTCTCCTGGAGAGAGTTGGTACCCATTCTATTAAGTGAAGTATCCCAAGAATGGAAAAACAAGCATCACGTGTACTCACCAGAAAATTGGTTTCCCTGATCATCACCTAAATACAAATCTGGGAACGACACCAATCGATATCAGACTGAGGTGGGGGGTGGGGGAGGGGATGGGGGTATGCCTACACAATGAGTGCATTGCGCACGGTTTCGGGAATGGTAACGCTTGAAGGTGCTGACTCGGGAAGGGGGGGTGGGGAAGGGAGGGATATATACCTACATGATGGGTGCAACGCACACTATCTGGGGAACAGACACGCCTGGAGCTTTGACTTGGGGGGAAAGGCGGTACAGGAGCAACGTATGTAACCTGCAATTCTGTATCCCCCATAACAATAAGATGAAATAAAAAAAAAAGAATATCATATTTTAAAGTAAAACTTGAGAATAACATTATAAAAAAGAATATTATAAACCAATGTCACTCATAAATTAGGTGCCAAAATTATTAGTATGTTATTAACAAACCAACCACTGTAATATACATATTTATACAAAAATAATATTAGATCTCAGGAACACAGGATTGACTCGACTTAAAAAGTCAGTGTAATTCCTTATGTTAAATAAATAAAGGAGAAAAACCATATGATCATCTTACTATATTCAGAAAAATTATTTGGTAAAATTCAACATTCATATATTAATATACTAGAAGTGTATTTCTCAATCTATTGAAGGCCATCTTGAAAAACCTATAGCCAACATTATACATAGTGGTGAAATATTGAAAGTTTTGCTGCCTAAAATTAAGGACAAAACCAGGGTGCCCACGCTGGCCATTTCAATTTGACATTGTACTAGAAGTCCTAGTCATCAAAATAGGGCAAGGTAACTAAGTAAGAATCATCATATTGAAAAGGAAGAAATAAAATTATCTTTTGTTTCTGGACAACATAGTTATGTACATATATGATCTTTAGCAATCTACAACAAACTACTAGAAAAAGTAATTTAATTTGGCAGCTGTGCAAAATACAAAGTTAAGGTACAAAAATTAAGTATATTTTTATATACAATAAACAACTTAAAAATGAAATTAACAAATTCCATTCACATAATGATCAGAAAACATAATATACTTTAAAATAAATTATGTGTAAGAACATTACACAAAAATACAAATCATTACTGTAAGAAATTAAATAAGAATGAAATAAATGCCATACTACATTATGTTCTTAAGACTTATTAACATGTTAATTTTTCCTTACACAATCCAATTTAAATGTCAAACAGTTCTTGTTTTGGTTTTGTAGGAATTGACAAGGTGATTTTAAAATGCTAAAATGTACCCGAATATGAAAAGCATCTATAATATTTAAAACATCTTGAAAAAATAAAAGGAAATTGGAAGACTTACACTATGAATTTTGAGCATAGTTTACATATTATTAAGAAACTTTTCAAGCTTGTAAAAAAGTTGAAAGATATAGTGAATACCTACCAGCCTAGAGCTCACAATTCTAACATTCTGCTATGTTTGCTTTATCATATTATCTATCCATCACCAATGTACAAGATACTATTTTTGTTAAATGAATATATGAATGTGTGTGTGTTTATAAAACTGTGTACCAGAATACTAACAGCAGTTACTTCTGAAAGGTGAGAATACAGATGATTATAACTTTCTTCTTTATGGTTCTTTGGAATCTTATTTAAAAAAAAAAAAAAAAAAGACCTGATTGCCATCATTATAAAATATTAAGATTATTCCTATATATTTTTTTAAAAAGCATAAGAAGGATAGATGATATTCCAAAAGCACTGAGCCCATTGCCTGGCACCATCTCTATAAATTGAGCCACACCAGCATTTATGATCCTTGAGGATAAGATCCTGCGTATCTTGTTTCTTATTTACCACTAGAATGCCTGCACATGAAACAGTAGCTGACACTTTTAAGTGCTCAATACCTCTTTGTGGAATGAATAAGTTGTAATTACAGTCCTAATGATGTAAAGAGTAATATGTCTTTTGACAGAGATTATAGGCTTCTTGAGTACTGGGAGAAAAGAGACTTAAGTCTTCTTTAATTGAGTACTAGGAGAAAAGAGGTTTAAGTCTTCTGTAATGAACAGTGTGACTGACCTTGGTACCCCATCTAGCAGTTGTCCTTTGAAAAGATCTACCATGTGAGTTAGTGGATCATCATTCTCCCAGGGCCCAAGGCAAGCTTGCTGATTGCTTTTTGGTCATTTTCTCCATATTATTAATCTTTTTGGTGTTTTTCAGGGTTTTATTTTTCTGTTAAGTTTGTTTATTGAGTTACAGTTTTAATACAATACATTTAATTCTTTTTAGGTATGGAGTTCTATGATTTTTGACAAATGTATACTGTTTTATAACCATCACCAAAATCAAGATTTAGAATATTTTCATCACTACAAAAGGTTTCCTCCTATCCATTTAGGCAGTCCCCTTCTCACATTCTAAGTTCCTAGCAAACACTATTGATTTCAATTTCTGTAGATTTACCTTCTCCAGAATGTTATACAAGTTGAGTAATACAGTTTTAATGTTTGGTTGTTTTCATTTAACATAACGCATTAGAGATTCATCCAGGTTGTTGCACATATTGGGAGTCTGTCGTTTTCATTGCTGAGTAGTATTCCATTACGTGAATGTACTGCAATCTGTTTATCTGTTCAACAGTTGATGGCTATTTGTAGTATATCCAGTTTAAGGCAATTATGAAAAAAGCTACTATAAACGTTCACATGAAAATCTTTTTATGGTCATATATTTTCTTTTTCCTTGGGTAAGTACCTGAGAGTGAAATCTCTTCCTCAAGTACTAAATATGTGTTTAACTATATGCAAACTGCCATATTGTTTTCCAAAATCAGGATGACAGATATTTCTGGGGAACATCGAAATTATGATCTCCAAGGTACAAATAGGAGACCTCTGTGCTGATGGAAATATCTACCAGTGAAGATATTGCATATGGAAGTTCTTTATAATTTATTAAATGATATGTTTATGTTTTCCATACTTATTTTCACGTGTTATATCTTGACTTTAAATCTTCAAAAATTATTGCAAGGATTTTTAGTCCCTAATCCTTTTTCTCAGATGATAATCTTAGTAGAGTCATATTTAAGGCTGCATAGACTTCATAGATTTCTATATTATTTTAATCATCCCTTTAACATTTTAACTAGTTTGTTATAAACTTTCATTAAATCCTGTGACACTACTGGGTACCTACTGGATGCTTAGCTCTGTGTTAGCCACGGCAGAATAATAAAGATAAGAGTTGTCAATGAAAAATGTGGCGTCATTAGAAAAATCTAGTGGTATAATACAATTGTCTTTATAGCTGCGTGAATTCAGACAAGTAATTTGTTTTATTTTCCCTTGACTAAGCCTCATCAAATATAAATGTTGATAAAACTTTGTCAGTAGATGACTCTCTGTATTCTGCTGATAGATAAAAGACTCAATCACAAAATGAAATCAAAAGCAAATAAAGTGACATCATTTCTTGGGGGGAAATTCCAAAAGAACTTATTAACTGAAGCTATTATTAATTCACATCAGAGATGAGATTTTTTTTTTTCCTTTTGGAGTTAAGGAAATCTAACTTTATTTAAAGTCAAATTTATTTGAAATTTATAAAAAATATATTAAGATAACAAGAAAAAACGATGAATGCTATATAAAAATAAATTAAATTCTAATACCACATATTACCATGTAAGTCTCTCTGTATTCTGTCCCCAGCCTCCTTTCTGGTTGTATCATGATTTGCTCATTTCTTTTACACATTGCTTTAATGGAATTGATTTTATACTATTTAACAACTTAATAAAAAGACCATTTGCCAAAAGTTAGATTCAGCTAAAATGGAAAGAACACTTAAATTTATTGTGTTTAAAATATTGACTTGTTTATTTGTAATATGGTCAATATTTTAAGATCATAAAAGTATTGTTATTCTCATCAAATACTGCAGTCCCCTTTCCAAAAGCATCCCTAGCTTCCCAGTACCTATGGACACAGCGGCATTGCTTAGCTTCATGTTTAGCTCTAGGATCTGATTACTCATGTCTCTTATGATCCTTTGACATAGACAAAGGTGACTGACCATTCTCCGTTTTCATCAACTGTTATCTTAAATCAATATTAAAGATAGGCATCCAATGTTGCAATTACCCAAATTCTGCTCCCATGTTTCCCTTATTCTCTTGTATTTCTTTAATCTCTTTTTTGTTTTTGTTATTTTTTTTGTTTGTTTTAATTTAGTTGTTACATGCTCCTTTGTTGTTATTTTGTTTCTTTTTTAGGTTGCCACGTATTCTTTGGAATACTTGTAGGAGAAATAACAGTTCAAATAGTGTGGATTCCAAACATACTATAAATTTTAAAAATATATTGATGATAGAGGAAGAAACGTTAATGACAAACATAATCAAATAGCATATAATTCAAATGTCTTGGGGTGAAATTCTGACTTCATAATAGCAATAATGTAACACATTCTTGTAAGAATGCTGCACATACTTATAAGAATATAAACATTAATCTGGTTTTTAAAACAAATATTTTCACTTGGGGAATTTCCTTCTTCTTACTCTGTGTCAAAGAAATAATGTGTTTCAGTCTTTTTGCTCTTCTAGATACTTCTCAATATCTGTCAGGAAAATATTTAAATAGGCAGCTAATTTTCAATATTGACAGGAGATGAAATCTGCTTTATTTTTTTGAGTTGTGTTATCCAAGACATAGCTTTCTACACATTACTATTATGTAATATTATATTCTTCTTTTGGTCCCTCTTTATTTTTTAAAGGGAAGACCCAATTAAAAGAGATCACATTGATCTGATAGAAGACAAGAAGACTAAAGTTAATTATATGTATACCATAGAAAGGAACTTTTGCTATAAATCTGGGATGGTTTATATTAGAAATCTACAAATGTTCTGAGACTATACTATCACCTAAAATATAAATTAGAATAGCAATATATTCATGGCAAATAATTTTTAGAATAAACTGCATACCAAAACATTGTGATAAATAGTTTCCTTGGGAGAATAAATAGGATCCTGGAGCCTGAGACATTATACCTGCATATATTTTAAAGCTGTAAAAAGAAAAACGAAAAACTACCCAGGAATGACCATCTTCCTCCTGCGTAATCTAGCATCTATATCAGGTATATTTTCAACCACTCTATTAGCAGATTCAAGGCTTCAGTCACTGTTTGCATTTAGCACCCTGCCTTTCACACTTCAGCTGTAGTATGCAAAATTTTACTCACTCTGACAGAAACAATAAGATCATTTCTCTGTGGGATATAAAACTCACATATATCAGGTTACTTGAGTTAACACAGGGTATAAATATTATAAGTGTTCATCTTTCAGCTTGAGTTACTATAGGAAAATCCTGGATTGTCCTGGAAACACTTTGAATCCCATTGTGAAATAAAAACATGTGTCTATATGGAATGTCAGGAAAAGGGATAGAGGGCCTCACTCAAGCAGGCTGAATCTGGGAGGGACTTCTATAGATCTTCTCTACTGAGGCCCTTCACCACCCCCCAACTCCTCCATCTACCCCCAGCCAGGCTCTCTCAGCAGCTCTGCAGTGGTGGTCTGGGTTAAGATGGTGGATAGGATAGCAGGACCCATTTTACATCTACAATCTTAAGATTCATTACTCTGCTAAGTATCACTGGATTCTATGAAATAAAGAAACAGGTTCAAAATCTGTAGGTTACTTTACAAGGTACATAGCCACTAGTGTTTGACTTAATTTCTAAATAAGAAAAAAGGAATAGACATACTTGCTCTAGTCATGGGAATCCCTCTCAAGTGGAAAGAAAAGAACATCATTAATCTAGTAAAGGCTACAAAAAAATTATTTATGGTTTTTACTGGAGAGTCCTTTCTGGCCAAAAATCTTGACAATACTAATTGGAATTTTTGTACTATATATCTGTATTTGCAGAAAGGAGAATGGCCTGAAACAAAGAAAGAGTGAAGGTAGAGAAAAGAAAAACCATAAACTGTTTTCCTCTTTTTTAAATTTTTTAATTTTTTTTAAAGAGAGACAGGCTCTTACTCTGTTACCCAGGCTGCAAAGCAGTGAACTAATCATAGCTCACTGCAGTGTTGAACTCCTAGGCTCAAATGATCCTCCCACCTCAGCCTCCTGGGTAGCTAGGACTATAGGCATGTGCCATCAAACTGAGCTAATTTTTTTTTTAAAAATTGTAGACATGGAGCTCATGATGTAACCCAGGCTGGTCTTGAACTCCTGGCCTCAAGAGATCCTCCCTCTTCAGCCTCCCAAAGTGCTGGGATTACAGGTGTGAGCCACCATGCCTAGCCTGCCCTCTTTTAAACTATATTATCATTCCTTCTCAGATCCATGTCTATTTTTCACTAATAGCTTTACTGAGACATATTTCATGTAGCACAAAATTCATACATGTAAAGTGAACAATTCAATTTTTTAATACATCCTCAGATATTTGCAACCATTACCACAGTTAAACTTATTGTCTGTTAATGTAGTGTCTTACAACTTTGTTGAACTCATTTACTAGTATTAACTCTAATAATTTTTTAATGAATCCTTTAGAATTGTTTATATGTAAGACTATATCATTTGTAAATCAACATAGTTTTATTTTTCTTTCCACTCTGGATGTTTTATATTTTATCCTTCATTCTAATTGTCCTAGCAAGAACCTCCAGTAAAATTTTGAAGAGCAGTGGCAAGAACAACATTGTTGTCTTGTTCTCAATCTTATGGATCTCAGGGATTTCATTAGAGCATGCAGTCTTTCACCAGTAAGTATAATATGAGTTATGGAATTTTACTGGTTCAGTTCATCTGATTAAGTTCTCTTCTTATTTTAATTTTTGAGTGTTCCTATCAAAAAATAATTTCATATTTTTTTCAAATGCTTTTTCTCCATCCATTAAGATGATCATGTGGGTTTTTTAAAAATACAATTGGTATTGTGTATTGCATTAATTAATTTTGGATGGTAAACCAACTTTGAATTTTTGGAATAAGTCCTACTTGGTCATTATATAAAACACTTTTTATATGTGATTGGATTCAGTTTGCTTGTATTTTGTTCAGAATTTTTGCATCTATATGCATAAAATATGTCTGTAATTTTCTTTTCTTGAGATGCCTTTGTTTGGTTTTGTTATCAGGCTAATACTGGCCTTATAAAATGAATTGGAAAGTGTTCCCTCTTGTATCTTTGGAAGAGCTTGTGAAGAACTGTGAATTCTTTAAATGTTTGGTAGAATTCACCAGTGAAGTCATTTGGGTGCAGCTTTTTGTGTGTGAGGGGTATATTGAATTAATAATTCAATCTCTTTACTTGTTATAGGCCTATTCAAATTGTCTTTTTAATCCAGAGTCAGTTTTGGCAGTTTGTGTCTTTCTGGGAACTTTTCCATTTTTATCTAAGTTGTCTCATTTATTGGCATACAAAATTCATAGTATTCTTTTATAATCTTTTTTTATGCTTTGAAGTTGTTTATAATGTTGCCTAATTCATTTCTAATTCTAATAATTTGAGTATTTTCTTTTTTTTCCTTGATCAACCTAGCTAAGGTTTGTCAATTTTGTGAATCTTTTCAAAGGACCAACTTTTGGTATAATTGACTTTCTCTTTGTTTTCTATTCTTTATTCCATTAATTCTCATTCTAACCTTTACTATATCCTTCCTTCTGCTTAATTTAGGTGGAGTTTGTTTTTTCTTCCCCTCACCCCACCACTCTGAGTATGGCTGTGAAGTTGGGATTGGCAGCAAAGGCTGTGCTTCTCTCTGAGTGACACTGTCAGTTTACGAGCTGAATGTTTGATGGAGGGAAGGCAGGAGTGCCAGGTTTCCTCAGCTTGCTGTCTTGATCTGGAACCTACATCCCTTAAGCCAGGGCAAGTGGGATGAGGCGCCAGCATTCTCAGCAGTGCTGCTTTCAAGATAGAGCCTCCATATGACATGCCAAGACTAGGCAGAAGAAAGGGGTGCCCACCTCTTGCCACAGTCACCTGAAACTTAGTCAGCAACAGATAGCTGGGATCAGAATGAGAAACGCTGTTGTTTTCCCCTCCCAGTAAAATAATCCTCTGTCTAGCAGCTGGGCTGGGGAGGAGCTCTGTGTTCCTAGTTGTAACAGTGTGAAGCAGTTTCCATCTCCTTAGCTGGGAAGAGGGAAGTCATGGGTCTTGGTTCAAATAACACAGAATCTCTTAGTTCTTATCAAATTTTTGTGTATTTTCTTGAATAAATATATGTTTATTCACTATATATCTTTAGGGCCATTTCCAGAAAAGTTAGATGGTTGCAATTTTTACAATTTTCGATGATTTCACTGAAGAAGGGGGTATATGGAGCTCCTCATGTTGTTCCAGTAGAAGTGGATCCCTGTGTCTATTTTTAAGTCTCTTACCACATGGCCATACTTCTCAAACTGTGATTAACGTAATACTTTGAGTACTCAATGATATTCCAGAAATATTTGGCAGGGCCATAGTATAAACTGGGAGCATCTTCCTAACCTTTGATTTAATCCACATATATGGGAGAAATATTTATATTAAAAATATGGAAATAACATGTATGATTCAGATGGATTTTAAACATAATATCTGGTACTTTGAAAAAAATTCTCTAGTAGTGGGCTAGCTGGGGTAACACCTCCAGACCTTTAGCATAAGCTTGCATCCTTCTACAGGATGTGTAGTAAGCAGACAGAAAGTAACCTACCTGTCAGTAGTCAAAGAGTAAATTTCAATACTGAATTTGGCAAATGACACATAAAAATAGAATTATCTGTGATCTATGATGGTATCTTCCTAAATATTCCTAAGATTTTCTTGTTACATCTTATATATTAAATTATGTAATGTACATTACATTATGCAAAATTAAACTAGAAGACACAGTTTTCTTCTTCAAGGGCTCTATAATTTAACAAAGAGCATGAACAAAGTAGTGCATTCTTTTACAATTTAAAATGAAGAGAAGAGATTAATGTAATATAAGCACACATGATTTAACAAACAACAACAAAAAAGATTGTTTGAAGATTCAGCTCTAGTTAAAAAATATCCTCTTACTTCCAAGGCTTCCCCTTTGCCTTCAACTTCTACAGAGATGTCCTTCTCAATTGCTCTTAATCTTTCTATATTCTTTTTTCTGTTCCCTCAAGATTTGACTATGCAACTTTTTATGCTCGCATAGTTTTAACTGCATTCTCAAGGCTAATTATTCCCCAAAGAACATCTCTATCTTGTCCTTTCTATCTCCCTTTATTTCACCAATCTAATTACATAGAGCATTGTGTTCCAGAAAAATACTGACAGATCATTTTCCCAACTGAGTTCCCCAACGATTAAAATGAATCTTATCCCTCACTTTCATTTCCTCAAACTCTTTAGCACAGCCTCTAAAATGAAAGTGTGCTAATGATTTCAGGGAACTATAAAACATGAAAATTACAAATATTTCAGTATACTGCCAAGAGAACATAATACAGTACTCAGTGTATTGCCATTTGACAAATAGTTTCAGATTTTAAGGTTTCTTATGAAGCTAAGATTAAAAGTTTGAAGTGCTGTAATAGAATATCATGTACATTCCTAATTTATTTTCAAGATACACAAATTATCAAGAAGAAATCTGCGTTTCAGATGCTGATTCTGAAATATGTTCCCAGTGTGTTCTGAGAGTAGAGTACTTTCCTGTTTGCCAGTTATCTTATTTGTTATCCTACCTTAGGTATTATATCATTCTTTGCACAAAATATATTTTTCCACTGAGTTTTGACTGCCAAATTATTTATTGCTACAAATATCCAAACAAATATAGATTCTACCAAACACTTTCTGTTGTCTTTCCTTTAGCTGATGTTTTGGAGGAACTCTTATTTGGGGTTGGTTTTCAAGTACCAAATCTCTTTGCAAAGATTCCAGTTCATATATGGAACCCTACCACACCCACACTCTCAACCAAACCCCAAATAAAAATCTTTACAATGCATGTATTAGGATTGTTGAAAATGAGTTCAAATTAGAAGTGTTCCACAGTAGTGTGATTACCCATAATATCTAGTAAATAAGTCCTTAATAGAAGAATTAATAGTCTATACTTTTGCAGTTTATCTCAATGATTTAAAATGACATCCACAAAGTATGAGGTGGCAGGTACTGGAGTCACACAGAAAGCTTTACATCTCAATCCTACCATTTGCCGCCTATATGAATTTGAAAAGAATCCCCTATACTCTATGTATCATATTCTTTATTAAAATAGATATAATAAAGTATGAAATTCATAAGGTTAAGTGTGATAATGCCTATAAAGATTTTTAAATGTGATAACGCTTATAAAATGAATTCCTGCAATGTGCTGAGTTTTGGCTTTCAATAATGAAAATTTTAAGTGCTTTCCCATGTGTTGGCTATTGCTTTAGAATTGTAAGTCCATTATATCACGTTACTTTCACAATTTAAAAAAATAAAAATAAAATCTCTGTGAAATTAAGTAATACACGATTGTGTTAAAGTCACTTAGCTAATAAATATATGAGCTGAGAAAGGAATAGAAAACTCAACCATCGTATTCCACTGAGTATAATCAAGAGGTCATAATATTTTAAAATAACATTTAATGGTTGCTCAATAAGTGCTAGGGAGGGGTGTGTTTTAAGCACTTCCATTTTTAGAACTGTTAAATGTTCTCTATTTCCTGAAAACAATTATTTTTTTTTCCTTCCTTCTCCCTAATGGGTTAAATTTCCTAATGAGGCATTTTTTATTTCCACTTAGGCAATGTAAGTAGAGATCCTTTGCCCTACAGCATTTACAAGAACCTAGAAGAAAGAAGAAAAACAAAGTTTATTGACCCTAGATACTAGAGGAAATCTGCTAATCTGCCATCTGCTAACTCAATATTAATAGGTGTTGATTATCCACAAACAAAATAATCAAATAAATCAAACAATTTCTCTCTCTCTCTCTCTCTCTGAAAGATATGGATGTAGATTTTAGTTTGACTGAGATAATGTGTTGCAACTCTTCAAAAGGAAGATTTAAAGGGGCCTACATAGTTGTTAACATCTCCTATTCAATCAAAAAGAATTAATGTTCTTAAAAACAGCCAGTCTATATCCCAGTTCTTTGCCTTCTAAATTATTCTTTGTTAGGTCTCTACATGTCATCATAATTATTTTGAAATTCAATTTGTGTTTGATTGTACCAATAGCTCATTCTTTTTAGTTAAGTAGTATTCCATTGTTTGGATATACCACAGTTTGTTTATCCATTCACCTTCTGTTTGGTATTTGGGTTGTTTCTAGTCTGAAGCTTTTACAAATTAAGCTGTTCTGAACATTCATGTAAAGTCTTTGTATGAATATATGCTTTTATTTTTATTAAGTTAGTACCTAGGAATGGAATAGTTAGATCCTATGTTTAAGAAATTGCCAAACTGTTTTCAGAGTGTATCATCTCATATTCCCACCAGCAGGATATGAGAGTTCCAGATATGCCACACTTTTGCTAGTGCATTTTTCATCAGTTTTTCAAAATTTAATTTTAGTCATTCCAATAGAGTTGAAGTTATATGTAGTTATGGTTTTAATTTGCTGTTCTCAAATGAATAGTCATGCTAATCATCTTTCTATGCATTTCTTTTCCATTCTTGTGCTTGCGTATGTGTGTGTATACATGTGAGTGTGTGTGTATGTGTGTGTGTGTGTGAAGTATCTTCATATATTTGGTCCATTTTTTTAATCAAATTGGTTATTTCCTTATTGAGATTTGATAGACTATCATACTGGATATGATTTATTATCAGATATATGATTTGCAATTATTTTCTCCCCATATGTATCTTGCTTTTTCTGCTTTTAACAGTTTCTTTCAAGAACAGTTCTTAAATTTTATGAAATCTAATTAACCAGTTATTTTACATTTATGGATCATGCTTTTGATAGTGCATCTAAAAGAACAATCTATCCCTAACTCAAAGTCATAATGACATTTTTCTATTTTTATTGATAAATCTTAATGTTTAAGCTTCATATTTAGCTCTAAGATTCATTGTGAGTTATTTTTCATATGTGATATAATATATGGTTAAAATTAATTTTTATATGGATAGCTAAGTGTTCCAGCATCATTAGTAGGAAAAAACTCTATAATTTCTCTACTAAATTAACTTTGAAACTTCACTGAAAATCAATTGATCATATACATGTCAGCCTATATTTGAACTCTATATTCTTTTTTCTATTGGTTTGTCTTTTTGTGTTGTAATAACTCAAAATCTTGATTACTTAGCTTTGTAATAACTCTTAAACACAGGCAATGTAGTTCTCCAGGATCATCCTCTTCTCCAATTTATTTGGGCTATTTTAGGTACTTTGGATTTTCATATGATAGTTTCAATGAGTCTGTTGATTCCTACAAAAAATTCTCCTGGAATTTTTGTTGGAATTATGATGTATCCATAGATCAACTTGAAAATAATTAACTTCTTCAATTTTTTGATACATGAACACATTATATATCTCAATTCACTGAGGTCTTCTTTAATTTCTTTCAGCTATATTTTTTAGTTTTCACTATAAGTCTTGCATATATTTCATTATTTTTATTCCCGAGCAGATCATATTTCTTGATATTATTGTAAATCATATTGTCTTTTTATTTAAGTTTTGAATTGCTTGTTGCTAGTACATAGAAATACAACTAATATTTGAATATTGGTATCTTACCATGCAACATTGTTAAATTCACTTGTTATAATAGGTTTTCTGTGTTTTTATTCATCCCCAAATTTCTACCTGGATGATTGTATTACTTGTGAATAAAAAGTTATACTTTTTTCTTAATGTGGATGTTTTGCATTTCTTTTGTTGTTGTTGTACTGTCTGGAATCTCCAGTACAATATTTAATGAAAGCAGTAAGATAGGTAATTTTTGAATTATTCCTGATCTTAGGAAAAAAAACATTCTGCATTTTACATTTCAGTGATGCATCTGTAGGTTTTTCGGATATGTCTTTTATCAGGTTAAGTTCCTTCTACTCCTAGCTTAATGAGATATTTTTTTCAAGATTGGATGTTGAATTTTGTAAAGTGCTGTTTTTTAACTTCTAGTAAGATGACATATAGTTGTATTCTTTTATTATGTTAATACAGCAAATTAAATTAATTGCTGTTCTAATATGAATGCAACATTTTATTTCTGGGATCAAAACACACTGGTAATGATGTATTGTCATTTATATGTATTGTTGGATTCACTTTGCTAAAATTTGTAAAAGAATCATTGCACCTATGATCATGAGGTATATCTTTACTTGTAATGTGTTTGACAGGTTTTAGCATCATGGCAATGCTGGTCTTTGAGAATGGCATTGGCATTATTCCCTCTCTTTCATTTTTTTGGGAAGATTTTGTGTAGAATCTGTATTACTTGTTCTTTAAATGTGTGGTAGAATTCACCAGAGAAATCATATAGACTTGGCATTAAGTAAAGATTATCCAAAGAAACATTAATATTTATAAATCCAATATACCTATTTAGAACATAATATCAAGAGATATGAGAAGATAAATGGTACAGTAGTCTAATATTTAACTTTTAGAAGTTAAATCATTATGCTACAGAATTAATAAAAACATAAACATATCAAATATTGTTTTCTCAATATATTGGTCTCCTATATTGACTTTGAACTTTTTTAGTAGACAAAATTTGCCAATAATGATATATAATATCTAAATGTATGCTTCATTTTAAGCTAAATAAAACTTTAAAATAATTTCTAATTTAGGAAAATTGATGGTGATAGTAAATTATGACTTTACACATTTAGTAAAAAAATCAGAATGTTTAGATATGAAAGTATTTTGTTTATTAATGAAAGAAACAAATGGTTACAAGCATATATAATGTTTGTTCACATAATAGGAGCTAAGAAAGAGTTTTGTTTTATAGCAAATACTACTCTATTTTAGAGTGTTGCTGGTGGTAAGAGTCATATAAAACAATTCTTAGTTTCTTGCTTTATTTTTCTGATGACTTCCTTATCAAACATTACACTTTAGCTTTAATCTCAGACTTACCACATTCCTATTTTCCTCCCATGTATACTATTTTCTTTTTCAGTTCCTAATGTAGTTGTAGAATTTGCAATAAATATTAACTACCAAATATTTAAGAAACCATGACCTGTAAGTTTAGGACACATTTCTGGCATTAATGACTACCTAAATATATTTTCCTCAAGGCCTTTTAAGTCATCTCTTCCTTGATGTCAGGAAATGCCTGACCTTGGTGTCTTAATTGTTAAGCTGTAAAAACATTTACAATGAACATAAAAATTATTCATGTTTCCATTTGAGAAGGTTGAGTGCTTTGTTTCCATGGGTACAGCATTTTACTCTTAGTACTAGTCAAAAGCCTAGTCAATAACCAGTACTAAAACATTAACCCTAAAGAAGTCACTCTCCATAGTTCAACTTTACAGTCTTGGTCACTGTTTAATTGATAATAAGAAGATTTATAATTAACAGTTTTGCAAAATTTTGCTTTGTGTCTGCCAAGCACTAGGATAAATACTACATATCAAAGCTTGTGACAACTCTTCAAATAATAATATTAATAGAAATAGCACAATTTATTCCCATTAACATTGTGTATGAACTTTCCTGGCATATAATGGCATATGACAAAACCTCACATTTAACATAGGGAATACATTTCTCTATCTCTGACCTATGAATTTAATAGATATTTCTCTTATAACACAAAATAATGAAACTCCTCCTATGATAGAATATAAAATATATTAATAATTTGATAAAACAATGATTCTTTTTCCCAGAGGATATCAGCAGACATTTAAGGATATATGAAGTATTTCTTATTTAATTTTATGTATGGATTCAACCAAGAGAAATTTTCCCACCTTGGAGCTGCTCCTGGCATAGCTAATTTATGTAGGAGCTTAGATATAGTAGATGGCTGATTTAGCCACTTGTTCACATGTTTATGAATATGTATATAAGAATGGGCATTTTAATAAAAATCCGAATCCTGTCAAACAATAGGAAGTTTGGTATTGCTCTAGTAACACAGTTGAATATTGTGTAAAAATTAAAATAGGTAAATTACAGTTGTACAAACATCATGATTGAATCTCATAGACATAATGTCAGTAAAAAAAGCTGGATACAAAATAGTACATATTTATAATAACATGCATATGAGATTGAAAAACAGACAATACTAATATATAATATTGTAGTGAGAAGTGTGATTGATTGCCTTTGGGTAGGTCAGAATGTAGTGCGAGGCTCCTCTGCCAGGTTTGAGGGTAAGTGTTTAGATCTGGGTAAAGAAAGCTGTTACACTGAAAGGTAAAATTCTCACAATGGTTGGTTTGAGGAGGCTTAGAGATTAGTAACTTTCCCAAGAGAAATAATCATTACTTAGGTTCAAGACCAAACTTGATGGAGAACATATGAACTAACCAGGAATACTCTGCAATGTTTGTATTCCATAGGTCTGGAATGCTATTTTGCTCATCCTATAAGATGTCTTCTTTTCTGATTATTTTTGAAAGAAATTGTAAGCTAATATTGAACTCAATTTCCAGGGATTTTTGTGATGACCCTTTTTTCAGGAAATATTCCCAGGATATCCTTTTTCTGACGGTAATCCCACAGGAATTGAGTTTGAACATTAGTTTATAAACTTACCTATATTCAGTATTAATCTTCCTCAATTAGGATTGCGCTTGTAGTAGAGAAATCAGCCCAACATTGTCGTAGGCTCTTAGGGCTAGGTGGAGAGCATTACACATCCAATGAAGGTTTTTCTCAGCATTAGATTTTTGCACTCTATCATATATAGTAAGCCACATTTCACCATGACACCAATCCAACTAAGACAGCTAACGTTGGAGAAGATTAATTGTTTTGTTTTGTTTGTTCTGATCCATATTTCTCTTCCAATCCTCCAAAAAAGTAGGGCTCCAGAGAGTAGTCCTTACTATGGGGGAATATTCAGCCATAATCAGTGAGTAAGTTGTTGACTGTTGCTCACCGATGACTTACAGTGCATGGAAATGAGTAGAGGGCATCTAAAAGAACTCTAAAGAAATTCTTCTATTCTTCTTGGACTAGAAGAAGTCAAACTCTGACATATTACTTTTGTATTGCTGTCATAACAAATTAGTACATATTTAGTGGTTTTAGAATACACAAAGATATTCTCTTATGCTTCTAGAGGTCAGAAATCTAAAATGGATAAGCAGCGCTGTGTTCTTTTTAGGAGCTGTGAGGAGAATCTATTTCCATACCTTTGCTGGCTGCTGGAGGTACCTGCATTCCTTGACTCATGGCCCCATCTTCCATATTCAACATCAGCTGTATATAATCTTCTAATCTCTGTCTCCTGGTATTTGCCTTCATATTGCTTTTGCCTTTTCAGACTATGATCCTTCTGCCTCCTTATAAAATCCCTTGTAATTACATTGGGACTATCTGAATAATACAGAAAAATCTCACTATCAGAAGATTCTTGGTTTACTCACATCTATAAAGTCCTTTTTTTGCCACATAAAGTAACATATTCACAGGCTACATGAATTACAACATGGACATCTTCCATGAGCTGCTATTCTGTCTACCACACCTGAGTAACAGGTCCCAAAAGATATCAGTCTAAAAGCCTGGAAGAAAGCAAGTTTCTGTATATCAACCAAAGGGAAATAATTCAGAATATCTATATGAAAAGGACAAAGTTGCAGGAAAGCAGCATGAGACAAAGTCTAGAGCACAGGTCAAATAATCTTTTATTGGAAAACAGCCATGCTCATTCATTTGCAGATTGCCTAGGACTGCTTTCATGCTACAAGGGCAGAGCTGAATAATTGTGACAGAGAACATATGTCCCACAAAACCAAAAATATTTATTATCTGGCTCTTTATAGGAAAAATTTGCCAATCCCTTGTCTAGAGAATTATCTGAATGGAAATTTATAGCATTTCTTTATATAATGTTTTTAATCTCTGGAATGAGCATTATATTACATTCTTAGGGCTGCTATAACAAAATGTCACAAACAACATAAATTTATTCACTCATGGTTCTGGATACTAGAAATCTAAAATTGACAGCGCCATACTTTCTCTGAAGGCTCTGGGAGAGAAATCCTTCCTTGTCTCTTCTAGATTCAGCAATCCTTGGCATTCCTTGGTTGCAGATAAATCACTTCAATCTCTGCCTCTGTCTTCACGTGGCCTTCTTCTCTATACAGTAGCCCCCCTAAACTGTAGGGAATACGTTGCAAGATCCCCAGTGGATGCCTGAAACTTCAGATAGTACCAAACCATATATGTACTATGTTTTTCCTATAATGCATATGTATGATAAAGTTTAATTTATACATTAGACACAGTAAGAGATTAACAATAATAAAAAAATAATTTTAATGTTATACTATAATAAAAGATACGTGAATGTGGTCTATCTCTCTCTCCAAAAATATCTTATTATATTCTACTCATCCTTCTTGTGATCTATCTTATAACCAGACAGCTACCAAGTGACTAATGGGCAGGTAGTGTGCATAGCACAAGCTGGATGATGCAAGACTTCATCACATTACACAGAATGGCATGTGCACAATTTCAGATTTATGATTTGTTTATTTCTGCAATTTTCTATTTAATGTTTTTAGATCATGACTGACCGCCGGTAACTGAACCTACTGAAAGGGAAATCACGAATAGGAGACAACTATTGTCTGTCTCTGTCAAAACTTCCCTGTGGTTATAAAGACAGTTGTCATTGGATTAGAGTCCACCTTAATCCAATATGGCCCCACCTTAACTTGACTATATCTTCAAAGACCCTATATCCAAATAAGGCCACATTCAAAGTTTCTTGGACTTGGGATTTCAGCATAACTTTCTGGCGGGGGGACACAATTCAACCCATATCATGTATCAGTGGACATAAAGAATGTTTTCCTAACATGACCGTTACCAATATCCCTGATTCACATTCTGCCTGACCTTAATCAGTACGTAGACTAGATCCCTCCAGCAAAGGAAAAGTGATCAATTCCTTTAAATAGTAGTGTAGTATTTGCATTTGAAATAGAAATCCTAAAGATTAGTAGCCCCAAAGTCATGCTGACCTCATTGAATTAATACTCTTGGCCCCCATGTGATTATGTAGCCTCATTAAAAAACTAAACTTATATCTTTTATTTTGGTTGGTTTTATGCTTGATTCTCTTGGTAGGCTTATGTCTGCTCTTAACCTTCTATAATTTCCCAAAACTTAGAATATATATCATTGAGTAACAAAAAAAAAAAAAAAAAGAGAGAGAGAGAGAATAAGTATGATTATTTCTTCACAGCCAGGATAAATTTTGAAATACCAGTATCTCTTTTTATATTCCTGATATTTGGAACAGATTTTTATCAGGACCTGTTTTTTATTTGTGTTTCATGTGGCTAAGTATGTTTTGTTTTTATGCTGCCTATTAAATTGAAACTGCAGTGGCAGAGATTGTCTTATTACTTTTGTAAATGTGCCCAAAGGTTATTAAGCAATAAACCTATCTAATAAATATAATTTATGAATATGAAAATGTTCATAAATGATATTTAATTCTTTACAGGAACCACAGAAGCTCTGAAACCATGGGATGATATATCTTTTTTGGACACTACATTGCTTCTCTGGTACAGCATCAAGGTTGAAAGGAATGAATACTGACTTTTAGAACTGTAGTGCAAGTCATAAATTAGGAAGAACTGTTGTATTATGTGGCTGTTTTGGAAAAAAATAGCATCCTCACTTGTGACCATTATTTACTGTTGAAGAGTTTGTGTTATTAGATTTTTTTTATCTCCTAATTTATAGAGTATTTCAAATATTTATAGGTAAAAAGAATGTTATTATAGTTTTAATTAATATTTTACCTCTCAAAATTTCACATTTAAATATGATGAACACACTGAGGCAGATTTATTTATTCATTTATTTATGCTTTCATACTACCTTATACAAAATTTCTTAACTATCATTTATCATATTTTCTTGTAGTCATTTATCTATATGACTGCCACCCCTTCTAAACTATGAGAACCTTGAAAATAACACAATGTTTCATTTATCTCTGTAATCACTGACTGCATGTGAACATATGGTAGTCATTTAATAAATGCTCTTGGATTTTTTAAAAACTTAAATTGAGAATACACTGTTAAAGTTCCTAATAATTAAGCAGTATGCAGGCATCATATAAAAGCAAAATCTGTAAATAAGTGATAATGAATGCTACTAAAGAAAAACATTAAACACAGTCTTGCACCACATAACAATGTTTTGGTCAATGATGGGCTGCATATTCAATGGGGGTCCTGTAAGATTATAATATCATATTTTTACTGTACCTTTTCTATGTTCAGATATGTTTAGATGTGCAAATACCACTGTGTTACAATTGCCTACAGGATTCAAGACAGTAACATGTTGTACAGGTTTATAGTTTAGGAGCAATAGACTATACCATATAGCCTGGTGTGTAGTAGGCAGGCTATACCATCTACATTTGTGTAAGTGCACTTTATGATGTTTGCACAGCAATGAAGTAACTTAAGGGCATATTCCTCAGATCATATTCCAATCATTAAGCAATATATGACTGTATATATATAAATTGAGATTTTATATTGGTTGAAAGCAAACCATCTGTTTCAGTGGTGTTCTGTTTCGTTCACTTTAATGTGAAAGATGCCAAGAAAATGTCATATTTCTACAAAATTGGGAATCCATGATTTTCTTCGTAGAATATTGTGTTAGGATTCTCCACAGAAACAGAGCCAATATGATACATATAGGAAGAGATTTATTGTAATAATTGGTTTATTTATAATAATTATAGATACTTAAAAGTCCCACATTCTGTTCTCTGCAAGCAGGAGACCCAGGAAAGCTGGTGGTCTAATTCAGTTCAAGTCCCAAGGCCTATCCAGGGGAGCCAATGGTGTAAATCCCAGTCCAAGGCCAGGAGACTGATTCAGTCAGGCAGGAAGCAAAGGGGCAAATTCTATACCATTTGATCCAGCAATAGCACTATTAGGCATCTACGCAAAGAGCAAAAGACATTATGTAATAAAGACATCTACACCCGAATGTTTATGGCAGCACAATTCACTATTGCAAGGATGTGGAAACAACCCAAGTGCCCATTAATTCATGAGTAGATTATTAAAATTTGGTATATGTATACAATGAAATATTACTCAATTATAAGAAACAATGGTGATCTAGCACTTCTTATATTTTCCTGGATAGAGTTTGAGCCCAGAATAGGCTCCACATGTACTTGCCATCAAGTTGGCACTAACTGATCAACACTATGGTGCTCACATGGTAGTAGTATTCTCCAGGGATTAGGGAGTTGGGGGGGATAAACTCATAACTAATGGACATGGTGAGCACTGTAGAGGGGGAAGAGCATGCCTCTAATCCTTGCTTGGGTGAGGCAAAGACATAAAATTTAACCAAAATGTTTGTACCCTCATAATATCTTAAAATAAAAATAAAGAAAGAAAGAAAAAAACAAAGGGGCAAATTCCCCCTTCCTCTATCTTTTTTGTTTTATTGAGGCCCGTAAGGAACTAGATGATGCCTTCCCACTTTGGGGAGAGCAATCCACCTATTAAAATGCTAATTTCATTCAGAAACATTATCACAGACACACCCAGAAATAAAGTTTAATCTGGGCAGCCTAAGGCCCATTCAAGTTGACACATTAAACTAACCATCACAAATATTTAGAAAAACATAATTACATAGACCTCTTTTAACTCTTTGTATAAAGGTACTTGTATCTCAGATATATATATATATATATATATTTATATATAAGTTATATATGTAGCTTTTCAGCTTACACTTAATATTTTGGTTTCAGAATGAAGTCAGCAGACACATACTGAACTCTGATTTGATTTTGAGCACTGTGCTAGGCTTTTTGGGCACAGACTGAATAAGGCATAGCCCTTGTAAATTAGCTTATATTCTCTTAGTACTAATATATCTATCAGGGGTCTTTCATATTTTGTGTAAATCATTATTTTATAAATGATATTATAATATATGCATTTGAAATTTATTTCCTTTTTTGGGGGGGAAGTGGCCCAGGAGTTCAAGGCTTCAGTGAGCTATGATCATACCACTGCACTCCAGCCTGGGCAACAAAGCAAGTTTCCATCTTTAAAAAAATAAAATAATAATAAAAAATTAGCAACAAACATTTATTGAACAGTTACTATATTTTATCATGGGAGATACAAAACTCCTTTCTGTTTACATTTCACCTGTATTAAAACGCTTAGTTAAAAGAGAATATTATGGTTCAATAAAGCTCTTTAAATACTTTCTGAAAATAATCATATATCCAAAAGAAAAAAAAAGATATTTGTGTATTTGTCACTTGCTTGACTAAATTCCTGTATCATCTCAAGCTGTTTCCCTGGGTTAGTTGTTGCTATCATACTAAGCGAGTTCTGTTCTCCCTCCCTTTCCTATATCCGTCTCCTGCCCCACCAGTCTAGCCACAAGTGCATATCATGTTCATCTTTTAAAAGCAATCTAAAAAGTCACTTCTACCTTACCCAACCGTCACCAGTATTGTACTCACCCTAAACTGGAAACATTTCCATGCTCCAAATGTTCATTGTGTTATATCAGAACATGTTTCATTGAAGCTTTATCTTTCTCAGTAAAGCCATGTCATGCTTTATCTTCTAGGTGTGAGCACTAAGTGAAAAGAACATGTCTTACTCATCTTTGAGTTTGTGTAGTCCCTAGCACAGTGCTGCACCTTAAAAAATGTTTGTTGCGTTAATAAATGAATGAGTGTTATTTAACATTATTTCCTGGAAGTACTCTCATCCAATCACATAAATATAGTAGGATAATATTCTGTGTGATTCTGAGAACATTCTCAATTGAATCAGAATTCAATGTTAGATTATTGGAATTTTAACATTTGTTGATTATATCTGGCTTTAAGATTAAATGAGTTAATTGAGTTGGGATGGATATGAGGGTTTTTACTGGCATTGATAATTATTTTCTTAATACTTAATTGAAAGTTGTCTCTAAAACATAGTCTAAGTAAAATATAATAGAAGAAAACAGTAAGCTATAATCTTTGACCACATACAGGAAAGCTGTTTATAATTTTAGATATATTTTATCAATTGAAAAATTAAAGTCATGCAGAATATTTTTTTCTGACATATAAGTATAAATGGAAATTTAAATTCTTTGGAATAAATGAGTTTCCACACTTAATGCCAACATTTCTTCCACTTTTGGAAGATCATTACTTCACAGGCACACAAATTGGGCTTTTACTTTCATCCTTCCTAAAAGAAAATGTATGTATTTCTGGATCCAGAAAATAAGTTACCAAATTTTGAGTATTTTAAGGTGAAAAAAAATTACAAATTTCAATTTATTTTCTGAACATCATTGATAACCCTCTTAATTACACAAGGGAAGGAAGTTATCACTTGGATTCCTTTTGTTCTAGATGACTGACTAATGGCATTATGCATGATTTCATATTAAAATTTAAATTATTATCACCTTTAAAACAAAATACATTGTGCCTATTTTAAGAATAGAGCTTAGCTACTTTTCTAAGATTAAATAACTATTAATGGTAACAGAACTAGAAACCAAATATCTCTGACTCAATATTCCATATTCTTTCTACTTCCAAGATTCAGTGATGTGTTCGTAAATGTTTCACAAATGGCTGTGGTGAGAGGGGTCTGATGTATAGACTTCACTGGTTTTCATGACACAAATACACTTGCCTTGATTGATTTCAAGGTACCAACACCACCTCAATAAAGATGAGTTGAAAAAAAATTTAACCATTGGGTATTACTAACAACCACCTCCAAGACACCACTGGAAAAAATAAATTAAAAAAAATTTATTATGGGGAAGTTACAGTGTCAAAGCAAATTCATAAAGAAGACATCAATTGTTCAAGCTGTTAATACTGTATCAAGACAAAACAAAATCGTGTTCTAGCATTTTGGAAAAATAAGAAACATTGGGGACCAAACAAGGTGAGATCAAGAATTTCTAGTAGTTAGATAGCATGAAGAAAACTAGATTACAAATGAGAAAATTCTTTCTATCTTCAGAACACATTTTTCCATGTCTCATTGTGAGATTTTTAAGTATTATATAATTATATACCCCCAAATAACATAGTTTGTAATTGCAAAAACTGCACACAATTCAAATGCCTATCAACAGGCAAATGCACAAGTAAATGGTAAACTATTCACATAATGTAATACCATACAGGAGTGAATAAAAATGAACTGCCACAAAAGTCAGCATGGATGAACCTCAAGAATATTAATGCAATGAACACAGAAAAATATAAACAAAAGAATCCCATTTAAATAATTTTACAAAAGGCAAAGTCGGTGTATTATTTTGCAGTGTATACACAAATAGTAAATGCCATTACAAGAAGATGAAGAAATGATTAACAATAAATTCTGAGTAGTGGCTTTCTCTAAGGAAAGTGATGGAAGATGGAATTTGGTTGGGGCATAAAAGACGCTTTTACATGTTAGTAATATTTTATTCCTTTATCTAAGGTGTGGGTATATGGTTGTTGAATTTTATTTTCTCTTAAATCTTGCCTATGTGTTCATACACATATGAGTATGATACTTTTCAATCGTGTTTTGAAAATTCAATAACAATTCACAGAAAGTACACAAAATAATTTTAATTTATTATCTCCAACTCTAGTGTATACGTGGTGTCTTGTCATGCAAATTGAGTGAAATGGAGTGCTATGTAAGGATGATGAGGACTCTGGTTTGCTCACTTCTCTATACTTAGTGATTAAAGCAGGCAAAGCACATAGAAAACACTTAATTGTCAACTGTGATCACCTTCACACTTAAATAACATATTTATAATTGGTATAAAAACCTATCAATAACATTAAGATGAGAGCAGACAGGTCTAAAAATAAATTAAAATTCAAAACAGAAAAATAGAAAATGAAAAAGCAGAATGATTTAAGATTGTTAAAACCATAAGAATGTAAACTTTCTAATGAAAGTAAAAATGTTGAGAAAATTTGGAAAGTCATTTATATTAAAAGAATGCAGGAAGTAAACAAGAATTTTTTAATGTATGCTGAGATATAATAAATTTAAAAGATGTCAGTGTACTAAAAATAAAATTTTGTGCTTGTAAGATAGTAGCTTTATAATAATCATATATAGTTTTATATAAAACTAAAATAATGATACCATAAATCAAGCAGAGTAAAAACAGCATCATTGTGCATAATAACAAATAAGAGGTTTTTATTAGCAGTAAATAAACTATATGAGACTCACCATTATATAATAGATCCTTTGAAATAGCAAAACTGAGTAAAAGACATGCTTTGAACTCAATGCATTACTGGTTTTGCTTGTTAATAAACCTACAGTCTTCCAATTTTTTCTTCTCTATTTCAACATCTTAACATTGTTGTAATTATGGGATTTATATTTGGGACCTACTTTCTTCAGTTAATATTATAAATAAAACATTTTATGTATATCTTTGGGAATATAGTTAAAAGATGCTTTCTTTCTGATAAATTTTCACATGTACAATTACTATTTCCAAGGATCTGCATATCTTTAGACCCTGTTACATATTTTTAATTCAAAAGATTTTTTTATCAATTTATGACATTAGAAATATTGTGTCTGTTTAATTCTTATTACACAGAATTAAGCTTTACCTACTGAAAATGAAAAACAATTTTTTTGACATAGGACCGCATTGCAGATTGATATACAATCTGATAATCAGAGACATCAAAAATACTTCCAAGGTGTGCATATGCCCATCCCCTCCTCCCGCCTCCCACCGGTCCGACACTTGGTGAATGTTATTACTATATGTACACTTAAGTGTTGGTCAGTTAAAACCAATTTGATGGTGAGTACATGCGGTGCTTGTTTTTCCATTCTTGGGATACTTCACTTAGTAGATTGGGTTCCAGATCTATCCAGGATAATACAAGAAGTTCTATATCACCATTGTTTTTGTGGCTGAGTAGAATAACTCCATGGTATACGTATACCACATTTTATTAATCCACTCATGTATTGATGGGCACTTGGGTTGTTTCCACGTCTTTTCAATTGTGAATTGTGCTGCTATAAACATTCGAGTGCAGATGTCTTTTTTATAGAATGTCTTTTGTTCTTTTGGGTCGATGCCTAGTAATGGATTGCTGGATCAAATGGTAGTTCTGCTTGTATCTCTTTGAGGTATTCCATATTACTTTCCACAGAAGTTGGACTAGTTTGCTGTCCCACTAGCAGTTTATGAGTGTGGTGCACACTGTCTGGGGGATGGACACACTTGAAGCTCTGACTCAGGTGGGGCAAGGGCAATATACGTAACCTAAACATTTGTTCTCCCATAATATGCTGAAATAAAAAAAATTAAAAATATGGATGAATCTGGAAAATATGCTGAGTGAAATAAACCAGATATGGAGGACAAATCTTCTATGATTTCTATACAGACAGAAAGTGGATAAGTGGTTGCCAGGGGCTGGGGGAAGTAGGGAATAGGAAGTGACTTTTTAATATATATAGGATTTCTTTTTGGGGTGATGAAATATTCTGAAATTAAATAATAGTGATGGTTGAACAACATTTTGAGTGTACTGGAAGTCACTTAATTGTACTCTTTTAAATTATTGAAACAGTAACTTTTATGTTATGTGAATTTTGCCTCAAAAAAATGAACAAATAAATGGGATCAGACTTTACCATATTGAACACAGGAAATCTTCTCTAAGAGCTTTATTTAGCTTGAGCTTTGTAATCAATGATACTATATTAAAATTTTTCCTCAAGGCATATTAAAACAAAACAAAACAAAACAAAAACACTTTCAAAAGTATATTGACTGATTAGATTTCATCTATGTAGTATTTTATGTTCTTTTCTCATTTATTGGTGTTTTACTTATCAATTTTGTAAGCTCTGCACAATAAAGAAGTTAACTAGTTATAAAATATGTTTGCAGAGAGAAATAGGGAAGGATAAAATTGACCATTTTCACAAATAGAGTATATTGTTTTTTAAGTTACTAATCAATTAGAACAATCTCATGTAATATGTAATCCATCCATGTTCATTGATTTAGTGTGTTGGAAAATGTCATTAAAGTCAGTGCTTTAAGAACAATGTAAAAGTTAGGAAGTTAGGATTTTATTGTAGTAAAGATGACAATGATAAACAGTAGAAGGTGGTGGAATGGGAATGAGGACAAGAGAAGTAATCCCTTTAAACCCTTCTTAAGACCAAGGACAGAGAATTATAAGAAAAAAGTCACTTGTGATAGTAAAATAAAGATCATTCTAATGTATCTATCCAATGCAATAGTACTGTCTGTTCTGTAAGCATGTATTCTCAAAAGAAAAAGAAAATGACTTGTCTAAGAAAAGCCAGTGTTGAGAAAAGACAAATTGTGGCTCATTGCCAAAACAGAACTGTGTATTAACATTTATAAAAATTGTTTTTTTCTAAATTCATGGTGAAATATGTTTTTTAAAATTATATTGTCATATTATTGTATTAAATTAAAAACAGACTTGAGTTGTTGTGAGCCTTTTGCATCCAATTTCTAATATGAAATACTATTAAAAAATCATAGACTGAAGAAAACTCAAAAACATTCTCCTAATACTTCCAAGAAGGATATGAATATAAACCATTGCTAATTCTTATTTGCCTACACATAAATTACTAGCAAAGATTATTCTACATTTATAATAGAAATCTCTTATTTTCATATACAGGAAAAAAAGAAATTATGGAAAAGCTTACAGTTCTGTGAATACTATTGACAACAAAGTGAACAAACTCTGCACCTAAAGACATGCTAAGTATGTTGTAGTTGTGAATAAGATGCATCATAATCAGTAGAATATTACCATTTTCCTTATGGATCACAGAGCAAGACATCGGTAAATAAACATTTTGGCAGGAAATAAGCCAGTGCATCTGGGTAACAACTGCATTGTTCCAGTATGGAAATCAGTTTTCTCTATTTGTTTTTAGCACCTATATCAAAATCTTCGTTTTTCCATAGTAAAGATAAATTTCAATGAACGGTTTTCACTGTGCTTGTATCTATCCAATGTCAAAGCAACATACTGAAAAATTTAAAATCCAGCCAACTACACAGATGTTTGGTCTGGTTTACCCAGTGCCAGCTTTTTTTTTTCCCCCAATTATATTGCTGATCCCAATGTAGAATTTTTAAATTCTACATTGAAAATACATACACAAATGTATACAGAAATGTATACATAGAAAATACATACACAAAAAATAAAAACCATCTATTATCCTGCTGCTTAGAGTTATTCACTACTAATATGCTGGCATGTTTCCTTTGAACCTTTACACATAAACTTTCATACATATTTGATAAAAATGTGTTACCTATTTTATCTATATATTTAAATATTAAAAATAGCCTGCTATCACAATATACTTTCTACAAAAATAATTAGTCTTCAGCTTTCAGTGGTCTATAGTTATGATGAAGGAGACCTTTCTAAGTAGTCCATATACTTCAATAAGTGAACAAAAATTCTTTATTTATAGAAGTTTCCTTTAGTAAAGTCAAGTGGTGGACAATATTTGGATCACATTCATGCATACATAGTTATTAAATCATGATTCATTTTTGCTCGTAATCACTTCAGCTATAATAAGTGTAATTCTTTTTATAATAATATAGCATCATTTAATCTGTTAGGATTTTTGGAGTTTTTTTACCTGAACTTAGGTCATGAAAATTTGCATTCAGGTAAATAAAATTCCTAAATTATGTATAATTACCTTAATTATTCATTGGACATTAAATATTTCATACTTATGTCTATATCTAAAAATTGGCATCCGTGTTTTGCATTGTACTCCCAAGACATGATGAATTAATATTAAAATAAATGAACAATAAGATATTTTTCTAAGTACTAGAAATTTGAGTGTCTTATAAACTGAAATTAGAAGGGAGTTTTTGCAATATAAATCATCTCCATTCTAATTAATGTCCGTATGTGTGTGTGTGTGTGTTTCTAAACAGTCATCTTGGAAATTTTTTGAATTATTGGATGAACCAGTGAAATTATTTTACAGCAATGCATTAAATAGTACCTTCCTTCTCACTACAATTTGTGAAAAAAAGAGAAATAAACAAAGGATACATAGTATTAGTATTTAATATTATCAATAAAAACTAGATTACTTGGTTTGAGAGCCAAATTCATCTGCTAACTAAACCCTACAACTAGACAAAATTATCCTCCTGTTCACTGGCAAATTTGAAGCAGTGCTCCTCCACCTGAAGGATGCACCCTTAGTAATACTGAAGGTCTGATATAAGAAAGAATGCCTGGCCGGGCACGGTGGCTCATGGCTGTAATCCTAACACTCTGGGAGGCCAAGGTAGGAGGATTGCTCGAGGTCAGGAGTTCAAGACCAGCCTGAGCAAGAGCGAGACCCCATCTCTACTAAAAATATAAAGAAATTAGCTAGACAGCTAAAAATATACAGAAAATATTAGCCGGGCATGATGGCGCATGCCTTAGTCACAGCTACCCGGGAGGCTGAGGCAGGAGGATTGCTTGAGCCCAGAAGTTTGAGGTTGCTGTGAGCTAGGCTGACACCACAGCACTCACTCTAGCCTGGGCAACAAAGCAAGACTGTCTCAAAAAAAAAAAAAAAAAAAAATACGAAAGAATGCCTGCTTCAGGCAAATTGCTTGGTCCCAAGAGGAAAACTGCAGAATTGAGCTGAATATAAGCAATCATTTCTTTTCAAATAACTCAGTAATAAAATTTTCCAAGAACCTTGTGGAAAGAATGATTAAAATGGCAGACAGAGGTCAAGAGTACTATACCAATGAAAAATTGTTCATGTGGAAAGAAACAAAATGCAAAAGTAAGTATACCTCTAGCAAAATGTATAAAAAAATTCACAAATACAGACAGTATTTAACATGAACATATTTCAGTTGTATTAAAACTTTTAAAAATACCATTGTAAAAATAATGTTCCATTAAAAGAATGTAATTTATAATTCACTTAACCAATTCCCCTATAATGTTGATGACTTTGGAAGATAACCAGTTTCAACTGCATTTAAATCTCTCCCTCAGCAGATATTTTCTAGTTATGTAGTAATTCCTGGCATGGTCATTTACCTAATAATGTGTCTTATAGTCATTTCCTTCTCTGTTTAGGTAGACACTAGTCAAATTAAACTTTTTTTTTTCTAAAATAATGAAGCAGTTTGGAATTATGCACTCCTCAATTTCATAATACTTTAAATCTAAGGCCATTTCATTATTATCTGTTTTTAGGATTCTACTTATGTATTCCTTTGAGAAAGCATCCTGATTCTCACTTCAGTTATTTATGATTTAAATTTGCATACTGTCTTTCTTCTGAAAAGCTTATGGTGTTGAATAAAAACATTTTCAACTTTCATTAAACATCTGTCACAATCCAGTGCTAAAAAAGCAGCAGGGAAGCTTTACAACAATAACTGAAGAAATATGATTTTAAAAAGAGAGAAAATAATATATGGTAATAAGAAGAAATTTATTATACCATCATTCAGAGCTCTCTGACCCAGCTGCAAAAATATTTTAAACTTTATCTTAAAATATTCATTACACATCATTCACTTTTCTAGATAAATTTAAATAGGTAATTCTGAATATCATGTGTAACCTTATTCAGCAAATTTCTTGAACCCTTTGTTTAAAATTCTTACTCATTTACATTCTAACATTCATCTGTTAAGAATTAGCCATTCATCTTTCAGTACTGAGAGAGAGAAATCAGTTGGCTAGTCCATGGCAGTGGACACATAGAGTTTGAATTTCTCTGAATATTTCCATCAATATAGGGATTGAGCAATTTGGGTAACAAAAATAAGATACTCATGGACAACAATTATAAAAATTGAGTTAAAAAGTACCCATCAAAATCAAGGAGATCTGTGTGGTAGCAATTACTATTTGGGAGGAATCAGAGGAAAGACCAAGAGAGTTCAACAGCGACAGCAAGAGAACTCTAAAATATTATTGTTAATAAGTAGTTGCTGCCAAACTTAGGGGTCACAAAGTTAATCTCAACAGAACAGCTTAGGAACACAGACAAAACTAGGAAAAGGCTTATCAAGCTTCTCTTCATGAGCAAATACAGAGAACTGTCAAAAGTCAAAAAATGCTAAAATGGTCTAAAAGCAAGGAACTTTCAAATTAATTAAATAAAGTTCCTTTCCAGAATAAAGTTCTGCATTGAGAAATTGTTCAGAACAGAAGTTACACTGAAAAGGACAGGAGCATTGGTCAAAGGAAAGCAAGGAGAATTCTATTATAACATAGGAAAGAATAATGAGCAGGAGAAGAGGCAATAAAGACCTGGTAGAAACACATACGCAGAAAGCATGTAAAAATTATAAGCTAATAAATAAAAAAAGATAACATAATTTAAGATATAATCAAAGTGTAAGTAAAACAACACAAATTAGAATTTTAAAAACTCAGGAGTTAGATATTTTTTTTAAAAAAAGGAAAACTTTAAAAGAGAGCCGATAGTACTCAGGAAAAAGCAAAGACCAAAAAAATTGATTTTAACATTAAAGATTAAATTACAAAATACACTAATAAATAAATGTCACAAAACATATTATGAAATAAATAGAAGATGAAAGTGAAAAAATAAACTAAGAATGTTTAAAAATCATATGACAATTAGAAAAGTGAAAGCTAAAGAAGATAGGCAATGAAGGACCAACATATGGACAACTGGAGTCTCCATGAAAAAGAATAAAAGCACTGGAACAGAACAAACAAAAAAATTCATGATTAATATATATACACTGAAATAAATTATGACTTGAACCTATATATTAGGATGGCACAGCACACAACAGGAAATAATATTCCAGAATAGCCAATATATTCATTTATAAGGGGAAGGAAACCAAATTATCATCAGATGTATATATTAGAAAGATAAAGGAAAGATTAAATCACATAGTAAAAATCTCTCTCTCTCTCTCTCTCTCTGTCTGAGATACAATTTAGGCTGAATATATATATCTGATCAAATAACCTATTTTAAACAAAAAGATAAAAAGGAAAAATTAATCTAACAAAAAGTCTAACACTATGCTGTGAGCAAGAGAACCGATGTTCACAAAAGTTAAAAGAGTAGAAGGAACAAATAACTAGCAGGCAAATTAAAATAAGATGAATGCAAGGGTCAATATCAGGATATTTGACGAGATAGAATTTAAACCAAAAAAGAATAAAAACAATAAGAAACCACTTTATAGCATAAATGCTTACAATTATAAAATAAAATAGAATATTGATTAATATTTATGCATGTAACATGGCAAAAACTTTAATGAAGCATAAATTGCAGATGCTACAAGGAGAAATAAAAATATATTGATACTAGGAGATATTAAAACCTCTTTCAAATTTAAGACAGATCAAATGAATAAAAAATAAATATATAGAAGAGCTAAGGAACCAATAGCAGATCAAACTTTGAACCATAATAAAAGAGTATTCATATTATTTTCAAGGGTACTTGTAACAACATAGTAAATTAACTATGCCACCAAGAAGAGTGTAATAAATTCCATAAACTATAATTGATTAAAATATTGTTCTCCAAAAATAATAGATTAAAACTAGAAATGATAACAATATCAAGGCACAAAAGAGACCTTTCAACCTGGAAAGTTAAAGGCATGCTATTAGAAAAGAATTTATGGGACAAAGAGCAATACAAAATTCCTTGAAAATAACAAGAATGAAAATGTGACATGGAATATAGCTAAAGTGGTTATTAGAGTAAAATGTGTTGCATTAAATACTAACATAAACACCTAAATAAAAATGGAAATCAAACACCAAAAAGCTGAAAACTTGACAATACAATGTAAGCAAAAAAATAAAAACATAAATATAAAAGTGAAATTAATGTTAAATAAGAGTAAAACAAATATTTTATTAGAAAATGATGCTATACATAAAATCAACAAAATATACACAACATTAGCTAATTAGCAAAAAAAAAAAAAAAAAGAGAGAGAGAGAAAACAGAAGTGCATACAATTATATATTCCAGGGATGAATTACCACTGTGATGGTAAATTTTCATCTTGCCTGGGCCATGGTTCCCAGATATGCAGTCAGGCATTATTTTTGATGTTTCCATAAAGTGTTCTTGGATGAGATTTACATTTAAGTTGGTGGACTTCATGTAAAATAGTTTGTCCTCTATAATGTGAGTGGGGCTCATTCAAGCACTTAAAGGCCTAAATTGAACAAAAGGCTGACCACCAGAGCAAGTGGGAATTCTCTGGCAAACTGCCAGGGGACTTCATCTGCAAAACTGTTCTTCCTGGTTCTATAGCAAAGTGCCTTTGGACTTGAACTACAACACTGTCCTGAGTCTCCAGCCTGCTGGCCTTCCCCATCAGTTTGGACTTAATGAAACTTCACAGTTGGTGAATTAGTTCCTTAAATTTCTTTCTATACATTTCCACACATCCTGTTGATTCTGTTTCTCTGGAACCCCCTGACTAATTAAAACCACTTTAGCAGTACATTTTTAAAAAGCATAAGACTACATTCCATATTCATAGAACCCAAGGCTGGGTTCAATACTTAAAAATTCATTAACATAACTATCATATTAATAAAGGTAAGGAGAAAATCTTGATCATTTCTAATGATGCAGAAAATTAATTAACAAAATTAAATAGTAATTCATACTTTAAAATAGCAGGAAAATAATTAATGGATATTCTATGTATACACATGTACTTCTGTCTAAAGGTAGTATCTAATTTAACTGATAAATCTCTCTTGCCATAGTTTGAAATATAAAAAAGTGTACAATATTTTCTCTACTTTTAAAAATTATTTGGAAGTATTTACCAATTTGTTTTGACAATAGAAAGAAATTAAAGGCTTAAGAATTAGAAAAGATGAAGTAAAATTATCTCTATTTGCAAATGAAATGATTATGTATCTAGAAAACCTGAAGTTATTCATGGAAAAATCTTCAAAACATCAGTTTATAAAATAAAAATACAAAAATAAATAATCTTAATAACTTAAAAGAAAAAATAGAGCTTATTTAACTTGTAAAATAAAACCATTACTATATTTATATATACAATTGATAAAAAATGTTTAACTATATGAGAAAAACTATAACATATTGAAAGTCACAAAATTAGACTTAAATGGAACGACTGAGCCTATTTTAGTTCAGGAAGACTCCTTATTGCACAGATATCCATCTTCTCTATATTGACATATAAATTTAACTTGATCTCAATAAATTATACTTTGGTATTTCTAGTGTTAAGTTGATTATTAACAGATAACTCCCTCAGAATAAAAAGACAAAACAAAAATCGTAAAAGCAACCCTGAAAGTGGTGATCATTGTGATTTGACTATCTCTTCAAGTCCTCTAATATTAAAATACAAGCAAAATATGAGACTTCTTTTTTTTCAATGAGAAATGAGACAAAGATCATAAAATTTATTTGGAAGTGAAAAGGTATAAGAATAACCAAATTGCTCTCAGAGAGGAACAAATTTGGATGATGGATCTTATCATATATCAAGATTTACTTAAAACTATAGTAATTAATATAATGGGTTCCAACTCTCTCCAGAACCACAGAGATGTCGTATCTTCATCATTCCTTATAGCTGAGTAATATTCCATGGTATACATATACCACAGCTTACTAATCCAATCATGTATTGATGGGCATTTGGGTTGTTTCCACATCTTTGCTATTGTGAATTGTGCTGCTATAAACATTTGGGTACACGTGCCTTTGTTATAGAATGACCTTTTTTCCTTTGGGTATATGCCCAGTAATGGGATTGCTGGGTCAAATGGCAGGTCTACTTGAATCTGTTTAAGATACCTCCATAATGCTTTCCACAGGGGTTGCACTAGTTTGCAGTCCCACCAGCAGTGTATTAGTGTTCCTGTCTCTCCACACCCACGCCAACATGTGTTGTTTTGGGTTTTTTTGATAAAGGCCATTCTCACTGGGGTTAAGTGATATCTCATTGTGGTTTTGATTTGCATTTCCCTGATGATTAGAGATGTTGAACACTTTTTCATATGTTTGTTAGCCGAATGGAAAAACAAGCATCACATGTACTCACCAGAAAATTGGTTTCCCTGATCATCACCTAAATACAAATCTGGGAATGACACCAATTGGACATCAGACTGAGGTGGGGGGTGGGGGAGGGGATGGGGGTATGCCTACACGACGAGTGCATTCCACACCGTTTGGGGAGTGGTAACACTTGAAGGTGCTGACTCGGGAAAGGGGGGGTGGGGAAAAAAATATGAAACTATTGTTTTTAACTTGCACTGTTCACTTAATAATTTATCATGAATATTTCCCATATTATTTCATATCATTGTACAAGAAATAATGTATACATTATGAGGACATACTGTATCTAACAAGATATACTGTTAGACTCTTTGATTCTGTAAAACTAAATTGAAAAAATATATATATATAATAAAAAAAAAAAAAAAGAATAAAGAAAGGATATCTGAAAGGTGAAAAAAAAAAAAAAAAAAAAACTATAGTAATTAAGACAACACTATGGACAAATAGACCAGTGGAACTGAATAGAAAGTACAGAGTCAGACCCACATATTTTTAATCATATCATTTAAAACCAAGGCACTACAGAAAGACAATGATTTCTGATGGTCTTTTATAATAAATTTTAATGATTTAATAAATTGTTAAAATTTTGGTCACTAGAAGTGAACATTGGTCTCTCATCTCATAGACCAATGTCAACAGAGTATATTATTGAATGTGTATGTATTGTACTGTGTTTATATATATGAGAGTAAGAAATATAAGAAAGGAAAGGAGTTTCTATACATTGCTCCCTTAAAATACTTACTGTTTGGTGACACCCATTATATAAGAATTAAGTAAATATGACAAGTGAGGTTCAAGAGTATAATATGCATTTGGAATTAGGAAATATTAATTTGAAAAATTATTTTAACTTTTATTAAGCAAATTTTAAACACACACTAAAAATAGATGCTAATATTAATGTAATAAATCTTATGTACTCATCATCCCTCATCAAAAATTAATATTTTACCTTTGTTATTTTATCTGTGACCCCTATATTTTATGTATTTTAAAGCAATTACTATAAATTATTTCAATAAATATTTCAGAATTCATATATAAATTATGTTTTATTTTAAATAAATATCATAACATTTCTTATTTAAGTCTTTAACAATAATTAGAGCATATTAAATTTTAACAGTAGTTTCAAAATAGTATATTTATAGTTAATTTGTTTGAATCAGGATGCAAAACAATTTTTGCTTATTTACATTGGTTATTTTGGCTCTTAATCTGTTTTATTCTATAATAGTTCCTTAAATCTCTCTAGCATTTTGTTGCCATTGATATTTACAGAGACATTAGGGCATTAGTTCTGTAAAATATACCAAATCCTGGATTTGGCCAAATAATCCATGAGGACTAATTTTTCTTTATTCTGTATAGTTCTGTATATTTCCTGTAAACTGATATATATCTATATATAAAGATATATATATCTATATATAAAGATATGACTAAATTCATGTTTAAAATTTTAGGTAAAAACTTTTTATAGATTTTTCTGTAACCTTTCTATTATGTGATATTGTAGAACACAAAATGTGCATTTTCTACTGTTATTGATGTCAAGATTAATCAATAAATCCAGGCATTGTCAATATGATCATTATTAAGTTCAAGTTTTCATGCCACTATTTTAATATTCATTACTGAGTTGTTTATCTTTTAGTATATTTAAGCTGAAATTCTTCTATAAAGAAAAAAAGGAAAAGATTTTCTACCACTCATTTGGTTTTTCTTGGTTTACACTGTTCAGAAAAGTCATTTGACTTGTTCTTTTTTTAAAAAAAGTCAATATTCAGATTAATTAGTTAATCTAACAGATTTTGAGCTAGATAAAAATAATAAGGGTGATGTTAGAACTCAGTGATTTTTTTAAAAAATTAATCTTTAAGATTATTTTAGATTCACATGCAGTTGTAAGAAACAACACAGAGAAATCACCTATATTCAATTTCCCTCACTGGTAACAACCTGAAAAACTATAGTACAATGTCATATCTAGAACACTGACATTGCTAAAATCTGATTTTATTCCGATTTCTTCAGTTTTAGTTAAAGTTGTATGTGTGTGTTAGTTTAATGCACTTTTAACCCATATGAACATTTATGAGTCCACCATTACTTTAAAGATAAAGAGCAGCTATATCAACACGTGGG
The DNA here is from genome assembly GCF_041146395.1 of Eulemur rufifrons. Taxonomy (NCBI): domain Eukaryota; kingdom Metazoa; phylum Chordata; class Mammalia; order Primates; family Lemuridae; genus Eulemur; species Eulemur rufifrons. The sequence continues at coordinate 88,170,441 of NC_090997.1, read as the reverse complement.
TACCTCATACTTCCTTTTTATCATCATAGTCATCTCCCCTGTTCCCTCTTTTCCCTAAACCCTGGCAAACACTAATTAATTTTCTATTTCTAAAATTTTATCTTCTAAAAATGTTATTTAAATTATAGTATGCAATCTTTGGATTAGCTTTTTTTTTTTCACTCAGCATAATTCCCTAAAGATACATCCAAATTGTTCTGTGTATTAATAGTTCATTCCTTTATTACTGAGTAGTATTCCACAGTATAAGTGTATCACTGTGTGTTTAAACATTCATCCATCGAAGAATATCTGTGATGTTTCCAGATTTTGAGGTATTCATGTGGCTATTAATAAAGCATCTTGAAGGTTCATATACAGATTTGTGTATGAAGATAAGTTCAATTCTCTGGGATGAATGCCCAAGAGTGTAATAGTATGGTAATTTCATATTTAGTTTTATAAGAAACTGCCAAACTGTTTTCCAGAATGGTTGTATCATTTTATGTTCCCACCAGAAATTTATGAGTGATCCAGTTTCTCTGCAACCTCACTTGCATTTGATACTGTCATTATTTTTTACTTAAGGTATTCAAGTAGGTATATAAATATAACTTATTATCGTTTTAATTTTCATTTTCCTAATGCCTAATGAAGTTAAACATATTTTCATTTGCTTAGTTGCAATATGTGATTCTCTTTGGTGAAATGCCTGTTTGGGTATTTTGGCTATTTTTAATTATAGTGTACAAAATGATCATTTAATAATTGTATACATTGTGAAATTATTAAATCAAGCTAAATAACATATCCACCACCTCACATACATTTTTTTGTGTGCAATGAGAAAATTAAGGTCCATTCTCTTAGCAATTTTCAAGCATACAACATATTATTATTAACTATCATCACCATATTGTATAATATACTCCTAAACTTATTCATTCTGATAATTTTTAATCTTTTTTTTTTTTTTTTTTTGAGACAGAGTCTCGCTCTGTTGCCCGGGCTAGAGTGAGTGCCGTGGCGTCAGTTTAGCTCACAGCAACCTCAAACTCCTGGGCTTAAGCGATCCTACTGCCTCAGCCTCCCGAGTAGCTGGGACTACAGGCATGCGCCACCATGCCCGGCTAATTTTTTGTATATATATATTTTAGTTGTCCATATAATTTCTTTCTATTTTTAGTAGAGACGGGGTCTCGCTCTTGCTCAGGCTGGTCTCGAACTCCTGACCTCGAGCGATCCACCCGCCTCGGCCTCCCAGAGTGCTGGGATTACAGGCATGAGCCACCGCGCCCGGCCTCATTCTGATAATTTTTAATCTTGATGAAGCCAAATTTATCAATTCTTTTTTAGTAGACTCTGTTTTTTGGTGTCAAGTCAAAAACCTCTTCCTAGCCCTAGATTTAGAAGGTTTCTCCTTTTTTCTAAGAGTTTTATAGTTTTATGTTTTACATTTTAATTCTCTAATTTATCTTGATTGATTTTTTAATAAGGTGAGAGACTTAGTCAAGGTTCAATTTTTTTCTTTTGCTTATGGATATCAAATCATTTTAGCATCACTTTTTGAGAAAGCTACTCCATTTAATTGCTTTTGTATTTTTGTCAAAAACCAGTTGGACATATTCTAGTCTGTTCCAGTGATCTATATGTCTGTCTCTTTATCAGTATGGCACTATTTTTATAATTATAGCTATAAAATAAATATTGACCCTGTACATATATTGTTAAGTGTAAATTGGACAAGGATTTTAAAGCAACCATTATAAAAAATATTTAAAAACACTTAAGAATGCAAATTAGGGAACATAAAAATATAACAATTTTTTTTTTTTTTTAAAAACTTACTGGATGGATTCAACAGAAGAGTAGAAGTTACAAAGAATAGAATTAGTTTACAAGAGAATGGCTCAATAGAATTTGCCCAGTCTGAACACAGAGAGAAAAATAAATTGCAAAAAAAGGAAACAGAGCCTCAGTTTCATAGATGTGTGAGACAATAACCAAAAAGCCTAACATTAATGTAATTGAAGTCTCAAAATAACAGAGAAGGAGACCAAAGTAAAAGAATATTAAATGAAATAATGGCTAAGCAAATCCCCCAATTTGGCAAAAAGATAAAATTCTACAGATTTAAGAAAATGGGAAAAACCCAAGGAGAATAAATTTAAAAAATATCCATGCCAAGATAAATGATAATTAATCTTCTGAGAACTAAAGACAAGGACAAAAACTTGCATGAAGCCAGAGAGAAATGATGTATTATTTTTAGAGGCACACCCATTTTAATAACAATGAATTTCTCACCAAAAATTAGGAAGCCAGATGGGAATGACACGGCATTGTTCAAGTGCTGTCAGAAATGAACTGTTAACAGCAAATTCTGTGTCCATTGAAATTATCCTTCAGGAATGAAGGGAAATAAAGACATTTTCACTCTAGGTAAATATATATCACTAGCATACCTACTATCAAAAAACATTCAAGTATATTCTTCAACCGGAAAGGAAATAATATAAAAAAGAATCATTGAGCATGAAGAAGAAACAGAAAAATAACAACAGAAAAAGCAGATATGTTGGTAAATACAGTAAACAGGCTTGTCATTTTTCTAAATTAAATGTAAGATTTAAACAAAAAGTATAACTTCAATTGACACTCAAGATCACAATATTTAAAAGTGAGGAGGGCAAAGGGAAGTAATGTTTCTACATTTCACTTGAAGTATTAAAATATTAATACAAGCAGATTCTAATCAGTCACATATGCACATTGTGATCATCAGAGTAATCCCTCATGAAACCATATAAAGTGATGCATTCAAATATAGAAATAAGCCAAGATGAAACTCTAAAAGATGTTCAAATAACACACAAGGTAATAAAAGAGAAAGAGAGGTAAGAGGTAAGCCTTAACATAAACCCTAACATAGCAATCATCAATAATTACCTTAAAAGTACATGGTCTAATTACAACAATACAAAGTCAAGCATAAGCAGAGGCAGAGTAGATAAAATAATAATAATTTTAAAAACCCATACACCTAAACTATATACTGCTTACAAGCAACTCACTTTAAATTCAACTCAATAGGAAGACTGAAAATAAAGGGATAGAAAACTATATACCATGAGAATATTGATCAAAAAAGCACCAGTGACTGGTAACATCAGATAAAGTAGACTCTAGAGCAAAGAAAATTACCAGGGACAGAGAGAAACATTACTTACTGATAGCAAGATCAATCCACAGAGAAGACATAAAAACCCTAAATGAGTATAAACAAAACAAAAGAGCCTCAAAATACATGTATCAAAAACTTTTTTCTACTACATAACTATAATAATTTTAAGTTAAAATACTACTACTGAAAAATAAGACTACTGAATATATTTTTATATTTTCTCCCAATGTTCTTGTCCACAGAACATAATGTAAAATATAGTATATTACAAAATACTATTTTTTACTTCAGGTACTTTTTTTTCTGGATACTTATGTAACACATTGATACATAATTTGATGCCTAAGAAAATATCCAAAAAGAAATATTGAATAGTGAGCTCATTATATGTATGTGGAGCTTCTAGGAGAATTTTGAGCTGGAGATACATATACATATCTAGAATCTAAACAGGACTTGAGAGACAGAGTGATGGAAGCAAGACAAAAAGGCTTCAGGGCAAGTGATGAGGAATTGGAATATTTAATGACCTATTAAAAGTAGGGTGAGCCCAAAAAGGAGATTGAGAGGAAAGAGCCCCCAGAGAACATTGCTGCCCCATTAAAGTCAAGAGCAGCAAATATTTCAGGATAGGGGAAATGATAGCTGATATTAAATCCTGCTGAAGAATTCAGTGTGGTTTTTTTATTATTTGTGTACAGGAAATACTCTCCTACCCTACAACATAGAATTTTGAGAGGAACATTGAGAAAAGACATGTAAAACATGGATTTTTAACTCATTATTTTTCACATTCTAAGTATTTTTTATTAGTTCAAGGATTAGGCAAGAGAATCTACAGTAGATTCCCTTCATTCTTTTTTATTATTTTTAAGATTAATATTATTTTCAGTTGACAAATCATAGTTGTATACACTAATGGGGTACAAAGTGATGCTTTGATATATGTATACCAATTTGGAATGATTAAATGAAGTTAATTGACATATCCATCACCTCATTTATTATTTTTTCAGTGTGGTGAGACATTTGAAATTTACTCTTTTGGTTATTTGAAGTGTACAGTGCATTACTATTGACTATGATCACCATGCTCTCCAATAGACCTCTAAACTTATTTCTAGTGTCTAACTGAAACTTTGTTTCCTTGTATCAACAGCTAGATCCCATTCATTCTTGCAAGAGGATAGAGTATATGAAATCCTAAGAACTCTTAGATCACTAGCATTTTAGGTAAAAGGAATATATGTATGTACACAGTAACTTAGCAAAAGTGTTATATTGTGGCCACAGTGGTCCAGGACCTTAAAGGAAGAATCCAGAAAATCCCATGGAGTTCCCATCATGTACATTTCCAACCATAGATACAACACTGAATGGATGCCAGATGATTATGGAGCCCATGGTTCTAACTCTTAGGAGACAGTGTTCCTCTGCCCTTCTTCAACTAACTGCCTCTTTTGCCAGTTTGTTAAACGTGTAATAGCATGAATTATTATTCTATCCACCCATTTGTTCTATTATGAGCTGAATGTGGTTAAATACATTGACTTTTGGATGCTGTATTGAAAATGATATTTTGTCTCATTTAAAAATTTTAAGTGATGGTCAAAGGGTACAAAGTCTCAGACACGAAGAATGTTTTATTTATTTATTTATTTTGAGTTCTATTGCACAATGTGGTAAATGTAGTTAATACTAGAGTATCGTACATTTCAAAACTGCTAACAGTAAATTTCAAATGGTCTTACCACAAAAATGTTAAGTATTTGAGGTGATGGATATGTTAACTAGTTTGATTTAATTATTCCATATTGTATTCATAAATTATAATGTCACTTTGTATCTTATAAGTTTATATAGTTATAAATTGTCAATTTAAATTGTTGCATTTTTTATAAGTCAGATGCTATATACAAAAAATCCCAAATATGTATATATATGTATAGAAGAAATAAATTAGTAACATTGAATTCTATTTCTAAGCAAACTATTATAAATCTTCAATGCAGTTTTTTCCCCCCCTTTGGAATTTGCCTATCTTGAAAGAAATTTCTTCCCCATGTTTATATTAGCTCACTTTTATGCCTTGTGGCAAAAAAAAAAGTTACTAATAAAACAAAGCCATATATATTTTCACTTATTTGAAAATACTTTTCTTGAGATTGTGCTGACACATTGTAATTCATTTTATTTAAAATCCAGCATTATGCTTTAAAAATAAATTTAAAGCCTGAATTCCTTTACCAAATTATCTTTTGTATATATAGGTAATATAATTTTAATTATATTTACTATTTTGTCTTCTGCAGCTGACCAAAGCAAGAATGTAATTTTTACATTTTCAAAAACACATAAAATGAAATATATGGTTGGTCACTTATTCAAATATTATTGTAGAGAAAATGGTTTCTTATTAAATCCAGAGAGGAAATGCATTTTGATTTCACTTCAACATAGGTCACATATTCTTAGTTATTACCTTTTAGCTCAGATTCATTTTTATGTATTTCTATTTCCTATCATTGACTTTCCTTACTTGAGGCCTTGTGTTGATAGACACACATGCACTCACACAAACACACACATCTACATGCAGAATAGAGACTGATTGTGGAAACTGGATTAAATAAATAGAGGTATATTCAACAGGGCTTATGTGAGGTTCATTTTTATTCACATTTCTCTCAAAAAAAAAAAAGAAAGAAAGAAAGAAAAAGAAAAAGTAGTACAGAGTACCCAAATAATTAAACCCTTAATAAAGGCAGCAAATTTCCTTTTGTCCATTAACGACAATTTTTTTCTATTTTTTAATTGTAGTAAAATACACAAACATAAAATTTACCATCTTAACCATTTTTAAGTTTACACTTCAGTGGTATTAACTACATTCATAATGTGGTACAACAATCACCGCTATCCATCTCCTTTACTCTTTACATTTTGTAAAACTGAAACTCTATCTTCCCATTTTCCCTTTCCCCCAGGGCCTGGAAACCAACATTCTACTTTCTGTCTCTATGATTTTGACTACACTAAGTACCTCATATAAGTGAAATAATACAATATTTATATTTTTGTACCTGGCTTATTTCACTTAGCATAATGTCCTCAAGCTTAATCCATGTTGTAGCGTATGTCAGAATTTCTTTCCTTTGTAAGGCTGAATATTACATTGTATGTATAGACCATGTTTTGCTATCCATTCATCCATTGATGGACACTTGGATTGCTTCCACCTTTTGACAACTGTGAATATTACTGCTATTCATGATGTAAAAATATCTCTTCAAGACACAGCTTTCAATTCTTTTGGGTGTATAGCAAGAAGTGAAATTGCTGTATCATATGGTAGTTCTATTTTTAATTTTTATGGAACTGCCATACTGTTTTCCATGTTGGCTGTACCATTTTACATTCCCACTAATAATGCACAAGTGTTCCTGTTTATCTACATCCTCACCAACACTTCTTATTTTCCGGTTTGTTTCATGTTACCCATCCTAATGGATGTGAGGTGGTATTTCAGGGTAGTGATGATTTTCATTTCCTTAACTATTAGTGATGTTGAACATCTTTTCATGTGCTTATTGGCTATTTGTTTATCTTGTTTTTAGAAATGGCCAATCAAGTCCTTTGTCCATTTTGTAATTGGGTTGTTTGATTTTTGTTTCTGCTGAGTTTTAAGCGTTCTCTATATATTCTGATTATTAATCCCTTATCAGACATAACATTTGCAAATACTTGTTCCATTCATATATGAACAGATACAATTTAACTTCTTCCCTTCTAATTTGAAGATATTTTTTTTTCTTGCCTAATTTATCTAGCTAGAACTTCCAGTATTTTGAAATGCTAAGAGTGGACATCCTTGACTTGTTTCCTCATAGAGAAAAAGCTTTCAGTCTTTTACCACTGAGTATTAAACTTGCTGTGGGTTTTGCTTGTATGGCTTTTATTAAGTTGAGGTAGTTTTCTTCTATTCCTAGTTTGTTGAGTATTTCTTTAACATTATAAGGATATTGAATTTTCTCAAATGCTTTTTCTGCATCAATTGAGATGATCATGTGGTTTTTTTCCTTTATTCTTTTAACATGTATTACATTGATCAATTTTCATATGGTGAACCATCTTTGTATTCCAATAATAGATCCCCACTTTGCCATTTTATGTGATCTTTTTTAATATTCTGCTGAATTCTGTTTGCTAGTACTTTTTTGAGGATTTCTGGATTAATACTTCTAAGGGATATTGGTCTGTAGTTTCCTTTTCTTGCATTGTCTTTGGTTTTGGTATCAGGGTAATACTCGTCTCATAGAATGAGTTAGGAAGTGTTGCCTTATTAACATTTTTAGGGAAAGTTTGAGATGCATTTGTATTAATTCTTCTTTAAATGTTTGATAGAACATTTTATATATTTATAGCTTATTTATCCTTCATTTCCTGTGTAAAAAGAAAATAAAACTCTCAGGGCCACCTTCAACTCCTTATACAAAAGGGAAAGTAAAAAGCTCAGGCACCTGTGAAGAACTGGCCCCATAGCTCATTCACTGAAGAAATTTCTTGTTGACTTCCCAAAAGGCAAGGACATACAAATTATGACTTTACATCTGCAGGCTATATCTAGCTCCTAAAACTAAAGTCTACTCAATTTCACACTTATAATGAATTAAAAATTTATCTTCACAGGAAGCAGAACAAAGACAACACAGGATCAGACATTCTTATATCTACCCAGGGACATCTACATAATTGATACTGTTTTTACTCCCTTTTTCTCTTCCAACCTTCACCCTATCTTATGTAAAATGTAGATTTTCATGGGTCTCACAAGATTGTAATCATTTTGTCTCACTACCCACACCCCCCTACCATTTTTGTGTTCTTCTGTATGTCTTTAAAAGCTGAAACTTCCAAATTTCCCTTTGGAAAAACAGCCAGAAGGTTTTCTGTGGTTTGTGTTTTTCCCAGGCACATCCTGAACTTTGGCTTAATAAGCTTCTGTTGACTGAGATTTTTGCCTCAGTGACTTATTTTGGGTCAACCCCCGCATTGCTCTCTTTTCTTGTGTTTGTTTTCTTTTTTTGTAATTACAAATTTAAATTGCTTTCTTATTTTCTGTTGTATATATTCTATAGTTAATTTCTATGTGGTTATGGTGGAAATTGCATTTAACATCTCAAAGTTATAACACTAAATTTATTTTATACCAGCTTAACTTCAATAACATACAAAAACTCTACTTCTTTAACAGCTCCATCCCAACTCCTTTTGGTTGTTGATATCACAAAACATCTTTATACATTGTATGCCCCAAAATATAGACTTATAATTTTTAAAAGTTTATTTGCTTTTTAAATTATATACAAAACAAAATTCTTAACTGTAATTCCAGCTACTCATGAGGGTTGGATGGGAGGATCACTTGAGGCCAGGAGTTTGAGACAAGCCTGGGCAATATGGTGATAGCCCCATATCTAAAAAAAAAATAAAATAAATTAAAAAAATAGCAGGACATGGTGGCAAATGCCTGTAGTTCCTGCTAGTTGGGAGGCTGAGGCAGGAGGATCACTTGAGCCCAGGAGTTCAAGACCAGCTTGGACAATATAATGAGATACTATCTCAAAAAAAAAAAAAAAAAAAGAAGAAGAAGAAGAAAAGGAAAGAAAAAAAAATGGAGTTCCAAATCAAAGTTCAGATAAGACTAACCTTTAGACTAATATTTGCTTTTTTTTTTTAAGTCCTTTAAATCATGTAGAAAACAAACAGTGGAATTACAAACAATTTTTACAATAATACTAGGTATTACAATTGACAATGTTTTCAAGTTTATTGAGATCTTTATTTCTTCATATGGCTTTGACTTACTGTCTAGTGTCTTTATATTTCACTCTACAGGACTACCTTGAGCATTTATTACAGAACAGAAATAGTGGTAATGAGCTGTCTTTCATTAAATTTGGAAAGTTTTCTTACATTATTTTCTCATATATTCTCTCTGTCCTTATTCTCTTCTCTTTTTGGGACTCCTACAATGCATATGAGTAGGCTTTATTCACTTTTGTTCATTCTTCTTTTGTGTTCCTTAGACTTGATATTTTACATTATCTTATCTTCAAGTTTGCAAATTCTTTCTTGCTAAAATGTTACTTTGAATCCCTCTGGTAAATATTCTTTATCATTTCAATTATTGTACTCTTCAGCTCCAAAAATTCTTTTTGATTTCCTTTTAGATTTTCTATCTCCTTATTTCCATTTTTTTCAAACTTTTTTTTGCTTTCTTCACATCATCTTTTAGTTCTTTGAGCAACTTTAAGATACTTGCATTAAAGTCTTTGTCTAGTAGACCTGCCATCAGATCTTTTACAGACACCATTTCTGTTTTTTTTTTTTTTTTTTTGAATGATTTATACATTCTTGTTTCTTTGTATGTTTTCTGCTTTTTGGTTGAAAACTGGATAATTGAATCTAATAATGTGGTAACTCTGGAGATCAAATTCTCCACCTTCCCCAGGTATGCTGTTTTTCTCATTCTTTTTGTTTATTGTTTTTAGCTTTTTGATTGTTTTAGATTATCTCTATGCCAAAAATCATCTTGAGGTATAAATCTAAAGTCTTCTCAGGTCTTTTCTGACTGAGCCTGAGAATTCTCCTGAGCATGTGCAATCATTTTCTAATTTTTTATGTACATGCAGTTGATTTTGAATGTACTAGACTTTAATGTCTGGTTCCCAAAAGGAAAACAAAGAAAAAAAATTAAAGGGTGAAAAAAGACACTATATTAAGTCCCCTGGAAGTCACTTCAGCCAAAGAAGGAGGGGCTTGCAACTAAAAGAGTTAAGAATATGTCATTCTGGCATATTGACTATTTTTAGTTGAGGGCATTTGAAAAACAGCAGGTGCAGAAAGGTCATTCTTATCTTCATGCTGTTCCTTAAAAGCAGAAGTTAAAATTACCATGTGAAAGATGCCCTCCATACACTATAAAAAAATAACATTCTTATTATCAAGAATGGGAAGTTGAGGCAAAGAGAATTCTGGACAGATCTTATTAATGTAAATTTTATCTTCTAACCTCCCCACATAATTTGCTTTTTCACATCTTACTACTGTTTGTCCAATCAGTATATAAATGTTCAACTCTAATTTCATCTTTAGGTATTCATTTCCTCATGAGGGCTCTTGTGTCACATAAAACTTATATTAAGTAAATTTGTATGCTTTTCTCCTGTTGATCTGCCTTATGTCAACTTGATTCTTGGCTCAGCGGAAAAACCCTAACAGAGTAGAGATAAAATTTTACCTCCCCTATGCAACAATGAAGGTAGGTGCAATGGCCACTTGCCTCTCTGTCTGCACTTGTATGATCAGAAGCAGCAATCAGATGTCAGAGCACAGATCCCCAGTATTTGAAAGGCAGGTGCTTTTTGCCCACCCGGGCTCCAGCAAGCTCAGTGTAGAGTTTCCTCTAGGAATCCACAAACAGTTGACTGCTATGAGGCTGGGGGTGAGGGGTAGGAAGCCACTACTATGCTGAGAGCTGAAGTTTATTGAAATTCACTTCAGTTTCCAGTCGAAATCTTTCACTGGAAGTTGCTAAACATCAGTAGACTTCAGAATTCCAAAATAGTTACATCAGACAGATTCTACAGTGTAATTGTTGTCTAGGTTGGGAGACAGATTCCTTGTGCTTTATGTTCTGCCTTCTGTCCAGAAACCTCTCAATGATACATGTTTTCAAAAAATCAAAACACTATACATATATTTGCCCTGAATTCCTGTCTTTAGAAATAAAGGTGGTAAAAAATGTATGGAAAACTGTGATAGCAAAATTACATTAACTGTATTTTAAAGTGTCAGTAATAACTATTAATAGCAACTGATAGGGTTATAAGAGCCCTGAAATGAACACATATTTCCATGATAAAACCATATTTTTTCTGTTTTATGACTGATAACACTTAGTAATAATAAAACATTTGAAAGAGGTCCAGAATTTCAATTAAATTCTTTTATTGTTTTTAATCAGTATTAATGTTGACTTAAAATAGCTGTTTATTTCCAGGAATTCCTTTAAGAATACATGTATTATTGATTAATTCAGAATTTGTGAGACTCCAGTGGCTCTAAATTACAGTATAAATGATTTTTATAAATTCTGCATAAGATTAGTCATCTGTCAAAACAGTATTTGCATTAACTGATTTAATTCTGAATTATGAAATATATTTGTTTAAACTAATTTAATACACTATGATCTAACCCATAAAATTAAAGGATCCTTGATTTTCATTAGTAACGTGTTTGCAAGCATTTTTCTTCTCTAAGCGTTATATGCTGTTAGTGAAAGGGGCTGTAATGGTTAAGAGGGCTAATCACAAATTGTATAGTTCTCCCTCTGGGCACATGGGAGGATTGTACTTCCTCTCAGTAGGAAGCATGTAGGTAGAATGCCTTGATTTGACTATTAAATATAAATGGAAGTGTCACATGTCACTTGCAGGTGGAAGCATTAAAGTATCATTGCCAACCACTGCAGTGAGCACTTTTCCCTGTACAAGTAACCATGGAAGTCTGTTCCCTAAATAAACATGAAGAACAAAGATCCTTACTGATCTAAATGTAGAATGAAAAAAAGGATTAATGTTAAATCATTGAGATTGAATGCTGGTAGTTACTGCAGCATAACGGACCTATCTTGAAAGATACAAGAGCCTAAAAAGGAAATACAGTGACCCTAGAAAAACAAAGGGGTTAGGGGTGCTGCCCCTCCCTTGTTATCAAAACTGTGCATAATCTTAACTCCCCCAAAACTTAACTAATAGCCTACTGTTGACTAAAAGCCTTACCAATAACATAAACAGTTATTAATATATATTTTATATGTCATATGTATTATGTATTGTATTATTACAATAAAGTAAGCTAGAGAAAAATATTATTAAGGAAAATTACAAGGTAGTGATAATATATTTACTATTCATTAAGTGTAAGTATATCATTAGAAAGATCTTCATCCTCATCATCTTCATGTTGAGTAGGCTGAGGAAGAAGATAAAGGGGTGGGGTTGGTCTTGTTGCCTCAAGAGTGGCAGAGGAAGAGGAGTGCAGGAGGTGGAAGGGTAGGCAAGAGAAACAGGCACACTTAATGTAACTTTTATTGGAAGACATCTGCATTATAAGAGGACCCGCACAGTGCAAACCTATGTTTTTCAAGGATCAACAGTACTGATATGCTAACTGTGCTCTACCTGGAAAAACTGTTTCTGAGCCTTGGAACTAATTTTAAAAGCCACAAAGATTGTGATATGTAATCAAGGGATATAATCTTACTTGAGTTGTTTCAACTTAGCATTTTTGTTCTATATGTGACAGTTTAGAGCACCACATATGAGAAAGTCATCGTATTACAAAAAAAGCCTGATCTTTGAGAAATCTCAGATACTGCATATATATGATGCAATACAATTCACCAAAATTAGTCATATTTCTTAAAAGCCCTGGCTAATATGTTATACCATATGTTTTATAAAAATTTTCCTTCTGGCTAGAGATGCTTTTTTCTAAAGATAGGTTTATATTTTGCTTAAATATAAATGGTACCAATAAACTTTCAAAACGTTTAAGTGTTACTAGTTCAAAGAAAAATAGGTTTCAGAATTTTTTTTTAAATGTAGGATGACCATTCACTATAAATGGTACATTGCCAATTTATTCATGTTAGATAGATGTAATTAATAGTGTCTCTTTTACTCTTAAAATCACCCCAGTTTGAACAATCAATTATATGGTCCCTCATGAGTTTATTATAGTGAATGAAATGAAAGCTAAGAATTGCAAAGATTCATTAAAATTAGATATGAGGACCATATTCATACCTCCCACTATAATACAGTCTCTGTGAGGGCAGGGCATTAACACTACCTAGTAATTCATGAGCACTCAAAAAACATGTATTTTGTGAGTTCAGGAATGATGAGGCTAAGTGAGATGACGAACGTACTAATAGCAAACTTAGGGTTCAAAAAGATAGTAATATACTGGAATCAGTTGACTGAAACCAAATCACATATGAGTAGAAATCCTGAATTGGTTTTTAAAAATTGTCTTTTCAAAACATGACACATCTTTTAATATGTAAAAACATATGGAAAATTTCAGGACTTTAAAATATATGGATTTACTTATTACCTACTTCCAAAAAAGAAATAATTTTGAGGCAGTGAAAAAAATAGGATACTATGATTTATTTTATAATTTACATATTATTAAGTTATATTACTCAGAAAGGAAAAGTCCAACTCTATTCTGCACTGAGTGTACCATGTCTGTTTTATTGTTTAGCTTAGGAGTTTAATGATTTAGAAGAAGAGAGACTCTAAGATTGTAAAGGATATTTTTAAACCAGTTCAGCATTTGTTTTGCTAAGGGAATTGGGACTGTTTAGAATGGAAAAGAGAATTCTTAACAGTTTATAATAATTGTTTGCAAATATTTGGAATACTGTAATATATAGAACAGTGTTCAGATTTTGTTTATCTCCAGGGGGCAGGAATGAGACCAAATCAATAAGTGAAAAATTTGAGGAGATAATTTTCGGCTTTATGTTAGAAGACTTTGCCAGAAATTAGTACTGTTTAGCAGTATAATGAGCTGCATCAGAAAGTATGGAATGCCATATGTTAGAGATTTCCATCTTTCAGAAATATAAGTTATTTCTCTTTTGACAGAAAAAATTGGACATTTAAGATCCTTAACAACATTCAGAATCCATATATTTATTATATCTTATCATACTGAGAAGTATGGTTGAATGAGTTATGAACGTACTGATATGATTACAAGAATTAGAAGCCATAGGTCATTCAAAAACAAGGGTGCAGTCAAGTCAATGACTTCAGGAGAATAATTATAATGACAGAATTGTCTATTCTCTAATCTCCAGCAGAATAGCTAGAATGCCAGAACCTCAGTTTAACTCTTTCTCTGGTAGAATCTTTGGGAGTTGTTCACAAGTTTTCTTTGAGTGCCACTAAACCCTCTGTCTCTTCCCATCTGTCACAATATTGTCACAACAAAAATGTCACTTCTCTCCGACCAACAGAGAGCTGGGTGCTCCTTTTCATTATCTGTCTTGTTTTTTTTTGTTTGTTTGTTTGTTTGTTTGTTGTTATTTTTTGAGGGAGGGAATTTTCCCACTACTTTGTGAAATCTTTTTTTTTTTTTTTTTGCTATTGTCAGGTTACTGTTATAGAAATTGAGTTTTAAGGTGATGTCATTTATAACTGCATGCTATTCTTAAGGGGAAGAGCATTCTCCCATGTATTATTTTCTTTTATTAAAATAAATCAACCTAAGAGTACTCTTGCCTCTGTAAATTTTTTTTAAAAGATTCCTAATGTTTATTGTTTCAGTTTTTAATTTAACTTGGTCTTTCAGTTTAAGACACTCTTCTCTAATTTAGAAATTAACATGTTCCCCTCAAGGATGGTTTGCAAGACAATCAGAGTAACACTACATTAGGGGAAAGTATAAAACCTTCCATTTCCAATGATATTTTTTCCATATGCACATTGCTCAAGATGAAGGGAGAAAATATGTGTCATCTCATTCGCTTTGACTTTGTATTCTAACTGTTCTAAGTCACCCTATATTATTCATAAAGCACTTTTTTACTTATTCAGCAAAGATTGCAGAAGAGATCCATTGTCTTCTTGGTCCAGAACCCTCCCTTTCTCTTCCCAAGAACTGCTTAAACTTACTGACACATCCACCAAGTTATAATGGGGGACTGTGAGCATGGAGGGCAGGATTGTAGCCAGGATTGACACAAGATGAATCAGTCTTTCCTTGGAGACCAGTTTGTGATGAGCAAAGAAAAAAGAAAGAATTGCAGCGGAGAGGCAAGTGTACTAAGGGGGTTCAAATTTCTAGTTCTAGTTGTTCCTATAGCCCAGTGACATTCTTGCTACACATAATCTTAAATTCAGCATTTCTAATCTGTCTTGGCTTCTAAGAGCAAATACATTCTCTTTTATCAAAGCTGGTGTGCATAGAATTTCTGCTTGCTAAAATCCAACAGACTAATGACTAATATGAAAATGCATGTATTTCGTTAGGCTTGGTTGTCATCTCTTCAAGTATTAATTAACTGTGAATTATATAGGTATGATTCAATTCCTTACTTGAATTTTGTTATGTCTTATTTAAATTTTCTTCTTTTGAAACACATATTTTGAGCCCAATTCAGGATCTCCATTTTCCTTCTAGCAGACATTTAACATCAATGCTACACAGGGTAAAAGGAAGCCTGGAACTAAATGTTGAGTTTTATTGTCTCCATGAGTAACTTTCCTTGCTCCTTTCTTGACCATTTTTAAACCTCAGAACTGGTGGAATTTTGGAAAAGGAGGTCAAAGGACCAACAAGGTCTCCACTGGCTGTTGGTATTTCAATACCGTCACAGAGAAAAAATCCACATTGATGCCAAAATTTATGAAGATTGACATAACACAAGGTTCTGTTTATGTACTTCTGAAGAGGAAGCAGACATGTGAACCACTGCATCTTGAAGTGTTAGTCATTATTTTTAACCCGTGTGCACAGTAAGCCGGGAGTATCTGGGAATGTATGTCTCTCCCAGTAGTTATTAGTTTTAAACTTAACTAATAAATGTCAAACGCAGAAACATACATACCCAAGCCATCTTACCTCTGATCAGTAGCACTTTGTGATGTGTTTTCAATGAGCTTCTTGGCAGGTTTGAGCCAGAGCTATTTTCTGAAACTTCTTGATATTAGCCCCTTGCTTGGCTTTCTTCTCTTTTCTACTTCATCCCCTGTCGAATTCCCTTGGAATCACATTCTAATAAATCTCCTTCACACAAATCCTTATTTTAAGGAATTCTTTTGAGTCCATGGATAGCATATATATTAGTGACTGGGATTTTGTTTACATCAAAGAGAACCTCATGCAAAAAGGGACCACTTATCATTCAAATTTTAATATGAGAAAAGCTTGCTCAGTTTCTCTGTAATCCTACTATTATGCTTTATTATAATTCAGTATCACAGATAATTTTCATCTGGGCCCTTGGTCAGTAGCCAAATATAGCTCACATTATTATTTAATATTACATATCGTGTGGGTATTCACATATAACTTTCTATTTTATAGTGCACACTAACTATCCTTAATAATAAACAATTATCCAGTGTTTCTTAACCAGAAATAAGGTAATTGTCACATTGTTTTTTGCAGTACAAAAGACAGAGATTCTCTTCTGTGTAAGAATGTTCCCCCCAACCCAGTCTTTCATAAAAAGCACTCACGTACATTCATGATAAAACATTACAAAGCTCTAAGGTCAGGGTTCAAGTCCATCTAAAACTGTAAAACTATCTCAATGAAGGAAAGGACAATAGAGTTGATTCTTTTATTTATTCATTTTATTTGTATTCATTTTTCCCTATTATTTTTGTATAATTTTGGAAATTTTTTGGAATTCATGTTTTAGATTCATTTAAAAGATTCTTCTGATAAAAGAGAATTAGTAGATTATAAAATTAAAATAAGTGCTTGTATTTTATGAGTTTAATAATCCTCATTCCCCAAACCTAAATAGGATATTGTGTGAAACCTGTTGGTGTCCTGCTTGGTTCCTTTCACCGGCCAGTGCAGGACCCTTAACCCACAATAAGTGTTATAGCAGCTCAAGCCTTACAGCTGCTCCCTTCTCAAATTGCTCTTCACCACTCAGGAGCCACGTGGCCTGGGTAGGGTTGCCAGATTTAGCAAATAAAAATGCAAGACACACAATTAAATGTAAATTTCAGATAAACAATATGATCATTTTTCAGTATGTTTCATGCAATATTTGGGACATATTTACACTATAAAATTATTCATTGTTTATCTGAAATTCAAATTTAACTGAGGGTCTTATATTTACTTGGCAATCCTTATGCCTAAGAAATTATTTCCTCATTCTTTTTCATTCTCTTCCCCCTTCTCTAATCCTTCCTTTCAGCTAGAATGACAAACACTGGGGAGCAAAAGTGAGCCTGCTTGTCTTAGGTGGGATCATTCTTGAGAAATCCATGTGTCCATGCTGAATAGCCTCTAGATGAGACCTCCTCTTTGCTTAGCTTTATTTCCCTGCCTGTATTATTCAAGGTTCTCCTGAGACACATAACCAATAAAATATATATAGATAAATGGAAAGAGATTTATTATGAGGTATTGGCTCACATGATTATGGAGGCTGAGAAGTCCCATGATCTTCTTCCCTTAATTTCTCTTTCCTGAGTGCACGCCTTAATAATTAATTCACTTTCACAAGAATCCCAGACTCACCTAGTAATTATTTTTCCAGTCCAAAATATATAAGTGGAATTGACATGCTTAGAAGTTGGCAGAACCCATACATATATTTCTTGACCTGTAGATTAATAACTATCGTAGTAGCAAAGGACAAGTAGAAATCCCTGAAGCAAATCCATATCCATATATATTTATATATATATACACACACACATACACACACACCCCGTATATATGTATATATATGCAATATCTGCTATGAATGGGAGAGATCACTGCCACTCTAAAAAACTTAAAGATGCAAAGATTGTAATACTCATCACATCTCTATGTAATTCACCTTAATTCACTTTTTTATTTGAACAAAAAAATCGATCTGTCAAAAAGTTAACTAATTAGTATCCCTAAACAGAGCTGTGGTTGTAGATGTGGTATCTGTTCCAAAGTAGGTTAAAATGATCATCATGTGTACTATGTCCCTAATAGTTGAATACATAGATCCAGGAACCAAGAGGTGAAAGTTGGTGTTGTGCTACTCACTATCACTCGGTGTGATCCACTTGGAAACTGTGTGTTCTTGCTGAAACTTTAAACGCTGTGGGTCAAGAGGTCTTGATACAAGAGATGTTGATGTTTTACTAGGAAATATAGTAAGTGTTCCACTCAGATGAGATTATAATTGGTGCTTATATGAGTGAGCTCTTTATGCCAATAGACCAGCACAGACTGACATGCACAATTGACACAAGCATTTACAAGACTGTAGGATCACTGTTGTATAATGGAGACAGAAAGAAATACATTTGACATTCTGGTGATCCAATGAAGCATCTATTTTTGCTTGCATGACATTTTAGTATACATATATATATACACACACACGCGCACACACACACATATTTGAAATATATAGTTAGATTAATAGAAAAGTTGCAAAGATAGTATGGAAAGTCTCTGTATATATTTCACATTAATGTCCTCTAATATTACCATCTTATATATACAATACAATTATCAAAACGGCATGATTAACATAGGTGCAATACTATCAATCAAAAGGCAAACTTTAATTGAATTTCACTACTTTTTCCACTCGTGGACTTTGACTAGTTTGTCCTTTTTCTGTTCTAAGATCCAATACAAGATACCATGTTGCATTTAATTTTCATAACTCCTTATTGTCTTCCTCTCTGTGACAGTTCTTCGTTGTTTCCATGATTATTAACAATTTTGAAGAGCAGTGGTCAGGTATTTTGTAGAATGTTTCTCATTTGGGATTATCTGATAATATGACTGAGTTTGTCAATTTGGGGGAAGAATAGCACAGAGGTGATGTGCCCTTTTCATTGCATCACATCGGGGAGTACATGATATCAGTTGTCTTATTACTGATGATATTAAACTTGGTCATTTGTTTCAAATAATGTGCCTAGAATTCTCCACTGCAAAATTATTTTTTATATTTTCAAACTATTCATTAGACATGCATTACTAGGTCCAGCTCATGCTCAAGGGAGGGAGAATTAAGCTCCACCTCCTGGAGGGAGAAGTATTAAGAATTGGTGAACATATGTTAAAGCCACCATGGTAATTAATGGATAATTAGAGGGAGAAAATTTGTGCAATGCGAATATCCTGTTTTTCCAACAATTTTTACCCACTACTTGTAGTATGCATCAGTTCATTTGGCTTGCAGGAATTGTTGCTCTGGTGCTCTTCTGTGGTGATTTTCTATTTTTATTTCTTTTACTTTTATTAATTGGAATGTTTCTTTAAGTAGGAAATGTCCCTCAATGAACTTTTAACACTGGAGGATTCTTTCAGTTGAATGGAAACCTCCTCACCTAGAAGTTAGATAGCTACTCACCAACCAGCAACTAGTGATGGCATGACATGGGGAGATAATATATTACTGTTGTTAAGCTACTCAATTTCTGGTACTTTGTTACAGAAGCTCTAGCAAACTAATACAAAGATTGTTGATTTGTTTAATTGTATAGAACTAAATGCAACACATACATAAAATGCCTATAAGTAAAACTACTTTTTAAGACATATTTTGCTATTTTTAAATTAATCTTTTTAATGTGATATCACTGAAGATTGACACACAGTTCTGAAAATCTAATAAAATCAGTGGATTTTATAAATGTCAATATCCTGATTCTGATATATACTATAATTTTATAAGATGTTATAATTGGGATAAAATGTATAAAGGGTATATGGAAATTTCTCTGTTTTATTTGTTACAACTGCATGTGAAAACACAATGATCTCAAATTTAAAAATTTAATTGAAAAAAAACTAAGTATGTCCCAAGACAAACAGTTCTTGTTCGTTAAAAGTATCCTACATTCACTGCTCCTGCTGACTGCATTTCTTATATGATACCTGTGGTAACTTGATTCAAAAATCTAGGAACTTCCAGCCGGGCGCGGTGGCTCACGCCTGTAATCCTAGCACTCTGGGAGGCCGAGGTGGGCGGATCGTTTGAGCTCAGGAGTTCGAGACCAGCCTGAGCAAGAGTGAGACCCCATCTCTACTAAAAATAGAAAGAAATTATATGCACAGCTAAAAATATATATATAGAAAAAATTAGCCGGGCATGGTGGTGCATGCCTGTAGTCCCAGCTACTCGGGAGGCTGAGACAGGAGGATCGATTGAGCTCAGGAGTTTGAGGTTGCTGTGAGCTAGGCTGACGCCACAGCACTCACTCTAGCCTGGGCAATAGAGTGAGACTCTGTCTCAAAAAAAAAAAAAAAAAAAAAAAAAAAAAAATCTAGGAACTTCCAAAAGCAAGGTTCTTTTTAAAACACAAATTTGACTTTAGAGTTATGTAAATCTCATTTAGTTTTCCTTGAAGTTGTTCCAAGATGAATCTGTATTTACCCTCATGTCCTAGTCCATTTTATCTTTTCATCATAGCACACTAAAAATTCAATGCTGTTGAACTAACACTCTAGGACCCTGTAATCTATAACAATAATCTGGACTGACCAGATTATTTTTTTACTTTATTATTAAGTAAGAAGGACCATTTAGGAAGCATGCGTAATGGGGCACCAACACAGTCTCCAGATATGCATCCATGTCATGTTTCTTTTCTCAACAATGTATGTGGTTCACAACAAAATAAAGAATTTAAACATTGGCCCCAAGGAGGAGGCTGAGGAGTCTCTCCTTGCTCTGACCTCACTATGTCACAGCCAATACAGAAGACTACTGTTGGGCCTAATTTTCTTTGGTGTAGAATCACCATGCAAGCAAACATCAAAGATATTAGATACAGCATTTCTTTTTCACTCATCCACTCTGCAGGAGTAGTGAGCACATGTAGGACGGTTTCAAATAGCTATTGTCTTTGTGTTCTTTTTAGATGTGTTTTGTTCTTCCAAATGTAGAGATGATAAACTTCCCCAGCCTACAGGAGAGGATTCTGTTCTTCATTCTCTTCATGAGATTAATTATTTTTGAGTAAAAATGAGAGATTGGAGGAGTGGTATTTATTTTGCTTTGTTACTACCTAGAAATTGGAAATAGTTACTAGTAGGATCCCTTAGAGAGCCCAGTCCAGTCAAGGTGACTGTGGCTAAAAGACCTCCAAATTAATATCACAGTGGTTTGCCATTAGCTCTTTACTCACCGTTTCTGCTAACTGCCAACCATTCATTACAGTCTGTCTTCTTTTTGCTGCTATTTACTATTTTTATAAAGCAAAAAAAGGCTTTTGTGGCATTAATGACTGCTGTCAAGAGATGAGTGGATCTGTTCTTGGCCAATAGTCTACTGATCTTTGATCACTTAGTGTCGTATGGTGCCTAGTGAATCCATCTTTAAATGTGTGGACTTTACCTTCATTTGCATATCTTATTTCAAATGAATTAAATTATTATAAACCACCTACAATGACTTTTACTATATACCTTAATGCTAAATGTACCTTTTTGTGAAGCAACTATATTAAGTCTGCCTCTATCTCAGTAAATGTCTACAAATCAGAAATGCTTTATTTCTCAAAAACCTATTTAGTTTTGCCTTATTAATTTTATTTTTATGATTTTCTATGTTCTTTAAATAGTAAGTTTCTAAGTTTGAAGAGTGATTCCATCAGAGGTAATTCTGCCTTAGGAGTTAATCAACCGCCTGGGAATCAAGGACTCTGATTTTTAATTTCCTTTCTTTGAATAACTTGCCAAAATTTTGAGATAATCACTAATTTCAGGTACATCAAATCTGCCTTAAGTAAAGTAGGGTTAATAACCTAGTGAGGATTTGGTGAGGTGTAACTAATGGATTTTGATACTGTGCAATGATAAAATACCTCAGGGGGGTATTTGAAAATAGGTTTATCATTGTACTGAACCAAATTTCTAAATATGTAATTTCTCTATAAACCTAAACACAAATGCCCAATCTTTGTACATGTGTTTATTCTGTTTCTGGATCCTACAGATTTCAAAGTTTTGGTTTATTCATGGATAGCATAAGAACAAGTAAAACTAAAGCAACATTTCTATTGTTCATATTGAAAACACCTCTGAAGACTAAATAGTAAATGAGGCCTAAAATGAACAGTCAGCTTGAGCCCAGCAGGAGAGTTCCTCAGAGGGGAACAGATTTGGAAACTATCATCACTTTTCCATTTGCTGTATCTCTACAGAGGTGTACATTTCTAGGAAATTGCATGGACTGCCTAAATGGGAAGATCTGCAGAGTGAAGAAAATTATGCTTTCCTGGTCATCTCAAATTCCTATCTGTCTAGTACACCAGAATCTCTTATTTCTTATCAGCATATTTTACCTGTCAAGATTGCATATCTCATTAGGGTACTTACTATTAATATATATTCTAAATAGGCCACTGATCAGTTCCAGTTCCTAGAGTTGCAGGCAATTGTAGAAGGAGAGGACAGTGTTGATTCCAACAGGACATAGAACAATACATGTCATTTCAGTTCCAAAAGATTGAACACTGATGTTTCTGTAAACTCAGAGCATATACAAGTCCCTTGAGGTGAACTACTAGTCTTTTTTTTTTTTCTGCTAAACATTCAGCCATTACTGTTAATGATAATAATCACAACAATGATAGTACTATGTACAATTTATTCAACATATACTACATGCCAGACACTCAATGTAAACTTTCTATATGTAATATCTTATTTTTTTTTTCACAAGCACCTTGTGAGGTATTTTTATCTTTACCTTACATATGAAAATACTGAAGCTTAGAGAATTGGAGTAACATACTTATTTAAGTGAAGGACCTAAATAAAAACTCAACTTTATTTGAATCTAAAAGTCACCCTACTATGGCATTACTGTCTCTCTTCGTTAAAAGATGATACTGTAATGAATTAGTCATCCTGAAATTTTAGCCCGGGGTTGTGATATTCTGAGAGGTAGAATGACTCCAATTTTCCTGACATGGGGTCTAAAATTTCATAATTGAGAATTACATAAATTGGATCATTAGAAATCTCTTTGAAAGGCAAATACTAGTTATTCACTGATGAGTGAGAATAAATGTCAGCTCACTTTTCTCTAACAGTGGACTAGTTGTGACTATGAAATGAACATTTTAACAGAGAGGGTTGCAAACCAAGTTAGGGGAAACTGTGCAGTAGTAGGTAAGCTTTCTATCCCAGGGCCCTTTCTAGCACCTATGTTTTCCCATCTCTCTGCTTTTCTTCCGTATTTCTGCTTATGTTCCCCAAATTTCCTTTCTCACTCCGACACCCCTCTGTCTCACTCTCCATAATTCTCTCCTCCCTCCTACCCACTCCTTTATTTCTCTCTCTCCTCCTTCCCTCATCTAACCTCTAAGTATTAAGTCAGCAGACTATACAATGTGTCCACTTATGCTTTTATATTCAAAGTTGTTTTATTTCGAGTAGGAGAAATCTGGAGACTTAATATCTTTGTGACCCCCTCAGGGATGGAAATAAAGTATCAAAACTGACCAGTGGAGGTGTTGGTTTGGTCACAGTAGACTAATCAGAAACCCTTAAATCATATTTCCTTTCTCAAAAAATCATATTTGAGAACTACAAATGAAGGTATTTTGGGGACTGTAAGTAATTATGAGGACTTACTAAAGGTGGATGAAGGACCAACTGGCATTGTGAGAAGCATGATTGTGCTGACCCTAGAGATCACTGTTGAGGAACACTAAGTTTCTAATTGTAAAATATTTTTCAACATGATAAATGGCAATCCTACACCAGGCTCAACAGACTTTGCAAAGGCCAGAGAGCAAATATTTTCAGCTTTGAAAGCTATAAGGTCTCCGTAATGACTCCTCAACTCTGCCATTTTAGCAAGAAAGTAGGTGCACATAATTTGTAAATAAGTGTCCATGGCTCTGTTCCCATAAAGCTTTATTCACAAAAATGGGTTCATGGCCGATGTGGTCCATTGGTTATAACTTTCTAACCTTTGTTTTAGATTGTCTTTTGTCTTTCACTGCCTATATTTAATCAATCACCATATTTTAAATAATCTACCTCCAAACAGGTTTTGTCCCCCTCTCTCCTTTCCTAGACTCGTATTATGTGACATTTCTTGAGTTTATTAATGCCTACACAGTCTCTCTTTTACACTTCTCAATGCCTGTCAGTTGTTCTTACTCTCCCAATTTTAAGGCTTAACAAAAATTAAGTAAACTGTCTCACATCATGCAATTGTTAAGTAGTTGGAATATGTTTGGTTGGGAAACCTATGGTTTTAATTATCTCTTCTCTAGTCTCCCATATGATAGCTTTGCCTCTGTTCACAACCCTCATTCCCATCTTGCACAAGACTATCAGAATAATTAACTAAATCCCAAACATACTCAGGTTCCTCACTTGATTAAAAGTCTTTGATGAACTGGCTCTGGCTTACCTCTCCAGCTTTGCTCCAGCCAGAATCCCTTATTCTCCCCACCCCCTCCTCCTCACATACACACTCACACTGAATTTAGCTCTGAGTTTAGCTCTCAGCCATACCAAACTGCCTAAAGTCCTATACACACGGAAAGCCACTTCCATGCTGCCTGTTGATTCCTGATTCCTTGCTGCCCCTTACTCTCTTCCTCTCCCCTGTTTATTATTCTCGGCCTTTCCCTGTATTTCCAACATTTTTCTAAGAAAACTTTCTTGACCCTGAAAATTCAATGTAATCTTTATCTTTTTGTTCTCCACTGTAATCTGAATGTTTTTTATAGCTCATGTTTTATATATATATATAAAAATTGTATAATATGTTTTAATGTACATATTTTTTATTTTTATAGTACATCTGCCTTTCCTGTTAAATAGACTAGGGTACCATCTGGGAAAAAAATTGACTAAGACTTGTGCAGCTAGAAGCTTTTACACCATTTTCAAGAGAACTGAGGGCCACACAGATGTGAGGAGGGTACAAGGAAAAGGGTGCCAAAGTGAGCTGTGGTTATTCAAAGTATATAATAGGCCTTTGTGAATATGAAAATATATCCTGGTGAGAAAGGTTATAGACAGATATACATTTACAGGGGTTTTACTTGTGGTTTTTTGTTTGTTTGCTTGTTTAGGGGGAAGAAGGGGAACTATAATATGAGAGACATGCAGTATAATCTAAGTGATGTGACCTGATAGGGTTGCATCTATGGTACATGGATTGCTTTATAGTGAAGATATAATCTTGAAAAAATAAAAATAGTCACATAATGCAGTGGTCCCCAACCTTTTTGGCAACAGGGACTGGATTCATGGAAAATAATTTTTCCACATACTGGGAGGTTGAGGGGGGAGGTATGGTTTCTGGATGATTCAAGTGCATTACATTTATTGTGCATGTTCATTTTATTTGTATTATTATTACATTGTAATATATAATGAAATAATTATACAACTCATCACAATGCAGAAGTAATGCCACCACTGATCTGACAGGAGGCAGAGCTCAGGCGGTGATGTGCAAGATGGGGAGCGGCTGTAAATACAGCTGAAGCTTCGCTTGCTTGCCAGCAGCTCACCTCCTGCTGTGCGGCCTGGTTGCTAACAGGCCACTGACTGGTATTGTTCTGCTGCCCAGGAGTTTGGGACCACAGATATAATGAATACTATAGGACAGTTACTTCATATCAAATGAAAATACTATACGAAATAAAATGTTCAAAACACTACATTTAGGAGCATCCAAAAACTCTGATGATAATTATGATTATGACCAGGATTTTGAAGTTCAACTATTAGAATTGTCCTAAGATACAGATTTAAGGATGAAATCCTAAGTGATATAGACCTATAAAAATAATTGAAACACCTTTTGAAATCTTTTTGATTTTTTTTTTTAAACTATACTTAAAATAACTTAGCATGTTAAAGCACAAAAGGGTCTTATATCATTTAGGGCAAATGTTTTCATAGTCTCTGAATAACGTATTTGTCCTATTCTTTTATTATTTTACATAGGACAAACTATTTTACTTTTCTAGAGCTGCCTTCTCTATTTGGAGACTGACTTTTTTATATTTTTATTTTAAAAATTAAATTTAAAATTTACAAAGCCCACTGATACTACAGAGTAACCTTAAGACTCGTCTGTTAAGTTAGTCGGAAACTCTCCCACTAGGCTGCAACCTTGCTGAATGGGCCACATGGAGGTAAATAACCTTATTCTACAAAAACTTACAAAAAACAGTGTTGGTAGTTATACAGTCAGGGATGAGTGATTTGGGGGAAAAGAAGCTTCTTTGTGAATTTATCTGAGAATAATGTTTCCTAGTGAACTATTCCAAACACCTGAGTGGCCCGAGGGAGTCTTCTCCATGTCTCAGAAGTATAGTGTTTGATAGCTCACACACTTTACTCATGACAATTGTAAGATGATCCTAAGCTGCAGTCCTATCTCCTAACAAGGCTACAAGGAATTCCCAGGAGACAACCCAGGAGTTGCATTTCTGCATTATTCCTTCTAATTTCAGAGACTCAAGAAGGACAGAAAATAAAGTTGCAATACTTTATAAATCCTAATTCATTAAAGTTCATGGAGAGTATGGTGTGCAAGCCTTCAAATTGTCCAAAGATGTTGTTTTATTTTTGATTGGGATAATGAGAAATATTGTGTAAAGAATTATATCTTGTGAATGATAATATGCCTCAAACCACCACATGTAATGTAGTGGCTGAATCCATTGCTATTCATCAGTAACCAACAGATAATAAATAGGAGACAGTGATTGCATATAGTTTTAATATAAATGATTTAATCTATGGAAAACATGAAGGTGGAAAAAGACCTATTAGATTTGGTGGCAAATCAAATCCATATGTACAATTGACAGACGTATACTTCTATTTTATAAGACAAAATTTAATAGTAGAGGGTTTATGAGATTCTTATTTTCATATTAAAAATCTCTGAAGCATATCATAGGAATGATTGATGTTTATCAAAGCCAATGCATTAAAAAATATAATAACCTGGGTATGCTAGTCAACTCTAAGCCTATAGTTCTTAAACTATGCAAAGAAATTCATAGAGATGCCACAGGGTATTCTAAATGTTCAAGGTAAACACAGATATATCATACAAACTACTAGAACATTAGATTTTCTGCATTAATTTTGATGATGTCATATCTTTACAAAGGTGGAATTTCAATCATTGCTGTGAAAAAAAGCAAGTACTGTATGAAATGAAGGTGGTGCTGTCTAAACCTTGAGAAGTTGTGCATCCTCATCCACCTGTGAGTAGTCGTGGTTATTTGAAAATGAAATAAATATATTGTTTTTCCAATTTATGTGTACTATTTTTTCAAATGGTTACTATGTTCTTTGAAGAAAAATGTTTATCAAATTGTTTGGACCTTTCTATCTACTAAACACAACTGTTATGTATTTTTTTTTTTTTGTCCTGTAATCACAATGAAAAAAGGGTTGAGACACTAAGGTTACTGTGAACCCAGAAAGTTTGTAAACCTCTTCTATGATCTCACATGGCATAAGTGCAAAAATAAAATATAAAAAACATATTATATTGTGAATAATATAATATTCTCTTTTGAAAGAAACAAATATCTTTAATTTGATATTATGCATCATCAAAAATATTGGTATGAAGCAAAAGAAGATAATTGTGCTATCAATGTTTTTATCATTACTACCTACCTAATACAGAAATAATTATTACTACTGTGTAATTTCTAATTCTCACAGCAATCCACGTATCTAGATGTGAAAGGTCTTGGTAAAAAATTTACCTAATGGGATCAAGAGAACGGCACTAGTATGTGGTGGAACTGAGATTGTGCCCACATCTTCTTTCTGTAAACCTAGTACCCATTTCCTGTACTATTTTGCCTCTATGTGTTAAGCACACTTGGCACTGGGAATTCAAAGAAGAATACTCAATTAGTTTTAATTGTGTTTAGTTTGGGGATGGAATTTTAAAAAGGAAACTAATAAACTGGAATATGCCTAGAGTGACAAGGAGAGAAAATTCAATATTAAATTGTTTGAAGAATTATTGAAAAATGTGAGGCTGTTTTTCTGGAAAGAAAAAAGTTTAATGGAAACAAAATAGTTGCCTAGTATTTGAAGGATCATTAATTCAAAGAAACCTCACATTGATTTCTTGTGGCTGGAGTAGGGGGAGAAGACCACCAGGGAAGGAGGCAGGGGCTCAAGATAAATGATTCATCACAATGAGAGTTTTCCAAAATGATATGAGCTGCATTTGGAAAGTAATGACATTTGCATCTTTGTAGGCATTTGAAGCAGAGACTTATTGGGGTAATTATTGGGTCAATTTTAGACACAATGCCTGTGTTGGAAAACATTTAAAATAGAAAACATCTAAATTTATTTCACACTTCATGACTCTGGACAAATTCACCACTTGCCACAGGCAATGTTGTCCTGGCTACTAATAACCAAATTAAAAATATGATCATATATTGGATTCCCTGTGGCTCAGGTGGACTTAGGAAGTTTGTACTGAAAAGAGAGAAGAATCAGAATCTAGAGAATCAATTTAAGACAACAACCAGGGAAGTAAAAAATAAGCAAATGCTGTTGAGAATTAGGAAGAGTACAATTCAGAGGAAGTAAAGTTTGGGATTAAAGTCCGGGCGACAGAGCCAAGCAAGTGAACCTGAAACAAGAACAAGTCAAATCAAAGGGGGAACTGGGGGGAGGTGAGGTGGAAGGTCTATATGATTTGAATTTAGGTGGCAATAGTTTAGTCCATTTGAGATCTGATGTAAAACTACTGTTAGCCTAGCTCAAATATCACATACTGTGATTATAATTTCATTAACCTGATGTTTGCTGCCTTTTTATTAATTGTCCCCCTAGCATCAATGTTTGCTACGCTAGAAAATCATGCAAGATGCTATTTCTGAGAGTGCTTCTCTCCCTGTTTAATTGAAATGAATATCACTTTACTAATATAGTGACTCAAACAGGCAACTATAGAAACAACATTCAGATAAAATTAGTCAAAACAAATGCAATCTGTTTCAGGCATTAATAGCTTTATTATCTGGTTTATGAATTTATTTGGAATAAAGAATACCATGGAGAATGATTTTAGTTGAACAATCCAGGCAAGAAAAAGAACTATGAAACAACACAAGTTTCTTCTAAACATACATTGCTGGACAGAAATTTCCTAACAGCCTCTGAACATTTTTCTTCCCTAGGCCAGAAAAGCCCCAGAATGCTGCCTGTTGAGGCATTCTTGAATAAAGCAGCAGGGGACAGCCAACAGTCCCAGGCCTTGTAATAGATTTTAGGGGACAGAGATGCCCCATTGAGAATGATAAGAACAACTGGCTCCAAATCATTCTTGCTTTACAATCTAAATCCTTTTAACAATGGTGAAGAACGTGAGGGGGTTGCCAAGAACAAGGCTGAGGAGAAGAGATGTGGGAAGAACTAGAAGAAAGAACCTGATTCGTACTTATGGTAATTTGCATTTTGTGAAGTCACACCTCCCTGTTGTGTAATGAAATATTCAGAGAGCAGTAAATGACAGTAGATTCTTTAACATAACAGCACAACACAGTGCCAGAAGCTCTTCAACAGCACTCTCTCTGCTTACCATTGGGCTCAAAGTCAAATAATATCACTCGAGAGGTAGCAATAATTTGATGAGCTAGCATAAGCTCTACCTGAGTGGAATGCTGTGGTCATCAGGTCTACCTTGCTACCAGCAATTAAAAATTAACCGTGGCATTTTCAAAAAAAGTGTGTAGCAATTTATATGCAGCATCTCCTCTGCTTGACATGTCTAAAGAGCACCTGCTTTCTTAAGTCAAGACCGTTACACACAATGAACCTCTTTCGTGTGCAATGTGCAAAGCTAGGTCATTAACACACCTGCCAGAAAAGCAAAGAAGATGGAAAAAAAAATCCTTTCTTTTGGTAAACTCATTCCTTTAAGACATTCAGGTTCCCCCTTGCTGTCCTTTGAACACCCCAATTACCTCCTCTTGCTCTTACAAACAAGTGGTGTGAATTTTAATCAGCTGGAATGCAATCAAGGGCTGAAATAAATAGTGGTGTTAAATCATTTTTACGGAGAAAAACAACTCACATACCTATGCTATATGTGTCTCTGGTTTTCACAAGGGTGGACTGAAACAAACATTGTCTTATTTTTGTTTCAACCTCTGTTGACTTTCCTCTACATTCCTTTCCCCTAGTATGCCAGAGCCTCAGTTCTGAGAATAATTAGCAACACCCTCTGGTGATAACAGGGCCACAGCAACCTAACAGCGATATCTTGCAGGCGCCAGCTGTGCTTCAGTATTTATTTATTAAGATCACAATATTTACACAGTATGAACTCATTGAGATGGTGGGGGAATTGAGCAATGCTCTAGCAGCTAAATTTTGTCTGTATTTTTAAATAGAGATGAAAAAAGTTCTAGGCTGTGTACTGTTTATTTCTCTGCATAGAAAATTCCAGCTTCCAATTCCAATCCAGTCCTGTTTTGCTAGCAGCTTGGCATGTAGACCCTGGAGGGGCTTTGCAGGCATGCACTGCGGGGGTGCTGCAATGAACCCTGCTTGTCCAATGCAGAGGGGAAGCTGCGGTAGATATATGTGATGACACAGCAAAGAAATCAGGCAGCAGGTTTTCAGTGGCTGATAACTCCACTCAGCCTAGAGCTGTGAATGAACAATCTAGACATTTGCTCGAAATTCCCACTTCACCCGAATTATTATAGCTTTTCATTTGTTCTTCTGTAAAGATTTGTTATCACAGTGGTAAGCAACATGTGTTCCGATGTTCATCTGCAAAGTGAGTTGCTATGTAAAGCCCTACCTTGGAGAGGATTTTCGATGTAGATAGGCAGTTTTACGACTTTAGTTAGGAAAAAAAGTGTTAAAAGTATATTTTAGGTTGGAAAGAAAGAAACGGCTGTAACAAAGAGCGCATGCTTTTTTTTTCGGTCATGTAGAACTCCCTGATATTTCTGCCTTGAAGTTCCTCAAAAAAGAGTTGTTTCTACTTTTGAAATATAAATATTATTCATCAATGAGTAGCAATCATAGGACATTGTGGTAAGTGAATTATGCTAGACATAGAAAGACAAATGCTGCATGATCTCACTTATATGTGGAACCTAAGAAAGTCAACATCATAGAAACAGAAGAATGGTGGGGCTGGGTGGGAGAGGGATTTAGGGTAGGGGAGAAGCTATGTGACTGGGGGAGGGGGAAATGGGGAGATGTTGATCAAAGAGTACAAACTTTTAGTTATGCAGAGTGAATAATTCTGAAGTTCTTATACAATATAGTGGCTACAGTTAATACTGGATTGTATACTTAAAATTTGCTAAAAGAGTAGATCTTAATTGTTCTCATTGCACACAAAAAACATGGTAACTATGTTAGGTGATGAATATGTTAATTAGCTGGATAGTGGTAATTGTTTCACCATGTTTACATATGTCAAAACATCAGGTTGTAGACCTTAAATATCTATAATTTTTATTTGTCTACTATGCCTCAATAAAGCTGGGGGGGAAAGGAAATCATAGGATACGGTGTGAGGTATTTGGATTGTTCTTTTATCACGGTAATCTCAAACCAATCATCTAAATTTTCTGCATTTTTATTTTCTTAAGTTCAAAATTGTGCTTGTAGACAAATAATAATGATAGATTATTCCAATTATTTATAATAATATATCTAATTATAATTATATATTATAAAATATTGTTTAATTATAAATAATAATATGATTATATCATTATATATAATACATAACATTTTGGCTAATACATCTTTCTTAAAATAGTTGCAAATATTTGCATCTAGTTTAAGAAAGATTTATCAGACAATAATGTTGCACAAGGTCATAAATTATAAAGTTATTCTCAAGTACTGGTTATTTTCATGCCAGCCTTAGCCTTTTTAAAAATTAAAAAGAGGATAATGCAGCACTTCAGTTGACATTTAATATTGTAGAGTCCATATCACTTTATCTTTCATCAAGCTTATTGCTTTTGTATTATTAAAATATCCCAGAATGATCTAACATTAATAAGAAATCGAATTTTATGTACAATTTCAACTTTTGTTTTAAAAAATAGCTGCAAGGGAACATGGCTATTTTTTGGTAAATTTATTAGTGGAATAAAATACATACACCGAAACGTGAATAGAAGATAATCACACAGATT
Organism: Eulemur rufifrons; assembly: GCF_041146395.1. Lineage (NCBI taxonomy): Eukaryota > Metazoa > Chordata > Mammalia > Primates > Lemuridae > Eulemur > Eulemur rufifrons. The sequence goes on along the minus strand of NC_090997.1, from coordinate 88,138,284 downwards.
GATGAATGTTCTGGACCTGAATCCATCAGTGTACCCAGACCCAGATCAAGGAATGTATTAGTACCAGAAGACAGAAACCCTCTTGGGCCCCTCCCATACATTGTCCATCCCCACAAGTTAACTATTATTCTGCTTTTTAAAGGCGTAGGTTAGTTTGAAGAATAGTCACAAAATACATAGATACAACATTAACTTCTGGTTTAACATTGTTGACATTCCAAATGTTAATGCATAAACATGATTAAGGATAGTACAGGGTTGGAAAGGGGGTGATCTCTTTCCTTCCTGTCATAAGGGTCACAGCTGGCACTCCTACAACAAGAGAGAGATTAATAAAAGAAAGGAGTAACAGATTTATGTGACATGAGAACGTTAGGAATGAACACCCAGAGAACCGAGGAAAAGTGTCTATTTTTATGCTTAAGTTCAATGAAGAGTGGACAGCCGTGTAGAAATGTGATTGGATATGACCAAATGGTAAGAGACTGAGGAGGGAAACCCAGAAGGCCTGTTTGTTCAGGCCTCTGTGTGCAGTGTTGTTTCATCCTGGGTATGGGGTAGGAACCTTTCTGGAATGAGAGTCTTATGGCTCACAATCAAATAAGTTAGGTCAGAGAATTTCTTTATGATCAGCTCTTATACAGAAAGGGGGGAAGGTTAAAGTAATATTTTTAGGCTTTATGTTGGCTTTGGGGAAATGGGGTTCTGGTTTCTATCGCTTATGGGCAGGGATAAGGGTGGAGAATAAGGTGTGAGAGACAGGAGGGCAGGAGAAGGTCCCAGAGAAGGCTGCTTTGAGGCCTTTACTTAGGGGTATCATTTTCTGAGCGTAAAGAATAGCAAGAAAAATAGCTTTTAATTTTAAGTGGAAGACCATACATGCATCTGAATAACAACTGCTGACGGAGAAAACTGCTGTAATTATATTTGAAACGGAAAACAATCCTGTTCCATCTTCACTTGACTTCAGGCAAAACTCAGTAAGCTGGAACTTGACTGTTACTTCAGACACTGATGGTACATTTTAAATTGCCCCTGAGTTGTTCAGTTTAAAAGGTACCATGCAAGAAGAATTCTTCAATTCTAGCTAGAATAAATAGATAAGATGGAAATCTAAACAATGGCTAAAGCTAACAGAGGCTGAGTTTTAGGTTTTTTTTCTGTTTCAAGTGACTATTTTAAGTGTATGTTCAAAGATATTCAAGATTTTTTAATTCTCAAAAGCAGACTGATTTCTTTAACTTTAATTAATGCTGAGTGATTAAATTCTCCAAAATAAACTATGAGACATATTTTTAAATATTATTCATCTGATGCTATTTTAAGAAAGATGTTAATACTCATGGCTTATAAATGAATATGTGGAGCAATTTTCTACCTAAAAACAATACTTCACCTATATTTATATGCAAAAGACAGCTTAATGATCTCATGTATTTCCATGTGATTGGGGTATATTTGTGTATGCAAGTACATATTTAGCAATATACTATCAAATGTCTTTTGGCACTTGATAGACTTGAATCTCCTTACCAACAAAGCAACACACCACTAACATTTTCTAGTGAAACCTTAAAAATGTTAAATTATAGGAAACAACCATATGAGATTTATATAATTGATCCCCTCCCCTAACCCTAGTGGTTCTCAGGGCTTTGGACTTGAACTGAGACTTACATCATTGGTTCCCCTGGTTCTTGGGCCTCAAGATTCAGAGTGAATCATACTATTTGATTTCCTGCTTCTCCAGTCTGTAGATGGCATATTGTGAACTTCTCAGCCTCCATAAGTGTGTGAACCAAATCTTGTATCTCCTCTAATATACATGATGTATATTATAGTATAGTATATATACTATTGGTTTTGTTTCTTTGGAGAACCTTGAATAATATATATGTATAGTACTTGAATTAATAACTAAATTTATTGAAAGTACTGAAACAAAACCTTTTTCTAGATTTATAAAATTCAAATTAGGAAAAACATCTCTTGGAGACATAATATCCAAGGCATTTATTTTAATCTAATCTTCTGCTACTTTCTTTATGAATTGTATCTTTTTACTTATCCAGGAAGGATGAATCAGATGATACTGCCTCACCTCCAAATCTGGAATTTATAGTAAAAAGTCTAGCCATTTCTGTTGAGCTATCCTCACTGAATGGTGGACTTTAGTCCTGGGCCAAAATATAGTGGCATGCATGATTTCAAATGAAAGGAAATGTTCTTATTGGAACATCTATTTGGTCTGTTACAGTTCTGATAAAAACACTAAATCTGAAAATTTGGAGTTGTGTTCATTTTCTATCAGATTATTATTTTGTATCTTTGAATAAGTTTTTAAACTCATTGATCATTTCTCTCTATTGATAAAATGAAGATCATGAGAGCTTATTTCAAAGAGTAGTACTGAGCTAGGCACTTTCCATTTTCCTGTGGACATACTCCATTTTAAAAAAATTGTAATAGATTTAGGGGGTACAAGTGTTTTTTGTTACATGGATAAACTGTATAATGCTGAAGTCAGGGCTTTCAGTGTACCCATCACCAGAATAGTATATATTGTACCTGATACCTAGATTTCTTTTTATCCCTCAAGCCCCTCCCAAGCCCCCTCTTCTTAGTTTCCAATGTCCATTACACTACTTCATGACCATATATGCCCATCCTTTAGCTCTCACTCATAAGTGAGAACATGTGGTATTTGTTTTCCTTTCCTGAGATACTTCACTTAGGATAATGGTCTCCAGTTCCACCCAAGTTGATGCAAAAGACATTATTTCATTCCTTTTATGGCTGAGTAGTACTCCATGGTATATATATTTTCTTTATCCATTCATCAGTTGATAAGCACTTAGCCCATAACTTTGCAATTGTGAATTGTGCTGCAACAAACATTCAGGTACAGTTGTCTTTTTGATATAATGACTTCTTTTCTTTTGGGTAGATACCCAGTAGTGGTATTGCTGGATTGAATGATAGGTCTACTTTTAGTTCTTTGAGGAATCTTCATACTGTTTTCCATAGATGTTGTACTAATTTACAGTCTCACCAACAGTGTATATGCATTTCCTGTTCACCGGATTCATTTCAACATCTATTGTTTTTTGACTTATTAATAATGGTCATTTTGACAAGGGAAAGGAGGCTTCTCATTGTGACTTTAATTTGAATTTCCGGCCGGGCGCGGTGGCTCACGCCTGTAATCCTAGCACTCTGGGAGGCCGAGGTGGGCGGATCGTTTGAGCTCAGGAGTTCGAGACCAGCCTGAGCAAGAGCGAGACCCCATCTCTACTAAAAATAGAAAGAAATTATATGGACAGCTAAAAATATATATAGAAAAAATTAGCCGGGCATGGTGGCGCATGCCTGTAGTCCCAGCTACTCGGGAGGCTGAGACAGGAGGATCGCTTGAGCTCAGGAGTTTGAGGTTGCTGTGAGCTAGGCTGATGCCACGGCACTCACTCTAGCCTGGGCAACAGAGTGAGACTCTGTCTCAAAAAAAAAAAAAAAAAAAAAAAAAAAATTTGAATTTCCCTGATGATTAGTTATATTGAACATTTTTTCATGTTTGTTGGCTGTTTGAAAAAAAAATCTGTTAATGCTTTTTGCCCTCTTTTTGATAGGGTTATTTTTTTTTTTCTTGTTGATTTGAGTTCTTTGTAGATTCTGGGTATAAGTCCTTTGTCAGATGTACAATTTGTGAATATTTTCTCCCATTCTGTAGGTTTTCTAATTACTCTACTTCCTTTGCTGTGTAGAAACTTTTTTATTTAATTAAGTCCCATTTATTTATTTTTGTTGTTGCTATAGTTGCTCTTAAGGTCTTAGTCACAAAACCTTTATTTTCCATGGTCAATATCCAGAAGAGCTGTGAATCCGACCAGTCCTTGGCTTTGGTTTGTTGGGAAACTTTTTTTATTACTGTTGAAATCTCAATTCTGATTATTAGTCTGTTCAGGATTTCTATTTCTTCTTCATTCAAGCTTGGGGGGTTGTGTGTTTCCAAAAAATTATCCATTTACTCTACATTTTCTAGATTTTGTGTGTAGAAGTTTTCATAATAGTCTCCAATGATATTTTGTATTTCTGTGGTATCAGTTGTAATGTCTCCTTTTTCATTTCTGATTGAATTTATTTGAATCCTTTCTCTTCTATTCCTGGTTAATCCAAGTAGTGGTCTATCATTTCTATTTATCTTTTCAAACAACTTTTCATATTATTGATCCTTTGTATTTTTGTTGTTGTTGTTGTTTCAATTTCATTTAGTTCTGCTCTGAGCTTTATTTCTTTCCTTCTGCTAGCTTTGGGTTTGATTTATTATTCTTTTTATAGTTTCCTGATGTGTGCCATCAGGTTGTTAATTGTGATATTTCTTTTTGATGTAGGCATTTAGTATTATGAACTTCCCTCTTAGCTCTGATTTTGCTGTATTCCAGAGACTTTGATAGATTGTGTTGCTTTTGTTGTTCAATTTGAAAAATCTTTGGATTTCAATCTTGATTTTGTTATTGACTCAAGAACTGTTCAACAGCAGGTTGTTTAATTTCCATGTATTTGTGTAGTTTAAAGGATTCCTCTTGGAATTGGTTTCTAGTTTTATTTCACTGTGATCTTAGAAAATACATGGTTGGATTTTGATTTTTTAAAATATGCTGAGACTTGTTTTGTAGCATAACATATGATCTATCTTGGAAAATATTCAATGTGCTGAATAAAAAGAATGTATATTCTCCAGTTTGGGGGTAAAATGTTCCGTAAATATCTGTTAGGTCCATTTGTTCTAGAATCCCATTTAAGTCCAATGTTTCTTTGTTGATTTTTTGCCTTGATGATCTGTCTACTTCTGTCAGTGGAGTGTTGAAATCTCTGGCTTTTGTGATGTTGCTGTGTATTTCTTTCCTTAAGTTTAGTAATATTTGTTTTTATAAATCTTGGAGCTCCTGTGTTAGGTGCATATATATTTAGGACTATTACATATTTTTATTATATCAATCCCTTTTCATTATCTAATGACCATCTTTGTCTTTTTTTACTGTTGTTGATTTAAAGACTATTTTATCTGATCTAAAAATAGCTACTGCTGCTTGCTTTTGGTTTCCATTTGTGTGGAATATTTTTTCCCACACTTTAACCTTGAGTTTATGAGAATTTTTATGAGTTAAGTGGGTTTCTTGGAGGCACCATGTAATTGGCTTGCTGTTTTTATCCATTCTGCCAATCTGTGTCTTTTAAGTGGGATATTTGGACTATTTATTTCAATGTTAATATTGATATATGAGATACTTTACCAGTCATCATGTTGATTGCTACTTAGCTGCTATGTTTTCTTCCTTGTGCTACTATTTTATAAGTCTGTGAGTTTTTACTTTTGGTTGTTTTCACACTGGTGGGTATTATTGTTCTGTTCAAAGTGTAGAGTACTTTTAGGGATTTCTTGTAGGGCAGGTCTGGTAGTGAAAAATTCTCTTAGTGTGTGCTATGTGAAAACCTTTATTACTCCTTCATTGTGAAACTAGTTTTGCTGAATACAAAATTCTTGGCTGATAGTTATTCTGTTTAAGAAGACTAAAGATAGGGCTCCATTCCCTCCTAGCTTGCAAGATTTGCTCTGAGAAGTCTGCTGTTAGTCTGATAGGTTTTCCTTTGTAAGTGACTTGACACTTTGATCTCACAGCCTTAAAGGTTTTCTCTTTCCTTTTACTTTGGCCAGTCTGTTGGCTACATGGCTTGCAGATGTCTTGTGACCTTGGAGAAGGTCACATGTTCGATGACCTTCTTAAATCTAGATGTCTAAATTTCTAGCAAGACCAGTGAAGTTTTCCTCCATTATGCCCTGAAGTAGGTTTTTCATCCTTTCTGCTTTTTCTTCTTCTCCCTCAGGGATACCTATGATTCCTGTATTCAGTCATCTTACATAGTCCTATTATTCTCAAAGACTTTGTTCATTCTTCTTGATTCTTTTTTCTTTATTTTTAACTGACTGGGTTTTTTCAAAAGCCTTGTTTTCAAGCTCTGAAATTCTTTCTTCTGCTTGATCTAGTCTGTTGTTAAAACTTACAACTGTATTTTGAAATTCCCTGACTCTTTCATTTCCAGAAGTTCTGTTATGTTTTTCTTATGTTATCTATCTCTTTCATTCATGTCCTGAATTATGTTTTTGATTTCTTTGTGTTGGTTTTCAGCTTTGTCATCAATCCCATTGAGCTTGCTTGTGATCCATATTTTGAATTCCATATCTGACACTTCAAAAATTTCTGTGTGGTTGAAGTTCCTTGCTGAAGAGCAAGTGTGACTCTGGGGACGTTGTTATACTCTGTTGTTTTCATATTGCTGGAATTCTTGTGTTGATTTCTTCTTATCTGAAGAAGCTATCACTTCTTGTTTATGACATTACTTTTGTTTAGATGGGACTCCCCTAACCCCACCCCAAGGGCTTGACTGTGGTGTATATTATTAATAGGTTAAAACCTTTGACTTTTTTTGTGGCTAGTTTGAGATGGCCAAGGCTTTCAATAAATCCCTTAGTAATAGACAGCTTAATGTGGTGGTTTTCTCAAATGTTAATTATTTGTAGGTTGTACTGGTGACGTATTATACATGTGAGTATGTTCTCTGCTTCCTGCTGAGAACGAGAGATGGTGGTCCCTGAAATCTTGCCTATTTGCCCAGCCCCATATACTTCTAATGGCAAGAATTGTGTTGGGATGTCCAGTTTTGTCTCCAGACCAGTAGGTGACACTTGCAGCTGAGCACCGTACAAATGGATCAGCAAATGATGAAATGTACTATACATATTACCTTCACTGCCAGCAGGTTTAGATGGCAAGAGAAAGCAAGATGTGGTGTTGTTTGTGGAAGTTATGCCTGGCCCTGATCTATCAGAAGAAGCACTCAGACATGCCAGGTGCTGGGCTGGGCCCTGGAACTCCCAGGGGGCCCCTGCTTATGATCTGCCACCACCAAGGCTTATGTGGGTCAGGGGACAGAGTCAGGTGAGACTAGGCTGGGAAGTCTGTGTCCAGCTCACCAGAGGCTTGTCCAAGTGCTGTACCTTTTCACAGGCTGCTGGGAGGATACTAGGGGGTGGAGATGGCCCTACCAACTTAAGGAAACTGCTCATGAAATTGGAGCAGTCCAGAATCCACAGTCCCATAGATGGAATTGGGGTTCAGGTTTCTCCCCTTCCCTGGCTTCTGGTCAAACCAGCTAGGCCAGTCAGTAGGCAACTACACTCAGGCAGCACAGTAGGACAAGACTCTGGGCTCCCACAGCCAGGACAGAGAGCAGGGCTGCCATTTCTGAGGGCAGATTGTCCCGTTCCTACACTATGGTACAAATGCACTCTGCACTCTCATCTCAGTTCTTTCCATGTGGGCTCCCTCCCCACTTGAGATCAGTTCATAAATTGTCCCTCCCCAATGCCCCTGAATGATGGAATTGTGTCCTGGGAGTATGGGAACCAGTCCACACACCCATTTCTAGACCCCCGAGTCCAAATGCCATCCTGACTTAGGCGAAGTAGGCTAGTCCTGGCCATGTGAGGGGAACTCAGGCCAGCTGCTTGGAGTTTCACTGAAATTTTACAGATGGGAGGATGGCAGGAAGTGGAGAAAAGATGGCACTCTCCATGGAGGCAGCCAGGTGGGCAGCTCTGGGGAAAATGCTGACAGGCATGGATCTTCTGTTCCACACAACCCTCAATTACACCCTGGCCCACAATTGTGGTGGAGGAATTCCACCTTGGTACACAGAAGATTGCCAAGTTTCCTAACTCCCTGTGGTTTCTGGCGAAATCAGTTGGGCCAGTTACAGGGAAACTATGCTCTGTCAGCACAGTAGCACAAGTCTGCAAGCCTCTCTGCCAGGATAGAAAGAATAGTGGCTGTTTCCAAGGGTGAGAGATGTCCCGTGCATATGCTGGCTGCTGCACAAAGGCACTCCAGACTTTCCTCTCAGTTCTGTCCATGACAACTTCCTCGCCAATCAAGAGCAGTTTCACTAATCTCCCCCCGCATACCTCCAAATGACACAATCAAGGTGTGGGAGTATGGGAATAAGTCCGTAAACTCTTTCCTAAGCATCCAGAGTCCAAGTGCCGACCCTGACTAGGAAACGCAGGCTAGTCATGGGCTGTCCGAGGGAAACTCAAGCCAGCCACTTGGAGTTTAGCTGCAGTTTGGTGGGGCGGAGGGAGGGTGCAGAGAAAGGACACTACTCACTGTGGAAGAAGCCAGCTGGCAGCTCTGCAAAAAGGCTGGCACGTGTGGAGTTTCTGTTCCCCAAACCCCTAGCCCACAGACATGGCAGAGGAAACTTACTAAGGGGCACACATTGACTGGGTCCTTGTTTCCCTCGCTGGTCCAGCAGCAAGGTGGTAGTGGCTTCAGGACAGAGCTTAGAGAATTGAGGAAGTAGCTTCCAGTTAGTTCTGGGCACCAGTGTCTGGGTTAGGAAGCCTGTGAAACCTCTATCGAAGGTCCCCACAGCTCTCTGGGGCCCATGAATTGTTAAAAAGCTCTACTTCACTCAAAACTAGAAAGGTTCCAGGCAGGAGCTTTGGCCCTGAAGGTCTTCTGCTTACCCCTTCCCTGGGTCCTGGCTGGAGGCCACTCAAGGCACTCAAAAAACTCATGCCAGCAGTCCATCTTCTAACTTCACCCTCAATGTCCCCTGTCACTTCTCTGTTGTCTTCACTCTTTCTCCCTCTGACGATCTATTTGAAATATGGGTTTTGGATGACTATCCTGGCTGTCCTCTGGAGAAAAAGCATACGTCTGCTTCCTCTAGTCAGCTATCTTGCCTCAATCCAGCTCCCTTTTTTAGAAACTATATTCCATACAATCCTACCCCTAATACAGCAGATATGGATGTCTGATTTCAGCTGGAATAATCAAACTTATCACTCCTTTGGTGAAAGGGAATTGAGATACAAAAGCTGAGCTAATCAAAAATGATGGGCTTTGTGAGCCTCTTATATGCATGAAACAGTGAAGAAAACAGACAAAACTCCTTTGCTCTTGGAGCTTTCATTCTAGTTCTAGGCAACTGTGTGTTTTCCTTTTTCTTTTTTTTTTCACCCAAACCAACCAGTTCTCTAATTCTTGGCAGCCACTAATTGGGTGTCCTATGATTTAACTCAATTCTGACACTAACTACATGAAGTTAGAGCAGACCTCACAGGTTAAGTGTTCCATCCCACAAAACTGCCTCCTACTTCAGATGAAAGTTATAAGTAGTGAATTGCCAGGTTACCCACAACCTCTGTCCAACTTGGCTACAAATAAGGGGTTTGTAGGACTTCCTTCTCAGTTTTAATAATTTGCTAGAACAGCTCATAGCACCCAGGCAAACAATTTACTTACTATTACCAGTCCATTAGAAAAAACAGAACAGATGCATAGCTTGAGGTCCAGAAGGGTCCCAAGCACAGGTGCTTCCATCTCCATGTGCCACCCCTGCTGGTATGTGGGTGTATTCTTGTTCACCAACCCAGAAGCTCTCCAAAGCCTGTTTTAGGGTTTCTATGGAGGCATGACTGATTAAATCATTGGTCTTTGATAATTAAGTCAGTCTCCAGCCCCTCTCCTTTCCCTGGAGGTTGGGGGATGGGGCTGAACATTCTAACCCTCTAATCACCTTTGGTTTCCTTGGCAACCAGCCCTCCATCCTTAAGGATTTTCTAAAAGTCACCTCATTAACATAAACTCAGGTGTGGTTGAAAGGGGCTTATTATGAATAACAAAAGACACTCCTTTCATCTTTATGCTCCTAAGCTATTTCAGGAACTAGGGGAAAAATATCTTAACAAAGACATTTCTATAACTCCTACCACTCAGGAAGTTATAAGGATTTTAGAAGCTCTGTATCAGGAACCAGAGATAAAGACCAAATTTACCTTTCTTACTATATCACAATATCACAACAAAAAACATTGTATCAATAAAGCCATAGGCATGTCAATAGTGAAAAGTATTGTGGAGAAAGATAATCAGCAAAGGAGGGTAGGAAATGCCAGGACTAGGTGTTTGCAATGTTGGAGCTCAGGAAATGATATCTCAAAATATGGCGGTTTCATTGCTGGAGTAAAGAAGCAGACTTAAGGTCTCTCTGACCTCCTCTCTCCTGGCTCCCCTTTTTCTCAACCCTTTGTCTTTTCTAAGCACAAAGAATGGCTTTACTCTATATTCCCTTATCTTCCTTAAGATCAGACCTGCCAAAGAGAACACAGTTGCCTTCCATCTCCTTCCTGGAATTTCATTACCAGAAGACTGAAGAATGTAACTATATCTGAACGAACTTTGTCACAAGATATTGTCTGTCTCTGGGGCTCAGTCAAATTCTAAAAAGAATCATTTACAAGATGTCTGCCTTGTGGGTCCATTTATCTCTACTAAATCATTTACCACTCTTTTAAAATTGCCTACTGCTCTCTACTTCCCTCTCCCCTGTGAAGAGGGTATTTAACCTTCAACCATTTGGCCCTTCTTTGAGTCTCATATTTTGTATGGCTGCCATGAATATTTGCAAGTTCATAAATTTATATTTCTTTTCTCCTGTGAATCTGTCTATTGTTAGTTTATTTCAGAAGATACATACCTTCAAAGTGGGAAGGAAGATTCTCTTCACTCCTGTAGCAATTTTAACATCTTTCTGGTTAAAGAAAATTAAAACAATGCCATTATGGCATGGTTGGTGTTTATTTTAATTAATGCTTCTGGTGTATACCTGTCTGACCCACAAATGGTCCATGCTATCAGATTCCAACAATCAAAAGCCACAGGTATTACAGGAATAACTCAACATTCTGGGGACAAGTTAATCTACCACATTTTTTAAGAGACTTCCATTTAGAATTGCTGACATCAACATTAGACAAATTCCTTGAACACTGAGACCTTAATAAGTTCCCAGAATCCCTATAAGACAGGTAATATACAAAACACAGATTCATCAGATGGAGTTTCAGTGACTTCTAAGTATATCCCTACCAGGATGACTTATTTATGAAATACATATTGAATTGCCTATTCAGTGTCAGCTAATATTTGCTTTTTATATACATTTCTCAGAGTTACCAGAGTTAACAAGTGAATGAGAACAAAATTATTCTTGACTCCAACAATTCAGTTTGTGTGCACCTGCTATTTTACATGCCAACTAGTAAAAAATAAATAAACAAACAACTTTTTAAAGAAGAGTTTTGTACTATGTGAGGGCCTGTTAATTAAAGAGTGAGCAGTGTATCTGAAGTCAGAGGTCATTATATCCTGATGATAATTAATGTTTCTGGTCTATTTTTAGTTGTTTTGATTCCATGCAATTTATTTACTAGGAACTTTTACATCTACATAGGGTCATATATAAATATCATGAGCTGTGAAATCCTACTAGAAGGCAAGACTAAAGACTAATGAGTGGGAAAGGTAACAGAGAAAACACATTAGGCATGTAAGAAATCTTAGGTCTGAAATACTGGAAAGAATAAAGAAAGTTAAACAGAGAAATGAAAATCCCTCTTCCTCCTCAAGATACTTCATTGCAATAGTATCTCACCCATGACCTAAGATTTGCTTGTGTTATAATTATTAGGTACTTGTTTTATTCTTATTACTTAAGGGTAAGTGGCTCAAAACAAATGCTATAATGTTATTAATTTATCCTCCATATATGGAACATAATGATTTGAATGTAGCTATTGCTTCAATACAGATTTACTGGATGAATAATGTCTATTATATTTTTTTATTAAGAAAAATACTTGTTTTATTCTTTTAGTAAGAGCTAAATTTACTCTTATCTAAAAAAAATCAGCTACTGTGAAATATGTAGAAAAAAACAACAGAACTATAGCTTTCTTATTTAAAATATGTCACCTACCTGGTCCAGGATCTCTGAAGAAAATGATATAATACAAACCTAAGCTCTAGTTACTTATGCCCGTTGGGTGGCTGGTAATAAGGACACATAAAGCTTGAAGAATATTCTCTTATTCTCATCCACACAGGATTCCCATAATTAAGCCCTTAAGAAATATAAAATCATATTTCAAAATTACAAAATATATAAAGAAATGATCCATCACAAGCAAGAGTCAGCGTAACCATAAACATTAAAATAAGATAAGAAATAATCTCAGTTAATAAAATCATAAGTAGAAAACATAAATAAATTAATTAAAATGATTATTGACAAAAAAGTATCAAAACATAAGATTTTAAGAAAATAATTTTAAAGCATCAAATAAGCAAATTTATTCTGGAAATAGAAGATTGACACAAAAATTTGAAAAATTAAAATACATAAAAGAAGTTTAAAATGAAGAATAGAATTAAAATATATAAAATATGCCCACTGAAGATTTCAGAAATAGTGACAAAAGACAATGCAAGAGAGGCAACATTCAAAATAATAAGGCTAAGAATCTCCAAAATTAATTTAATTAATTTAATCTTCAGATGCAGGTATCATAGTGATTCTCAAACAGAATAACAATATTTATTTTAAATATAGATATTTCTTAATAAAATTTAGACTATCAATGATATAAATAAGAGCTAAATTGACCCTTATCTGGAAACAAATTGCTCACTAGGAAACAATTAGACTGATACCAGATTTTGAAATGGAAAAATAGTTTACTTTTAATAGATTTTCAGTAAAAGATCTTCCAAACAGTAAACTTTAAGAAGCAGAAAATTGGACACAAAAATAACATAAAATTCAAGAACGATATGTAAGCAAAACTGATATTAAACTGCTCCCACTTAAAGAAAGCCATAGAGAATGTCACTCCCATTCCAACGAGAAGCCTAACTGTTCTTGAGTCTATCAGAGAGCTCCGGTCACAAGACAACCGGATAAACTGACTTCCAAAGAAGAGAACAAATGAACTTTTTAATTTGTTAATGGACAAAAAAAAATGTGAAATAATTTAAAGATGTTTATTTTGAGCTGAATATGAGTGACTTGATCTTCACAAGCTCAAAAGTTCCCAAGATGTTGACCATAGTAAATTTTAGTAAGATCTATATAATAACCTTAGGAAGTACAAAAGTGTACTTATAACGTTCTCATTTGTACCACTGCAGGAGAAGAGAATTTGACTCTTAATATATCTTCATACAAATGTAACTCTTTCCATATGGAAAGAGTTATAATATTTTCTACTCTAGACATTTAGAATATTTTATAAAACTAAAATATGAATAGTATAAGTAAATTAATTACCACATAGAAGGCTATGATACATATTTTTCATTCTCATATCTTCAAAATTAAAATGTTGGACTGATTAAAAAATTAGTTTGCATGCCAGTTGAACTAAAGCAGACAAGTTTCATTAGTCTACCAAAGATACTTAATAGAAATCATTTTTACATTAACATAAATAAATTAGTATTTTTGCATTATACTTGACCAATATAATAGAAAATTGAAATCTAAAATAGTTGGCTTTGGCCCCAAGCAAATTATTTATTGTAACTGCATTATAGTTGGCTCATATTTTGAAAACACTAGTTCAGGAAGTACGTGGCAAAACATTAATGTAATGTTTAACACTTAGAATTTATTCCTCCCTTTAAATACCAGAATCTTTGATAAAACTAGATGACAAAATGTTTAGATTGTATGGGTCAGGCATCTTAATGATCAACTCAATCTACTTGGCCAATAAAATATGAGTAGAGAATAAGGCTTTCTAAATAAATTTTACCCCATCTTTATTTTTACATAATACAAATTTAACCTATTAGTAAGAGCAGTAAGGAGAAAGTTTTGCTAAAGCCTCATATTAATAGTCATATGAGAATAACTAATACTCACATTACTATGCATATTAACTAAAATAAATATTTCCTCTCTTTAAAAACCTACATTGAAATTCTGACCAGACATTCCATTCTGTGAAATATTAAGCAGAAAAGATTGCTGCTAAGGCATTTTTAGAGAAAGCTGGAAATTTACATGCAATATTACTATTCAAATATGGAAATTACAATAAACAAAATGTCCATTCAGACTGAAAGCCATTTTATAGTTACAGATGAGTTGAAATCTAACAGTTGCAATACTATTTTCTGCTATATCTCCATAATGTCATGTATGTTCTTAACCATAATTATTTAATTGACTCTTCATAATTATAGTTTTAGAATTCAGTTCAATTATTAAAATACTTGTATGTTTAAAATATTTTATTCAGAGTGGTAAAAAAAATCTGTTTGGCTTCTGTTCTAATGGACATTGTGTCTGCATCCAGTATTTTCATTTATGGAGTCCTGACACCTTCTCTCATTTGAATGATGTTGTTAGCTGTTTTAAATGAAGTCGATGTTCTTCAAAGCATTATAAATTACTCATTAAGTATCTGATAATGTGTTTAAATGGGCAATACACCAACAAAGTCTTGGGGAATCAATAATGAAGCTTAGTTCAATCTACCACAGCTCTGCTAGCTTGTATAGCATTTAAAAATTTAAGCGTATTTAAACTGCTGAGACATTTTCCGGCATTTTAAAAGGTCTTTTTATAACAATCTTTTTCCCCCTTATATAAGCAATCATGACTATTGTTAATGGAATCAATTAAAACTCAATGGCCTTTTTTTGTTTGTTTTTGTTTTGTTTTGTTTTCTTTTTTTTTCTTCTTAGGCAGACATCCACCTTAGCCCATCATTTATTACTGACATTCCTAGCAGAATAGAATAAGGTTCACTCATCAGAGATAACTGTAGGGTACATTTTAGGTGAAATAAAGGTGGAACCTTTATAGTATGAAAGATCAATCATATGGAGGAGGAGAAAACGCTTCACTCCAGAACTTTAAATAAATAGCAGCAAATAGCACTGAATCAAGTTTAGAGAATACCAAAGAGTTACATTAATCAGCCAATGCTCCATATCCTAACTGACAAACAAAATAGAATGATTGAATCTTGGTTTCAGTTAAATTTTTCTTCACTTTTGTTGCTACATTAAATTAGGTTTTAAAACAACCAATTAGTGTTCTATCAATTTGCTTTCCTTCCAGAAAGTTAACTGTTGATTAAACAAATGGCAGCATTCTGCTTTTCTATTATAAATAATAATAAAAATAATAAATAAATTATTATAAATAATAATTATAAATAATAAATTGCTGTGAAGAGCTGTGGAGGCACTAATATTGGCAACTGTTAAGGCTTGTTTGAAGTAAAGCAATTAAAATTTAGCAATAATATGGTGAAAAAGGGCACATTCACATTGAAAAATCTGTGTGTGTATGTGTGCGCACATGTATGACATTTATCTCCATCTTGTCTAGTTATCATCGCCATCTATCTACCTTTAAGGTAAACTAAAATTGTTCAATACTTATTGGTAATTACTGATATGCTGAAGTGTCTTCAGTGGCTTCTGGATATAATTTCTGAGGTCCCCACTTATTTTCAGAAATTTCAACTGTATGCAAAAAAAATTACAGCACTTGGATTCTTTTCTGATTTCCACAAATAGTAGAGGAAAATCACAGTCCTACATTTGCCAAAAAATTAACTCTCTTGTTTTTCTTATATATGAAAAAACAGGAAGTGGTTTCCAGTTTAATTAAGAGAAATAGAAGGTCTCAAAATGTTCAATATAGTGTATAATTTATTAGTATATGGCAAATTAAAATAAACTTTGGTAATTCAACGTGTTACTCTTTTATATTTAGGATTACTCTGTTTTAATTTATTTCTTCCATTCAACATGAGCCTGAACAAACATTTTGAGCATTGCCTATGCAAACATTTCAATTTATAAAGAAAAAATTAGTTTTCTTGGTCAATGATTAAGGTCAGTACTCCATTAACAAGAACTCTATGCATTTAGGAGAAAGCTATAATTTTTTAAAGAGTGGAAGAGAAATGATATGCTAAGAAATCTTATCCTTTGGCTCATACAGAAAAGGACTTCTCAGAAAGTGTTGTCAAGTAGGCAGCTAGTTGATTTTTTTCTTTATTAGAAGACCCTGTTTGAAAATTTTCTTTTGTGAGCTGGAGTGATCATATTTTTATGATTGAATAAGTGAATACAGCTTTTTAAAAAAGCATTTTCCAATAATTATTTCAAGAGTGGTAAGTCTATGAACTTTTGGGTAGTACAATTCTTAAAAATTCATCAAAGATAACAGTAAAATTAATTTATGTATGTACTTTTAGTTGATTTAATGTATTTCTTCTTAACAGTGTTCATCTACTCATTCAAGTTATTTAAGGCTTTCAATTAAATTCAGCAAGTATATCTTAAGTGCCTACCACATGGAAGGGACTGTGCTAACTGCTTCAGGGGACAAAATAATTAATGAATGGCAATATCTGGTCCCAAGATATTTGTAGTTTTACTAGACAGATTGATACAGAAAATACTTTATACGATATTAAATATATTAAGAAATATATAAGCATTATTATCAAAAAGAATTGAGAATGAAAACTAATTTTATTGTAATTCCATGTGACAGAAATCAGCCTAGACACTCTCCATATGCCATTTTAGCTGATCCTCACAATATGTTTTTTATAACTACTACTATCAGGAAACTGAGTTAGAGTGAAATTAAGTAAATTTTTTTATATTCCTAACTCTTAGATGACAGAACTAAGCTTCAAACCCAGAACTAATGCCAAAGACCCTGTTTAGAAATCGTATCAGTTAAAAATGAACAAGTACAACTTTGGCTAGCAAGAATATTTAAACAATATATTTATTCTCCCACTAAGAGACATAAATTCATAAGAATAAATAACTAAAATATTAATAAAAATAATTTCAAAGAAGTGCTAGAAAAATCTTAAAAATAAGAAATAAGTGACAAGGAAATGTTATTTGCTAATAGACTTGGAAATGTTCACCTTCCTTCATAGTCAAAGAAGTAAAAAGAAAAATTGAAACTATGACAATTTTTTCATTTTAATAAGAACTACTTCAAAATCCATGTCTTTGATAAAAAATAGCATATGTTATTTCCTTTTTGTGTAACCCAACATTTTCCTCCTCAACTCCAAACATATGTAATCAATGTGTCATTCTAGATATCTTCCTATGTATTGGAAATATATGTTTTACCAGATAGATAAATATGGAAACATATGCACACTTATATACAGATATAGAAAGATAAACAAATAGGAGCAATAGAGAAAAAGATGTGTTGAGATAGACCAAATATATGCAGTAATGAACTTTATTTTTACATGAATGAGTTTATACTATATAGTCATTTTTTCTACTTTGGTTTTTCATCTTAACTATACATTTTGGTGATCTTTCCACGTTAATATGTCTATGATATTCTATTTTTTCTCAGCCCATTCTTCTGCACAATCTACCATATTCTTTTTGACAACTACATGTAATATCATGACGTGGATGAGTAAATTTATTAAAATATTTCTCTATTATTGAATATGTTTTCACTTTCTCATTATTAAAAATAGTCCTATTACTTTGTTTACAATATAGAGAATATCATAGATTGATTTCCCTGATTTCCTAGGTCTAATGAAATAAAAAGTTTAAATTTGATGGATATTGCCCATTTGCCTTTCTGAAAGGCACTACAAATTTACAATACCACTAAAATTGTATGAGTGAATTAGCTCCCACATTCTTCACAGCAAGGACGACATTCATCTTTTTAAAATCAGGCTATTTCATTATTATCTTATTTATATTTTATGTATGATATATTGATGCTTTAAATCCATTTTTAAAACTGTATACCTATTTTGTTTCCACTAACATGATTCCAAGACCTGGAGACATAGTTCAAGTCAGAATCCTCCTCTGGTTTGGAATATTCATTCTAATGAGGGAAAATAGTCGAAACATGGTAGCAAATTATAAACCACAGAAATTTTAATAACCACTGGATAATCTTTTACTATGAATTGTCTATTCATGATTTATGCCCATTCATTTAATGGAAAGTTATTCTTTTTCTTTCTACTTTTCTGTTTAAATACACATGAATTTTTCCAAAATTTTCAATAGTATTTGCTTGACACTATTTCAATAGAGAAAAAAATATAGCAGAATAGTCCAGAGATTACTCTAGTTTCATGGTTTTATGGATACAGGGTTCTAATCATGATATAAGAACTGATTTTCTCCAAATCTTGTCTTACCTTTTCCCTCTCTGTTCTATGATTTGGCCCTATTCTTAGAATACTTTTCACTTATGGAGGTAATGTGGCTTGGAGCCAGTAAGTTTGAATGCCTTGAGGTTAAATAGGAAAGACAGAGAATAACTTTTCCTAGCCACTGAAGCAATATTCAGATTGGTTATATTTGGCTTAAATCATGTGTTCATGCCTATGCTCCAAATGAGGTTAAGGAATGGAGTCCCCTGGTGAGCTAGAAGTAGACTGCAGCCATAGACTCCACCCTTAAAACAGGCAGTGACAATTCTATGAGAATTACATCAACTAAATGGGGGAATGTTTCTCTCAAAATAAAAATTAGAAGCTGAAAATATTAAGATTTATTAATATTAATTAATAAAATATTAGGAAATATATTTTCTAATATATATTATTAGAAAAAAATTAAGATTCTTTTGGGGACTATTAGTGTAAGACTTTTTATTAAATTTGGGGAAACTAACATAAAATTTTGCATATAGAGTTAGTGTAAATATTATATGATAATAATATATTTATTACCATCAGAAAAGTCACTGACTATACATTCAAAACTCAGAGTTTTAATAAGAGCTTCATTCTCTCCTTTATTCGCCATAGCTGATTTATTCAGTTTGATCTTGAGTATAAACTCTGTGTTAATAGAGTTTACATTCATTCATCATCCATTTTCAAAACCCAGCACATGGTAATCAAAAAGTGTTTATCAAATTAATGAAATTGCTCAAAATGAATAAATAAACCTTTCACTGACTCATAAGATCTGCCACTTTCTCTCCATTCATATTAGTATATATTTAAAATAGACATCATATCTCTTTATTCTCCCTGTTTAAGGTAGTCAAACTTAGAAGCCAGATTGTCCTTAGAAATCTAGTCACATTCATTTTATAAATTAATAGTAAATTGACCCAAGTAAATAGTTAAAACAAGAAAAACTAGCAAGTTTTCTCTCAACCAAGTACTTTATTTGCTGTACTTTGAAGAATGACTCAGAAATTTTAGAAATTCATTCAGAAGTTACAGTTCCCCTAAAATACATATAAACTTGTAAGTGTTACCATTAAAACCTTTCATCATCTGGCATTACCCTACTTGCTAAATCTCAAATACAATGTGGACTTTCCACTCAAAATTTTGCACTATTTCCCCACCGCTCACTCTTTGTTGAAATCTATTCAAGCCACATGTAAGAATACAGTTAACTTCATAGAGTAGGGAGTTTGTCAGATGATATATGCTAAGATAAAAATGACCATTAGGGACCCTAATGTCAGAGAAATGTGTACATGTGTGCATATGTTTCACTTCAGATTTACATGTTTGTAGTTCAATTTAACTTTAGGGTTGAGATAACTTTCAAGGAAAAAAGTCTAAATTAAGATTCCAGATACAAAGAAATCATGGATTATAATTCCTTGGAAATCTAAATTAAAATTGGCATTTTCCTCTATATCTTTAGGTGGTGTGACCTAGGTAAATAAAAGGAAAGATACACACAAATTCAAATCTATGAAAATTAATTTTAATATGTTTCAGATTTTACTACACTATTTGTTCATAATCTTTGACTGTGATAAATACTGAATAAGAAATACATATTGAGGATAATAGTTTGGTTAAAACAGTCAACCAACCAAATAAAAAATAAAAGCAAACAAAACTAGAAAGCTCATCTGGAGAACTGACAAAGGTTAAAAACAGCCTGGCTTCACAGGTTATGTTATTTGGGAAGCAGTCTCTGAGATATTTACATGGGGGAAATGTTCAAGCAGGTAGTTAATTTGGGAGTGTTCTCACTGTTAATACCTCTCTGAAAGTAAAAGGAGAAAAGTTGGCAAACTGGAGAATGTGAGCCATCCTACAGTCATTAAAAGAAAAAAAAATAGAAGACCTCTGAATATCACACTGGGAGTCCTGGGGCTAAAATGGCCCTGCTGAATTGGCCTGGACTGAGGCAAATAATCTGTGCATTCAATAACATGCATATTGATCAGTCATGGGACACGTGCTGCTTCAGGAAGATGCCATGACCTTGGGTAAAGCAGCTTCCTTCAGCTAGGTACAATCTTCGTGAAGAGGACTGAAGTATATAGTGTTATCGCCAATACTCCCAGCAGCTGGGGAAATGAGCGTTTCAGCCCTTCAACTAGTTTGCTGCTAGTGGGGTAGGGTCTTGACATTGCTTTAAGTACCCTCTGGCACTCTAGCATTTATGAGATAAAAACACACAATTATTGCTTTAAAGAATAAATCATTTGTATAGCAGGGACAATGAAGAGACTTAAAAGCTTACCTATTCTTAACTGAGAATAAATATGTCCCAAGCATAACATTTTTGATACCATAAATATAACACGGGGCTCATCTGAAATGATTGAGGAAAAAATAAAAGGAATTCATTTGTTCTGCATAAAGAGCTAACTAAAGAAGCTTGAAGTTCTTTCTGAACCTATTTCTCTGATTCACATAAACAATCCTTTACTTTTAATTTTCTGGTGTGTAGTTTTTTAGATCATGCTTTTCTTAATGTATTCTGTATGTTCGAATGGGCACCGCAAAGAGAAAATGAAGACCTATGAAAACATATAATACAGACACACATTTTAGCTAAAAATATGCAAGGCTTCCAATAATCCAAAACAAATAGTACAGAACTGCACAGGGGATCATTTAAAGGTCAATTTTCAGTATCATGTGCTGTTAGACCCAGGAAAGTAAATATAATGTTCTTGCACTTATTAAGCTAGAACAGTTTAAACATGAGGCATGGACCAATTAGATCAGCCTGTAGTACATTATCATTAAAAACAGTAATTATCTTTACTGCTGAGTGAATTAGTAAATTGCTCCTGACCAGCGTTCCCATCTATTCATAAGACAGGCCAGATTGCTATTGTTTTCCTAAGGATTATATCCAGTATGTTGGCCTCAGTGTAATAAACCTAAACTCTGAATGAAATTATCCCAATAATTTATGAGGCTCTGTCTTTATGGAGCCGTGTCGTTGAGGAGAGAATTTCTAAACTTGAAAAATGTCTCTTGCTGCTCTACTTATTTCACTATAAATCAAAAAAGTGTTTCTCAGCATTTTCCTCCAAAGATTATCAAAACCCTGATACCAGAAAAGAAAGTCTGAAACATATTCAACATTCTTAACTGAAAATGAAAGTACTTTCATCAGAAAAAAATCATTCTAATAAAATATATTCATGCTTCTTAATGTGTAGTTTAGCCTAGACAATCAGTTACACCTATTGTTTGCGGTTTACAAATATTTACGCCTTGCCAAATGTAATGAAAATGTAATTTTCATTATATTTGTAATTGAAAATTGACCTGAAAGCAATGCTTGTTGGTACAATATTAGAAACACATAATTTTTCTTTAAATCAAGGAATGACACTAAAGCATACCCAATATTTTAATGTTATGAACAATGTACATTTTTTTCAAGGATATGTATAGAGAAATCATAATATTTGAGTAAATTTCCATGAAAACCAATTTTATATGAATAGCATTTTAGCAACAACTTGAGAGATGGCTCACCCCTGGTCCCAAGAGACAAAAAAATCTCTGATTAGGTTGATTACATCTCAGTTATACTTTTTGTCTTCATCGAGAAGAGTCTGATCTTGACAAGAAGCCAGAGCACAACTATCTAGGGGCCAGGATTTGCAGTGTGAGAAAACTTCCAAAAAAAAGGAACCAATGTGGGCAGGTATCAAAGATTGATTTCCCCAGGAAAACATCATCAGATTTTTTATAGTTAGTTAAGAGGAAATTTGTTTCTCTAGATTCTATCTGAAGACCCCTAAGTGCCCAATAACCCAAGAGATACAGGCAGCCAAACTTCATTGCTATTGTAAATGGGAACCAAAAGGAAATTCCTTTCATGACCTCAAATATTTTCAGATTCACTTCAAATTAACTTAAATATTACTCATGTTTAAATGAAATTTCATTATGGATATCTCCTTGGCTGAAGGAAAAGATAACACTCAAAAGGGGTGCGGATTAGTTCAATAATATTTCTTTTCTTTTCCTATCAAGTAGGAATGTCTTAGAAGCCAAAAGCATTCCTGGTAGGGCAAGGGATGTGCAAAGGCTCTAAGAGCAGAAAATTCCCAGGAGTATGTGCAGACCAGAAAAGATCAGCAGGGCTGGAGTTGAGTATTTGAGGACTAGATGTGGTTGGAGGAGTATATGAAGGTCCCTCCATGCAAGAGTTTATCTCCCCTAATTAGGAGTTCAGACTTTATTTCAAGTACATAAATGATGTATCTTGTGATACAGTAGCATTTCAACATATTAACTGAGGTTTGTTTTGAGATTTTTCTTATGATGCTATTGTGACATTAATTAATTGTACTCAGGCTCCTTCCTGAACCCAGTAAGATGGGATACTTCATGCTCACTGCCTTAAAGAAAGGGTGGCATAATACCACTCAGAGAAAAAAAGAAGTCATATCCTCGGTCTTTGAATTTCAAAAAAAGAGTAAATTCTAAAAATGAGAATACATGCTAATTCAAAGATTTTTCAAGTGCCTTGGACTAGGAAGAACTCCCTTATGTGGGGTTTGGTGCAGTGGAAAGAAGAGCACAGGGATGAAATAGAGATGTGACAATGTAGCATAGAGAGCAAGTGGACTTAAGTAAGCCCTGGGAGTGGTCATGGTGAGGAGGTCATAGCAGTGGCCTGTGTTTCTATGTTATTATCCAAAAGCTGGATGAGAGGACAAATATCTTTGCATATGTAAACTTCAATAAAAATGGCCTTAACCATATTGTCATTTGTCACCTTTACTCCTGTATATGGTCCCTGCATTAGTGGGACATGGCATTTAAGCTACCTGAAATGAACCCCTGAGGAAAGGAAACATGAAGCCAAATTTGACAGAGATTAGTTTCTCTCACTTAAAACCAGTCTTATGATTTCAGTGAGACCTTGGAAGGACCCATTGTTTAATATCCCACAGACTTTCAAAAGATAAGTAAGCCAAGAAATACAACCTCTTTATACCATTACTGAGAAGGAGAAATATTATATAATCTATAATTTATGGACAATGCAGAAAGAAACCCAACTGTTATATAAAATATGGCAGAATATGATGAAATACAGTATTTGCTTACAATACAGTAGACCTTTGAACAA
Source organism: Eulemur rufifrons (assembly GCF_041146395.1). NCBI lineage: Eukaryota > Metazoa > Chordata > Mammalia > Primates > Lemuridae > Eulemur > Eulemur rufifrons. The sequence goes on along the minus strand of NC_090997.1, from coordinate 88,114,957 downwards.
CATGGGAGTAAGGGGCACTGACCCCCCTCAATGCAATCAAAAATCCACTATCACTTTTGACTCCCCCTAAAACTTAACTACTAATAGGCTACTGCTGACCGGAAGCCTTACCAATAACATAAAGAGTCTATTAATGCATATTTTGTATATGTATTATTTGTTACATTCTTTTAATAAAGTAAGCTAAAGAAAAGAAAATGTTAGAAAATCATAAAGAAGAGAAAATATATTTACTATTTGTAAAGTGGCAGTGGATTATCATAAAGGTCTTCATACTCATTGTCTTCATGTTGAGTAGGCTGAGGAGGAGGAGGAAGAAGAGGAGTTGGTCTTGTGTCAGGGGTGGCAGAAGTGAAAAAAAATCCACGTGTAAGTGGACCAGTGCAGTTCAAACCTGTGCTGTTCAGAGGGCAACTGTATTTAAGGAATGTTACCCTCTAAAATATGTAACAGTGCTCTTGCCATTACACATTTTTTAATGTTAAAGGAAAAATACTTTCCTAGAAAGAGCAAAGATTTCTCAGAACATGTGTGTATGGGAGTGTGTGTGTATACACATGTACATTTTTTAAGTCTATTATTGGCAGGACAATAATTCGGCCAATAATAAATCTATTTTAGTCCCACTTTCTTTAAATTTTTATCTAAAAGTCTTAGAAAATTAAGTTCAATTCTTCTCCTCCTCCTGGGCTAAGCTTAAGAACAAAATTCGATTGATACCCATATAGCTTCATGTAACTCAAACCCCAAACAGGTGATAGAACATGAATATCACTCCAGAAACTTGATTTATGCCTCCCCTTACCATTACTGCCAACACAGCACTGGCAACCATTATTCTGATTTTTTTCATGCTGGATTAGTTCTGTCTGTTATTTAACTTCATATAAATGAAATCATATCATAGGTACATTTGTGATTTGGGTGTTTCTTGCTTAACATAATTTTTGTTTTTAATTTTCATTCATGTTACATGTATCAGAAGCTTATTCCCTTTTATGCTGAACAGTAGCATGTAATAGAAATACCTCATAATTTGTTTATTCATTTCCCTGGTAATGACATTAGTTTTCATTTTATTTTGGCTCTTAACAGTAAACCTGTCTTTCTCTGGACATGTTTTTAGTTCTCTTGATTAAATGTCTAGAAGTGGAATTACTGGCTAACGTAAATTTAACTTTATTTAAAAAAATGCCAAACTGTTTTCCAAAGTGGTTGCGCGATTTTACATTCTCACAGGAATGTAAAATTCACATCACTACCAACTTCTGGTGTGAATCTCTCTCTCTCTCTTCCCCTCTTTCCTCTCTTAAGATTTCTGCTTTTACCTACCCCATGATTGGAAAGATATTCTTCATGTTTTCTTATAGAATCTTGAATGTTTTGTTTTTATATGTAGACCTATAATCCACCTTGAATTGATTTTTGTGCATGGTTTGAGTTAGGGGCTGACATTTACGTTTTTTCTATATGTTAATTGAGTTTTTTCAAAACCATTTGTTAAATAGACTTTCCTTTCCTATTTAATTACCTTGGCACTTTTGTTGAATATTGATTGACTATATGTCTGTAGAATTTGTTTTAGGATTTCTACTCTTTTTCATTATTTACCCTTATACCGGTACCACATTGTCTTTGTTACTGCTGCTTTAGGGTAAAAGTTTGAGTTCCCAACATTATTCTTTTTTCCAAAATTCAACTATTGTAAGTCATTGAACTTGCATATGCATCTTAGAATTACCTTCTTTAATTTCTATAAAAATTATATAGGGATTTTAATTGCTACACTTTTAAATTTATAAATATAAATATGGATAACTAAACCTTATCAATAGTGATTCTTCCAATCCATGATGATATATCATTCCATTTATTTAGGTTGCTGTTTCTCTCAGCAGTGTTTTTAGTGTATGATGTAGAAGCATTGCACACATTTTCCTAAATTTATCTCAAAATATTTTATATTTATTATCCTGTTGTAAATATGTTTTCTTAATTGCAATTTCTTTTTTTTTTTACTGCAAGTATATAGAAAACTAACTCATTTTTTAAAACTTGACCTTTTATCTTTTGAATTTGTTAAATTCAAATTAAATTCATTTTAGTTCTAATAAGTTGTTTTGAGGCATTCTTGGGGCTTTCTACAAAAACATTCACATTGACTGGGAATAAACTTTTACTTTTTACTTTCTGATTTCTGTGCCTCCATTTGTTTTTCTTATATTACTGTGTGCAGTGTTAGGACTTTCAATACAATGTTAAAGAGATGTGGAGAGAAAAGGTATCCTTGCCTTTTTCTGTATCCCATTACACCATTAAGTGTACTATTAGCTGAAGTTATTAGTACCTTCTTTGTATCAAATTAATGAGTTCTCTTTTAATCTTTGTAAATTCTTTTTAACCAATAGGCTAATTTTGTCATATGAATTTCCTGAATACAGTGAGAAAATCATAGAGTTTTTAATTTATTCTGTTACTGTGGTGAATTACATCAACTGATTTTTGAACATGGAAACCGCATTGTGTTCTTAGAGTAAATCCCACTTGGTGGTGAGATATTATCTTTATTACATATCTATCTATCTATCTATCTATATAATTTGTTAATATCTTGTTAAGGAATTTTGTCTCAATAATTTTTTTTAGGGACCGGTCTGTAATTTTCTTTTCCTTTTTGAAAAGTCTTTTTTAAGTTTTAACATGAAGATTATACTGGACTCATAAGGTGGATTCTAGATAGTACTTCCTTAACTATTTTCTGAAAGGCTGTATATTTGTGTTATTTCTTCATTAAATATTTTATGGAATCCAGCAATATAATAACGTGGATCTGAAGTTCTTTTTGTGGGAAAGTTCTTAAGAATTTAATTCCCTAGATAAAGAGCTATTTGGGTTTTCTGCATTTTTCTTGTCAGTTTTGATAAGTTGTGTTTTCTAAAAAATCTGTCCATCTAATCAAGGTTATGAAATTTATTGGCATAAAGTTGTTGATAATAGTCCTTTACTTTTTCCTTTTAAGGTCTGTTGGACTTCCATAATATTTCCTCATATATTTCTAACATTGTTATTTTAGGCTTTGTCTGCTTTTTTTTCTTTCCTTACATGTCTTCTAAGGATTTCTCACATCAGTAATACTTTTAAAAAATCAGCTTTTAACACTAATGACTTTATCCTTTATTTATACTTTTTCTTTTTGTTAATTTGGTTCTTTATTATTTCTTTTCTTCTATTTACCTGAGGTTTAATTTTCTCATTGTTTTCTAGTCTTACATTGGAAACATTGCTTATTAAGTTTTTATTCTTTTCTAAATGAGTAATTAAGCTATACATTTCTATACATGTACCACTTAGCAACAATGAGCAAATTGTAATATGTTTTATTTTCATTATTATTCCCTTTAAATTATTTTCTAATTTCCCTTGTGATATCTCTTTGATCCATAAATTATTTAGTAATTTGTTATTGACTTTCCAAATATGTGGCTATTCTAATTAAATTCTACTTTGGCAGGGAATATTTTATGTAATATTAAACTCTTTTGAAATATATTTGAACATATTTATGATCCAGTATATGATTTGTCTTGATCATTTTCCATGTGAACTTGAAATAAATTTGTATTCTTCTGCTTTTCAAATCTTCTATTTCCTTAATAAATTTTGGATAGTTGCTTTGTCATTTACAAAGTAAGGGTTTTTAAAATGTCCAGTTATATACGTGAATTTTTCTATGTCTCCTTTTATTTCTGCCAGTTTTTGCTTCATGTATTTTGACACTTTGTCATTAAGTACAAAAATATTGTTATGTCTTCCTGATGAATTGACCCTTTCATCATTATAAAATGTCCCCATTTCTCTCTGGTAATAGTCCCAGTCTCAAAGCCCATTTTGTCAGAAAATTATATATCTACAATGACTTCCGTGTGCTTAATGTTTGTATGCTATATGTCTTTCTGTCATATTGCTTTTGTGGCTTCATGCTTAGCATTTAAACTATATTTCTTGAAGGCCACATATAGTTGTGTATTACCCTTTGATTCTGTCTTACAATCTCTGCCTTTTTAATTAAAGCATTTAGTCTATATACATATAATGTAATTATAAATATGGCTGTGTTTAATTCTATAATCTTTCTGTTTGTAATTTAATTTTCCCACCAGTTTCTTTTTCATTTCTCTTTTTCTGCTTTATTTTGGATTATCTTAATATTTTATAGTAAGATTTTACTTCCTCATTTGCCATTTTAGCTATATTTTTTGTGTACTTTCAGTATTTGTTTTTGAATATTAACTTATCCCAAACTAACTAGCAATGACAAGTGTGCCAACTTCTGTAAAATGTAAGAAACTTAACAGTGAAATCCCAACTGAACTCACATTGTTCTATTAGTGCTGATGACAAATATTTTTCACATACATATGTAATAAAATATGTTATAAAATATTATTTTTAACTAATCCACATGATTTTGGTTTCTAATTCAGGTCATTTATTTTCAGCCTAAAAAATAATTTGAAAATTTATAATGGTATATGCTTCCTCATAATGATTGCTTTCAACTTTTGTTTAGCTAAAATATATCTTTATTTGTCTTAGTGTTTAATAGGACATTTGTGGTGGTTGTAGAATTTGAAGGTTTTTTTGCTTTTTGCACTCTATTATTACAAATTCTTTTGGCTCTTGGTTTTTCTGATAGGAGGTCAGCCATCATTTCTATTAATATCATTGAACTTCTCTGATATGTTTTTTATCCTCTGGCGATTTCAAGATTTTTCACTTTATCTTCATTAGCATCATACTATGGTATTGATACATGCAGTTCTTCTTGTATTTGTTCTGTTTGGGTTTCACTGAGATTTTTTGATATGTAAATTAATGCATTTTCACGAAACTGGGAATTTTTAACCATTATCAATTCAAATAATTTTTCTGTCACATTATACTTCTATTTTCACTTTGGGAGCCTAGTTGTATGTATAGTCTAGTGCTTGCTATCACTTGATCCTTTTTCCACAATACACTGAGTCTCTGTTCATCCTTTTAATATATCTTTCTTTCTTTATACGTATTTTTTGAGATTAATCACCCTGTCTTTCCAATCTCTTCACTTACTTTACGTTAATCAATCCAAAATATCAGTAAAGATACAGAACACTTCAACAACTCTATCGAGAAAGTGGACCCATTTAATATAATATCTGTAGAACATTACACCTAACAAAAACAGAATACACATTGTTTTTTTCAAGGTCATATGGAACATGCTTCAAAATAGCCCATCTCTGGGGGCATGCAACATATCTCATAAATTTAAAAGTACTGAAATCAAAGTATGTTTTCCAGGCATAACATAATTAAACTACAAATAATAACAGAAACATACATTAATATATATATATGAAAACTCTCAAACAGTTGATTTTTTTTTTTTCTAGAGTCTCTCTGTGTTGCCCAGGCTGGAGTACAGTGCCATCATCATAGCTCACTGCAACCTAAAACTCTTGGGCTCGAGTGATCTACCTGTCTCAGCCTCCCTAGTAAGTAGAACCACAGGCACACGCCACAACGCCCAGCTAATTTTCAGATTTTTTTTTGTAGAGATGCGGTCTCACTATATTACCTAAGCTGGTCTCGAACTCCTGGCCTCAAACAATTCTCCCTCAGCCTCCCAAAGTGCTAAGTAATCATTCATTACAAGTATGAGCCACTGTGTCTGTCCACAAATATTTGAAAATTAATTGATGTACTTCCAAATTACCTATGGGTCAAATATAAAATTATAAGTGAAATTAGAAAAAATTCTGAACTGAATGAAAATGAAAAGACACATATCAACACTTACAGGATACATAAATTTTAACAGTTTCTATGGTGAAATTTGTAGCATTTAATTCTTGTAATGGAACAGACAGGAAGATCTTCAATCAACGACCCAAGGTTACAACTTAAGAAAGCAGAAAGGGAAGAAAAAATTAGGCAAAAGATGGGAAATAATAAATGTAAAGCTGGAAATCAATAAAATCAGATTGCACAAATCATAAATCAATAAAACTAAAATTTGTTTCTTTTAGAAGATCAATAAAATTGATAAATCTCTAGACAGATTTTTAAAAAGTCAGAAGATAAAAATTATAAATATTAGAATAAAGATATCCCACATATACCCAATATATATGTTGTCTTAAATATTGTAGTTTTAAATGCTAGAGTTTTTATGTGGTTCTTTTTTGTTGTTTCTATTTCTTTACTGAGATTTCTCAGATATGCACTCATTATGGCTATCTTGAGCTTTAAATCATTGGCCATATTTATAACAGCTGTTTAAAACTTATTGTCTGATAATTCTAGGAGTTGGGGCAGCTGCGTGTCTTTTTATATTGCCGTTGCCCCTTTCTCTGTAGTCACATTTCCCTGCTTCACTGCATTTTTAGAAATCCTTTATTTTTGGATTATATGTTTTAAAGACTCTTGATCACATCACTTTATTTTAAAGGGTTGAGTTTTATTCTAACAGACAGTTAAAAATACTGACAGATAGCTTTCATCCATTGGGCTTGTGTTTATTCTTTGTTGGGATGTGTTTATTTCTGTTAGACCCTTAGATATCATGTGGCCCTTACTCTAGGGTATGTACATGATCCTTACTCATAAGATGAACTTTTCTGGGGTCTTAATTATTTTTCTGTGATGCTCAAGGAAGTTTCTCTTCTCTGGCTGTTCCAGAATTTTAATGTCTCCCAGAATTACATGTCCTCTACTATCTCTGTCCAACTCATAACCTCACAGAAGCAATTTATGTTAATACCTAGTCTTCCTGCTGTCCACACAAGTAGCTCAGCCATTGGCCAAGTACCAGCATAAATCTCCACATAGACATCTGAAGGCCCCCCTATGTGCAGTTCTCCCTTTTCCAGAGCACCGCTCCACAAATTCCAGCCCTGCATGCAGGCTGGAACTGCAATAACTGTTTCCTTCACTCAGAGATATACTTAGAGTTCTCTTCTGTATAGCACAGCAAGATTATGTCACCAAACAAATAGCTGGGGAGATTTCAGGGTGCACCTTGTATGTTTCTTTTCTCTCCAATACTATAGTGTTGTGCTGAATTTTATTCAATACCTGAAAGTAGTCGTCTCATATGTTTTCAACTTCATTGTTGTTATGGCAGCAAGGCAAATCTAGACCCATGTTCTCTACGATAAGCAAAGGAAATCAACACTCCATTTTACTTTGTAAAATGTTTTTCTACCATGCTGCTTATTATTTGGTAATACCTGCAATACACCTTTATCTAGTGCCCAGTTACCTTCATTATAATGAAGCATTTTGGGTGGGTGGGGCCACAATATTAGACAATCTTTTGTAATAATCAAAAAGTATTCATGTGTATTCTATAGTTTGGGAATCTCTGTTTAAAACATTTAAAATAAATCCAGGCACAAGAAAAAAAATCTGAGTTTGTCAAAACATTCTCCCACTCCTCTCTTTTTATATTTATTATTTTCTCAAACTCAAAGCAAACTCATGAATTATTGTTCGTCCATAATTATTCTCTTGGCCTTGTGTGGTCAATTTTATAGAGAATGAATTTTTTTTAGCTCCCAGAAGATATTCTTCCTGTAATCTCTGTATAAATAAAATACTTATTACTGTTAATGAAAATAATAATTTCAATGAAAATATAATTGGACATTATAGTTTCATTTATTGAGCATCTATTATCACCTAGTCACTGTATTAAGCACTTGATACCTTGTGCAAGTTTCTTAAATTTTGTGCCTAAATTATTTGTCTATAAAATGGGGATAAATTAATTTGTATTTATAAGATTGTGACAATTCAACAGCACAATTCATGCAAAGTTATTTGAATTGTGCTCGACATGTAATGAGCACACTTGCATTATGTTATTATTTAGAAGTTTGCATGTATATCGTATATACATGAATAGCTACCCTCTTCATAGCTCTATCATTAATCATCCCCTGTAATAACACTATCCGTCACTCTTTGACTTGGATTATTTATCATACATTTCCTAGCAAATAATGTCTGACTATTCTAAAGTCAATCTATTTAAAAGTAAAACTGTACCAGTTTCCATCCAAAATACTTGTACTATGATTTGATTCGTATGTACTAATGGACAAGAACTACCTCTGTTTTCAATTCTTTCATTCTCTTCCCTTCATTTGGTAAACCACAGATATGTGAGTCTCCCCAAATTGCAAATGTCTGTTTTAAAAATATTACTCAATCTATTCCCAATGCCTGAAAGAAAGCATCCATATTCCCTTTCTTAGCATTCAACAACCAGAAAACCCCAACTTCTTTTGTGGAGCTATCTATTAATAATTATTTTCATATAACTGTTAACATTTATCAGTGATTATTTATGTCATATATGTATAAATATATAAATATTCATATTTATCACAGAAATACATAATTTCTGCATTTCATGTTTAAGAAAATAGAAAGCTACACAGACAGTGTACAAATGTTTAATGATATAGATTCTGGTGCCTTAATCCCTTTGTGCTCCATTTTTTCTTTGTAATAGAGTAGATAATAATTATACCTATTTAATAAGGTTTTTGTAAGAACTAAGTTAGTGTATACAATATCATTTGAATTGTATCTAATGCATAATACGTTTTCAATAAACAGTAGTTCTTATTGTTTTCAGAGATGTTAGTAACAAACGTTATGTGACCAGACTGAGTACTGGAACCCAGTAGCCTGATATGGATGCTCAAAGACCACAGTTAGGCTCTATTCTCCCCCTCAGAATGTTAGGTCTGGTGGAGGGTAAACAGGTGGCTAGGAGGTGGCTAAGGGTGGAGACTGGGAACCAAATTATAGCTAGGAACCAAATTGCAGCTAGGAACTCTTCCCTGGTGGGAATAGACATAGTAAAAAATTTCTAGTAACCTTTGACTGACTTAGAGCTCATTATCATCTAATTAGCATAATGAGTGGAGCTTCATGGAGAATTGTAGAAAAGACACATAAGCAGGAAGGGAAACTTCTATAAAACCTACTCTGTTATGTTATCTGTCATGTGATCTGTTATATGACACCAACCTGTCAATCATTCCCAAAGGTGGGAAACGGCAACCAATCTTGCCAGGGGAAAGGTGGGACAAACTAGTGGGCTTATAAAAGGCAGCATGTGCTCAGCCTCCATCCAGCATCTTTCTCCACTCCTGGAGACTGACTTGTTTCACCCTTTTGGAACGTGTTTTCCCTTTGTGTAGCTTCTTTTACTTTCATTCTTTCTTTTATGTGATAAACTGTATTAAGTTGCTGTGTGTTTGTGATCATTCTGTCATCAGCTACACTCAGTACCTAAGTACTTATTCTTGACATTGGGAATGGGGGAAGACAACATCCACACAGATGAAAAACTAACAGGAAGGACTGGGAGCACTGCCTGATAATATTCCCAGAGTTTTACACACATTTATCTCCCATATCTCCTGTAAATACATCAATTAAAATTAATAAATTTGCTTTAATTTTATTTATGTATGTATTTATTATTTATTTATTAATAAATTAAGGCAAATTTATTTATTTTTTGAGCCCACAGTAAATTTTTTACCTTCATTCACAAGGGTGCCACCTACTCAAATTCTTTGGAAATTTTAAGACCCTCCCTGATCAAATATCATTTCTTCCATAGAGCCTCCTCATGATATTTTATTATTTCCCTTATTGCTACATAATTTACCTCATCTTCAATAAGGCAGAATCATCCCAAAGAACGTCCAGTCAATAATTATAAGTTCCATTTCTCTTTATTGTCCATAGTGATGTTTGTTATTTTTGGATTCATAACACTTAATATTTCAATTGATTTATGGATGCACCATATTCAAACATTAACAATTTTTTGTACGCTTACATTTCTTTATAATCCAGTCCATCTAAGTGTATAAACATATTGAAGGCAGTGATTTCTTTGTACCTTTACCTCTCATTGTACTTTGTACAGCGATGCCAACATAGCTGTTATTAGTAAATATGTTTATAACCAGTAGTATTCAAATATATTTAGATCAATTAATAACTCATATTGATGATTTCTATTTGCTTGTTACAGTACAATTCTCAGAGAAATTTCTTGTAACATCATTTTACAAATAATTCTGTTTAAAATGTTTAGAATCAGATAGACTTTATTATATTTTTCCAATATAATCAGAAAAACAGTGAAAACATGGAAATTATGTAGTTATTTAGTAAAATAAAATATTAAATTTAAGAAGATAACCGGAAATCAAATCATGTTTCAGCAGATAATGTTAAGATTTCCTGAGTTACACACTAAAGATGTATCTTACCAGTAATTTTATTGTTAAATATACATCAAATATTAATCATAGCAAATGATTAACATCCTATCCTGCATTATGTAACTTTGCCAAATCAATTTTCTATTGGAGATATAACTTGGGAATTTCCCATTAAGATATTTAATTTCTTTAACAAAAATATTAATTACTGTTATTAATGTTGAATTCCTTAGATTATGGAAACAAGAAAGGAAATGAAAACAAACTAATTCTTTTCCCTTCTTAAATAATAATAATAAATAATAATAAAAATCACTAGCTGTCTTGACTTTCTTACTTGGATACAGCTCTAACATATCAAATTTTTGGCAGCCCTTCTAAAAACTTCATTTCTAGAGCTTGCTCATGCTGCCAAAAATACTTTCTCATCTTTGAAAAATAGAAATATATTAAGAAATATGATTTTCAAATATTTAATACAAATAACCCTAGAAGTTTATGGCATGGGTCCAAATTAGCATTTTATAAAAGTCAATTCATTTAGAAAAGAATGTTGGAACAAAAAACATGGAGTAAATCCTGAGTCTCAGAGTAAAAGTCCTGCCTTTTCTATTAAGCCAATCTTAAAATATTCTATTTTATTTCTGAAACATCTGGCTAATGAAAAATAGCCTTAATACTTTTATTTCTTTCTGTACTTAAAATATCAAAACAATAAGAGATAATGACCCAGACGTCAATTTTGAATTGTCCTCAGGAAACAATGAAAACATAACGTAAAAATTTTTTGTACTAGAGATCAGTGTGTTGATACCTGGGTAAATAAAAATAGCAGAGTAGCAGATCAAATAATCTGCAAATATCATTTTATATTTTACATTTTTCAAAACTTTTTTCTAGAATGTTTTAATATGGAAATCAAAACTAATATATATTCATTCATTTACTACATTAGACTTATCCGGCAGCCTTCATCTTTCCTGATTATTTACACAGTCATATTTAAATATTTTAAAATTATTCTAGTCATACGTTGTAATTAATGATTTTAATAAGTCATATTTTTAGTTGGAAAGTTTTCCTAAATGATTTCTAATGTGTTAAATCCTGCAGGTGTTTTCTTCAAGGATAAAAATAAAAAAAATAAATAAACGAAAGAAATCTTCATTGCTGGAAATGAATGATTCCATAAATAAATTCTCTTTGGCTTAAAATTTACTGCTTATTCATAAAATCATCTGTGCCATTATTATATCTGTGAGCCACATGTGGAATCAGTCCTGGAGAAATATGTAGAGAATATATGATGAATTAATTGTTCATTTTTATAAGCATCTATTTTCCAGTCTAGCTATCAAGCAAATTCCTTACCATCATTCAAAATACTAACAAATCAGTAAGAATGTACACTTTTCCTCTAAAGATGATGCAGCAAAACAGTGAACTTATTTTAACAATTGAAATTTTTCAAAATATTGAGAAAGCTAAAATAGATTAAGAAAGAAAATAAAAATTATTAAAAGAAACTAAAATGAAAACTAAGAGATATACGTTAGGCAAAAAAAAAATTACAACCAAAACTAGTTCCCCAAAAAATAAAAATAATGCACACTAACTGGGTGAAGGGCATGCTTATAACTTTGGATCAAACTGTACAAAAGCAAATTATGTAACCTAACCGTGTGTAAACCCACAATATTCTGAAATTAAAAAATAAAAATAAAGCAGAAAGAGTTTACTAAGAATATGTCACTTTATCATGAAAAAAAGAGTAAGTGCATAACACTGTCCATAAAACTATTAATGTTATGGAAATAACACAGGTATGTGATATCAAAATAATTTTGAGAACAATCTGTTCAACTTTATGCAAATGACTTCTAAAACATATATTTTCTAGGAAAATATAGATTCCCTAAAAGCAGGAGATTCTCTAAACAGAGCAGTTACCTTGGAAGAAATTGAAAATTCTGTTCCAGAGTTAATTTAAAAAGCACTGGCCTAAAAGATTATGTAGAGAAATTCTGTAAAAATTGAGATACCAATGTCTTCAACATTATTCAGCTAGCCAATGGAGGATTTGGAGTGGAAGGAAAATTAACTTATTGTAGCCACTTAAATGTTATTTTGAATGTTTAATTATTCATTAAAATGTGATGTAAAGATTTTACAGTTAAATTTAAAATAAAAGAAAATCATAGCCAGTTATATTTCATTTTTAAATTCCAAAGTAGCAAACATTAATAAATTTAAAGTAATCAATCCTGTTAACACTGTAAGTTTTAGAAACTTTAAAATGCTTTCTCTAGAAATCAAGTATTTTGGCCAAATTTATCTGTCAAAACCCATAAATTATTTTATCCAATATTTCCAATTAAAATTAGCAAATATGGTAACAAAATATTAGGTTCATATTTTTATGACATCATTTAAAAAGATAGTATTCGAAATTACAAAAAACCTTAAATGCCCAATAGTGGTAAAATGTCTAATAAATTAACATTGGTAGCTTTTTAATTTGTACCTAAGTGTTATCAGGTAGTGTGTATTCTTTCTCGTTTAGCACCTTTCATTCAACATTGTAGTTATAAGTTATACAAATAGCTATAAACATTATTTCAATTTTCAGACTATTCTCTGTCATAAATATACTAAAATTTGTTTATCAGTTCATTTCCAATTATTCCACTGTTCATGAATATTTAACTTGTTCCATATGTGTTGCTGTCTATATTTTTCTTTTTGGCAATTCTTTTTTTTTTTTTTTTTTTTTTTGAGACAGAGTCTCACTCTGTTGCCCAGGCTAGAGTGAGTGCTGTGGCGTCAGCCTAGCTCACAGCAACCTCAAACTCCTGAGCTCAAGCGATCCTCCTGTCTCAGCCTCCCGAGTAGCTGGGACTACAGGCATGCACCACCATGCCCGGCTAATTTTTTCTATATATATTTTTAGCTGTCCATATAATTTCTTTCTATTTTTAGTAGAGATGGGGTCTCGCTCTTGCTCAGGCTGGTCTCGAACTCCTGAGCTCAAACGATCCGCCCACCTCGGCCTCCCAGAGTGCTAGGATTACAGGCATGAGCCACCGCGCCCGGCCCTGTCTATATTTTTCTAAGTGCATCGTTAGGCATATCTCTTGGTGCACTTGTACATGCATTTCTGCTGTGTGTGTATGTATGTATACATGAAATTATTGTGTCATAAGATATGCTTTCATTTAAATTTAATAGAAAATACCAGATTGCTTTTCAAAATGGCAGTATCAATTTATATTCTAGCAGTCTTGAAATAATATATCCTTAACTACACTGGGATTATCAGACTTCCGAATTTAAGCCATTTTTGATAACTGTAGTAATATCTCTTTATGATGTTAGTTTGTATTACCTTGAAACCAAGGATACTGAGCAACTTTGGCTATTTTTAAAGCTACCATTTAAGTCTGCTCATTTTAAAATTTGATTGTCATAGTCCAATAGATTTGTAGGAATTCTGTATACATTCTGGATACAAATCTGTTTTCAGATATATATGTTGTAAATATCTTCTCCAACTTTTTAAAATACTTTTCACTCACTTTATCATGTCTAATGGCAAACAGGCATTCCTTAATTCATTATAATTTAGCTGCATTTGTATCTCTCTGATGCCTTTGCACAGATTTTATTTTTAATGTTTCTTCTAGCTTTTCTAGTTGTTCTCACTGGGAGAGTTGGTCTCAATCACCCTGTTAACCACTGTCACTATAAAGTGTTTTCAAAATATAATTCCATTGGTTCACATGAGTATTGTGTCATCCTAATATTTCTTTCATGACATATTCTGATCTTTACTACTTATCTGATAATGGAAAATGTCCTTTTTGAAAAAAGAGAAGACAAAGTGGGGAACTTCCTCAAATAGATGAGAAAAAACTCAAATTCATATCAAAAAACATATGATATCATGTTGTCTCAATTGTTTAGCAATATATTTGTATTACTTCTAAATATGAGAACATGTTCAAAATATACTATTTATTAAGTTTCTATATATTAGTTTTTGTATAAAACCTATCATAAGATGTTTAATATTCAAGAGAAAGTATTTTGATCGCATAAACTAGGTAAATCCATCTTCTTTTTTACTTCATGCCAATCTTTGGCCCTAATGATACCTAACCTTAGCAAGCTTCATTTCCTTCCATGACTGTCCTCAGTTCTTCCTCCACATCTTCACATATTTTTAGGTCAGGAGTCCTAGTTGAGGGGCTCAGATGAATTTCCTCAGTAATTATAACTCATGGCTAATATTTGAAAGAAATTTAAATATTGATTTAAGTATTTTAAAGGCTAATAATTATGGAGCACAAGATGAAAGCTAGAAAAATTATTGAAGATTTGCTGTGTGTTTGCTGATTATTGGAGAGGTTAATAGAGGGGAAGCAGAGAACTTTAGCAAGAAGGCATTACTGCAATCCCAAGGCAACACCTAAAATTGTTCCAACAGCCAAACTTCTCTGTATCTTAGAGAATAAATAATGCCACCATAGGTTTCTGGGAAATAAATCTTACCAGGAATTTATGGAATCTTTTAACGGAATGTTAAAGTAAATTGATGAAGACCAAGCTTCAGATGTCATTTTGAAATTTCTCAAAAGGGTATTCACATCCTCCCCCACACACAAACCACTAACCATCAAATAAAATTACTTTTTAAATTATATTAATCTTGAGCACTTAAGTGAAGCCTGACAGTGTTCATAGGAGCTGGAAAACTCCTAATCAAATAACATTAAACAACAATAATTATAATATATTGCATTTATAATGACTATGCTATTTCAGTACCTTTTCACATAATTTAAGCTCACTACAAGTTGTGAGGTAAAAATAAAAAAGTTACCTTTGGTTGTCTGTTTTATAAAACAAATGCAGGGCTGGAGGTACACTCTTCCTCATCCCACCACTGCCTCAAACATGGACACCTGTGCACACACACACACACAAACACTTCCAGTAACTAAATCCTTGAATTCATATCTTGACAGCATCATATGTTGGATAATCCAAAACATAAATAAGTAGTCATTTCCGGGCTGTTATGGAAAGAAGTGTACAAAGAAAATAATTAAATTCAAGGTGTAAATCGTCTGCTTTCAGTTGGGAAATGTAAAAAGGGAGAGAAAATGATATGAAATCCACCTCCATTTTTATGGAAGGTGAATTCTATTCAAGGAACAGTATAGCATTACAATTAGTTTTCCAATCAAATATTTGTTTGTAGACATTTTCTTGACATGAAGAGTTGACTATCAAAAGCAGAATATACTCAGCAGAGAACATGCCAATAAATTTATGATTCGAAATCTCTTAAAAATCTAAAGTACCTAATCATTTACTGATTTAGCTTCAGCAAATTTCTGATTTCATTCCTTTCCACTAGTGAGCATCAATAATGTATTCTAAAGCATTATGAAACAGTATTAAGAAAATTAGACATTTGGGGCAACAATGATAGATTTAAAGCCAACTGATAAAAGTTGCCCCTCCAAAACTTAATAAATGAATAAAAACAATCCAGTAAATCAGAAGAGAAAAAAAAACATAAAAGCAGAGCATAAAAAGGAAGGAGGAGGAAGAGAAGAAGCAGTAGAAGAGAGAGAAGGAGGAGGAGGAGCAAAGCAACCAATTTATATTTGACAAGTAATTTAAATATTTCAATATATTTTATACCTTGAAAAATTCCTACGGCAAAACCTAGCTGAAACTCTTTCATTTGATACCTTAGTAGGAAAACATTGAGTTACAAATCTTTTTGATAATATGGATTCTGGATGTAATAATGTAATAATGCCTTTTGTAATCTTCTGAATATTTCATTGCCTTCTGGCATTTTTTAAATGAGGATTTGGAATGACAAACCTTTGATTGAGGCATAATATGGAAAAGTAGAAGATTAGTGATGAAAATCTTGTGAAAACGTTTTAATAACTGCAAATTTTGAGAAACAAGAGAGAGACAGTGGGCAGTGCCTTGGCTTGAATAGAGTCTTTGTGAGAACACACACAGTGGAATATTCACTAGCTTGAGGGGACAGCATGGGTTAAAGACTGTGAAGAAGTGGAGGTGGTGGCTGGACCTGTAAGAAATTTGCCTGTAGAAAGAGGGAGATACAAAGTTAAGAAAAGGTTTTTGGTTGTTGTCATTTGTTTGTTTTGTTTTCTTTTGTTTTAAGAATGGAGAAGTCAAGGGTGTTTATATACTGAGGAGGAAGAGTCACCAATTGCCAGAGAAGGAGAATTTGAAATGATTAAGAAAAGAAGCAAGGAAAAGAGTGGCAGTTATTCTGAAATTACAAAACATCAGATTTTGGAACAACATAATGAAAGACTAAATGATGGATTAGCTGCATTCAAAAGATGATCAGAAACTAGAAGTAGGTTAGTAAAGTTCAACCAAGTATTAAATATGCTTTTAAAATTAGACATCATATAGAATTATATTTACATGAGCTTTTAGATGCTTTCCAATCATTTCTTAACTCCATTATTTATTACAATAGAGGGCTAATTAAACCTTATACTTGGCATTAGAAAACTCTAGAGACATAGCAAGGAAATAGAAGAAATTGACAAGGTTTGTAGTATTTGGGTTAATTTTGCTAAATTCTAACAAGACAGGAGGAACAAAAGGAAGGAACAGGAGGAATAGTATTCCTTAAGAGATTCTTTTGCTTTTCTTGGCCTGAAAAACAGACTGACTTATAAAATTCCCAGTAAAAGAATGTAAAAAAAAAAAAAGATGGTCATTTAAAATGAACCCTACTGCTAAAATACAGCAAAAAAAACCCAATATATTTGACAAAATTGTTATTAATCACAAAACAATATAACTGATTATCATTTCATTTGTTTTTATGTGAAGATATTCATTGTTGTCAATAGTTACTGCAATAATCTGATATGTATGAATATTTGAAGTCTATTCAAGTGAGGGCTGGAATTTCTCAGATTAGTTTTATCAGAATTTCTTTTCTTTTCATACTCCTTTCAGTTTTGTATAAATCATTGTTTCTATTTTTATTGGCAATACATTTGCTATTTCAAAGTAATAAAGTATCAGTTGTTTGATACACTGTTTATTTGAAGAAACTGATTTCTCCATAATCTTGAAATTTAAAGATTCACTAGTAATTAAAAAGAAGAAGAAGCAATTAACTGGGAAAGTATCCCTTTTCAAAAATAAAATATTTATACATCTTCTTATCATGTAAATAAAATTGTTAGAAAAGTAGTATCATAAAACATTTACTGTAAAAATATTTTCTTTACAAGATATCATCTAGTATGTATGTTAATAGTTTGTAGTGCATTTTTCTTGCATGGTTTTATTATAATTATTATTTAGATTGTAATTAAAATAGTATCTTTATCCCTTAGCTTACTACTTTATTGCCTTTTCGTCCACTATCATCCTAATTTTCTAAATGTGACACCGTTGTTGCTTGTATAGAAATGACTCTAATGTCAAAATACAGACATAGTCAACATGGGCACACTGACACAGTGATTCCTTATTCCATAGAGAAATACCTATTAAACAGTTGTATAGGCATTCAATTTGTTTCATCAAATGGATTTATGAGAGAAGGTTCATTTTAGAAAAATAATATTTATATTTCTGAAGATATTCAAAAGTAAAAAGAATGTGCTAATTTTAGTGCGGCCCTGCAAGCGACTGAAGGGCCTGAATCAAGGGATGTGTTACTGAATGGATGAGAACATACAGGGTCTGTTTTCCCCTCTTGCACATAAGGTCAGCAACGGAGCTCATATGGAGATTTAAAATTGAGAATTTATTGCATTTTCTCAAATAATTTTCTATGTGGCTCCTGGTGAATGTGAATGGACTTGGAGCTGTGAGACATAATGAAAAGCCAGAGGACTTCCTCATGATGAAGTGCACAGCCAAATGCTCTGGGCTGCTTCAGCCTGCCTTTCCCATTCATATGTGGCAGCAATGTTTAGACATGAATGGACTGCGTCAGTTTTTCCCTTCCTTCTGGAAAATTAGCTTTGGGAGATCCAATCAGCCTTTAATACACATGCATTTCTTGGCATACGAGAGCAATTGTTCTTTAACTCCAAGGAGATATATTTTTCCTTTAAATGAAAGTGAACTTAAGGTTTGAAATTAGCTATTTTCATGGAGCATGCCCCAAAGCATAATTCTATTAAGAATTCCTGGATTTTCAGTGTATAAAAATGTTGCATATAAATCATTCAAAAACAAAGAAACAAAGGCAAATATCTTTCCTCCTATAGATACTAGCATAAATATAGTAATAAATGAGAAAATACAGTATTTTTGCCATTTTTCCCCTTTTAGAAATCTTATCACAGTAGTTTGTGAGGGTAGGTAGAAAATGAATTTTTAAATATTTTTACATTTGAGGGAAAATGGGAAGAGAAAGATTATTGTTCTGCTCTCTCACCCATTAATATTGCAACTTAGACTAGACTGAATATCTTGCTTAAAAGTATTAAGAAAATGAGAAACAAAGACCAAGAAAAAATGAAGTGATGAAATAGTGTTGAATGTCCCTTTTCACCATATTCCTCAGCCAGGCAAAATTTTGAAGTCTTAAAACACCAGCCCTCTTGGTTTATGCTACTTTTACGTGTCTTCTATGGCTCCATGTTTTCTCAGATAGAATCTAGACTCTTGGACTTATTTCTCTAGTGACCCCAATTGCACTATTTCTTCCAGGTTTATTTCTCTGCTACAGAAGCCTGTGATTGTTGGTGGGCTCACTTCTGGCTTCTTTATTTTCCCCCAAGATCACTATGGTTCTATCCAACCTCTTTCCTTTGTACCCCATTCAATAATGGAGGAAAATGTCTACTCTATGACTGTGTTGATTTTTCTATGAATTTTGCTGTGTTTACAACTACAAAGTGAAGGGTAATATAGGTATATTTGAACCATACTCTTCCCAGATATTCATACAACTCTGTTTACATTTTAATTGATTATCTGGTCATTTTGAGATAATCACACAACCAAGAGTATGTGATATGTTTAGGTTATAACATAGGGAATTGGGAAAATATCGTTGAATATATTATTTTCTG
The DNA here is from genome assembly GCF_041146395.1 of Eulemur rufifrons. Lineage (NCBI taxonomy): Eukaryota > Metazoa > Chordata > Mammalia > Primates > Lemuridae > Eulemur > Eulemur rufifrons. Next base: position 88,095,543 of record NC_090997.1, on the reverse strand, counting down.
ATTTATTTTTGACAACGAATGAAAATGGAGTTTAGAAATTACACATTATCAGCTAGGCACAAACTTAATATTGGGAAAGTGAAAACCTTTGTTTTGGTAAACAGAATTTTATCTTAGATAATTTCTATAGTTGGAACAATTCAAAATTATCTGCAAGAAAGGTAGGGGGTTTTTAGCCATTTATTTAAGAAGATTAAGTTCTTTCACCTCAAGGACTTACAGATGATTCTCACAATGAGAATATGTAAAAGAAAAATTATTTTTATTAATATGTTAAAATGATAAAATATGATTGATTAATTACTCAAAATATCGATTATTTAATAATTTTATTCACAAATTTATCATTTTTCTTATATATTTATGACATAATTAGACATAGTTAGACATCCAAAACTACCTCTTTGGAAAATATGAGAATAGTCTTTCAGGGATTTATCATTTTCATCTCAATGATTTGTAAGGTGAAAACTGTTTAAGAGACATGGCTTGTTGAGTCATGTTTTTAATTCTCTTGAACTGTGCAAGTTTGTCCTTCAAAAAGGAGAAATTTTAAAAGATATTAAACAGAAACATTTTATAAAACAACAACAGAAAAATAACCACCAGAAATGACCAAGACTGTCCATTGAAAATGAAAGTAAGTAGTTTAGCTCTGATACATCTTCACCGTCAACTTTTCTATGCATTCATTACCCTTAGTTTAGAAAAATAAGTGATTCAATATGTCTTTTGAATTAGGTAAAAAGTTGTCACTCTTTAAGATAATGTACTACTGATTGCATAGTTCTTGTATTTGGAAGGTTTGTAAAGCTAAATTAATAAAAACTACTTTCTGATATTTTCTTTGTGCTAAAACAACTTGACTAGAATTTCTTAGAGTTCTGAATAGACAAAATATATACAGATAAGCCAAATCATGAGCATGAGCACAATAGATACAGAGCATACACACAATACCAAGTTATCCTGGGGGAGACAAAGAAAGCAAGTAGGATTCCTCCTCTGAAGTACATAGCATAGAAAAATACACATTAAAAAATAACAGTGGGGTGATTTTTAAAATATGTCCGAATTTTTTTTGTCATTTTCTTCAAAATACGGAATCTAATTCTTCCTCCTTTAAGTGTAGGCTGGACTTAGTGAGTCACTTCTATCAGATAGAACAAGGCACATTGACAGTGTGTGACCCTGAGACTCAGACATGAAAGACCTTGTGCATGCCTCTCTCCCTCAGATCACTTGTTCTCAGGGATCCTATCACGAGGACATGTCATATCATGTGGAAACTAAAGCCCCGCTTTTTAGAATCTCATGTGGCAAGGAGCTAAGGCCTTCTGGCAACAGTCATGCAAGTGAGTCATCCTGGGGTGGATCCTGCAGTCCCAGTTAAGCCTTTGGATGATGACAGCCACAGATGACATCTTGATTCCAATCTCATGAAAAACCCTGAGTCAGAACAAGTCAGCTAAGTGCCTACTGAATTTCTGCCCTATAGAAACTGAAAGATAATTATTTTATTATTGTAGTTTTAAACCACTAAGTTTGGGCAATTTGTTAGGCAATAATGCATATTAATAAAAATGGTAATGTTAGGCCAATGATGCTCAGTGTTAGAAGATAATCTAGGTGAAAATATGTTAAAGGGACAATTACATTCAGTTTGGGAGGACAGAGAAAAGAAAACCTTTCTGGAGATGGCATAATATGAACTGGATCTCATGAATTTAAAGATGGATGTTTCCACACCTAGAAAAAGACTTTCCTGATGTTGAGAATAGTGTGAGAAAAGACTTATATAAAAAAATTAATATATTAACATTTGAAAGAAATAGTACTCCGGTTTGGATGAGTAGAATGCATCTGAAGGGGATAATGAAGACAAAGATTGGGATGGTGTGTAGAAATCAGGTTATGTGAGAACCCGAGTTAAAGACTAATTGAATTTTTTTTAGGCAACTTGGAACCATTGGTTAATTTCTTAGCAGGAGTAGGTTGGATAATGAAATAAAGAATAGTTATGATTCAGTTTATGAATGTTGAAGCAATATGAAGGAAGAGGCTAGAAAATTGAACTAGGAGGCCATTTCAATATTCTAGGAGCAAGGGGAATGATAGTATATTTAGGACTGTCATGGATGGAAAAGAAGTAGAAAAACTTGTAGAGCAAATTTGTAGTAAAAACTGAATGTTTAGAACTTGGTATAGGTTTGTGATATTGGTTACTGATACTAGCACAGCAATAATGAGGATGGTGAGATCATTGAAAAGGAGGGGAGCAGAGAGCCAGAGAGAGAGAGAGGGAGAATGGTCAGAAAGCAGATTTTGAAGAAATTGTTAGGAACAGCTGGAAGTAAAAATGTGGGGCCAGAGCACACACATAAAAAGATATAAATGTGGGAAAGAATGGTCAAACAAAGAATTGGGAAACATTAATTTGTGGGAATGTGAAGAAGAAACTTTAGTGTAGGACATTATTTAGAAGTACATGATTTTATGTAGGGCTGTGACCTAGTGACAGAAAAAAGAGCACAAAAGAGAAAAAATTTTAGTTATATCCATAAGGAAAAATCTTGATGGCTTAAACTTAGAATTTTTCTCTCTCTTCCTCTTTGAAACATTTAACTAAAAACCTTACAATGAAATTATTACTAATTCTTTTTCTAGCCTGGTTCAATTTTCAATACAATAATGATAAATATTTTGCTAGCTACTTTGACATTTAGATTTATACATACAGTTATAAGTATTCCTCTTATGAAGTCTGTTTGACAAAGTTCTAAGTTTGAATATTCTCATGTGTAAATCTAATTTAATAGGAGAAAAGAAATACATTTCATTGATGATTGTAGCCAAAAAAAAAAAAACCTTTGTCACATCATTTTGTTAAAATGGATTGTTTTAACAGAAAAATTAATAAAAATGCATATGGAATAGAAAAAACTTTATAAGTCATCCTATGTTCTGGGCCTAACAACAAATAACTTTATCTATTGTCTCAGGTTCAAATATTTTAGGAAGATCATCTTGGAATTTAAGCCAGAAGGATTTAATTTAAAACAGAAAATAAGGACATGTAATATGGCTGAACCCTCTTTTTATCCACCTTGACTCAAAAATTAAACATAATATTTTGCAATCATCAAAACTGAATCATTACAATCCACATTAATGGGGTATTTTGATTGTAGATTATAGATAGGGCCTTTTATGAGAAAATAAGAGGCAGCATAATAGAGTGTTTCAAACTTGGACACTTGATCTGGATTAAATTCTAGCTCTGACTCACCCAAATTCTGTGACCTTGGACAGTTTTTCAACTTTCCTTCATTTTAATTTTCTCATTTGTTATATTGTAATAAATAATAGTCCTACTTTATTGGCTTGCCATGATAAATTGAACATAATATGCCAATCATAGAGTCTGGCACGTAGTAAGCATTCAATAAGCTTTAGCAGCTGTTATTGTCTTAAAATGAGAAGTTGGGGTTATTTTAATGACCATTTTTATCAAAATGAATCCAAGACAAATCTTGGATGAATGCCTCGCTTCAAATCCAAGTATGAAGTCCACTTTGTACTCATTAGAGTTACGGTTCTGTATTCTTTTTTCCATTTGTTGCCTAACAATAGAGAACCTGCTTAAACAAATAACTGCATTGTTTTCCAGTCCCTCTTCTCCAAAACTAACCTCATCCAAATGTCTTTATTTTGTTTTTTAATAATACATACCATCCTAAAATCTATTCTGAAAACCATAAAGTTAGCTTTAGCTGTCTTTCATTTTCCCATCCAATTGCTTCATCCAGATCTACACCATTTTAAAATGGGATCGTTTCAGTAGAATCCCCCACCATATCTGATACTTGGTCTGTTGGAATCCAGGTACTCTCTGTTATACACCTTAAATTCTACATACATAAATCATGTCTTTGTCAAAACCTCATATCAGTCTCTATTTTATTACTATTTCACAATGGTCTAGTTTTGAAGTTCTTTTATAATGTGGCCTTCTCTTACCTATATAAACATGTATCTTCAATACAGATTCTCCCTTCTATTCGATATGGTTTCTATACTGCCTAAAACACAGATGTTATTGATGTGTATGTACACATATATGTATCCCTCTATATATTTCATTGTTCCTATTGTCTCTCTCACCTGATGTTTTATAGTCTGACTTTAGTCACCTTTCATGACTCAGAGTAAGTCCTACCCTACCCTAAAGTATTTTCTCATTCCTCCAGTCCATATTTATCTATACATCCTCTGCAGCAGACAGGATCATAACTATATATTGTTGTGATACAGCCTTGTGTTGTCCACTTTTAGTTTTATTTTATCTCTCCAAATATATTATAAATTTCTTTAAATTGTTTCTTCTCTCCCATTCCCTTAGTAACTATCATAAATTTCATTTCAGATCAGCTGCATAAGACAGGAGAGGAAAAATCAACTCATTTTTTTTATGACACCAGAATTGTATGGGAAATATAATTTGTGGTACAGAGAGTCTCTTATATTTTCAATTACTTTGTACATAGAAACTAAGCATATTGTAGAAGCTCATTATTATTTACTATTTGTTTGCTTAAAGAAGTGAAGAAAGACACACACAGATTAGATTAGAAAGTCATTTGGGAAATAGAATGATTGGATATGGCTGAAAAAAGGCAGGAGCTGTGGACAATGGCTCCCAAATTTTCTGGCTTAGGTGACAATTGCATTACAGAAAACCACAGGAGGAAATGGGAGCAGATTTCTAGTCAGGATAAAGCGTTATGATAAATGGAATCCTGGGATTTGATGTAGCTGTGACCAGCCGAGACATTCAAAGACCACTATTGGCCAGGGAAGCAGTACACGCATGGGCTGTGAGGAGCCAGCCCCCAGCAGGAGGCACAGTTTTTCCAACTCACAATTACACTTTGAGTAGAGAGAGGAGCTGATGTCAGAGCTTTATTCCACTGCTATTTCAGGCCTGCAGCCAAGGTGGCATTCTTATGCAGATTGAGGCCTGAAATTGTGCAGTGAACCAGAAAGCAATACAAGAGTGAGTGGGATTCCTTTCAGAACAAGCTGTACCAATTCTGCTGCTGGAGAAATTAACTCTGGACTCTGATCATCTTTCTTGGTGAGAAAATACTGATTAACAGAACCTCCTATGCCAAGGTGTAAATACAAATACACATACACACAAGGAACCTTTCACATTTATGTCAAAATAAAAATGTGTTCTGGATTTTTTGTATTTTTAAAGCTAAAACACTTGGTAAGCAAATGTGAGATGATTTAGGAATGTTTATTTAGTAACTGAGGCTCAATTTGTATAGTTGTTAGCCATGTAAGAACTAATTCTTTATCACTTCATAAAAAGAGCTTTTATCTCTGAACATTACAAGATTTCAAGGGTGATGATAAATTTGTTCTCAGAAAAAGCACATTAAAGAAATATTAATGCAGTGGATTTTATTTCTGTTTTAAAATATATGTAAGGAGTGTGATAATTATTTTAAAATGAGCGTGTATGTGTGTGTGTGTGTGTATGCATATATGTGTGTGTCAACAAAATAAAGCAAAAATGTGTAAATGTTACCTCTAGATGGTATTTCAAGTATTTTTAAAACTTCTAATTTTATCTATATTTGGAATTAGTTTTATAAAAATATGTTACTTTATAGTATATAAAGTTCATTTTTTTTAGAAGTGCATAATGGAAGAAGGAAGATAGGATGACTTCACAGGCATATCTATCCCAAAAAGGTAGAAGATGGGAAAAGTGTCAATAAGCTCAACTCTCCAGGCAAATAGTACAGATATATGGTTACACTTTTAAAATAAGTTTGTATATGCTTACATATTTGAAAGTCTTTAAGTGTGTGAGATACAATTCAGTAGTTTGGTTCACCAACTTCTTCTGTTAAGATTTTTCAAGTTTTCCTTCTTATAAGAAGTAATAGGCTATGATTCAGCTGGATGGTTTTTGATAGTGTACGCTAAAGTCAATATTAAATCTTATTTGAGCTCCATGGATGGATGCCTCTATTTATCCACAAGTACCACTTCAGAGTGCTTTGGATGCTAAATGAGTGGTTCATTTCTACTTGCTAAACTTTCATGAGTCAGTGAATGCCCCATTAATTCCAGGGAACATTATTACTCACTCTTCCTAGAATCAAAACTGAAATAGTCCATAGTTGCTTTTCATTTACTATGTGATGTTCATTTAATTATGATTGTTATGTTGTTTACTGTAATTGTTGGAAAAATCTACTCATTTTCCTTTATCAATACCATCATTGTGCTTCCATTCAAGACATTGCATTTGCTCCATTTTCTTTGCCTTTATCATTGTTGGTCTCTCAATAAATCATGGTATTGACTAAAATGAAGGCTAAGCTACATAAGCCACATGGAATGAAACATATTTTTCAAAATTACAGTCTTTGAGTACTTGTTTAATTGCCGCATCTGATGCATATAAATGTCTTTATACGTAAAGATTTTATGAGTAATTTTGGCAATAAATGGAAATCTTGGAAAGCATTATTTATGGACATATAAATAGTAATCTTACTTTAGTTAAAATATATGTTTGTAAATTATAACATTTCTATATAAGCTGAATAAAGTTGAAGGGGAAGGATTTAAAATTTTCTATTAAATCTACTCTTGTAAAAATTTTTCTTTACATATCAAACTTTGAGTAAGAGATCAATGACATGTCCATATATTTTTTTCTGAAAATATGTTATTTTATGAGATTTTATTTGGTTTGCATTTCATTATAAGCTACTGATGTAAGATTTGTGAAAAAAACAATTTCTGGAAAATTTTTAATTGAGAAATTTAAAGCTGTCAAGAAAAAAAGATTCTGAGGAAAATTTAGTTCACCATTGGTATGGAAAGCTTTTGTTTCTAATAATTTTATATTTGTTACATTAAAAGTATGAATATAGACTGCTAAGCACAATGCAAAAATGTTTAAAGTAATAATTGGGTTTCTATAATATAAACAATCTTTCTATATTTATCCTACAAGGACTTTTCAATGCCTGTTCAGTGAAAATAATTTTGTTTATAAATTTTGAAAAAATTTCAATGGCTTAATCAAGAAGGATTTATAATATTTAACAGAAAGTCTAGAGGCTGACTGGCTCTGTGGTTGTTAATTCTGAAGCTCAATGATATAAAAGATTAAGGTTTTCTCCATTTCTCCCTCTGATATCTTTAACTTTCATTTCACTCCCATAGCTTGGGTTCTGCAGTTTTGGGGATTAATGCAGATGTTATTCTGTCCAGTGGATGAAGTGAATTCATCTTTTTGCACATTTCTTTATGAAGGAAAGGAAATATTTTCCATAGTTGCCTTGCAAACTTTGCCTTATATCTCATTTGCAGATGATATGTTGATATAATCACTCCTAAACCAATAGGAGTGAAAAGAAAATGAAATTTAAACTGTTCAGAATTTATATCTAGAGAAAGGAATAGCTAACATGAATAAAATTTTAGTTCTTTTCTAAGGAAAATGGAGTAAATGGATGTTAAGCAGACAGCAACAATTTCTCTTGCACCTAGCCAGTTTCAATAAAATTTTTGTAAATTATTTTTTCTAGAGATTTACATGTAAAGTTTTGTTTTCCCATCCTATATCTGGCCCAATTATTCTTGGACTTTATTATTTGGGGTGTTATTTTTATACTAATGTACTTTCCTACAGTTACCTCTGATTAGTATCTCCTTAAGCACTTTATTTTCCTACCTCCTTGGTTAATGTACTGTTTAAGAGCTTGTTTTCTAAGTCAGACTCCCTGGGCTTGCCATTTACAAGCTGACAGACTTTTGGCAAGTGACTTAGTGCCTCAGTTTATTGTCGATATCCATGAAATTGAAAATAGTGACAACTCATAGGCTGCTATCTTAGTCTGTTCAGGGTGCTATAACAAAATACCATAAATTGAATGGCTTAAACAACAAGCATTTATTTCTCACAGTTCTGGAGGCTGAGAAGTCCAAGATCAAGGCACTGGCAGACTCAGCACCTGGTAAAAGTTCACTTCCTTGTTCATAGACAGCATCTTTTGCTGTTTCCTCACGTGGCCGAAGGGATGAGGGAGTTCTCTGGGCTCTCTTTAAAAGGCCACTAATCTCATTCATAAGGGCTCCACCCTCATAACCTAATCACTTCCCAAAGGCTTCACCTCACATTGGGGGTTAAATTGATGTTACCACATGCATTTGGGGGCTATACAAACATTCAGTCTTAGTATTCTGCCCCTAGATCTTTCCAAATTTTTTCCTTTCCCATGTACAAAATGACTTTATTTCCTCCCAGCAGCCTCAAACATCAAAATTCATCCCAGCATCAACTCAAAAGTCTAAAGCCCAAAGTCTCATCTAAATATTATCTAAGTCAGATATGGGTAACCCTCAAGGTATGATTCATCCCGAGGCAATTTCTCTTCCAGCTGTGAAACTGTGAACCCAAACATGTTGTGTGCTCTATAATATAGTGTTGGTACATGAATATGATAGATATTCTCTTTTCAAAAGGGAAAAATAGAAAAGAAGGAAAGAAAGATAGGTCCCAGGTAAGTCCAAACTTAATGAGGAAAACAGCATTACACCTTCAGGCTTGAGAATAATCCTCTTTGGCTATTCACTCTGTCTTCCAGGCCCCCTGGGGTGGCAAAGTTACCCCCATTGTTCAGTGGGACAGCCCCTTAGTGGCTCATTGCCTGGGATCCCAGGAGTTCTGATGCTCTACACATTAAATGTGGTAGTCTGTGTAAACTACATATCACAGTGCCTGCCACATAAGTGCTTAAATAACAGTTTTTTTTCTTCTTGTTTTTATTTATATGGTTAATATTTTGGTAAAATTTTTATATAGATACTCCCAGATCATAATCATAAGATCCAAAGTTGTTTCTTCTCTGCCATTTGCTGTGATTTTCTTTTTCAGAGGCTGCACATTATTCCTTTTCTTCTTAATTAATCTCGAGAGATGTTGCTCATTACTTATGTAATTCACATTTTTTATTACAGAATTCTAGGTTTTCAAATGCAGATATAAATACTATGATATACTCCAACTTCATAGGAAGGGGTTGCTGGTAGAAAGATCATTGCACATATGTAAAAATTATTATTTTAATTATTTTGTTTTATTATATCCTTCCATCAAATTCTTATTAAAATACTATTTGAAACACAGACAATTTTAAGCAGTAATAACTAACCAATTATTTCCCAACCCTAGACTTGAGTAAATGTCTCTCTATTAAACTACTCTGAGAAAATAGGCTCTTGAGTTTGCACTACCAAACTTGTTCTCTGCTACCCTAATTAAGTAGAGACTCCTGTTCTCCCAACCAGCAATTTTCAATGAGGAGAGATTGTCTTCTTATTCTGTAGTGTAATCCTCTTTTCAGGTGAGAATCTGTTTTATGAGTTAAGAGAGATGCTAAGAAAATGTCCCCCAGAAAGATTTTCAAGGATGCTGGTGCTGCCCTCAATAAAGTATATTTTAATTCCAGTCATCTCTGCCATCTTGGAAACTATGTGCAAGGAATTGCTGGCAAGGCTGCAAATAATAGATCTGCTCCAAAATTTCCATCTCCATGAGACTTTAACAATCTTTTAGTATAGGCACCATTTGAGTCCATGTTTCAAATAGCACCTCACCAGACAATCATCACCACTCCCAAGTGCTCCCCTTAGCACATTCAATCCTGAGCCCTGGGGGAGTACACCCTTATTGATGAATTTTGTCTATGTGCCAATCTTATTTTTTGTTTTTCCTTGTCTAATGCTCTGAGAGAATCTGTTCCCCAGCATGTTCTCCAGAATTCTTCCTGCCAAGATCCTGTAATTCTTTGATATGCATTTTCCTCTTTCCAGAGTTTGCACTTCTCTGTCATGGCTTGTTAGATTCAGCTCTAGTTATAGGTCTGAAAAATATGAAAAGTTCTGGGGGAATAAAATTTCACCTGTGAGATATTTCCACAGGTAAAGCAATTGGAAAGTTTTTATGCAAATGAAGAAAGCTTGGTTCCCACAGGGTGAGGTACTCCTTCATCCAGGAAGAGAAGCTTGGGAAAAACTGGAACTTCTCAGTCTCCTTTCATTTACCAAAATAAGGCCATTCCAAATCCCAGGATGCCACTCCTTCCCAGCCAGTGCACTCACCTCCACATAAGAGGCAACAGGTAATGCAGAGTTGTGCATTTAAGTGGTGCTGCTTCTCTGAAATCTATTACAGTTAGGATTTAGAACTGATCCTCAGATACATATGCCCTATTGCTACAGGAGAAAAAAATTCTTTTAAGGTTTCCACAGTTAGTATTTTCTGATTCTCTAATCATTCCTTGGATTGGGAATTCAAGGCCTGAACTTACCTTTTTCTTTTTGTGGATCTCTTGTCATCCCACACTACAATTATTAAAATCAGTATTGTTTCTTGAGCTATTAATTGTCACAGCTACATTATCCTCAATGCCTTGATCTCCACAGTCAGTCCCTCTCATGAGTAACAGATAATTTGAAGAAAAAATGTTGTCACTGTATGCTGCAAACTGCAAGTGGTCTTTTTCTTCCCCTAAAGAAAGCACAATCTTCAAATAACTGAGTGACCCATTTTGAAGGTCTGCCTTCTGGTGTTAATCTTGATACCAATGATTGTATAACTTGGGATCCAGCAGAAAGTAGACAGCACACTGAGTGTTTAAGGTGAATTTGAAGAAAATATTATTTAAAGATGTTTTTGCTAGGTATAGGAATGGTAAAATGCTTGGGACTAAACACAAGGAGTCATTACCAATCTGGCTCAACAGGGCAGTGGCAGAGGACAGTGCTGCCAGAGCATGAAAAGACCTTGAGCTGAGAAGCCATTTTAAAGGAGGTGTAACCCTAGAACATTGGCAATACCAATGGGGGAAATAACTATCCTAATTTCTTTTTGTGCAGTCACTTCTACTTTCTGGTAAATTCTGTTATTGGCAAAATTCAACCTGATTCTTAAATACAAGTAAGGTAAAGGTTGCAGTCCATTGAGTTCAAATTCCTAAGAGTGTAGACAGGACTGAAAAAGGCAGAGAATAGAAGGGGAAGGGGATGCAAATGGATATCATAAAGAAAATGATGCTCTACCTCATTAGTAGTGAAGGTAATGTGAATTAAATGAGACAACACAAGAGATAACACTAGATACCTCCAGAAGCTCCAACAGAAAAATGTCTGTTAATATTGAGCATTGCTGAAGTTGTGAAGCAGTAGGAACTACTGGGCAAATTACTATAAACACTTCAGAAAAGAGTTTTTAATGAACCATCATCATTGAAAATAGATATACTTTATGATGCATCAATGTACCTTTTGGCATTTATTCAACTAAAATACATTCACACATTTTCCGAAAGACATGTTTAAAAATGTTCACAGCAGCGTCACTTTTAATAAACAAAAATATAAACAATTCAAATGTACATTAAGAGTAGAATGGATAATTAAATTGTGATTTATTTAATTAACAGAATACCAAAGATCAATAAAAGTTAATGAAATGTACCTACAAACAACAATATGAATAAATCTTACAAATGTAATGATGAGTGAATAAAATTGACATGAAAGAGTAGATGAGGTGTGATTTTGCTATATCAAAATTTAAGGAAACAGACACAGCTGATTTGTAGTGTTTATTAATTCATGTTTATATGGTAAATCTAATAATGGAAAGCAAGGCGTGACTAGTATAATGGTCAAGATAGTGACTACATTTTTGGGGAGATGGGAATATACAGTAATCAGGATGTTACACGAAGAGCCTCTGAGATTCTGGCAATGTCCCATTTTTTTACTTACCTGGTAACACATTGATATTCAACTTATGATAAAAATATTGAGTGCAGCATTTTGTTCTGCATCGTTCTTTGAACAATAGTTATATTTGATACTTCAAAAAGTTTTCAAAATAAGCAAAATACTTCTTAAATGTATAGAACAGGAAAGAATCAGAAAAAGGAAGCATGAAAACAGAAAGCTTGAAAAATACACCAGAAAAAACTTAAAGTAGAACAATAAATGTATATTTCTGTGGGATAATGTTTCCCAAACTATGCCTCTTGCACAAGCTTATCACTGCCTGCTAAATCCCCATTCTGGAGATTCACAATCTGTGTTACCACTATGAATCTTTGAGATATCAAATAATAAAAATACCTCTTTTACTTTAGCACACCATTTCCCAAAAGTATTTGGGCTGATACCAAAGTATATGAACTATCTGTCCAATAGTGCTCAATGAGAGGTCAGTTTGAGAGATCATTTTAGAATAAATTTATATGATTACTCTCCCATTTTTGTAGGTGACATATTCTCAAAAGTGTGTGTAAAATTTTATAAGAAGAGGTTCTTTTACAGAAAATTAACAGTATAAAATAGGAAATAAATATCAACTTGACACTTAATTTGAAATAAATTATTGTGAAATAAATTATTTGTTTTGTGCCATTTAATCATTATTCAAATGTTACAAGTAGAAAAATCCAATCAGAACCAAAAATAAACAGGATATTGTCTATCTTCTGAGCACTCAAGTGATGTTTCCTACATAAAGTGTAGCCAGGGACCAACTGATGAAACAAAATGTGTGTAGCTTTACCATCCTGGCAAAGACAATGTGCCCAGAAAGCATGTAGAATTTATGCTGATCAAATCCTGCAAACATGGTTTAAGGTAAAGGAATACACTAGGCTATGAAAATTAATAATTTTAGCAAGAACTTTCAGAATTAAAACTCTTGCCAACATTGAAATGAACAGAGAAACATATAGTAAGTTGATGTAAATATAACATTAAGCTGTATATTTTCCAAATTCCTGACTTTATCTATAGATCATTAAAATGAAATCAAGTTTTTTTATTTGATTAATTGTTGAAAAAATATAGATGTGGAAAAAATTAAAATTATATTTAATAAGTTTGATGAAAGGATATAAATGTTATGACATAAATAAAATTATACTTTTTATTTTTTAGTTGTTTTCCTTTTTTATATTAATAGATTTAGGGGCACAAGTTGAATTTCGTTACATGTGTATATTGTATAGTGGTGAAGTCTGAGCTTTGGGTGCACCCATTATCCAAGTACATTGTACCCCATAGGTAATTTTTCATCCCTCACACCTCCCATTTTCAGTCTCCAGTGTCCATTATACCACTCTATATGCCCATGTGTAACCATAGTTTACCTCCCACTTACAAGTGAGTAGTACTCCATGGGGTGTGTGTGTGTGTGTATATTCATTTTCTTTATTCACTCATCAGTTGGTGGGCACATAGGTTGATTCCATATCTTTGCAATTGTGAAGTGTGCTGCAATAAACATACGAGCACAGCTATCTTCTAGACATAATGATTTCTTTTCCTCTGGGTAGATGCTCAGTAGTGGGATTGCAGGATTGAATGGTAGTTCTATGAAAAATCTCCATACTGATCTCCACAGAGGTTTGCACTAATTTACATTTTGCCAGTGGTGTATAAGTGTTCCCTTTTCACCACATCTGTGGCAACATCTACTGTGTTTTGACTCTTTAATAATGACCATTCTAATTGGAGTAAGATGGTATCATATTGTAGTTTTAATGTGCATTTTCCTTATGATTAATGATATTGAGCATTTTTTCATTTATTTGTTGGCCAACTGTATATCTTCATTGAAAAATGCCTGTTCATGTCATTTCACAACATTTTAATGGGGTTATTTGTTTTTTTTTTTTTTTTTTTTTTTGCTAAGTTGTTTGAGCTCCTTGTAAATTCTAGATATTAGTGATTTATCAGAAAAATAGTTTTTGAATATTTTGTCCCATTCTGTAGGTTGTCAATTTACTCTGTTGATTATTTTTTTTGCTGTGCACAAGCTTTTTAGCTTAAGTTTCATTTATCTATTTTTGTTTTATTGGATTTGCTTTTGGGGTCCTACTGATACATTCTTTGCCAAGGTTTCTCCAGAAAAGTTTTCCCTAGGTTTTATTCTAAGACTTTTTATGTTTCAGGTATTACATTTAAGTCAATTCATCTTCAGTTAATTTTTGTATATGACAACATAAGGATCCACTTACATTATTCTGCGTATGGCTATCACTTTCCCCAGTACCATTTATTGAATAATGTGTCATTTCCCCAGTGTATGTTTTTGTCTGATTCATCAAAGATCAGTTGGTTGTAGGTACATGGTTTTCTTTCTGGGTTCTCTATTCTGTTCCATTGGTCTGTGGATCTATATACCATAATTCAATAAAATGAAAGATTAAGCAAAAATGATAGCCAAAACAACAATCTTTTTTATCTAAAATTAAATAAATTAAGTGAGTTGGTTTTAAAATAAAAGTGAAACTGAAATTATCAACTCCTTAGAAATAGTCTGAGTGACCATATCATATATAGGATATACACATGATGTAGTAAAACATGTATTAAAAGCAATATGTAAGATATATAAATTTAAAAAAGGGAAAAAATAACAACATAATAAAATATTGCTACAGATAACATATAGAACTAAATGATCTTAATATATTTCAGAACTTTATGCTAGAATTAGAAAAATATATGTGGATATCAACTTTTAATAGATAAATAAAAATTTATTTATTTTAATGTATTTATAATAGATGAATAACAAGAGAAAAGTAAATATTGGCTTACATAAATAGGTAACTAACAAAAAATAATTGTAGAAAAAATATAAAATTTATTCAAAGATTTATCTTTATTAGGGTATGTAAATCCAAACAATTTAATGGACATGGTCTTCCAATTCTGTGATATATAACTAGTTCCAAAGCACTGGGGAAAAAAGATAAGTCTTAAACTCATTTTGAGGCAAGCATAACCTGGAAATTTAATATTTATAAAAAAAGTAAGAGATAAAAAATCTAAGAAAGAAACAAAAAAAGAGAAAAGGAAACAAGGAAATGGGAAAGAAAGGGAGGGAGATAAAGGAGAAGGAAGTAAGGAAGACAGGAAAGACAAGAGAGTATTAGTTTGTTAGGGCAAGAAGAACAAAATACTACAGACTGGATAGCTTAAACAACAGGCAGTTATTTTCTCAGTTTTAGACTGGAAGTCAAAGATCAAGGTGCTTGAAGGGTTGAGTTCTTTTGAGGCTTCTTTCCTTGGCTTACACATGGTTAAGACATCCCCCTGCTACCTCTCCACAAGGTCATCACTCTGTGCACGCCCGCCTCTGGTGTCATTGTGTGTCCTCGTCTCTTCTTCTTATAAGGACACAAATTAGATTAGATTAGAGCTCACACTAATGGCCTCATTCTAACTTTTCATCTTTTAAAGGCCTATCATCAAATACAGTGACATCCTGAGGTACTTGGGGTTAAGACTTCAATATATGAATTTCACGGTGGGGGATGTAGTTCAGCCTATAACAGACAGAAAAAAAAATGTAACAGTCCCTTTTGTGAACAGATGTAAAATTCAGAATCAAAAAACTGATAAATGAAATATTGGTGTATATAAATAACAAGTCATCATCACCATGTACAGTATATTCCATAAATTCAGTTCAGCTTAAAGTCAACAGATCTATAATTGTCACTTCTTATATTAAACTATATTAAGATATAAAATGTAACTGTACTAAACATATCAGAGAAAGCAAAAGTAAGTGAGATGATTTAAATGGATTAAAATGTAGAAAATTTAAAAAGCAATTAAATGTTTGCAAAAGACTCATTTAAGACATAAATAATTGGAAAGGATGAAAGTAGAATGTAGAAAAATATATTAATTGAAAGCTTGTGGAGCTCAACTAATATCAGACAAAGTCATACCTCCCAATACTTCATAATCCTTAGAAATAAAGTCATTCATGATGGTAAAAACCCACTTCAAAAACAAGTTACGTGCAACAATGTATAAAAAGAAATATGCACTATGATCAACTGGAAATTCTCACAGATATGTAAGGATTGTTCAATGTTCAAAAATCAATTAATGTAATCTATCACATGAACAGGCTAAAAAAAATCACATGTTCATATCAATAGATGCAGAAAAACCATTTGACAAAATTCAATGCCCATTCATGAAAAAAAATTCTCAGTAAATTAGGAAGACGGAAACTTCCTCAACTTGGCAAAGAATATCTTCACAAAACCCTACAGCTGACATATTTAATGTTCAGAAACATAAAGATCTCTCACTAAAATCAGGAACAAATTATATCTCCTTTCACTACTCTTTTTTAACAATGTAGTAGAAATACTTGCTAATGCAATATGAAAAGAAATAAAGGGCACAAAGTTTTGGGAGGAAGAAATGTCATGTATTCATTTGAAGATGACATTATTGTCTATGTAGAAAATACAAAAAAAAAAAAATTGACAAATGCACCCCAGGAGCTAATAAGCAATTATACCAAGGCTGCAGGATACAAGGTTAATATACAAAAGTCAGTAACTTTTCTATTTATCAGCAGTAAACAAGTGGTGTTTGAGATTGAAAACACAATACCATTTACATTAGCATCCCCAAAATGCAATACTTAGGTATAAATCTAACAAAATAAGTATAGGATCTGTATGAGGAAAACTACAAAAGTGATGAATGAAATCAAAGAACTAAATGAATGAAGACATCTGAGTTCATGGATAGGAAGATTCAATATTGTCTAGCTATCAGTCCTTCCTTAATCTATAGATTCAATGCAATTCCAATCAAAATCTTGGCAAGTTATTTTTGGATATTGACAAAGTGATTCTGAAGTTTATATAGAGAGGCAAAATATCCAGAAAAGCCAACACAATATTGAAGGATAAGAACAAAGACGTAGGACTGACATTACTGGACTTTATGACTTACTATAAACTTATAGTAATCAAGACAATGTGGTATTGATAAAACAATAGACATACATCATTGTAACAGCATACAGCCCAGAAATAGATCTACATGTGTATGTAGTCAACTGATTTTTGACAAACAAGCAAAGACAATACAGTGGAGTAAAGATAGTCTTTTCAACAAATGATGTTCTGCATCTGGACATCCACATGCAAAAAAATTAATCTAAACATCAACCTTATACCCTTTCACAAAAATTTACTCAAAATGGATTATAAATCTAAATGTAAAACACAAACTATACAATTCCTGGAAGATAATATATGAGAAAACCTAGATGATATTAGATATGATGATGACTTTTTAGATACAATATCAAAAACATAATCAATGAAATAAATAATTGATAAGTTAGATTTATTAACATTAAAAACTTTTTCTCAAGGCCGGATGTGGTGGCTCACGCCTGTAATCCTAGCACTCTGGGAGGCCGAGGCAGGTGGATCGCTCGAGGTCAGGAGTTCGAGACCAGCCTGAGCAAGAGCGAGACCTCGTCTCTACTAAAAATAGAATGAAATTATCTGGCCAACTAAAAATATAGATAGAAAAACTTAGCCGGGCATGGTGGCACATGCCTGTAGTCCCAGCAACTTGGGAGGTTGAGGCAGGAGGATTGCTTAAGCCCAGGAGTTTGAGGTTGCTGTGAGCTAGGCTGATGCCACGGCACTCACTCTAGCCTGGGCAACAGAGCAAGACTCTGTCTCAAAAAACAATAAATAAATAAAATAAAATAAAATAAATAAAAAAAATAAAAACTTTTTCTCTGAGAAAAATAATGTCAAGAAATTGAGAACAAGCCATAGACTGGGAGAAAATATTTCCAAAAGATACCTCTGATAAAGAACTTTTATCCAAAATATAAAAAGAACACTTAGGAGTTAACAATAATAATAAAAATAAAAACCCTGATTTAAAATGAGCCACAGGTTTAACAGAGACTTCAGCAAGAAAATATACAGATAGCAAATAAGCATTTGAAAAGATATTCCACGTCATATGTCGTAAAAAAATACATATTAAAACAACAATATGATACCACTACCCATGTGTTGCAATGGCTAACATCTGGAACACTGGTGCCACTAAATGCTTACAAGGTTGTGAAGCAGCAGGAACATGCATTGCTACTGGAATGCAAAATTATATGGCCACTTTTAAAGCTATCTATTAAAAATAATTAAATTCCTCTTCATAATAAAGCTTCCTAAGATTAAAATTGTGAATGTAATATAATACAATGTTAACAAATACTAGAAGAATATATAACAAACTATTAAAGAGGGTCTACCCATATTGTTAGGGTACTCTTAGTAGCAATATAGCAAATTTATAATTCACCAATAAGAAAACTTTAATACTATAAAATACACATTAAAGAGAGTTTAATGAATAGATAGATAATACCATGTATTTAACAGGTAAGGTTTTACAAGCAAAATATACAAATATACTCCATAATTTTAAATATATTTGCATTTAAAATATTTAAAAGGGCCATAAAATGAGATTAAACTCTCAGGCAATAATGACTTTTGAGGAAAGGGACAAGCGTGAAGGGTAGGTGTGAAAAGAGATAATCTTGTTTTCTCTATATTGAGTAAACCCTGTGTAATGAAGAGCTTCTTGAATCAAAAGAAGTTTGAGGGTATTTTCAAGATTGCATCTCAGGCACAGTGTGATAAAGTGTGAAACAGCATGAGAGTTTGATGCGCTAATGCTAGTTCTGTAGAGTTAAAGTTAACAGTTACTGTGGGCAAAGGTGTGGGGATGAGATTAGAATTAGATAAGGTAGTCTTCCTGCTAAAACTCTCTAGATATATGGAAAATCACTTAATGCATTTAAAGCAGGAGGATAAAATAATTAGATTTGTGTTTTGGAAAGATCATTTTGGCAGGGAATATTGAATTAATAAAAACAAATTAAACATGATCCCTGGTCTCTGATACCTTGTTTCTGGCCCTTGTTCTGAAATAGCTCACTATCCAGTGACACAGACAAATCTGCAAATAGACAAATTACAACAAAGCAACAATATTAAATTATTTAGAAGCACAGGATGGACTGGCAAACTCAGTTTGGGGGAAGCATCACAGCAGAAATAACAGTTAATCTATGTATATTTATTTGGTGAGTTACTATATGTGTGCAAATGAAATAGAAATTTTGTATCAAATCACCATGAATCAGGAGCATAAGAATATGAATATTCCATTGATGACATGATTTAATGTTTTGATGTGTCATTAAAGCATTTCCTTTTTATTGTTTCATTGGTATTGTATTCGACTTCCTATATTTTTAAAGCATGTTTAAAATAGTTGAGCAATGAAAATATAACTACTAGATTCAAGGATTACATATTTGACACCAGAAAATGAAATTTACATCATTTTGTGATAACAAAAATGAACATAAAATGCAAAAACATTATGTTTCTTCACTATGTCTTTCTAGTTAAAAAAACAATGATTGTTTCAAATTAAGTAAAACTTAAGATTAATATATGGAACGGTAGTATCTATTGTTGGGGCATAGAAAATGTGCATGATATTGATTTTATCTACTCTCTGCTTCGCTTATTTGATTCCACATTAACATTTACGAAGAATTTCAGTATGTGATGTCAGAAATGCTATATATTAAAGCAAAATTACAACTTTTTAACATATATTCAAGGCAATATTGTAACTTTTTATGAACATCTATCCCAAGAAAATATAGAAAATTTTGAGATCTAAATCAATAAAAATGAATGTTACAATTACAATGTTATAAATTAATGTATATATGCTGCCAATTGTGATAAGTATATATCACATAAATCAAAAACAGATATTCTAGAACATTAATGTTAAATGTCAATTAAAGATTTGCTTGAAAGTCATTTGAAATGCATCATTGCTGTATTGTTTTCATATTTATAGAATAAGAGGAAAAGACGATGTATAAGTCACAATAAAGGGTATAGAAACTTTAAATTTATTTCACAAATTAAATTTATAATGATTAATAGACCTCAAGATTATTTCCTTTTGGAAAGAGGTATGCTTATTGGTTAAAGGATTAGATATTAAGATAGAAAATAAAATGCTCTTTCTGTTTTCTGCAAGATTAAAACATTATATGCAACCCTAAATCTAATTTTTTTGGTTATTATCACATATTACTCTTTTTTATATATTCAAAATTATCTATTTCATGTTTTCATTCTGTTTCCAGGCAATTATAGTATATATCATAGTTGGATCATTTATAGTTATGTGGCAAAACCATAAAAATCCTGTTTTCTGTTAAAGGTTGTGCAATTAATTTTTAAAAATAAGTGTATGCACACATTTTAATGTGTAGACAATTTGCATTTATTTGCACTTTGAAATAGTCTTATACACTCACATGATCTCTACTTTTGGTACTTTTCAACTAATTTACATAAAGCATGAAAGTTACCCAGCTGTTCAGTGGAATACATCATTTTCTGCTTTCAAAGAAAGCACAAGTGACATTTTCTGTCTTTAATTTAATACTTATGTTATTAAATTTCAAGTTAAAGAAACATAAATACCACAAAAACCAATGTATGCTGAGAACGAGGAAAGATAAGAAATAAGACTCATAAAATATTTGGAATTCAAGGACTTTATGAGATGTAATTGCATATTTTAATAGTAACATACTGCCCCAAATATGTCACAGAAAAGTCATTAATTATGGCAGAAAAATGTTTGCAAATAAATAAAAATTAGCATGATAGAATGGATATATATTTCAAAAGTTTTTAATGATTGTATCTCAAAATTTAGGCCTGGAGAGTCTTCATTATAAACAGATAACATAAAGTAGAAAGCATATAAATTAAATGTAATTGAGCAAATGAGACTACATTATCAGGCGGTTTCATTTTTATAAAATAACTATTTTAGGCATCTGTTATGTAACTCTTCACTAGTAAAAAGCCTTTGATAATTTCTTAATCTTATGATTTTTATTGAATTTTAGCATTTAGAAGAAAAAAGTCTCCATAGCTTAGTGTATTTTTTTCAATTCCATCTTACTAACTTAAAATATTATATTTCCAAAGAAAAAAATATTTTCATGCAAATATTTTCTCCCATTCTGTAGGTAGTCTGTTTGCTCTTGTGATAGTTTCTTTGGCTGTGCAGAAGTTTTTCAATTTGATCAGGTCCCATTTATTTATTTTGGTTGTTGCTGTGGTTGCTTTAGGGTCTTCCTCATAAATTTTTTCTATAGGCCAATGTCTACAAGGGTTTTTCCAACATTTTCTTCTAGAATTCTTATAGTGTCATGCCTTAAGTTTAAGTCTGTTATCCACTGTGAGTTGATGTTTGTGAAAGGTGAGAGGTGCGAATCCTATTTCAGTCTTCTATATGTGGCTATCCAATTTTCCCAGCACTGCTTATTGAATAAGGATTCTTTTCCCCAATGTATGTTTTTGTCTGTTTTGTGAAAGATTAGATGGCTATATCAGTATGGTTTTATATCTGGGTTCTCAGTTCCATTCCATTGGTCTATGTCTCTGTTCTTGTGCCAGTACCATGCTCTTTTAGTTACTATAACCTTGTAGTATAGCTAGAAGTCTGGTAAATTGATGCCTCCCAATTTGTTCTTTTTGCTTAACATTGCTTTTGCTATATGGGGTTGCCCCTGGTTCCATACAAAGCATAGAATTATTTTTTCTATATCTGTGAAAACTGATGTTGGTATTTTAATAGGGATTGCATTGAATCTGTAGATCACTTTGGGTAGTATAGACATTTTTAATAATGTTGATCTTGCCAACCCATGAGCATGGTATGATTTTCTTTTCCTTTTTTTTTTTTTTTTTTAACTTTTATTTATTTATTTATTTATTTCAGATATTATGGGAGTACAAACATTTTGGCTATATGTTATGACTTTGCCACACCCAAACCATGATTTGAGGCATGCCTTTTCCCCTCTACCATGCTCACCATGTCCATTAGTTGTGAGTTTACCCACCCCCACTCCCTGAAGAATATTACTACCATGTGAGGACCACAATATTGATCAGTTATTGATCAGTTATTGATCAATTTGATGGTGAGTACATGTAGAGCCTATTCCATTCTTGTGATACCTCACTTTGGAGGATGGGCTGAAGTTCTATCCAGGAAAATATAAAAGGTGCTAGGTCTGATCTTGGGCATGGTATGGTTTTCCACCTGTTTACATCCTCTGCTATTTCCTTCTTCAGTGTTTTTTAGTTTTCCCTGTAGAGGTCTTTCACCTCCTTAGTTAAATATATTCCTAGGTATTTTATTTTCTTTGTTGCTATTGTGAAGGATAATTAGTTTTTGATTTGGTTCTCAGTTTGATTGTTGTTGGCATATAGGAATGCTACAGATTTCTGTAAATTGATTTTGTAACCTGAGACTTTGCTGAATTTGTTTATCAATTCCAGTAGTCTCATGGCAGAATCTTTGGGGTTTTAATAAAAAGTTGGTTCTTTGAAAAAATCAGCAAAATTGACACATCTCTTGCTAGATTAATGAGAAGCAGAAAAGAATAGACTCTAATAAACTCAATCAGGAATTAAAAAGAAGAAATTACAACTGATACCACAGATATAGAGAATATCATCTGTGAATACTATAAAAACCCTTATGTACATAAACTTAAAAACGTGGAGGAAATGGACAAATTCTTAGAAACACACAGCCTCACTAGGCTCAATCAGGAAGAAACAGAATTCCTGAAGAGATCAATATCAAGTATTGAAATTGAAGCAGCAATAAAAAACCTTCCTAAAAAGAACAGTCCCAGACCAGATGGTTTCATATCCAAATTTTACCAGACCTACAAAGAAGAACTGATGCCTATCCTGCAGAAATTATTCCACAACAGAAAGAAGGAAGGAATCTTCCCAAACACATTTTATGAAGCCAACTTCATCCTGATACCAAAACCAACAAAAAAGGAAACTATAGACCAATATCCCTTATGAATATATATGTAAAAATTCTCAACAAAATCTTAGGAAACAGAATTCAGGTGTTTATCAGAAAAAATAATCCATCATGGCCAAGTGGACTTCATCCCTGTAAATGTAATTCAACACATAAATAGAAATAAAAACAAAGACCATATGATCCTCCTCAAATTAAAAAACTTCTGCACAGCAAAGGAAACTATCATGAGAGCAAACAGACAGGCTACAGAATGGAAGAAGATATTCACATGTTACATATCCAATAATGCGCTGTTAACTAAAATCTATATAGATCTCAGGAAAAAATGCAAGAAAAAAATCAAACAACCACATTAAAAAGCGGGCAAAAGATATGAACAGAAACTTTTCAAAAGAAGATAGACTAATGGCCAATAAACATATGAAAAAAATGCTCAATATCTCTCAGCATCATGGAAATGCAAATAAAAATCACAATGAGATATCACTTAACTCCAATGAGAATGATTTTTATCAAAAAGTCCAAAAACAATAAATGTTGGTGTGGATACGGAGAGATTGGAACACTCATAGACTGCTGGTAGGACTGCAAACTAGTATAACCTCCATGGAAAGTAATATGGAGATACCTCAAACAGCTACAAGTAGAATTACCATTTGATCCAGCAATCCCATTACTGGTCATCTACCCAAAAGAACAAAAGACATTCTATAAAAAAGACAATTGCACAAGAATGTTTGTAGCACCACAATTCACAATTGCAAAGATGTGGAAACAATCCAAGTGCCCATCAATACATTAATGGATTAATAAAACGGGGTATATGTATACCATGGAGTTCTACTCAGCCACAAAAACAATGGTGATCTAGCACCTCTTGTATTATCCTGGGTAGAGCTGGAGCACATTCTACTAAGTGAAGTGTCCCAAGAATGGAAAAACAAGCACCACATATACTCACCATCAAATTGGTATTAACGGATCAACACTTATGTGCACATATAGTAGTAACATTCATCGGGTTTCGGGAAGGTGGGAGGGGGGGGTGGGGAGGGGTATATTCATACCTAATGGGTACAGTACGCACCACCTGGGGGGATGGGCACACTTGAATCTCTGTCTCAGGTGGGGTAAAGGCAATATATGTAACCAAAACATTTGTACACCCATGAAATGCTGAAATAAAAATAAATAAATAAATAAATAAAGGAGAAGTAACAGAAGGGTGAGGCTTGAGGAAGTGTCTCAC
Source organism: Eulemur rufifrons (assembly GCF_041146395.1). Classification (NCBI taxonomy): domain Eukaryota; kingdom Metazoa; phylum Chordata; class Mammalia; order Primates; family Lemuridae; genus Eulemur; species Eulemur rufifrons. Next base: position 88,071,416 of record NC_090997.1, on the reverse strand, counting down.
TGTGTCTTTAAACTCTTCCTTTCTTGTCATTTAATAAATTGTCCCATTTTTGTGCAAAATCTCAGTAGTAGTATCATGATGGTACAGTGAGGGAAATATCACTCCAGAGATCCTGAAAAAAATAGTGAAAATAATGGATATTGGGGAGAGAAGGCAAAGCAAAGTAATAAAAATTGCTGCTGCTTTTTTCTTTCATGAGGACTATAAAAGAGGCTAACACATCAGTGTTCAGAAATTTTAATAATTGGGTGAAAATAACAATTGGTAACTTTTAATAAGAGCTTATTATCCTCGTGTACTGTGCTATGCTCTTGAAGATCTTAGGCTTACAATGGGTAAACCACTTGCCCAGTTTATAGGTTTTGCTTTGAACTTTGCATTTTCATGGCCCTTTCATCCTCTGACACACCTTGCCTCATGGAGCAAGGAGTTAGGGATGTGGGTAAAGGAATGTGCCAATCTGAAAATTTCACCCTTTGTAGACCATACTTCTGGTACTACTGACTCTATTATTCCCTTTGCATATGATCCTGGTGATGCTTTCTTAGCCTGGATGAATCATTTTGTTGGTCCATGTTCCGCAAAATGGACTATGCTTCCAACGTGTTTACTAATAGGCCTGAGTGGTGGCTAAATGGGGGCTGTCTTAGGAAATGGGGCTGTGAAAATAGAGAGCTTGGATGGGTGGGCTGCACACAACATCCATGTACATGAACTTTAGGTCCCTCATGGTGGCTGACAGAACAGGACATGGGAAGAACTTTAGGCCAGGTCCCAAGTGGGGGGCCTCAATTTGTACTCTGGTGCCAAGTCCCCAAAATGATAAGGGCTATTCTAATTTGATGAGCTAGAATTAATCCCAGAAAGTTGGATACCAGAGCCCACACTCTTACACAGTATGCAGCACTATTTTTTAGCATGTTTACAATGAGATAGAACTCATTGTGTATTTATTTTGTAGATTTACAATGAGATAGAACTCATTGTGTATTTATTTTGTAGACATTGATTACATTCTAACAGTGATATCAGACAAACAAAATAGTAAAACAAAGTTATCATGTCTATAAAATTTTAAGTATGATTGTAAAGGATGCTTGTAAAAGAAACAAGAAAATCATGTTTAGACAAAAAAAGAGAAAATATTCTGTAGTACAGTGGTCTTGGTTGTATGTAACACGAATTTGGCTTTGTCTAGTAAGCCTGGTGCAGCGTTTCAATCGATTAATTTACATTCAGGAGTTTGCATTACTTGGTTTGCATGTGTTTTGGGTGATTAGGAAAAAAGAAATATTGCTATGACTACCTGAGAATAAGGACGTAAATAGTATGTGTAATGAGCTAGATGTGACGGCATGATAAATCCTAGTCAGCCCAAGGGATGGTGGACAGTTATTTGATGTCTCTAGGAACAGAATTTTAATAGTTACAACTTTTTCAAATGAATTTCTCAAGGGATTGTCGGAATTCTGCCAAACTAGCCCTAAGTGACATCCCCATATCAATGAAAAGCCTTATGTTGAAAGGGTAGATAAGCTTTAAAATAATGCAGATTTATTATTAATATTGTTATCATTATTATTAACATCTTGTAACTTTGCTGGTTAGAAATACATCAGGCTTACAATGGAAGAAAGTCATTCTTTTAGAGAAGTAAGAGTGATGAACATGGCAAACTATCATTGAGAGATGAAAATACCTTGGAGAAAAGGGTGGTGCATGCAAGCATGATGGAGAACAATAGCATCCAAGCATAAGACATGTGCATGCAAACTTATGACACATACCTGAACACTCCCCTGAAGTCCTCAGAGAGGGATAATTTTCAATAAGTGTGAGATCCTCTGCTTCATAAATGGAAGCTCAAAAGCCAGTAATGTTTTCTTATTGTGGCTAATGTGACTTCATTTTTACCTACATATGATGAGATAGGTTGTTTTTGAAGATGAGTTGCTGAATATGTTCTGTATGGCTGGCATCAAATAATGGATACTATTATATTAAAAGGTAGACTTTGTTAAAGATGATACTTTATTTTCTAATTATTAGAGCTGCTAAAAGAAGATTATTAATGGGAAGTGAATGAAGCAGACGCAAGGAAACTACTTGGCAGGGAGGTCATAAAGAAGATCCAAATGAATACACAGAATAAATATTAATACCTTTTATGAAATGCTTGGATTTTAATAGGAAGTTTTAGGTTCTATGCCCTTAACACATTTAAATAAAGAAATGAAAAGAAGATGGGCATAGACAGGAAGATTCTGAGGACATAAGAATATTTGAGTAGAAACATTGCAACAATCTCAATTGGATAGAAATTTGTTTAAGTGTTTATTTGTGAAAACTACTTTCTAAAATGATAGCTTCTTCAAGAATATCAGGAAAAAATACATATATACTGCAGTATTTATGGCATGTTTTGTTCTTTATTTGGAAGAAATCCAATGCCTCTATTTATATAGCTGTTTCTAAAAAATCCCAGTAGCAATCATTCAGGAGAGGACAAAGTCAGTTTATTATCTCTACAGGAAACACTTCAACTTCTGACAGGTGCACATACACACCTCGTGAAAAATAGTTGAAATTTTATTAGCAAAGCATGTGTTTTCTAAATAAAGTTACGTGTAAATGGTTTTAAATGAATTTGTGCATATTTTATGTACCTAAAGCTTAATACTTAAGAAGTTGCAAGTTCCTTAACCAAAGATTTTTTTATAGTAATGAAAGCATGCTCACCAAATGGCAAGGTGGGCATTTAACTCACATTTCATGTTCAGAAAATCAGAAGTCTTTTTTAGTTTTCCTAGTTACTTTTTCCGATCCTCTCTCTCATGAGTCTGTGCACATGCCTCTCTAGTGTGTGTATGTGTCTTTGTAAAGGATTTGGGGAATTGAAATGGGGTAATGTGAAAAGAAGAATGTCCCCACTTTCTGTGATTAGGGATTCTTTTTGGTGGCTTGGGAATCTATTAACGTTGATTCATCTGCTGTTTTCTAGAATACAGAATAAGACTTCTTGGAATGAAATATTTTTATTTAATGAAAATGAGGGCTGCTTTTTCAATATTTATGTAGGAAATTGTAAATCAACTTCTTTCTTTTTTTTTTCTGAGTTTCTCCTTAACCCCATTGCCTTTAAAATTAAAATGTATAATTTGTTTCCAAAACCAATTTTTTCCCTAATATCAAAGTTTTACAATTCAAAGAAGTATATAGAAATTACTCTGTTCTTTTCATAATTATCCAAATGGCATTGGAAGGCAAAATGACTTTTTTCTTCATAAGTAAAATTATGGTCTATTTTATTTCAAATTTTCATAGAAAGCTTTGCATCTGTGAGTCAGAACCTCAAAGCAAATTCATTTACAATTCATGACATCTTCTCATACCAATTATTTAGTTTCATTTCCTTTGCATTTTTTATTTCTTTTAACTTTTAGACTCACATACATACAGCCAAAATTGCTATAATTCTGTTCTCCCTTTGCTACAAATCCACTATGTATCTGAGAACACTTTTTTTTCTTTTGTGAGGTTGTTAAACTCAGATATGGATCTGAGATAGGAATCTACTAGGGAATGAATGCTGAAAAATTTCATGAAGTTAACCGATTTGTACATTGTATTGTTAGTATTCAAGTTAATTCACACAACTATTCCTGTCAAATTATTAGGTCAACAATTTGACAATTTTAATATTTTTAATCTTATTTTATTTCAAATAAACATGTTTGGAAAGTGATTCTAATATTTTCTGTTTCTTTGGTGTTAGGCATTAGTTACCCTTCTTTATTATACTTTATTTGATTCATTTTGAAATACTACATACATTCCCATCCTCAATTGTGAGTAGTAAGATAAATTTGATCACTGGAAGATTTTTAACAATGTGCTTTTACAAGTATATTTCAAAACAAGTTTGAGCCACATATATGCTTAAGAAATTAAAAGCAATAGAGGTTATTACATGCTTCTTGGCTCATAAATACACTCTGCTGATTTTACTTATCCACCTTATCTCCCAGCATTCTAACAGGTCCCCATCCTTTTTAAGCAGACCAATATTTTAGACTCTGATGCAGACTTAACAGGTCTGTCCTCCCCTGGAGTCTTGCCTGATTACTCTTGTTCATTTCCAAAATTACTATTTAATAATTCAAGCATCCAAATCTCTTACCACAGTCTTCTCTTCCAATACACTGCTCAACCACCATACCATGATCATTCTTAAATTTAAAAAGGATGTCCTCTCCAATGACACCCCTATTTTGTTTCAGTAAAACATTTTCTTGTATTCACTCCACTCTTTTATGCAGTTGAGATTTTGTTGTCTATCATATCCATAATACTCTTTTTAATCTTTTAATTTCCTTTTCCTTTACACCCCTGTTGGCTAAAACCCTGCTATTTCTTGTTCTCTTTGAACAACCAAGCACAGCTACCGGAAGTTTTGCAAAGAGGTAGACCTAGATCACTGCAAATTCATGATTATCAACTTCAGATAAGCTCTCAACTCTGTTAATTTTTTTGTTTCCTGATATTTTCTTTCTTGCTCTTTTGAAGAACATAAACTTCAAAGGTTTCAGCTCTCTTCTACCCTCCAATTCCCCTTTCACTTTGTCTTATTTTTTGAAGGTGAATTCTTCATTTGCTTCCCAAGAAAGTAAAAGATACTCCTCTGGAGCTTTCTCAACTTGCATTACTAGATATCTGGACCAACCTGCATTCTTTATGTAAACTACCTTCTTGACATCTCAATGTGGATGTTTCAAAGATATTTCACACTCAGCATGTTCAAGATCAGTCTCATAATCGACCTTCTCCCGCTTCATCCATTCCTCTTCCAGTATTCCCCATCCCAGATGAAAACACCAGCATCCTTCCAAGAGTTCAAGTTTGAAACTTGGGAATCATCCTTGACTTCTTCCTCTTTCCCAACCCAATTTTCAATTCATTACCAAGTCTCACTGATTTAATTATTTAAAATATCTTTCAACACCATCCTCTCTCTAGAATACTAGTTTCACAAATGCAGAAAATAGAGAAATATCTTTTTCTTTTAAATGAAGAAACAGTTATTGTCCTTATGTATGTTTACTAACTGTATTTTTCTGTAAATGACACCTTCTTTAATAGCTTATCTTCCCAAATTATTTCTTACATTACTCCTTCATCATCTAAAATCTGTACTTATATAGTCAGTATTTAACAAATTCTTCTTGGCTAGACCTAAATGATGTAGTTAATAACACATTAACTTTTGATCATAATTATTATAGATTCTCTATCAAATATGATGCTTCATTGATATTTGTGATACAGTAAAAAATATGTGTATATAACCTTGAATATAAAGCATACCAAACTCACCTTGAATTTCACTTAAATTGCTAATACATAGAAGTGATAATTTTTAGGACTCTGGCCAAATGTGGTCACTTAATTGAGACTTTGTACCTGCTATTTATGCAACAGTCTTCCTTTAGGTATTTTTCTATCCCCTTGTTATTTATTGCACCAATATGTTATCTCGGATCTAAGCAGCTTAAAACACATTGTAAATTCAGTGGGCTTTCTTTCAAGACTATAATTTGTTCATACTAAATCTTGACTTTAAAGAAATATATGGATTTAGTTCAAAGCAAAAGGACTTTAAAAACTGTCTTCCATTCTATTTCCATGGACAATATTAGCAATGCACATACATGGAATACCACATTTACATTTAAATTATTATAGACATAAGTATCTGAGGTGATATCTATTTTAAATACGAAAATGAATTTTTTACAGAAATCTATTTGTATCTCACCAAAATAGTTATAATTAATAAAAACTATACGTTTTTACAAAAGTAATAAAACATTTAGGCCATTTGGAAATTATTCATGAAGGTAGGGAAAAAAGCATATTTCCAACACTCTAGCATTATCACTTGTACTTTTATTGGATATACTTCTGGTCTTTTTTCTATGAAGATATACATTGTTTTAGTCATAGTGTTTTTATAGTTTTGAACACTGCTCTTTTCTATATTGGAAAGTTAAAATGTTTGCATTTTACTTCCTGTAAAATTTAAAATTATTTAAGTCATTACACAATCTCCTTTACTAAATTTTATTATAACTACATAATGTATAGATGATGTCTGGATGTATTATTGTCTCACAACTAAACTAATTGAACAAATTACTTGAAATTACCATGAAAAAAGAAAGTTTTCTCAAATGTATGGGTTTTTCCTGCAAGAAAACAGTAGATAGTAACATAGAAATTCAACTTCTTATCATAAAGTGGGTTATATTCCTAAGATATCTTGACAATGATAAAAACTAGTAAAATCTTAAGACAGAAATTGTTTATGTGAAATAAGATTTGATATAATTAATCACTTAGTGGAATGCCAACTTTACAATGAATGATATCTGTACAGGTCTATTATTATACTTTGATCTCGCCTTAACAGACTCACTACAGGTCCTTACAAATATTCTTTGCAACATTGCCTTCTGATCTATTTTATGGACATGATGGACAGAGAAGTAAAATTTCTTCATTCAAAAGATAAACAGTAATTGAATTTATTCTTCAGTCAGCCTCCTGTCCTTGTAAACTGATGGTGTGTTCTGACTTCAGCTACTAAATTTTATTGCAAAAAGAATGAACCATTAAACTCTCTAACTTATTGTTTACATTTTTATATGTGTTATATAAAATAAACATATTGAGCAAAGAGTAAGTGCAGTGACAGGGTAGAGTGCAATGTGAAAAAAAAGACATTATTTGTGTATATATGTTTTCCCACTTTTTGTATTTTGTTCTATGTACTTCTTTTTCAAGAATACATAAGTAATTCAGTTAAAAGTAGAAAGATATAATATTTCAATAGTTAATCTGTAGTTTTTTATTTGATCCAATTCCATATAGAATCTTTGTTTTTTTTTCCACCTATTTCTTAAGTGATATTGAAATATATAGAATCCTATGTGAAATGCCTGATGCCTGCTTTGTTTACTACCTGAGAATAATTTATATGCTGTAACTTTTCTATTTTCATTAGAAGCAGTTCTATTTATTATTACTCTGAATGAAGTAAAAATAAATTCTTTTTTTTTTCAGAAAAGGTATCTACTTAATAGGAGTTCAAGCTAAAAATTAATTTCTAATTGGAAAAAACATGAGCAGTATATTTACTTGGAACAGTAGCAATTAAATATTATCCCTGGTTGAAGCTGAGATTCAAGATTTTCCTGTCACTATTCAGTATGAAATATATACATTATATATAAAAAACTATATAATTATATATGTAATTATTTTCCCAGTGTGACAAATATAACCTGTGTATTTGTATGTATATGTATGAATTAATAGTAAATTTATGTTGTGTATTTTTATAGATTAAGAAAATCTATAGCTAATATATCTCTGTTTCCATTCACTATTCATTGAATTATTTCAATTAAACCATATTTATTTAATGACAATCACTTATAAGATACTATTATAAGTGCTCCAGGAGGTACAAAGATGGTGAACTCTCAGAGGGGTTTCTAACCTTTATTCCACGGTGACATTTGGGATGGAAGCAGGGAATAAAATAGCCAAATACAAACAAATATATTAAAACTATTATTGAAAAGTAAAACATTAATACATTTGAACAACAGGTACAAATAAAAGTCCATGGCATTTCAGAGAAAGCATCACCTCTTGAGAGAAGAGAATTTACATAAATTATTTAGAATTCTCCTGCCTGAGAGATTTATCTAACAGCTTTTGCTTTATTTTGATGGTCTGTTTTTATGTGCAGACATGTTTAGGATTGTTAAGTCTTCTTAGATAATTGATCTCTTTATTACTATGCAATATTTTCTCCTAGAAGACAAGGCTCTCTTAGAAAGTGGCTATCTTAGCTTACGGCCATTCTTGACAGAGACCTCAAAACAAAATTAGAAACCATAACAAGAAAAATCACAACACGCAAGAACATGAACTTTTGAAAAGCACCTTTCAACCCACTAGCACTACCCAATTAAAATAACTTTTCCCCAGAAAAATATCTTCACATAAAATTAGTGATCTGAAACAATCTGTCATTTTTATCTTATCAATGGCTTCGCATAACCCCAAGGGAAATGGGTATACATACTTCAGTAGGATAAGCAAAACTATAGATTATATGAAGAATTAAGCCAGACTTCAAAGTGTTGAGAAATAAGTGGAATAAGGTATTGAATTAGAGGAAACAGGTCTCTTGCTCAGTGACTTTGCCAGTGAAAGGATGGAGACAGGATCAATAGATCAAGGTCTTTGTCGAGATATAGGAAGGGTGCTTTGTGGAAGTGAGACCTAAGCATACTTTTAGGAAGAATATAAACATCCAATGGAGAGAACTGTTTTTAAACTAAGACAAAATTGATTACACTTCGAAAGAGGAAAGGCATGCATATCGAGAATAAGTTAAAAGTTCAGAAGGGGTATTGAGCCTTGGCAAAAGAAACTTCACTTCAGAGACAAAAGGAAAGAAGTTGAAAAGGGAGAGTAGGATTGGAGTCACTGTGGGATAGAAAAAGGGTGAGAAGCGATGTGGGGGGAATTCCATCCAATATTAATTTGGGGGATCTTAGGTGCCAGCTTTTTGAAAAATTATAAACACTTATCTTTTAAAAACTAATACATCTGCTGCAATCATGTATGGCTTTTTGCAGGCAACCCTGCTGAATGAAAAATAAACAGAAAGGAAGAGCATGACATTTTCAAATTAAGTGGTTGGATTTTGTTCGCTTGTTTGTGGAACAATAGTCAAAAACGTTTGTATCGGGGAAACTTTTCTTTAACATTTAAGATTTTAAGATGTTTCCTAATTTAGACAAAAATAATCAATTCTCCTCAATCTTTACAATTGTTATAGGAATATATTCATTATAGGTTCCCCGTCTCAAAGTTTCTCTTAGATTATCAGCAAATAGGGTTTCTTGTTCAGGCCCTGTAAAGCAATTCTAATGATCTGAATAAGCCTGGAGGCCCTTCAAAGGCTTTATGAGGAAAATTAATTGAAGATTCACTGTCCTTGAAATTTACTGCTATTGGCACTTAATAGCTCAGACAAATTCTCTCTCATATGTTAATAAATTACTGTGGCATTTTAGCACTTTTCTCTTCTCTCTTCTTCTCTCCAGTTATTGTTCTTCTATCATCACAATTATATTCATATTTATATAATTCCACACACTACCCATGACTGCCTATTCACTATTTAATCCATAGGAATTTTGAAGGATTATAAATTTAACTTAAGCATTTTTTTTCTGTCTGTATTATCACATAATGCTCAGTGTTAATAGACAATTGTTCTTTTCTGATTCAATTATATTTTTCCAAGTTGAGATTCGCTTAAGTAGAATTAGCCTGACAGTACAAACAAAAACAGTAATACTTGAACACATGAGAGATACACATAGTATCATTAAGAAACACCTAAAATATGTTTTGTCCTTCTGGCAATGTGGTTATGTGCCTTCTCACTGCTACCTTCTTGTCCTAGGTCATTGATATTTAAAGACTAGAATAAGATAAAGAACTACTACTTCTCACAAATTCATTTAGTGTGAATATTTTGTAGATCTCTGTTCATTAACAAAATCCCTACATACATTTTGCTTTTTACTGAGCATTCTATAGTCATGGAAAGAAAGGTCCTTTTCAATCAAACCACATTTTGTACCAGAATTTAAAGTAGTCATGTTAATCCAAAGAAGACAAAACCAGGCATGTACTAAAATAATTGCCACACCCTAAATAAACATGACCAACACTGCTCTATCTATGCATTAGTCTAGATCTTTGTATTTTTCTATTCTTGTGAGTGATATAGAGATGACAAAAGCATTGAAATGATAATGGAGTAGTTCACAAACTCAAAGCTGTAGCTTATATATTACAATTCAGTTTTGTGGCAAAAGTGGATGCTGTAAAAGTAGGCAAAAGACAAACAGCCATAGCACAGAGAAAGAGATCTTTATAAAGGGGTGCTGAGCTCAAATGCCCTTAAATTCATTGGCTGAGCAGGAACAGAGGGGCTAACTTGGATAGTTGGTCTCCTATGTGCACAAAATAAAGATGGCAATGGATTGCCTGGTGGGACAGTACATTCTCAGCCGTAGGGCCCCGCAAAGCCCCAAGACCAGGGCCATTCAGGAGAACAAAATTTTAAAAATACCATGAAGTAGTTCATCAGAATTAGCTTCAACATAATTTAAATCTACAGAGCTATTTGGAAACTGCCTTACCCATTTCTGATAGTGTGGCCTACATTTCCAGTTTTTGACTCAAGACTTTTAAGCAGCGTGTGTTTTGCATGACCTTTCTCATTTCGATAAGAACAATTTAAGAATCAGGCTGATTTCTGCCTAATCAGCAGGGATGTTGAGAAATCACTCTTGCAGTTCCTGCTGACACTTATTTATAGGATTTGCTGATGGTGGATAAGGAGATGTGAGGATGTGAAAACCCATGGGTGGGAGGGAGAAGAGTGAATAACAAGGCAGATATACTATCTAGTTAATTTCAGTAAAAATCCAAACTTTAAAGTTAAAGGAAAGATTGAACTGAGGGATGTATAAGATGGGAGATGCGAAGACTCATGCAATTTCAAAACTGATAAATCTCTGAGTACTATACAAAAGAAAATCTTCCATTTAACCACTTAGTAATGTTTGTAAATTCTTTGCCTATAGAAGACACACTATAAGAAAATGTACTCATATTTTTAAGGCAAATATATTGGTGTGTTCCTATATGCTTTTGTGGGTTTGATACATCACTGCTTCTTATTGTTAACAAATGACAAATTTTTAATCTACTGTAAATGTTAGAGAACACATAGACTTTTTATATTTTTAAATTTTCATTGAAAAATTAATCTTTATAATTACATGTTGGCCTACCAAATTGGCAAGTGTTTTCTTAATTTACTTTTTATTTGATAATTGTTAAGCATGTACATGAGTAACAAGGAAAGTATACTGAAGATCCACATGCCATTCTCACAGCTTCAACAATTCTTCACCTTTCGTAACTTCCTTTTATCTGTCAGCTACACCTGTTTTGTTAGGAGTATGTTAAAATAAGTCATATTATGTTGTTGATAATTCTTCATATCTATTTCCTAATGATAATTACTATTTATTTTTAAATAAAAATTTACCATTACCATATGAAAATAAATGGATAATAAATCATCTAATACCCAGTCTACATTAAAAATTCTTTAAGTATCTCAAAGATGATTTTTATATTAATAGTTGGTTTGCTCAAATCGCAAATTATTCAAATTCCACACATTGCCACATCACATTTGGTTATTATACCAAAGTTTCTTATATTCTATAATACAGCCTTTGTGTGTGTGTGTTTATGTTTATACACATGTATATGCACAATTTAATTGAGAAACCATGTCATTTATAACATAGGATATCCCACACTATGGATTTGGCTGGTTGCTTTGGAATGGTATGTTAACTATTCCTCTATCTCTATGTTCCCTATAAACTAGATGCTTAATTCAGAATCTTTTTTTGTTTGTTTGTTTGGCAAAAATATTTCATAAGTACTTCTGTGTATTCCTTATCAGATCACATCATGATGCATATACACCCTGATTTTCCTACTTTTAGTGGTCTCAATGTACTGCTAACCAGATACTAACATTATAAGTTTCTCCATCAACATTTCATGTAATGGTTTTAGCATCCATTGATAATTTTTGCCTGCATCCTTTGTTTTCATTATTTTGTTATATATTGCAAAATGGTGTATTTCTATTTTAATTATCTTTTCTTCATTTTTTTTTTTTGAGACAGGGTCTCACTCCATCGCCCTGGGTAGAGTACAGTGGCATCATAATAGCTCACTGCAACCTCAAACTCCTGGGCTCTCAAGTGATCCTACTGCCTCAGCCTCCCCAGTATCTGGGGCTACAGGTGTGTGCCACCATGCCCCACTAATTTTTCTATTGTTTTAGTAGAGATGGGGTCTCAATCTTGCTCAGGCTAGTCTCAAACTCCTGAGCTCAAGCAAGCCTCCCACCTCGGCTTCCCACAGTGCTAGGATTACAGGTATGAGCCACCACATCTGGCCTTTTCTGCATTTTACTAGTTAGAATTCTTCTATTAAAAGTAAAATAAAACTGCCTTATCAACTATTTGGCTTTCTTGCAATCAAATTTGATTAGGAAAGGCAGGAAAAATAATTTTGCCCTTTATTAATTTTCAGTGTAATGAGTCTATGACTGTCCAATTCTAATAAGACTGATCATTTTTTTCTTGTATTTTAATGAAATTAACTCATAGGTATTATATATATTATATTTTAAAATATAAAATATAAATGCCATCAGTAGTGTATTTCAAAATGTTCCACTGCAGGTAGCAGAGTCTTGCTTAGTGATACTAGGGGTCTTCCTTGTCAGTGTTCTGTTAGGACTCGACATGACCTCCATGGGGCACTTTTTATTATCACCAAATACTTCTAATAGGATTGGGTCTGCCAGATCTCATGTGCCACTTGTGATGCAGTCTGAAAATGCTGCCAATTCTTTTTCTATTTCTGTGCCGAACCAATACTGGTGGCAATTTTTACCTGGTATATGTATCGGAGCAATATTCATAGGTGTGGAATATCCTGCCTGAAGAATTCTATCCATTCAGGTTTTGTTTTCTCCTTCATGGTTGAAGGTACAAGATCAAATAATTTGTCTACTATAATGGAGGGGATAGTCTAGCGTGTCCCAGGTGACTGGACACTTAAATACTTACTGATTTGATAGGCTCCTGATTGTTTTTAGGGTTTATTTCCCACTTTGTTATAGTATATGTATACTAACAAAGCTTCCTGTGTGTCTTCCATTTTTTGTTCAACCAGTCCATTGACTATTTATTGATAAAGTTCATTAGTGTTATGTTACATGGCATGTCCCAGAGATTCAGGCCTGTGTGGACTATAATATGACAGGGTAAGAAAGATAACATATCCCTGATACAAAACATTAAATATTTACTCTTGCCCATTACATTGAATGCCATTTTCAGCACAATGCATTTGGAAGATCAGGGTCTGTATACCATCTGCTCAAGACTGTGGTAATCTACTTTAGGATTATCTAAAGTAGGTTATCTGTTGTTATCTCCAGTTGTCTTTCTTTCTATGTCCTCTCACAGAAGAAATATTCATTTAAGACGAAGACACTAAACCTGCAAAGCACAGGGAGACAATAAGAACAATTCCACAGATGGATCACTGGGAGAGATACTAAACACAGGCAATTTGCTGATTCTGAATTGAAGTACAGGTGGTCCTCGGGTTACGGACAAGATACGTTCCTGAGAACATCTTTAGGTTGAATTTGTATGTAACTTGGATTCCTGATGAACAGCTCATATATGGTGATAATAAGTCCCAACAATTTTCAGAAAATTCTAGCCATAGATTTGAGAAACATAATTTTAGGCAAGAAAATGATATTACAGTATGCAGACAATGCCCTGATAACCAGTGAGACTGAAGTTGAATCAAGACAACATGCCATAATTATATTAAAGTTACTGTCTAACAAAGGATTTGCAGCATTAAAAAAAGAAAAAAAAAAAGCTCAGATCTCATCTCCCACTGTGAAATACTTAGGGTTTAAATTGTCTTTTAAAACTTGGAAGCTCCTTCCAGATTGAAAAGAGGCTATAAATCAAATAATAGACCATACCACCCACAAGTTTTGAAGATTCTTGAATATGGTCAGGTGTTGCTGGATTTAGCTCCCTAACTTCAGGCTAATAGCAAAACCCCTCCATAAAGCCTTAAAAGGATGGGGGCAGGAAACAACTTATTTGGAGTTGTCACAAGACTTTCTTGACTATTAAAAATTAATGAGTGGCCCCACATTGGGCCCCCTGGACTTATATAAACCTTTTGATCTGTTCATTCAAGGAAGGCAAGAAATTAGACTCAGGATATTGAAAAAAAATTGGGAGATCATAAGCAACCTGCATCTTATTCCTCTGAACAGTTTGATGTGACAAGAAAAGGAGGCCCACTTGTCTGGGAGTGGTACCTTCTAGTTATGATATTTTACAAAAAGCTGAAAAGTTTACTCTTGTGCAACTGTTGATTGTTCACACCATGCATTATGTATTATCCCTACTAGAACAAAAGGGAGACTTTTTATTAACAGCCAATGGCCAGATGGGCAAATATAAGACTACTTTGTGAAATAATCCTAATGTAACTCTACAGCCACCTTACTGCCTATGGACTCTCATTTCTCATCTGATGATTACGTTCAGATTGTTGACCAAGTGTATTGAAGGCTTCAGGATTTGACTGATCAGACTCTCTCAGACCTAGATAAGGAGCTCTTTATGAATAAAAGTAGCATAATGAAAAAGGGACAATGCAAAGCTGGGTATGCTGTGGTTACTGCCCAAAAGGTAATTGAGGCACAAGCCCTATGAAAACATACCCTGTATGATTAGCTTATTCTTTAGGGATTTTTGTCTGCCTGGCAACACAACTCCTTAGTTAAGATATCTCAATCTATTGCCTCTTGGACTAACCTTTCTCACTGCTAGATCAGATACCTAAAACTGCTTTCATAAATGACTAGGGAAATTTTAGAATGGAGATTCCATCAGGAGAACACTGGGCCAATATTTCCTGAGAGAAACTCAGATGGAGATTGTACTTTAGTACCTTGATGGGGATTGGGTTGCAACTCAGCAACACATACTTGGTTATGAACCACACACTTTTGCTCTCCTTCATACCTTAACTATGTCCCATTTCAACAGGAAGCAGCTAAATAGATTAACATCCTGATTGCCCAAGATTGAGGAATGAACTAAAAAGAAAGGAGGAGTTGTAACTGGTTCCATACACCTCTCTATATATTTTTTTCTTTTTTGTATTCCTTCTCCCTTAACTACTTGACCTTTTGAGTTGTTTCCCAGATATGATGGACTGAAACTCCTAGTCTCAAGTGATTCACCACCTCAGCCTTCCAAAATGCTGGAATTATGGACATGAGCCACCACACTCAGCCTAAAGTAATGGATTTTTTAATAAGACAAAAGATCTGATATTTTAAAAGCCTCAGGGCATATTTCCTGATGTCGAGAGTTACTATCCCTCACAACCTGCCCCCAATGCATGTATCCCCTAGTGAGATACACCAGGACTTGCCTGAAGGCATATAGCCCCTTCTTTAAGCCCACAATATCCTTTAGTTGGGGAGGCAGATTTGAGGCAGCTTCTCCTGTTTTCCCAAGACGTCTGTTGTATTAAACATTCCTTTCTTCCTTGGCAATCCTTGTTGTCTCAATAATTAGATTTTTGTGCAATGAACAACTGGACCTAGACCAAAACTCCCTTGTGGTTTTGACAACAATGAGGGCTTCAACTGAAGAGAATGTTATTATAAGCTGGAGAAAAGAAGACTTTTGTTATATCATGGCAGAAAGATTAGTGAAATTCTTGCCTGCATTAATGTGGAAAATAGAAAATGTAACAAAAACACATGAATTTGGTTAAGGAGATTTTCAGACAAAATGTTGAAAGTGCCAACTCTTTCTTTTAGCTTTGTATTATAAGGTATGCATAGAATAACACAAGCTAAAAAAAAAAGTTCTGTTTTAAACAAAAGTTAGAGAAAATATAAATTACCACTCCCTCTAATTAGCCAAAGAATGTCAAATTAAGAAATGGATTTGGGAAGAAGATAAAATATAAGATGGAACTGCAAGGTCCTCAGAAAAATCTAAGGTGGGATTTTATAGAACTTTTTTTTTCTTTTGCTAGATAAAAAATAAAAGGGGGCTGCAAATAATTTATATGATATGCCTATTTAGTCCTCATTTTAAAAATTGAGTTCCTGAGAATATTAAGACATTGTCACTTAACATCATTATAAGAGCTCATCTTGAAGAGATTAGTTGAAGTCTCAGGTTCTTCAATCTGCTAAAAAAAAATAAAATTAAAAAAAGAGATTAGTTTAGGAGGCTTTTGTCTAATGGAGTGGATTATGAACTGATTATTAGAAACCCAAAAAGGTTTTAAAGAAATTATACCTGTTTAGACAGAAAGAAATAGAGACCATATAAATTGAAAACAGACCTTTAGATCCTAAAATTACAAGGAATTTTTCTGTGACCACAGGCAGTTATGTAGAAAATGGAAGGATGTGTAAAATAGAGTAACCAAGAACTCAAAGGGCAGAACCAAGAACTCCAAAATATCAGTTCGAGAGAACACAAATGATCTCTAACAAAGGAACTGACAACATGTGCCCTGTTTAATTTTAGAATTACTATGGACTAGTGATTGCTATGTGCCTCCCATCTCTCCACCATTTGCTTAGGTGACTTGATGGCAATCATCTTTGCCTGCCTTACTATATATAGTATGTTGGCATGGATGGAGTGGATATCTTATCTCTTCAGTACACAAATGTTCAGATAAAAATGATCTACACCTTAAATCCTACATTGGAGGAGACCCATCTGCATATAGAACTAATTAAGTGATATACTGGACCTTTAGCCTGGGCCTGAAGCCAAAAAGAAATAAGAATTTTGAAGGATTTTAGAAGTAGTGAGTTTATTTTGCATATATAGAAGGAATAGAAATAATTTGTTGAATGAGGATAAATTGTAGCAATATTTTTTAAAGGACTGCAAATTCTTTGACACTCCATCACTGAAAGGTGGGATCTACATCACAGTCCCTTGAATATGACTGGGCTTATGTCTGTGTCAACCAATGTAGTACAACAGAAGTAGTTCTGTTAATTCGGAGGCTAGCGTACACAGTAAATTGCAGCTTCTGCCTGATACACTGGGATATATTGGCATCCTAAGCCACAGTTTTAGAAGTCTGACTACCCTGAGATCATTATGCTGTAAGGAAACCCAATCCACATAGAGAGGCCTTGTCTACATGGATAATCAATACTTCAAGCTCAGCCAAATTTTTATGTCAACCCAGATCAGGTGCCAGACATATTAGTGAAAACACCTGCAGATGATTCCAGAACTTAATTATTGCATTACTCTCAGCTGTTCAGTCTTGCCAGTCTTGGAAGAGAAAAATAGCATCCCTGATGTGCCCCTTCTGATTTCCAGACCATAGAATCTGTGAACATAATAGAATAATAGTTTTGCACCTCTAAGTATTTGGGAAATTTGTTATGCTGCAAAATTAACTGAAACATGTGCTGCCAAGGAGAAGGAGGTACTCTGGTTTTCACACTTACAACTTAATTGATGATTTATGGCATTGAGAAGTTTTTATTTATTTATCTCCAGGCCAAAATATAGCAAACTACAGACCAAGGGCCAAATCTGGCCAGGGTTTGGTTTTGGAAAGCCTAAGAGCCAAGAATGATTTTATATTTTTAAAGAATTGCACAAAGAAAAACTAACAAAAATAATAAAAAAGAAAAATATGCTCAGAGACTTTATGTGACCCCTAGGGCCTAAAATATTTACTATATGGGTCTTTACAGAAAATGTTTGCTGACCCCTGCTCCATAGCTTCACTTACTCAAGTAGCAGCCATCTAATTCCATTGTCAATATAATTAAAATTTCCTCTGTTACCTAATTACCTAGTATATTACACTAACCTTTGAATTTACTTCTTCTAGTTTTATATTGCTATTTACCACCAGTGACAACTTTCAACTGCAGTTAATAAGAAAAAAAACACAGTAAACTAAAAATAGACAGGAACATCTTCAAACTGATAAAGGGCAGCTACAAAAACAAAAAACTACCAATAACGTCATAATTTATTGTGAAAGTTTAGAAACAAAGTATACATAGTCTTACTATTTCAGCTCAATTTTAAATATTAGCCACTGCAATAAGACAAGAAAGGGATTTAGAGACATATAGATTGAAATAAGTAAAAATTTCAGTATTGTGCTTATAGAAAATTCTGAAGAATGAAAAGTTACTAAAACTAACAAATTGATTTTGTATGATCACAGAAAACAAGATCAATTTCCTCAATCATATTATTAGATATAACCAACAGAAAAAAATGAAACATTCAATTTGACTTATACTAGTATTCACAAACATGAAATAATTAAAGACTAATGCAACAAATCATTTATAAGACTCATACACTGAAAACTATAAAACATTGTTAAGATATTTTTTAAAAAAAACAGAGAACTATACAATTTTCATGAATTGTAAAACTCAAAATTTAACAGATTCAATTGATCTATAGATTTAACAATATATCACATTCAAAATTTTATTAGGCTTTTTATAGAAATTGGCAAGCTGACTCTAAAATTATTTGCCAAAAAAATTAGCTAAAATTGACAATGCAATTTTTAAAAGGAAGAAAGCTAGAGAACTTAAAGTACATAATTTCTAAACTTATTTTTAAAATGTAATATAAAGAGTGTGATATTACATGAGGATAAATGTATAAAACAAAGAAAAATAATACATTTTCCAGAAAAAGACCAAGTACATAATCAATTGTTTTGAAAATGGTGTCAAGAAAATTCATTCAAAGGATAAGCTTTTCATGTATTTCTGCAACAATGTGATATCTATATAGAACATAGAAAATATGAACTTTGTGCCTTTCTTCACCATACCAAAAATAAATTCAAACTAATGTTGAAGGAAAACCAAAAAAAATATCTAAAAGAAAACATAGAAAAAAAGGTTCATGATTTTGAGGCAGGCAAAAATTTCCTAACACAAAAGTGTTAACTATAAGAAAAATAGAATTAAGTTGTATTTCATTGTCAAAAACAAATAAATAAGAACAAAAACAAAATAAACTTTTATTTTTCAAAAGAAACCATATGAAAATAAGGAAAGCCACACCCTAGGGAAGAATATTTTCAACAAATATATTTCATATAATATTTGTGTTCAGATAATGTAAATAACTTTACAACAATAACAAAAAACAAAACTTGGTAAAAATATAGACGAGATTTTACTTATAATATGCAAAGACTGATAAATCATTATTTCATTCCTGATATGAAAAAAATGTAAATAATTGCCATGATTAGATTCTACTATTCCACCCTTGCAATGATCAAAATTAAAGAGACCAACATTACTAAATTCTGGCAAGTATGTTGAGCAATTGGGTCTCATACATTGATAGTTGTGATGTAATATGGTGTAAACATGCAGACTGGCTTCATGGGCATGCAATCTATGCATTTTCACAGAGCTCAGAAGAGTCCTGTTTGGCTTAAAACTCTACTATCGTCATCTTGAAATTCTTAAGATTAATAATTTTTGGACAAGTGATATCAAATATT
Organism: Eulemur rufifrons; assembly: GCF_041146395.1. NCBI lineage: Eukaryota > Metazoa > Chordata > Mammalia > Primates > Lemuridae > Eulemur > Eulemur rufifrons. The sequence continues at coordinate 88,052,054 of NC_090997.1, read as the reverse complement.
CATTGTGTCCTGGTTTCCACAAATCACATAGTTGGTTTTGAAAATTATTTTGGTAAATGATTTGATAGTTTCTCATACAATTAAACATGTAATTAACCATATAAAGCAGCTTTTCCATTCCAAATTAGTTACCAAATAGAAATGAAAATAGATATTCAGAAAGTAATTGTTTATAAATGCTCGTAGTAGCTACACACATAATTGTGCAAAGCCCAAATAAGAAAATTGTGGTATAGCCCTATAATGAAACACTATTTAGCAATAAGAACAACAAGAATAAACCTCAAAATCAAAGTGTGAGAGAAAAAAAGCCAGTTTTAGAGTGCACATACTGCATGAATCTATTTATGTAAAATTCTAGAATAAGCAAAAGTAATCTGTAGAGATAGAATGCAAATCAGGTGAACCCTGGTGCCAGAGATTGAAAGGTGGGCAGATTAACAAGGGAAAAGAAGGAGCTTTTAGGTGAACATAAATAGCCTGCATCTTGATTGCATTGATGGTTACATGGATATATTCCTTTGCCAAAATTCATCAAACTTATCCAGCAATTCCACCACTCAGTATATATCCAAAAGAAATGAAATTAGTTGTCAAAAGAGATAGCTGCACTCTCATGTTAATTTAAGTATTATTCACAATAGCCAAGATACAGAGTCACCAGAGTGTCCAACAATAGATGAATGGATAAAGAAATTACGGTGCATGTATACACGTGGAATACTATTCATATTTACAAAAAGAAACAAATCCTGTCATTTATGACAGTAGGGATGGACATAAAGGACATGATAGTAAGTGAAATAAGCCAGGTACAGAAAGACAAATGTCATATGATCTTACATACAGATGGAATCTAAAAATGTTGAAGTCATAGAAGTGGAAAATATAATGGTGGTTTTCAGGGGCTGGAGTTTGGTTGGTTATCAGGGGCTGGGTTGGGGAGATGGTCATGAAATGTAAAATTAGGTAAGAGAAATAAGATCAAGAGACCTATTGCACAACATGGTGATTATAGCTAATAACAATACATTATATTTTGAACATTGGTAATAGAGTAGATTTTTATTAACTGCTTGTACCACAAAAAAATTATGTGAGGTAATGCACGTTAATTAGCTTGGTTGAGCCATTTCACAATGTATCAATATTTCAATACATCAGGTTGTACACAATAAATATACATAATTTTCATTTGTCTTTTAAAAAAGTAATACATAACCAAAGAACAAAATAAAACTACAAAAACAACAAAAACCCTCATCAAACTGTACCCCTAAATAGTTAATTTTATCAGAAATAAGTTGTACTGCAACATATTTGAATTTTAAAATTGACTCATAAAATAAGGAGAACAATTCTTAAAGTTGAAAGTAAAAGGAAACAAATTAAAAGTATAGCAAATTTAAAATATAATCTCATAGAAGAAAAAAAGTACTCCAAGAAAATTTTGAATATTTTGATTATAAATAGTTGAAAAATGCAAAGAGAAAAAAAAACTACAATGATTTTTAAATTTATCTAGTAGATTGATTTTTTTGCCAGAGGCATTAGTGCTGTAATTGTGAACCTATTTTGTGCATACTATATGCCTAATTAAATGATTAAATATATTGAGATTTTTGGAAAGCACATATTTCACCAAGGTACAAGGAAGATAACAATATGAAATTGTGGAAAGAGAGACACAACCTATTGTGTTGGGATTTGAGATATTAAAATGAAATCATTAAAAAAAAAAAGATACAAACATAGCTGGGCCTTTAAAAAGGGACTAAAAATTAGAAGTACAAGTGCCCATTAATGACTCAAAAGATTCCAGGCTCCTTGGGGAAACGGCTGATTTTGTGACTGGAGCAGAGATGTATAAGCAGAGCCTGGAATATCTTTTATTCCAAAATGTAAGAAAGTACATACACATTTATGTGAACCTGTCAAAAGATGCTAGAATTTAATTGAAGTGCCTTTCCTGGTCTATATAGGGATAATTTAAGTAATACAATGAATAAATTATAGAAATATAAAAATGCCCATGAATCCAAATTGGCAATAAAAATCGAAAATAAAATATGTAGCTGAGGTTGTAAAGGTCTTATTTATAGAAAAATGTCAACTAATAAATGTAGAATAAACAAAATAATTATAAAATCACCATATGTAACCACCCTACTAATAAATGATTAAGGCAAGAAACATCAATGGATGCTAAAATACTTGGTGAAAATTTGTAGAGTGATAGGATATTCATAGAGTTTCAAATGATTAAACCACAACTAGTTAGAATAAAATGAAGAAAGGGTCTCATTAATAGATAAATCTGACAATACTACCTTAACCAAAGTGGTCAAACTTAATATTATTTTAATTGACATCAATGTAACCCATGATAAGATATAATGAACATGTAGAGCACTGAGATAATAGTTCCTCCAAAATTCTTTAACCTGAATCTAATCATGAGGATACAACTAGAAGAGACAAATTTGAGGATATTCTATAAAGCAATTGGTCTGCATAGATAAATGTATCAAAGTCATAAAAGATCAAATAGATAATCAAATAAAAGGAAAATAAGAGTTAGCCAACCCTTCTAGCCACTGGATGCAGTACATGTGTAATTTTTGACTAGTTCCTAGATTAAACAACAAAAATATCAAATATCTATAAAAAGATATAATTGGGAGAATCAGGGAAATTTAAATATTAATTATTATATGATAGTATTCAACAGTGTTAAATTTACTGAGTATGATATTACTATGGTTACATCAGATAATATCATTTTTCCTAGAAAATATATGCCAAAGCATTTAAAAGAGAAGTGATGTCTTACTCTCAAGTAGTTCCAGAAACACCTACACACAGAGTTCAGATGTGACAAAATGGTAACAATTAGTGAATCTCTGCAATTCATTAATAGTTATACTATTCTTATAACTTTTTTGTAGGTTGAAAATTTCAAAATTCGATGATTGATTGGTAGTATAAAGTGTAACAAGAATTAAAGTCAATTAAACATATTGAGTATTTTAGATTACTTGTCATTAAGCTGCAAAATATGGTAAATATAAAAATAATAATCGAAAAAATATATCTCTTCTGTGAAATAAAATTATACTCTATTATTAACAAATTATGTCTAAGTACCAAAGCATATCCATAAAAATCCTGCATTATGAGGGTAATAAGATACATAAGCATGTGCAATTTTTATTTCAAGTGAGATAATTTAATGAATAACTTGCATTTATGGCAATAAAAATCAATGTTATGTTTAAATACAAAATGAGTTTTCAAAATCACTAGAATTAAAGAAATGCAAAGTTATTTTTAAAGAAGTATATAAATAAAAAATAGAAAAATAAAGGAACCTATAAAGAAGGCGTTTGTTGTAGCAATAACAAAAAACAAACCATTTATGATAGCTAATGTGGATGTATTAAAATTCTCTATTCAAATTATATGACTTTCAATCACTCAATCATTCAAATATATGAGATTCCACAAAGAAATAAATCCAATATATAGTTGAATAACTGAAAAAAACTTGAAAAAACATGGCAGAAAATTTTAAAACTGGCATTTTGGTTCACAATGATATATGGAACAAATATTTATTTCCTTTTTGTGTTTCTCAAAAGAAGACTTGAGGTTTTTAGCCCTCCATTTATTTAAAATTATTTAAAAAGTATTTTAAAATAATGCACTGCTTCTTGAAAGCAGATTATTATATCAAGAATGTTAAAAAAAGTTTTAAAAATGTTCATGCCTTTTCATCAAACAATTGCTCTTTTAAAACTTCAATTGAAATAAAAACATGTTCAATGCTATGTAAGACATATTTATTGCAGAAACTGTTTTTATAGAGAAAATGTGATGATAATAGGGTAGGTGTCCCAAAATAGGAAATTAATTTAATTATTATGAAATAGAATTAAATCCCACACAGTTTAATTGTGGACTATTTACAAGTCTATAATAAGATTTTCGGCCGGGCGCGGTGGCTCACGCCTGTAATCCTAGCACTCTGGGAGGCCGAGGCGGGTGGATCGCTCAAGGTCAGGAGTTCGAGACCAGCCTGAGCAAGAGCGAGACCCCGTCTCTACTAAAAATAGAAAAAAATTATATGGACAACTAAAAATATATATATAGAAAAATTAGCCGGGCATAGTGGCACATGCCTGTAGTCCCAGCTACTCGGGAGGCTGAGGCAGGAGGATCGCTTGAGCCCAGGAGTTTGAGGTTGCTGTGAGCTAGGCTGACGCCACGGCACTCACTCTAGCCTGGGCAACAAAGTGAGACTCTGTCTCAAAAAAAAAAAAAATTAAAAAAAAAAAAAAAAAAAGATTTTCAAGTAATCTGAATACAGTAAGAAATGTTATATCTTTTTTAATTAAAAAGGTACAAAATCTTATATGCTGTTTCATCTTAATTAGGTAAACAAAATGCCATACATTATACATGTGTAAGCACATTAAAAAATTCAATCATGTACCTATATATGTGAATGGATATAGTATTTATTACATACAGAACTATAGATAAAATAGCAAAATTACATGAAATATTTTATAGTCATCTGATGTGATGGCATGTGTAATGTTTATTTTTTCCATTTTACCTTTTTTTATTTTAAATACCTTCTATGATAGCCAAATATTCCTGTTAAAATTAGAAAACAACTATCAAAAAATTTCTAAATATAAGAGAAAACAGATGTGGTGCGGTGGCTCATGCTTATAATCCTAGTACTTTGGGAGACTGAAGCAGGAGGATTGCTTGAGGCCAGGAGTTTTAGACCAGCCTGAGCAACATAGGGAGACCTTGTCTCTACAAAAAATAGAAAAATTAGCTGGACATGGTGATGCATGCCTGCGATCACAGCCATTTGGGAGGCTGAGGCAGGGGGATTGCTTGAGTCCAAAAGTTTGAGGTTGCAGTGAGCCATGATGATGCCCCTGCATTCTAGCCCAGGCAACAGGGTGAGACCCTGTCTCAAAAAAAAAAAAAAAAAAAAAAAAGAGAGAAAACAAAGAGCATGAACAAAAGACACACAAAAGAGTATACTAAGAAAATCCAGCATGAATTATCTCTATATATAATTTTTTCCACAAAATATGCAAAACAATAACATAATAACATATAAAGTTTGGTATTCTAGTGAGAATAATGGATGCAATCAGAATATATCTGAACTCTATAGGACAAAATACAACAATCACTTTAGATTACAGTAAAATCTCGAAATACATCCGTAGAATCAAAGAGAAAAATACAATCAGAAAAATAAAAGGAGAATCTCAGTATTTGTTAGTGAAATATTATGTCAAGATTTTGATGTGTGCATGAAGTATGTATGCCCAATGGAGAACATGCATAGAATTCTTTTAGGATATAAGTACATCTCATCAAGCAAATTCTTATTGTATCCAAATAATTTATTTGGAAGGAATGCACATTTTCATGGAAGGGAAGAAGGAGGAAAGATTACACTAGCAGAATGGATTTGCTTTAAAGAAATTTTATAGAATATTAGAAGACCATATATATATATTCCACATATAGTGCTTCCCATTCTCTAGAGTTTCACCTTAAAATGAAGAATGAGAAAATTTGTTTCTGGAATCATTATATTTTTCATAAGTGTTTGTTACATATGTATTACTAGGCAGTGTGGTAGATCCAGGAGAGCCATTGGTGTGTGTACTTCCTCTAGATCAGTAGTTGGCAAATTATAGCTTGTTGGCCAAATTTATCTCACAGTCTCTTTTTGTATGGCCCCTGATCTAAGAATGATTTTTATATTGATAAAAGCTTATGTAAAACAAAAAGGAATAAGAATACATAAGAGAATCATGGTTAGTCTGCAAAGCCTAAAATCTTTACTAACAAATCCTTTATATAAAAATGTTCTCTGGCCCCTAATTTAGATGATCATCATGTAGCAGAGAAATATGTAATAGCACCTGTCAACAAACAATGTGTGTGGTGACATGGTATCGGGCGTTAGTGTTAGGCCAGTTTAACATCAAATCCTAGCTCAATCACCTCATGGCTGTATAAATTCAGGAATAGTATTTGCTATCTTATGTAATATGGGGCTGATTATATCTTCTTTAAAGGCCCCTGGTGGTTAAATTCACAGCTAGATATAAAGTGCCTAGCCCATTATCACCAATATCATGTACTGTTGAGGCTTTTCTTAAGCATAGAGACCAAAGCAGTACTGAGAGTTGTTGGCATAGGAAGCTATAAGCAGCGGCAGCCAAAGAAGAGAAATTAGCTGAGCAGTGAGATGTGGCAGCGTATATATTCTCAACTGTCCAAAACTTGGCTGAACACCATTCAACATACAGTCCTAAAGAGGCTTGTTCAGACTTTCGCTGGCTGCTGCTGATGCTCTGACTACATTTGGAGGTCAATACTCAAAGTTAGTCACCTTCATTTTGAGCAAAGGGAGACAGTGAGAAGTTACCATGGCAAAAAACAAAATAAAAGTCAGTGCCTTGGCAATGGATCTTTACCAGAAGAAAATATGTAGTGTGGTTAATATGTTATTTCAAGATTTCAGTATAATATCACAGGGAGTTTGGAAAATCAAATTGTAAAAAATATGAGAATAGAACTGTACTGAATAATATCCATTGTGCTAGGCATGAGATTTAACTATGATTATTCTCTGGCAATATATCTCTCTTTTTAACTGAACTTTGATTTTTTTTTTTTTTTCAGAATGGTCATTATTGTATGTTTATGGAGAAACCAAATTTGTTTCTCTTTCAAGAACAAGGTTTCTTCTCACCTCCAATAAGAAAGCAGAGTATCCTCTAAATGCTGTGATAACTTTGTTTCACTTTTGTTTTGATCTCTGGTATTTTTGTTAATACCTGTCATCTTACATTTATTTGGTTTTGTTTGATTTGGTTTGCTTGTTGTTTTTTTTTTTCTTTTATCATTTTTCCAACAGCAATAGCAGACATCAGAGTATGGAATGTCATGTTCTGAAATTTTTCAAATGTTTTACAATTTCATCTTTAATTCCCATAGTAGAGCTTTTGGGAAAGAAAAGAAAACCTGAAAAATAATTTATTGAAGAGTTTTTCTTCTCATTCTGGTTTAAGCAAGACTGAAGTAGCTCATCTGTGCTTCCATTTATGATACATATGTGAAGTACATATTTTCCTGTGTCCCACTGATGACTATACTAATGTTCATCCAATTCCTTTAACTAATAGTGCTTTGCTTTGGGATCATTTTGCCACTCCTTATATTTTCCCCTTATATATACAACAATGTATTGAAATGTATTCTACTAGGATTAGAATAGTCCATATTTCATCATGAAAGAAATAAATATTTCCACTATAAAACAAGGACCAAAAACAGAGAAACAATGCCCTGCAAAAAAATTATGCATAACTATGGGAAATTCATCTTTAAAAAAGATACATTTGTTTTCATTACTTAAACACTTTTATAAGTGACACAAGTAAATGAGCTTAATTTTTTCTTAATATTTTAAAATTTAATTTTTGTACCATTTCATGACAAAGACATATTTAATAAGAAAATTGTAAGCTTAATTGAACATTTTATAAATTATAAAATTGAGGTAGGTAAGCTGCCTAGTCAGATGTATGTATTTAATTTTTGAAACAACAAAAAAAAGCATGTTTAAAGAAGGCATTGTTGTCACATATTTTAAAATATTAGCCATTGTACCAAGCCCTTTCAAGACCTGAGATCTTAAAATCAGGATATATAAATAATACTTCCACAATTTTAAATAACACTTCAAATATAAATTATAAAATAATAATTAGATATTCTAGAAAAATGTGTATGTTATTAATGCTAATATTTTAAAAGATAACATTACCATAATTTATTTGGGAGTCTATCATAATTCTGCTAAAATATTTTATATCACAAATAAATGCATTCTAATTCATAGGCATAGACTAGGTTTTTCATACAATTTTGAAGATAAATCTTCAAACCAGTAGCACTTAAGTAGCTCCCTCTTTTATCTATGTTACAAATTTATTCATTAATAGCAATGACTCCATGCTATATCTTAATTGCATTTTGTAAAATATAAATCTGTGTTAAGCAACATAATCCAATATGAATAAGAATTATTGCCTTGAATTTACATCCTTGACTAATTGCTGTAAAGTAGCAAATTTGTATGTTGGTAATGTTCAAATAAGCACAAAAATAAATCTGTCTCGTTGTATAACTTCAAGGTTTAGCCAAAAAGAAGTGGATATAAATCACATAACTTCATTTCAAAAGTCTCACGATAGTGAATGTTAGTGTATGCACCTACAAGAATTTAAATTGTCACTTATAATTCTCAGAATAATATTTTTAGAAATTATGTATAAGAATAACTAACAAAAATGATTTTTTCACATTAACTAGAAAAGAAAGCAAATAAGAAGCCCGAGTGAGTAGGTTCTCCGTGGAACACTCATCTTTACAGTTGTATAAAAACCTTAGTCTTTTATTCTTCCAGTGGTGACAGGAGGTGAACAATAATCATTGTGGTTGCCAAGGACTTTGAAGAATGGGAATGATTTCATCATCATTGTGATTTTTTTTTCATCTCACAGAAAGTATTTCCTTCCTTGTCTCCCCATTCATTTTTCCTTTTCAGAGTTCCAGAGCTTCTTATAAGAATGCCGTTACACTCTTGAATTTCAGTACTGCGTGTAATAACAACTTTTGAATCCCTCAAGTATTACATACAAAATCCACAAAAGCGATTGTAGGAATTTAAACAGAATGCCCAAGACAAACAAATATATCACTTGCTCTGTTTTTCAGGAAAGGCCCTTCTGAGAGATAAAAAAATGTTTATTTTTATTACATTTAAGTTTGTGGTAAAAATTGGGGTCCATTAGGCTTTTATTCAACCTGCTATGACATCCCATTATTGTCATGTCTTCAGTCTACTCATAGAGATGTGTTTTGAAAAATCATTATATTAATGGCAATAGTTTCAGGATTCATGAGTTCACATTCATAAAACTATTTTCAGAGACAGTATTTTCTGTTGGCCCTAATTGCTGGTACAGTAGAAATCAGCTGACGCAAGTTCTGATCTCTTTCAGAGAAGAGAATGGGAACATTGAGTATTCATACACTGAGTTCTTAACATGTTCTTGATCTGACAATTCTTAAGAACATATTATTATCTGGCACATAAGACCCCCTTTAGGTGTAATAAATACAAGCCCATTTAATTGAATTTGCTTTTTATCTTCAAACAACAGTTTGAAAGAATTTTCCATGATCTAGTTAGAGTGAAATCATGTCCTGGCTCCACCTTGGGTGAGAAACAGGATGCTTAACATTTTTGTAACTCATTCTTCATTTATAAAATAAGTATAATAACAACACCTAACCTCCAAAAGGGCTGAGAAGATTAAGACGGGCGATACATGTAATGTGAGTGTAACATTGCCTGGTATTAGGCAAGTACTCAGTTAACATTAGCCATTATAATAGATATAGAAAGGAAGCAATAAGCTGAACACAGAAATCTTGAATGCCCTTGACTTTTTTCTGTCCTCTTCAATTTGTTTATTTTACTACGAACAGCTTTCACTCTACTCTCTGAAGGAAAGAGAGGATTCAAAACATTTTTATTTCAAAGTCTCATACTATTCATGAAAACCTCAAATATATAGAAATGAGGTATGCTAGCAACAGGAAGGATTCCAAAAATAACCTAAAAGTTCGAAATCAGGTGCACAAGGTTGATATAAGCATTTTGTAAAAATGTTTTTGCGTACTGGCTGTATTTATTTATTTATTTAACCAGACATCTGAAGTATTGAAAGCAAAAAAATTATAGGCTGGTCATTCTGAATTAGAGTCCTCTTTAGTACCTGACATCTTAGATTTTCTTCTGATTTTTCTTTCTTTCTTTTTATTTTTCTTTTTTGTTGTTGTTGTTCTCCCTTCCCAATCATTTGTTGTTGGGAAGAGTTTCCTGATATTAAGTCTTTCAATGTAACTTATATTTCCGCTGGTTTGGAAACTAATCAAGGGAAAAATCTCATCTTCTCTGACCTTCCTTGTGTAAACCAAACAGGGATGATGAATTAGTGAAATAAATGTGTATACGATAAGTATAGAAATAGTAGTTAAGAGAAATCTAACATAGTATGAGATAATCTCTTGCCTCAGTTTAGTTAGGAATATGAAATATGTTTATGTGCAAAGGTAAAAACCAAGTCACAGTAGGACAAATTCCAACTGAATGCTATAAAAATTCCTATTAATATAAGCTGTGGCATTAAAGGGAGGGATGATTATTTCCAGCTTTGGTGAATATTGAATGAATATTCAGTAAATATTTGGTATTTGATACAACTGGTTCATATATATTAATTGTTTTTACTGCCAAATATCAGAACTGCCAGCTACCAAATATGGTAGGCAGGTCTAGAAACTACAGAGGAGATTTTTACCACCTAATAAAACCTATTTCTGCTTGTAAAAGCTGTGCAGTCTGATTTTGGATGTGATATGATACATGAAACATGGATGTGAGTTGGTATTTTAGGTACTTTTTCTTTAGATTTGACAATGGTCTACTTTAAGAGAAGAGAAAAAGAGCAGAGAAGTTAGAAAGCTATCCAATAATAAAAATCATTTTTCTTCTAAAGATTTTCACAGATTTCTTCCTTTAGTCTTGGTTTAATTTCTATTTTAATTTTATGAAATTTCCTGGTGAATATTCTTCACATCCACAATATTACTGATGAAGTTAATGCTATTAGAATTTATGATTTCTATAATATAATTTCATAAAATACTGGTCCTAGTGAAATACACTCCAAATTCCTTTTGTTATTACCTATTGTCTATGTCCCTTGCAAATATTTTCATTCTGAACAAAATTGGTCGTGAACAAGCATATTTGATTTTACTTTCCAAATGAGATTCCATTATATTATATAGAAAAATTTTCTGATTTAAAGAAATATTAACTTTTCCAGGTTAGATAAAAATTAAATATTTATAATTGATTTTTATAAACAGATATTCATTTAAAAACAAAATTTTACTAACTTCTAAAAATTGTCATCTCAGAAAACTATGAGATGGTAACTACTAAAAGGTCCTTTATATAAATTATGAAGTTCTTTATAACTTTTAAAAACAAAGCAAATAAGCATATCTTGTCTAATATCTCTACCCTAAATTTTTTTATCTACATTTGATGCTAATTATAATATATTAATATTATGATACTAATAGCATAATGTATTAGTATTATGATAGTTATATTATAATGATCAATATATATACTTTATATATATATTCCTTTATATTTATATAGGAATATAAAGGAATAATTTCTATTATTTCTCTTAAATTGTTTTTGTATAAAAGCTTTTCTTTATCTTTAATCTTACAAATCTTTTTAAAAATTAAACTTGTCTTTGGAATTGAAGAGATAATTCAGTTTGAATCATAGAGTAATCTAGACATAAAAATATAATAATGAGAAACAGAAATATAGAGTCCTGTTGACATAAGAGTAGGATCCCAGAACCATTGAGTAGTTTTTAAGGATGGATACTGTAAATAAGAATAGCTTGTAGCAGCCCGGAAAGAAAAAGAACAGTTTATTACAATTGGCTAGAGCATTTAAATCAATTGCTGGGGGTGGAGGGGAGCAAATTGGGCTGGACAGAAAGCGAGTAGACTCAGAATTGCCAGTAGGCATTTTACAGGGCTAGTTTTGACAAGAAACTTGGACTAAATATACTAGCAAGATAATTATGTTGCCAGAGACAATAGAAGAAAAACAAGACTCATTAAATTGTCCAGAGTGTTAATCCAAAATTCAAAGCTCTCTCTAGAATTCATTGAGTACTTTGAATTTCCTTTAAAGTGGAAAACACTCATATTTTTAGCATAAGTATTTTAAGTGGTACCCAAGAGAGATTCAACCAAGTAAAATTTTGATTTGTTAGAAATGTTGATATTGTATAACTCAAGAGTACCAATGTCTTATTTTGGTATTCTAATTTTTTTCTAAATCTCTGAAAATTTTAAAATAAAATATTCTAGTTTTATTTAATGTAGGAAAAGTATAAATGCTTCATTATGTCTAAAATAAAGCGAATGTAGTTTTACTGTGCTTCTGCTATTTGTTTTTAAGATTTAATTGCCTTTTTCTTTTTTCCCACATAGGAAACTCAGTTGAGTGATCATGGAAAATCCTGACATTCTATCAAAAATCAATTTGTTGAAATAGAAAAATAACCAAATTTGAAGGAAACACTGTTATTTTTTTTCTATCTTTCCACTTTCATGTCCTTTGTTCATACATAGCCATATTTTTTATGTTGCAAATAAATTTTATATATATGTATATATACACACACATATATGTTTACTTTCAACAGATATGTTTTGCTTAGAACATTTTATTCTCTCTGGCAAATTTTCCTCTCACTTTCTCAAAGTAGTCCATGCAAAGCCCCACGAATAATGTGGTTTATATTTTCACTGGCATAAAAAGGTGTTGCCTTGATATGAGTAATCAGGGACTGAACACAAAACCACAAAAACTAGATTCAGAATCTGTAAGAATAGTGCTCTGAGAAGTCAGTAAGAATGGAGAGAGAAGAAATATTACAAAAGCATGTTTACTTTTATGTCTGCACAGTGACAAATCAGCATTGCCTGGGTAAGTTTTCGTAAGTGAATTTAGAGTCTTTTTTATTTCTCTTGAGCTTCAGCTATGGCAGGAACAGATCAAAGGCAGGTTTTAAAAGATCATTTTCTTCATTTTCTCCTTTGGTGATATCAGAGGTTTGTTTTTGGTTGTTGCCATCATTGTTGTTGTTTTTATCAGAATTTCTCTATGTTACATGTTTGTTGATGCTGATCCTCGGTTATTTTTTTCCATCTCATTATTTTTCTTTTTAGTAATGTAACTTGTTTACAAATCTAACCTCAACTCATGTTGAACTGATAAAGAGATAGTCTATACTTTTTCCTAATTTACTTTTTACTACAATTATAATTATTTGTGTGATTATTATTTAATTTCTTTATATTCCGCTAGACACTAGACTTTAGGCTAAGCAAGGGCAACGACCTTGTCTCTCATCTTCACTGTTAAGTTCAGTGTGTCAGTTCCTGGCACAGAGTTGGCATTTTTAAAATGACAATCACAGGTTGAGTTTTCCAGGAAGCAGAACTTGAGACAAAGTATAATATTCAGAATACATATTAAAGAGTAGCCGTGGCATCAAAACCTGTGGAAAGAAAGGGAGGAAGCATGGTTGGACAGAGATAAGGTTGAGCTACAGTACAAGTCTGATGCTTCCATATGAATCCATGGGAAGCTCTGAAGTTGAGATGGTCACTAAATAAGGTCCTATATTGAGCCCAAATAACCAGGTCTGTGAATAACCCTTACCTCAAGCAGGTATTAGATGTGGTTTGCCTTTAGAAGGGCATGATCTTGGGCAATAAAGATCTCTTCAGTTGAGGAAATTGCTGAATCATTCAGAGTTGCAGGCTATCTACTGACAGCCCTCCATACTGTTGCTTATTTGAAAATATATATATGTAGTGCAATTGTATTTACCCTAGCTCATCCCTTGCACCACTCAGATCCATTTCTTCATACATGTTTGGTTGACACCTCCTCCCACAGTTCATGTGGACTCTCATTCTGAGGAAAAGTTGGGAGGGAAAGGTAAATGGAACAAATTATAGCCTCCCTTGCTACAGCAGATCTTGGTGCACAACTAATATCATAATTATTATCTGTCATCTCCATTATGCATTCTAGAGTCCCTTCATTCTCAGCTAATACTTATACTGGTCCTGGTGGCTTATTTGATCTTGTGATCCACATCCTCATCCATGAATATTTTAAGCCTTGGTCAATATATTATTCTTATCATAATTGAGTAAGGCAGGTAACAAGAGGTACCTAAGGGGATCACCTGTGTACCAAACATATTTCTGCCCACCCCCACTGTGTAACAATGCCCTTTCATCCTTTTGATGATCAAAGTCAACTACCACTGCCAAGACGGTAATTCCTTAACTTACATTTTGGTTCCTCAGCAGGAGAAATTCAAAATTTCCAGACAATAGCTAAAGTGTAAAATTCAATGGGACCTTTTTGTGCTTCCTGGTGAAAGTATTCCCTCACTGGGGACCTGAAACTCTAACCATACAGGAGAAAGAATTGTAGAGACAGGGAGAAAATATTTTATGGGGAAGACAGAATGATGGTAATAAGCCACTCCTACTTCCAACCCTTAATTCCAAGACTTATATATTTTTCTTATGAGAAAAGAACTGTATAAATGTCTTTTATTTAGGTATATATTATGTCTTGAAAGATGTAACCCTATCATTGTAAAGTATTTCTCCCAAGCTGACATTTTATCCATGCCTTCATAGTTTTCTCATGACCGCAGCTTCTTGAGGTGATAGTATACATGATATTGTTTATGATTTACTAAGTGTGTGTGGAATGGATGCTTCTAGACTTCAACTTGTCTTTGCTTGCTCTAATAGTTTTGACCTCATAAGTCATAGAGATAATGTGGGGTCATACTAACTACCAACTATGTCTATTTTGATTATAAATTCTAGGACACAGGTGACAACTACTGACTGGCTCTACTGACATAGTGAACCCACTCTGATCTGGACCTTAGCCAGGGCTCCATTTATTGCCTGGCCCCCATATGTCCCTACCCTAACAGAGGAAACATAATGAAGTTCTACATTCCTGAGTATAATTGTCAACTTGGACTCTGTGTCAAACAGTTCTTTAAATGTTTGAATATTTCCCTTTCCCCAATGTACAGCTATAAGCAAATGGCCATAGATGTCTTTGAGGAAGGACTGGAGGTATCATTACCATGTACAAATGCCAGGATATTGTAAGATCCTTCCTTCTGGAGACCTGACTTCTGATAAAATCGATGGGTTCCAAGTCCAAAAATTGGCTAAGATTTGGACATAGAGAAAGAAATCCTGTCTATTTTGCTGAGGCAACAGCCATCGACCTTCTGATCATCCAGTCATGATTATTTCTGTTGGTACATGTTGAGTAGTGTGCTTGCTGGCTGATGACCTAATTTACCTGTAGAGATCCTGTGTTGCATCCGTCATCTCCATAAATACTCATAGGTCAACCCCTCTTGGCAGCCACTCTAACTGCTTACATCTATCTTCTGAAAGTTAAGTATTACCACCTCGCCCCTCTTGTTTTATGAGCTTATCATCAACATTGTACTCAGTGAGGCTAGGTCTGTAACAGTCTCTCTTACCATCAGCACTGTCCTACAGTAGGAAATTATGACTTAAATTCTTAGGGATAATGTTACCTCTCTCCAGTGAATTTTATATTATCTCATTATGTTATGTATCACTAGGCCTTTGCATAGAACATCTGCTAAATTTTCCAGCCTTATATAGTATATACCTCTTGCATAAAATCTTCTCTGAGTCTTTTAATCCCTTCTTTCACTATCTAACATGGCATTTCTAGCATTATGACTTCATTGAACATAAATCATCATTTCCTTCATGGTTACCAGCCATGCTAATAATGAGTTCACATCTTTTTCTGGGGTCCTTTCCAGGTGATGAGTCCTGAATCTCAAAAGAATTTATCTAAATCAGTAAACACACTTCTATTTAAATTCATGTGGTAGTCCTCCTTTTTCAAGTTTTTTTAAAGAAGTACATACCACATATTCTCCATCAATTACTACTGGGACATGCTTTTATGCCAAGCAACTACTTTGAGGTATATTCCCTTTGCTTTCTTCTCAGGCACAGTGCATCCCTGGCTGAATTTTGCTAAAATGCAATCCTAGTAATAGGTTTAGTACCCAAGAGAAATGGTGGAGGCAGATCCTGAGAGATTTATATGTAGAGGCCTCCTATTGTCTTCAAGAAAGGGAAATGTATTACCTGTCAATGGCCTGTTATTCTTCTCAGAAGTTGATTATTTTTTCTAGATCTTCCATTTAGTTTATCAATATTGGCAATAGTTAACCAATTGCATCATTCTTGTTTTCTCTATATTTCTCCATAACTTGTTTTCTCCATATTTTTCAAGTACATGATTCATCTAGTGAGGTGGTACTTTTCCTTCAACCATTATATATCCCAATTCACCATAAAATTTTAACAATTATACCGTTACTTTATGCCAAAGATATCTGTGTTGTACCTACCACCTTGATGATGTCCTCCTTACCATCCTGGGGTTGGGGGGTGGGCAGGTGATCCATCTCCAAAACAGTATCTTATATCTGCTTTCTTGGGCTTCTCCAACCAACAGAATTCACTGTTTGAATTCCCCAGGCATCAATCTTAAAACAGTTTAGTGTTCAGGAAATTTTTGAGGGAGGACCTTATGATCAATACCTTTAGTAAGCAGCAAGATGGAGAGGTGAGATAAGTTACTTTGCAATGTGGCCTGAAAGCTTCTGTCAACTCTAGGGGGAGAACAAGACCTAAAATGGACTTCAGGGTTGTCCCATGTCAAGCCAAATAACTGGGCCTCTGAACACTCACCTGAATCAGCCACTGGAAGTGGGTGGCCCTAAAAGGTCCTGGAAGTGGGCAGGATAGTTCTGTGAAGTTGAGATAATCTGTCATAAGGCTAACAGCCAAGAATATCTGGTTAGCATATCTCTGCATCGACCACAATGACTGAAATTTTGTCCTGAGTGCAGTATCTACCAATCCCTGTATTACTACATTCTGTGTTTAGTTAAACTTAAAAATACCCTATTTGATAACATGGTTTTATTTTTATGTGGCATTTAACAAAGTAAATCAAAATGTATAAAGTAAGCCCCTAAGGTTGAACAAACATTATTACATTTATAAAAATAAAGCTTTCAGAGCAAAGTTAATATTCAAAGAAGTTTTGATTCCTGACACAATTTTTACAAAGTTATATCTTGTCAGTTTCCTAAATTCGGTAATACTCATTTTGTTTGGTTATAAAATGTAGGTAATTTTACTTAAAATATAGAATTTTAAACATTATATAAGTAACTTGGTTTCATGTTACAGCCCAGAACATGCTTTATTCCCTTCATACACATCCCAAACTCATCTACAAAAATGATATACATGAATAAAAAAGGTAATGACTACTTTATTATCTCTTCTGCCAGTTCTTCTATGGATCACCACTTACTTTTTGCTCTGATCACTACCTAGAACTCCTGGATACACCACCTGAAAAGAAACCGCTCCCTTTTCGTCCATGTCATCAGGAAAAAATACAAAGCAGGTCACTCATCCACATTGTTTAAATGTAACAAAAGCCAAAACACAAGACAATACCAACATATACAATATTCTTTGCTATACTGTTGAATTAAAACATGGTGTTGTGGTCCGAATGTTTGCATTCCCCAAAATTCATGTGTTGAAATCTTAACCCTCAATGTTATAGTATGAGAGGGGGTCTTTGGAAGGTGATTAGATCATGAGGGTGATGCCTCCTGAATGAGATTAGTACCCTTATCAAAGTGATCCTAGATAGCCCTCTCACCCTTTTTTCTATCTTGTGAGGATACAGGGAAGACAGGAGTTTACAATCCGCAAAAGAGCCCTTACCAGAACTCCACCATGCTGGCACCCTGATTTCTGACTTACAACCTCCAAAACTGTGAGGAATAAATTTCTGTTGTTTATGAATCGTGCAGTCTATGGTATTCTGTTTTAGCAGCCTGAACTAAAATACATGAAGAAAAACTTAAATAAAAATGCAAAATATCACATTTTCTACATCCAAAGGAAATATCTAGGAAGGCAAACCCTTTACAATGGGTTCAATTTGTGTAATATCCCCAATATTAATATGGATTCTTTGCCCTCAATCCCTTCCTTCTCTACCAAAGTAACTCAAACCTCTAACTGCTCTCTCTTCTAATCTCCAGTTAGAACTTCCAGCTCTATGGATAGTGTTTAAACTCACCCTATCTGCTTCCCCCAGCAGTGAATCTCTCCAATTCCAAGTAGTTCAGTCTACAGCTATAATGCCCTAGGATGACTTCAGTCGCATGATTAGTTATGGTGCTTGTATCACTGAACTTCACTAAACCTTGGAAATTTAGATGGCAAAATAAAGGGTTTGGTACTGAAATCATGTAAGGTCATATTGGGTTCTCTTGATTTTTCCCACACTAGTCTGAATCTCAGGCAAATCTGTACATTCTCCCACTGTGAATAGTCTCTATGAGTATGAGTTGGCCAAGATGATCACTGTTCAAAAATGTGACTTTATTTTCAAAGACACTCCCAAATTTAGAAATAAAATATTTAAAAATTTTCTTCTAATTTGGCAAGAGCCTCTATTCAATGAAGAAGTCAGCATTCCTTATGATGATACAGCACAGTTTGTAACTTCATGTTTATTCCAACTTGTGTCTCTTTTATTTATTTTAGATTAAGAAAGTTTTCCAATACTGTGACCAGATTTTAAAATGTTTTAAATTTGAGAATTGTATCATTATTTATTTATTTTTGCCAAGGACCTAATTATTCCAAGGAGAAAAGAGATATTATTTTGAAATGTACAGGTTCTTTCTCCATTGTGAAAAGAATCTTAAAATATAATAGATTTGAGAATGTTCTTTTTCTGGGGGGGGTATGGCTTTTTTAGGTATAGCAGTCGGAGTTCTTATAAATAAAGTATAGAAGAGAGGAAGGCTGCTTAACCACAATAGCCAAATTATACCAATATACTCAGAGGAGTCTATAGTTAGAAATATTGCTGTAAAATATATAAATATTACCTATGAGATTATTCCTGCCTGGAATATACATTATACAAGGCATTCATAGTTGGATGTCCTAGAAAGCAACTTTTAGTAAGAAATACAATGGATATGATATAGCATCAAAGTAAGCCTTGAATCTCCTATTATTTGGTTCTGCAATGGAAGGAGGCAAATGGTGCATCATGATGCCCTAAAGCCAGAAGAGCTACACCACTGACCATAGAGAAATCAACACTTCAGAATATGAACCAAATACTATCTTCATTCATTTGTCTAGCTGTTCATGTTCATTCACAGCCCTCCAATATACATGAAACATAACTTTCCTGTATATACTTATAAAAATGATCATTATAATTATCTTTACTATTATTACTTATATATTATCACCTTAGGAAAAACAGTTTGAATTAGATTGTTCACCATCTAAACAACTATTTAGTTAATAATTAGTAATTTTTGATGCAATATTAAAAATTTTGTATATTGGTATGAGCTCATTAGACTACTTTTTAAGTAGTAGAACTAGAAGAGAGAATTTTCCAGAAGAACCTGGCTAACCAACATTCTATTGTGTTTCTTTATTAACTCTCAAATTGAATTTATGTGAAATCACTCTGGAGACATAGAAAAATGTCTGATATTCCTCAGGAAAAAAGTTCAATGTTCAGTAAATATCTGCACTCTCCTCTTTTTTTCCTACTCAAGAACCACTTCCAAAGGAGATGAAGAAATTGAAATAGCATGTCTCTTATTATTTCATCCACATTGCTGGAAAAATGCAATTGTTAAAACACAGAGCTGCTCTATTTGACTGTCCAGTAAAAGCCTTTTTGATCCTGGAACAGACTGCTATTTTTTTAAACATTTTATGACTTTGGCCCTTTTTTTAAATTTTTTATTTTTTTGATTGTGTGGGAGAAAATCTTGGTACTGACCCATATGTCAGCTTTTAAATAAAATTTAAAAATACTGTTCAGTATAGAAATAAGACCAAAAAAAAAAAAACTCTATTATTTTTCAAAAAAATATTCTTTGTTTTCATCTTCTTTTAACAAAATGATAAAATTTTCTTTTCCGGAGTCCTTTTAAAATTAAGAGAGTACATACCTGCCTACATTGTTTTGGTCTTTAAACAGGAAGATAATATGAATTATCTCTTTATTTCCACCTTGATCTTTGATTCTTTAAAAAGTAGTTAAAATGATTTGAGTTGATTCATTCTTTTCTGTATTGAGCATACAAATTATATGGAGGCAGGAGAGCTATCACTGACTGAATGTGGAAACAGATTGTTTCTTTTGGAAAATAGTTATTGCTGAGGAATGAAATATATTAAAAACTAAAGACACAAAGTCAGTGAAGAAAACTAGTTTCTTAAATACAGTCATTACTTAATGACAGAGAGATGTTTTGAAAAATGTCTTCTTGGGTGATTTCATCATTGTGTGAACATGGTGCCTTCTTCCTTTATAATAATGAAAACTATTTAAATCCTTCCCATATTGGAAACTAAAGTTTTCACCTTGCTTCCTCTCCAAATATCTCCTATATCCGTGCTATATATTTAAAATGTATTATGTTTTGTTCATTACTAAAATTCATCTTGAACACTGTGGAATTTGTTTCTTTTAAGTAATGTAGGGTGGTGGGAAAAAAGTTTAGACATCAACAGCGCAATGTGTTTTCTACTTAAAGAATATGGATTTTCAAGTCAGTACAAAATTTATTAAAGGGTCTTTATTTAATTTCACTAACAAAGTAGATGAGTTGCAAATTTACATGGAAGCAAATTTTGTGAAAAAAGACAATGAATTACTAAAATGAATGATAATTACACAAAATCACATTATAAGATACCAAATGAATGTAATGCTACCTAATATAGGTCAAATACTATTCAATAGTTTAATCAACTGATTGGGAAGTAGAGAGAAGTGTATGCTGATTACCTTTGCAGGTGAGGAAATGTGGAAGAAATTTTAAATTCTTGGGTAGCTGAAATTATGATACTATCTTCTCTTGAAATTAGTATTATGCTTTCACTCATAAAATGAGATTTTTCCAAAGGAAAGAAAAAGTTTTGAAAGATATGACAAGCAAATCTATGATTAAAGGGCAACTATAGTTTCTTTTCTCTTATACACACGTTTATTGGAAAATACAGGAAAAATATAAAAGATGGTACAACCTCTCATGAAAATAAAGTCTATAGAATATAATTTTTTAAAAGCCTTTCTAGAAAAATTAAGCTCAAGCATTTCTTCTTGCTTATTAGGAAATTAGGATTAAACATTTTTGAAAGACTTGTCAAGACTACAATGAGGAAGAGAAAGAAGAAAGGGTGAAATTAAGCCCATTGCACCGAATTTATCTCATGCTGCTTCTGTCTTACTCAAGATAGAGAGGTGGCAGTCATGGGAAATTCCTCTGATAATATGACCCCTTTATGGTCCTTTGGGTCATAAAGTAAGTACAATATGTGTTTTCATAAGAATTATTATGCTTTATTAATTAGCTCTAGAGAATTGGTTTGCTTAAATTGTTTTAAAAGATGGAAAAACATGGTCACGCATTTTATGACAGACGAACATATTTAAAAATAAAATATACCAAAGTTGAGTAAAATACCATGGTGCTTTTTTTCACCTGGTATCCTAGTTGATGACACAGGTATTTTGCTGGTAGGTAAATATGGTAAAATATTCATAGTGGTATTCTGGTAAATTAAAGAGGACAATATTTAGATAGTGGGAAGAACTTGGTTCTTTTTAATTAATTATTCTCGAGGAGACATAGATATAACTCTTGAAAGAGGTAAAAAACTGCAGAGTAGAAAGGAATGAATAATAGTTTATTAGAACCACATCCAGCATTAGCATTCAATAGACTTTTGATAGGTTTCTGCTACCTAAAATCTTATCTTCTCAAAACAAAAATGTTGATTTCTTTTTAAACGTAAGTCCCACCAGACTGTTGAATATATATTCATATACACACTAATAGTGTTTAACAAGCTGACTGTAGAAGAATATAAAAATAAGAAATTCAGGTTCACGAATTTTACTCTCTTATTAACTAACTGGCTACTTAAATGGTTGGACAGATTGGGAGATTAATCTTAGCAAGATAGAATAATGTACCGCAAATGAGACTATGTAAATGAGTATCAGTCTCCTTACAGACACATATTTCTTGGGCTTTTCTTTATCATGTGCTATATATGAAAAGGAGTGCTCGGTGTTTGATTTCTGTTATGACAAGAAGCTGTTAAGCTGTTTTTCCTAAGGAGTAAAGATAGAGCGGAAGTTATAACAAAGACTACCATCACAGTTTATTCACTATGGATTTTTCCTCCCTTTGTTCAACAGAACTGAAATTGCTTTACTTAACTTTTATGCAAATGTAAGCATATGCAGTAAAGGCAATTTAAACTCCTGAACATATTAAATCCCTCAAGAAGTTTTGGAGTTGAGTTTTATAACTCAACGTAATACAAAACAGAATAAAAATCACCTGAAAAAATGTATATCCCAAGAGATTTTAAAATTTCTAAATGTTACTGTCACTTAGAAAATCCTCCTTTTTAAGAAGACCATGTCTTAATTTTCTATTAGGATACTCCTTATGAAAAATCAGTATGCACACTAAATTGTGCAAAAATAAAACATAATGAGAGTTCATTCTCTCTGTTATAATAGGAACATCAAATCTGATTTTCAAAGGCTGAGATTTCTATTTCCAGCCAATTAAAGAGCTGGATGTTAAGAGTTTGTCCACTAGGTCTCTTCAAGAGCATGACTACCTATACAGAGAGGTCAATTGGAAAGCCATGTGCACTCATTGCTAAAATTGTAAAAAAATGAATTTATATTTAATATGTGGAAACAACACACTAACATTCAAGGAAACAAGAAATACTTCTGATTTGAGATGACAAATATTAGGACTTGGATCATTTTGTTAAAGAAAACACTTCCTATTTTATAGATGATGATTACAAACACGATTTCTGTGGTAGAGAGCAGGAGGAGAGGGTGAAAAATCATGTGCTAAAACATCTCTTATGATTCCATGAGAGGTAGAGGACAGTGTGATATGGATTTTAGATTATTTTTTGTCTTTGACATTGACTCCAATAATTATTATGTTGTAATGTCCAGTGTCTCACAGATCCATTTATTTGCAGACAAGAAGGTTGAATGTGAAGACAATCCTAAAAAACTCATAAAGTTTTATTAGAAGTGAACTTGGAAAGGCCACAGGATCTCAGGATGTAAATTCAATATACAAAAATAAATTGTATTTCCATATACTAGGAACAAATTCTCTGAAAATAAAAATAGAAAGCAATTTCACTCTCAGTAAATCAAAACGGATATTTGGGAAAAAGTTCACCAAAAGATGTGGAAGATCTATACAATGAAAACTACAAAACATCACTGAGAGAAATTAAATAAGGCCTAAAAAACAGATGTATCATTTTTACTGAAGATTAATATATATAGTAAGGATGTTCTCTTCAAGTAAGTGTACAAATTCAACACAATCCTAATCAAAATCCCACTAAGGTTTTTAAAAATTATAAGGCAATTTTAAAATTTATATATAAATTACAACATATTTTAAAAGAAAAATAAAATCAGATAATATGTAATGCCTGATTTTAAGACATTATAAATCTATACTAATTAAGACAGCATGGTACTGCCATAAATATAGACATAGATCAATGAAACTGATTTCCAAGAGTTGAAATAGACCCACATATACAAGGTCAATTGAGTTTTGATAAAACTTCCAAGGTAGTTCAAGGGAAAAAGGATAATATTTTTGAAAAAATCTAGAATAACTGGATACCAATTTGGACAAAGAAAAAACTTAACCATCTCATCACAGTGTATGCAAAAATTATTTAAATATTAAGCATAGATTTAAAGTTAACATTTTAAAAATTCTAGAAGAAAGCAAAAGAAAAGTTAGTGAGGACACAAAAGACAAAAACCAAAAAACTGAAATATACTTCATCAAAATTAAATATTTACTGGTCAAGAAATAACAACCATTAAGAAAATCAACAGATAACCTACAAGTTGTGTGAAAATATCTCCGATACATGTATCTGTGTTATGCAAAGAATTGTATCAACTCTGAGGACTAACCTATTTTTTTTTCTTTTGGAAAATTATATAGCAATTATAATTATGAGAATTAAAAGATATACTATTTAAAATATTTTTTTGTTTTGTTTGGTTTTTTTGAGGCAGAGTCTCACTCTGTTGTCTGCACTAGAGTGCTGTGGCATCAACCTAGCTCACAGCAACCTCAAATTCCTGGGCTCAAGTGATCCTCCTGCTTCAGCCTCCTGAGTAGCTGGGGGGTGTGTGCCACCATGCCCAACTAATGCTGTCTATTTTTAGTAGAGATGGGGTCTCACTCTTGTTCAGGGTGATCTCAAACTCTGAGCTCAACCGATCGTCCCACCTCAGCCTCCCAGAGTGCTAGGATTATAGGCATGAGCCACTGCACCTATCCTATTTTGAAATATTTAACCAACACCACTAAAGCATTGTAAAGGTGTTATTTACAATAACAAGGAGTGCATCTTAATCATTCTAAAACTGTCTACTCTACATGCTAAAAGTAGTTTTTCAGAATTGTTTCATGTATTCTTTCTTTTTTTTCCAAATGAGCAACTCTAGCTTTTTTTCAAATCTCAGGCTTATTTATTACAAATAGAAATCTTCAAAATGACATTATATCCTTTTATATATGAATGGAAAGCTATATAGTATCTTATATGAAGAACAAGCAAATTTTAAGAGCAACTCTCCTTCACATGAGTACTGGTAGAGTTTGTTATGAAGAAGGCAGGAAATAAGGATTGTGGATGGGGAGAAACGAAAAATAAATTCAACAAATAGACAACAAAAATCTGATAGATATTATTTAAACTATGCAAATAATCATATTAAATATGAATGGTCTAAACACACCAATTAAAAGACAGATTGTCAGAGTTCATTAAAAATCCCAACGATATGTTGACTACAAGAAACTTATTTTAAATACAAGGACACAGATAGAACAAAAGAAAAGAGAAGGAGAAATATATATTACATTAATGTTATCCAAAGAAAAGCTGGAGTAGCTGTATTAATTTCAGACAAGGCAGGCTTCAGAACAAAGAAGATAAGCAGGGATAAAAAGGGACCTCACATAATGATAAAATGTTCAATTCTCTTACAATATATAAAAGCTCTCAACATATATGCACCAAACAATAGTATATCAAAATACATTAAAGAAAAACTTGTAGAACTGCAAGTAGAAAGAGACAAATCTATTATTATAGTTGGAAACTTCAACATCTCTCTGCTATCAATTAATATATCAAGCAGACATAACATCAGGAAAGATAAAGTTGATCTGAAGAGTAGCATCAAAATACTCAGCCTAACCAACATTTATAGAATACACCATCCAACAGTAGCATAATATACATTCTACTCTAGTTCAAATAGAACATTCATCAAGATGGTCTACATTATGAGCCATAAAAAATGCCGTAACAAATTTAATAAAACAAATTATATAAAGTATGTTCTCAGATCAGAAAAATTAAATTAGAAATCAATAATACTGGAAGTCATAGCCAGAGTAATCAGGCAAGAGAAAGAAATAAAGTGTATCTAAATCAGAAAAGAGGAGGTAAACCCTGTTCACTGATGATATGATCTTGTATCTAGGAAACCCTAAAGATGCCAATAAAATACTATTAAAGTTGAAAAATAAATTCATCAAAGTCTCAGGTTACAAAATCAATGTACAAAAATCAGTAGCATTTCTATATACTAATAATAGTCAACTCAAGGACTCAATACCATTTACAATAGCTGCAAAGAAAATACCTGAGAATATACTTAAGAAAGGAGGTTAAAGATCTGCATAAGGAGAACTACAAAACACTAATGAAAGAAATCATAGATGATAGAAACAAATGGAAAAACACCCCATGCTCATAAGTTGGTAGAATCAACATCATTAAAATGTCCATACTGCCCAAAGTGATTTACAGATTCAATGCAATCCCCATAAAAATACTAACATCATATTTCATAAATCTAGAAAAAAATAATACTGCATTTCATTCAGAACCCAAAAAGAGCCTGAAGAGCCAAAGCAATATTAAGCAAAAAGGAACAAATCTGGAGGCATCACATTACCTGACTTCAAGGCTATTGTAACCAAAACAGCCTGGTACTGGTACAAAAGCAGACACATAGACCAAGGGAACAGAATAGAGAATCTAGAAATAAAGCCAAATACCTATAACCAACCAACCTTCAACAAAGCAGACAAAAACCTACACCAGTGAAAAGACATCCTGTTTAATAAATTCCTGGGAAAATTGGATAGCCATATGCAGAAGAATAAAACTAGACACCTATCTCTCACTACATACAAAAGTTAACTCAAGATGGATTAAAAACTTAAATGTAAGGCATGGGACAATAAAAATTCTAAAAGAAAGCATAAGAAAAACTCTTCTAGCCATCAGTCAAGGCAAAGAATTTATGACTAAGACCCCAAAGGCAAATACAGCAACAACAAGACTTAATAAATGGGAAATAATTAAATTAAAAAATCTTCTGTACAATAAAGGAAATAATCAACAGAGTTAACAGACAACCTGAAGAAGAGGAGAAAATATTCACAAACTATACATGTGATAAAAGACTAATATCTACAGAGAACTCAAACAAATCAGCAAGAAAAGAAAACAACTCCATTAAAAAGTGGACAAATAACATGAACAGAAGTATTTCAAAAGAAGATAGACAAATGGATTTAACATATGAATTTTAGGAGGAAAACAAACATTCAAACCATAGCAGCTTCATATCAAAAACAATATCTCTTCTCTGAGATACAAGACCAGATTTTAATAGAGGACTTGAAAACTTGAGCTAAATAAAAGTGGCCTTTTGAGGAAGCACTCAAATACTTTATCTAAATATTTTCAAAATATACTTTTCTACAGTCAAACAGTGCTAATTTAAAAGTACAATAGATATTGGCATATGTTATATGAATAATTTATAATTTACTTTTTAAATCATAGAATTGAGTGACCTAAGAATAATGTGATCAAATAGCAATGAAAAAATCAGTACATTTTAGCTCTATATTTAATATAGTAGTCCCCAATGGAAATTAATAAAACTCCTATCAACAGTAGCAAGCTAAAATATTTTATATTATACGTTAATGAGAATGAACAGCCTAAAACTACACAATACATATGGATAATTTTTTATAATCATAATGAAAGAAAAAAGATTAAAGGAGTATATCTTGTATAACTCCATTTTTTAAAAGTACAAAAACAACCCAATTAGATGTCAGGATAATGGTTTCCCTTGAGGATTGGTTTTTGACCGGATGGAGTATGAAAATGCTTCTGAGGGTGTGGGTAATGTTTTGTTTCTTCACTGGGGAACACTTTACACGAGTGAGTTCAATTTGTGAGAACTGATTAACCTGCACAATAATAATGTGTGCCAATTTCTGTATTTACATTATTGCAGCATGCTTATAATATGCCTGGCAATGAACTGAGACTGGCAGAGGGGACAAAAGAAGCATAGTACAGTGTCTGCTTTAGAGCTTTACAACCTGGATAAGAAGAGGAGCCTAAAGTGTGTGGAAGCATTAAACTTTTCAACTGGGAAGTATAGGATTTAAAGGCAAGTAAGTGTTACAAATTTATTGTCTGTATATACTAAAGGAGGAAGCCCCTGGGATGGAACATAGGGAAATTAAAAAAAAATGTTGGACAAAGTTGGACTTGAAATATACATTAAAATACTGTTTAGAACAATTCTAGCCTCAGCCTAAGGATATGGCAATTTAAAAGTCTTTATTACAGTTCCTCGGGGGTATTAAAAGCAATAGCATCAACAATTAGCCTGTATGACAATGCTTACTTGTAAAACATGATGCTTAGTAAGTTTTCAGTCATTATCTAGTGTTTGTTCCACTCTGTAGCTCAGTTGTTTTGCATGGAACTAATGAAGCCAAGGTTTAGTAGTGGTAGAACTACTGACTTTATTTTTATCTCAAACACATACGCTATGTTACCCAGTAAATACATTGATTCTTCATTCCAATGGTCAACAACAGTAAAAGTTACTTGGGATGGAGTTATGAGGTGAAACCTATATATTCCTTCTAAGATTAATTTGGGCAGAGAGGGAGTAATGTCATTTTCATATTAAACAAAAGTATTTGTAATCATTTTTCCATATTTTTGTACTGTCTTTCATTTTATATTCTAGTGTCTTTAAAAATTAAGATTTCTTCCCACAGGTTTACAGTGTCATCTGTATAATCAAGGCATTACTAACAAATAAATATGAATTAATTAGTAAGGGTGACATTGTCCACATTCATTGAATGTGCAACCCCCAAACTACAGGTCAGATTTGCTTTTATGCTTCTGGTTTACCCAAACGAGAAATTATCTGGGGAACTTCATTGTTCATCAGTAGTGACTTTTGCTGGGCCATTATATCCACTAGAACTTTCAATCCTCCATAGCTTTCATTAGTCACTTTGGTCATCGTTTATCCTTTATTTTGCCCCCCACCCCGATACTGGGATGATATTCAGACTACCATCCCACCCAATTCATCTGATTTACATAGGTGCACATAGAGACATTCAAAATCAAAATTAACAAAGCTGCTTCATATCTACAGGAAAATGAATACATTCTATGTAAATAAACTAAAGAAAATCAGATATGTATGTAGTGAAATTGGTTAGCTAAATAAACAAATTAAAGTAACTAAGCATCTAAGTATGTACTTAAGAGTACGCAATAACAATTATAATAAACTACTATTGAAGTGTTAATCTTGTATCTTAGAGCTATACGCCAAAAAATGTGCATTAGAAAGATGGATAATAACATCTGGAGTTCTTCCAGTAACTCAAATATTCATGAAATTATATGAACCATGTGCTTGGTTCACAAAAACTTTTTAGTAAGTAAATTGAAACTTGTGACATTGATACTATTGGGAAATTATGCTAAATGACATCAGAGCTGGTTATTTTTCCACAGACATATTAATGCTAATAATGGGAGGAAAGACTAAGTTAATTTCATCCTGGAAAGTAAAAGCATTCTTTGAAAAAGATCCACAATTAAAGAGAAACAATGTTTTTATTAGAGAAAAATATTATTCAAGATATAGTCTCAGCCACATATTTATTTTTATTTTCAAAATAAATTAACTCTGAACAACCATTAAGAATTTGCCAAGTTTTGTGCACATGGCCTAGGCCTGAACCTCAACCCGCTGGGAGATCTCTTATGTCAGGGCAGAATGTGCATTGCATACAATTCCTTGAGTCCCTGTTAGTTTTCTAGGGCTATTGTAACAAAGTGCCACAAATTTGGTGGCTTAAACATAGAAATTTATTGTCTCACAGTTCTGGAAGCTAGAAGTCTGAGATTAAGGTGTCAGCCCTTCTTCTAAGGGTCATTAGGGAGAATCTGTTCCATGCCTTGCTCCTCGTTTTTGGTGGTTACTGGAAATCTTTGGTATTTCTTGGCTGCTGCATCACCTCAGTTTCTGCCTTCATCTTAACGTGATGTTCTCTCCGTGTGCTGGTCTGTCCCCAAATGTCCCCTTTTTATAAGGATACTAGTCATATTGAATTAGGGACCTACCTTACTCCAGTATGACGTTGTTTGAACTAATTACAACTGTAATGACCCTATTTCTCAACAAGGTCACATTCTGTGGTGCTTGAAGTTAGGATTTTAACATTTAAATTTGATGGAGGAACGCCATTTAACCCATAGCAGCCTCCATTCAGAGAAATCCTATCTGTGTGGTAGCTGCAGATCTGTATTGTAATTACGGCGTGTCTACCAGCACTTTTTAGCTGCTAGACCTTGAATGAGTGACTTAACCTATTTGTATCTCAGTTTCTTCATCTAAATAACAGAACAGTATTCTGACATAGTCGAGTGTTTATGATCATTAAATGAAACAAATTGTATAAATAAATTGTCATACTACCTAATCTTGGTACATAACAGACTCCAAAATAATTAGTGTTCCTCCTGTCCCTTAAAATATTAAACCTACTTGCATAAAAATGGTTATTTCCCTTAAGATATTCACGATTCTTTCTTCCATAGGGATCAATATTCCCTAGAGTTCCTCAAAATTAACTGACCTTCATTGTTCAAATGATTTAGAAAAATCTTTAAAAAATATTATTGTAAATGTTTTTCATTACTTCAACTTCAAAAAGTCATTAAGAACCTTGATGATTCTCTGGTATTATAAACCAGAACAGAAACTTAATCTAATTTTCTAATTACATATACCTCTTTCTAAATTATGGAAGCTATTACAGAATATTTTAAAATATGGATATAAATATTATGTTCAATAATATTCTTTTTATTCTCTTAATATAGAGTAATGGAATTAACTCAAAATTTCAGTCTTCCTTTTATTTTTTTTAAAAGAGGAATTGAACAATCTTCTTTAGTAGATTAGAAATATAAGGATGACAGTGGTTATTTTAGAACTGGGCTGGAAGACATTTAGCAAGATTTATGTGAATAAAATTTGCTTTTAACAGTGAAGGTCATTGGTCTGTTTGCAAAAATAGGGCAGGATATTTTATTTTACGATTTTTTTAATCCTAAAAACATTTCATGTGATTTTTAAGATAAAATAAAGAACAATAAAAAATGTTCTTTATATTTTTAATATTTTTATTAGTATTATTTTCTTTTTAATTAGTTTGGGAAACACTGCCATAAAGATATCTTTAGCACCCCAGATATTATTAACTGCTTTTTAACAGCTTATTTTTCTAAGAAAGGAGGTTTTAATTGGCTGAAAATATTCTTTTCTCTATATTATTTAGATAAATACATTTTATAGGCGTTAGAAAAATGACAAACAAGGTACTTTTGATTGGCATTTTCAAAATCAGCAGTTTCATGCATGTGCTCACACGCTTTGAAAGATTTTGCTGTGGAATGAAATGCCATTCAAGGCCAGAGACAGCTGCTAAAGGTAACCCTAATATAGTGTAATCTACACCTATTGTTTTTCCACAGCTCATTAAAATCTTATGAAATTGGAAAACAAATGCAATAAAATATTTGTGTGGGTGTTGCCATGGTCAGTAATCTCCTTCTGAGAGCCTTACCTTTTTAAACTTCAGATTTTAGAAACAATTCCTTCTTTATTTGACAGTTTAGCTTTTGATTGACTGCTACTGTTACCATTTGTCAATCTTTCCACTAGTTATGCTTGCTGAGTGTAACTGAGCTATTGCTATCAAGAATAGCAACTCAGTGATTATAGAGGTGAGACCAACTCAAACACAAGTTAATTTGCTCGATATATTTTGTTTTAAACACTAAGATGGCAGCCCTTAACTGATTGTAACTGTACCACTGTATTTTTTCTCTATTATCTCTAAAGTCTATACCTCTTCCTTCTTCAGCTGTCCCCTTACCTCTTTGAATTTGATAAGATCCATAATAGATTCTTACCATAAATGCATTCTGTGGTAAGGTAATGTTGAAGGTATACCAGGCTCAACCTGCTACTCACTTGCTTTGTATTCATAATTAGCATAGTACTCCAATTAAGCCAAATTTTCTCTGCTATACATTGATAACAATCATACCAATGAAATAATATATAGAAAAGCATACTCTACATGCTGGGGACTGCAAGGTATTACAAATTAGCTTGCATGTTCATGTGGTTGAAATCTTTACTAGCAAAATGAAATATTTTGAGCAATTGAAACAGCAGTTTCTGAAGTGTTGGTAACATTCTACAAAAAGATAATTTCACATCGATTCATATTGCCTATATTTATAGAATAATGGTACTTAAATCTCTAATAGTTAACTATCAATATTTATAAGGGGCAAAAATAGGTGGAAAAATATTAAGCTGTTTATGTTCAAATCTGAAAAGATTTTTCTTTTTCTTTTAAAACAAAAAACAAAACCAGCCACACAATTGGAAACCTATCTTTTGATATTTAATTCCAGAGGTCTGGCCTGTAGAAATTAAAGCTGATTTCATTTCCTATTTTATCTTTTTTCCATATTCCCTACCACTCATTGCAAACCATCATCAATATTTATAATAGAATACAAAGAGAACCTCTATTGTCCCCTTATTTCCTTGTTTATGCAGCAACATAGCATTACAAAAGACTGTAGAGGCTCTGAATAGTTTTGTTATGTTTTTCCCCCAATGCAATGCTTTCTTCCAATGTCATTGCCACAGCAGGCAGTGTCCGAGCCACTGCACTTGTCCTACATAAACAGTAGGACTCACCACTCTTTTTATTATAACAAATCATACGCAGTTTTATCACCCCATTTAGCTATAAATATAATGGTTATGTAAAAGTATGTAACATTCATAGCAGGAAAAGAGGTCAACCAAATTTTCAGAATAGAAATACTGATTTTATTAATAAAATATCTGTACATACATCCTTGCCACTAGATCGTCTATCAGCATCCATCTAAAGGTGGTTATAACATTTACAGACAGTGTGCCACAAACACATCACGTACCTCAAAAGGGTAAAGAGGGAAACTCCTTGTTAAAGGTTTTCAAGATTTTACCAAATGCCTCCTATCCACCTACCTCCCCCAATTCAAATAGTATGTTACTTTTTTCCTGATACATGAACTATCTGGTTTGATAAGCTTGCTTATTTTTATTTTTTTTATTCCTCTTTCTTTAATTGCTGTGCCTGTGATCATTTTACTCAATTTATCTTTCTAACTAAATTACTTGCATTTATTATAGGCAATTCTCAAACTTCCCTGAATAAGTAGAGACCATTCTGGAATAAGTAGAGATTTTACTTACATAGTTGGCTCTGACACATCCCTAAAGAATAGACATTTACATGTATTTAGATCTTAAATAATTTCTACAACCATAATCAGGGTTCTTGAAGAGACTGATGAGACAGAATATGAGAAAAGTCTAAAGTCTATTGGTCCTTGATGCAGGATTATTATATTTATGTCATTGTGTTCCAACTTTGGAGACAGTTGTTAAATGTTAATGCTTGAACTTTCCCAGCCTTTACTATCCTTTAAAAATTTTGTATAATTTAGACTGAGAATGTTGAACACAGCTTGTTTCTTTTTGTGACCAGGAGATAAATAGAAGAGAAGGATAGATATAAGTATATAGGTATTCTTGGGTATACCTTGGATGTAATATAGGCATTTATGTGTGTGTGTATATGCATGTATATAAGTGTGTATGTGTATGTGTGTGTGTGTATAAAATTAGCCACCTAACTGGGATGTGCAAGGAAATATGGTAAGTCTGGAAAGCAACACAGTTACCAGAAGGACGCAACATATTAAGGTGTTAGAGAAGGTGCAGGAGTCTATAGAGAGCAATAAAAAAAACTATCTGCCACTCATTTATTCAGGTCTAGAATAATTTTTATTGCAAATTATTTTACATATGAATTTACTACTGAAGGTATAATTCTGGCATAATCTGGAATAAAAGTATCACATATAAATAATTTATTGAGAGACTCTTAAAGATTAGAGCAAAGACATTTCATACTGTGAATTTATTTACTTTACTGAGAGTTAGTAGTGCTTTCACTAATGTTGGCAAGACTAAGTTTCTGAAAGAAGATGGTCATTAATTCTTACACTTCTTTTTGAGGAGAAGATATACTCTAAGTTTGAATATTGATTTCCATAAAGTCCATTTCCTTCAATCTGTAACCAGAGAACACAAAGTTTCTATTCCTAAACATAGTACCAAAAACATTCTAGCACCAAAGATAAGCTGTTTTTAAATATCACACATGATTAATATTTTATACCAATATTCAACTCAGAATTTTCCATTGTTTAGTACTAAGCTAGAAACTGGATATGTTAAGCTTTCTGAAGAAGGGTGGGGTTGTAAGGTTGTTGGTGGTAAATTTGTTTATTGGCTGATGTCCAAGCACCAACTTATATTCACTTTAAATAGACAACAATCTTTATATTAGTTAGATAAGCAAATGTTAAATCTTATCTAAAAGAGAGCCCATTAGTTAGAGTATATTAGGAGAATTCATCCCCACAATGTAATGTTAGCAATGTTGTAAATTAAATTTGCTAACAAAGCACTATATAAGTCAAATTTAAAAGAGGAAGGAGCAGTTGCTGTTTCCCAAGAGAAGCAACACAACAATTTATCTTGTAAAGTAGAGCTGTTATTTAACATCGTTTTTATTAACTCTCTCATTCTCTCTCTCATTTTTCTTCGACCCTTGACCCTTCTTCTCTCAAGGAACCATCACTTCCTCCTTTCACATTCTTCTGAGTCCACAAATATATCCATGCATTCCTTAACTTAAAATATAGTCGTGTGTCACTTGACAATGGGAATACGTCTGAGAAATGTGTCTTTAGGCAATTTCATATTGTGCAAATATCATAGAGTGTACTTATACATGTGTAGGTGGTATAGACTGCTACATACCTAGGCTATATGGTATGGCCTACTGATCCTAGGCTACAAAGCTGTATAGCATGTTTCTGTACTGAATACTATAAGTAATTGTAACACAATGCTAAGTATTTATGTTATTTAAATATATAGATACATAGAAATGGTACAATAAAAGTACAATAGTATAATCTTATGGGACCACTGTTGTAGACGAAGTTCATCTTTGAATGAATTGTTACTATGTGTAGCATAACTGTGTGCCTCATCTCCTCTCATCTTCTCTATATTTTATCTTCTCTCCAACTCCTCACCTCCAGTGCCTTCTAAAAGGCATGACAACTTTTGCCTAACTTAGTTCCTACTTAACTATATGTATCACCAGATTGATTTTTGCTGCTCATCCCCTAAAATACTAAATGTGTTTATTTCTTTATGTTGTTGTTATTCTATTCTTTTTTTATCTCTTTTTTTCTATTTAGTTATTTTTCTTGACGTTAGTTGACAAAAAAACACTAAAGCAAAAGTTTGGGGAAAATAGAAACATGGCAGACAACCCAGAAGTCTAGTCTGGTTTAAAGCTAAAAGAAAAAAAAATTCTAGGGAAATTACTGATATTTTTAAATGAATTTTATTCTTGTTCAAAAGGGACATAAGTGAAACTTACAGCAGAAATCACCCTCTCTGGTCCTATAAGGCAATTTATGTTATTTCATGGCAGGTGAGAGAATCCTACCTTTCTGCATCATCAGTCCTTTGTTCCCGTGCTAAGCATTATTTGCTCGAATGCTTCAGTGGCCTTCGACACCACCACTGTGCTAAGATCCTAAATATGTATAGTTTTAAAGACTTTTGGCTGTCAAGGTCATCATTTGACATTGCAGCAATAGGGAAAAAACAACATAAGTGCACTAAACAATGTCGGAGACTATGATATGGTAAATCATTGAATGTTTAAATAAAAAGCCTGGGCTATGAGCGAAGCTTATGTCTCATTTAGGCATAGATTGAACAACCTGCAGAATTGAAGAGGATCTTTTTTTATAAAGGGAGAAATCGCACTCTTTTCTATCAGCAAATCAAGCCCAGAAACAAAAGATCAAACACGTCCACATACTGAGGGAAATAATAAGAAAACTAATCAATGTTGGGGTTGAGGCCCCTTTAGTCTAATTACTAGATAGATAACCACTGATTTCTATTTAGCTAAAGGTGTGTAGGATTGAATGTGTGGCTTAACTATCTGTGAAATTAGTCAGTAATCTATGGGGAGCTGTAATGCTGAAGGCAAAAGGTCTAAGTTAGCTGAAATATCATTTAAATATGTGTGAGTAGGTTGATGGTGATGTAATACAGATGTGTGATTTGAAAGAAAGAATCTGGTTGAATTGTATTTTAATTTTCTAAAATATTCCTACCTAAAAATATCTCGATAAGTGTATAAAAATAACTAATTAGAAAGTATTCAGAGACATCTTCTAAGATAGTCTAAGGCAAAACAGAACAGTTAAATAATTATGTAGAGAAGCTGTTTGATGTAGTTCCATGGCATGATTAATCTAACTCCTTCTTGAGAAAAGGTGGGGGCTGGGGGAAAGAACAGAATAAAAGGGAATAGAAAAGAGTTTGGCAAGTTGGCATTATATTCTTTTAAAGAAAACAAATATGTAAATAAGGAATAAAAGGGGGCCTATATCTGTAATTAAAAAAAAAAAAGAAAGTTGGCAAAGACATTAAGTTTAAAGGTCTTGTTAGAATTGTATTAAAAGGAATGAGCTTTAAGGATTTTAGGCAGTTATTTAAAACAAATAATTGCATTGAAATCTCTCAAACTATGTCCGCAAGAAAATCTCTCAGGTTACTTGTAGACATCATGTCCTGTAAGAAGGGTCCAGGAGCCTAGGAGGAAACAAAGGTGGATCTGCTGAGAGAATGACCTATATACATTCTTGAGGTTTCTCTTTTTATTTATTTATTTATTTATTTATTTTTTTGAGACAGAGTCTCACTCTGTTGCCCAGGCTAGAGTGAGTGCCGTGGCGTCAGCCTAGCTCACAGCAACCTCAAACTCCTGAGCTCGAGCGATCCTCCTGTCTCAGCCTCCCGAGTAGCTGGGACTACAGGCATGCACCACCATGCCCGGCTAATTTTTTCTATATATATTTTTAGCTGTCCATATAATTTCTTTCTATTTTTAGTAGAGATGGGGTCTCGCTCTTGCTCAGGCTGGTCTCGAACTCCTGAGCTCAAACGATCCGCCCACCTCGGCCTCCCAGAGAGCTAGGATTACAGGCGTGAGCCACCGCGCCCGGCAAGGTTTCTCTTTTTAATCTTTTATGGAACAACTTACTTTATAAGTGAACACCAATGTGAACAAACTAAAAATGGACAAAAGGCAATCTATCGAATTAGGCTGCAACTTATAATATGATGGACAGCAGGACAATCCAGTGATTTAGGCAACAATAGAAAAGGAATCATCTTAAATTGGAAAACTTGCATTCCATTAACTTCAGGCTGAGCTGTGAACTTTTAGGTTTTCTTTGTTTGTTTGTTTGTATTTATTTCAATAAATTTAGGGACACAGTGGTTTTTGGTTACATGGATGAATGGTGTAGGAGTTAAGTCTGGGTTTTTAGCATACCCATCACCCAAACGGTATACATTGTACCCAGTAGGTAATTTTCCATACCTCAGTCCCCTGCCACCCTCCCCCTTTGAATCTCCAATGTCCATTATACCACTCTGTATGCCCCTGCATGCCCACAGCTTAGGTACCACTTGTAACTGAAAGCATGTGATATTTGTTTTTCCAATCCTGAGATACTTCACTTAGGATAATGGTCTCCAATTCCATCCAAGTTGCTGCAGAAGACATTATTTCATTCCTTTTTATGGCTGAGCAGTGCACCATGGGGTATATATGCCACATTTTCCTAATCCATTCATGAATTTATGGGCACTTAGTTTGATTCTACATCTTTGCAATTGTGAACTGTGCTGCCATAAATATTTGAGTGCAGATGTATTTTTGATAAAATGACTTATTTTCCTTTGGGTAGGTATCCAATAGTGGGATTACTG
This sequence comes from Eulemur rufifrons, assembly GCF_041146395.1. Taxonomy (NCBI): domain Eukaryota; kingdom Metazoa; phylum Chordata; class Mammalia; order Primates; family Lemuridae; genus Eulemur; species Eulemur rufifrons. The sequence continues at coordinate 88,014,595 of NC_090997.1, read as the reverse complement.
AGTCAAATAGGGAGTCTACATATATTTCTTTGAGGAATCTCCATACTGTTTTCCATAGAGGTAGTACTGATTTTCAGTCCCACCAACATATAAGCATTCCATTCTCTCTGCATCCATGCCAGCATCTATTGATTTTTTACTTTTTCATAATGGCCATTCTGACAGAGGTAAGATGGAATCTTCTTGTGGTTTTAACTTGCATTTCCCTGATGATTAGTGATGTTGAGCATTTCTACATATGTTTTTTGGCCATTTGTCTATCTTCTTTTGAAAAACTGCTCAGGACTTTTGCCCACTTTTTAATGGGGTTGTTTGGTTTTTTTTTTTTCCCTGCTCATTTGTTTGAGATCCTTATGGATTCTGGATACTATTCTTTTCCCAGATGTATAGTTTGTGAATATTTCCTCTCATCCTGAAAGATATCATTTACTCTGTTGATTATTTTTTTCTTGGTTGTGCAGAAGTTTTTAAGTTTAAGATCGATGCAATTATTTTTGTGGTAGTTGAATTTGCTCTGGGGGCTTCAGTCATAAATTCTTTGCCTAGGACAATGTCCAGAAGAGTTTTTCCTAGGTTTTCTTCCAGAATTTTTATGGTTTCATACCTTACATTTAAGTTTTTAATCCATCTTGAGTTAATTTTGCATGTAGTGAGAGATAGGTATCCAGTTTCCTTTTCCTGCATATGACTATCCAATTTTCCCAGTAATTTGTTAAATAGGATATCCTTTTTTTGTCTGCTTTGTTGAAGATTGGTTAGTTGTAGGTATTTGGCTTTATTTCTGCATTCTCTCTTCTGTTCCCTTGGTCTATGTGTCTGCTTTTGAACCAGTACCATGCTGTTTTAGCCATAATAGCCATGAAGTCAGGTAATGTGATGCCTCCAGATTTGTTCTTTTTGCTTAAGATTGCTTTGGCTATCCAGATCCTATTTTGGTTCCAAATGAAGCACAGAATTTTTTTCTAAATCTGTGAAATATGACATTGGTATTTTGATGGGAATTTTATTGAATCTGTGAATCACTTTAGTAGTATGTACATTTTAACAATGTTGATTTTACCAATCTATGAGCATGGGATGGCTAAGACTTCCAGTACTATGTTGAAAGAAGTGGTGAAAGTGGACATCCTTGTCTTATTCCAGTTCTTAGGGGGAATGCTTTCAACTTTTCCTGATTCAGTATGAAATTGGCTGTGGATTTCTTATATATGGCTTTTATTATTTTGAGGTATGTTTGTTCTATGACTAATTTATTGAGGATTTTTATCATCAAAGGATGCTGGATTTTACCAAATGCTTTTTCTGCTTCTATTAAAATGATCATATGGCTTTGTTTTTAATTCTGTTTATGTAGTGAATCACATTTATTGATTTATGAACATTGAACCATCCTAGCACCCCTGGGAAGAAAGCTTTTTGATCGTGGGTTATATTTTTGATGTGCTGCTGAATTCAGTTTGTTAGCACTTTCTTAAGGATTTTTACATCTATTTTCATCAGCGATATGGGCCTGTAGTTTCCATTTTTTGTTGTGCCCTTTCCTGGCTTTGGTATCTTGGTGATACTGGCTTTACAGAGTGAGTTAATTAGGATTCCCTACTTCTCAATCTTTTGGAATAGTTTCAGTAGTATTGGTGTCAGTTTTTCTTGAACTTCTGGTAGAAATCATCTGTGAATCCGCCTGTCCCTGGAATTTTTGTTGTTGTTGATGATGATGGGAGATTGCTTGTAATTGATTTAATGTCATTACTTGTCATTGGTCCATTCAAGATTTCTATTTCCTCCTGATTTTAGCTTGGGTAGGTGGGCATTATATGTTTTCAAGGAATATATCCATTTTCTTTAGATATTTTTAGTTTGTGTGCATAGAAGTATTCATGGTAGTCTCAGATGATATTTTGTATTTCTGTGGTATTAATTGTAATGTCTCCATTTTCTCTTCAGATTTAGCTTATTTGAATCCTCTCTCTTCTTAGTTAATCTGGCTAGTGATCTATTGATTTTCTTTATCTTTTCAAATAATCAACTTTTTGTTTAATTGCTCTTTTGTGGGTTTTTTGTTTGTTTCAATTTCATTTAGTTCTGGTCTGATCTTTGTTAATTCTTTTCTTATGCTAGGTTTAATTTGGTTTGTTTCTGCTTTCATAGTTCCTTGAGGTATGACATTAATTTTTGATCTTTCTTTCTTTTTGGTCTAGGCATTTATTGTTATAAACTTCCTCTTATTACTGCTTTTTCTGTACCCCAGAAATTTTGATAAGTTGTGTTCCTCTTATCATTCATTTTGAAATTTTTTACATCTCCATCTTGATATCATTGTTAACTCAAAGATCATTTTGGAGCAGGTTGTTTAATTTCCATGTAATTGTACAGCTGTGAGAGTTCCTCTTGGAATTGATTTCTTGGTTTATTCCACTATGGTCTGAGACGATACTTGATATGATTTTTATTTTTAAAAATTTATTGAGACTTGTTTTGTGGCCTATGATATGATCTATCTTGTAGGATGTTCCATGTATAGATGAGAAGAATGTACATTCTTCAGTTTTGGCATAAAATGTTCTGTAAATATCTGTTAGGTCCACTTGCTCTGGAGTCCTGTTTAAGTTTACTGTTTCTTTGTGGACTTTCTGCCTTGATGATGTATCTAGTGATGTCAATGAAGTGTTGAATTCCCCCACTATTTTTGTTTCTGTGTCTCTTTTCTTAGTTCTAGTAGTATTTGTTTTATGAATCTAGGAGCTTTGATGTTTGTTGCATACATATGTAGGATTGTTATATCTTCTTGTTGAATTGATCTATCAGTATATGGTGATTTTCTTTGTATTTTTTTAATGGTTGTTGATTTGAAGACTAGTTTGTCTTATACAAAAATAGCTATTCCTGCTCACTTTTGGTTTTAGTTTGCATGGAATATTTTTTCCCATCCCTTTACCTTGAGTCTGTAAGAATATTTAGAAGTTAAGTAAGTTTCTTGAATGCACTAGATATTTTGATTTTGATTTTGATTTTTTTATTCATTTTGCCAATCTATATCTCTAACATGGAGCATTTAGAACATTTACATTCAATGTTAATATTGATATGTAAGATACTGTTCCAGTCATCATATTGTTACATAGTTGCTTTATATTCTCTGTTGTGTTACTGTTTTATAAGCCCTGTGAGTTTTTTAGTTTCTAGTGTTTTTATATTGGTGAACGTGGACCTTTCATTTTGATGTTTAGAACGTCTTTGACCATTTCTTGTATAATTACCTTGTTTTCTGTAACTTGGATTAATTATTTTATTAGTTCTAGTAATTTGTGTAGGTTCTTTATAATTTTCTATGTATAATATCATGCCACCTATGAAAAAGACAGCTTTTTTCAGTCTCTATATCTCTAATTTCTTTTTCTTGCCCTATGGTATAAGCTAGAACTTCTAGTACCCTCGTGAATGAAAATAGAGTTAATATCCTCTCCTTACTCCCAATTTTTAAAGAAAACCATCCAATACATTACCATTAAGTGTGATGTTAGCATTAGGTTTTGTTTTTCATGTTGTTTTATAGATGTCCTTTATTAAATTGAGAGAATATTCTTCTATTCCTAGTTTTTATGCTTTTTTTTTTTTTACTAATTTTGATTTCAGAATATTAGGGGGTACAGATGGTCTTGATACATGGATAAATTGTATAATGCTGAAGTCAGGGCTTTTAGTGTGCCTTTCCTCAGAATAGTGTACATTGTACCCAACAGGCAAGTTTTATCCCACATTCCCTTCTCACTCTCCACATTCTTAGTTTCCAATGCCTTGTATAACACCTTATGAACATGTTTAGCTCCCACTTATAAGTGAGAACATGTGGTGTTTGCTTTTTCATCCCTGAGATATGTTATTTAGGATGATGTTCCATCCAAGTTGCTGAAAATGACATTATTTAATTCCTATTTATGGCTGAGTAGTATTCCATGGTATGTATATGTGTGTTCCATGGTATGTATATATACTAACACACACCATATATATTTTTTATATTTATACACACACACATACACACATACACACACACACCCCACATTCTTTATTCACTCATTAATTGATGGGCATTTAGGTTGATTCTACATCTTTGCAATTGTGAATTGTGCTGCAGTAAATATTCAACTACAGGTATCTTTTTGATATAATAACTTCTTTTCCTTTGGGTAGATACCCATTTGTGGAATTGCTGGATCAAATGGTAGGTCTACTTTTCATTCTTTGGGGAATCTCCATACAGATTTCCATAGAGGTTGTACTAATTTACAGTCCCAAGAACAGTGTATAAGTGTTCGTTTTTCACTGTATCCACATCAACATCTAGTGTTTTCTGTCATTTTAATAATGGCCATTATAATGGGGTAAGGTGGTATCTCATTGTGGTTTTAATTTGCATTTCCCTGTTGATTAGTGAAGTTGAGTATTTTTTCCCGTTTTTTGGCTATCTGTATATCTTCTTTTGAAAAAACTCTGTTCATTTTTTTTCCCACTTTTTATTGGGGTTATTGTTTTTTCCTGCTGATTTGTTTGAGTTTTTTATAGATTCTGGATATCAATCGTTTATAGGATGTATAGTTTGCAAATATTTTCTTCTATTCTGTAGGCAGAAAGATCACAATTAACAACCTAATGTCACATCTAAAGGAACTATTAAAATAAGAACAAATAAAACCCAAAGCTAGCAGAAAGAAAGAAATAACAAAGCTCAGAGCATAACTAAACAATATGGAAACCAAAAAAAAAAAAAATATATATATATATACAAAGGATCAATTAAATAAATAGTTGCTTTTTTTAAAAGGTAAACAAAATCAATAGACCAATAACTAGATTAACTAGAAATAGAAGAAAAAGGAGCCAAATAAGCTCCATTAGAAATGAAAAAAAGGAGATATTAAAACTGACATCACAGAAATACAAAATATCACCGATGAATACTATGAAAATCTCTGTACACATAAACCAGAAAATCTAGAGGACATGGACAAAGTCCTGGAAACACACAACCTTCCAAGTCTTAATCAGGAAGTAACAGAAATCTTGGACAGACCAATAATGAGTAGTGAGATTGAAACAGTAATAAAAATCTCTAAACAAAATAAATCCCCATCCCAGGTGGATTTACAGCCAAATTCTTCTCGACCCACTAAGAAGAACTGGCACTCATGCTACTGGAACTGTTCCATAACATTGAGAAAGAAGGAACCCTTCCTAACTCATTTTATGAAGCTGGTATTATCTTGACACTAAATCCAAGAAAGGGCACAACAAAAAAGGAAAAGTACAGACCAATATCCCTCATGAACATAGATGCAAAAATCCTCAACAAAATATTAGCAAACTGAATTCAACGGCACATCAAAAAGATAATCCACCATAATCAATGGGTTACATTCCAGGGAGACAAGGATGTTTCAACATATGCAAATCAATAAATGTGATTCACCACATAAACAGAAGTAAAAATAAAGACCATAGGATCATCTCAATAGATGCAAAAAAAGCATTTGATAAAATCCAACAACTACTCATAATAAAAACCCTCAACAAATTAGGCATAGAAGGAACATACCTCACAGTAATAGAAAGCTATAAATAACAAAACCACAGCCAACATCATAATGAATGGGATAAATTTGAAAGCATTCCCCACTAAGAACTGGAACAAGATATGGGTGCCCACTGTCACTATTTCTATTCAACATAATACTGGAAGTACTAGTCAGAGCCATCAGGCAAGAGAAAGAAATAAAGGGCATCCAAATTAGGAAAGATGAGGTCAAATTATCCTTGTTTGGTGACAATATGATCTATTCCTGGTTTGCTAAGAATTTTCATTAGAAACTGTTGCTGAACTTTGTCAGGTAAATTTTCTTCATTTATTGAAAAAATTGTATGTTTTTTCTCCTTCATTCTATTCAAGCAGTTAATTATATTGATTGATTTTTGAAAGTTAAAACAACTTTGCATTCTTGAGATAAATACTACATGATTTTGTTTTATCTTCTTTTTATATATTGATGAATTCAATTTGTTGATACTTTATTAAAATTTGTTGCATTGTATTGATTAGCATATTGTTCTGTACTTTTCTTGTGGTGCCCTGTCTGATTTTGTGTCTGAATAACTCTGGCCTCATAAAATAAATTTCAAATTTTTCCTATTGTGTACTTTCTGGAAGTGTTTGTGTATGATTGGTATTAATTTTTCTCTAATGATTGATAGAATTCACTAGAAAAACCATCTGGGCTTAGAATTTTCTTTGTTGGAAATCTTATGACTAAGGATAAATTCAATTTCTTTACCAGATACAGAGTTACATAGATTTTTTAAAAAACTTTTCTTGTGTCAATTCTGGTAGGTTATTTTTGGGGAGAATTCATCCAACAACATTATAGTTATTGATTTGTTGTCATGAAAATATTTAAAATAATACCGTATATTCATTAATACCTATAGTATGATTAACAGTAAACCTTTCATTTGTGATATTTGTAATTTGCATTCTCTCTTTTTTTCCAAATCAGTACATCATGGCATTTATCTATTTTATTAATTTTTTCAGTGATACAACTTTTAGCATTGTAAACTTACAGTAATGTTTGTCTGTTCTATGTCATTAGGTTCAGCTATTACATTCATTATTTGTGCTTTTCTGCTTACATGACTTTAATTTTCTTTTTTCCCTCTAGCTTTGTAGGTGACAATTTGATAGCTAATAGTAAACATTTCTTTCTTACTAATATACGTCTTCAAAATTATAAAATTTTCCTTTAAACACTTTTTTTATCTCTATTGCCCCAGTTTTTATATGTTGTGTTTTCATTACCATTCAGTTTTTAAATAGGCTTTAGTTGTGCTTATTATTTCTTATATATATATATAGGTTACTTAAAATTTAATTTTTAATATATTGTAAAGGGAAAATTTTATGGTGTGTGAATTAAAACTTTGTATGTCTGTTATAAAATTCATTTGTTAAATTTCCAAATATTTTCAGCTTTTCTAATTATTTTTATCGATTACATTTAATTGCATTCTTTTCAAAAAACACATTCTGTGACATTTCACTGCTATAAGCAGTGACAAAGACGAGGAGATAGTGGAGGTGCAGTATGTTTTCCAAAGGTCTATCTATGCCCCTGCTTCAGTCCTGCATGAGCAGTCACAGGCCTGGCTGAGGAAGGTTCTAACCCATCAGGATCACATAGGCCTTGATAGGCCTTCAAGTAATTTCCCCTTGGCTGGCATTTATGCCTCAAAAAGATAGGGTCAATAAAATATTACATTAAATTGTTAGCTCCCTTTTGAAGCTATAAATTATTTAAATTTTAGTTTAGTTTAGGTTGCTTTTGTTCATTTGCTTGTTTTTAGATTTAGAGAAGATGACAGGAATAGGAAGGAGTGTAGTGTGAAGGATGAGTACTTTGGAGTTCAATAAAACAAAATTACACTTGTATACTTGACTTGGCCTTTAATTTGCTGTATGTTTCTGGGTGTATGAGTATACAACAATGGGGTAGGAATTTACTGATGGAAAGATGCAAACTTGCAGAGTGACATAATTTTCTTTAAATTTTATGTAGTGGCAGAGGATATAGAAACGTCTCTTTTCATAGACAGCTGCCAGAAGCAGAAGACATTATAGTGTACTCTCAGTCAGTCATGGATGCCTACCAAATTTCCAAAGTTCTCAAGGAGGTACACAACTACAGATAATGCCTTCACAGAATAAGTTTCTACTGGGCTTAAGAAACACCATTTGCCAATCTCTGGGAGTTGTCATACTCTCTGGCCCATTTTGATTATGCTGACCTTTTCGGAGACTCTGACTGCATGCCTGCCTGCTCACCAAGTGAAGTCACTGATACAAAACAATCCCAGAACATTTCTGTGAGTTCATTGCTCAAGTGGGAGAATTCAAGGTCAACTTCCCATGAGTTCTGAGGTTTCCTGTTTCTTGGCAGAACCCAGGTCTCAAGACTCACTGTGTTTATTCCTCAATAACCTATCAAAATCCGTCTAAGACAAGTCAAAGAAAAGACAGAACTAGTCAGAGCAGTGTGCCAGCATCAATTCAGAGTGCTACACTATCAGTTTTCAGGGAAAATCAGTCAAGTTCCATTGAGCTTAATGCAAGTCAAAGTTACTTTTCCATTATGAAAAGCTTTGTGCATATCTGTGCAAGCCCTAGACAGGGCATGAGCTAATGCTCAGTTGCAACTTGCTCAATGACTGTGGAAGGTCTGACTTTTTGCCATCAAAGAATTCTTAACTTATAAACTCTTGAAAGATAATTTTTCCTGATTAGCTTTTCTTAAGTGCTCATTTGTTATTTCCTTTTATTTCTACTTTTCTACAAGTCTCATCACTCATACTCTGCATAGTCACAAGTTTAACATTACAACTATAGATTCTGCTCTAGAACTATCCCTGTATGTCAAGCCAAGGTACTATGTTTGGATCTAATCCATCACTATGACCTAATGTTTTTTAGTTTTATAGAAAAAAAAAATCAAATCAACCTTTACCATTAGTCTAATAGAATTGTTGCAGTTTCCTTTCACTAAGGTACTGTTTAACCACTGAACTTATAATACACTAAATAGGACCAGAGTGGCTCAAAAGAATTAAGACTGTTTCCTAATTTACTTCAAGGCTCATTAACAGTTTCCAAAAATGTGTTCCCAGTTTACTCCTAGTTTAAACTTGTCTTATACTATTTGTTGGAATTAATAGAGCTTCCCAAATATCTTTTAGGGCATTGGTGGAATACTTAAGAGCAATAGCATTTTATATAAATATATTAAATTGAGGTGGTGATTTGACCACTTGTAAAAATATAGAATATAGAGGATAAAAATGAGAAAAAGACAATGTAGAGCTTTAAAAGAAGAAGTAAAAGGGAACAATAAACTTAATTATAGATTTTTAAATATATTTCTGTTTAATGAGTTTCTATTATATCAGGCTTCATTCTAGGTATTTGAAGATACATCACTAAATAAAACAGATAAAATCTTGGCCTTCTTATAATTAACATTTAATTTGGGGTATAGAATATAAATAAATAAAATACATACGATATGGTGCCCTAGGGAAAAATCTGGAGGATTGAGGAGTTCAGCAGCATGTGCAGGGAAGATGTGATTACATGTGGGGAGATCACGGGAAATGACAATAAGAAGATATTTGTACCAAGAGTTGATAAAAGTCATAGAGTGAGCCATATAGCTATGAAGTAAAAAAATGCTTCACTTTATTAGCAGACAAAATAGGTATCCACTTACAGAATATTAGTATTGCATTTTCCATAAACAACCAACTTATTAAGTGAGTAGTAAATCCTTAGCACTCAGCTATGTACTGTCTCAAGCATTGGAGAAAAGAGGCTTAAGACTCTCTCGCTGCTCAAAGGAAATACAAGCTTTCATCAGTAAATTGAAAATAATACATAAGACAATTGAGAAGCATGACTGTATAGAACACATTCTTAATTATTTACTACAATAGAGTTGAATTTATTTAGAAAAAGCTGCAGAACTTGCTGGCAAAATGGGAGAGGAATCCCAATAAACAGGGAGGGGAGAGGATGAGAAGCAAAGATAAAGGTGCAAGGACATAGAAACAAAAATAATGTTGGGATGCAGAGGAAAATGGCTGAAATAATTAAATTGACTTGATTATATTAACAAAAAATAGTTATTCGGTGGAAGTTAGATGGATACAGTAATGCAGGATTAGGAGGGCCCTGATTTCTGGAACAAAATTTAAGTGTCTGGAATTGTTGTAATAAATAATAATTGAGGTTGTTTGTAGGGCTTGCTTGCCAAGACTCTTTTGCCAATTATGATGTCTGAATGTCTACTATTAGTCATTATTTGGGTTTAGACATTGTTCCAGAAGTTTCCTATAAAACATACACATATGCAACATGTTAGCACATGCTAGTTTACTTGATTTAAGTCAATGCTCCTCCTTCTCATATCTTTGCTCGGTGTCCTCTCAAACAGACTCTTGTAACTACTACTATTAGTAGCAGCAGCAGTTGTAATATTCAAACTCTCTCTTTCCCGTCTGGCAAACTTCCTTCCATCTAGAAACATACTCAAGTATTGCCATTGTTAACAATTTCTCTTGCTTTCTCTTTTATCCCCTTGTAGCACACTCTCAGTTTATTCTATTGAATAATTTAGAATTCTATTCTAAGCTTCTTGAAAGGTAATCTCTGTCTCCATTTCTCTACTTCCTACCTCCTGTAATCTGACTTATGCTTCCTCTACTGCGCTAAAAATTATGCTGATGGTCTCATAAATAACCTCAGAATTGTCAAGTCCAATAAACATACTTTAGTCCTTTATTTCTTGATCTCACTGGCTCATTGAGTTCTGGTTTTCTGTCATCTCTCAGAAAAGTCTCAGAAATCCAACTTTCATGATTCTCTGTTTCAGAGGTCACTGTCTCAGTCTTCACATGTTGTTCTTCCTATGCCAGTCTCCATCTGGGCAATGTCTTCCATAATGAAACCTTCACCTATTACCAATGTGCAGCAGTAAATGTGAAAACTTTACCTCTAATTCAGACCTCTGCCGATAGTTACTGCCTTATTGACAATTCCACAGGCTAAAGGTCATGTAAACTCAAATCTGAACTGTTGCTCCCCAGAACCTATCTACCTCCCTTCTTATTTTCTTCACCTTTACTGGAGCAATTGTCAACCTAGTTGCTAAATATAAAAACATGGAAAGCATATTTGACTTCTCATCACTCACGTCCAATTGATCTCTCAATTCTCTCAAGTCTGTCCTCTTAGTAGGTGTCACATTTGTCCCTTTCTCTTAATTGTTCTGACCACTTCTTTAATTCATGGTTTTACCAAGTATGCCTTAATACTTCAATAGTCTACACATTGACCTCCTCTTTTTCAATTTTATTTCTCTTTAACTAACTTTTATTAAAGTTATAGCAATATTTCTGAAATATGAACATGAGCTCGCCACTGCTTTGTTTAGTCTCTCAATGTCTCATCGAAATATAGTAGAGATCCCTTTCAAAATACTTGGAGACCGCTCTATCTTTGGAATCTCATTTCCTCTCTTCTTTTCCCTTTTCATGCTACCTCCTAACAACGCTGAAAATACCTTATTTTTCTTGATGTGTCCTGCTATGTATTATGTCATACATCTACATGTGGTTTACGGTACCCTCATTTTCAGGGATATTCTCCTTTCTCTATTTTTCTGACATTGTATGTGAAGATTTTACTAACTTTTCTGCTGAAAGACATGGTATACCATTATTTCTTTGTTGCACATGGGGTTCTTGTTCAAACCTCTCTAATAACACTCATCACATTTTTTCATTTTCTTTTGGAGAACAATCCTGGAATATATTTTCCATTTTTTGTATGACAAGCACCTACCACTATTTGGAACATGGGGATGAGGGGATAATGCTCAAGAATATTTGCAGCATAAATAGAATTTTGCCATAGGGAACAAACAAAATATTTATATAAAAATTGTAAATGACTGTCTGCATATTTTGAAAACTTTCCAAAAAACATAAAATAAGATAAAGACAAACTAAGTAACGATCATCTTGTTAAGTTAGAGCTAGTGATAAGATATCAGGGAAGGAATGTCATGGGAAAATTATAAATATAAAACTAGCAGAGAAGTTTAAAAGATAGTGGGAGAAACAGAACAAGTATGATAATAAAATCCCAAGCAAGACAGATTAAAAAAGAAAAAATACTGAATCTATCTGTAGGAGTATAGAAAGTAGAAATGATAAGAATAAAGACCCATAATCATTTTAGAACCCATGACCTTAATGAAAATAGCAGTTTTGGATTAGATAGGGGCTATCATAACTGTCTTATAATGGAGAGAGAAGAAAAGTAAAGAACTTCTTTATTCCTTTACTTTAAAAGGAGTTTATTACTTCAGCATTATCAATGCCATGAGCCCACTTGAAACATAGGAATGGAAAAATTTAGAAGATAAGAGAGGAAAAATAAAACCTCAACATGGTCTAACCATCAAAAGTCAAAGATTCCAGATAAAGGAGTA